>NC_141756.1:63200291-64486541 GCF_982258835.1 Parasteatoda tepidariorum | reverse complement strand
ATATTATATATTAAGTATATATTAAGAAATTCAACAGAAAATGGTACTATTTCATACATATCAGCATTATATCATTGTCAAGATAGTAAAACTTATATATTATGTTTGTAAAATGATTTAAAGTGATATATTTATTGTTTTTTTTTTTAATTGGCTTCAAATTGACTGTTATGTTTATAGCGCGCTGTAGTAAAAGGGGAAAAAAGGGAAAGATGAAGTAAACAGTCACTGAAATAAAGCACGTGCAGTAATTTTTTGCTGTAATTAAAGTACGTTAAAAAGTTATTGTTTGTTCTTTTGTAGCCAATAAAGAAGATATCTTTTTTTAGAAATAATAATAAAGATATTTTTTTCTCTTGTTGATATTTAAATTTGACGTAAGCGTAACTCGAATATTATTCCCGGAAAATAAGTAATAGCAGCGCATTTTTTAAAAAATATTTTTTTAATTTTAGATAGTACTTTTGTATTTTTATTTTTAATAAGTATTATTTAAATTTATTGAATATTTTTTATTTTAATCTTATTTTAAATATTTTTTATTTTAATAAATATATTTTAGATTTAAAATTTTCTCAGATTTTTATGATTTTTTTTTGATAAAATTATAATAGGTTTAATTATAATAGCTATTAAGGCCAGAAAATAAATTAGTCAATGATGAAGGACTGCAGAATATTGTCTGTAGTATATCAGGTATTGCATATTGACCTTTCAGGATGCCTAATTTTAGAATCCTTGCAGAAAACGGAAATAAATATGAATACAACAATAGAGGCCTCAAATTAATAGGGGGAAAAAAGCTATTGAAATCAGTCAGAAACTAGCGAGTCAGATAGGAGGGAAAGTCTCAAAACCAGTTTGATTGTCTTATAAAAGTTATAGGTGCTCCTTATAATCACCAATAGGCTCCTCAATTCCGCAATCTGCAAAGTTTTCAGTCTCACCTTTTTCATAGGTGAATCGTTAGACTTCTATAGAGTTTTTATTTCTTTTTTAATTCCTAGTATTAATTCACAGTCTCCCAATATATATTTATATATCTTGTTCAAATTTTCAATCGTTAATGAAATATTTTTTATTCATCCACTCAAGATCAAATACTTTTTCTTAAACTTGTAACAGGTGACACTTGATGTCAATGCAGTTTTTTCAATTATTAATTCCTTAATTAAATTAATAAATTTTAATTAATTATTAATTAATTTTTAATTAGTTAATTTAAATAATTAATTTTAGTTTTATATCTAAGGTAAAATTCTCTTTCTATTTTGCCACCTAATATTGTGATTCTGTCATACATGTTTAGATTAATTGTAATTATTCAATAAAGAGTTACTAAAATAAAAAATGTCTTTGTTGATCTAAGTAGGAACTGACCTTAGCAAAGAAAAAAAATTTACATTTCTTGTTTCCTGAAAAATTTATTCAATATATTTTTACTTTCATTTTTGATAATAGTTTAAAAAATAATTATTAAGGATCATTATAACGAAACACCCTATATAAAGTTTAGAAATTCCTTTTTCAGACATAGGTACAGAGCATTTTCACTAACTTAATATGTGAACAATCCCTTGTAACAAGAAATTAAATATTGAGTTGGAGCATTTTCTAGCTATTCTAAACGATTGAAAGATACTGAGGCATAAATAATGAATGTAATTATTAGCAGAATTCCGGTAATAATGAATGTAATTAATAATAGAATATTAAGGATCATTATAACGAAACACCCTATATAAAGTTTAGAAATTCCTTTTCAGACAGAGGTAAAGAACATGTTCACTAACTTAATATGTGAACAGTCCCCTTATAACAAGAAATTAAATATTGAGTTGGAGCATTTTCTAGCTATTCTAAATGATTGAAAGATACTGAGGCATAAATAATGAATGTAATTATTAGCAGAATTCCGGTAATAATGAATGTAATTAATAACAGAATATTATGGATCATTATAACGAAACACCCTATATAAAGTTTAGAAATTCCTTTTTTCAGACATAGGTACAGAACATTTTCACTAACTTAATATGTGAACAGTCCCTTGTAACAAGAAATAAAATATTGAGTTGGAGCATTTTCTAGCTATTCTAAATGATTGAAAGATACTGAGGCATAAATAATGAATGTAATTAATAACAGAATTCCGCTAAACATCATCACTTAGGGTAAAAATCATGAGTCAAACAAAAGCTGCTTAGAAAATGCCAATCGAAACGTAAATTAATTTAGAGAGTTGTTTCTCACCGTAATGGGTCATTTTGGCAGTGGTCCAGTATTTCCTGAAAATTTGTAATATTCCAATTCGTCATAAAATACAGTTAACTCCCAAGTGACTAACTGATACGTAGAGTGGGAAATAATATTCCCAGATTTTCTATTTTAAGAAAAAAATATTTTTGAATTACTAATAGATTTCTATTTTTACCATTTAATTAAACATTCATAAAACGTATGAAAATGTAAATTCTTGTTTGATTTTTTTCATTTCACATTTTTTCCCCTGCTAAAATGATGATTTGAACCCACAGTTTTCCTTTTTTTTTTTAGTGATTAACTTTTTTCTTTCTTATTTATATGAAATAATCAGTAATAAAACTAGAAATTAAGAAAATTTTTAAATAAATACTCACTTCACTCGTATTCAATTAAATTAGTAAATAACTTCCTTTTATTCCAAACTATTTATTTTATAACGCATACCATGGTTAATGTAGTTTAACATTAAAAACAAATTCCTAAGTAAGTTTTTTGTCATATATAATAATCCTATGGCTTAACAGTAAGATTGACTTTCAAGTTCTCTCACTCACTGGTTCTCAAAGGTGTTCCGTGGAACCCTAGGATTCCGTGGAAGTGTCACAGGAGCTCCAAGAAATAAAGTCTTTTTAAAACCATTTAGGATTTTTGATATCTGCCGTTATATTCAATCAACAATCCATTATTTATTTAATATCTCGGTCATTTTTACGAAATCGCAAGCAAAATATCAGTGGGGAAAAAATTACAAAGCTATTTATTTCATTTTAAAAAATATATAAAAACAAATTGTATTAATATTTCCCATCAACCTTTTCAATTCTAAGAGTATAACAAAGTTTTCAATAATGAAGAAATATATAAATATGTAACCATTCTCAACATTAATAAGAATTAATTCATTCAACGATCTTAACTCATTTTCATTTCAACAATAATTATTTTATTCATTTTCATCTTATACTAAACAGATTCAAAGTTATACTACAGGTCGCTCCGCAGTTATCAATTCGAATGTCTAATATGAAATCTAATTTTAAAACTATTTATAAAATGAAAAAAAAATTAACATTAATATTTTCAATATGATTAGTAGCGTTTCTTTGGTTAAGTTTACAAATGCTAATAAACTTTATTATCGAGGTTCCGCCAAAAGAAAATCAATCCGTAGCCAGAAAAAAATTGGGTACTAAATTTATTAAAAATTGAATTCTAATTCTAATTTACTAAATTGAATTCTAATTTACTAAAATGCTTTCTTTACATATACAAATGCCGAGATCTATTTGAGCTAAAAATTTCATGCATCTTATTCATTTATTTGCATTTCCAATGTTTAAATTGTCAATCTAGTGCATAATATTAAGAGCTAATAGAAAGTTATATTAAAAAAAATTATCTGGTCTAATAATTACTAATGATTCATTCCTTCGAAATGTTGTATAAAGCAGAGTTGAGTAAACAGTTGCAAAAACTATTTTTCCAATACTGTTTTGTCTTTACGGACTTGCTTTCTCAAGTTAAAAGTAACAGACATAAATAACTCTTTCAAAATTTGTAACAACATCGTGCCATTGACTCATTTGACTGGTGTAAAATTATTTTGTAATCATACTACATTCTTATGAGCTAGAAAAGTAGCTTCATATTGAATATGTGACATTATAGAATATTTTAATGCACAAAATCTTAATTATACCAATTAATAAGAATAAGTCTTTCTTTATAAATTATCTTTATAACAGAAAATACTGTTATTTTTATAGGTAATTGAAGAGAAAAACAAATATTTAATTTTAATAATAATGCAATTTTTCTCTCTCTTACTTGCTTGTTACGCTGTTTTTTTTTTAATTTTTCTTTTTCTTTTAAATTAATAGGTAATTTTTCTTTAAAAGTTACTTTTTATTTGAAAAAGAAAACTACAGAAAAACTACTTTAAACAAATAATTAAATAAGCAATTGAATTAGAGGATTCGACTAATTAATTTTTTTTCGAAAAATTGAATGCCTCAACCATTGTAAACGAAGTTCCAAAAAATAAATATAAACAATAAGCTAATAACGTTCTCTTATTTTAAACAAACATAATTTTAAAAAGAAAGTCTTTACACTTTTTTTTAAAAGAATAAAATGTTATAAAAAGTTAACATGTGAAATTTTTATTATGGATATGAGCAATTAAAATAAAATATAATAACCAATTAATAATACTCTAAATTAATAAAACTCCCAATTGAAAAGGTCTTTGAAAAAATAGCAGTTTCAATAATTTTTAGTATTAATTGGCTATTACATTTAATCAATTGGTATAAATGAAACGTTATAAAAAGTTGACATTTGAAGATTAATAACTTGTTGTGCATCGAAACATTTAAACGATGCATCGATAATGTTACAAATGAATTAAAATAGCTAAAAACATTTCTCAGGTAAAAAATCTCTTAATTAAAATGCATGCATACACACAATTATTGCTTACGATGCTTAACATATTTCGGGATGGTATTTGATAAATAATTTTGAAATTTATGTTTATAATTTAGATTATTTTGATCCATTTTATTGGTTACTATAGCTATACTTATAGGTTGTTGGATTTCAGTTTCTTTCGCATGGTTTGACTCATAATTTCCGTTATACATTAATGCACAATTATTTATAATTTCAAAAACTTTTATTTTTAAAATTTAGTTAATGTTACTTAAAGAAAGTATTTGTTAAGGCAGAAAAATGTTCCTTTAAAAAAACCATAAAACAAGATTTAAATGCTTAATTTACATGGTAAACGCTTCAAAAACAATAGAAAAATTCAAAGTACTTTCAGCGATTTAAATGTGTTTTATATGCTGACAGTTCTATGTTTCATTTTTCTTCAACAAAAAACAGGTGCGTGCTCAAAATTAAAAGAATTTTTAAATTTGAATGATTATCTACAATTTATTGGACAGTTTCTAATTACATTTAGTAAGAGCATACTAATTATTAAGAATGATGAATGAATTTGAAACCTTAGATTAATATTTTATTGCACTTTCTTTTGCACTGCTAGCAACCCAAATTCATATAGGCCAAACTTCTTGAGAGCATTAATGTCCAGAGGACACAGAATACCGTGCATTGAAAACGCAGATCTTAGAATCCTGTTAATTCGATGAAAGAGAATGAACATAAAGTACATTGTTGATCGAAAAAAATGGCAATCGGATGGCGACAGGCAGACAATTTTTCAATCACCATTTTTTTTATATTTAGTCGTCCTGTACCCGGTGACGACCATTAGTTTTGCCCTATAACGTATCTCACACTAGCCAAAGACATGAGAGGTGCCAAGATCACCAATGGACGATGCTGCTACCACAATGGACAGATTCCCGGATCATAATAGGCAGAGAGTGAGTCCTTGTTCATATTTTCGCAGTGAACGAAGCAGGAATCCACTAACTGCTCACCATTGTTTGAGAGATAAATCGTTCTGGAAATGGGTGTTTAGTGGTGGATTCAGACAGGCTTAATAGTCGCACACTCTTCAATGTTTTTGAAAGAGGCACTTTATGGTGTGAGGAATAGGAACGAAGTCTTAGAATACTACGCTTGCCTCTTTCAGAGATGCAATAGGCCCCCTGGTTTCATTTTAATAAACTACAACACGCGACCACATAGAACTCATCTCGTCAGCTATTATCTTATAAGAGAAGCTCTTTGATCGGTAAGCTGCCAGGACAGATCTACAGATCTCAATCATATAGAGCAACTCAGGAAGGCAATTAGAGCTCGCAATCTTACTCACACAACCACCAAGGCCTCAAAACAGCATTGACGTGTGGAGTAGTTGCCTCAGAATCTCCTAAACAAAGTAAAGAAACCTCGCGACAGCCCGCGTTGTTTGTCAGAGGAGGCATGAAGCTTAAAGTTCCACAATTTCGTGACCAGCGATCGTGTCAGCATTGCAGTCGACATCGAGCAACAATCGCCTTTACTTCCCAAACAAGCTGCTACTCTTCGATCTGAAGCTGGGTGAGTTTAAGATTGATGGGTCCTAAACTGCCTTATTTTCAGTGTGAAATCGCTGTACGAGTCCTTAATAGATGGATTAGGGGGTATGACCCTCCACCCCATTATCCTATTTTCTTATCTTTTTGTTACTAATATTTCATAATTTTTCACTTCCACGAGGGTTACATATCATCAAGCTTCTGCATTATAATTGTTGAATGCTTATTATGTTTTTGTTTTAGATTATTGCCGGGAGGGTCACATATGATCAGGCGTCTGCATTGTAATTACTGAATGCTTATATATTTTTTTTTTTGTATTAGATTAATCTATGTTCAGAATTTTCTTTATTGAAATCTTGTCAGTAGTTCTGGACATAATTATCTAAAGCCGAAAATTTTCAAACTTTTGAACAGAAGTGTAATTAAATATTTTTGCATTATCCTTGGTAAAGAGATGAATACACAAAAATTCACTGTTTCTTGAAGAAACAGAAAAGTTAAATTTTGGATTCAATATTTTTTTTAATTAAAAATTAATAGGCGTCTTTGTAAATTCATCTATACATTAGCTAAAAAAGTTATGAACAGATTTATAAATTATAATAAATCAATCCATTGAAATTCATTCCTTCAGGAAAACATAAGCTACGAAACAACACATAACTCACGAAACATTCAAGACAATGGTTTGTTTTAAGTAATGTATAATTTATAAATACAGAACGCCGCAAAGATAATATATATTGTACACTCGTGGCAAATGAATTTTAACACACCTTTCTACCAATAAAAAGTAAATTACTTCAGAACAAGTAATATCTTTTTCGTATTTTGGAGCAAAAATAATAAATTATTCATTGCAATGACCTTATATTTAATTCACTAATTTGTTTCGTAATAAAATGAAAAAATGTTCTGAAAGAAATAATACCAGCCTAATACATATGTCATAATAGTTTCTGTTTGCTTTGAGTTTACTTTATTGGTTAAAAAGCCTGCAAATTTCAAATCGCAAGTATTGGTATGCTTCGCCCTTTATGAGCATTGCTTTTAAAAATATTTTTTCTACCTTAAATATGTGCATAGTTCTATTTTATTTATTTTTTATTATAGATATACAAAGCGTTTTGTAGCTACCGCTTTTGTTATATATTTTTAAAATGCTTATTAAAAATGACTTTAAAAAGTATGCTTATTATAGGAACCAAAATAATATTTAAGAGAGGATTTTTTAAGCAAAACGCTATTAGAATGCTTCGCCAACGGGATGAAAAACAGTTTTATTGGCTGATGAAACTTTGAGTAATAATTGCCTTTCATCTCTTCCTTGTTTTCTCTGACAATACATTAAGTTCAGATGTTTTCAGAACATCACAGGAAAATTTTCAAAATAATAAGAAAAGAAATTATTACATTTTTCGACAGTTTATCTTTTTAAGATTATTTTACCAAAATATTGATTTTCGTGAAAATCTAAAAGTTACAGCATAATATGTCGAGCACGACGCAGGGCGCGTTGTGACATGCATGAGCAAGTGAATTCATGAGCTCAGTTGATTAATAGATTTACTCCCTCCTATTAATACATTTGAGTAAATCATTATATAATTTTCACTATACTATCGAAATAATTCGTTTAAACTAGGTAATGAAAAAAATTAATGGTACTTTCGCTATAAATTGTTGAAATTGAAACTTAATTAGTTGTAATAATTTCTAATGAAAGTTGCATATGGTTAATGAAAGTTTTAGAACAATTAGAAATAAATGTAGATCTAGCACCCAAAAAATACGGTCATTATAAAGCATCCTGTGTAGTATTAAACGTGTTTTTTTACAATATGGAGAATGGATTCGACACTGTCATAAAAAGCGTTGCAATAATAAAATTCGCATAACAGAATTCTTACTATCTTTTGTTCTCTAACTCATAAGTTATAAAACGAGAGTAATTCTTTGGGATTATATTACATTTCTTTAAAAATGACGATGAAAAACACAACTGGTAAAACTTTTATTAAAATCTATTTGAGTTTTGTTTTCATAAGGGTACACCTTCACCAGTAGGATAAATGGAAACAGAAACATCCAGACAGAACCAGTAGGATAAATGGAATGGTAAAACAGAAATGATTTAATCAGAGATAAACACTAAAGAGATTCACTTCACACTAAGGAGAGAAATAAAGTAAAGGTAAAACATTAAATTGGCAGAAAATTAAAAAATTTCGAATATTTGAAAAATTTCCAAACATTTGAAAAGTATGATATGGTAGCAAGATCATTAACAAGATCATTACTGGCTAAGAATTTCTTTGTGTCCATCATCTATAATCGAGAGTAGATAGTTTTATAAACATCGTTGAACAACCAGACCAATTTTTGGGGTTTATGGCTACTAATGTTTAACTCTGTAGCCTTGTAATTTTGAACCCAATCCAGAAGACAAGAGAACTCCTAGATCAAACGTTAGGTGGAATTTGCATTCGTAAAAGTCTTTTTGATTGAACTAACCCGCACTTGCGCTACATGGTGAGGAAAACAACGAAAACCTCCCATAGTTGACCTGACGGCAAGAGGACTCTAACCCATGGTCCGTTTACCACTGAGGATTTTACGTCGGCACAGTGGTTGGTACAAGCCAGATGTGGCAGTTGTGTCGATCAGCCATCGCTGGGATTTGAACCCGGTTCACCTCATTGGAAAGTGAAGGCTCGATTCCCTGAGTCACTACGGCTTGAATAGAGAATTGTAAAAACTGATGAATTTGGATTTGCCTATAATTTCTTTATAGTTTAAGATGCAAAGCAGTGACTCAAGAACCGATAGTTCGCCTTCCAATGAGATGGCCAAGTTCGAATCCCAGCGGCGTCTGGTTGATGAAAATTCTGATCTCGGCTCGCACCAATCACAGAGCTGAGGTAAAATATCTTCAGTGGTAGACGGGTCATGGGTTAGAATCCCCGCGCCGTCGGTCTAACCATAGGAGGTTTTCGTGATTTTCCTCACCAAGTGACGGAAATGTGGATTAATCCTTTCAAAAAGTCCTCCACAAAGGCTATTTTGTTCAAATGCTTGATCCTGAAGTTCCCGTGTCTTCTGGATTGGACTAAAAATGCAAGGCTACGGAATTAAGCATTGGTAGTCGCTGTTTAGATCTACTAGCTACGATGTTACAGCTTAAGCCCTGCTATATACAGGGCTTAAGATATCTAATTTAGGATGCTAAATACCGGGCTATAAGCATATCTTAAACTGAGGGAAAAAGATGGGGTGAAAAACGCCAATACAACTTTGATTGCCTGATGCAACTTGAAGTGTTTGAAATTCCATCAATAACGGATTTATTGTTAATTACCACATAAATACAACGGATTATTATAATGCATGTAAAATCTTCAATATCTGTTTTGATGTTTTATAATTCATAGAATTAGTAATTTTTTATAAATTTATTTATGAATTAACAACATCATTTGCCGTTGTTCTGAATTCAGTTGCCTAATCTGCCTGCTGGAAAATCCGCTGTTGATGGAAGTTTCGTCAAAAATGTAAGGATTACAAGAGCAATCCGTGTAAAGAAATAACAGGACGAATACATAGTTTTCTACCCCTACGTTCATATAAGCAGCTTATATCTAATTCAATTTTACGGAAACATATGTCGCACACCTGTTGAACAATTCTTTCCCAT
Organism: Parasteatoda tepidariorum; assembly: GCF_982258835.1. Lineage (NCBI taxonomy): Eukaryota > Metazoa > Arthropoda > Arachnida > Araneae > Theridiidae > Parasteatoda > Parasteatoda tepidariorum. The sequence continues at coordinate 64,476,584 of NC_141756.1, read as the reverse complement.
CGAAACGTCTGGAATGCTTACATCAAAGCTCATTATGAAAATCTAGAGAAAAAATATAGATTAAAAAATGATAGAAAAGAAAATTTTTGAGTCGTAAAAAAGGCCTTAAACTTTTTTATTAATTTATTGAAAGCGCCTACTGTTTATAAATACTAGGGAAATTCATTAAAAAAACGCTTAAAATCACAAATGATAAAAATTTTTATTAAAACATATACTTGTTTCGGTTTTCCCATGGTACACCTTCATCAGTAGAATAAAAAATTCTTTCCCATCTAATTTTTATCCTACTGATGAAGGTGTACAAAATTCTTTCCCATCGAATTTTTATCCTACTGATGAAGGTGTACCATGGTGACACTGTAACGCGCTGAGGTTTCAATAAAAATTTTACCATTTGTGATTTTAAACGTTTTTAGTGAAATTTAATATAATCACAAAGAATTATTTTCGTAATTTCATAACGAGTTCAGTAATTAAATTATTTTTATTTCACAACCAGTGATGAACAATCGACCTATTTTTAAGTTTATGAATATCATAAACTCAAAATCAACCTTCAATTTCGTATCCTTGTAATTTTGAATCCCACCCTGAAAAAAAGGAGTTACATCTGTATCAATCTTTGGGACAAACTAGGCTTTCGTGGAGGATTTTTTGATGGAACTAACCAAAATTTGCATTACATGGAGAGAAAATCTACGAAAACCACTTCCATGGCTAGCTGGACGGCAAGGAGATGCTAAGCATGACTACCAATGAGGATATTTTTATATTAGCACTTTGGTCGGTGCCAGCAGCGAGCATAACTCGAATAGACCAGTCATAACTGTGAATCGAACTTGGATCACATCATTAGGAGGCTAGTGCTCTACCCTCTGATTTACCGTGACAATTCTAAGAGATTGACCATCTTTAATCTTTTAAAAATGAGGTGAAAAAAGTATAAAAAGTCACCATTGATAATAAAGCAGCGAAACAACAAAAACATTCTCGTTATCTGTCGAAACACTAAGGAGGAAAGTAGGATGATAAAGACATTGAAAACCGTTTAATTCTCTGGTAAAATTTGAAGATGCTCCTAATGGTCGCTTTGAAGCTCTTGTCTGTTTCATCCGACGACGAACTTTGATGTTTTTAAATCTATCTCGCTCATTATTTATTTGTTAGATTTCAATATAACTTCTATTTTTACCTTTTGTAAATGTAAATTTGCGCCCTATAATATGCATACTTTTTATATTCAATTTGTGTTCCGAAATTCCTTCCAAATCAAATAGTTTTATTTCCGAAATGGTTATTACTTCAAAATAGACATTTATACATCTTTTCTTGGTAATACAGTTTTCTCAATACTTTCTTTACTACTGTATTTGCATTATTACTTAATATCTAGTTTGATATTTACATCGGCATAATACTTTTATTTTCTTGACCGCTTTTACTACGTTATTGCTTAAATGTCTTTGTAATGGCTGCGTATCCATTGTTTCCATTCAATACACGTAACTTCTACTAGTTCGCTAAATTTATGTTGGTATTTAATTCAACGAACATGCGGAAAATTCTTTTGTCAAAAAAGCTTCTTTAGAAAGAAAAAAAAATCACACATGAAAAATAAATCCTTTTTTTCGGTTTCCTTTTTTTGTGATAACTAAATTTCTAAGAATTATTTAATAGCAAGAAGTCTATTGGAGCGGGGGGGGGGGATTCTACTTAAAATGAATTAATTTATCATAAAGATAAACATTTATAAATTGGATCCCTTCAAGATAATTAAATATTTCCTGTTTAATCAAATATTTACGATTGATAAAGCAGAAATGAACATTTTATTAAGCACTGAAACCACGTAATTTTTTTCACAGAAGAAAGAAGTAGGCTCATGACAGACATTTATTGATATTAAAGTTTATTAACTCGATTGTTACCATACCTTTATCCAATATGGTACTGGTGTATTCTTTAATTCAAATTCAATCCCTTTGAAAAAAACAGAGCATGATAAGTCCGGTGAGCATGGGGGCCATGTTATAGTAAGAAAATGTCAGTTTTAAAAGCGCTATCAGAGTCACATTGAAGCAAATTCCGTTAAAGCGATTTTATGTTATAGATTTTGTGATTTCAAAGGGTAAAAAATTTTGAGAGAAATTTTGTAACAAAATCTTTTACTTGAATAAAACTCGAACCATTTCCAAAAGTTGGTTATTCTTAGAAAAAATTTACAAACCCGACTGGTCCCGCCATGAAGTGGTTGCAATGTTTAAACTTTCTACTTAGCATGACTGTCTGGTTGGACATGTTTTAAAAATCAGTATCTTTCCGGAGCCTTATTAGAGATATAGTAGGTCATCATATTTTCCGATTGAGAACCATGAGGACGATTTATCCCGTTTTAAAATTACTTTCCACTTTATAAGACAGATGCGCTTGTTCGAGTAAATGTATATTCACAATTTTAAAAATATTAAAACCAACAGCGGTTTAAAAATAATCACTGATGATATAATATTACAATCACCAATTCAAGAACTAAACGCAACGACCCTTCGTAATGAATTTATTGTGAAAAGTATTTAAATTAAACTTAATATAGCGATTAGCGTAAAGAATCAAATTTGTAGTGCAAGGAAGTATAAAGGGAAAAAAATTACGATTTTCATATAGGTAATAAAAGGAATGCATTGAGCTGTTATAAAGAAGAAATTTTAGAAACTTGTAAAATATCAAGCTATGAATTTGGAAACCATACAAAGGAGCAGTTATAATGAAAATGTCACCTTTGAAAAAAGCGTGGTTTATCTTTATATTTTCCCTAACTTCTTCGATTGGACTTATATATTAAACTGTTAAGGCTGGTGATAACTATATATTTTATCATTTTAACCCTTTCATATTTCTAATCAAAATAGCTTTAATATATTCTCTTTAATCCCTTTTTGTTTTGAGTTGTGTTTTATTTGTTTATAACTAATGCAACTGTCAATTCAGAGTCATTAAAAATTAAAAGCTACGCTAAGAAGCAATGCATTTGTACTGTTTAGCAATATTTTAAGCGTTGTAAGTCATTCCCTGGTCAATTCACATTTTTGCGAACCGATTCAGCCGCCCATATCATACGATTTAACACAATAGAATTTATCTTAAGATTTTCTTTATAAAATTTAAACGTTTATGTCAACAAGATCACAAATACCCACGCTTTGGAGGAAACTGTAGCCGTATCAGAGAAATTTCTAGCAAAGAAATTTCTAGCGGCAGTCTAGCGAAATTTTAATTGAAAATTTTGTCTGCATCCATTTACCGATATACTATTCCATTCATATACTTTATGAATCCATCAAAAATTACAATTTTTAATTGAAGACCTATCTTTTTCCAATAAAATTACTCGTGCCTGAATTTTTGGAAACCATGGATAATTAACAGGCGCCTTATCTTTACAATGTTTTTTTAGTTCCTGAATAAATCAAAATAATAAAATATTTTCTGCTATCTTGTAGTACATTAAGTCACCAGTTTCATGAAACAATAACAAAATTTGTTTTTCTCTTATGTTTCTGAAATTTACATTCTTCAGTCTATTGAAACGTCGATAATGATTTACAACCGATTATTTTCAAGTTCTCTGCAAATAAACGCACAATTGGGTACGACGTTCAATGAAGGAACGTGCTTGTTTTTACGCTGTTTGCTTAAGTTTTGAAATGAAAACCACTTTTAAATTCTTGGAGTAAATATGTCCTAAAGAAAGTGTTAAAACTCATTTTTGTCCTATAAATATATTTAAAAGAGAAAAATGGCAGAGAAAAAAAAAAGTCTATCACTTCCTGCGCATTTCATAAATCATACTTTCGTTCAGGTGTCACGTGACTAAATGTGTCGTAAAAGAATAAATTCTGATTTATTATGTTACGGCAGTGGTCGTTTATTCTATACAATACAATATCTTCATACACAAACTAGATATTTCAATATTTTAGCTGACGTTGCTCTTTTCTGTACAGGTTTTTAATATGTTTGAAATGTTAAAGTTCGACGAACCTATCACAGTGTTTTTATTTTAAAAGTAATTTTGCTAGAATGTTATATATGTATTTCGATTAAATTTTTTTTTAGTTGCTAGTTTTTAGGATCTGAATTAACAGAAACTATTTAACCCTTCCTCACCTGTTGTGTCTAAACAACACAACTTTAAAGTGTTATCCTAAATCCCTCTACTTGATTTTTTAAGGAATTTTGATTTTGTTCTATGCGTAGCAACGCTGCATTTCTGCCAACTACTTTTTCTTAATGTTTTTCCATCTCATTTACTGATCCAGAAACAAAAATCGAAATTGTTAAAAATTGTAAAAGTGGTAATTGCCAGAACTTGAAACTATTTTAATTAAAATGCTTAAAACTCAATCAAATGAAAACAAATAATAATTCTTCAGATAAAAGTTTTAAATTAAAGTAAACATTTGCTTCAGATCCAGATGCTCTCTTAAATTTAAAAAAAAAAAATTCAACATTTTCGACTTAAAGTACTTTTTTCTTTAAATAATTTTCGATATTAGTTGGTATATCCTGGAAATTTAGAATTTAACACAGAAGAAGCGTAAAAACTTATCGATTGAAATGTCCTCGGATTCACACGAGGTAAAAATATCCGAAGTTTTCCGAACTGCAAGGAGACTCTTATCCGATTAATCTGTCAAAGAGAATAATAAACATTAATGTTGGTGCTAGACGGGGTAGTTTACTGTGTGTCCTGTACTTATTCTAAATAATATGTTTTTTTTTTTATTTGTAGCCTTATCCGAAATAAAGACGAAACAATGAACACATTAGGGAACTCAAATTAGCATTTAAACGAGAGGAAAAAAACATTATCAAAATTTGACGAATAACTATTGAGGAAGTTAGTATTAAAAATATCAAAAACAGCTTGATTAACTAAAGAAACGTAAAGATGCTTTCAATAATCGTTTTTGGACTATGTTATCTATAGTGATTTGATAGATTTCGATAAAGTTTTGCCTTTTTCTTGTGATCCCTGCTATATTTTTTATCGAACAGTGATGGCTCAGGGGATAGAGCGTTCGCCTTCCAATGTGGCGAACCGGGTTCGAATCCCAGTCGATACGAATTCTACATCCGGCTTGCACCAACCACAATGCTGACGTGAAATATCCTCAGTGGTAGACGGATCATGGGTTAGAGTCCCCTTGCCGTCAGACTAACCATGGGAGGTTTTCGTGGTCTTCTCCATGTAACGCAAACGCGGGTTAGTTCCATCAAAAAGTCTTCCAGGAAGACAAATTTCTCCCAATACTCGATCGAGCTGGAGTTCTTGTCTTCTGCATTGGGTTCAAAATTACAAGGCTACGGAGTTGAACATTAGTAGTCGTAAACCCATAAAAATTGGGTCGACTGTTCAACGACGGTTATATATATATATTTTATCAAATTTTTAACAAACTATCAGTAAATACATGTTGAGGGAGATGATTACGATTGTCGATTGAGGGAGATGATTATTAATAAATTAGACTGCCAGCTCTAGAACTGGACTGAACTGCTCTAGAACAGCTTTGAACTGGGATTAACAATGGAAGAAGAGCTTATATATAATTCTTTTTTACTCTTACTAAATATTTTTCGGACAGCAGCGGAATACCAGGGATTCATTTTATTTAAATTGAAACTCATTTTTCTTTCTTGGTTGGAATTATCTTAATAAGAGCCGGAATGTTGATATCATTTCCTATCTTTACGAATATGCTTTGGGAAAATATCCCAAAGCACCATCGAAAAGAAAAATGCATTCCCATTCCGGGCATATGCAGATAAAATTATTCTGGGCTGAATTACTAAATAAATATTTTATGAATGAAAATCGTAAAATATATGTAATACAAAAGAAGAAGAAAAATTACGACTGCTGAAAAAAGATTGAGAAATCCTTTAAAAGTAAAAATATAGATTTTTGTTTATATAATGCCTCTGATAAAAAAGGCAGCAGTTGTAATATTCCATTTAAAAAATACTTAAAAATGAGAACAAGAAACACAGGAAATGAATTTGTTAAAAAATTTTTATAAATGCCCTTTAGAAACGTTTTTAGATGCTTAATTTAAAAAAAAAAATAAGGAAAAGTGTACTTGAAAGTGATTTATGTCAAAACGTGATTGTTCTGAGAGTATGATGCCTTTCTTTTAACCATTCTGAACCTTTAAAAGGAAGAGTAGTCACTATTGGGCTAAAAAATCTTGTATCCTAATGTTTACTGCCTAATGTAATAATATATATACACCGAAGAACCGTTACATTATGACCACCCTTCTAATATCATGTAGGACCACCTTTAGCCCTCAAAACTGCTAGAACCGCCATGGCATTGATTCCACAGTGTGCTGATAGGTAATCTGAGATATCTGGTACCAAGCGCTCGCCAACTGGTCCTGCAATTCCCTCACATTGCGAGGGGGTAGCGTGGCAGCACGAATTTGGTTTTCCAAGTAGGACCACAAATGCTCTATTGGATTAAGGTCAGGTGAATTTGGGGGCCAAGACATGACCTAAAAGTCACTGGAATGTTCCTCGACGATTCGACCCTTATGACATGGTGCATTATCCTGTTGGTAAACACCATCCCCCGCAGGAAAAACTGTTGCCCTGAATGGGTGAATCTGGTCTGCAACTATGTTCAAATAGCTTACAGACGTCAGGGATTGTTCTATGAGGATTATGGGTCCTAATGTGCCCCATGAAAACATTGTTCCTGGGCGAGAAACCATGAAAACCTGGTCGAGCCCATTGTTATAGATGGAGGGTGGTCATAATGCAAGAAAGAAGAGAATGCTATATATATATATATATATATATATATATATATATATACTATATACTATATTTTGTTAAAACGATTCTATAAATGATATTATTTTAAAAACATTTTCTTTCTAGTTCATGATTTTAATCTTTTGTTGCGGAGAGTAGTAAAAATAATTTCACATATAAACAATAAATAGTGAAAAATGTGAAAACTGAATTGAACATTTTTTTTAAACAAATGTTGAATGATAAAATCCGAAATTTTCATGAAATCGCTTAAATAGTTTAGCTATAAAATATGAAAAAGTTAATTTTTGAAATTTCTCTTCTTAAAATCTTTTCACCTGATTTCGTTCAAATTTTGTATTTTGTCATTTAAAATTACAAAATGTGAAATTTTGTAAAAGTTTATGTACATTGCAATTCAAAAACTTTTATTTCATTTATTGAAAAAAACAAAAAAAAAGTAAATAATTATCAAAAACTATTTTCTTGAGGAATTTTTTTTTGCATTAAAGAATTTTAAGAACCAGGGGGGCTCAGCAGTTAAAGAACTGGGCTTCGATTCCCGGGGGTGGGGGTAGAATGAAGCCTGCCGAGGCCTGTAATATAAAATTGTAGAGCCTTCAGAATCTCCTGCCCCACAAGCTGCTATAGCAAGAATGCTTTAATTAAAAATAATAAATAATTGTGGTAAATATTTTAAATCTGCTTAAAAAATTCTCGAGATATGATGAAATACGCAAAAAATGAAATTAACATTAACGGCTAACATTAATTAACATTAACATTAACAAAATTTCGAAAGCTCAAATGGTCAAACTTTATTTCTCAGATTGCAGCTCCCTACTATATTTTAAGCGCTAAATTAATTCGATACCTTAAATTTATTAAAATAATTGATTTTAAATAATCGATAAATAAATATTTATTCTTTATGTAATGAAAGCTGTAAAAAAAAGTGTTTTTATGTTCTTGTGTAAAATTAAAAATATTGCTGTTTCATTCTTCTAATAGAAATGTTTACTTTTTATCGATATTTGTTTTTTAATTCGGAACGAAAATTAATTAATTAAATTTACTTCCTTTCTTCGAAAATTGAATGCTTTTCTCTCATATGAATATATACATCTACGTAAAGTTGACAGAAATAATTATAATTGAAACTTTCTTAAAATGTTCCATGAAAAAGTATAATTAACTTTTGCTCCTACATTTATAATCTTTATATATACTTGGTTTTACATTTAAAATTAATAAACTCAAGTTTCATGGCCGTAAAAGAAATCTGAAACATAGTTAGAAGCACTGTATTTATTGCTAATAAATTTTAAAAAGTTACAATTTTATTTATGATGATAAAATATTGAATGTTATAGCCAATTCTATATGAGTTAAATAAATTGAAATTTTGCAAATAAACTTCCTTTCTTTTCCAGGATGAATGTAATTAAAATGAATAGTTTTTTCGTATGTTCTCATTTATATGCATAAGTCAACTGTTAATCCAATAGTTAGGGGCTCGAACCCCGATTAGGGCATGGATGTTCTTCTTCCTGTGTTTGGTCTCTGCTGTGTAAATGTGACCCTATGAACGAGTATCTGTGACAGTATTGCGTTTGTAATGTTAGTCTTCTCCGTGACTCAAGGTCACTGGTGCCCATCGGGTAACGTTAAATAAGATTCCGTGGCAAAAAGAAAAAAAAATGATGGAAATGTTACTCTTCTTTGTGACTTAGGGTCACCGGTGCCCATCGGGTAACGTTAAATAAGATTCCGTGGAAGGAAAAAAAAATGAAAAAAAGAAAATATTGAAATATTACTCTTCTCCGTGACTCAGGGTCACTGGTGCCCATCGGGTAACGTTAAATGAGATTCCGCAGCAAAAAAAAAAAAAAGAAAATATTGAAATATTACTCTTCTCCGTGACTCAGGGTCACTGGTGCCCATCGGGTAACGTTAAATGAAATTCCGCAGCAAAAAAAAAAAAAAAAAAAAAAAAAAAAAAAATTTGAAATATTACTCTTCTTTGTGACTCAGGGTCACTGGTGCCCATCGGGAAACGTTAAATGAGATTCCGTGGCAAAAAAGTAAAAAAAAAATATTGATTATTAATTCTCAAAACTTACTTAATAAACTTAATAACTAGTGTTTAAAAACTTAATAATGAATGCAACTGACTGAATGCCACCCTATAAACGGATACATATGGCAGTGGGACATGGGTAATGTTGCTCGTCACCATGATTTCGGATCACAGGTGCCCACCGGGCAGTGTTAAATTAGGTCCCGGGGCGAAGAACGCAATGACTCAAAAGTAATAATCAATTATGAATTTTTAAAAAAAAAATTTAATTTTAATTAACGAAAATTTAAATAAATAAAAAAATATTAGCTAAAAATTTAATTTTAATTGACATTAAATTAAATTAATTAAAATTTAAAATTAAAAAAATAATTAAATTATGTAATTAAATTTTAAAATCAAAAAAATAATGAAATTAATTAAATTTTAATTAATCGAAACATTTAAACTTTAATTAACTAAAACTTTTTTATTCCATTTACCCACTGCCTGATAGGGTCAACTAAATTTCCGCTTGTAAAGATTTGAGTGTGATATGTAAGAATTCTTTTTAATATTGACCACAGCAATCATTTAATTATTCACAGATACTCGAAAGTAATAAACAATGCAATTGGCTGTATGCCAAAAGCAGAGCGCGTTTTGATGTAAGCTTAGATCAAGTGATCTTTTATAAATACGCTAATCCAAATTTCAGATAAAACATTTGTTTAAGTTAATAGTTTGTAAATATTATGACAAGATGCTTTCTGAAAAAAAAAATTTCATTTTATAGTTACACAGTGTGACTAGTACTAATGATATTGTGTTTGAAAAAGGTGACAAAATTAGTGGGTCAAGGATTTTTCTTTATTTAGAAAATCAACTGGAGCATTTCAAGATGTAGATAAAAGTTGTAAATTAAAACTAAGATAAGCAGTTTTATTAAAATAAAAAAGTGTATTACAGTCACTCTGACTTTGTAACATTAACAAAAAACAATTTTTTTCGAGTGTTTTTCCTTCTTGACTGATTTTCCAATAGACCTCCTTTTTCTATTTTACTTGGTTTCCCGAATTGAAATCACTTTAATTACGTTTAAAATTTTAACACCCAACAATTCTACAAAGAAGAATGGGAAAATAAATTGCTAGATTACTTGAAATAATTTTCTACTCTATTTCCAATCTTAAAATTGAATAAGTGTATAAAAAATATATATATAAAAATTTATTTTAAAACAAAATATTTTTTTAATACTTATTAATACCTAAACGTACTTCTTTTTCCTGAAATAGCAGGATTTCTTTTAAAAGAATTTGGATTAGTAGCTCTCTCTCCCTCGGAGATTTCAGGATAAAAATGGAATTTGTAGTTCAATTATGAATAAAAATTCGAAGGACAAAAAATTTTTTTTTCTTACAACGAAAGTTACGTATCTCTATGTTACAATACTATCTAATTAAAGTGTTTTTATTGCTCTAATTGACGTTTTTAGGTGTTCTTGATACCTAAAAACCAAACCTTTTCTTCCTGAATTATTTTCGAGATTTATTTTAGTTCAAAAATAACATGAAATTTTAATTTTAATAATTTTTATTTATTTATTTATTTCTATTTATTTATTTTTATTAATTAATTTATTTTTTTTATTTATTTACATTTATTAATTTTATTTATTATTTATTTATTTTCATTTTTTGCAGTTCCACCTACATTTGTTTAGATAAATAAACGAATTCTATGTTGGCTCAATGTTCCTATTTTGTTCATAAATGAACGAAGAGAAAAAATAAACAAATTTTAAAAATTAACTCTAAATTAGGATTTCTCATTAAAAAAGTTGGTAAGTGTGAAAACAACTATGAGAAAAGTAGCTAATAAAAGAGCTGTCTTGCAGTGTTAGTTAAGAACAAAAAATCCCTTCAAACCCAATGAGAAATTTCGAAGACTCAAATTTGCGTTTTCTGGATGCAAGACTAAAATTAAGAACAAGGCTCTGTTTAAAAAGTACAAACGATAAAATAATTAAAAAAAGGTATCACAAAAATCTCTAGATACACATGAAAATCTCTATCAATACATTTATTCTTTTAAAAGGAGAACAAATAAACAATCAAAATACAAATTTTCAATAAAAATAAAATGTAATCATTCACTCGAAAGCAAAATGTAGCATGCTGAAATGCATTAACTTTTTCCTTGATAGTTCTGTTTACTTCTTTTACCATTTACGAAAAAAAAAAAAACATAAATACAGATGGATATGTGTGACAATAATCGATACTTTTCATGCATATTGACAAATTTTTTACGTGTCATATAAAATAAAAAAAATACTAAGAAAAACTCATTTTCTAATTAAATGTTTAGCTCCAATCTTTATAATAAAATCTCCACACATTTTTAATGAACAAACTACAATACATGGACCTAAAATCAAGATTGTTGATTTAATTACCCCGCTAATTATTGTCCAAGATAATTCTAAGATACTCGAACGTTAGCATTTTATCATATTAGCGCAATGATTTATTAATCTCCTGAGAGGCGAGCTTTAAATAATGGCAGGAAATACAATTTTCACCTCAATATAGAATATGTAGTTTAGAAGAAAAACGCTGTAAAACTTTTTAATAAGTTCATCCTATAAATTTTAACTATTTTTATTTATTGCATAAAAAATTATAAATTTTAATTTATATCATTTTTTACACATCGTATGATACTTTTATTGCGTGTTTCATAATGTTTTGAACATGAAACAAAATACACAAGACTCAAATTATAAGACATTTATTAGCCATAGAACCGTTCAAAAGGTTGTTTGAATCAAAATTATTATCTTTCTTACAATTTTTTGTCGTCATTAAAAATTCCGACGAAAGAGAGTAAAACCAATTATATTTTGACGTAGACAAACATTTCGCAAAGGCATGCAAATAGAAAAAAATTCTAAAATATTATGACAAAGAATACGAAATTATAAGAAATATGTTAAAATCATAGCAAATGTTATCCAATATATTGGATGTTAAAAGTTTCAGAAGGATATTGTAATGTAATTGAAATTATCAAAATTAGTCATCCTTATACGCGTAAAAACGAAGTGGCCGCTTGGTCTCGTCGAAAACTGAAAGAGTGGTGAAAAATTTATATAATATTTAAATATATATTTATATATAATATATAAATTTATATATATAATATATAATATATAATAATATATATATAATATTTATATATAATATTTATATATAATATATAAAGTAATAAAATATTTAAACTTTTGACTTCATTCTATTTTAAAACAACACATGTGTCTGTGATAAAGCTAAATCTAGGATGTTGCGTTGTGGCTGCATTTAATATATATTTTTAGGGCCGGGATAGTCTGGTGATTAGAGAGTTGGGCCCATATTCGAGAGGTTCTTAGTTCGTTCCCATCCGGCCGAAGACTCACCGTGTAGTAAATGGTGACTGTGCGCGTTAAATCTGTCAAGTCGCAAAGTCCTCAATGTTCCAATAACAAATCAATAACTCTGAGGTAGTGAATTGGATATTCATCGTTCTCTGATTCAGGTCAAAATTTCGATATGTTGATGAATAAATGGATGTATGAATGGGTCAACCCTATAAACGGGCTGTGAAGTGTGTATGGCTAAAGCTAATCGAAACTAATAAGATTAAGTTAAAAATTAGGGCAGGAACAGCTACTGAAAATGAATATTATTACGTTCTACAGAAACTGTTGAGATCTATATAAATAAACATTGAACTTAAAATTCTTATTAATAAAGTGATAATTCGACAAATTATGCAATATGAATAAGTGATCGATTTTTATTTAAAAGACTTTCGGTTGTTGATTCTGATCAAAATTACGATCTGTGAATGAATAAATCGATCCGTCCTGTAAAACGGGCTGTGACGCGTGCGTGAGTGAGGCTGAAGTCATATTCTTGGCCACAGATGGCGCCACTGAAAAGCAGGAAACGCATTCTCTACTTTAAAAATCGATTGGTTTCTCAGGCAGGCTTGCTGATATTGGCAAGTGACATTAGAAACAACAATACATATATTTTTAGAATACTTGTCAAAACTGAAGTGAAAGAAAGTTGAACATAATGGATAGAAGATTCATATTTAAACTAAACTTTAAAAAAGAAAAAATATATCAAAAACTAATGAATGAAGGCAGGTCAGTGTGTGTAGTGAAGGCAGGACAAAATGAAACCAGCTTAACAGTTGGAGAAAGGAGAGAAGTTGATAGGCGATTATTAGAAATACCTCGATGTTTTATCAGGCCATCACGCTATTTTATTTTCCCTCTCACTTTTCTTATTTCCGATAGCGTCTTTTTTATTCTCATTATTAACACGTGTCGGCAATCAAAATATTCTGTTTCCCGCAGAAATTTATGAAAAATGTGATTTTCTTACTACTAATTCCACGTACAGTTACAAGGAATGTAGTTTAATCAATACTCTGATGAAATATGAAAGAAATTTCTATCGAAGGTTGCGAAACTGAATATGGTTAATTCTAACTCTTCATTTTCTAAAGACCAAAATCAACTGTGAAAAAAATGTAAAAATATTCTTTTGATGCTAATGGTTGTTTAGTTAAAATATCCTCAATATAGTAAAGATTTTTATTTACTTTATTTTACAGAATATTTAAAATCCAAATATTTAACTTCAAAACAAAACAACTTAATAAAGTTTGAAACACAATGTTACATTTCTTATAAAAATAGTATTTGCATATTCCAACTTCGATAAAACTCTGACATATCAGGTGCAAATTTATTCATTTTAATGAAGCAACAACTTTAATTTCCATTATTTGAAAAAGAAATAAGCAAACAAATGAACAAAAAGCAAAATGAAAAATTTGTTAACCCAAGTATGAGTTAAATAGAGTGCGAAAGCAGGGTTTCTTTAACTTTCCGGTGTGGGTACCCCATTATATTTACAAAAATTTTAGCAAACCCTATAAACATTGCGCTAATCAGTTACACGAGTAAGTGAAACAATCAGTTCCTTCTCTTGTGCTAAAATGTACCATTGCAGTTTTAGATCATTAACTTAAATTTCAAGATATAGATCAAAATGAAAATCTTAAATGAATAGCAAACTTAAAAATATAATACATAAGTTAAAGAAATATCAAAATTTCTAAGAAATTTTGGAGACCAGTGAAGCAACTTCCGCGACCCCAATTGGGTCGCGGGAGTTTACCCACAGTTTAATAAATTCTAGGATGCAGCATAGAGACAAGTTCTAATTCACTCATTTGTACGTTGTTTGAACGATCGAGCTCAAAATTATTAAATTAATGCATGTGATTTAAGTGTTGGCAAAAAATATTATTAATTTCAAATAATTATCGATTTATTACCTCTTCTTATAAAAAAAAACATTAAAAAAATTCATATATTCATGTATTGCTCGTGACAACTTCATTTAGTTTTCAAATGTTTCCTTACAAACTCATGTCCGCAAGTTTATCTCAAAGACTAGAGTCTAAATCCGATAACTGAAGCAAAGAATCAAACCAGAGTCAGACTATTTCAAGGAATCGAACCAGAGTCTAAATAAACACAAAAGAATCTTACGACTTTAAAATTAAAACAAGTGATGATGGGTTGAATGGTAAGTTCGTGCCAATTTCCAATTAATAGCGTCCGAACATGAGAGAATGAATCAGAATGATTGAAAGCAAATAATATATACATACATATTCTACGAGAAAGAATTCGGAAAAATGGTGCTAGTAGTTTGACGAATTAAAGTCACAATTGAACAAAAACTTCTAGATATAGCGAATCGGATGAGTCGTCGCCGACCGAGTCTTAGGACTCGGTCGGGATGTCATATCCCATCCACCATATTCATAAGATTTCGTTCCCTCAGATTACATAGTATGTCTATAATTTTTAAACTAACTTAAAGGAAAAACTTCAACTATTTGGTCAAGATTTCGAACAAAAGTTTTCAAAGAAAAACCCTAATCTCGAAGAAATGTTATTTAAAAATAATTAAATCTAATATTAACTAATTTAATTATCTAGATTCAGGTTGTACAACTTGTTGGAGTTTAAAATAATAAAAAAAATGGGCCAAAATTAAAAGTTTGTAGTTGATGATTTCAAAATAATTAAAAGCAAATAAAAGCAGAAGAAAAAGCAGATACACGCAATTTTGCTAGTTTAAAAACTTAATCATGAATTTAAAAAAATCAATAATTTCTTGATAAATTTGAAGTATAATGTTAATGCATCTTATTATAAAAACAATCATGAGGTATTACCTATTTTAAAAACAAGCAATAAAGTATTTAAATATTTATTTTTGTTTACATGCAGTTTAGAGGGTTTAAAGGATTGTTCATTTTTTCATACTGTTTACATAAAAAAATTTAATGTTCGATTTGGAATTTAAAAAAAAAAACATTGCTTTTTTAAAAAATTAAATTTCGTCATGAAAGAAGTGGCACCTTTCTTCAAAGTTTAAAAGTAAACAACTCACTTTTTATTACTCCCTTGATGCTTAAAAATCAGTCTCCTGAACCAGTCTTAAAAATCGTTAACACTTCCTTCGGTATCCTTCGAGAAGGTACGTTTCAGACTGATGAATGTGATCAAAATCACTTTTATCGTTCCGACAATTTTGAGATGGTGGCGCCATCTCTTAAACTACGAAAATAACTTTCGAAAATAATTTTAAGTTTAAAACTAAGTTTATATTTATCATCATCTTCATCTTCATGAAAAAATGTACCCCCTCAAGTTGAACTTAGAAATGTATATTGAAATAACCATTTTGCGTGTTGCGTTCCATAGTTTGAAAAAATAAAATTTCATAATAATAGTCTTTTTTTAAAAATCTAAATTAAATTTGTTTCCCTTTTATTATTTTCTCATTATTCCAGTTTTTTCAGAAACAAGTGGAATACAGTTGCTATACTCAGATTATATTAAAGATTTCTTGTCAAAAGTACATGAAGAAGAATTTTCATGATAAATTAATAGATTATTTACAAATAGTTTAGTATTGTTAACAAATTGTACACGTCATAAAAATGTGAAGAGCGGATTTTTTATTTTCACACAGGGAATCTGAAACCTTTTATATACAACTCCATAGCTTATATATTTGAACAGTACTCAGAAGATAATGAAATACCTGGGAGTCAAGAATTAACGTTAATAAGTCAAGTATTTGCGATGATGGAAAATAATAAAGGTGTTAAAAGCTAGAACAAAATACATTTTGTATACTTATAATTATTTTACATAACTAGTTTATGCGTCTTCTTGATAACTTTTTAATTAAGATGAAAAATTTCAAAAATTATGAAATGCTCTCTTTAATAATAAACTTAGGAAGCATTTCGCTTTTTTTTTTTTCTTAAACTAATACGAAGAAAAAGGTTAATATATTATTTTATCAAAGTCTACAAAAATGTAAAATACTATTGTATAAATCATAAATGGAAAAGAAATGTTAAAAAATAAAAGTAATTTTTTCAATACTATAAAGAATACATTATTTTCTTATGTCTTAATCTTTTTGTACTTCGTAATAATAAAAATAAATTGTAAAAATCATTCTTATAAATAAATGTTTGCCTTATTTTACTCATATCCCACATTTTTTCTTCATAATTACTGATTTTTTTTACATATAAAAATCTGCATACTTTGGATCGTTAATTTTAAAAAATGTATACTAATAGCGATTGATAATTGTCCGCTGGATGCGTGTAAGTTGTTTTCCCTTTTAAGCAAGTATAGATGCAGAGTAAGTGCTTTTACAGTACTGTTTAGTTTCAAAAACGAAACGAATCAGGAAATATGACACATTTGGCTGTTAATCAATATTTTCAACTTGTTTCAATTATTGTAGTGCTAAGTTTACCCTTCTCAGTCGGATATTTTTTTCCTTCGAATTTCCGACCGAAAAAAAGCTTTTATTTTTTCATTGTTGAAAATTAATATGCGTTCTATCCTAAATAAGAAAATGCAAAATATTTTTCTCAGCAAGCAGTTTTTTGCTTGACCTATTGATGGTAAAATACGTGAAGTTCCGTCCACTGATCTCCAGATTTCCCTGCAATGCACCCAAGTTTTATATTTAAAAAAATGCACTGTGATAACATATTTATTAACTCTATTGCTTTAACGTGCTTAAGATCAATATCTGCATAAGATACTTATTAAAATTAGGTAAAAATATTTTGGAAAATAATTTTAATAGTAATGAAATAATTAATATTAATTAATAATTATTAATTTATTTTTACTATTAATTAATTAATAATAATTTATTTCAATACTAATAAAATGAAATAATTTTAATACTAATGATTAGTTTTAACTCTAATGAAAGCGAAATTACAGAAAGTACAAAATGATTTTGATATCAATTCAAGGCGGGAAACCTCACTGCGAAAATCGTGAAGAAACTGGGCCTAGTTGCACTATCACTTCACAATATTCAGAAATACAAAATTAATGGCGGGATTTAAAGAAACGTGTAAAAAGCGACGAATTCAATGTCAATGATGCAATTTTTCCCTTAGTCGCATGTCATGCGACGCCGACCATACGGGCACAAAAACGCCGAACGTATGAGATGGAATCCAACAGAGAAGGGGTTATTACCGTCAACATGTATTATTCTATAATTAAGAAGTTTAAGTAAGCATTTCCAGATTGTGAGCACTTCCATACAGTGACATTCCATACGGAGACATTCAATTTTGTTAGGGGTTAAGATTTTCTTTTAACAAGAGTTTTTGCTATTTTAGTCAGTTATTTAACTGCTATTTTAGTTAGTTTACTATTATATTTATATAGTTGATTTAACTGCATACTCTAACTATTACGGAATTTCCGTTGTTCCAAACAATATTTTTCCTAGTTTAAATAAAAGTTATTTTGCTACATTTTAATAAATTAGAACCAACAGAATTTCGTACACAATTATTTAAATAAATAGTTTAAGTATTAATCCAATAAGCATATATCCAATAAGAAATTTAAACAGATATATAAAAAATTAGTTTGGAATTGGATATGCTCTTGAGTTCCGTAAAATTTTTATTAAAATTACATTTGTTTTAAAAATTTCTGCTGTAATTCACTACCACTGAAAAACTGCATCCTGTGCAAACCTCAAACGTTGATGGGTATGGCAATAGTGTTATTCAACTGTCTGTTATTTGTCTCTTATCTTCTTATTTCTATTGTTATGCACAAATACAGGGTGTTACGTAATCAGTGCCCTTAATATAAATAATTTCATAATCCTTGTCAAAAGTTGAGTAAAACAATTGGGTACTATAAGTATCGTAAATTACTGTTTAAGAGGAAAAAAATATAAAGATGTCATTGAAATATGACGAATCACTATTGGGAAAGTTGGCATTGAAAATATCGATTCCTGTTTGATTGCTTGAGGAAACGGAGAGAAATTGAATGGCTTTATTGGAATTATTGTTAAATTTCATGCGTCATTTAAACTGGTTCTGATATTTTTAATCTCATCTTCTTTAATACTGATTCGTCAGATTTCGATATCGTTTTTGGCTTCTTTCCTCGTTTAAGCCTTTATCTGCAATCCCTAGTTTATATATATATATATATATATATATATATATATATATATATATATATATATATATATATATATATATATATATATATATAGATTAAACCGGTTGTTTTTATTATTATTATTATATTGACTTAAACAATAAACTTATTAAATACATAGTAGTTGTTTATCTATCGAAGACCAAACTTTATGATATAGTAATAGATATTTAAACTGTTGCTCAGTATTCTTTACCAGGGATGGGCAAACTACGGCCCGCGGGCCAACTGTGGCCAGCCGAAAGGTTTTATCCGGTCTGCAGATAGAATTTTGACTTGCCGATCAGTGACGAATAAAAACAATATACATCCATTTTCTTGCCTACTTTGCTTAAAGCTATTTTTGTTCTTTCTTTTTCAACAAAGTACTGATAACCTTTTTACCTTCTCTATTTTTGTTCTACAAAACATAAATTGATGGAAATAGCTAGCACAGACAACTTCAATTGGTTAAGTGTAGAGAGCAAAAGTTCTTTATAGAATAGCCGTAGGTTGGCGCCATCTGAAGCAGTTGTTTCGTAACATGCCAAAGTTTGATTTATACAAATCATTATCAAAAGCTAGTTTCTCAAATTTAATATTTCATGCCCAGAAAATCTGTGCTATGTTTGCTTCATCTCATATCTGTGAACAAGTGTTTTCAACTATATACCTTAGAAAAAATATTTCAAAAATAGACTAACAGACAAACATTTAGCTTTGTACCTTAAAATAAGTATATCTCACTAGTAACCTCAATATAAGGAACTTTTAAAAATGAAATCACAATTTCATTCATCTCATTAAATATTTAAATTAAAACTTGTATATCGTTTTTTTTTATTTTAGAAGTTTTTACTCTGCCCACCAAACTTTTTCCCCGCGATTTTTTGCCCTCGACCAAAAAAGTTTTCCCATCTCTGCTCTACACAGATGGTTTTCCAATTTTAAAGTAGAATTTGAGTTTCATAAAAAAAATTCTGTATTGAATAAGAACATTTCTTCGGTTTTCAACTCAGTATTTATTAATTTATTTTTTAAAATAAAAGAAAGTGGAAAAGAAAATAATGTATTGGAAACATTAAATAATACCACGCTCGAAAATATTAAATAAGAAAAAAAAATTCAATTTGGAGCCATTATTAATGATTCAAAGAGAAAAAAGGGATTTAAAAAATTCATTTATATTTTATATTATTAATATATATTTGTATTATTATAATACTTGTATAAATATGAATTAATATTTTGTCTAAATAATTATAACGTAACACTTTCATTTAACATTAATAATAATAATAATTATTATTATTAATATCTTTCGATAAGTGATTGGAAACTTTTTGACGTGGTATCATAATCGTATTATACATCAATGACATCTTTACGGTTTATGAAGAATCTTTTCAAAATTTTTATTTATTCTTCTGTCTCGCTGCTAAATTTCTAAAGAAATGCTTAATTTTGAGCTGCTAAAATAATCTAACCCCTTAAAATAAAACAAACAAAAATTAAAATAACACAACACGGGTTTCATATTGATCTAGTTTTAGCAATATGTGTAGAGATTCAAGTGTTACATGTGAGACTCAGGGTGGACTCCCGAAGCCACTCTCCCTGAAGCAACGCGACTTCTTTAAATGTAAATAGGGAGTATCCGAAATTAGATAACAGTGTTGTCTCGAGATCTTGTAAAAGAATGCTCCTGACTGGAGGAGTCTATATGTTTATTTACTTAACAGTAAAACAATAATTTATAATTGTTTCTTGTATTTAATTCATTATAGAGGCTTCTGCTCTTTAGAGTTTATTAACTGAAAATTACTTGAAATACTTAGACTTGGTGTACAAATTTTTGTCGCATTTATGCAAATACTTGATTCTGTCTAATTCGGATGTGGAGAGGAATTCAAATCTGAAATTATATTTACTACTAAAGATACTGATTTTTTTTAAATGGTATTTTTAGTTGAGATGCACAAGTTAAAAACGTTATATATATATAACAGGAGGTCGCGTAAATTTTGAAACTTCTAGGGGAGCTAGGGCACATCATCAAGATTAAATCTGCTCAGGAACCCATTCCTGAAAATGTCGCCATACGCGTCTAGGGGTGCTTACCTATTATGTTCAGAAGCACACGAAGAATCATTTCATAATAGGAAAGAGGTTTGGAGATGCATGATGATATTTCTGGGCATGAGCTCTTATGAAATTTTAATCCTGAAGAGATGTGCTCTAACCCCCTCAAAGTTTGTCAAAACATTTAAGCGACAAAAATAGACTAACAATGTCATTGGAAAAGATCGTAGCTAGCTTGGAGAGAGAAAGCGATTGCAGACTTGAAATCGGCAGTATGAAATTATCTAAGATTTGTTTTTTTTTAAAAAAAAAGCTGCAACAGAAAAAAACTTCTTTTCCAGTGTTATATTAGCTAAACATTAAGTTCTCGTTTGCTTGTTTAAATAAAAATCCTGAAAGAACAAAAAAATTCCAGAATATTCATTTTAAAAACGAAAACTTAAATCGATACAATTTAATTTGGATACTATTATTTTTTAATACGACTTGGACATGTTTTTCTTCACTATATTCCCGATATATCCCGAATTGGCGCCACTCCTGGGTTTGATTATTTTCCTCATTAACATTGGAACCCATTCTTTCTCCAAAGCAAGTTTTTTTTTCTTCTTTTTCTTGTTAAGCTTAGGCGATCACATCTATCCACACCACAAAAAAGTAAGTATCTTTAGAAAAGACACCGACTTCCACAGAGCTGAGGAAAAAAGATCTTAGCACGAAGCTTGTTTCAACAGAAGAAAAGTTGAAACAGGTACCCAAAGAGTTACTCATCCATAAACACTCCAGAGGCGTTAATAATGGAGGACGCTTGGGTGGGATATATGGGGTGGGGGGAGGATTTTTATGGTGTGGTGGAGTGAAGCGAGGGTCTCCTGCCTTCAGTCCGTCAAGGAAGCGGTTCTCCATAAACACCCTAAGTTATTTTTGTCTTCTTCTCTGTTTCTTGTGGAAAAATGATCGAAACTAAACGTTTTGGTTATTTCAGGAAGCACACCGAAAACACTTAAAGAACCACTCGAGATAGTGACGCTCGTCTGCAGGTATAGGAGAGGGCTCTATTGTATCGCTTTTGTCTGGCATACCGCCATTGCTTTTTCATTGAGGAAAAATTTATAATTTGAGTGAAGGTTAAAACATACATGGTTCCAAAATTTCAAACGACCTTTAAAATCTTAAAAGTGAACTTTTTTATTTTTGATATTTTATTTTTAATATTTATTATAACTTTCTTATTTATTATAACTATTCTTCTATTATTATAACTTTCTTATTTAATATTTATTAAAACTGTTTTATTTTAATAATCATTTTAACTTTTCTATGTAATATTTATTGTGACTATTCTTCTATTGTAACTTTCTTATTTATGATAACTATTCTTTCATTATTAAAACTTTCTCATTTATTATAACTATTCTTTGATTATTAAAACTTTCTTATTTATGATAACTATTCTTTCATTATTAAAACTTTCTCATTTAGTATAACTATTCTTTCATTATTAAAACTTTCTTATTTATTATAACTTTGTCTTTATTATAACTTTCTTACATAATATTTATTATAACTAAATTAAACTTAACTCAGTGACGTGACAGCCCATAGAGGGCCAATGCCTACTGTGCCCATCTCAGCTTTCTTGACCTTGGGCTCTGGGGGTGCAGGAGCAGATGTTCCGGTTAGGTGGTTATCAGAACGCGAAACCCCCAGTGTTTAGTTCCCAAGCATGCTTGGTACTCATTTATCGATCCATTGAAGGGATGAAAGGCTGAGTCAACCTTGCCCGGCCCGAGGATGGAACCCAGGACCTGTGGCACGGGAGCTTGAAATTTATTATAACTATTCTTCTATTAATCTAACTTTCTTATTTGTTATAGCTATTCTTCAATTACTATAACTTTATTTAATATTTATTATAACTATCTTATTTTAATATTTATTATCACTCTAAGTATAAATGTTCGAATCTAATTTTTAGTGCCATACGCAAAATGTGTTAAGTTTCATGGTAAAAATTTAAAAAAAATCAGTGAGGTGTTAATAAAATAACTATTGTTTAAATAGATAGAATTAAAAATGCCTTTTAAACTATAATTATTTTTAAAATTTCGAACTTTAAAGAAATTTTTTTCATAAATAAGGTCTAAAAGGAATATTATAAGAAATAACTTAAGCGACTTGAAACTAATAACTTGAAATGTTAATTTTTTTGAAATAAGAGCGCTTTAGATCAGTACTTTTTATAAAATTTAAACGAGAATTAATTTTTTTTTATGTATGTAAAAACTTATTTTTGTAATATTTATAACGTTTCGTATAGTGTTTGTTTGAAACTTTATTCTAGAAAAAAGAAATTTCTTCAAAAATTGTAGTGTACTTTTTTTTTATTATGTGTAATTTGGCTAATATCACACCTTAGTAAAATTACACCTTAATACATTATATTTAGTTACTATCTATTTAGTTACTATCTATTATTTATTACTATCTATTTTAGTACAGCTCTTCTCGAACTACATTTATAACAGTCATTGAACAGCAGCCTCAATTTTGTATTTACGACTACTAATGTTCAGCTCCGTAGCCTTGTAATTTTGAATCCAATCCAGTAGACAAGGGAACTCCTAGATCAAGTATTGGGGAAAATTTGCCGTCAGTGACGGTTTTTTGATGGAACTAACCCGCATTTGCGTTACATAGAGGGGAAAACCACGAAAACACCTCACGGTTAGCCAAACGGCAAGGGTACAATAACGTATGATCCGCCTACCGCTGAGGAAATTTTACGTCAGCACTATGGTCGGTGCAAGCCGGATGCTGAATGTGAATCGACCAGCTTCAATGTTTTTCAAAAATACCAATAGATGTGAAGAAGTAAATAAATTTTTTTTTAAAAAAAGCATTTGTTTAGTCTAAACCATGCGACGCAAACAGCATATATATGGTTAACATAATAGGGGACACTTAGGGAATTTTTTGCAATTATTTGCAATGAGAAATTCACTTAACAATTGTTTCAGATTAAAGAAGTTAGCATCAAATATATTCATAGTTGTGGAGAAGTAAATGCTCAGTAATTTTAAGAAGCAATTATTTAGTTCAAAACATGCAACGTAAAAAGCCATGTCACGTCATCTCTACTAAGAACTTATCAGTAGGGTTGAACTCTCATCCATACTGAGGAAGTAGGGTTTAGAGCTCATCCTATAGACGAGAGGTCATGGATCCGAAATTGGATGAAAAGCTCATTCCATAGCTCTATAGTAAGAGCGGTCATCAACCCTAAAAGTGGGGTGTAGCGCTCATTTCCCCCCTACTTATGTAATTATTGAACTTTTTACGCTATTGTACAATATAAAAAAGATTTCATGAAATGCACACAAATCTGATTTTTTAAAAATTAATAAAATTAAAGTTAGAAAAAATTTATTTTTCGATTTATTTTTCTATTTTTTGATGTAAGGTCAAATATTATATTTAATTATTAAAATATTTTGTTTTATTTTGAACAAAAATGTTCAGACGGTTTTTTATCTCCAGCATTTTTAGCTATTAGTGTTTATAGAAAAATTTAAAAAAAAAAGAAAATTGAAAATTTTTCTTTTCATAATTTTTTTTTTTAAAGTACAAAATAAAATAAAATTTTTAATGAATTTCTTGCAGACAAATTTGAATAAAACTTTTAAAATATATATTATAAATTTCCTCCAGTTATCTAAGTTTTGAGATACACCGTTTTAAAGTTGTAAAAAATAAACGGGAAAAAAACGTAATCAAGTCACCGTTCATCCTAACTTTACTGTGATAAAAACATTATTTTTTCTCACTCTAAATTATAATTAATTTCATTATTATTTTGAATAAATATTAAAAATGGCTCATCATCTTTTTAGATTTTGAGCCCCGGACCTTTAGAAAGGAAAGTTTTGCAACCTATTTTATTTTTTTGGAGTACAACAATACTCATTCACAATTCAAGAGCAACTAAATGTTTTTAAATATTTGCTAAAATTATAATCTGTTAAAATCTAATGGTTATCGATACAACGGAAGTGAAAGGAGTGGGGATTACAATTTCGCAGGGCAATTCTGATAAAATATTGAAAGTGGTTAACATCCGGAATAAGAAATGGCTTTTGACGTATTACCTCTTTGTTTGAGAGCGTTATCAGAAGGTGAAAAAAATAAGTTTTACAAAATCTCTGTCTGAAGTTTTTGTGCAAAATATTTACTATGGGAAACAATGAAAATTTGCTAAATTGGGGTTGTTGATTGTAATAGTAATATAAACAAAACAAAAAATGTATGATTGCAGGCTGAAAAAGATATGAATGAAACTGAGTAAAAAATCTTGAATGAACCCCATTGTTTATTTTTACTCTTTTTTTCCCTCCTGATTTTGAGATATTTTGGCACTAGAGGACAATAGCTTTGTACACGTGAAAAATATTTTTTAAAAAAATAAAGTATTCTAGTGAAAGAAGTAAACTAGAAATTAAATTAATACTTTAATGAAAAATTACAGGAATAATTTAATTTATCGA
Organism: Parasteatoda tepidariorum; assembly: GCF_982258835.1. Lineage (NCBI taxonomy): Eukaryota > Metazoa > Arthropoda > Arachnida > Araneae > Theridiidae > Parasteatoda > Parasteatoda tepidariorum. Next base: position 64,451,431 of record NC_141756.1, on the reverse strand, counting down.
TATTAAAAATAAATCTATAAATTGTTGTCAACGAATGCCGTATTGTACTAATTATAGATTTATAAGCATTTTTTAAACACTCATAAATTGATTTGTCTATTCACTAATACTCAGACTCACTAATTCGTTTATTCACTAACACGCGCCGGTTGTTTAATCAGTAATACGCTGACTCATGGATTCAACTTTTAGTTATTTTTCTAACTCGCAAATAAAATTCACTAATACGGCCAGCCATTATGTATCAGCTCGTTGATATATTTATTGACTTTTATTCACACCCTGTATAAAATATGAAAAATTCATCATCGAGACTGATGCTTTTGCGGCACGATGATTATATACTTTTACCACAAATTAAAAGTGTTTATAAACTTGTTTATGGATTGATAAATTGAGTCACTTATTTACTAAACTCACAAATTCGATGGATCACGGATAATCTATATATTAATGTACCGATTAATGTATTTGCCCACTACTTGACAAAGTTAAATCTTACTGGAATCAAATAAATTCTTTTCATCTGGATCCAAGTTACATCTTACAGGAATCAAATAAATTTATTTCATCTGGATCCAAGTTACTTACTGGAATCAAATAAATTAATTTAATCTGGATTCAAGTTACATCTTTTACTGTAAACCAATAAATTATTTTCATCTGGATCCAAGTTACATCTTACTGGAATCAAATAAATTCATTTCATCTTTATTCAAGTTACATCTTACTGGGATCAAATAAATTCATTTCATCTGGATCCAAGTTACATCTTACTGGAATCAAATAAATTAAGTTCATCTGGATCCAAGTTACATCTTACTGGAATCAAATAAATTAATTTCATCTGGATCCAAGATACATCTTACTGGAATCAAATAAATTAATTTCATCTGGATCCAAGATACATCTTACTGGAATCAAATAAATTAATTTCATCTGGATCTAAGTTACATCTTACTGGAATCAAATAAATTCAAATTTCATCTAGATCTAAGCTATATCTTTCTATTCTAAGCTATAGCATTCTGTTTTATTGCATGGAATGCTTCGTGTAGTGATAAGGACTGAAAGAAAAAAAAGGGTTCTATATTTCGGAATGAAAAGTGTGTTTCCAAACAAACTCTAAGAATGGATGGTTTTCGAATCCATTGGTCGGAAGAGATCCGAGAAAGGGGCTTCCGGAACATCTCATCTCATTTGAGCGAAAACAAGACAGGTTAAGATAACAACTGTGTCCTAAAGAGTGTTTTATTTTCTCGCACAAAGTTGACGTTGCTTGTAAAAAATGTATAAATAACCGCCGGTATGACGTCGACGAGATATATAACAAGCAAATACTCTCCATTTACGCACTCCCCCGCACGTCGAACCACCCTCATTCTAAAAATTTCTGCCTTTGCCACATGCCCGAAAGCAAGTACAATCGATCATTGGCAAGATTTCTAACAATGCCAAACATTATTATTTTGTTTTCTGAATTAAATCACTGTCCAAACTTGAAAAAAAAAGTAAATAAATAGAAACACTCATCTAATTACTATTGAAAGAATTCTCTTATTTATAATCCTCAAAAATCGTTTGATTTCTATTATTAAAAATTCTTTTATAATTCATAAAACTTGTTCAACTACTTCTCCTACTAGGAATTTCTCATTCATTATTCTTAAAATGTTTCTAATTACTATTACTTCTTTTATTAATAACTCATAGAATTGTCCAGTTTCTATAGAATTCTCCGATCTGTAATTAATAGAATTGTTTGACTACTATCGAATTCTCTTATTTATAATCCATAAAAACTGTTTGATTTCTATAATGAAAAATTTTCTGTTGTATAATTCATAAAATTTGTCTGATTACTTCTGCAATACAGAATTTTCTCATTCATAATTCTAATGTGCAGTGAGCGAAATAAAAAAACAGACTACCCTTAATAATTTTTGATCTAATAATCGGATCTTCACGTTCTAGGACTTATTCTTAATGGTTCGAGGGGATGACCTCAAATATGCTAGAATGTGAAGATGCGTCCTAGAATGTGAAGATCCGATCATTAGATCAAAAGTTATTTAGAGTAATCCGTTTTTTATTTTGCGCATTGTACATAATTACTATTACTCCTCTTATTAATAATTTATAGAATCGTCCGATTACTATAGAATTCTGTTATTTATGAATCATCAAACTTACTCGATTACTATTTCTACATTGAATTCTCTTACTTATAATTCATAAAAAAATATTTGATTATTGTACAGAATTTTATTATTTATAATTCCATACAATTCTTACATTATTGGTTAAAAAACTCGAGAAATTGCATTTAAAACATTTGTTTTCAAAAGATTAGTTAGTTGATTGGTTGAAAAAAAATCCCTTCTTAGTTAGAGAAAATACATTTTATACGGTTTCTTATACAACATCTACCACTTTGTTTTTTACAAAAATATTAATAAAATGCAATATTGATGTTTTTCGATTTCTTTTATACCTTTGAGAAATTTTCAAAAAAGGAAAAAAAAAGCTCTTTTTTATACTACAAAATATAATTTATCTCAGTAGTACCCTCACTTTAAAATGTTTCAATTCCAATGAAAATTTTAAGGCCATAAAGCAAAAAGATCGTAAATATTGAGCCAGAATTGTTTCAAATGGCTTATGCATTTTTTATGGGAATTTTGATGGTTTGTAACAGTTTTCTTTTCCTTTTCTTTTTTTTAAGAAAGAAGAAAGGCTGATTTAGTATTTAAAAAACATTATTATAGTTTTTTTTAACCGTTTGTTGCAAAAAATTATTTTCAAAAACACGTCAGTCAAAAAAGTAATCATTATCGATTATTATAGAATATTTAGTTTTAAATTTGTAACACGAATTGGAAAATGTGGAATTTGAATTTCTATGCGATTCAAAAAATGTGTCTTTAAACAATTTAAGTAAAGACCACGAATTATATTCATTTCAAAATAGAGAGAGCTGAATTCTAGCAATAATTATTTATTAAATATTTTATCGAAGTGTGTAGATACTTCATTATATCACAGTTCTTTTTTTTAGATAAAATGTGTTTATAAAAATAATTCTGCTATAAGAATTTTAATATTATGATTCATTCACTGGTGCTTAATTAGAAATTTTATTCTCACTAAAAAAGATACGGAGTTAAAAACTTACATAAAATTTTTAAAAACAACAACCTAAATTATTGATATTTTTCACAATCACTTTGTAACTCTCCCAAATATTCAAGTTTAAAAAACTAAGAATTTTTAACTAAATTTTAAAAAAAAGTTCGAATATAGTAGTACTACTAAGAGTTGGATGTGTATTTTCGGTACAAATAAGTAAAGCTTGATTATAACAGAAATTATGGGGATTTGATAGATTTTCTTGGTAACTTGGTCTGAAAAATGTCACACACATCTGGAAATATTGTAAATGGATATTAGTGCGGTTTTATATAATTTTCTTTCAAAATATTGTAATTTATAGTTCAATATTTTGCTAATTTTTTTAATTTGATTTTTTTTAGTGAACAATGTAATTATGTCTTGTCCGTTCACCTGATCAAAATTTTTTCGTTAAATAAAAACAATATCAATACGTTACAAGATTGTAGTTCTTTATATTATATACCAGCCATCTCGATTTAAAATTGTGCGAACCACGAAATCGGTCAAATAGCTTCTGAGGAATCCAATTTTCAAAAAAAAAGTTATGCATTTAAAATTTGGTTTCTCAGGATCTATTCGACGATTTTGCTTAAATTTTGTATTTTGCCATGTTAAATTGCAATTTTTTTAAATGATGTAAAAATTTTATACCTTACTATTCAATTTTTTTTTTCGATTACTATTAAATAAAATTTTTAAAAAAAATAGAAATATTTACTAAAAATTTGTTTTGGCACGGAATTATTTTGGGATAAGCGACTTTTATAATTGTGAGCAAAACTTCTTCAATTCGCTAAAAAAGTTCTCGAAATATGGCGAAATACGCAAAAAATAAAATCGTCATTAGGCTGTCCAAACTATTGGTACCATATTTCCCAAAGATTGCGGCGGCCTCTCATATTTTTGAGGTCAGAAATCCGAATCCATATAAAAAGGTATGTTTATTCAGAAAAAGATAGCTTTTGTGTCTGATTTCGTAACTTAAAATATCATCTGCATTAACTAATAAGCATATTTGTGGTAATCTTCTCGAACCATTGAGTCCCAGAACGTGAAGATCCACTAATTAGATCAAAATTATTCCTTTTTTCTTTAGCGCATTGTAGAGACATTACTGTATTAAACTTTGTGCTTAATATTATACCTTAACGAGTGTTTGTATTTTCAAAAAATTATTTTTATTTTTGTTTAAACTGACCAAAACTGATTTAGATGAATGTGAAAAATTCTTTAGCCGTAAAATTTCGATATTTTTAAGAATCTAAAAAACGTAAAAGAAGGTAGGGGAATACTAAAATGTAATTTTGTCAGACAGTACAGGAAAGAGGCTGTTGGCGAATCAGATACAACTTTGAATTATACAGACTCTATGGACAGCACACAGATAGTGCAGGTCATCCGAAGCAATAGATTAAGATGGCTCGGCCATATCTGGAGTGGTCCAGAAAATAATGCAGTCCGAATCGCCACCTTTGAAAATCCTTCGGGATCTCCGGCTAGAGGAAGACCTCCAACTAGATGGCTGGATGACACTGCTAAAGATCTAAAAGTATTAAGGATAAACAACTGGAAAAAAGTCGCCATGGACAGGAGGCGTTGGAGGCTACGTGTGGTTGAGGCAGCCAAGGCCTGTAAGGGCTGTCGTGCTGAAGAAGAAGAATTTTGTCAGAAAAATTCTAAATAACGCGAGGCATATTTTTACGATGTTTGGCATTCTCTTTCGATACATGTAAAATATAAGGCCGTCACCTAATCAGAATTTGAGATATAAAGTGTGCAGTATTTTATATTCTCTATTAATTTTTTTCTCACAAAATTATGTCAATACAATTCTGCAATCAATAGGTTTTGAAAGATATTTAAATGGTAAACAGTTCTTAGATTTTAGATAGGTGTCGTTATTTTTATGCAATTAGCGTTTAAAGAAAACTTTCAGTTTCTTCCAAGCATATATGGCAGTACTTTTACTTTCGTTACTTGTACCGCCAGTACAAGTAAAAAGTACGTACTTTTACTTGTACTTCGTTACTTTTTAAATGTAGTACTTTTACTTGTACTTTCGTTACTTTTTTAGGGAAAAAGTACAAGTATTTGTAACGGAAATGTCGAATGAAATCGTTACTTTTTTCTAAAACTTGGTAAGCTTTCTAAAAAAAGAGAGAAACAAAAATTAAATTTAAAAAAATGCTTATGTTTTTTTTTAATTTATAAAACTAATGTGCAATATATATGCATTCACAGCTAACTTTGTGTTTAAATACCTTGACCTCCCGTGGAGCCCTTATTCAGCGTGGCTAAGCACGTTCTGAGAAATTCTCGCAGCAGGCTCAGTGACACCACTTTCGAAATGCAATTATTTTGCAAGATTAATAAAAATATTAATTAGCAAGTCATTTTCATTCATTTTTGTGCATTCATTTAATGCATTTTAAATAAAATATGTTGGATTTTGCTATTACGTTTTTCAATTTTCTTTTTGAACTCACTAATAATACATTTTTGTCTTAATACATTTTTTACTAAATACATTTTTACCTAGTACATTTTTTACTAAAATTATGTTTATGCCTGACCTTGTCAAACAACGCCCAGTTAAATCTCTAAGTGATACTAAAATTCGTTTAAAATTTTTTTTTTTATTCCGTTAGGCAGAAATGTTCGGAAAATGATTTTCTCGCATGATTTCAGCATTAGCCCTTGTTACAAATAAAACTATAGACTGTTCTGTTTCAACTTATACTGCACATTCAATTATTTCTTACTTGCTCAAAGATCACAAAGCTATCTGAAACCCCGTGTTTGCTTTGTTTATGTTTGTGCTTTTAAAACGCGTTTCTATAGAGTAAAACAATCTTAAATCAATGATAATTTAAACGAATAAAAATAATAAACTACAAATTAAAATCAATAGATAAAATTTCTTTTTCGTGCAAATCCATAAAAAGTTTGATATTAAAATTATATTTGATTTTAAAATTATATTATACGATTAAATTATAAAATTATATTATAATATTCTTCCGAATTTAAAAATAAATTAATGCCCATAACTTTAAAAATTAAAAATAATTAAATAAATAACAACAATTTTGCAAAAACATTAAAGAACATAAGAATATTATTCAATAAAATTTTAGCTTACTTTGAATTTTCGATTTCCTAGAAATGTACTTTTAAATCGTTACTTTTTTTGTTTACTACTTGTAATTTTACTTGTACTTTTTACTCGTTACTTTTTAATATAAGAACTTTTTACTTTTTACTCGTTACTTTTTTTAAAAATACTTGTACTTTTACTCGTTACTTTTTAAAAGTAACGTAGCCATATATGCTTCCAAGTCACATTTCATCAATTTAGACTGCAATAAGATTAGATTTAAAAAAATATAAAATCTGAGAAACATCAGAGATGCCAACTGCTCCGGACGCGCCATAATAATATAAAAAACGGTAAACAACTACGTTCTAAAATTTGCAAATATTTGCCTAATTTTGTTTACTTTCTATACGGTGTCGCATGACTATAATGATAAAAAGTGGTGAATTATATAAGCATTGAAATTACTTAGAAATAGTGGTGGATAAAAACCTAATAAATTGAATTTAAAAAACAAGGATTCACACATTAATAAACTACCACTTGAAAATATTTATTTGCTGTCCGGAGCAAGTTGGCATCTCTGAAACATGTATTCTTAAATTGCTTACTCAAAACTACAAATCTCATTATTTTGTTGCTTTTAAAGTTTTGAGAAAAAAAAAATTCATGGAAATTTCAAAAATTATCAAGCGCTATTTCTCCTGATCTAATAAAATGACCTCTTTATTTTCTACTTTTTTTGAAAGGTATTGTGCTGTCTAATAATACTATATCATCAAACGTTTGTAAAGCACAAAAAAAATATCAAGAAAACACAAATTAAAAATTTAACCTATAACTAAGATGGCAAGGGTAGAGACCTCTTAAGCAACATTTAGCAATGCAAAAATGAAAAAAAAAATATTTAAGTACTAAGTTAAACTTGGAATATGTAACTCATTTTTTAAAATAGATGAAAATGAGAACGTGTTAAGGAGGTTACCATCATGTTATAACCCACTCTAAACATTTTCGACTTGCATTTAAAAAGAAAGAAAATAAAAACGAGGAAAAAAAGAGTGTTTAGAATTTAGTTTTTATCGGGAGATATTTTGAATCTGCTCAAAACTGGTAGTCGCTATCATGATGGTTTTGAGTGCAGAACAGAAAATAGTGGATAAAGGACACCATCTCTGACGTCAAAGACTTTTCCTGAAAATAGAGCACTCACTGTGCTTTTCCTTATCTATTATGAAGTTACAGACAGCTGCCCAACTTAACAGCTTACTGCTCAACAAAACGAGATGAACACCCATGTTCTGTTTTTGATTTTGCTTAAGAATCTCACATTTTCTTCTCATTTATATTTGAAACATTTTCTCACTTCCTTGAAAATTTGAGTAGACAATAGAAATTCTTGGATACTTATTTCATATACTTAGTTACTTTATAAAGAATAGAAAATAGGGAGCAAAAATACTAAATTAAGAAAAGTAACTAGCGCGACAAATGTTAATATGCGTGCGCATAGATCTGAATTATTTTTTCAGAATAAAATATTGATTAAACTGTGCTGATTAATTAATTAGAACTCGCAGAATTTTTATGGTAGTAGTAGTGGAACCTTATTTAAGCCGCACTGGAGCTTCACAATGGGCTATTGGCGACTGTCTGAAAAACTTATGTGAGGTATATCCGAAGACATGACATCACAATTTTTATCCTCTGCTTAGAGGATGGCTACTCCACTTTGGCAGCCCGACGCGAAATCAAGCACATTACTGTTGAATAGTAAACAAGGATCGATACCGCAGAACCTTGGTCCCTACGCAGGCTGATTAAAGTGGTCATCCACACGCATCGATGATCTACGAAGAACCGTATTTCAAGATTGGTCCACTCTCTCTCTAGTAGTGACTCTTAGTAGTCTATTAGGAGGAACCGCGGAGCGGCGAGTTCATGTAGTAGATTCAACAGGGTGTCAATCTCTGATTCCAACTAAACGAATAGTGTTCAAACGTACCTGATCCGGTCTCATAATCTAATGCAAAAGCACCACGATTGGACATTTCTCTATCCGTAAACAAGACCAAAAGCGTTATGAATAGACCTGGTCTAAGTGCAGTTAAAGAAAGAAGTTTCTTCTTTGGAAGTTGGAAAGCTTTTAGCTAGTTTTTCAAAAGAGGGTGTAAGCTGCATTGGTAAAAATACTTAGGCCACGCGTTCAGAACACAATTTACGTAATATAAGAAACTGAAGACGGTGCTTTTAACCCCCTCTTAAAAAAATAAAGTAAGAATATTATGACAATAAAAAAATGGACTGAAGACTTTAAATTTAAAATAATTCGGTGGACACATTGCGAGAATATATATCAGAATACATATTCAAAGAACCTTTAACGTCAATCCTTACAAATTGCGCCGAAAATCTGTTGTTGTTTCTAAGCAAGCCTGCTGATTGAAACCAAGCGAATTTAAGGTAGATGAGTGCGTTTCTTGTTTTTCAGTGGAGCCATCTATGGCCAAGAATACGACTTCAGCCACACTCACCCACGCGTCACAGCCCGTTTTACAGGACGGACCGATTTATTCATTCACCGATCGTAATTTTGTGCAGAATCAACAGTCGAAAGTCTTTTAAATAAAAGTAGATCACATATTCATATTGCACAATGTCGAATTATCACTTTATTAAGAATTTTAAGTTCAATGCTTATTTATATAGATCTCAACAGTTTCTGTAGAACGTAATAATATTGGTTTCCAGTAGCTGTTCCTGCTCTAATTTTAGGTCTAGCTCAACTTCTTTTTCTGGATCCTCCAACACTTCTCTTTCCTGAATATATAACATTCGGGGAGAGATATATCATTAAATTTTATATTTATTTATTCAAAAAGAGAGAAGAAAATTTTGGAAATGTTGAGGTTCTGTCGTTGACTGTCCCAAACCCAGATGAAAAACTTGATTAGTGAATAACTCACAAGTTCAAGCAATGTGATACTGATCTATAAATAAAAATAACACACCAACACCCCTTAATTTCCAGAGACGTGATAAGATTGGCATCATCAGCATAAATAAAAAAATTTCTTTTGCAAAGAAAGGCAATTTTAAGTTTGCCCCATCCCATTTGGTGGAAATCAGCTTGATTCAAGAGGGCGGGCAATCCAAGCAGAAATAGAGAGTAAATCGTAGAAAGCGGCAGTATGTATTGGTATGTCTATAATTCAATTGCATTTAAATAGTTTTTAAAGCATTCTTAGGTACAGTACAGAACCCGTTATCCGGAAATCAGAAAACCAAAAAACCGGAACGAAATTCGATAAATTTTCCCGCAATATTTTAAAAAAAAATTTTTTTTTTCCTCATAAGATTTTAGGACTTTTCTTTCTTTTTTGAAAGATGTTTACCTTACCATCATTTTGGAAATAATCATTAGTGTATTACTTCATCATTTTTTCTTCTTTTTAAGAATATTTCTAAACATTTTTTTTTAGTTGGGTTTAACAATAAAAAAATGGCTCTTGTAGCGATTCAGAAAACCGGAAAAATCAGTTATCCGGAATAGCGATGGTCCCGATCGTTCCGGATAATCGGTTCCCTACTGTACTTTATTTACGCCGCACTAGAACTGCACAATGGGCTATTGGCGGCGATCTGGGAAACATTCCCGAGGATGATCCGAAGACATGCCATCGCAATTTTGATCCTCTGCAGAGGGGAATAGCTCCCCTGCTTTGGTAGCCCGACGACCTGTGAACGAAGTCTAGAACTTTACGGTAAAACAGTTTAACGGGGACCGACACCGCACACCCTCGGTCCCTACGTAGACTGATCGGCCACCCTCCCACTTACTGACCACAGCCAGTGATGCTTGACTTCGGTGTTCTAGTGGGAACCGTGTCTTTACGATCAGTACACTGCGGGACTAAAACATTCTTAGAATGTGAAGACAGAGGTGTTGAAGTTTTTGAATCATACACATCTAATTGATGTTTCTCATCTCCAGAACTACTGCAGTACAAAAGAGTGCTGATAATTTACAAAGTGTGGAATTTTTAGCAGCATATATTAAAGTCGATTTAAATAAGAGGTAACTTATCAATCATAGCTTAAGGATTTCTAAACACAAAATAAAAGTTATTATTAGTTTCCCAAGTTTATCTGAATGAGATTTTTTTTCTCTTTTTAAATAACTTGTACGGTTTTAAATTTAGTGAATTTTAAAAACCGGCATTCAGAAAAGGTTTGAATTTTCAGAGTTGAATGGGAATTTCCCTGAGAATTTTTCCTTTTCAAATGTTATTAGAGAGATTTTGTACTTCATGCAGTATCTCACATACTTATGCAAGTCCTTTTAGAGAACCCAGATTCTCCCAATTGAATGAATTGGGCAGTGCATGACTTGCGTTTGTGAAAGTGCAACAAAATATCTGTTTTCAAATTTCCTAGAGAATTCCAGGTTTTCCACTGTTTATTTTCAAATTCTCTTAGAATTTCAATCTTTTCCTGTTTCTAATAAGAGTGGTCACACTGTTAGGTGAACACAAGAGTAAAGTAATTTAGGGTGATTCTTTTTGGGTGGAGAATCGAACAAGAAAGAAACAAATTTTAAAATTTTAATAAAATATTGGTCAATGCAATGAAGAATAAAAAACAATGAGGGAAAAAATCCATTTGTGCAACTTTTTTATTACTGAAACTTGCTTGCTGTTGATAGAAAGTAAACACTTAGATAAATTAAAATACAAAACAATATAAAACAAAGAACGTTTTATTGCAAATTATACATTTTAAAACTAACAATTTCCAAAATTTACAGTCAATGAAGAGTATGCAAAGTAGTTCAACGGTTAAGTAAACAAAAATGCAACATAAAATTTCATATACCATTAAAGTAAACATCAAAAACTGTTCATTTAATAAAACAATGAAGAAAAAAATTCTGACCATACAATTTAAAATATCACAATAATTATCCATTAGTCTTAATGACTTAGAAAGAAATTATGCATTAAAAAAGAAGAAAAATTAAGTATGACCATTCCATTATTTTTTAAAGATCATAATTATTGTTCTGACCTCAATATATATACATATGAACTTTAAGGGCCATAAAGGATTTTAAATTATTTATTATATTTTTGCTTTTTAAAAGCAGTAAAAAAATATTTTTAAAGTTACATTTTTTAAAAACGAAACAACTTGATTTTAAAATATTGACTACAGTTGTTTAACCTTCCGTTAGTCGCGCACTTGTTTCCGACATGGTTAATCGCGTAGCACCTGTGAGGTGTTTTTGATTTTTTGAAAGCCAAATGAAATTTAGTCTAGTCTAAATAGTTAATTGTTACCAATTTAAGACTCTTTAGAGAGATAAATATCAAAAAACTTATTTAGTGAAGTACCGAAGATAAATTTTTCTTGCTCCCGCGTCGGATCTCTTCCTCCATCACAAGATGTTCAACCAATTGGCGCAAGAAGGTTCTGCGGTTTTTTACTCCGTAACCATTTTCTGTGTATATAACTTGACGATTTATACCTGCTACGTTGAGAAGGACAGAAAATGAGATAAAAAATATATATTTAATTCATAAAAATATTATATCCATAATACTTGCGTCAATGGTCGCGCTGCACCAGAGGGGTGATTTGAGCGGTTCCAACTCTCCATCGACATGTTCTAAGGTCGGTTTTACACGGACATTTGAGTAATCCAAAGTTAGGAACATAACATTAGGCTCGACCCCCGGAAAAATTTATTGACGGCAAAGGAGGTGGAAGTGCAGTAGGGATGCACCTGTGAGGTGCGCGCGACTAACGGAAGGTTAAATAAATGTTTGGATTCAGATGCCATAAACTTCAAAATCAACAATTTTGAAATTCAATGACTAGAAAAATAAAGCACTTCAAAAACTAAATCATTACTACTTTATACCAATCCAGTGTTATAGGAACTTTCAGAGAAACTGGATCACACACAAATAACTTCTGTAATATTTAGTTTAAATTAATATATATATATATATTTCTATACTAGATAAATTTTGATAGAAGCTCTTAATTGCATGTCAAGAAGCCAAATTCATATTTATACTACAATTTAAGGCCACATCTAGCAAACAATACTGTTTTTTATCACAGAAATTTAATGAAGAAATTTATTAATGGCACATAACATATTGTGTCAGGGCTGATTTAGAACAGCAATATAAAAATAACTATATTTGAAAGGCTTGAAGCAATAAGCCACAATCTCATAATGGCTCAAAAGTGTTTTTTATGATAACAACTATTAGTTCCATATATATAATAATAAAATAAAGAGTTTGTCTGTGTGAATGTGACCCTCTTAACTCTAGAACCGTTTATGAATTTGAAATTTGGACAAAAGTTGAAAGGTTCGCATTCCACGAATTTTCACACCACAATGTTGCTCATTGATTTATCTGAGATGGTGAATAAAACATAATTAAATATTAAAATATGTACAATAATTGTTTTGATCAAATAGAGCTATAAGCTAGCAAATATCACTGGTGTTATCTTTAAAATATTTGAAAAATTGAACAGCCCATAGTTTAATTTAAAACAATGGCTAACGCTTAACCAATCAGAAAATTTCATTATCTTTTTCGCTTAAACTATACATCGTAGAATGTTCTAATCTTGACAGTAACCTTCCTTGTGCTTTAAATGATCTGTTTGCCAAATTTAATTGCTTTTGGTCGAAAAGTTTAGGAGTCCATGACGAACACACACACAGACAAACATTCATTTTTATATAGATAGATAACAAAGTTACACATTACACACATCTTATACAAGTTTGTTATATAAGAATAACATGTTATATAAGAATTGTTTAACTTGCAGATTATTAGTATCAAAATAAAATCTTTTCATTTTAAAGAGAATTGTAATTCAAGGTATTCAGATTTGTGCCTACTTAAAGTTCCTTTCAACGAAATTCATTCCATACAATCACAGGTACTTAGCAGATGAAAAAAAATTAAAACTATTCCTTATTTATAAGAAACTACATAGATTTTTTTAAAAAATTTCTCATTTTTTGTCTTTAATTTCTTTTTCAATTTTTTAAAAACTATGGTGGAAAATAATCTGCATCATGGGCTGGCCTGCAGGAGGGTTTCTGCTACCTGGTGACTATATTGCTACAGTCATGCCTTTGGTCATCAAATTGTGAAGCCTTAAAATCAATGAACCCCACAATGGGCTGCGGAAAAAGCTTTACTTCATATATATAAAGCAAATTTTATAGAGGTGCATCAAACAGAAAGTCATGCTTTTTTGTCACACTTATTACATGTTTGCTAAGTCACATGTTGCATTTATGAAAATTATAATCTAAAAACTTATATGAAAACTAGATAAATTTATTTATTATTTTATTTTTTTGATTTATGAATCATCGATGCTTGTACTCAATTCATGTGCATTATAATAAATTATTTGTCGACAAATCTTAACGTTTTTAAATCTTTCAATTAAATATAATAACATTTTCACAAAATACTCAGTTGCAAATACAAATAATTCAATATGAAAGCACCAAAATCAATATACAAAATTTCAAAAAAAATCATGTATAAGCTTCGGTTAATATATAAAAAGGAATGTGCTAAAGTAGATAACTACACACTTCTAGAAGCTTCAGTGCCAATCTCTCTCAATGCCATTCTGTGCTCAGAGGAAAAATCACAAAACATAAAATCGTTAATGAATTCTAAATTGAGTCTACTGTTGAAGGAAATAATAAGAGCACAGGATTACCATAATGTTTACTTAGATTTTAGGTATAAGAACCTTCCCCATCTCTTCCCATACGGCGTCTTTTTTCAGGAACACCAGTTAGTGCTGAGCCAAGGAAACCTTGCGCAGTACCAAACAAGTTGATAGGAGTGTTTCCATCAGTTATAAGAGCTGATTGGATTCCAAGACCTTGGAGAAGTTTAACCTGAAATTGATAAATGTTTAAACAGGGTGCATAGCCAAATCTTTCGACAAAAAATTAGCACTTTTTAAGCACTCAAAAAATATTTCTAAGCATTATATACATTAAAAAATGCAAAATAATTTTAAAGACTTTACATGATCATGATAAAATAACTAGTTTCTGACAAAGAACTTTTTTTTTATTATATTAGCTATTATAAAATGATCAAGAGATATTGCGATTTGATATCAGATGGTGGAAAATGAAGCTTGAAATTGATAATATTTTTCGAAATTCAGTAGAGTTGCACATGAGAGTGCAATAATCTCACCGAACCCAGACCAGCAGACGCACATGCCGACTTGCAAGTATTTCATCAAACACGTAAAATGATTGGCACTTTCATACACTATGGACCGACGGTATGCCAAAATGGATTGTGGTTGAATGAATAGTGAAAATGTTGGATAGAACAATGTGAAAAGCACGCATTTGCATAGCATGTGGCAAAACTCGGCATGGCAAACAATTAAATCTCATTTTTGAAAAGGGAAAATTAAGCACTTTTTAAAAACAATGAAAAAAGCCTCTTTAAGGGCTTTTAAAAACGAAAATAAACACTTTTTAAAAACGCTACGTACCATGTTAAATACATAAAATAACAATAACCTTGATACAAAAAGATATTATAGTTAAACAGGACTGTCAACTTTCAAACGCTTTTTGGGAAAATTTAGTCTAGTAACGGCTAAGTTTACGTCTTTATGGACAATTCTGTGTTTTGTTAGTATGAGTTTAAATCATTTTTCACATCACCATGTAAATGAGTCAAAAGTTCATATGAAACACCACTTTGCTCTAGCTGTCTTATGGTAAGGGTTTTAAAATGTTGGCAAAATTACGAAAGCTTTAATTTTTAACGGTCTACCACTCTATAAAATATTTTGTAAAAAACATGGTAGTTAGCAGCCTTAAAACCCAAAACTGAGTTAGAGGTATTAATTGCAAATTTTCTTAGGTTGAAAACTGGTTTTCCAGATGCTGAGCTTGATAGAAAAACGTTTTGGCCCAAGTAACAAATCAGTTAAATGATGCATTTGTGACTGATGGAACTGAAGAGCAAGAAAATAAAACCAGAATCAATCGGCTAGATTCTTTCATAACAGACAATACACGGCAGAAAGAAAACAAAATTGTAAAAAAACAGGATTCTTATTGTTTAAATCAGACTTCATTTTTTACAATAACCTACCAAAGCATCTGCCAAAATGTATTAATTATTTAAAAAACAATATCATAGATAAAAACAAATTATATTTTGGACTAAAATTGTTATTTAATCATTTGGAACATTGTTATTTAATCACTGAATAAATAAAAGAATTGTAGTTTTTGTTCAAACTCATTATTAGGACAGGGAACAAATTTAAATAAAAAAATATAACTAAAAAATATTTTAATTTAGTCTGTGTAAGAATAGTCTTTTTTTCATTATTGATATACACTGATTACATACTGGTAAGTTGTATAAGCACTTATTTCTCAATTAACATAAAATTAAATGGGTATTATTAAATTATATTTATAATCTGCAAATTATTTTACATATACCTAAGATAAAATTATAATTAAAAAGCTTCCTGTTTTCTCAGTCTTTTTTTCTTTTACTTTTTCTACTTTTTAATTTTTCAATCCATTTTTAAAAAAATGTGTCCCTTTTGGAGTCCATCTCTCTTTTATTATTTCTTTGCATGAAATCTCAAACTCAAAGAACATATTTATTTATTAATTACATTTTTAAAAAAAAAAGTTTTTAAAAACATGATAGTCATTTTGAGTGATTTTTTTATTTTATTTTAAAAATCAAGTGATTTAAATTGCAATTTGAATCACGATTGAAATGAAATTATTCAACCCCAAAATAAAGTATAATGAATGAATCAATGAGAGAAATGATTGGTTTGAAATAAATATAATTGAAGACATAAAAGTGTACAGATAGTTTGGGCTCCTCAGGTTGATTAGAAAAATGCTCAGAAAGCTTAGAAAAGACTAACTTTTCTACAGCTTTATTTTAATGAGTATTTACCAAAGATTTCATGTTATGGAAAAGTTCAAATGTATTGAAAATAAAGAAAAACTTTAAATATAGTTAAAATTTTATTTTATAACATAAAACATTCGTTTTACACACAGAAATATATAAACCAATCACACAAAAGTAATGAAACTGATTAAATTTATTAAAAAAACAAACCTGAAATTCTTGACCAGCTGACGCAACTGCTTGAATGGTATCACTTCCTAGACTTGTAATCACCTTTTCAAATTTATTAATTTCAATTTCAGAAAGTAGTTTTGTTTTCTCAACTTCCAATTCATTTTGACGTTTCACATAGCCTAATTCAGCCTCTCTAGCTTTCTGTAGACGGTCTAATTCTGTCTCCTTTGTAATTAAAGAATAAATATGTTAGTATATTACAAGCCAGGGCTCGAAAAAACTCAGAAATTTTACCCGTCCCCGAGGACGGCTTGTCCAACAATGTACCCGTCCTCCTTTGAAACTAACCCGTCGCTTCTAAATAAATAAAAATATAATTTTCTCTTATTTATTACAAACATTTATATAAATTGCACAATGAATTAGTAGTTACTAGGATTACAAATACTAGGATTACATTATACAGTAATAAAAGAAATACTAGGGTACTATTAGTAAAACCTAGTATTTCTATTATGAAATAATTTATTTCTTTGATGAAATAATTTAAATAACAAAGGTTAAGTTATCTGTCAATTATCATGTCAATTTATCCGATGGTACTGCGTTTTTTAAATGAATCAAATACGACGTTTGCCAGTTCCACAATCAAGCCAATAATTTACAGAGGTTTTTGCACAGAAATCTGAAAGAGGTTTTCCATTTAGGTAGATGTTCATAAATGCGTTTAACGCTTCTTGTTTAAGACCAGTAAGTAATGTGTTTTTTTGTAAGTTCATTGCTGAAAAGCCCCTTTCAACCGCTGCAGTACTCCCTGACAGAGAAAACATCAATTCCACCATGCACAGTGTGTTGCTGTATTTCGAGATCAGAGGGTCATTTTAGAAGTGAGGCGGTAGACTCTTGTAAGATAAAAAAAATTTAAAATGTATCACGAACATTTACGGGAAAACGGCCGTCCGCGCGGACGCTGGATTAGAGAAATTTTTTGTCCGTGGGGAATTTTTGACCGCCGAGGACGGGTGGTTTTTCGAGCCCTGTTACAAGCAAGTTTATTGAACACTTCACTAAACACTATAAGTTAAAGAATACAAACACTATAAGTTAAAGAATAAAATTCCCTGCACTTCCTAGTTTATAAGGAAAAATTTAATATGCTGTTAATTTAGATAATTTTTATATTCCATCTATTTTCCAGGTTTTCCTTATTCTCCCTATTTAGTGACAACCCAGTACTACAGCAGTCAAGGGTGTAAAGAACACAGATTTCAAAAAATAAAGTTAGATATTTAAAATTCCATTTCTCAGGAACTATTCAACAGATTTCATTCAAATTTTGCATTTTCCCATGTAAAATTATATTAATTATATCTGAGATTAAATTAAAAACCTTGGTTTCTAGTCATTATATATTTTTACAAATTATAGCAATTTTTAATTGCAGTATTTACTTTTTTTTAAATATATTAGGATACATTTGAAGGATATTCTCCAAAAAAAATTTGGGAGCGATTTAGTTAAGATTAAAATACCTTACACTGCAGTTCATTATATTACAATTGACTTGTAAAATTGAAAACACATACTCTAGATAGCATATTAATAAATTTGTCTAACATATTGAGTAAGCCATATTTAATGGCAAAATGGGAAGATTATTCGTATCTATACAGGGGTCTGTTTATAAGAAATTTGGGTCCGTTAACGGACCCTTCACAAAATATCTTTTCATAAAAGAGGATCCTTCCGTTGATTGTAGAATGGTGTAGCAAAATTTTATTGCTAGTATTTCTGTAACTTCAACACCGGATCATTAAAATAAGAGAATGTTTGATATTTAGCAATAATAAGTAGCTTTCACTGCTTTAATATAATTTTTTTAATCACTATTCTGTGCTGTCCACCCTTTATTGTATAATTTTAATTTTATCATCTCCTTGGGGGGGTTGTACATATTTTTCCTATCTGTTCTGTTGGCAGTACAACAGTGTTTAAAATTTTGTTGGTATTTCTGAACTTTAACAGTGGAACATTATAATAAGTAAGAGAATGTTTGATATTTAGCAATAGTGTGAAACTTTAATTTAACTGTTTTTATATGAATTTTTAATCACTATTTTGTACCCATTCATTATTGTATAATTCTAATTTGATCATCTCCTTTGGAAGGTTCATTTTTTTCTATCTATTCTGTTGATTGTATTAAAATAAGAGAGACTGTTTGATATCTAAAGTTCTACCTAAAAAAAAGGAAAGGACAGTTTGAATTTTGAAGAAGCCCCCACATAACACCTTAAAAATTTATCTAATTGTGTAATATTATCTAATAACTGAATTTGATCCTCAACAGTTTTTAAAGTAGTTAAAAAGAAATAATTAAAGGCGTGCTCTAAGCATAAATTTTTTTTTAAAAAAAATATTAATTGCAGGGGTCTGTTTAGAAGAAATTTGGGTCCATTAACGGATCCTTCACAAAATATCTTTTCATAAAAACGGACCCTTCACAAAATATTTTAAATTAAAAACGGACCCTTCACAAAATAATTTTTCTTTTAATCGAACCCTTCACAAATTTGTTTATCTTCATTATTGTTTTGTTAATCGAATAAATCCTTCCTAGAAGGGAGGGGCGAAAGAAAGACCGATGCAAACGAACAAAATTTTGTCTTCGGCAGATGCTTCTTCCTTTATTCGTCCGAAATGAATATTCTGCATTCAGCAGTATAGGCTAAATACCAAATATTTGTACGTTGCATCGCTAATTTAATAGCTGCAATTGCTGTTTATTTCTTAAAATTAAATTTTTTTAATTATAATTTTACAGTGTTGAGCATAATCTCCTATCTCTTTACAATTTAAAAACTCCTTGAAATTTTTTTTTGCTATAACCGGACCCTATTTGCACAAATTCATAAAAGCAGGAACCTGGTTGAAAGAATGACTTATCGTTTATTTCATATTCACAAATTACGAGTAATTTTTTTAAAACAAATGGTAATGGCAATAGTAATTTTTTTAAATACATAAAACAAATGGTCTACATAGCCTTATAACTTCGTGGTAGACTATTAGATGTTAGAGAAATTTTAAGAAAAAAACATTAATTTGATGACTACTTCGAAACTTTATTTTTACCTAATTATTTTAACAAAAAATATTGTTTACTATTAAATTTCAATTATAGTTAAAAATTAGAAGCAATATTTAATTTTCAGTCACTTTTTCAATATTTCTTTCACAGTTTTGAAGACAGTCATTTCTGATTCTATATTTTGTAGTTCTACCATCTCAGATTTCTACTTTGGTAGTGATAATATTAGTACTTAATTAGTACTTAATATCTTTGGAATTGACATTAAGTTCGAGACTCTGGAATCCATGTCTCGACATTTTTCCGAATTTTGTAGCTAATCAGTTCTTTTAGATATTAAAAGTATATGAGACCATCATTTCTACAATATTTTGAGACACTGCAGCTTTTCTCAATCTTTCTGTTCATTATTTTGTTAGGCCAATGTCTAGTTTTTTGGCTACTTTCACGAATCTGTAAATCAAAATTTTTCATTTTTTTATTCATTAGTTTTTAAATTTATTACTTAGTATAACTTATTTTACTATTCTACTAAATTCCAGGTATGAATTATGAGAATCTTTCACTGCCAAAAGTAGTGTTAATGTGAAAGGTATATTTAATACCCCTTTATAATTTTGAGTATCATTCACCAATATGAGACATAAAATAGTATTTTCATTTCATTGTGACTAACACTGAGCATAGCTTTACTTATCAAAAACCCCTTTCAGGATTCTCAGTTTGAAAAGTTAAAATGGTTTATATTAATGCAATTAAATTTTCACATTTTAGATAATATCTTAAAGAATCTGTTCCATCAAATATCCATAAACCTGCATTAAGATAGTTTTTTATGGGTACTAACATAAAATATTTATAGCTTCCACTAATACCTAACACTGTCAATATACTCTCTCAAAAAATTTCAATAACGAACAATTCTGGAAATTGCATGCACACTTTTTGTACTATTGTTCAATTTTTTTTCCATGTCGAAAAATTCTAAGTGCTTGAAAAACTAATCAGAAAAAAGTAAGTAAAATTTTAAATAATTCCGAGTTTTAAATAATTGTAGAAAAAAACATTCACGAAAATATTTTCGCTATTGTTCTTTGTTAAGTTAACTAAAAAATTTCAACTAACATACCAATTTAAATAGAATTGTTTTGTTGGATTGAAGGTAGTTGTGATAGCTTTTAGCTAATTGTT
Organism: Parasteatoda tepidariorum; assembly: GCF_982258835.1. Classification (NCBI taxonomy): domain Eukaryota; kingdom Metazoa; phylum Arthropoda; class Arachnida; order Araneae; family Theridiidae; genus Parasteatoda; species Parasteatoda tepidariorum. The sequence continues at coordinate 64,430,715 of NC_141756.1, read as the reverse complement.
TACATAATTATTATGTTGGGCTCTTTTTTTTCTTCTTTTTATCTATGGGCATTTAGAGTTTTATATTTTTTTTTCTAATATATTTTATAATTTTAATATAATTAAGTCAGCTTTTTTTAAACAATTCACTTAACAACCGTTACTAGTTAGCTTAATTCGATAGATGGCACCACCACGGTTTACCGATCTCACGTACCTAGATACGTCGTGGAGGAAGGAACCAATGAAAAAGCAGAAGGAGGAGCCAAGTGGTGGCGTCGACACTGTGGATCGCCATTTTATTCATTCTAATGATTTTTTTTCCAATTGTAGGTTGCTGACTGATTTAGCCATTTTTTTGGCTTAGGCCTCCCCGGGGATGGATCCGAAGCGTGTCGATGAATCGATAAGTTTATTTTAAAAACTTAATTTTTCCTTTTTTTTTTAAAAAATTAGAATATATATTATTTTTTTTTATCTAAGCCCAATTTTATTTTAAATGATTGATTAAAAGGCTACCATACCCAGTCGGCTGAGGATGATCCCTGCTGGTCAGGTTGATTCTGCCACACAAGCCGTCTTATACTGTGGATGTGTATAGAGGCTAGTCCAAACATCTCAAAGTTATGTCCTCAACGTATTAAGCAGTAAGAGAGCCCAGACTATCCTCGTACTGAAAAAGTCTTCTGGTACTGCACAACAGTTGCAATTTGAGTTCCAGTCCTTACCCATTGCAAGTCACACTGACTGAACCAGACGCCTGTGCCGATAACGTAAAGAAATTTTCCTGATGAATAATGACTTTTCTTTTAATGAACACTAACCAACCTATACTTGCCACCGATGTATCTTTGTGACATTCTGAAATTGACGCTCACTCATTCCAGTGTCCTCCTTCCTTCCCATATTCCTTTACAATTACCCTTTTACTAAAGGTAGAATTAAAATTGCAAATGAAATTAATTCCTTTGGTTTCTTTTACTCGTTTGAACCGGATATGTTTTTCTCTAATCAAAGAAAAAATCTTCGATTTTTTCTTTTCCCCCTCGCCCCATGGAATGTTGGATTGAAGGTAGTTGTGATAGCTTTTAGCTAATTGTTTACATAATTATTATGTTGGGCTCTTTTTTTTTTCTTTTTATCTATGGGCATTTAGAGTTTTATATTTTTTTTTCTAATATATTTTATAATTTTAATATAATTAAGTCAGCTTTTTTTTAAACAATTCACTTAACAACCGTTACTAGTTAGCTTAATTCGATAGATGGCACCACCACGGTTTACCGATCTCACGTACCTAGATACGTCGTGGAGGAAGGAACCAATGAAAAAGCAGAAGGAGGAGCCAAGTGGTGGCGTCGACACTGTGGATCGCCATTTTATTCATTCTAATGATTTTTTTTCCAATTGTAGGTTGCTGACTGATTTAGCCATTTTTTTGGCTTAGGCCTCCCCGGGGATGGATCCGAAGCGCGTCGATGAATCGATAAGTTTATTTTAAAAACTTAATTTTTCCTTTTTTTTTTAAAAAATTAGAATATATATTATTTTTTTTTTATCTAAGCCCAATTTTATTTTAAATGATTGATTAATTTTAATGATTATGTGTGTTATACCTGAAATGTTAAGCTGCCTGATCCAAATGTTCCCATACTATTTTACTCTAGAAAAAATAAATTTAATTATGTTTAAAATGTAAATCCATCTTAATCTCAATTATTTTGCTTTATCTTATTATTACTGTTTTTACTATAGTTCATCCTTTTTAGCCACGATGTTTCAAGATTTTGTTAGGGCTATCGTTGGTACCGCATGGTACATGTTTAGTAATAATTCCTAATAACTTTTCCATATGTTGTATCTCAATTTTAAAATTAACACAACGCAATTTTTTTTTATTATTCAATAATCTAAATTTCTGTTTTTAGTCATTAAATTAAGTTGTACTAACCACTAGTTTAGTTTACCGATACAACAGTTTCCAATTCTTACCATTATCAATTTCGTTATCCCTTATATCTGCCTTTCGTGGCAGCAACAATACTGGCCTGTATGAATTGCATATAACATGCTGATCAACTTATTTATTTCACTGAACAGGAAGTAGGTGTATTTTAAGTAATTTACTTTGAAAACACTATGAAAATGTTTTAAAATGATTACGAGCAATGAAAGCTTAAGAAATGAAGCACAATGCTGATAGCTCTTTCAACAAGTAAATTCTTATCTGTTTGAAGCACTTAGCTGTTAGATCGGTGCAGCCCAGATTTAGGTTTTTGATTAGAGTAGAACGTTAATTTGAGAGATTTAATCATTACTTCTCACATAATTTCCATTTTTTAGGAACTGCAAAATTTTAGTATTTTAGAGGTTGTGAAAAACCTTTAGAAAAATTTTAGGGAAAATACGATCCCTGTTTACAGCTTCATTATTTTCATTTGCAATTATTAAATTTAGCTGTCATTTTAAACCTCTGGAAATTACTACTTATAGTAATTGAAGTTGCAAGCATTAATATTCCATGTCCAAAAAAAAAATATTGAATTTTGATAAAACTTTTAAATATTTTGCAACTTCACTTCCCCCTCCGCTAATTGCCGTTTATCTGGCATTTAGAACTTTCCAGTTTGATCTAACAAACTTAAATTTGGCCTTTATAGACAAACCAGTTTGAATATCTGCTTCAAAGCAATGAATTTAAGAAAAAGAATACTTTAATACATACAGCTTCAATGCGTTTAGCTTCTGCTTTAGCCTTGGCTTGATCAATGGCAGCTTCAGCTTCAATACGTTGAGCTTCAGTACGACTCAGAGCTTCAGCTTTAGATTGACCACAGTTTTCAATGGCCATTCTGGCAACTTGCAGCTCTAACAAATTCTTTCGAGTTTTTTCAGCTTCTACTTCATCAGATATTCTCTGACGTTCAAGGCGACCTTTGGCTTCTTGTTCTCGTCTTTCAGCTTCATGCCTGTAAAATAGATTAATGAATTAGAGATTTTTTATTTTTTAAAAATGGAGAAATAAACCACATTAACTTAAACAATAAAAAATTTTTAAACATTGTGTCTTTCAAGTAGAATACAAAAATTGAAATTTTATTTTTGTTAGACATATAACACCAGAGTGCATAACCATCAAAAAATTTAACTAAAGTGACAAGCCTAACCTTTTGGAATATAGATCAGAGAAAAATAAAAAAAAATTCTACCGCTTACTTTACTTGGAATTTGCTTTACTATTTTTTTTTAATTTCAGTTTGCTTGTTGTGTTGGAAAGTGAACAAAATTTTGCTTGTACCATTTAGGAACATGGCAAGCGTCATTAGAAACAACAACAGTAAACTCCAGTAACTTAATAAGCAGCAGACACATAGTTGAAACTTAGTCCTCTACTAAGCTGGAAAGAAAATGGAGCTAAATTTATGTTGATAAATTTTAATATGCAATATTTTGCATAAAGGATCAGAATTTTGATTGACGATAAAATTTATTGGGTCATAAAAACCTATAAACTCTGATAGTGGTGGCTAGTAATTGATTGAAATTGGCATTGTAATGGAGCAAAGAGCTTCAGCACAGATTTCATTGCTGGCTGGAAAGTAGATATTTCAACCACAAGATAACAATCTCAGACAAATGAAAGAAAATTAATAAAAAGATAATGTATACCTTGCAGTAGCTTCTTGACTTGATGTGGTGATTTCAATTGCCAACTGGACTGATTTTTGTAGAGAATCTCTTGTCCTTTGATCTACTGGCTCAACACTTTGAATATCAACACTAGTAATATACAGATTATTTTGAGGAAAACAGAAAGTTTTTCTAATTTTCATGTGCTCATCACGCCCAAATACTGCAGTGCGGATGACTTCAGCAGAGTTCTGAAGAATATTTTCAAAGTGTAGAGAATTAGTGATTAAATCACAATATACTCAAATATAACACTGCAAACATAGTTATACATTAAATTTCAAAAGTTGGAAGATCATAGCATTTGATTGGATCTGCTGGAGGAAGCTCATTGAGGCTGTCAATAGGCTGTAGCTCATTTGAAGTAGAAGCATAATTGTAACACAGATTTTCAAGATTCGTGTAAAAAGTAATAGCTTACAGCACATCAATTAACGTGTTTAAAAAAATTAATATTAGGACATTTTTTTCTCCTTAGCTTTCTTTTATTCTAAGATGAACTTGATTCTGAGCAAGTAAAACAGTGTACATAAACATTAAAATTATGATACAAAATATTCTTTTTGCCAAACTTGCATTGAAACTAAATTCTAAATAAATCAATTAATAAAAATGATTGGTTTGTATCAACTAACAGAAAATATTCATTCAATTTTTATTTTTAATAAATTTTTTTAAGTCTGAGTCAGTAGGGCTAGGAGTTTTTAATTTTTTCTGACAAGATAACAAAAAAAAGAGGTCAATTAAAAGATTATTTTGATTGGAAGAGTTTCCTACTTCCTCTATGTGAACATGCATATGGAAAAGACCATGAAAAATTTATGCCCACATTTTAGAAAGATAAATTTATAATAATTAAATAAAATGTTGTAAAAAACTTTTGTGAGATTTCTTTTAAAATTGCATAATTTTGATGCAATTTGTTAAGAATTTAAAGATAATACGAGAATTTTATAAAGTTGCTATATAACAAAAGTTGTTTTCAATACATTTTTTAAAATAGTTTTCAATATTCAGAATATCACAACATTAAAAATAAATTTTTATCAGAATTTTAAAAAAATATATGTAAAAAAATCTGATAATTTTGGATTTTTTATTATGTTACATAGAAGTATTCTTGAACTTCTAATGAAATCCTTCAGAAATTTTTTTTTTTTGAAGTTTTGACAAGAGAAAAAATTATATTTCTAAATCATGAAAATAAATTTTCCAACTTAAGAACCAAATTAAGTTTTTGACACAAAAAAAAATTGTTCGATTAGACCTGAATAGATATTTTGCTTTTAATAGTATAAAATACAATAAACTATAATAATATTCCCAATTTGTATTAGTAATGGAGTTTGTTTTAAATATAGGACTAAATAGTAATATGCATGATTTTAGCCTGCGTCATAAAAAGTCACTTAAGGAATGTGGTACTCTAAAAAAAATTTAAAAATTAATTCTATTTATTTTCAGTGCCTATCACCTAAACTATATATTATTAAATATATAATTTTTACAAAAAACAGAATAAAATATGCAATTGTTAATGAATTATGTTAATAGAAACACAATTTCATAAAAATAAATCAGTAAACAACTTGTTTGCTCTTTGACACCAGATTCAAAATGTACTATTCTAAGATATGGAATTCTAGAATGTAATATTCTAGAAAAAATATATAAACTATAATAACCTTGTGGAAATCATCAAAATTAGTACCAGCTACAGCACCACGGATCCTAGACGCTATTGCTTTACAAAGATCTCCAATAAAGTCTGGAACACTAAAAAGTTTTGCTGCTTTCTCTGCACTTTTATCATTCACATCAAAGTACCTTAAAAATGGAACTGCATATAAATATTTCTTCACAAATTATTTTTAAATAAATTTATAATAAAATAATCAAAATTGCAGATTTAGTTTTAGTGTGAATTCAATTAACTAAATATTAACAGAACAAGCCCTCCCCCCCCCCTACTATAATTTCAAACAAACATCAACCAGCAATCAATATTAAATACGCCTTCATTCAATAAAATGAGGTTCAATAAAATGAGGCTTTTTTTCCTAATAACTTCATTTCCTTATACAGAGATATTCAAAAGAAACCTGTTGATTCTACTGACATTCCAGTTAAGAGAGGTTAATCAAACATTTAATGATCAAAAAAATTTTTTTAGTATAATTAAAATTTGTACTTTTTTTCCAAATAACTTCATTTCTTTATACAGAGATATTCAAAAGAAACCTGTTGATTCTACTGACATTCCAGTTAAGAGAGGCTAATCAAACATTTAATGATAAAATAAATTTTAGTATAATTAAGTTAAGTATAAGTAGTTTTTCTTCCAAATAAAAAAAAAACATTTAGGTAGATTTATAAAACATAATAAAAGCTAGAAACATTATATGCGTAAAATAAATACCAGTTATATGCCAACTGAAGAGACAGTCGTGCATGATCAGCAGTTTCAACAGTTATAATGTCTGTACAGAAATCAGGCCCAAGCAGTAAGCAGAGACTTTTAATCACATTTGGACGTTTTGGCTTGTCACCAGACAGACTCAGTTGAGTAAACTGTTCATCAGGGGACAGCATAACAAGATCAGGTCCAAAAACAACTCTGTAATATGTTTAAAAAAAATAACATAATTTAGTTAGATAAAATTTCTGCAGTGAGTAATAAATTCAAGGATCATTGATTTTGTCAAATAGTTAAAATTGAGGGAAGAGTAGTGCATAAGTAACTCCCATTAACTAGTTTGTGTAAGACAATGCAGTTAAGTTTGATGAAACTTCGTAAGATTACCTAGATTTTTTAGCCTTGTAATCATAGACTTGAACAGCAGCATTATGAGGAACTCTTAAGGTTACAGCACGAGCTCCTTCCTCATCAGACTTGCTTCTTGCTTTCATAGGAACAGCACCTTGTCTCATCATTTTCCAGCTTCCTCTATCACTTAAAGGATCCATACCTTGGTTAATCAGCTCTTCCACAAATGGTGGCAATTCCTTTACCCAAAGTTCTTCATCTTGTGTAAGCATATAAGTTGATCCAGATACTAAACGAACCTAGAAAAGGTATTTAAAACAATAAATTAACTGTTTCAATTTCTATCTATTAATATAAAGAAAAGGTAAAGCAATGTTTCATTTTTGCAAATAAATGTAACAGATATCCTACTCAAGCTCAGAAGAAAAAATCCTTTCTGATTTATAGGACAGTCAGGGATAATAGATTCAGAATTTTTAATATTGCAACTATTTTTATTTTAATAATTTTAGCACAATCTAAATAGTAGCAAAAAAGTACAATTTTATCTAAAACATATTTTTTGATATGAAATTAAAAAATTACATAAAATACTGAAGAAAAAAGTTGGAGTCAACAAAAGTCAATAGATGATACATAGCATTTTATACTAATATTTTTTTAAGTCGTACAAAGTTTGAAAAACAAATTACAAAATATTTCTCATTGAAAGTCGAAAATCTGATATGTCATATTTTTTATATATATATATATGTAATATACACAGTTCAGTCACATTAATGTGACCACCACCTACTTTCGGCGTCAACGTGAAATAACCAATCACAGAAGGCAGGGGGCAGCACATTACAGTGGAGGGTATATAAAGGATGCCCTAGGGCATCGGAAAGCATTTCAATCGTTAGCGTAATGCAGAAACGTAGCGATTTATCTGACGTCCAAATATATATATATTTTTATATATATATTAGTAAGCTGTTACTTAAAGAAAATGCTCGTTAACTCTGAAAAGCTTTATCAAAGACTATTCAAAGAGATTTTTTTTTCTCTTTAAATTGTATTTAATGTAAAAAGCACTTTTAGGAAAATAGAAATTTAGTATCAAAGAAATAACAAATACTGGTAAAATTTTTTTACTCACATGTCCTGTTTTTATATTTCTAACATAAATGCCTTCATTCTCATCTAAAGCGATGGAATATCTTTTAGTGACTATTTCGACTTCAGTAGGTGGGATGTATTCTGCTGGACCATTAATCATCCATCGATCTCCAGGCTTGCGATTGATAGCCTATATTTAAAATAAATTAATTACTTATTTTGTTCACTTAAATCAATCTTTATGTAGTGCTGAGAATATTTTATATCGATAGGATGTGACAAAACTTTGATATTACACATTAAGTGCATTAATAAAATATTCTAATCTTTCAGTTCTGCTTTAAACATCTGATATCTATCTTTAACTAAAATATTAAGGCTATTGCTTAAAAGCTAATATTCAATGAACATTGTAAACAATTATAAAAGTTGACATAGTTACTTACTCTGATATGAAAATAGCCCAATTTATTGCAAAAATATTAAATTTTGAGTACGGCAAAGTATTCATTGAAGGAAAAAATGCATTCTATTGTAACTAAAAAGATCAATAGTTTGAAAAATAGTAAAAACAATTTAATTCCTCTTACATTCTAATATAAGCAATATATAATTTAAGTAAAGAGGAAAAAACATGAAATGATTAAATAAAATTGAGACCTAAATAGACAGCATGTCTTATGTTTAAAGGACATGTTTTTTTAAGAAAAAAGGGGTAAAGAAAAAGTCATAAATTTAGTTTATTTCAAAACACAAATGAATTTTTAAAAAAACAAGTATTCAATATTGAAAATATTATTCATTCCAATTTACATCATGTATTTAAAAAATTTGCATTATCAACTGTCAAATAAATTTTTCAAAGCATTCTTAAATATGCAAATGAAAGTTTCTAAAAATATGTTATAATGAATTATATGTTATTTATTTCGAATCATTATATGAATTATAAGTTAATTATTTCGTAAAAAATACTGGTAATAAACGGAGAGTTGTGACCCAACATCTTGCAATGCTTTTTCATTCCTTCAATTACTACTATTTTTTGTGATAAGAGCTTCTATTTTTGCATAATCACATAAAATTGTAAGAAGTACTTCTTAAATATGATACGAATTAAATTTTTTCCGCATTTTTAAAATAAGCTTCAAAACATTAAAGTACATAAAGATTAACGCACAAAATTTACTAAAGCACGAAAAACAATGAGTCATGATAGCTCAGTAATTAAGACACAGAGCTGTTACAGTGAAAAACAGGGGTTCAATAACCAGAGGCATCTTAAAACCCAACCAGTTTCAGATTAATGGGTACCAACTTATCTGGAAAGTGAAGATGGTCGGTGTGCAATGCTGAAAACATTACCATCATAATGCCACCAGTCACGAAACTGTGGAGTCTTAACAGCCCTTATGCTATCGCTCACAATGGTCAATTAAGAGAGTGCTTTGCCTTTATAAGAATAAGAATGCTTTTATATTCAAGGTCTAACCAAATGAATTTACCACATTAGAAAAAGTTACATGAAAAGAGGTAATAAAAAAAAACATGAATTTTGAATTCGTAATTAGTGTTTTGGACATTCACAATCAGGACAAATTGATGCCTATCCATAAACTTAATTAAAAAAAAATAAGAAGAAACGTGATAGCCATGGAATATAGAAATGATACATAGAATGATAGAAATGAATAGATAGAAATGATAGCCATAAGAAAACTTAATTAAAAATGTGGATTTTGAAAAAGATTAGAAAAAAAAATTATAAATAAAAGATGCAAAAAAAAAAAAAAAAAAAAATGAGCCTAACAAAAAAAAAAAAAAAAGGAAATGAAGTTGCATATTGGTTTAAAATTAACCACAATTAAATGCTTAAAAAAATACATGCAAAAATAAATACAATTACATGCTTAAAAAATATATACAGTTGAACCTGTTTATCTCAAACCTCTTTATCTCTAAAACCACTATATCTCAAAAGAGAAATAAATAAATTCCCTATATTTAACTCCTTAAAATCAATGTATTTTCCATGTTTATGTCGAATTTTTTTTTTCTCTTCAAAAACCTCCGTTTCTCGAATTTCTAATAATAGAGTCCAAATGTCAAAACCCTCTTTATCAGTAAAACTTGTAGACAGAGATGAATTTCATGAACCCACAGGAAGTAGGGATGAACAGGTTGGGGTGTTTCTGGGAATTTCAATCACAACCCTGCACTTCCGTAACTAGAAAGGAATGCAATGATTCTGGCAGTAAGTGAGGGGTTAATGAGTAGTGACCACTAAGGGCTAGCTTTTCATCATAGATAAGAAAGCTAAGAATATAAATTCATTTTCATATCAAAATTGCAACTAATGGATCAAAGGATAATTAGAAGTTTTAAAGTGAACTATAAAAAACAGTTGGTATGCAAAGTTTGCCTGGAGAAATGTGTCTCTAAAAACTATCCATAATGGTTTTAAAAAGCTGGTTTTAAGAATAGCTGTGAAGATGATGAACAAGAGGTTGAAAGCGTCAGTAAAGAAGAAACTGTTGAGGCTGAAAATGCAGTGCCGGATTTGCCAGAATGGAATGTAACAAAATCTGGATTAAATGTGGACATTAATTTTGAAGATTTTAACAAGTGGACAACTGCCTGGTAACATATGGAACATTGACAGATGCAGAAATCATAGATAATGTCAAAGGAATATTAGATGACAAGGAAGATGCTGAAGATCATATTGATGAACCAAAAGTGAATGCAAAAGAGGTAGAAAAAGCTGTATAATTTTTATAAACTATTCTTGAATCCCAGAAAAATGTTGGCTGTGAGGGATTTACGCTCTTTCTAACCTTAAAAGAATAATCAAAACAAATAAGGTTATACATCAAAAATCTTTGATAAATTGTTTCCCATGTTAAATGTATGTTAAAAAATGTTATGTAAATAGATGTATGTGGTATAATTAATTTTAAAAAAATACCTATATTTTTCTACTAAAAACATTTAAAGCACTTTTAATAGAATTTCTTAATTAAATTAAAATTTTTTTAAAGTACCTGTATAACTCAAAACCTCTTTTATCTCAAATTTTTAGCCTTTCCCATGAGATTCGAGATAAACAAGTTCGATAATACAAACAAAACTTAATACAGAGTAGTTTACAAATTTATTACAATAAATTTTGATAATTATTATAATACAAAGTTTTGATAATTATTATTACACATCAATAAACATACCGGTGTTTCACTATTATCTAAAAATGCCTCTCTTGCTTTCAATACCAAACCCTCATTTTCACTCAAGACATGAACATCTTGAATACCAGATTCTAATCGCTCACCAGGTTTCATAAAAAAAGACTTTTCTCCCTAAAATAACAAATATAAAAATTAAAATTTTAAATAATAATATAATAACAAGAAAGGAAAATTTAATCCTTAAAGAAAACTTCCATTCCCACCGAGAGCGCATTTAGTTTTTTTGAGCTTGCATCATACTTGCAGGTTAAATGACTTATCAAAGATATGCTAACTGAGAAGGTAATTTGCAGCTCAAAGTGGAAAATATTCGTCAGCATCAATGTTTATGATGAAATATTGTAATAGCTTTCATAACATGGAAGAAAAATATTTTTTAAAAAGCAATATATTCTAATAAAGCTTCAATAAACTTTCTTGCTAAAAAATATTTTAGAAAATGGATAATTTTTGATAAAATCTTATAAATATAAATGCATCAAAGAATCGAAATTTTTTAGCAGTCACCTAATTATTGAAATACATTAAAATCCAGCATCAGAAAATTTCTCAGCATTTGTATCATTTTTCTTTCTTCCCCCCCCCCCTTTTTTTAAAAAAAAGTTTTTTTTTAAATATTAAAACGTAACAGAAAAAATGAATGCAATGAAATATTTTTATTGAGTACTTTTTAACTCAAACTTTCAAATTGGAAATTTGGGAAGGAAAAACATCTGGTTTATGAGATTACATAAATACCTGGATTGCATATCATTTCTAACTAAGCAGCACACAAGTATCTTACCTTTACTAATTTTTTCTTTCCCAATTGGGGTTTTCCATCCTCACCAATGGGATCAAGAATTACACAATACTGTCGATTAGAAAGTGTAGTTATATGAACTACTCCTACAACTTCTTCATACACACCAGGAATGAATGTTTCAGTATCCTCAAAGGTGATGAGCCACTCTTCACCATTTTTTCTAGTTTTATTAAATTCATCAACAAACGTCCTTTTGGCTCTAATGTGAACAGCTTCCTGTTAATGTAAAAAAATCAAACTTAATATATTTGATTATCAAGTTAAATTAAAACAGCTCAAAAATAATTGAAGGACAGTTTTAAAGTTTTATTTAGGACCGGTGTAACAGTTTTTTAAAATACTAAACTTTTGTATGAATTGCATCTGAAATTGAAGTAACAATATAGTTTTAAATGTAATCTAACTTCAAAATAATTTGTTTATTTATTCAGTTTAATGCTATTTAAATTTAAAATGTGATGGAAAATGAGACTATAATTCGACTATAATTCGGAACATGTAACTATAATTCGAAACATGTTATTGTAATCAAGAAAAAATGTTAGCTTTTAAATAACATACACTTGTTTCATGAATAGGATCCAACAAATTTTGTGAATATGTGAAAAACTACATAATTTACAATTGCCCTGCATTATCACCAAATGTCCGCATAGATTTTCCCCTCTTAAAACAACTGCATTCACCAGATAAACTTGTCTTTATGTGTTTTTTTGCAATGCAACTTTATCTATTTTCAATCTAAGAATATTTTTAGTAGTTTATCCTTGACTATCCTAGGAAAATTAATTCAAAACTTACTATACTAATTAAGCAACACTGTAATTGAAACAAGCAACATCAAAATTTGTATTTTCAGTTATATTTGTTTTTTTGGTCATCCACAACCTATTTGCATAATTTTAAAAAGTTGTTACATACTAATTTTTAAAACTTTCCAATTTATAAGGTTTTACTCTTGTATAATTTAAAAAAATTACAACACAAACAAAATCAGTGTAGAATTAGTATAAAATCAAAAAATTATTCAGTTTAATAAGATTATTTAAATTACCCAAAAATTATATCTCAACATTGTGCCAGTAATAATGCAAACCACTAATTGATTTTTTAAAATTACATAACTAAAATTTGAAAACAAATATTAATAATACCTGAATTTTAAAGCATTTATTAAGTCACTATCTCTTCAATAAATCATACACCCTACCTTTTCCGTAAGAACATAGGCATCAACGACATCTACAATTTCTTCATAAGCACCTGGAAGATATGCACCCGTTTTTTTTACAATCCATTCTTCCCCAGCCACTCTGCTTTTGCCTTCTCGATCTTTAGTTTCAGTTTTGGCTTTCAATCTCAAAGCTTGGTTAGGTTTTATAACAGTTGCAGAAACAGTTCTAACAATTTCAACTTCTTTACGAGGAACAAAAGTACCTGATAAAAGAAAAAAGCTAAATTAGGAAGACAACTAACATATCCAACAAATAAATAATTACATAATAAACAAAAAAAAAACAGTATAGTGCGAGAATAAGAACTTAGGAAGAAAATTAGAGGGTGCTGGAAAGGGCAGTACAAATGTCTTGTTAACAAGATTTTGAGTAAGTAAAAAATTTAGAATTTAGATTTGAGGAATTTCAAAAAAGTTGGCGGAATATAAATTATTAATTTGTGCAAGTCAGCAAATCAACGGTCTTGGCAGTTGCGGAACTCCACGAATTAGCGGAAGAATCGCATGCCTGAAAGATGCAATATGAAAAATTAGTCTTGAATTTGCATTGATCTAAAATAAAGGTCAGTTAAAAAAACCTCAGGAAAAATATCCCCAAAACAAATCTGACTAGAGAAAAAAAACTATACAAATTTCAATGAGATAATTCTTCTACAACCTTGCTCTTCCTCGCACCAAAAAAAAAATTACAGCCTCACAAGAAGGCAAAAAAGAGCTAAACAATATGTATTTTACAGCTAATAAAAAACCAACTTTAATAACTTAAATATAATTAAATATATTAACAGCATAAAATATATTAACATTAAAAACTTACCAGGGCCTTCAAACAGCCATTCATCTCCAGCAACTCTCTTAACTCCAGCTTCTTCAAAATCACGGTTGGCTTTCAACAACAGAGCACTATTTGCATGAACAACTGTCAAAGGTTCAACATCCTGAAAACAAAATAAAATTAGTGAAATATAAATCAAATAATGAACAAAGCTGACAAAAAGTGAAAAAAAAATTCATTACAAGTTACAGAGTGTAGAAAAATAAATCGCAACTTAATTCATTTTAAATTATATTCTTCAAGAGAAAAAAAATAAAACAGAATTTTTAAGTTATATTAAAAAGGAAGATAAACAAAAGAAATAAATAATGATATATGTACTTTGGCACCATTAACTAAGGAACAATTTTAGACGATCAATGAAAATAACAGTTCCTAGATCTAGCCAAAAACAAGTATATTACAGTTTAAGCTTCTTGGAACAAGATTTTAAAGAAACAGAAACCTCGAGCACAGATTTTCCAGGCCTTATCTGCTCAAATTTCCCACGCCCATTCCAATATCATAACTAACGTATAATTTGATAGAATTAAAAACTTTACTTACACGGAATAACACTTCACCAGGATACAAAGGGAAAGGCTCTTGTTCAAGGCGCACCTCTAAATCAGCATGTCGCAATTTTGTCTGACCACTAATATCATAAATCAAAGCATTTTCTGCATTTCGAACCACAGGATTGCAGATAATACAGTAATGGCAAGGAGGGATAATAATCATTTTTCGAGGTTCCAACACCACACTAGTAAATAAACAAATACAAAATATATTAAAACACAATATATACAAGATATTTTCGAACAATTAATATTAAGTGAAAGATTATGGCTAATCATAATGGTGCCAAAGAATCCAAATGTGGCAAATAATAATTTAAAATTATTTCAGTTTAGATGTTTAACTGCAACCTCTGTAAGGAAACTTTTATTATTCCAACATTAAATCGGGGGTGCATAACTTTTTTTTTGATGAAAAAGTAATTTAGGCTTTTAAAAACCATAATGAATTAAATTTTTATATCATTAATAAATCATTCCTAAGTATAAAAAAAAGAAAAAAAAATTGCCTTAAAACACAAAATACAGTGCATAAAATAAGAAAATGAACATCCTGAATAACTTTTGATTTAATCATTGGGTTTTAAAAGACAAGGACTCATTCTTAGTGGTTCGAGAACTTACCCTTAACTATGTTAACTTTTGCAAACAGATTCGGATTTTCGACTCTTAAAATATGGAAGGTAGCCGCAATCTGGAAATTATGGTCCCAATAACTTAGTCAGGAGAGGGATCGAAAACTTGGACCCCTTAGCATTAATTTTATTTAATGCATATTTCACCATATCAACTTTTTTGGGAATCAAAAATTTTTCACACATATTTGTAAATTTTGTTTATCCAAAGATAATTTAATGCAAAAATCAATTTTTAATAATTAAACTTGAGAAAAATTTTTGTTGTTGCATTCATACAAATACTTGATCTTACCTAATTCGAGTGTAGGGATTTCATACCTGAAATTAGATTTGCTCCTAAAGCTGCAATTTTGTTAAATAACATTTTTAGTCAAATTTTCGTTGAAATGTACAAATTACAAGCATTACATATAACAGAGGGTCGCATAAATGTTGAAACAAATTTTTAGGAAAATTAGGGAACATCACTAGGATTAAAACTGCATATGAGCCCTAACTCTGAAATGTCGTATGCAGTTAAGAGAGCTTTCCTATTATGACATGTTCAGAAGCACAAGAAACATTTCATAATAGGGAAGCGCCCTTATTATGAGCTGTGTCTAGCAGAGTATGATGACATTTCTCGGCATGAATTCTTACGCAGTTTTAATTGTGATATTGTGTTTTAACTCCCCTAAGAGTTTGTTGCGACATTTATGCGGCCGTCACTACATATTATGTTTTTTAACTGGTACATTTCGACAAAAAATAGATTAAAAATATCGTTTAAACAAACTGCAGCTTTGTCGGAGAAACTGATTGCTGATTTGAAATCAGAAATGTAAAAATATCCAAGATCTATAAAAAAAATCTGAGAATCATACAAACATTTGTACCCAATTGTTTTATTTTTTATTACTATTTCATTTAATATTAATAAAAAAATGTAATTTCATATGACAAAATTAAAAATTTGAACAAAATCAGTTGGTTCCTGCGAAACCTAATTTAAAAAAATTGTATATTTAAAATTATATTTCTCAGGAGCTACTCAATCGATGTCGTTCAAATTTTGGATTTTGCCACAAATTTACATTCACACACAATTACCACACAATTTACATTCTTTAAAATGATTATTATTAAATCAAATAGACTTTTTTTTTGTTGTAAAAAGGTGTATTTGAAAGTATATGAAGATCCACTCACTAGATCAAAAGCTATATCGGGTGGGTTTCTTTGTGTACTGAACATATGCATGTAATTTTAACAGCACGGCACCAGATCATCAATGAAGCTTTAAACTTTTTCTATAGTGATCGATGCAACATGCACTTAAGGTTTTATTAGATACTTTCAAAAGATTCACACGTATGAATTTCTGAACACTGCCAGTTTCCTTTTAATGACTCAGTATAAAGATGTTTTGATTACTTCGTATGCTATGATTTTATAACTAATGTTAAGCAATTATCCAAATCTATTTAAAAACTTTTGTACGAATAGATAAAGGAGAAAGAGCTGATATTTTATTTAAGATTTAAGAAAAAGGGCACTTAATGCTTTTAATGTCTTTAAAAGCAACTAAATCTAAACAGCAAAAAGATTTAAAATACCAATAATAATGTTGAAACAGAAGAAATAATTTTCTTTACCGTTCGTTCTCTTGCCGCACATATGTCTTTGGACCTGCTTCAACTCTAGTGACATTTGCAGTCTGATCCAATACATGCATATACATGTACGGAGGTATGCGATAAATGCTCTTATCATTGCCCTGACTTGCAGGGACACCACTTTTATCACTCGGCATTATTCCTATGGAAATAGATAACATCAGAAATAGAATTATAACAACTGTTTTAAAAACATTACTTTTAAATTAAAGTGAAAAGTTACAACCTTAATTTCTAAGAGCAACATTAAGACAGTAAATTGACTAGACTTGATAAAGCAAAAAGTAAAATTAAATTGAAAGACTAAAATGTTTTTGTTATATTAACTTCAGAGAGGTCATATAAAAGTATGATTGTTAGTATATATCTATATGCAGGAAATACTTTACAAGTCACTAAACAAAATAAAGTCACATCAAAGAATTACAAAATCAGCCAATTAAAAAAAAAGTTTCTCTTTCAAAAAGTATAATAAATTTAATTTAACTTGCATTCATAAATATTTTCTAGGTAATAGATCCCCAATCAAAAAAGGTATGTCAAAACAAAGAACGAATTCAACCAAATTCACAATAATTGTAAATATTTTTGATTAAATAACTGTAAAAAATATTATTAATGAAGATTAAAGAAAAGTATGATTATTTTTCTTGTATTCGAAAAAAAAATAATTTGTCTAGGCTATATATGGTCCCTAATAAAGCCAAAACTAAGATCAAACACTACCAAATATGCAAAATACATAATTATTTTTTATTCAATAATTACAGTAAAATTAATTAAAATAACATCAAATTAAAATATAATCATTCATTTTGTATTCAGGAAAAAAAAATTTAAATAATGGACCCCAAATAAAAACAATTTTAGGCCAAAAAAATACATAAAATTTCCCCCAACAGCAAAAGTAAATAAACAATATTAATTAATAAAAATTAAAATTTTTTAATTTAAATAGGAATAATCATTAAAAAATGTATTTAAACAAAAATAAATTTGGAAAAAAGAAAACATTACAACTATTTTTTATTTTAATTCTTTTTCAAATTTATAAGGAAAAATATAAATTATTTTCCTCCATTAAAAATTAATTCAAGGGAATAATTAAGAATACGAGAAAGGAAAACAATTACATCACAGTTATATAACACCCAACTCCACAGGAACTAATTAGCAAAGAAAACTTAACTGTCCAAAGGAACAAGCAAGATATAAGATAATACCTGAAGACAAAATTTCAAAACAAAACATGATTTGCACCTGTTCATTAAACAGAGAAGATTTCACATTTTACTCCAACTGAATTTAAAAATTATTAAGGGATTAACTTAATAAAGAATAAACACATTGGCACAAATGTTTCAGTTTACTTTTTGTCAATGATTTAAAGAGAAAATAAAAATTTTCAATTATAACTTTTATTTTTCGTCTGACTTAACTCTTTACTCTCACATTAAAAATGATGGGAAAGTGTACCCTTCCCGGAAACAAACGTCCGGATATAGGATTTATCATATTTTCCTTTGTTTCATGAAGTTATCTTTATAATTGCCGCCGACTCTTCGCCAACTTGCCGTGGTTATGATAATATCCCTTAAATTTTGTTTCCGAAAATTTTCTCAGAGTATGCTTCTCACTGTCATAACTCTACTAATTAAATATTTTGAAACTTTACACATTTCTAGAAATTAAAGAACATTCTGATTTTAAAATATTGTCATTAGGATTGGAGTTATCTTATGCCAAATTGGATGTCCACTTACTCTAATGACTGAAGATAAAAATGACCTGTTTTTTATTCCCTTGAAATTTTGAGTTAGTTTCAGTGTTATACAATTAGTTACAATTTTCATGTGTTGTTTTAGAATCCCGTGAGGTCAAGAAAAAATTCGTATTTTTTCCAATCTTTTGGACAACCTGTGCAAAATTTCCTTTAATTTAAAAAAAAAAAATGGAATTCATATTTTTGTTGGTAATGCCGATATTAACTGACGAAACGGTTACGAGTTATAAAAATATTAGAGGGTTATAATTTATTTTTTTCCTGTGATAGCCTTCCCGATTCTATTTAAATTAATAATTTTTGCGACATAGTTTTTCAAAAATGTAATGCACTTTCACGATTAAATGTAAAAATAAATATTTTTATAACGAAAAACTTTATAAATGACTGCGTGCTAGTAAAAAGCCTCATACCATCACTTCATTTATATTGCCAGATACTTATTTTCCCTTTGCGATGTATCTCATACGTCTGCTATTGTTTAGTTTTGGTTCTATTATTCATTATTTAGCAAATAAGGAGATCACATAATATTCTCTATTTACGGATGCTTTATTTTTCTAATAAATATAACTAGAAACTAATAACACTATAATTAATCATTTTTTTAAAATTATTGCTAAGTAATCAGAGAGCTAATACTGATTGATCATTATTTGTATTTTATGCTAAGAAAAGTTATATAATTATTTTCTAAGCTGTTTGAATGTTGAATGATAATTTTTAAAAAGGTAACAAGCTTACAATAAAAATTATAAAGAAAAATATGTATACCTAGAAATCTTGTTAAGTCAGGAGGAATTTCTTTGCCAGTATGGCAGAAAATAGAAGTTCAGATGGAAAATTTTATGAAGTGCTTTACGATTATAGCTTAATCGATCAATCCTATGACTTTACTTGCCCAGAAAATAAAAATATAATACACAGTCAATGTCCATCACTAGTTACTGTTCCAGGATTTTGCTTCCAAGGAAAAACGCAACAAAACAAAACAGCTTACATTAATATTTGTCACTCTCTCGAATTACCAAATTGCAATGTTTATAATTCAAAAATTCATACTAGTCGTGGAGATGAATCGATTCTAAGATTTAATTTATATTTAGATGATGAACGTGTAGATAGAGATGAAAATGGTAAAATTTGCATATGCTATGATACAATAATTCAAACAGAATTTATGGACTCTATACTTTCTCACAGTCACCGTGATCAAAGACTTAATTTCCTATATCAAACAGCATGTAAAGCTATTTATGATAGGTATAACATTAAATTAGAAAAAGAATTTGAATTGTTAAAGAAGTTTTATCATGGGACTATGCCAGAATCTTTGAGAAATGTATACAAACGATTAGGTGTTCTGTCCAAATCAGAAGAAGGAAATAATAAAGAGCCATACTTCTCTGATCCTTTCACCATAAATACAACAATAAGGAAATTTCATACAGAACGCAAGCCAGAATTTGACATTAAAAATCCTTCAATTGAATACGAGATCCGACAATTTCCTGCTGAAGGAGAATTTAAAGGTTTCATGTTGCAAGTAGTTTTGCCATATTTTTCCTTTTTAGATCCTAGAGATGTTAAAGTATTTGCTTCTCGAAAGAAGCTATTTATTAGAGAAAATAAAACAAATCACCAATTTTATTTTTATCTTCCTAATGCAATATCAGTTATGGATTGTAGGATACATTATCATGAAGGTAAAATAACAATATATTTACCTCGTGCCAATCCTTCATCAATTTTTACACTTGGACAATATCGTAGAAGACCAGATCCACCAAGAATTATTTCACCTCATGAAGCTCCACGAAGTCAGACACCTATGCAACAATTAAGACCTCATCATGAGCAAAATGCTACTGAAACTACTAATTCGCAGATTGTTGCAGCACAAATTTCTCACCATCAAACAGCCCCTCCCCCTCAAATGTCACCTCGTCAACAATATCCACCTCATTATAAACCTAACTATCCTAATATAGATAATCATCAAACAAATGCTCCCCACATGAATCAAGGACATGCAATGGCTCCTCATTTCCCACCAACGTCACAGAGAAGTCATTTTCAGTCTAATACATCACATATGAGCCAACACCAAGAAAATATAGCTCAGATGCCTCGTCATCATGCAGTTCATTACCAGATGCCTCCTTCTCAGAATTCACAACATATGCCATCACAAATGAATCACCCTCAAATGACTTCTCGACCCAATCATCTTCAACCATTGCCCTCACAGATGCCCCATAATCGTGTTAATCCTCATTACATGAATCGTTATCCACCAAATGTGCAGATGATGGAACGACATCAAGGCAATGCCCCTCCAGTCAATCGACAGCAAGCCAGTCACCATCACATGGGGTATCCTCAAATGGATTCCACCCAAATGAACCATCACCAATCGACTCCTCCTCGAATGGAGCATCGTCAAAATATTCCTCCACAAATAGCTCACCACCAAGCATCCCCAGCTCAAATGAATCAACTTCAGATGGCATCATCTCATTTGGCACAGCTTCAAACTGTACTTTCTCGACAAGTTCATTTACAAGAAGCTCCTTCCCTGTTGGCTCGGCTGCAAGCTACTCTTTCCCAAGTTGAAAACCTCAAAGCTAACTCAATACAGCAGGCTGACCCCTCACAATGTGCATTGCAAAAACAAGATATTGAAACTGAACCCCAGAAACCTCCTCTTCAAAATACAAACCAAGAAAAAGATTCAGTTCAAAACAACTCTATGCAAATAGCTGATCTTCAAGCAGCTCTAAATGAAATTTCTGATCTTCAAAAGGCTCTTCTTGAAGCAGCCAATTTTCAAGTAGCCAACCTTCAAGCTGCAATTCTCCATATCACTACACCACAAAGGGAAGATTCTCAGAATCTTCCTCCAACACCTGTAGAACAACAAATAACTAATCCTGAAACTCCACATTCTCAACCTACTACAGAAAGTGATAATCTTCAAACTAATTTTCAACAATCCCCATACCCACAGCCTGCCTCTACAGCTGTAAATACTCCAACACCTGCTTCTTCACCTTAAAAGACATATTTTATGCTTATTCTAGATTATATCTACTTTTTTTTACATAAATGTTCAAGATGAATATTTAATAAATTTGTTATGTATTGAAAATCAATGAAAAAGCATGTCATTCAAGGCTAGATAAAGATTGTCTTGCTGGTATAATGAGAACATAAACAGTAATAAAAATTACTGTAAATATTTTTTAGAAAGATATAATAATCCCCGGAGCATACTACATCCAGCCAATATAAATTTTAAAAAAAAAAATATTTATTCCATCTGCAAAATGATGAATTATTTTTTTTTAACTCTTAAAAGTAAATCTGAGTTTTAACTGAAATTTTTTTATTATGCAATTAAAATTTTAATAAAAGAAAATTAATGAAAAGTAGATTTTAGTCAAAATCATACAACAAATGTTAATAATTACTTTCCTTAATCAGCAAGATATATTAAATACCAAAATAAATCTTAACACAAAATAAAAAACATGTAGTGCATTTTAATAAGATATTTTGGAATTTGCTTACAAAATAAACAATTCATTAAGCAATGAAAAAAATTCCTTATTCACAATGGCATGCTTTAAATAAAAGTTAAGAAATATCATTTTCAAAATTATTTATTTTAAAAAAATCAATTATCTTTATTTAAAACTTACATTATAGCTATAAAAATCATCTAAGGAAAATTCTATGGTGCTCTCTCATTACTGCAAGAAATGTATGTTTAACACTTATTTTTTTCTTATCAATCATTCATGTTGAAATAAATTCTTGAATTTTTAACTATTTTTTTCCCATATTCTAACAAAAAATTTTTTCCCTTATCGTTCGTATAATAAATTATAAAAATACTAAAACATAATTAACATACATTAATGAACATTAGCTGCCAAATTCAAAGATTTTTAATTTACAAGCTTCAAACTAGCATGCAATGAATGACAAATTTCAATCAACTACAATAACTATAATATCTTGATTTTTTTTCTTCTTCAGTTTCATTGGTCACTCTAGACTGGAAAAATGAAATAAGCGAACAAAGCAGTATTAAAAGAATTGCACAAGCAGTTTTCTAGGCGATGAACGCTAATGAGCAAACTATGGAACTTATAAAAATTAGTGATTTAGTTATTATTCGTTAAATAGTTGATACGAGATGTAATTATTTGGTAAATATTATTTCTACTTTTCTGTTATTATCGATGATTTTGAAACATAAATATTGGGCACATTCTTCAAAGAATCTGATTTTAAGAAACAAAAGTCCTGCATGAACAATTTTATATACATGGGAAAAAACCTTTTTTTCTGCAAACTCCATCACTCAGATTAATTATTTAATAAGTTTAGATTGAGTAATTATTTAGTTAGTTTAATTGATTAATTATTTAGTAAATAGTAATTATATTTTTTTAAAAATTAACTCTTTTATATTATATTCATTTATATGAAAAAAATAAAATGTTTGCAAATAAATTACATTGATACATATATTATATACATGGGTAACGAAAACAGACTTTCTCTAAGTCAGACATCTTGCTTTGAGAAAGTTAAGTAAATGCAATTTAAAAAATTAATTAACAAAAATAAAAAATTCAAAACTTGAAATATTAAATCAGTCAAAATTTGTTTCCGAACACATTATTTTTCCAAAAAATATTTTTGAAGTAAAAATGATCAACTATTCAAAATAAAAGTTTATTAATATTTATATATAAAAAAAGTTCATAAATTATATGAAAAAAATAATTATTTAGTTAATAGTAATTATATTTTCTCTAAATTAAATCTGGCATACTGGTGTGCATTATATTTAATCTGGTGTGCATTATATTTAAAACTTACTTTTCATTTCAGGAAAATGTTTGGTGAATTTCACATAAAATTAGCTGAAACATTAAATATGATTTTAGTATTTTTGTTGTTATAAATTAAACAGATTTTATTTTAAGATGAGACACTTATGCTGAATGTTTCATTCTATTAAATTTAAATGAACTTTAATAAATGCTATTCAAGTTAGTGATTTATCTTGCTACTTTAGAAACAAGACTTCACTGACGATTATTACGATTGACGTGTAGTGATGAGATTCAGTCATTTCGAACGAATACTTGAAAGTAAAAAATAAATATTTTAGAAAATTTAAATTTGAAATGTATTTAAACCTTAAAATTCATAAAAAGTTATTAATTTTAGTTCCTAATATTTCTCGCCTGTTATTCAATTTCTTTTAAAAATGTTAAAAAGTTATTTAAGTGTATTAGAATTTGAATCTCATCACTGCATAACATGTACTATTATACCATAAATAAAAAATAAATCAATAATCATATTTTAAAACATTTATTTACTATCTGATTGAACTCATGAAGACTAAAATTAGAAAATTTATTTCAATTTAGGAATAAGAGGACAAAAGTTAAAACTATTCATGCAATCATACACTTTACTCATATTAAACTGAAGAAAGAAGATTAGGAGTGGAATCGAAGGTCATTATATCACTGGGGGAAAAATGAAGGTGGCACCCTCGTTTTCATGGGAAAACAGAGATTGTTTCTTTCCGAGGGTAAGGTGTTAAACCTGTTACACCTTTCCCTTGACCTTCAATCTCTTTCCTTAGGAATTGTTAGTCTTCTTGAATAAAGTGTTCCTAAATGTGTCCATAAATTCCTAATTCAGCCACATTGATTAGGAATTTATGCATGGGGAGAAACAAGGGAAAAAATCAGCAGTGTACTTCTCTACAAATACGGAGGTTACTTAAAGTAAAAAATAAGAACGAAAATGCTTGGAAAGAAAATATTGAAAAGTATGAGTATTTCTCCACTAAAAGAATTTTTTTCTTAATGTTGAACAAGTTATAAGTTTTTTAATCTTTTGCTTACTAAATAGCTTAAAATGTTCCTATTTGTCTGAAATATTGAAAGGGGGGCTTTTTAGAGGTTTCTAAAATTTGAGAGTGATATATATTGATAGTCCCCAATGTCGACACCCACTGCAAACCAAGTGAGTAAATAATGAGATCAGAAGTTAAGTAGTTTTGTGAAATTGAAAATAGTTCATTTTCAAAAAGCTCCTCTTATTCAAGTGCTCTTCTGAGCCTAATAGTACCAATCTTAACATAGAATTGAACTACCACTACTTCTATTTTCAATTCGAACTTCTTTAATCTACATTTTAAAGTAAATATTCTATTTAACACAAAATGTCAAAGCCAAACATTTAACAAAACAAGCTGTTTAAATTAGAAAAAAATAATGTACCTTTAGTAACAGCAGCGTAACTCATGCAGTCTAATACGCTTTACGAATTAAGTGTGTAGTAATAGTAGTTACTGAATTATATACCTTAATGAAAATGAATTAAATTGCATTCGTTCATATGCCGGTTGCAACCCCAACAGCAACACGAGACACGCAATATTTTGATATCTTCAAATACGACACGCCTCCTTTCGATACGTGATATTGACTGACGTAATCAGAAAGCTGATTGGTTAAATATTTTTGAGCTTTGCGTGACAACTTTCCAACGCATTAGCGTGTGCGCAAAAATTCATTGTAGCGTTGTTCCTTTTATTTATTGTTACGTATGCATTCTTAAAATTGTGTTCTTATTAAAAAGACGGCTTATAATCCAATATCAAAATGAAAAACAGGTAGTACAAACTAAAGAATCACATTACAAAGATGCAAAAAATAATACGGGAGGATTCGAATCTGCTAGCTCCATGCTAGAGAGCTTGGTAGAGAAGTAGTGTTCCGCAAATGTAAAATTTTGGCATCTGTAAATAATGGAAACTTCAAATATTTCAAATAAAATACTGTTCACGCTTCGAGGTACGAGCATGGACTGATCGTTAAGACACGGTTCCCAGCAGATCACCGAAGTCAAGCATCACTGGCTGCGGTCAGTGTGCTGGTGGGTGACCACTTGGATCAGTCTGCGTAGGTAGAGCCTGACAAAGGCAGAGGCATACGGGACAGTTGTCCCGGGCCCCTCATCAGAGGGGGTCCCAAATTGAATAAAAAGTTTTTTTTTAGGTTTTCTTCTTTAATGAACATTTCTTAAACGAAATATCAGTACAGTGTAAAATCTGTCAGTTTTATGTTAACTATCGTACGAACACAAAAAAAATTTATATTTCGTAAATCCATGGCTTTCTAGGGCAGAATTCAGCTACATTTTCGCAAATTACGATGGACAAATTCGGCCCATCAAATCTTGTATTTTTACATATAGCAAAATGTGATATGTTTACAGAAGTACAGTCTTCTGACTGGCTTAAGTGACCCATCGAAATTGCGAAAATGTAGCTGAATTCCACCCTAATGTCAGCAAGGGTATGAATTTTTCTTATCTCAACAAAGATAGTTAGACAAAGTTAACAATCAGAAAACTGCATTCGGCATGATGGGCATACAATTGTCAGAAAATCAATAAAATGGACAGAATGATATTTCGTCTAACCACTGGTGTGGGGGGACTTTATAGCTATTTTAGGTTCTAGTCAATTTTCCTGCTATCTATATATGTATAATCAAGCAAAAAACTTAAATGCTCCAATAAAATTCAATTCTTCATTACTTAAAGTATTGAAGCAGAGAGGGGCCCCAATTAGGCTAAGTCGGGCACTGTACGCAGCAGAGTGTGCCATCCCCTCTCCAGAGGATCAAAATTGTGATGGCATGTCTTTGAATCATCCTCAGGGGTGTTTCCCAGACCGTCGCCAATAGCCCATCGTGCAGCTCTAGTGCGACGTAAATTAACTACAACAATCGCCGAACCCGTCGTTACCTATAAGTTTAAGTGCATTGCCTGCTCCTGTACCTGATTCCAATTTATAAGTTTCAGTGCATTTCTTTCTCCTCCAAAATTTGTAGTTTTGTCACAATAGACAGTAGTAGTTTATAGACAGTAATAGTAGTAGTAGTTTATTTATGTCGCACTAGAGCTGCTCAATGGGCTATTGGCGACGGTCTGGGAAACATCCCGGAGGATGATCCGAAGACATGCCATCACAATTTTGATCCTCTGCGGAGGGGATGGCACCCCCGCTTCGGTAGCCCGACGACCTGCGCGCGAAGTTGAGCACTTTACGGTAGCACAGTTTAACGAGGACCAATACCGCATACCCTCGGTCCCTACGCAGACTGATCCAAGTGGTCACCCACCCGCACACTGACCGTAGTCAGTGATGCTTGACTTCGGTGATCTGCTGGGAACCGTGTCTTAACGATCAGTCTACTGCGGGACCAATAGACAGTTGAGGATTTTCCTCTATGTGATATAAATCTTCGAAACGCCATCAGGAATGCTTCTATTGAACAGTAGTGACAAGCTCAAGATGAACCGCTCGAAATACTGCGCAAGTAAATATTATCACCCAGCTCTTCTTATTTGCTCTGAAAAAATGTGGGGCAGCCATATCAATTCCTGTAATCTGAAAAACAGCTGCATCTTTTACTTGGTTTTCTGGAAGTGAAGGGGCAAACGTATCTAGATTCTTGATTCAAGTTAATCTCTTACAGGTAATGCAATTCGTCAAGACTTTATTTTATGATTTGAAGGAAGTATAGCAGGCTTTATAAAAAATTTCATCCTCTTTCCTATTAATGATTTTGGTTCTTAATCGCGAGATGTCCTTTTGCAGAGTTTTCAGCCGATTATCATTCTCAGATGAAAAACACTTCGTTTTGTATCATGCGAATTAATTTTTCTTATGATGAAGCTTGGATTTCTGAGACAACCAATTATCCATTGATTTTTTTTCTTGGTCTCACACAATTGTGTTTAAAGCAGAGAATCCAAGCTATAAGTCTAGCAATGCTTCTATACCTGGAAAACTTTTTGCAGTACCAATTACATTATCTTTGGGGATTTCACTATTTGTAAATGTGCTGGAGGATTTCGACTTTGTCGCGTGCGTTTGTAAGATGCTTAAACTCAGGTGGATATTTCATCCATTGAGAACCTTCTCCCCACCTTAAGGATAGTAGTTTTGCATCAAAACCTCGTAATAACGAATCTGACGGATTCTTTTCCCTAGACACATGTCTCCACGATGTGGGATCATCTTAGTTCTCTGATCTCCTTTACTCGCTTGCGTACAAATAACGACCAGATATCGGCTCTCTGTATCACTCGAATAATGTCTCCTGATATTCTCCCCAATGTAAAGCTTCAATGATGGAATTCGTCAATCGGGTTCCAATTATAGCTGCAAGAAGTTCCATTCTGGGAATTGCAGGACCGAATTAAGAGTCTCAAAGAACGTAAGATCTTAAAAAATTCTGCTGCTTGATGCTTCTTAAATATAATTAAGAACATCAACACAAATAAAAAAAAATATTATTACGTAAAATTAAAGTAAGCTTACAAAAAAAAAAATATTGCCCAAGTTTTCAATTTATTATTAATTTAAAATTATTGCCAATATTATCAGGGATAAGTTCACAATAGTAATAATGATAGAATATGGTCTGCAAAGATGTCCATAGACATCCTTATATCATTGAAAGGTATTAACAATCCTTAGTAATAATGGCTGGCTTGGGATGGGATATGTGCTAATGAGAAAATGCAATTTGTTCAAGTTAATCAACAGGTAAACTAACTAACATATCACAAACTAAGATGGCTATGCTTCTAACAGAATTCTGCTCCAGGATGCCGAACTGAAAGTACTCAACATTTTTCTGATTTCTTTATAGCAAAATAATGGTCACCTTATTCACCAGACTTTAATCCATTAGGGTTCTTCTGTTTCCTCTTGAAGACAATAGTTTGGGTTACATATATTACATTAGCATTTCTAAGAATTCATTGAGCAAGGAATGAGATAAATTATCATTAGACATGTAGCAATCTATAGAAAAAGTTTTTTGTGAAACATAAAATACAAGTTTGTAAATATCTTAAAAGAAGTCATATTAATTTAGAAGTTTGGTGGTGAAATTTTAATGCATTGACATCATAGTGTATTATATGTGTCCAAGTTCAGTTATATTTTTACACTCTATATGTATGAAATACAAATCATGTATACGATTAAGCAATAAGAAACAAACTTAAAAAGAATATTCAATTTATTTGAATTGCTAATTTCAATCTTGTTATTTACAGGAGAAAAATTCATTCCTTTAGCCTGAGTGGTCATGGAGTGAAATATTACAAATTACTTTAGTCCTCAATTGCAGAAAACGAATTGTCAAACAGCCAAGAAATCTTTTAGTAGAGTCGTTCGTCGTTTTTCAGCAACATCCATTTGGTTTTCTAAATCCTAAAGAAAGAATTTCCAATAAAATTTAATTATTTAGACTTTCTCGGATAACAATTAAAAAAATAAGAAACTTGAAATATAATCTACATATCTTTCTATAACAAAAAGCGTCGCAGTATGTTCTAACCATAGTTATACATAGCAAAACATAAATACCATATGTAGTGCTACAAAGGATACCACAGTATCTTCTTATGTTATTATTACCTTTAAAATAATCAACTGCCCTGGATTTAGATTTCAATATTCATTGCAAATTATGGCCTTGCAGAAGAAATTAATCATAATTGTTCAATAATATTATTTTTGCTTTTTTAAATAAGTACAACTCAAAATGAATTCTTTAAATAAAACTAATTTAAACTTTTTTCAATCCCCTTCATGAAATTGTGTATACTGCTATTTTGTTAATAGAATAAAATTATAATAATTAAGAAAAATCCTACATGCAGCTTAAAAATAACTTTAATGCTATTAAAGATGCTAAATAAAGCAGTTTGGAAAAATTTTTCAGATTGGATACCTCCTATTTTCAAATATCTCAAAAATAAAATCCAATAGCAATCCATATAGCATTTTGTTTCACAAATTTATTTTATAACAATTTAAATTTAATTTAAAACATGAAGAATAATTGTTAAAAGAATCATTTATATTTTTATTTACTATGTAATCTGAAAAATTTCTGAGAAAAATGACTTTTTTAGACAATTATAGTTTTATCTTAATGCAATCTCTTATTTCTCAACAACACACAATATATAAACAATCTATAATTTCTCTTAATTTGTAGATTTTTGTAAGTACATATTAGTAAAGATTTGGCTTTGGTAATTCTTCCTTAATAATAAAGTTTATTATTCTTAGTCAAGATTAACATTTTGATTAATTTTAAAATCTCTTATTCAAAGTTACTTACACCTCTGTCCGTTGTTTCAGCCCTTTCTACTTTCCAAGACAAGTTTTCAATTTCTGCTTCTAATTGGGCTTGTTGATATTCAAACTACAGAATACAAAAAAGAAATTTATACCATAATTAACCATATTTTTACTAAATCAATGAGTAAAAAAAAAGCATGGAGTCAAGATAAACTTAAGAATAAAGATCTAAAGGGAGAAATATCATACCAATTCTTTTCTGGGACCAACTTCCATGTAATATGCATATGGGTAAGTATACTGCAGTGTATAGCGACACTAAAAAATAAAAAAAATTTCAATGAATAAAAAATCATTAACTAATTAAGTCCAGACATTATGTTAGAAAGCACTTAAAAGAATTCATATATATGTTATAGGCTAATTGGAAAATCTTGCTCCTTGCAAACTGCCAGTACTTTGCAATACACCTACAATGCACACTGCTATAAGCCCAACAAATGATGGCGACATTTGACAAAAGCCGGATTTTTAAAATTAGTCTATGACATAAACATATAAAAAAAGAAAGTTTTAAGAAATTAAAAACAAGATATTTTTCATACACATAAGTTTAACATAAAATCTCCAGCATTTAATAAAATTTTTTCAGGAATTCACAAAATACAAAGTGAAAGCTGTAGTTAATGAAATAATTTACTTTAGCTAACAATGAAGCAGCATTTCTTAAATATTGCCAGTCAATCCATGTTCCTTCATTGGCCATTACTTTGTCATTTATTCTATCTTTAATTTTTTGTAAAGTATGTTCTTCAAGTCGTAGACTTCTAGCATGATTTTCCCACTGTAAAAAAAAGCAGCAAAAAATTTAATTATATTATGCAATCGCAATAAAATATTAAAAAATTCTTGATAATACAAATAATTTAGTTTGGTTACAAATTAAAACAATATCTAGTATATTACAAAAAACAAGATTCTTATTTCTTGCCATTAGAAACAAGCTTAACTATAAAGTAGAAACTTCATATTTGGTTCATTATTAAAATTTTACATTACAATAAGAAACTTAATAATTTATATTCATTATTATATCATTAATTGAAAGTTAATACATGAACTAAAAATCTATAAAAATATTATATTTATAATGATACAGGGTTCATGCTCTACTTTAGAAATAAAATTCAAGTACTTTTAAAGACTTATTATAAAATTCTCAAGGACTTAAATTTTATTAAAAGATAGACTAAAACTTTACATTTTAAACTGAAATGTTTTGACGATAATAGTTAGTTGACGATAAGTGTTAGACGATAATAGCAGTACTGAAAAATAAGACTTCCATTGCTCTCTTGATTTCGGAAAGTGATCTAAGTATAAAAAAAGCAAGGGTGATTGGTATCAAGTCAAGAATAAAATTCATGATTCATAAAAACGTCAGATTTGAATTTTGCACAAGGCCTATTTTAAGCTAGGTATACAACCTCTGAATAAGCAAAAATTCTGGCAGGACGGGGGGGGATGTTCTATATAATACTGTGATATCAATCAGATATTTAAAAACAACTCTGCCGGGAGATTTTTATTTAATATTTAAAGTGGCAGAAGCATTTAGACAGTGAAATTTAAATTGTTCTTAAATATAATTTTGAAATTTTGACCACTTTTCCATTAAAGAAAATTAATCAATTATTGGATGTTGCGGCTTAATTATCATTTTAAATTTATTACGGGTCAACCATTTTAAATTGAATCAGTTGCCAACTTCCACCTCAATATCTTCTGATAGATTCTTACTAACAATTTTGGTCACTTTGACTGTTTTAATTAACCACTGATACTTGAATTAATTTTTTTTCAGTAGCATCGATCATACGCACTTGACATGGTCACATGAACACGAATTGTAACGAGTAGTTTTCAAATAGAGTATAAATACGAAAATCGAAGTTTGATATTACAACATCGATGTTTGATATTGCAAAATGCGTGAATACGAATAGCGACATTGGATTTTAAACTTGCGGAAAAACTAATCGCGATATTGGGGTTTAAAAACGCTTAAGTACAAATTGAGATATTAGATTTTTAAATTGCTTTAATGGGAATTGCAAGTACAATTTTTGAATCACGCGAAAACAAATCGCAACACATAGCTTTTAAATCAGTTTAATACGAAGATCAATATTAAAATTGCCTGAATAAGAATTGAGATTTTGTCAGAATCTGGCGCAGTTCCCAATATTTAAAATTCCTAAAATCAGCCAAACATACATAAAATCCTAAAATCAAACAGTACGTCATCATCTGAAAGGCGGGAAAGTCATTCTCTCACACTTACGTGCGTCAAAAAGTTAAACACAGAAATGCTCGAAATAGGGCTGTTTTCCTGAGTTTTCGATACTTTTCAAGGTCATTTTGAATTTTTCAAGGATTTAATATCATTTTCAAGTACTTCTAGGGGCCCTTGAAAATCAAAATGAAATTCAAGTACTTTTCAAGGTTTTTTCAAGGCCGCGGGAACCCTGTGATATCATATTTATTTGAAAATAAAGAGAAAAACAAATAAATAAATTTATTTACAGTCTTAAAAATATCTTATTTTATTATTCTTTAAAATTTTGATGCATTTTTTAACTTTTTACAGAAAAGTAGTAGTATAAAATTTAGCGTAGCAGCAACTAAATTTTACACTACTTATAAACTGCCTTTTGAAATCTGAATAAGTTTTAGCAGAATATTTTTTAGTTGAAGATTTTAGATAGCTTAAAACGCCATTTAATAATAAAAAGGAAGAACTTGATAAAATACTGACTGAAATAAATCTTTTCAACTTACTTTTTCAGTAGTTTTTAAAATTTTTATTCATTTTTTTTCCCAATGATCTTTACTATTTTTAAAGAGGAGTCTTAAATAAAATTTCGCTTTTATCAGTATTTTTAATAAATGGCGGCTTTTATTCAGGAAATCATGCTAATATGAAATATCTAAATTTTTATTATTTTGGTATTTTTTACATATTCAGAATATGCTATTTTATTGCAGTAGTTTGAAACACAGTTAATACAAAGATAATAAGTATGAACATTTGATTTTCTAATGAGTGAAATGCAACATACATTGAAACTGTTAATGATACAGTTATACATTGATACAGTTAAACAATTTAGAACGATTTGTTGAAAATTTTATTTAAATTGTTTAATAAATAATTCATATTATTCTGAAAATAATCAGTGCACATTTTTAAATTTATAATAAAGTAAAGCTTTGTGTTGTAATCCATATAAAAATTTGTAAATTGAAAACTGAATATACACTTTGCATTTAAGAGGATTATTTACTCAAACGGCTAAAAACTGATTAAGCAAAAATAATTTTTATTTGTCAAAATGTAATAAATCAGAATTTAAACTAAAAAGAAATGCTTTTTTTCTCTCTCAATTTTTTTTACTATTTGTTTGCGTACATTAATTATCAGAGAAACAGGTCTTTAAAAGTTCGATATATACCTTATTATTTGTCATCAAAAATAAAATCTTTTTATTCTTTTAATATATTTGATATAAAAAAAAAAACAAAAACATTATTAAGTTAATATTTCACTCATTGTTTAACTCAAAATTTAATTTAAGAAAAACTAAATGCAGCATAAATATGACCAGACCAAAATTTTTATAAATTTGGCCACTTCTTTAAAACAGAGACATCAGAATTCTTTATAGAAGAGACTTGATGTATTTCATTACACCACTATAAAGACAATATTGTCAGGAATTAAATAGTTTTTGGTAAATGTTTTTTTTATTTTTATAAAACATAGATTAACCAACTAAGTTTAATTTTTTAAATAATAATATAATTCTGAAATTTTTGAAATCAAATAACTCACTCTTTCAAAATAGAAAAGATATTTCTTTAGAGCTTCTCTAGCTTGAGCATGAGCAGATTCGTTAGCTATGTTTGGATTTTCTTTATACCTACTGCATTCATAATATTCACTACCATGAGCATTCCAATCTGCAAATTTAAAGCACACAAAAAATAAAAATTTGAACTTGATACATGTGTTAATCAACAGCAACAACTTCAAAATGTATATATAAAAAATATTGAAGGATACATTTTGACTTTTTCAATGAGAACACTGGTCTACATAAATGAATATGAAGTGTCTGTAGACAAATTATAGAAAAAAAAATCTCTAGTTGCTGTCACACCTACCTTGCATTGTATGCTGAAAATGCACTTGATGAAATGCCTAGTCAGTAGCCTTACAATAAAAATTGACATAATTGTTTGTATTTATCCCTGAATACTTAATAGAAAAAGTTTTTCGCTTATGCCATTTTAATTATTTTTTATTGTGCTATTTTAGTGACAGTTAAAACCAAAATTTTTTTTTCTAAATAAATTATCTTCCCTTACAACATTTAAGTTGCAATAAAATATAACATTAATAAAAAACAAAATGGATCTGTATATGATACTTTCAGATGTTAATTTCGAAGATTCTCTAATCATATACCAAAAATAACTCTAAAAAAACATTAACATTTAACCTAAGTAGAAAAAAGGAAAAAATAATAAAGAATGATGTAGTTTATTGAAAATGTTCTATTTTCTACATTAAAAACACATCTAAATAAATTTTATTTGATTATGCAAATAAATTTATTAGTTTTATTGTTTATTGTCTCCATATATTAAACTCTTTGTAGTACAAATATTTCTTTATTTTGGTACATGGAATATGAAAATTATTACCTCTGCTGACTTTAAGTCACTTAATTTCCTTTTTACTTGTAACAATTAAGATCAAATGAATTTTTTATGCAAAAATAAATCACTTTACCTATTTTTGTATAAGCCATGATCACTATTTATAATGATTATGTTTCATGCAAAATCATTCTACCCAATAATAATTATAAATTGTTTATTCATAATTGTAATGATTCCTAACAAAAATACTTAATTGAAAAAGAAAATATTTGTTTTGTCCTGACTAATACTAAAAATGACAAATACAATTAAAAAATAAAAATGTTAATTTAAGACAAATAAATAAGAAGATAAGTAAAAGGCTATAATGTGTATACTTAGTGATTCATCATCACATAAATATATATGTAAAAACTAATGTGGTAAAGACATAGATTATAGTTATAAATGAGAATTTAAGTAAAATTTAATAAATTATTTTAAATACTGTCTATATACCTCCTAAACACACTCAGCAGATAATTAATTTTTTCTTGCTATAGCTATGTATGAATTAATGTTGTATGTGTGAAATAGACTATTTTTATAAATGAGATTTGAAGTAAAATTCGATGCATCATTTCAAATATTACATACCTCCTAAACACATCCAGCAGAAGTCAGCTTTACAACTATAACATTGCTATGAAAAAAATAAATAAATAGATATTATTTTCTATGTACTTTTATGACCAATTTTATTTCTAAATGAAAGAAGAAAAAATTTTTACAAATTGGTAAAACTAATTGCTCAGATTGATTTAACAATTTATTGCAAACATAAGCAACAAAAATTTCTATTATTTATTTAACTATATTTCCACACCTTATTTAATAATGAAATAATGGAGGATGACCATTTTACAAAAGAGTTTAGCATAACTAATTCAATCAAATTGAAGGAAAAAAAATACTGAGCAAATATTAAAAATTAGCAAACATTAAAAGAATACAAATATAAATAAATAGTTCATAATTTGTTGTGTCATCATTTAATGTGTTGGATAATTTAAGAGAAAAAATTCAACTTTTAATTTATTTTAGAAATATATACAAATATATATTTTTCTTGGTTTTCCTCATTAGTCTCTTTTTTTTTAAAAATCCTTTTTGTCTTTTTTGTGTCGTTATATATATATATACATGACATTTAATTGAAAACAAATTGCTTACGCATTCTTCCTACTTGTTCAATAATTGTTTCTAAAATCTATTTCTAATAAATAAAATATATTTGTTTAAAATATTATTACTTTAATTTTTAATGCAAAATATAATGATAGCAAATAGTTACATTTATTTCATGAATTCAATATTTATTTATAAATTAACTATCTTATAAATGAATGAAAAAAGGGGTAATTATTTGCTTGGCTGTATATTAAATAAATACCAAAAATTCAGCGCATTCCTGATCTTGATATGGTTAAGATATAAATAATTTAAACTTATAGGAGATGAAAAATTAGAATTATATACAATAAACATACACAATAATATTATTTGCCAAGTTATATTTACACTTCAAAGAGAAATTTTACAAAAAAATAAATAAATAAAATAATAATAATAAGATGAATTTAAGGAATCTTAAGCATTTCCATTTTTCTAAGCATCATAATCAAAACATCGTTGATTAATATCTGTCAAATACATACTGCTTCATTTATTTAACTTTTAAATACACAAAGTGGATGGAAATAAACACTTCAAAAGCTGAAAATATCTAAAGATTTGAACAAAGGAACAAAGCAAGAGATAAGTATAACTAGTGTTTATATTGAAAGCTTATGCATGATTTTCATTATATGAAAAAGTAAAAATACCAATGAAATCACGAAAAACCTCATTTTCTGAGTAAGAGATAATGAAAGAGCTAAGTGATAAAAATCTTTTAAATGAAATTTATAGAAATTTTGATAAATTAATAAAATTAATTTTAATTTGAAAATCTTACCATATGATTGCATCCTCCATTCTTCTCTATACATATACTACATTTTGGGCACTGTAGAAAAAAAAAGTTATATATAAATGTTCATAATTTTATTAATAAGGCATAAAAGTGAATTAGTATGCATAGCATTTAAACATATGTATTATAGAATTTTAAAATACATTAATAATAAATATTTAAAATTGGTACATAATTTCTAATTCAAAATAGGCATATTTTATTTACGAAAAATATAAGGTTGGAATACAAGAAAAGATTGAATTATATTCTATTTATTTTCACTATTTTAAAATTAAATAAATATTTTGAACAACAAGAGAAAAGTTGAATGTAAAGTATAAGTTAGGGTTTTTCTTTTTAATTTCAAGACTGAGGGAAGAAGTGACTGGTTGATTATTTTGAATCTAGAAAAACAGAATTGACTTAACTGTACTAAGTGTAAACAACATTGTTGCCCTACATTGTTCGAAATTCAAATTACTAGAAATTAACTGTGTTACAAACTAAATTGGGCAAGAAAACAAAATAAAAAAAAAGAAAATAATATTGAGATGCTGCAGGGTCATGGAATTCTTATATACTTAAAGAGAGCTAATTATCTGTAGGGGTTCACTGAAGCCAGTATTGTAAATTTTTTGGCGAGAAGGTATTAATAATTTTCTTCTTTTTTTGTGTGAACTTTCATGAAAAGAGGGCAACATAATTTATGAATAACTAAGAGTTTCATGAAACATACTTTTTTACATTAGAAACAAATTAGCTTCAATTATTGAATTTTTTAAACTTAAGCAAAATGTAATAAATATAAGGTACACAACAGTAAGTTGAGAATCATACGAAGCTTTTTATTTTTTAAAAAAGGCATTACCTTATTATTATTTGATGTTGGGAATATTTTTTTTAGAATTCCATTCCACACAAATTAATTTTCACATTTGTATAATTATTAATCTTTCTAATAATAATTTCTGAAAAGATAGTTTTCTAAAGGTCGTTACTGACAGGTTTAAAATAATTAAATATAGTTGCAACTACTCTTTTTTTATAATTTAAAAAACGTGGTGACTATTTTATCACAAGGATATTTGTTTGATACCTAGCTACCCAAGTATTTCGATCAAAAACAACAACAAAATGTCACAAAAATGAATTTTTTTTTCAATGAGAAAAATTCGACGCAATTTTCAAATTTTTTAAATAATAATAATAATATAATTACAATGAAACCTCTGGACAACGATTTTTTTTTTTTAAAAACGGGACTGGACTGTGTCTACGTGAGCCATTATTGGGAGTTTTCATCGAATTTATAGTACAAAAATTAAACATTCAACTGGATTTATACAATAAAATAGCGATTCAAGGATGGTGACGATTTTATTAATATCATCAATTTGCATACAATGTAGTTAATTACATGCACTAATTACATTTTTACTATTCTCAATAGCTTTTAGGAATAAGAATTTTTGCTTGCAATTATCACTTATATTTCCTTACTGAAGTTCTCCCTCAAGACATCAAGATTGGTGTCCAAAGTATTAAAAAAAAAAATTAAATCAGATAAGAAATATTAGTCTTTGTGCAAGTGCATGTAATTTCTCCCAATAGCATAAAATAAAAGCTGATCAATAATGCACCATGAATCGCCTCCTATTGTGAATGTTAGAAGTATAGCAAGCTAGAGATGCAAAAAAGTTGACTAAAACACAGCCTGAAATAAAAGTTATGCTAGTAATTGGTGGTTGTTGCTCCAAATTCGCTGTACAGGGGTTTCTTCTATTGTAAATCCCATAGAAGACATTCAGTTTTACAAATACATGGTTACTCTTTGGAGGTTGCCATTGTTTAGAGGTGGTCTTCATAGAATATTTAACAGTATTACATTTGACTCATCTTCCATTATTGAATTAAAATAAATAAACATCTGTTTAAAATTAGCTTAAACTAAATTTTTTAATACATTACAAAATTATAATAAACAATTTAGTGAAAATAAGATTTCCCATTAACTAAACTTGAATACATAAAACTTGATTACAGGTATTATTTAAAATAAAATATTATGAGATCAATACATACATCTTTTGTGTGAGCAGAAATGTAATTTGCTGTTTCAGAATCATCAGCACACTTTGTTAACCATTTCTTGATAGTTTCACAATCTGTAGGTGCATGATACTCTGAGCCACATTTAAAACTAAACAAACAAACAATGGTGGATCAGTAACCAAAATTCAACTTATCCAAACAAAGAAGATTTGCTAAATGACTGAAAATACTTAGTTAACTGGAGCATTAAATAGACTTACCAAAATGTTGTTTTACATTGTTTACATGTGACACGCTTTGATTGGTAATCTTTAGCAAAAACAATAACATTGCAATTTGTACCAGGGCAAAACCGTAGTGAAGGATGGCTCTAGAAAGAATTAATGCATATATTATACAAAGAAAAAAAAAAGCTAAAAATATACACAGAATCAGAATATACTGTATAAAACTAATTATCTAAATATCTTTAATCCAAATTCTTCTGTAAAAGTTAATTCTTAGTTTTTTTTAAAAATATAACTGTCAAAGGATATTTTTTTCTTCATTAATTTCCCCCCTTTCCTTTTAGATTTTTTTTCTCAACTAAATATAATTCTCTTCTCTAAAGCCTCATAAGTATTACATTCTATATACTGCTGACTTAATTAAGTTATAATATAATAAATTTTATGTAAGGCATTACAAGAAATTCTTCATTGCACTACTAGTGTAGAAAAAGTGTAATATTTGTGTGCATAAATGA
Source organism: Parasteatoda tepidariorum (assembly GCF_982258835.1). Taxonomy (NCBI): domain Eukaryota; kingdom Metazoa; phylum Arthropoda; class Arachnida; order Araneae; family Theridiidae; genus Parasteatoda; species Parasteatoda tepidariorum. Next base: position 64,391,684 of record NC_141756.1, on the reverse strand, counting down.
TAACTGGTTGGAAGAATGAAGGATTATTGGATTGTTACAGATACATTCCAAAATAAAAGTTTTTATACCTATTAGATTAGACATTTATTAAAAGGTATCTTTAAAATTGAATACTATATTACACTAAAAAATAAAATAACACTAAAAGCAATACATAACTTTCTTTTTAAATCAAACTCTTAAAAAGCAGGTAAAAGTAATGAAAGGCATTTTTACATTATAGTAACATAAAGTTACACATCGGAGTTACATTAGAAAAATAATTTTTATTAATTTTAAAAGCGAGCAAAGAGTTTTGAGTTTCACAACAAGATAAAAAAAAATACAATTCTACTTACAGATTCTATTTTATAAAAAACAAATAACTTTGATTTCGAATCATAAGATTTCAATAATAAATAACATCAGACTCATTCTACAATCAATTCACCAGTTACTGTATCAGCATAGAAATTTTACACTAAGTTGTAATATGTCAAATGATTTGATTCTAATATTCATAGTAAAAGCTTTTAATAACTGATAATTGTATCTATTTGATAAGACATTAACCCAGTAAAGTCTTTTAACTTTTTCAGCAATATTTTGTATGTTAACATTAACATCATGCAGTCAACTAGAAAAATTCTTTAATAAATCTTACCTGAAAATGCTTATTTATAATAATATTAATAACTTTTTTCCACCAGAACAGTGTACAGAAGAAAAATAACTATGTATTTCAGAAAGGATCAGCTCACCTTAATTAGGTGAATGAATTTCTTAATTTGAAGTTTTAATGAATAAAACGTTTGAAAAAAAAATCTTAACATTTCAGATGTAATGCAAAATTTTAAAAAACTTTTAAGATCTTGAAATTACATGAGATACTAAAAAAAAAATATTTTTATAATTGTATTTAATTAAGATATTTCCAGTACAGGAACTTAATTTTTTTTCTACTTATCTATGTGAATTCAAGAAATCTTTATTAGAAAAAAGTAATAATTCTAACTTACTTTTACATAATCTGAAAAGGAAAATTGTTGATATTTTTCTCTTAGGGAAGACTTATTTAATATGCTAAGTACAAAGTCTTCTGGAACAAGAAGAGTACATCCCTGACCCATACATTCCATTGCTAAAGAAAAGAAATAATGAAAGTCTATCAGTACACATTTAAAAAAAGATTACACACATTAAAATTTTATTTTCACCTATGAGGAAAGTTTGTTAAAATATTTCATAACTAAAATCAAATAAAGTGATAAAAACAATTTGAAAATAAAAATCACGTCCAATAGCTTAGACTTATAATAGTGAACAAATCAATGAGATGATTTGAGTAAATATCCACAAATGAGGAATAGTCAAGTTCAAGACTAGAATAAAAGTCATATTTACATTGCAAAGTACCAACTTTTTAGTTATGAATAAGCAAATGTGTGGTATAATAATTTTTTTAATAATAAATAAATAAATTAGGGATTGAGGGCAATTTTAACATGAAATCCAAAAGCTTTAATTATCTAAATTATTAATTGTTTTTACATATTTTAAAAAGTTAACATTTAAAAACGGAATCTTTTAAATTAACAAGATAGTACACTTTTAATATTAGGAACTGAATTTTTAGGTAAACAAGTTCACATCGGCTTCCTTGAGTGAACTACTGCATCAGTTTAATTGTCAATGGCGATTCTACATAATACTAATTTGTATCTTCATTTTAGTTGTATGTGCATCAATATCATCCTATTTAGTAAAAGAAAGAAAGGTAGAATGGAAGTAGTAAACTTACACTGAAAGAGGCCAATGTCATTTTTACGAATGTTATGTTAGCAAACTTTAAATGTATTTAATTCAGTTAAAAAAAATTAAAAACAGTTTTAATAATTTTTGATAAAGTAACTCTTTGTGTCATCTGATTTTCAGCAACTTTCTCAGGTTTGGAATTTTTTTTAAAACTTAAAAACAAGTAATTACAGACTTTACAAAATATGTTACATCCACAACAAATAGTTTTTAATTTTTCGAAAAGTTTTAAATATCTAAAAGCCTCTTAAAATTGGAGTAAGAGTAAATGGCCCTAAGAGTTGTTACTTTGAAAATTTGCAGAGTATATTTGCTTGACTTCTCTAAACTGAATTATATGCATTTCGAATTTACAAACATGATATTCATAAATAGTGGAATTGCTTATTGGTTACCGTCTCTTTAAAGTATTGTAAAAATTTTAACAGAAAATTAAATGCAAAAACATTAATTTCTTACAATCATACTGATTTGTGTTAAAACAATTTAATTCTTCATTTCTCAAAACTATCACAATCAATTAGTTATTTCATTTACAGTGTAATTTATAGGGTTGAAAATAAAAGTAAACTAGTCAAACAGGTAGTTTAATTATTGATAAAGGTAATCTCAGTTCATAAATTAAAAAAAAAAAATTGGACATTGTTTGTAAACTTGTTTAAAATGCAGAAAAATTTCCAATTTCAAAGAGTATGAGTTAAAACCAGGGACCAACTAGGGATCTCTGATGCCAGGTCTCCCATGAAACCAAAAATTATTCTAGGCAACTAACTCCTTCAACAAATTTTTCTACTTATTCGAAGCAGAAGTATTCATTAACATAAATAGACTTTCTCTCCTGTTGGAAAAATGAATCAATAAGATGGTATTTTAAAGCTATAACTCAAAGGCGAAGTTGATGCATATATCCATCTAACGTTTGTATTAAAGGTAACAATAACAGTATTAATTTGATGAGACCAATGATTTTACCATTTATTTCATAGCTTGTTTTATTAAATTACAGTAATTGCAATTTAAAAGTTTTATCCATGAAATATTTGCTGAATTTAATTTTTTAATAGAATATTTAACTCCTTTATTGCAAAGAGACACACATATGATCCATATTAATAAAAAAAAAAAATCACCAAATATGAGAAGCTAGTTTATTTTGCATCAATGTGAAAGTGTCAGAATAATTCTAGAAGTTTGCTCCTGACATTTCTAGACTATTAAATTTTTACATCTTTTGTTAGAACCTAATAATAAGTAAAATTCTTTAAGTTTCTAACTTACCAGTAGTTATGCCTTGAGTAATCTGTATTTCAAAATGAGTGAACCAACAGTCTTTGCAAAAGTAGTGACCACAAGCTAATGCACGAAAAAATTCTCCCGAGTAATTTAAAAGACATATAGAACATGAAAGAGATTTTGAGCTACGTACAACCTAAGAAAATATTATAAAAAGCATAAATAACAAAATCTCAAACAAAACAATGAATGAGGAAAAATTATAAAAATAAATAAAATTATTTAACACAGAGAATATGACAATAGCAAGATAATGAAATTTTTTTTAAATATCTTCTTAAAAAGAAACATAAATGTTATCATTTAATTGCTTTAAGAAATATACTTATCAGAGGGCCCTTCTCAGATATTCAGAGAATAGCAAAATTGACCTCTTTTAAAGTAAATTATATTATTCGATTTCTTGCTTTTTTTATGTAAATACTATTACCGTATACCTGCAATGATGAAAAAAATTATCAGCGGAGAATTTATGATCTAATTAGAACTACAAATAACTTATTTTTGGAGTTTAAGAGGGTAGTTTTTATAATAATTATAATTTTTCTCATAATTATGCCTTCCATTAAAAAAAACCCCTCAAAATATTTATAATATCTCTTATAACACAATACAATAAAATATTTGAATGATTTAATCAAAAATTTGTCTTGACAATATCTTCAGAGTACCAAGGTAATGACATTGTTTAAAATTGAATTTATTTAAGGCTGACATATACTAATTTAAAGTCATGGTGTATATAATATCATGATAATACAGTATTTAAAGTAGTCCTAATCTTAGTTCAAAAAATTTCCTAAGCTACAAAATTAATGATGAAAATATTTTTAATAATTCAATAATCATAACAAAAAATAAATTAAATAAAACTCTTGTAAGCAGACCTAGATAAAATGGAAAATTTTCGCAAACACAAAATTTAATTCAAATTTTTTTTTTTTACAAGCAATTGAATAATTTTTGTTACTAGTTTCAACCCCTTCGTAGCCACTTCATTTTTGCAAAATTTGTCTGAATTTCTTAAAAAATGTTTTTTATTTCTACAAAGCAATATTGATTTATATGACAATAGATAAGTTTGGTAAAAAATAAAAAAAGTACCTAAAAAAGCAAGAAAAAAGTGTACGTAGGAAGCAATTAGCCACAGAATATTATCAACATTTAAATAAAAATATCAATGCAAGATTTTATTTATTTATTTAAACTGTATGAATATGAACCACATTGCATGATATTTAAATCGCAGCAATACGAATCTCAATGTCTGATTTTAAAATTACATAAATACAAATTGCGAAGTGTTATTTTAAACCAAGTGAATGCAATTTTAAATTGTGTTTGCATATGTATGAAATGGCGTAAAATTAAATATTTCTCATAAACTAGTAAAAAAAAACTTTCTATAAAAAGGCATAGTTATTTATTTATTAAATTAAGAAAAGTGGAAAAACTCATCCCAGATATCAGCATGCCTGAAATTCAAATATAATGACATAATCACAGGAAAAGTATGACTGTGTGGAGCAGAGAAAAAAAAATTATCATATCAATCTGTCAGATTGTTCTGCGCATTAGAATAAGGAAATTTTGAGCATTTTTTCCCCCTTCTTAGTAATACTAAATTTTTTCCCCCCGAGACTTAAACAATTGCACAATATAGTGTCTGAATAGAAGTGTTGAGAAAGATAGAAAAAATAAGACTTCATGGTTGACTTGTTTAAATTTTAGTTGAAGTCTAGTAGATACAATTCTTTGGAATTTTAGTTTAGTCTGGACAATAATTCAAGACTGGTTGAAATTTTAGTTATAAAAGGCTTAAATCTTTTAAAAAAATACATTGAATTTTTCAAAAATAATTAAATAAAATAAATATTGAATTATCTAATGTTAAAAATGCATAATTTGGAAAACCTAGTAACAAAAAAAAGTATAGATTTTTTATATATGGATATTATGCCACTGTCTGAATTATCTTACATGCTTATTTTAAAATACTTTCAAGTAAAACTTTGTAATAATTTATACCATAAATAGTAACTTTTCACAGACACTTAAGCCTTTTTACTGCACAAAATTTTGAACACCCAGATTTTTTTCTAAATTTAAAGAAAATTTAGATTAAAATTTCATCCTGATGTTTTTAGAAGGTTTGCTTTTATTAGGTAAACAAAAGTTTTAAAAATTTTGTGTTACCCTACAGATATTTCCTCCTTGTTTTTGAACAAACTTAGTTTATAAAACTAAATTTTTTAACTGCAAATCATTTTAAATCAATAAATTTAAGCAAATAGCAGCCAAATATATTTATTAGGCCATTAATTATGCTCTCTAATAAAAATGTTAATCATGTGTAAGAGCTCTAAAGGCATTTGAACTATTTAAAGTATCTGAAAAATTTAAAAACAACTGAGAAAAGTTTTCTAAATTTTGTTTTCAACAGCACTATACAGGGGTGATTGTGAGTCCAACTCAAAAATTAGGAAAATTTCTTGAGTAAAATCATTAAAGACGCATAATGTCTTTATAAATTTAAATCATTGATATTTTCAAAACATTGAATTCTAAATAAATTATATACAGCATAATTATGCATAAGTTTATTTTTTATCTATCATCACATTTAGTATTCCACCAGAAAAAATATTTACAAATGAAAGATGCCAAGTATAAATTCTAGTTCTTCTTCGTGGGCACTACAGCCTATGACAGGCCAAGGACGTCCCAATAAGTTTTTGCCATCTTGATCTATTCTGTGCCATGGCCTAGTTCTAATATTTTTAAATAAAATATTCAAGAATTTTTAAACATAAATGTGATCAATGATTTCTTAGAACTTCTGGACCTAAGCTTTCCGGAGAGCAGCTAGGGAAAAATCTGGAAATCAAGATATTTTCCGGAGCACAATCACCTCTGACTATAAAACTTGAAATATATTCGCATCAATAGAAAAAAATATAAAAATTACTTTTAAAAATTGATCTAAAAAAAGTAATGTAAATCTGATAATAAGGATGAATATTTTTAAAAATATTACAATATACATTAAGCAGTATACACTTGTAATATTTTTATAAAAATAATACATTTGAAAATTTAATCATACAAAAGCACTGAACAAAGAAAAAAATGTACAACATTTATTTTTAACAATACCTGAAATTCAGTTTCTGGGGGTTTGGATGGTTTAATTCTAGAATCAACTAAAAGTTTTGAGGCATCACTTCGATAACTTGTAATTAAATCTCCAGTGGTCCAATTATGAGTGTGTAAAAGTAATTTTGCTAATGATGGTTTTACCTGAAAAAATAGCATTTTTATGTAAAGCAAAGTAAAAATTGCACATTTATTTGAAATTTATTAACTACAAACAATATGCAACAAAATAACAATGGCTATTAATGAGTAACAATTAGCTATCAAAAATTTTTAAGATAATCAATTTAGAGCTATTAATTTCATAAAATTATTTTTTTCAATTATTAAGTTATAAGTTAAAAGATAATTATTTAAGATCATACATCTTTTAACATCATTCAATCATAAAGAAACAAATTTTAAAATTAGATAAATTTAAATTAAAATTGCTAAAAGCAAAACAAAAATTTCCTAATTCTGATGAAGCATAATCTCTTCATATGATAGTTAAATAACAAATAAAGTACCTGCTTATGAGAAATCAAGAATTTTGTTGCAATCTCAAGTGAAATTTTCCTTCTTTCTAAATATGATTATAGAAATAAACATTATGCAAGATCTGCATCTAATTTAAAGCTTGTGCAGCAAACTTCTAAACTACTAAGAGCAAAAATAATTAAGTAAAAGTTAAAATTTGAGGCCTTTAGTCGCAAAGCAAATTCTTAAATATACTGAATTGTTTGAACACATCTTATAAAGAGGTGAGGGTTAAAGAATGGAAAATATGAGGTCTCACTATAAGTTAAGTGACCTGAAATACACTCATAAATAAAATTCATACGAAATTGGAAAAAAAAAAAAATTAAAAAAAAAAAAAATTTAAAAAAAAAAATGAAAAAAAAAAAAAAAAACATATATGCAAATTATTTTACACCCACTAGGAAAGAAACACACACTTGTTGAACATACATAATTTAGTATACTGCTGCACATCAATAATACTACATCACATTTTATCAAGCCATGGACAAGCATCCAGCTGAGAAAACACTTCCACTATAAATCACGCTTTAAACTACATCGTACTTACTATACCAGGATAAAAAAAATTTCTCTTCTGTACTGTAAACGAGAGCAAGTTCCAAAAAGGTATATATATATTTTGATATTTGATTACTTATTTTTATTTTAGAATGATTCACATTTGATATGATTTGATTGATTCATCACTTAATATGATTCACAAAGAAAAAAAAAAGCCCTGTGATTTATATTTGTATATGTTTCACATACCTTGTACTAGATTTTATAACTACTTTAAAAAATAAATGTGAAAGAAAAAAATGCTCCTAAACTTACGATCTTTAATAATTTCAATTCATAAATGATTTAAATCAACTTTTGCAATTTATAAAATTAGTATTGACTTCCAATAACTATAACATGAAACCTTTTGGTTGAAATAGAATGCAGCTTAAAGTATAATTTCTTTTTAAATTACCAATATTTTCCAGAACTTTGTTCCAAATTTAAAGAATAATCATTCAGGTATTTAAAAAAAAAAGAAGAAGGTTTTAAGTTAAAAAAAAAAAAAATCCTTCTCCTAATTTAAAGCCAGAATAACCTGAATACTAACTGAAGAGTGAGAATCGTTTTCTTAACCATAAAATTGCATGACTACATATATTGGTACTTAATTGCAAAATGAATAGTTAAAATTCTGCAAATAAAGTTATTGAAAATGCTAAAAAGAGATTACTGGTAAATTGGCACAAAGATTTTCGACACATTCATTAAAGAGTCTTTCTACATCTTCCTTATAAAGACACTTAAATTCAAAATGTTCAGGATCGTTCTTAAAAGGATCGGTTGGTTCCATTTCAGTGTCTTCAGAATTGTTGTAGTAATCATAATATCCATATCCACCATCATCACTTTCATCATCAAGTTCAATATCTGAGTTAGCAGTAGACATTGCTAAAAAAAATATATGGGCATAAATTAATAAGAAAATAATAACAAATAAAAAAATTAGAAATTTGTTAAATGAACACTCCAAGATGTTATAAGACTACACTGTAGTACAACTGAAAAAACAACCTAAATGCTTTTCAAGAAAAGTGGCTTGAAAACTACTTTCTTTTTATTGTTAATGCTATAAATGCTAAATTACAATTTCGAAAAACTCATAAAACAAAGTTAATTTTTGCAATAAATGGCTAATCATACAAAAATGTCAAATGCACAAAAATTTTAATTTTGTCTTTTTTGTTTGCTTGCATTGATTTTTATATTGCAAGGCAGTGTAGCAGATAGTTTTTTTTAAAAAAAAATCTTAACCAATAATCATAGCTTTTAACCTGCCACTTAAGTATAGTGTTAATCTATAAACATAAAATAGCTTTACTGTTTTTAGATCATTCAGAAGTAATATAGCCCCAATGTAATTTGAAAAATGATCAAGTTTACAATTAGAAAACTGATATAGTATAAATATATTTTAACGAAAATGCAAAAGCAGCATGTTCTTCTTAAAGCCACTAAAACTGATGTTATAATTTTATCACTGAAACAAGCTATAAATTGCACAAACATATCAGAAATATAGATAATGACACTACTATCATATCGACAAGGAATTAATGCCCAGGATCTGTAAACAAATTAACAATTAGTTGCTTGACTAAGATTTGTTTGTTATTTATTTGATTTGGTATCATTCCTAATTGCAACAACCCACATTATTCAATGGAAGATAAAGAATAGTAACAGAAAATAAAGGAATATTAATTGGTAAGAAAATTAAAACTTAAAATATCAAATTAGAATTAATGACATTATATACATACGTACAATAGGGTAAAAAATGACTGGCATAATTTCAAAGTTAATACACAAAGATAAAAAATAGTAAATAGTCTCACCCTTTAAGCTCTATAAAAAAATAAAAGATGTAGACAACAGCACCATAAGCATGTATTTAAAGATTTTACCAAGAGGATTCAGTAAGAATTTGGAAAAGAAAGCTCACCTGAAAATACAATAAGTTCAAATGAGAAATGACAAAATTGCTAACAGCACTAAATATTTAAGGTGATATGATCTAAACATATAGTTTCTTATAATATATATAAAAAAAATTAAGTGCAATAATTCAGATTTATGAACACAACTGGTTTAAAGTAAAAAAATAATTTAACCCAGCAAGCAATACCCCTTTTGATAAAATTTTACAGATATAAAACTACCTTAACTTTAAATTTTTTTTGGTTAAATGGAAGTTTCTTGATTTTTTTATATGCACTTAATTTGATTCCATAAAAGTCCTGTAAGATTTATGGGCATTGGAAGCGCATAATTCTTCTATGTCACGTAAACAAATTTTCTTCTATCTGCAAAATGGTGGATGTTTTTATTCTTAGCTTTTTTTTTTTTTTTAACTTAGTTGAATTTAAATTTATGAAGATCAAAGAAAACTGTTTCTATTTGTCTGAAACAAAAAGAATAGAGACTTTTTAGGATTTCTAATAATTATACACACTATAAACAATCCTATTTGCATTACCAAAATGCTGTACATTAACCCAGATCATGTAAAAATAGGAACAATAATAAAACTTGGACTATGTAAACTACATTACAGATTTTATACAAGTCTGCTATAATGAAAAATTCTAATTAAATTTACATTTAGTTAGATTTATTAATGGCTCTCAAATCTTAATTTGTGAAATATAGGCTGGCTAGAAATCAATGGTGCAAAGTACTTATTTTAAAATTGTTCTTCAATTAAAACTTAATACATTATTGAGCATGTTCAAATAGGTAACTTAATACAACATATTTTTAATTTAGGAATTTCTTTAGTTTAAATTCTTTAATTCCCTCTAAAAAGTAATGTACATCGAGAGTTATTGAGAAAATAGGTTCCACTGATGCTTGATAAAATATGTAACAGCACCAATCAAAAATGACTTACATTTGAACCTTTTTTCTTTACTAAATTAATGTGAAAAATAGCTGCTAAGAATCTTTACAAACTATACATAATTTTTTTTTGTGTAATACTACTCACTGCACTATTTCCTTCAAAAAGACATACATTACATACACAACAAACTAAAAAAAGAGTAGTGACTACGGTAGTTTTGTTACCAGTAGCACATTAGTAGTTCCAACCACTACATTGAGAGCAGCATAAAATGAATCGTTAAGTTACTGAACATGTTCAATAATATTGCTCTTTTAGAATTGAAGATAAATGTAGAGCTTATTAAGCAACTACCTGCAAAATTCTTTAAAAAATACAAATTTAATTTCACCTATAAGTATGATTTTAACAGTAAAACAAATAATATATTTAGATTATTTTATAACATAATATATTAATTAGCCTTCCATTATTCTTATATAGGTACTTTTAAAAGCTGTCTCATTTTAGCAAATGATTTATTTAAATAAAAAATTTAAGAAAAGAGTAATAATGTTAAGAAGAAAAGAACACTGAGTTTAACTCCAAAATTTCATGCTATAAAAAAAATCTAGAGTAATATAATAAGTAGCAAAAATCAGTAGAGCATTACATAAAGAGCTCTCCATGTAACCTGTCACAAAAAAACAAAATTATAGAGAAAATATAAGTAAAACTTTTAACGCGTTCATTGTATCAACATCTAAACATACTAGGTGTGCACGAAAAAAAATAACATTAAGAGGAACTGATATAAGTTTTTTCAATCATACCAATCAGAATACTTCATAAAAGCATATGAATATACATTACACGTAGTTAAACTCAACATGAAATAGACATCACTTGCTTGATTTATTTCAGCACAAATTTTTACAGGAGATGAATTCATAAAATTAAGTTTTCTCTAAAGTTTTTCTAGAAAATTGTCATGCAAATTACATAGATAATTATGCAACTGGATTTTTTCACGTAACAAGTTATGTTAACAAGTCAAGTTAAAACTTTAAATTGTTTTCTAAAATTTTGAAATTGTCCTGATTCATCTACAATTAAAATTTTTAATAGTTAAACTAAATTTTAATCAATATATATAGATTTCCGCAAAATTTCACAATAAAATAAATAATTGAATCTCTTCACTTCAGATAGCTTTTAGACCAAATTTGATTGGATTTTAGGCGTAGTGCAGGCAACGAATTCGTCATCAAGTAAAGTTTTGCTTTTAGCTTTCTATTATCTTGTAAATTTTGGTTTTTGTTTATAGAAAATAATAACAATGATGAAATAATGGGAAATTATTTCATGAGATTTATAAGCAAAGAAAAATCTTTATCACTTGCAAAAATTAAGAAATGGAACTTCTGCATGATGAAATGCTGTAGAAAAAATCGTATTTTTCGCTTTTTGATAACAAAACCAAAAGAGTGCGGCGTTGCCAGGTTTGCGGTTCAGCTTTCCTTTCAGCAGATTTTTTAGTTGTAAACAGTGGAACAGTTTTGTTTGTCCACATGCTAATAATCTGTAAGTAGAAATTGTTAAAGAGTATCAAAAAAATTACAATGACATTTGAACTTATGACATAGAAGTTATTTAAAGTTTTAAAATGGGTTGTTAATTTGTTGAAAAGAATGTTTTTTATTAGTTCTATCTTTATAATTATGATTTGAATATTTTATGCTTTCAATGTATTTATATTGTGGATACGTTAGTTATTATTTTTAACATAATTCTTGGTCTTTAATTCAGTATTAAATAGAGTATATAAATTTATAAGTTCATGTTATAAAATAGTATATACGTCATTATGAGCTTAAGGTGTCATATAAAATTTTTCGCGAATTATCTTACAACTTTTTGTGGTGCATATGAAGCATTCAGATATTAAGAATATGTTGGAAATACTCTTAATTTAAAACAATTTTACGCTATGTTGAATAAAATTGCATTTCATCTATACAGAACTTTCTCAGCCTGAAAATGTTCTGATGAGGTAAAATTATTATGTCTCTACCTGAATGTATTGTTTAACATATGGTGGCATTATTTGCTTCTGTAAGACCATACAAAATTATTGAATGTGTAGAAGTTTACAGAGACTGTGCAGAGGTAGTAAAACTAAATTTGTTTTTCTTCTTTTTGGAATGTTAGTATGAGCCAGGTAGAAAAAGCAGAACTACTTCAAGATTTAACTGTTTTGAGGAACTTGTCTTATCTGTACTTATTTGAGTCAACTTCACCTAGGTGCCAAAGGATTTTTAACTTTTTCAAAAATTTAAAAAAAATATTTAATTTATCCTGCAGCCAGGCTTTGATTATGAGTTAAGCCTTTAGAGTTTCTGTTTTGTTTTTAGTTTCTCGCTGCCCTGAAGTCATGATCAGGTGTTGATACATGCATCTTATACTACTGTATAGCTTGGCACAAGTACCTGTAACAAAAACTTCCTACTAAAGTTAAACAGTGTTTAATGCATAGGTAAATAAAGCTAGTTTAAAAATGAAGTTAATTTATGCACTCTTTTGGGGATATTTCCATAGAAGGAACTTCTAGTTTGCGCAAACTAAAATCACTAAAACTGCCTAATTCTTTCACTGGGAACAAATTAAAAAAAAAAAATAATAATGTGTCTTGTTCAAAAGTATGCAATTTACTTTTCAAGCTACCTTATTCTGGGATGTTTTTGTTTTTTCGTGTCACTGCTAGGCTGTGGCTAAAACTTAATATTGATTTTAGAAATTCCGAATAACTTTCACACTCTCCAATTTTAAAAAGAAAAAAAAATATTAGTGATTCTTATATCATTTACATATATTTCATGTCTGAAATTTCAAACATATTTTTAGACCAAAATGGCTGAAGCAGTTCCAGAATATATTGATTTTCCTAAAGAAGAGGAGAAAATACTTCAGTTTTGGAAATCTATTGATGCTTTCAAAAATTGTCTGAAACAGTCCAAAGGCAAACCTAAGTATTGATTTTTATCTCCTGGTTCTTTCTGCTGTTTAAACTTGAGTGTTGATTGTTTTCTTTTCCTTCATACCTTTATTTATCTTATAAATAAGACTAAATTATCTGTAAAAAAAAATTATCAAAGTTTACTGCCTTGAGATAATTATTATTCTAAAAAAAGCTTTACGTATTGCAAAATTTTTATGAAGGGTTTTGTTAATATATGTTTTTATTTTCAGTATAAAGTTTCATATCCTGGGTTACATTTACGAACAACCTCTATTTTGGAATTTTTAAAGTATGCAAATTGTTTTTTCTTTTCTCCATACAAAAATAATTCTTGGGATCTGATAAATTTGAGAAGATCAGAGTAGACAAGCTTTATTTCTTTGTAAATTTTAAATGTTTTACTTTAAAAAATTACTCTATTCAATTCCTTGTTTTACATTATTATTTTTTTATTAAATCAAATTATTTGATTATCTGCTCTGCTAATTCTTTACATCAGTTGTGAAGAAAAGAAAAAAGAATGCATCTTTATTCATGAAAAAGAAGTTCACATTTTCATTTGCTCACTTTTATTTTTTTTTCTATATTTTTTATCATACTACACATTCTTTAATTTTTTCAATGTTATTCAAACTGTAAGAAAGCATTGTATTTGTAATTGACATTATTTATCATTTATTTGTTATTTTTTTATTGAATAATGCAAGTTTTGATGGTTGCTTACCTTAAAAAATCCTTGCATAAAAAAATCTAATTTCGGGCTTGCTTAAGGCCCTGATATCAGGCATTGGATTTTCCACTGTATTATTATGGATAAAATTAGAACAGTGTCTGAATAAATGCTGATCATGATTAAAACAGCTCTGTTTCAGTTCCGTTAAGCTAAACAAATTATATATATATATATATATATATATATATATATATATATATATATATATATATATATACACAGTCAGACCTCGATATAAGGTCATCCGCATATAAGGTCAACCTGCATATAAGGTCACTTTTCCAAAGTTCCGGCTCACTGCATAGGAATTCTTTGTTACAGATTATCGAATATATGGTCAAGTTTTAAAAATTGTTATCGCTTATAAGATCATTTTAATCTGAGTCGAGGGGAGCTCTTTTCTAACAAAAGCCTATTTAATTTCCTTACAAGGCAATTACCCCTCTCGAGTTCTAGGAAAATATTGCAGCCAACAAACAAGCTACAATTTCTGAAATTGTTTCACAAGTTGTGGACAGTGAGGACAATGACAGTGATCCAGAGACTGTAGTTGTAACCCAAGCCTTCAATGCAATAATTGTCATACGAAATTTTTTTACAAACCATGAGGGAGCTGAGGAACATTTTGAGAACTTATTAAATCTAGAAAACATTGTTCGAAAAATGAAACCACAAACGAGACAGACCTGCATAAATGATTATTTTAAATAAGGTAAGATGTATTGTATGCATGTACACTTTGAGGAAAATTGTAAACAGCTTTATTTTAAATAATATTTTTTTTTTAAATCTAACTTTCCTTAATTCTTTACTAATTCTGTTAAAATTTATTGACCAAAATATTTAATTTGTGGCCGATTGTTTTTGTTTGTATTACCATTTTTAAAAAATCATAATGTGTACTATTTACGTGCTTAGTTACGAACTGCTAATGAATCGGTTAAAAGGTCACCCCGCTTATAAGGTCACTTTTGCAATGTCCCTTAGGGTGACCTTATATCGAGGTCTGTCTGTATATATAAGAAACAATTACAAATGAAGAAAAAGAGAACATTTCAATGAGAACTATATATTATTGTATTGATATATTTTGCTTTGGTTATATTTCTATAATATCAGAAAGCACTATTCTTTTGAGTTTATGACAAAAAATTTTTTTCCTGATTAATTGATATTTTTTTAGTTTTTAAAATTCTTAATAATTTCTTTTCTTCTTTCTTTTAAATTCCCTTTACTTTTTATTTTTTGCGTTTCCTTGTTTTCATCACTTGTAGCCTGCTTTTATAATATAGTTATATATACTATAGTTATTATCTGGGAGAAAAGCTAAATTTTTTTGTATTTAACTGTAGCTACTTTATTTTAAAAAGTACCAATTGTTAACTACTTTCGTAATGTAGTCTCTTCTTTTAGGAGACAAACGTTGTTAAAAAACATAATTGATGCCAGTGATCAAAATTGTTTTGAATAATTTTTTTTTTTATTAAACACAAGGAGTTATTAAGAATTCTTCATACATATTTGTATGAGCCAGGTTTTTATATAATTTTTTTACTAATTTGTTTTTTTCTTTTTTTGCCTTTCTCAACAGCAAATATGTAATTTAAAAAAAATGTTAATAATCTATAAAATGTTTGTGATTTTGTTAAGTGATTACTGCTCTTTTATTTCTTCGAAAAAATGGAAGTACGGAGAAAATATAATTCTTTCCGTTAAAATTACATCTAGTATTCTTGCGTTCCATGAATGTATATTTGCACTTGAAGGTATTGACAAAGAGATAAATTTGCCAGTATTCTTGACAACTAGTTTAAATAATTGTCATTATATATAATAGCTAGATTAAAGAAAAAAGACTCGCTCTAGAGCATTTGTTATAATTTTTATTAATGCTTGGACTCTGGGGCATTTTTATCGTGTCCATTGACAGACTTGCAAAGATTTGAAAAATTAGTTGCTTTTGAATCTTGTTTCTTTACTAAACTAATGTCAAAAGCAGTTGTTAAAAATTGCTACAAACTGCTGTTTTATTGTATTGCATTCTTCTTAATACACTACTTCTTTTGAAAAGTGTCAACTGTAGTAGTTTTGCTACTTTTAGCACGCTGCTTCGGACCGCTGTGTATATAATCAGGGGTTTACGAACCTCTGTTAGGGTGACGCCTACAGAATCATAGCTGGTGTTTAATATTATTGTAAAATTGAACCTAAAGCAAAAAACTGTTATGCTACTTTTCAATCTATAATATGCTTGCTATTAAAAGTTGTCCTTGTCTCCTACAAACTTTGAATTTTTTTATAAATCCCTGTTTATATATATTTTTTAGAATATTCAAGCTTGTGTTTTTATTTTATTAGGCTAACTGTTTAAAATGTAAATAATTAAATGTAATGGTTAAAACTGATTTTTTTTATTACGAGTCACAATACCACACATACTACAACATTTATTTATTTTCTTCAGCTTGAAAATTGCATTGTTTAATTTGTTTGTTTGAAAGGTACACTTTCTATGATGGTCCTCCATTTGCCACTGGTCTCCCTCATTATGGTCACCTTCTTGCTGGAACAATAAAAGATATTGTGACTCGAGTAGCTCACCAATCTGGATTTCATGTTGATCGTCGTTTTGGATGGGATTGTCATGGTTTACCTGTAGTAAGTTTTATTTTAAGATAAATGTCTTTTTAGTGTTTTGTTGCTGAATTCAGGGTTCCCGCGGCCTTGAAAAAACCTTGAAAAGTACTTGAATTTCATTTTGATTTTCAAGGGCCCCTAGAAGTACTTGAAAATAATGTTAAATCCTTGAAAAATTTAAAATGACCTTGAAAAGTATCTGAAACTCTTTAAAAAACCACCCCAATTTCCGCATTTCTGTGTTTAAGTTCTGACGCACGTAAGTGCCATAGAATGACTTTCCTACCTTTGATGACGCGTGCTGTCCACCAGGGCTAAAGAGAATAGAAGGACTAGTTCACTGCGCTCTTAGAGCTGAAGCTACAATTTCCCTCCTCATGACATCACTGTGTCCACAGATCTCGGAAGATCGCACGCAAAGATATTATGATAACTTTGCATATTTTTCTTTGTAAAAATAAGTTAGACTTTTTCTGGTTATTAGCTTTCAGCTTGACGTAATTAAACATTATTTCCGTTCATAAACATAGTTCAAAAAAACCTTCTTGGCCATTATATTAAAAAAAATACCATTTTAAACTTATAAAAATATTTTAAACTTATAAGCGAAAATGACACTATAAATACTTTATTTTTAAAAAGTTCAGTTTTAACTTTAATTATTAAGCAAAATGAAAGCATAGATCGACACTTTTTTTTTTATCTACGATGCATATTCATTTATAACAATAAGTTGAGTTAAATTTAAAATCCCTGATTTTAAAATATGCCATTAATTTGTTCATACTCAATCATTAGGAAACATCAACCTTAAATGCTAATTACTGAAACAAAATAATAATTTAGGCTCATAATGACATTAGAAATTTTACAATTGCTTATAGATATTTAAATTTACGATGATATAATTTATAGATATTTAAATTTAAGATAATATATTTTTTTAAAAAATCATAAATATTTAGAATAACTACATTAAAAAATGTGTTATGAAATTAGGAAAATTTCAACTATGCACTATATATTTTATTTATACTTTTTATTTACATTTTAATTTTCTTTGACTTTATAAATTTTTTAATTTTTTTCACCTACCGTTATTTTTGAAGTAACGAGGCGGTTTCTATTTAGATAATGAATTTTTATAAAAGTTCTTAGCGATAGAATAAACGTATTGCTGTTTTATATTAACTGTGTCATTTCGGAATCCATTCTTTACATAGTTGTTCATTTACTTCAGGGAACATGCGGAAAATTATATTTTTTCCTTTTGTTTTTTTTATCAGAAATTTTGCAAGTTGCAATCACGCAAACTGGCATTTCGATAATAGTTTTAAATGTTTGTAAATTCACTACAAAAACTGAGGAAAGTCATTATAGAAAAAAACAAATGTCTTAGAATATGTCAAAAAAAGAAATGTTTCAATATTAGTTAGAGCTATTGAGGCCGAACGCTCCGTTCTTGAAGTAAAAGTGCGAACTTTGCGCCAAAGTGACGTCACTAGAGAAAATCGGAGGATTGGCGCGTCGAGGGTCTTTACAAAGGAGTAAACCAGCCCTTCTATTCTCTTTAGCCCTGGCTGTCCACGCTTATCAGTTGCTCAATTTCCCTCTGCACGATTTCCCTCTTAGTCAACGTGGTCCTCAGCAAAGACTGGTTTGACTTAGCTCTGGGTTTGACCCTATTGTAGTCCCTGCTTTTAACTCAAAGAGAGAAATATGAGTAGTTGGATTTGGAAGGAACTTTTTCCCCCTGCAGTAGCCTCCTGGGCTGATCCCTTTTTAAGGATGGGCCCAGGCCCCGCGTTGCAATGAGGCCCCTGAAGTTTATCACATTTCGTTTTTTTTTAAAAATCCTAACTGATTTGTTAAAAAAAAGTATTAGCTAGTGAGAAAGATTGAGGTGAAATAAATAATTGGTTCAGCCATGGGTCTCGTCAATAGCGACATGTTGCAAATGATGGAATAATACTTTCTTGTAGAAGGGGACTTCAAAAGATAACCCGAAACTTTATTTTTAATGGGGTGATTCGTTTTACTCATTTGCTGCCCCTGCTACACAATTCCGGGAAAGGGGATTATTATATGCTAGCCAACAACAGTAGAGCAATGCTTTATGTTTCTTCTTACTTTTGAAAAATAAAATTTTTATTTGACAGAAAATTTGAATTGTGTGTTTCAAATAATACATGCTTTCTTTAATGTATTGACCTTACCTGCTTTTTGAGAGGCATTTTTTTTTAAAATCTAATACAAATAAAAGTTTAAAAAACTAACTTAGTAAATTGTTATTTTTCTTTTAAATAAAAGCAATATAAAATTTTTAAATTCAATGAATAAAAAAATATTAACAATAATTCTATATATACTGCAAAAATTCATTCATGAAATCAAAAAAAAATTCGTAGCTACTATTTAATATATTATTATAAAAATATATTATTATTAATTAAAAAAAAATTTATTTTATGATTACGTTTTAGTCAGTTCAGTTATGATGATGTTTAGTCAAATTGAAAGGCAAACACAAAGTGCGTACAATTAATGCTACTGAAAAAGAAATTCAAGTATGATTGCTTAATTAAAACAATCACAGGTTAATTAAAACAGTCAATTCTATATATACTGCAAAAATTAATTCGAAATAAAAAAAAAATCATAGCTACCATTAAATATATTATGAAAATATATTATTGTTAATTAAAAAAATTTTTTTTTTGATGGCGTTTAATCAAGTAGAAAGGCAAACACAAAGTGCGTACGATTAATGCTACTGAAAATAATTTAATAAATTCAAGTATGATTGGTTAATTAAAACAGTCAAAGTGACGAAAATTATTAGGAAGAATCTATCAGAAGATTTTAAGGTGAAAGTTGGCTACTGTTTCAATTTAAAATGACTGACCGGTAATTAATTTAAAATCCTAATTAATCTGAGACAATAATTGATTAATTTTCTTTATTAGAGAAGTGATCAAAATTTTAAAATTGTATTTAAGAACAATTTAAATTTCACTGTCTAAATGCTTCTTCCACTTTAAATATTTGAAAATATTAAATAAAAATCTTCTGGCAGAGTTGTTTTTATATATCTCATTGACATTACAGTATTATGTAGAACACTCCCCCCCCCCCCGCATCTTCCCTGTGACTATGTTGTAGAAGTTCAGCTTTTTTTTATTTTTGTCCGCTTTATTTGATTCTTTTTTCAATCATATTTTACCACAGACATTCAAAAATTATTTATTATATTTGTTAATGATAGTTTTGTTCTTTACATATCATTTAAGATGCATGAGTTTTTTACTAATAAATATCTTTTAATAATTTTAAGTAGTATGTTTTCTATTTTCTTTACTCTATCTGTAGATTTGTTATTATAACTAAATTTGAGTGTACTTTGTTTTCATTTTTGTATAGATTGTTTGAAATGTTCCTCTTTTCATGACTTGTCCGAATCTTTGCTTGTTCAGAGATTGTATACCTAGTTTAAAATAGGCCTTATGTAAAATTCAAGTCAGACATTTTTATGCATCATGAATTTTATCCTTGACTTGATGTCAATCAACCTTTGCTTTTTTTTACACTTAGATTACAGAGCAATGGAAGTTTTATTTTTCAGTACTGCTATTATCGTCTAACATTTATCCTCAACTAACTATTATCGTCAAGACATTTTGGTTTAAAATTTTAAATTTTAGTTTTTTTTTACTAAAATTTAAGTCCTTGAGAATTTTAAATAAGTCTTAAAAAGTCCTTGAAATGTACTTGAATTTTATTTTTAAAGTAGAGCATGAACCCTGTGAGTTCTATTAAGGCTATGAAATGAAGTTTAATGTTTTTATTTTGAAACTTTGGTGCACATTGAAATTCCATTCTTAAGTTTAAACACATGCTTATACTCTACTCAGGTTAGGACAAATGCTTGCTAAAGGGTTGTCATGTGTATTCAGATATATGTTCACGACCTTGCTAATTTAAATAAAAGGTATAAACAGGCGTGCGATTCTACTGCTAATTCGCAGAATTCTACCTATTTTGTTGGAAATATAATCGATAATCGCGTCAAATCAGCCGAGCTTATGCTTGTCGTTTCTCTCTAGTTAAGTCACAGGGTGACGTCTTAAAAGTTTGAGGTCTGGCGTTCATCAGGAGTTTAACAAACCACGCTTGTGAGGCAATGTTTTTCCAAATGGGAGAAGCCAGTTACTACTCAACTCTTCATCTAACTGTAAAATAATTTATGCAAGATGCTCAGTAGCTTGTAATGGGTCGATGACATCGAATCTCTATGTTAAAAAAAGTCGAGACTTGGTCAGACTTCTCTCTCTCCCCCATGGATTGTTAAAGCTACTGTGTAAGATCCTTCCGGAAGTTAAGGCACATGACTCGGTTATGTTTAGCTATGATTATGTTCCCTTTTTCTTTCATCTAATCATTTGTACTTTATTCACGTGTTACAGTCATCAAATATGTTTCTGAAGAAGCTGTGTTTTTCCTGCATTCTGCCACTATGTAAATTCACTCTATTCATCTATCTATTTATTAATGATGTTGTCAAGTGTTCCACTGATCTAAAATTTAATTTTTGTTACTTGTTCAAAATCTCGTTAACAAGGCATTTATTTCACTTTTATCTTCACCCCCTTTTTTCTCAAAGTTCTCCTTCACATGCAATAATGACTTTTTATTTTTAAACTCAGGTTTTTTTCACAGATTACACAGAGAAAAACACAACTTCGGATAATCTTTGAGAAAAAAAAAAATCCTAATAACTTTAGCTAGAATTAATAAATTACTGTGGCATGCACAAAAATATAAAGTTGGTAATGTTAAAAGCAATCCCAAAATTGTAAACATTTAAAAGTGTTTTTCTTATTTTTTTAGAACTTATATTTTAATGAGAAGCAATTTTGTTGAAAATTCCAGTTTGTAACAGAAGAATTATTTAATCAGTTGATATATGTCCCTTTTTTCATTTGTCTAAAATTAAATGGAGTTAATTTTCAATAGCATACTTCTGTTAGCATGACAGCCCTTTGTGGGCCAAAGCCTTCCCTAGAACCTTCCTCTATTCTGCTCTTTTCTTCTCCAGTTAGTAATTTTGAGGATTTAAAAATCCTCACATGGCACAGTTAGGCCATATTTTCTTTGCCCTACCTCTAACTCATATAGCATTATTTTTGTTAGTCTTTTAATTAATTTTGACTTTGGAAATGTTCTTAAGCTGTGAAGGCATCAATTAGTTACTATAATGTGTCTCTTTATTTCTATGCTTATATAGATTATTAATATCATACTACGATATTGAAATCTTGAATCGTGTATTTCAGTAATCATTTTTAAACACACTCAATATCATCGTAAATCTATGTTTCAATCTTATTATTGGATAAAAAAAAAATCTCTTGCTCTATTTAAATTTTGTAAATATTGCTTTTGTGCATAAAAATTACACTCTTTTAAATATCTTCTGTGTACAAGAGAAAAAAAATTAAGTACTTTCGACTTATTTTGAGTTCCTTGGCAATTATAACTACACATTGAGAAAAAAATTTCAGATAATTTCTTCTTCCTGGAATCATATATCTATTTATAGATGAATATTGTCTGCTTTGATATTCCAAATACAATTCCAATCATGCTAAAGATTTTGATGTTCGAGGTTGCTACTTTTTTAAGCTTATTTTCCACTATAACACAGTTGCGAAATATAAATTTAATCATCTTTTAAGACTAAAGGTCTTTAATAAGGTTTCTGAATGTGAGAAGACAGATTTCCAAGCTTAATATTAGTTTCATTTGAAGAAAAAAATTGCTCTTTCTAAATAAATGATTTTGGAAGTTCTTATTCTTTTTTTTTATGTTTCAATATTTCTATCAAATTTATATTCTTTGAATTTGTGTCTATCCATTTTAGATTTTAAGAGCTTAATCTGAAGCAATAATTCACAAAATATTTACTTTTAACTACAGCCTACTTTTTAAAATGAAATTCTAAATGTTATTTTTCATTTAAAATTAATCCCTCTATATTACAAAAATATCCAAATATAAAATACTAAGAATATGGTTAAGACTTAGAACTATAATTTTTTTTTACAAAACTTTGAAAAAATTTCTTATAACTCTAATCTTTAATTTATTTTAATTTTTGATAATTTTTTTTTTAAATTTTATTAACTCCATTTAATTTTGAAATATATTTAGACTAATAAATTTCAGTTGCATTTTTTTGCTTTTGATTTTATTAGACATTTGACCTTAGGTAAGTTAAGATTTATACTTCAAACAAGACAATCTGATGTCTGATTATTTCACTTTTCTCAAAACATAATGTTTTACATTAGTTTATGACATTGATTATATATAATATAGTTCATGGTAGGACTTAATTATTATAAAAGTCAATAAGGTTTTGCCTTCCTCCTTTGATTTAGATATGTGTTTGTACTAATAGATTTTAAATTTTTTTTAAAAATTCTATTTCAGGAATACGAAATTGACAAAACTCTTGATATTAAAGGCCCAAAAGATGTCGAAAAATTAGGAATTGCAAATTACAACAATGAATGTCGAAAAATTGTGATGCGCTATGCAAAGGAGTGGGAAGTATGGCCATCGGAGTTCATATTCATTAAAATAATATTTTCACAATTTTTAGTCCAAGTGTTTTCTTTTAAGCATTTGTTTTGAATAATAATTTGAAGCAAAACTTATAAATGTATACATTACAATTTAATGTTACACAAGTTGCAATTTAAGCCTCAATGATCTTACCTACTTTCATTTTATTTTCTGACTTAGTTTAAATTGCAGTTCTTTTTTTTTCTTCTTTTTTTTACTCAAAGTACATAATATTGTTTGGTGCAATGCAGCCATTTTAGAATTTTTTGTTATTCAACTGTACATTTAATTGAACTTGACATTTAATTGAAAAATTATGATTTCTCAGAAAAATGTCTAAATCTTATTTTAATATTATGTGTTGAATATATTATTTTTTAACTTAACAGCCTTTATTTGGTAATGTGAAAAACATTAAAACTAATTTACCTAAATTGATTAGAATAATATTTAGAATCTTTATCTCCTTATCTTTAATTTATGATTTTCACAATGTGGTTCAATATATCAAGTTTACTCATTTACTACTATTGTAGTAAATCTAGAATTATATATTATATTTGGCGAAATTAAAAAATTTTCACATGCTGGATTAAGTTGTTTTTTCTAAAGTTTATTGTGAAATGCATTTTACTTATTCATTGCTTGCTTAAGAAATTTTGAATAATAAGTTTTATTTTTGTTATTTTTCTTTTCTTTCTTTTTTTTTTTTGTTATTTAGGAAATCGTTGGTCGTATGGGTAGGTGGATTGATTTTGAAAATGACTACAAAACTTTATATCCTTCTTTCATGGAGAGTGTATGGTACACATTCAAGCAACTCTATAACAAAGGATTTGTTTATCGGGGAGTAAAGGTAAATTATTGTCCTTTTTTTAATGTAGTTAAAACTTTTATTTTAATGTAGCATTTGATAAAATTTTTTGTTAAAAATCCTTTAAAATGTTGATTGTATAATAATAGGTTGCATTAGTGTGTACTTATGTTGTAATAATTACTTGTTAATATATAAAAAAATTAATCAAAAATTTAAACTAATTTTAATTTATATTCGCAAGCATTATAATTTTCTATAGAAATGGTGAAAACCTACAATTTTCAGAGAACTGGAAAATATCACTCTAAGAACTAAAATTTCTCATTAAATTCACTATTTACTTTGGTAATCATTGAACTGTTACATTTTTAAATGATCACTGATAACTTTTCCAGAATTGTGTTTCAATCAAATATTAGACACATTGAAAATGTTTTATATAATTAGTATCTTGTAAAAACTTATTTTGTGTTACTTCCATTCATTTTTTCTTTCATAAATGTTATTTTAATAAATAATTCTTATTAATAATTTTTGTTATTATAATTGAGCCTTTTTTTATAATTGAGCTTTTGCTTTATTTAATAGTTCAAATATTATGTTTATATTATTAGTTCTATTATTAGTTAGTATTAGAATTTATATATACTAGTTTATATATTAGTTTATTTATTAGTTCAAATATTATGATAATAAACATTTTTGAAAATTAATTCATGTTTTTCTTGATCCTGTATAAAATTTTTATTGAATTTGATTATTATTGATATTGAATTATAAAATAATTTTTTGTTTGTTAAATATCATGAAGCTTTAAAACATGAAACAATAAACAATTTTGTTTTTAATTTTTTTAAAAATATTACCAAATTTATTTTGTATATATATTTAAATTCTTAATATACATAATTATAAATGTGAAATTATTTAAAATGATTTTATTTTATGCCATGATAATGTACCAATTTCTTTAAATATTACTTATTTTACTATGAAAGTCTCATGAAATATTGCTGCTTTTGGAAAGTGAGCACCTTGGTTAATTTTTCGTTCAATGTTTTTTTCTCCATTTTCCCATTCTTTTTTTCCATTCACAACTAAGAAAGAGTAAAATAAAATTTCATTGAAAGTAATTATATCATAACTCAGGGTTCCCACGGTCCTTGAGAGTCCTTGAAAGTCCTTGAATTTTTTTTGTTGCTAAATTTCGGTCCTTGAAAGTGCTTGAAAACCGTCTTAGGTCCTTGAAAAACTTGATAGGTCCTTGAATTTGTCCAAAACTGCCGACGGCCCTTTTTATAAAACACCCGCGGAACTTTCTCGTTCTTTCTGTTTTGTTCCCGAGCTCTCTCACGTGGTTTTTAACGCCACCGTTTCTAACCGGGCATAGCGTCTTGGTGTCTGCGAAGCACGCGGAGCACAGCAGACAATCAATGCGTCCGGGGCGAGACTCCACTTCATCTTCTGTCGCATATGCTTAGATCTTCTTTTTTCTTATCGAAACTGGAATACTCTTGAATTTCGTAACAATATGTACCTTGTAGTTTTCAATAAATTTTCCGTTTTACCATCCGCACTTGTCCTTACGTTTGCGTCATTTCAAAACTTTATTGTAAAGCGTATTCGCAAAGGCACGGCTTCGTATTTGTGTTATGTAGTTTAGACTAGTTATGCCTGGGAAGTGCTATTTTAATCCCCAATAGATGGATAATCAAGCTTATAAGGAATGGATTTTATCGATGCCCGAAAAGAAGTTCAGAGCCAAGTGCCGATTATGCATGAAGGAGATCGATATCGCAAAAATGGAAGAATCTGCTCTGAAATCACACATGAAGGAAAGGTAAAACAAAAAAGCAGTCTCATGCCTTGAGTTCTCTTTTTCCAAAGACATCAACATCTAATTCATCTGGTGTAAATACTCCTTCAACATCGTGTGCCCCAAGTGAAACAGAAACTTTAGTGGCCGAAGTCTTCTTATTGTCTCCTTATCTGGTCAAAAGGAATGTGCTTGATGCTGAAATTCTCTGGAGTCTGAAGTGCATCACTAGTAATTATTCATGTAACTCCTGTGAAGGGATTAGTGAATTGTTCTCCAAAATGTTAGCTGATAGCTGTATAGCGAGACAATTTTTTTGTAGTGCCACAAAGTGAGCCTATTTGGGCTCCTTTAGATTGGCACTATACTTATAAATACTTATAAATGAGCTGAAGAATGTTGATTGCTGCACTGTACTCTTTGATGAGATGTTAAATCAGTCTCTTCAATCTAAGCAGATGGACATTATGGTAAGGAATTGATAATAAAGTTTGCACTAAGTATCTTACCTCCCAATTTATGGGTCATGGAACTGCAGAAAATATTTTGTCCTCTTTTTACAAATGCATGGATGATGGCTAAAAGCTCTCTAAAATACTTCAATTATCCATGGATGGACCCTATGTCAATTTGAAATTCTATTAGAAGCTTCAGTGTGAATTAAAAGAAAAATATTCCCACCAGGTCATATTCATTGGCAGTTGTGGATTACACATAACAAATAATGCTTTTGAACATGGTGAAAATGGGATATGTTCCTTCTAATTTTTATTTTCAGAAAGAATTGTTGCTGCATAACATTTAGAGAAGGTTGTGTAAATTATGGATGAATAATTTCAGAAACGATGTTTAATAGAGGAGAGGAGGGGGTTATGGAATAGTCATGGAATATGGAATACCTAAGATTTAGCTCTGTCTTTCATGCAGCCTTCACATGGAAATACACAGAATTAAAGGATTTCACCATTAACACCTCATTACCATTAGTTATAGATTGTGCTGAAAATGATTTTGTGAATTAATATGTAAAACCAGTAAGGTTGTTTTTAAAAAAATATAAATTTTAGTCCATAATACATATACTCTCTTCTCTCTATATAGGCAAAGCATTAGGTATTATATTTGAAATTAATTATTGCCACAACAAGCATTGTTGCTTCTAGTAAAATAGAAGAGAATAATTTTTAAAATTGGTCTTAGATTAGGGTCCTTGAAAATTTTGTTGAGGTCCTTGAAAAGTCCTGGAAAGTCCTTGAATTTCAATCTCATCATAGAGTGGGAACCCTGTAACTGTTCTCAATAAAAGGTTTCTTGCATAAAAAGATACATTCTCTAAATAAATGTTTCCTCTGCATTAGTAACAAATTACATAATTATTATGTGTATTTTTTTCATTGGTTTCCCCATTCTGTTTGATAGGTAATGCCATTTTCAACTGCTTGCAGTACTCCTTTGTCCAACTTTGAATCTGGTCAGAATTACAAAGAAGTCGTTGACCCCGCTGGTAAGATTTTATTTATTTTCCACGCTATTCATAGCTGAAAGAGTTAACCCATCATTTAGACTTTTATTATATGTTTACCAGAATAACATGGCAAGTATAAAAAAGTTATATCTATGTATAAGGTTAAAAAGGGCACACCATATATTATAAATGTATACAACCAAAATAAAAAGGAAATGTGATTTATTCTAATTTTTGAAATATTTTGGACTGCATTGTTTTAGACTCAAATATATAAAAATGAAAAGTAATCGATTGATTTGTATGCGTTTGCATGAAAAAAAAAGCTGTATTGGTGACTTTTTAATAGATTTATTAATTTTTTTCTATATATTTCAGATGCTTTTTTGTTACATTTACATCTTTTGTGCAAGATAATTTTATTCAAAGTCTTGCATGACAAATAAAATTTCAGCAAATACTACTTGAGACTAATAGCGTTAGCCAATTTATTATTTTGAAACACTAACTATACAACTACAATTAAAATTGCTTAAAATTAGTGCTTAATACTAGTTATAGAAATTAAAATGTAATATTGCTCTACTGAAAACGTGTTATTCATTTAAGAAGGGCATTAGTTCCCATTACTTTATGAATTTCAAATCTAGTAAAAGAGGTTCACCGTGAGGAAAAGTTTGAGTTGTTTTTTTATCTTTTGTATCAGTTATGAGTTGTTAAAATCTAAATTCAGAAGCATCGGACTGACCTAACCTTTAGTGAGAGTTATCTGGTGTAGTAAGATGTATGCAATTTGCACACATGCACGCACGTACATACACACATACATGCATGCATTCATACATACATAACTTTTTTTTAAGGAGGAAGGGTTTTCTGCAATTTATTTTCTTTACTTCTTTGTGATCTTATTTTATTTCTTAGTAATTATCATTTTTTTAAAAATATTTTAATAATATAAAAATGATTTAAAATTATTATTGAACTATATATGAATTATTATTAATCATGAAAATAAACTTCTTAAGGCAAGAATAATACTTTATTGTTTTTTACTCTCTAATTTTTGCACACATAAAATTCCATTTTGTGACCTTCATGTTTCTCTGCTCATCATACTCAGTTTTTATTACGTTATTCTGCAAGAAATTAGTGTATCCTGTAATTTGAACAATTAATTATTCATTTATTGAAGCATTTTTAATAACTTTTCTATGTTAGAGAAGTATTGCATGTGTTATGCCCTTCAATAAAAGAATTGATTAAAAATCTTCACTATAATGGTATTTATATTTTTTAAAAGCTATGAATGCTGTTATTTATAGCAATTTATTTTATAGTGATAGTCAATTTCCCACTTGATAAAAGTCCTGATGTTTCTATTATTGCCTGGACTACTACGCCATGGACTCTTCCTAGTAATCTGTCTGTCTGTGTACACCCAGACCTAGATTATGTCAAGCTTAAAGGTGATAAACATTTATTTTCATTTTTAGTGCTTCAATAGTCATGCAGTATTCCTACACCCATTTATATTTTTCTGTCTAAAGCTGTTTTTCCAAAAGAACTGGCTTTTGATTTGTTTATACAGCTTGTCAAATATTATGTAATGGATTGAGTTGTTTGTTTTGTTGCCTATTGTTAATATTTCTAGGATTTTAAAAAGGTTGAAAAATAATTAAGCGAATAAAATTGATTTATAATGTCACAGTTAAAATGTGTGTTTGCAAATCAAGCACATAAATAATTACTATCAATGTATCTTTTGCTTAATTTAACTCTTATTTTAAATATGCAATATTTCAGCTATTTGTTTTTTGTTATTATTCATTTTCCATGTCTTTTCACAATTCCCCTTTTTTTGTTAGATTATTTTTTCGAGGCAATTTATAAATTGCATATGCAGGAGCATTTTATATATCTGTAAAGCATCATAAACTTATGTAATTTTAGTTGTACTTTTTGACATAAAATGTTTAAGTACTTAATGTTTCTTATTTATTTATTTATTATTATTATTATAATTTTTTTAAAAATTTTCTTGTATTATATCCGTACGTTATATACAGTTTCTAATTTTTTCCACAAAAAAAATGTTTAAGTATTCTTTTTGCTAATTTTTTTTATTGCATCACACTTATTATATTGTCAATAATGCTATGTCTTTTTTTTAAAGTTTTTCTTAAAAAGTCGTTAAGCAAAATATTGAAGAAAAGTGTTCAGATCTTTCGATTTAATATTTAATTTATGTGTGTATAGCAAATATTTTGTTAAGTATAATTGTAAGAAACCTTTTTTAAAGCTTAAATATTTTTAGTTTTCAGCTTTTCATTTATTAGATCTCAACATTTTATAAATTGCTTATTTATTCATTTTTTTTTTTTTTAAATAAAGATTTTTTTAAAGCAGGATTTTTTTAATCGATATTTTTTTGTTGATTACTTTGATATTTTGTATTTTTGTTTGAAATTAATGATCTATTCAGAATCTTATTGAAAAATAATTTTGTATATCTAGTTAACCTAAGTTAAAAATATGGTGTAATCTTATTGCAAATGCAGCATATAAAATTTGGTGTAATCTTATATAAAATGCAGCATATAAGTGTAACTGTTATGAATCTGCAAAAATTTAAAAATTTAAATTTGTTTGTTCAGAGGAAATTTTTAAGTTGGTTCAGTTATTGAAGTATACTTAAAAATCTTGCTTGCAATATAGGAGAGTTTTAAAGTATTGAAAATATATTTGGAAAATTTTTCTTAATTCCATTTTATTTTTATATAGTATTGTATTGAATGAAATTTACTATAACTTACGGAAATAAAATTAAATTTTTAATTAAAAGCTTTGATTAAAAAAAAATAAATTAGGATCTTTTGTTAAAAGTTTTTTCTTTGGAGTCCCTTGGGTCGTAATTTTAAATTTTTAGAACTAACATACTCTCCAGCAATCACAAGTACTCCCCCAGACACCAAACTTACAGGATGACTGTTACTGTAATTATGAAGATAAGTGATAGTCACTTTAAATGGGGGTGTTTGGATAATTTTTTTTCCATTGGTTTGAGTTGCGAGAGTCGTATTATTTCCTCAACTGTCCTGATTTTCAATTGACATGACAAACAAGACTTTCAGTCAGAAGGAGTTCTCATGAATGGTGGGTGATTGTCCCATAAGTAACTTTTAAAAATATTTGTTTTTATTTATGATCATTATTATTTGCAATTCAATTTTCTATGTTACTGTTTTGTTGTAGACAATGCCACTGGTAAACTGTATATAATGATGGAAGCAAGACTGGAAGCTTTATATAAAAAGCCTGAGGACTATACAATTCTTGAGAGGTTAGTGTGTATTGTCTTAGTTTTTTTCTTTTCTTTTCAAGGGTTAAATGAAGTTTAAAAAAAATCAAATTTGAAATACGAAAAGAATACAGTTATAATCTATGATTTGTTATCATCATGAGGATTAATTATGTATTTATAGAAACAATTGTATTATAACATTACAAATGAAAGATTTAATAATTGAAAATAAATTATGTTGCATAATATGACATTCAGTATTTAAAATTCTTATTTTTCATGATTTTTTAAATTAAGTTAAGCTAAATAGGTATTTATTTAACCCCTTAACTGCCGAGCAAAATTAACGTGATTCACTCCCCAGTGCCACCGTTTTTCGCTCAAGTGCACTTTCTTACACGGTGTTTTGGTGGGGGAAAGGATGCAGGCTTTGCAATTTAAAAACAGTTTAATTTTACAAGACAAGAAAAAGGAAGGAAAGAAAATACAAAATTTAAATTAAATAATAAAAATTCAATATAAAACATGTTAAAACTTAGCTGTTGTATGATAAATCCTGAAACATGGTTGGACACATTCATCGCACTAATAGTGGGATTCACGACAAATTTTTTTTCTTGAACAAACAGCACATTTTCGCGATGAATTTTTCTTTGAAGACGTTGATGGAAAGAATAAAAAGCGCCAAATACATACGGGAAACAAAAGCGAAAAAAGAATAAACCCGACCTTACTCAAATAAATACAAGCGATTAATACGATATCACTTTTCCATAACATCCTTTTCCCATTCCCCCTCCTCCGAAATTAGTAATACATTCGCAAAGTAAATACTTTCAAGGCCATTTTACTGCATTCTGAAGTAGGGGGTGTAGTTCTATTTATAGCAGAGCAATGCAAAGCATCGTACTTCGGAAAAGCGTATATATACGCCTGCGGCAGTTAACGCATCGTCTGGCCGAGACGTATATATACGCCCGCGGCAGTTAAGGGGTTAAAAAAATTTTCTTGTTATTTTAAAGTAATTTTTTGGAAAAAAGAGAGTTTTATGCGTTTTAAATAATTCAAAGAATTATAATTTGGAATGCTTTTGTTATTTTCAGATGTATTTCATAGCTGTTCTAGTTCCTAAGATTAAGCAGTTCGGTGACATGTGTTGCTTAAAGCATAATTCGAAATATATTTTTTTAATGCTTAAATAAAAACTGTTGTAGTAGTATAAGCAACATTTGTTCCACATTGCACAATTCAATTTATCATCCTGTAATATAAATAAACCAGTTCTCTTTCCCTTTTCTAGGAAAGGTCCAAATTTTCTGTACATTTACCTAAAATGTTTAAAGTACTTAATACTTTCATTAAATTGATTGCTTCAACATGTGTTAAAAAGATTTAAGATTGACTATCAATTTTATTAATTTTTTTATTAATTAAAGCATTTTTATTTTGAAAAATTTTTCTGCTAAAATTTTAAATAAATTTTTGCATATAATGCTTTACTTAGCATGCTTACACTGGATTATCCGTTATACATGTTGTTCCAACTGTAAAATAAAGGATAAGCATCATGTATGGGTTACTATATGACTGTTTCGTATTATTTTTACAATATCTGCTATTTTCATGTTGCTCTGTTTAGCATCCATGTGCGATTCCATTAGCATCCATTTGCAATTCCATTGGCGCTGTGTTATTTTAACACCCATTAGAATAGCTGTGCTGAATTGCTTATTTCAATATACTGATGGTAATTTAGTAAAAGGATTTAAATGCTTCAAGAAATTATTTAAACCATTATTTATTTTGTTGTTACGCACATTAAATCTGAAACATCTTGAATTCCCTTTGAATGAATTAAGATTGGCAAGACACCCTAAATTTTTATCCCAGTTGGTCATGATCTGTGTTCAAAAAGTTAGTCTATTAAAGATTCACATTATTAACCAAACGTGCATTTTATACTCTCATTTTAAAAAATAGGCAGTGTGTCTGTGTGCATTCATTAGTTGTAAAGGGGCACTCAGGATCTGTGTACATTGGCATTTCTTATCAAAATCTCAAAACATAAATTCTATTTGTTTAAAAATTTAATTCACTCTTTTCGTAAAATGTAAGTTTTTCTTAGTTTATTTTTAAATTAAAACGACGTGTTCTTCACAGTTATTTAGAAATATATCATTTTATTGAAAAAGACTGCCTCTAACTTGCATATCATTTTTAATGCATTTTACATCTATAGAATATTATTGAGAAGAATACTTTGGTGCATATGTTAGCATAATAAAGTTATGTTTTTATCAATTATTCTGTTAGTTACTTAATTAATATTTAGGTAAAGCATTGCTTTGTTAAAAGTTAATTTTGTAATTTTTAACTATAATTAAATATTTACTGTATTTTACTGTATTTACTGTATTGTAATGACCTCACATTATAGCATTACATTTTTCCTGGATGACAAGTGTGGTTATATCAAGAGTCGACTTTATCAGATGTTAAATATTGATCTTGCATTTCAATCAGTGCATATGTAAACTTATATATTTTTTAATTTTTTTAATGCAGGTTTAAAGGAAGAACCTTGGAAGGAAATACATATGATCCCTTATTTCCATATTTCAAACATGTAAGCATTCTCTTGATTAAATACTTCAAACTCAATTATCCCTTAATAAATTAAATTATATATGATAATTTGCAGAACAAATTATTCACTTTTGTTTTTAGTTATCATTTAGCTCTAATGTCTTATAAAATTAAACAAGCATGTTTTGGCTAATTTCAAATTTTTTTTAGTTTTGAATTTTTAGTTTTTAGATCCTTTAGATTTTTGGTTAGTGGGTGGAGGGAATTCTTAATCATGATGTATATATTCAATTAAATTTACTGTATTTAAGTTAACAAAAATTATCTGCTTAAATAGTAAAAATATCAGGGATGAAAGACTTCTGCAAAAATGTGGGAATCCACTTTTTTCTCAAAATTTTATGAATTTCCAACAGTGTACCAAAAACACAATTCTTTTGAAGGAGGTCTAATTATTACAGACAAGTGTACCGTTGTCTTGACAATTGCAACTTCCACTGTTGAGCAAAAAGGATAAGGTGCTTGGTTGCTGAGTTCTAAACAGTTTTGTTTAAGCCGCCGATATTTAATCCAGGGTGTTCTTCCTTGGTGCGACACATATTGAATTTGCATATCTATACATTATAGTTCTCGACTCCGTTAGTTCTTATTTTTGGCCGTTCTTGCGTTTATCCTTGCACATATTTGTTTTTCTTTTACTTGTGCCCTTTTTTTACATGGTGCATCATAAGATGAATATATTTTAACGATGGAAGTCAATTTAATAGATGAACATTAAGTTCACACGATAGATGCTGCTAAAAAAGTTTTTGAAATTTGAATTTTGAAGGTTTAATAGGTGAAAGAAAAAAGGCAAAGTGACTAAAACTGTTAGTAACTATCATTCAGAAGATATTGAGGTGAAAGTTAGTGACTGTTTTAATTTAAAATGTTTGACTGGCAATTAATTTAAAATGATGATTATCAGGCCTTATATATTGCTTTAATATAGCAGTGATCAAAGACGTTTAAAATTATATTCAAGAAAAATTTAAATTTCATTGATTAAATGCTTCTTCCACGTTTAGTATAAAATATAAATATCACTGCAGAGTTAGAAGTTATGTTTTTATATATCTTGTTGATATCACAATATTACATAGATATCACATATTTACTCCTCCTCCCTCTAGTTTCTGTACTCTAAAAGTTCAGCTTTTTTTTTATTTTTGTCCGCTTTCATGCCTGTATTATGTATTTATTTCACTTAAAAAATGTTAAGTTAGCAAATATATTTATCTGGTGAATCTTTTCATTTGTTGATATTTTGTTTAATGTAGTTGGAAGTGTGTCAATATGTAATAACATATATTTATACTGAATAATTGACATTTGAATATTTACACAACTTTAAGACCTTAATTTTTTTTTTTTTTTTTGGTTTAGTTAAAAGCAAAAGGAGCATTTAGAGTTGTTTGTGATACTTATGTAACTGAAGAAAGTGGTACTGGTGTTGTACATCAAGCTCCATATTTTGGAGAAGTGAGTATATTATTTTATAGACAGAAACTATTTTAATTTTCAGTCAGTTATCATATTGACAAAAGTTTTGTTATTAAATTTTATGTTTAGTGATGTATAAAGCATATTATTTAATTTTTTGTACACAAAATTTTTAATTTTGTGTAAATGTAGTGATTGTTGTTATTTTAAGTTTGTTCTCAAAAGGTAAATTTAAGTATCTATTATAAAACTTAAGCTAAGGTACTAGTTGGTATAGATAAATTGTCGATAAAAAATTATAATTTTTAACTGCAGTCTTCTCCCCATAGCAAAGCTGGTTTTTCTTCGTAATTAGGTAGAGAAATAGTGTATTGGAGAGAAACATTCTCCCAATTCTATTCATTTGCTATATCGCCAGTAGGTTAATATTATTAAATTAACTTAATGTATGCCCAGTAGCATGCTTGCAGCCACAGAACTAGAAATCAGGTAAAAGTCAGGGATTTTATCAATCTTGAAGGAAATTTTGTTCGAATAAGCTAAAATCAGAAAAAGAAACTTACTTTTTGTGTTCCAGGCATGCGAAAGCCCAATGTTTCCCCCCACAAAGATTGGTATTATTGTGCTATTGAAGGAACGAGTCTTCAATTAGAAAACAATATTTTCTCACAAATGTTTATGATAACTTATAATTTTGATCAGCAAGTTACAAAGCTGCTTTTACAATTATCCCCAATGTATCTTAAATAGCTTCAGAAATAAATAAACGAATGATTTTAAAAATAAATGTTTTTGCTCTCTATATATCTTTACTGTATTTGCATGTATGCAAGTAATTTTTTTTATTTATTCTCAATTAATTTTTTAAAAAATATATTTTTTCTTAAAGAAAATTGCTTAAATTTTATTTTAATAACAAGTAAATTACTTTTAGTATATTTTCTGTACACGAATGAAACAGAACTGAAAAATTAGTAATGAAATTTATACCATCTGTTACAAAAATTAGGTTAATTGAAAAATTAGTCTGAGAAATTCAGGTTTTTTTCTGTATTGGATAAATTTTCTATCCATCCCGTGTCTGCCAGAGTTGGCCAAAAATGTAATTGATTAAATTTTTTGATTACAGTAATCAATTACTTGTAATCATGATTACAATTTTCAAAAATTTTGATTACAGCTGTAATCATGATTACAATATTGATTACAGTAATCAATTACTTGTAATCGTGATTACAAAGTTTGATTACAGCTGTAATCATGATTACATAGTCGATTACAGTAATCAATTACTTGTAATCATGATTACAACTTTCAAAAAATTTTGATTACAGCTGTAATCATGATTGCAATTTTGATTACAGTAATCAATTACTTGTAATCATGATTCCAAGTAATTGCAATTACAAGTAATCACAGCAAAAACGATTACGAGTAATTATGATTACAAGTAATCAAAATATATGATTACATGTAATCATGATTACATGTAATCTAAATACACGATTATTGTATTCTTATAAATGATTATATTTTACAGTAGATAGTAGAATGTATTTTATAATGATACATTTTGCACGTATTAACATGTACTGCATTTTGTACGTATTTGTATACGTACAAATGAATGTAACTAAAATGTATGTACATAAGATTTTATCTAGTGCATATGTTCGGACATTTTAGTTTCACACACATGTACATACACTTACATTGTAGGTATAAAATATATGTACGTATGTATATAGATAATAATTACGTATGTATGTGCAAACAATGTAGACATGTACATTTATACACAATGAATATATGCATTTTATTTAAATATTTGTGTATGTAAAATGTATATCTATGTTTTCATGTGCGCTTGTATAAACAAGTACTTGTGTTTGTACAAACATACATTGTCTGTACAATGTATGTCCCATGCATGCATGTGCAATTTATTTATGAACAGTATAATATATGTATGCATGCACAATATAGGTATATCTGTAGGATGTACAATATATGTATGTATACATGTACATGATATGCATGTCCAGTGTATTTATGTACATATACATAATATGTTCATGCTCAATGTATGTATCCAAATATGCATAATACATTTGTGTACGATTGTACGTACATTTGGCGCATTTATATTTTACATATATTCATATATACATACATTCGACATGCATAACGTACATACATACATTTGAGATGCATATATTATACAGATGTATATACATATAGCGTACAGATGTATATTCATATAATGTACATATGATGAAATGAACATATAATGTTCATATAATGTACATATGTGTGTACATATACAGTACATATGTGCATAAATATATTGGGCATAATTCTTTCGAGCAAATTTTACATGTGTACATGCATGCTATCCCTATCTATGCATATGGTGCAATGTATATATGTCCAATGAATGTATCCACACATGTACAATACACGTATGTTCCATGTATGCATATCCATATGTACTATATATGTATGTACAATACATAAATGTATGTACATACATTGTACATGCGTACATACATTACACGTATACATATGTACATTACATTTATGTCTAAATATGTGTACAATGCAATAAATAAAATGCATGTAAGTTAACTTTTAATGACTCAAGCAAGTTAAATGACAAAATCAAACGATATTTAAATTTAGTTTTCAGCTTTAATTGTTCTATATCATTTTGAAATTCTCGGAATAAAAAATTATTTTCAGGTATTTTCATGAAATGTTTGACAATACAGATTTATTTTTTTTTATAACATAATGCATGATTCATAGAAATTTTTTAAATGGTAAGAAAAACGGTAAATTTTATGTGTGGAATTAATATTTAGAAATTCAAAATAAAATTATCGTTTGCTTTCTAAAAAATATGAGGTCGAGTTTCATATACCTTAGAATAAATTTTAAAACAAATTTTAATAACTTTACTCATATAAATTTTTTTAATGTATGCACAATGTATGTGTATATTGTAATTACATATATTTAAATGTACGCATGTATTTGTACATTACTTGTAATTATGTACATGTATACGTTGTATGAACATGCGTACATTGTGCATATAACTATTTTTTTGTACATCCATGCATTACATACGCATAAGTGTTAACAAAGTATGTAGTTATACAAGTACATACGTAAGTTGTACATAAGTACATACTTTGCGTGCACATATATCGATGTACGCATTTTATTTACGCAACTATGTGCATATATTGCACCTTTAAATAACATTCTTACATATTGTACGTAAATACGCACAATTTTACATACATACGTACATTATATATATGTGCTATTATCGTAAATTTATACAATATATGTACTTAAGTACATAAAAGCATGCAAACACATAAACATTATTTTCATATACGTTCATACATACAGTGTCTATGTATACAAAGATACAAAACATTGCCTTTTTGTACAAACTAACATACATGCGTACATGTATCATCAATGCATAATTATATGTACTAAGCATATGCGCATTGCATTAAGTATATTACTATATAATTATGAATATTGTGTGTACAAACAACGTTTGTGCATACATTGTATGTATAGGAATCGCAAATTGTACGTTCGTTCGTGCGTACATTCTATGTACATAAAAATATGTAAACACATGAATACTTACATAAGAAATTTGCCTATAGTATACAATCGTAATAACTTGTAATCGTATAGTTTGATTACAAGTAATCACAATTACATGTAATCATGATTACATGTAATCATATATTTTGATTACTTGTAATCATAATTACTCGTAATCGTTTTTGTTGTGATTACTTGTAATTGCAATTACTTGGAATCATGATTACAAGTAATTGATTACTGTAATCAAAATTGTAATCATGATTACAGCTGTAATCAAAATTTTTTGAAGGTTATAATCACGATTACAAGTAATTGATTATTTGTAATCGTGATTACAAGTAATTGATTACTGTAATCAAAATTGTAATCTTGATTACAGCTGTAATCAAAATTTTTTGAAAGTTATAATCACGATTACAAGTAATTGATTATTTGTAATCGTGATTACAAGTAATTGATTACTGTAATCAAAATTTTTTGAAAGTTGTAATCACGATTACAAGTAATTGATTACTTGTAATCGTGATTACAAGTAATTGATTACATAGCTGTAATTATCTGTAATCAATTACAGTTGTAATCAATTACTGTAATCAACTGCCAACTCTGGTGTCTGCTACCATGCAATTATAATTTAATAATAATTTAATTTTAATGTTATGTCCATTAAGACTGTAAGTACACAAATTATTAAGACCCTATCTCTTTTGCGTATGTTTAAAATTTCCATTTTTCTAAGATGTATATTAATTGAATGACAAATGAATTGAATTTTCAGTAATTTATGTTTTTTATTGTATCAAAACAGATTTTATAATTATTTATTTATTTATTTTAAAGGATGATTATAGAATATGTCTTAAATATGGAATCATTACCAAAGATCAAGAAATAATCTGCCCTTTAGATTTCAGTGGAAAATTTGTTGATCCAGTGACAGATTTCAAAGATCAATATGTTAAAGTAATTAATTTTCTTCCAAACATTATTGTAACTTTTTATTTACTGTTTAAATTCTAATTTTAATATATAATGAATTATATTAAATTAAGGTGATTATGTTTTATTGTTAAATAACTGGTAATCCAATATAATAGTTTAGCTGATGTATTTAGTTTATAGCATGAATACTTGAGTGCTTTATTGAATGAAATCTTGCATTTAAAGATAATTTAAAATATTTTAAAATTAATTGCAATCTCTATTTTGTGTTTAGTTAGTCTCATATGAGTACAGATGCTTTTTGAATCAGTTTTTACTTTAATAGAGAAAGAGAATGAAATTTTATTTTCGTTCTCTAATAAAATATATATAATAAAATGCTCAAATTTAATTTTATAACTGTTAGCCTTTTTTATTAGCAACATGCAGGATCTTAAAAATTAATAATTAAAATAATCTTCCCAGGGATTTATAAGTAGGAAAAATTAGAAATCATTAAGTACCAAATTTTGGATTTTTAGTGCAGCCTCTCTCAATCCGCAATGTATGTCCAGAAAACTTCAAAATCATTTTTCTTAAAGCTATATCTCTCTAGTCTGCTTAGTTTGTTAACTCAAATACATTTCATTGATTGATAGCACATTGAGCTCAGAACATCAGTTAAAATTACGTTCTTTTCAAAAGCATATAAAATTGAATCAAAAGAAATTTTGTTTTTTGTATAGATCTATAACTATTCTCATGAGCAAAACATTCCCTTAGTAGTTTGTTATAGGACTGGGGTTTATAGAGATTCAATCTCCACAATTTTCTGATTGATCAAATGATTGTTTCTACATGGTCAGTATTGTGCTTAAGCCACTTTTACTTCCCAGACAATCTCGTACTTATCAATCTGAAGATAACTATTCTCATATATAATTAAAATAAATTTTGTTTTTCACCTACTGCTCTAAGTATTCTATACCTGGAACATTTTTATTCGATTATTCAGAGTGGTAGCGAATTTTGTGATTTAACATTTTATTATTGATTTGATTTTTATTTAGAATGATTTTGTCTATCACTGCGTAAAGTGAAACAACTTACATATAAGTATTTAAAGTCAATTATGCAGAGAAGTTTATGTAAGTGTAGGCAAAATTAAACAAATTAAGTTAATCTTAAATTGTTATTTGGCTACTGCTTTGAGCATTCAAGGAAAGTAGGTAGGTACTTTATTTATGTTGTGCTGGAGCTGCACATAGGGCTATTGGCGACCATCTGGGAAACATTCCTAAGATTGATCCGAAGACACGCCATCATAATTTTGCCTTCTGCAGACGAGATGTGCTCTTCCCCTTTGGTAGTTGAACAACCTGTGCTAGGAAGCTAGGACTTCCAGAAGCTATGAACTAATCTTATATAATATTCAAAATGAATTTTGTTTTTCATCCTGTCTTAAAGATTATATCAGGTTAGAAGAAGATTTCTACCATTGCGTAAATAATGTGCTTAAATATATCAATTAGCTATTTAAATATTTGCACCTATATCTTAAGATTGAAATTTTTTTAATCTTTTTTAAGTGACGATTCTTTTTCTTCTATTCTTGTAATCTAGCCGATTATCATAATTTAGTTTTTTATGTGTGGGCTTTTGAAAGTTAATTTTTTGCATTTAATGATAGGATGCTGATAAAAATATCGTAAAGTACTTAAAGAGCAAGGGGAGGTTGGTCCACCAGTCTACTACAAAACACAGCTACCCATTTTGTTGGAGATCTGATACTCCTCTCATTTATCGTGCAGTACCATCTTGGTTCATTAGAGTAGAGCATATGACTGAAACTTTATTGAAAGCAAACAAGGAAACATACTGGTATGGTACCATTTTAATATTTGTATTTTAATAATGTAATTGTATTTTATATTAATGTTGCAAAATTCTTGCAAAACTTGATCATTTGTTGCTGACTTAAATAACATTATTGAGAAATGAAAGTTTGCTTGTTAGGTTCAAAAATATGTATTTGTTTTTGAACTACGCAAGAAACTCATTATTCAAAAACATCATTATCCTCATTTTTATGTAATGTAATGACCCTTGTTATGTAACATCATATTTTAAAATTAACCCTCATTCAATATTTCACAAAAACTTGATTTTAAAAACATTTGTTCATCAAAATTCCAGTAAATATATTTGCAAAGCAATTACAAATTTTTGTATTTACAAAGCAATTACAAATTTTTGCTTTCATGGTTTGATCTTATACATATTTGAAGATAAATTTTGAACAAATATTTAGAATAGCCACTTATTTGTTTTACGAATTGATTTTATTCTTCCTCGTATTCATAAAAATCACCCTAATGTATATAACAAATAGCAATTAAAGTTTTGTAATTCTTTGATCAAAAAATTATAATAATCTAACTTAATTAACATGATCTTAACGATAAACAAATTTTAATGTTGCATATATCATAGGGTTCCAGATTTTGTCAAAGAAAAAAGATTTGCCAACTGGTTAAGAGATGCTCGTGATTGGGCAGTTTCTAGAAACAGATATTGGGGAACACCAATTCCTTTATGGGTCAGTGATGATGGAGAAGAAGTAAGTTTTTACTGTTAATTACTTGCTTAGCGTATTCAATCAGCTTTGTGAAAGAAAGTATCAACAAACTATAAAAGTGTGAAGTTTATAGATTTCATTTAAAAACTTATGTCTTGCTTGGCTGTATTTATAGAACTAAATTTTATTTTGCATCAATATAAAATGACAGAAAGATGCCTTTTGTAAGCAAACTCTTGCTGTTTTCTATTCTCTCCTAAATTTATTAAAATGTCACTTAGAGTAATGTCACTTATTTGTAAGTAGACTTATTTATGTAATTTCAATTAGTAGTTCTTTTATTTCAGAGTTTTTTGTCTCTACTTAACCATCTACTAGGTTAATAATTATATTAATTGAATAATTAATTTCCTCTCAACAGAGGAATGATTTATGGGTGAGAAAGTTGAATGGTCATGTCAAAGAGTTAATTTTGGATTGAAAATAAGTGGGTGTATGTGTGTATTTGGATTAGTATGTGTATATATATTTTATAGTCTGTATTTGAATTAATGTTATTTATTATATATTTTGCATCAATGTATTGAAAAAAGGTACCATGATAAAGATCCACTACACGCCAGAATTGTACACTTACTATACCCATATTCAATCATTTTACTTTTTTGTAGATCCCAAGCATAATTATCAATAACAAATCATACATAGAATTTATCATTCTAAAGATTTCAATTTGACTAATTTTTTATTGTAGATAGTTTAAGCTTGTTATAATGTGAAATAAATAGTGTATAAAACATACCCAAAGGAAAAGAAATATTAAAATCAGTATAATTCTTTTTCATAAAATATTTCTTTTTTATTTTCAGGTTGTAATTAAATTTTGTCAAAATTTTAAAGCGGCATTAAACAGGCTTAAATTACTGAACAACCTTTATGTATACTGGAAGTATTATAAGGCATATGGTTAACTGTTTATGCGGCTGTAAATTTGCTTGTCTTAATGTTTTTACTTTATGCACATTTATTAATGCTTCCCCAGTGGATTGCTTGATTTAAAAATAGTTTATGCAGAATTTTTAGGTTTTGTAATCAGAAATATTTGACTTAAAAAAAAATCAAACGCCTGTTTGAATTAAAAAAATGTCATTTTTTATAATGCTAGAATTAAAAAAAAGGTAAGGAAATCAACGAAAAGCATATCTTTGTAATCAGACTGCATGGATTGAATGCTACTTGGTAACCATCCTTTTATCATTGCTTCTGGGATAAGTGTGACCACTTAGTGAGGGAAAAGTTTGCAATTCTTTTTCATTACTTCAGTAAGCACAGGCTGATCTCTGCTTCTCTAAGCAGGTTCTTTTGGTTTAATGGTCTCTCCCTATGACCTGACTGTACCTGATAAATAGCAATTTTTATGGAATTTAACACTTTTAATTCAAAAATTTTTGAATCTTAAAGATCCAAAATTAGTTTTTTAAAAAATATATTTTCCTGCTTATAATTAGAGAATTTAATAATTATGTGCAATAATTGTCTGGATTGGATAATTAGTTGCACATAAATGGATTAAAATTGCAGAAAAAAAGAAGGGAAAAAATATACAAAGAATATTTTTTTTTGATATTTTCAGCAGAAATTATTATCCTTAAAATTGTTTAAACTTTTGATGGAAAATTTCATCACACCATCAGTTAAAGTAACTAATGAATTAAAATTGCACTATTGCATTGCTAAAATTGAAAAGCAATTTTATTTTGCTTTAAAAAAAGGAAATAGTTAGATTGATTTTGATGGGTAATTTTAGTTTTTCATTTAATTTCTTTACTTTTTTAAAAAACTGCTTAACTATGTT
Source organism: Parasteatoda tepidariorum (assembly GCF_982258835.1). Taxonomy (NCBI): domain Eukaryota; kingdom Metazoa; phylum Arthropoda; class Arachnida; order Araneae; family Theridiidae; genus Parasteatoda; species Parasteatoda tepidariorum. Next base: position 64,348,070 of record NC_141756.1, on the reverse strand, counting down.
TTATGTACCATTAATGAAACTTTCAAATTCATAATATGTTGAATTAGCGTATTAAAATGTGAAATATTTCATCTTGTCTTTGGTAGATAGTGTGTGTAGGGTCTATTGAAGAACTTGAGCAACTCACCAACACTAAAGTTACTGATCTTCATAGAGAACAGTAAGTACCTTTGCTTTTGAGGTGCATTTAGTTTTAAAATTTATATTGATGTATTTAAAAATCCTTGTGTTATATTTTTAGTGTTGATCAGCTGACCATTCCATCTTCTCGTGGAAAGGGAGTTTTAAAACGAGTAACAGAGGTTTTTGATTGCTGGTTTGAAAGCGGTAGTATGCCATACGCTCAAGTTCACTACCCTTTTGAAAATGCTAAAGAATTTAATGACATTTTCCCTGCAGATTTTATTGCAGAAGGAGTTGATCAAACTAGAGGCTGGTAATATATATGAATATTTCTATTTTCATTGCTGTTTGTATTCTTTTAAAGTTTTAGCTCTGTGGTTTCATCACGGAGAATAAATGAAAAATCTAAATCAAAACCGGAAAGTTGTCAGGTTAATGTGGTAAATCGATAAAAAAAGTGCACAAGCAGTCAATTTAAAACAAAACTATGCAAGTTCTGTCTAAAATATAGTTAAATTTAGTACAATTTTCCAATTATGGTACATTTGTGTTTCTTAAATGCTGCCATAGCTTCCAACTCTACTGAGTTTCTCCATTTTCTCTTAGTCTAATTAAAAATTTTAGTTTTCAGAATTTGATGTATTTTTTTGCTCTTTTTTCTTGTGTAAGCACTTAAATGAGTAATGCGACTGCATTAAAGAATTGTGCCTCAAGTAAAAAGTACTTTTTAAAATAGTGCCTTTTTTCTTTAGTAATCACTTTAAATAATTTTAAACTCAGTAATTTTTATTTTGAATTTAAAAACTATTAATTTCTAAATAATGAAGAAACAGTTTTTTTTGTTATTATGATTTTATTAACAAAATTTACTATAAGTTAAAAAATAATACATACTATTTTCAAACATTTATGGGCAAAAACCCATTGATTCACTCCAAAAATATTTTTAGAATTTTGTCTATGTAGAAATTTCTAAGAAATTAAGAAAGAAATTTGACTTAAGAATGAAGGCAAATGTAGTATTTGAATATTCCCTGAATACCAGGGTTATAGATTTTGGAAGGTGAAATAAAAAAAAAAAAAATTTCTATATATAACCATAACCAATTGGCAAAACTAAGAGAGTTTGTATTGGTTTATTAAATAATCAACTAAACACAAAACATCTTGTAAAATTGTTTCCCAAATTTGGCTTTGTTGTTATTTCTAAGCTCATATTTGCTACTTCTTTTCTTAAAATCTCAGCCTTTCGAAATGTTCAAGGTGGATCCAATTAAGGTAATTGACTAAAAGAATAGTAAAGTAAGAAAAAATACTTCATTTGCAAATGATCTGCACCTTGCTGTTTTTTCCCTCTTTTTTAATATATTATTGATAGAGAAGTTGCAGGATATTAATGTTTATTCAAAGTTGATTGTTCTTGGCTTTAAATTGATTTGTTAAAATTTGTATCATAATTTCAATGTGTGTGTAACCAACTATACTCTTTGTTTCAGGTTTTATACACTTTTGGTGATATCTACAGCTTTACATGGAAAAGCACCATTTAAAAATTTGATTGTGAATGGTCTGGTCTTAGCTAGGTAATTAAATTTTATTCTTGTCACTGGATTTTTTAAAATTTTTTTAAAAAGTAATCATTTAGCTTTTTTTTAAGTTTTTTTTAAAAGGTAATCATAAATAAAGATGTGGGAATGGCACTCTAGTTGATTGTTTATTAATATTACCGTTTCTTAAAATGAACTTGCCTCGGCATCATATTAAGTCCTATGCATATTCTTTAACTACAATTCAGTTCAAAAATTACTCTGAAAAAGACATAATATCAATAATACCTGGTTAAAAAAAGTTTTTTTTTCCTATGTTGTTTTTAAAACTAAAATCTTTAGTTCATGTATGTTTACCGAAATTTGTTTCCGTTCCATGTCTGTTTGATTTGAATGGAATATTTACTGAATAATAATAGTTAATTGTAAATTTCCTTCACACTTGAAATGCTTTGTAATATATTAGATTTTCTTTTTATTTTAGTGATGGACAAAAGATGAGCAAGAGGAAAAAGAATTATCCTGATCCTATGGATGTTGTTAACAAGTTTGGTGCTGATTCTCTTAGGTAGGCTGTTATTGTAATTTAAATTACTTTTGCTACATTTATATACTATATTTTCTAATAGTAACACTTTTGTTGTGATTTTTGTTGCAGAACATATTTGGAGTATTTAATTCTTAAGTTTTAAAAATTCAAAAGTAAATAAATAGTTATTAATAATGCTGCATAAGGACTATTTAACAACTTAAACTGAGTTTTTAAGCTATAATATATTAATTGCATGTCTTAATATACTGTTTTGCTTTAAAAAAATATATAATTCATGCCAGTAACCATTATAAGTGTAGTCATCTACTAAAATCTTATATATTAAATCTTGAGTAAAGCTGTTTTTTTATTTTTTAAAATTATTTTTTTTATTTTTATAAATATTCCTGAAACATTCCTAAATGAAAAAATAAATAAATAAATAAACCTTTAAAAGTGGAAAAATGTTTGATCCCAAGTCACCTTAGTGATTTTTTATTTTATAAATGCCCTTTTAATTTTATATATCATTCTATTGTGCTTCTGTGCAGAAGATCTAAAATTCTGTAACTCCATTTTCATAAAACTCTTTTTAATCAATAAATGGGCAAATTTTGCAACATAGAATGAGTGTTGTGCACTATAAATAACTCATGAAATATCAAAACATTTTTGATTACTGACCTTTTGAACTAATTTAATTCATTGGTTTCATGTGATGTCATTACATGTTTTATATTAGCTTTCAATTAAAAAAAAAAAGAATAAATTGCAATTTGTAATAACAAATTTTGAATAAAAATTCAATAATTAAAATAAATATGTAATTTATGATTGAAATAAAAATGTAAATTTTATTTTATTTATAAATTAAAAAACCTGGTGGAGAAAAATCAGAATTTATCAATTTTTAATTACAATCTTCAGGAATATCAGAACTGCATTGCATTATCAAATGTTTTTTTATTTTCTTCAAACAGTTTTTTTAATTTTTTATTTGATGAAAAATTCTGTTGAACATAATTAGTTTCCCCATTTCTCAAGGCATATTTTAAAAGAATTTTCAGTTCAATGAAAAGATTTTGATAAAAATATATTACAAAATAATATTTTTTATAACAAGTGAAAGTTAATTATTAAAAATTTATTTGACACTAAATCATTTGTTTATGCGGGAAGAAATTCAGGTCTCTTGTATGAAGTTAACACTGATTGAACTTTTTAAACTCTTTAAATTTGATGATCATTTCAACAATTAAAGCTATTTAGATGAACTCCACTGGTTCTGTGTTATGGAACTCACCCATTTATTAATAATAAAATATACATTATTTAAATATACATTTATATTAATCTAAAGCTTTTTAAAGATACTTTGTTTTGAAGTCAGTGTTTTCACTGCAGCGCGAGAACGCGAGAATCTCGCATCTTTTTTTCTTTTCTCGCAATAAAAAATGATTACCGCGAGAAATTCGCGCATTCTATTAATCAATTTCAAAATTCGCCAATTTCTCGCATTTTGGAAAAAGCTTCGAATTACGCATTTAGAATAAAATCCGTTTCACTTTTCTTCCTGGATCTTACATTATTTTCAACATCTGCCCCATTATCTAGCTTCCCTATTTACCAGTATTGTTCAGAAACTTTTCGAACAACAGAACACAACCACGGAACCCCTTTCAGAACACATTTCTCTGCAACCACGTGTTTACCGTAGGTAAGGTTTCTTCATGTAAGACGTTCAAATTTTTTATGCACTTATGTAAGATGGACAAATACCTTGTAAAGGCAAAATCTTCTATGATGATGCACCAAAAATATTCAATACTTTAAAAAATAGAAGACGTTAAAATGTATTATAATTAAAGAAATGATTTTTTTTTCAAGAGTTTTTGTGTTTTTTTAGTTTTTAGAAATCTCTCTTAACTTTTTGAAATCTCACCCTGTTTTTGAGAAAGGGTGAGAAATTGCCACCCATTTTTTTTCTATGATGAAAACACTGGAAGTTATTTAAAGCCTTATGCTTACAAGTTGATTTGTTACTTATTTACTTTGTTACTGATATTACCGTATTAGGCCATGACCTCCCTAACAATTTTATTCCAAAGCCGTGTGTGTCATGCTTTTACTTGCTTTTTTTAAGATCTTGAGGTTTCTCTCAACCTCATCAATTCATTTCTTCTGTGGTCTTTTTTTGTGTGCTTGCTGTCTCACATTTTTTTTATGTGCCCTAACCCCTGTTTTCTCTTTAAGATCATAAATATTCTTTTTTTTTTTAAACATCTTTTGAAATTTCATGGTTAAATCTCTTTCAACACACAATACCCTCTCTGACTGTGCCAAAAACAGTTCTTAAAATTTTTGATTTGTTCCTGATATTTATTTACTCTTTTTCTTTTGAATTACAGGCTTTATTTAATCAATTCCCCTGTTGTTCGAGCAGAAACACTAAGGTTCAAAGAGGAAGGTGTCCGAGACGTTTTAAAAGATGTCTTTTTGCCGTGGTATAATTCTTATCGATTTTTAGTGCAGAATATCCATATGTATGAAAAGGTAAATTTGTCTTCATTTTAGTTTGTTGAAAATAACATACAGTATGTTATGTAATTAAAGACTCATTTGATGCATTTTTATTTACTTGTACTTTCTGTTTCTTGTTATTTAGAATTGGGATACCAAATTCATATATTCTGAAGATTCATATAATGAGAAAAACTATCAAGATAAGACTCAAAATATAATGGATTGTTGGATATTGTCATTTACTCAAAGTCTTGTGGATTTTGTGAAGAAGGAAATGAAAGGTTTGTTAATTAATCTTTTTAGAATTAATATACTTTTGTAGGTTATACAGTTAATAAAAACTTAAACGTTTTATGTAAAAAAAATTTTTTAAAATGTTTTTCATCTTTTATAGATAAAAAAAATATAAAACTATTGTTTTGAATTAGGCATCTGTATTTTTTCTCTGTTTTCCAAATTTTGACATAATCCGATTTCCAAAATGAAAATAATTGAAAGTAATCTATCGCAATAAAAATGAAAGAGTTTGTAATCTATGATAAGTAATTGAGCTCCATAAAGCAATTTTGCTGAAATTTGGACGTCTACAGGAGGCAATTTTATTACCAGTCCTATAATTCTTTCATAATTTACAATTTAGTTTGTTTGATAGAGCCATTTGAAGAATGAAATTTTCTTATTTCTATAGCAATTGTTTTAGATTCAACTATTGGTGATTCCATACTTTCAAAGATTTTAAGCATAAACTCAGTTATGTTTCCTAGCTTATAACTCTTATTTTATCAAAAAAGGAGTATATTGTTCTTTCATTCGTTATGTCTGATAAACTCAGCGAAAAAATTGGAACTTGATAGCATTGGCTGACTTCTTCACCAAGAAAGCATTTCTATAGTTATCTGAAACCGCATGTTTGAAAACATGTTTATTAAAACTGAATAATTTTAAATAAACTGTAATTGAAATATTGACGCCCGGTGGCTGAGCAGTAGCACTTCGCTCTGTTGTGCCACAGGTCCCTGGTTCGATCCTCAGGCCGGGCAAGGTTGACTCGGCCTTTCATCCCTTCAGTGGGTCGATAAATGAGTACCAAGCATGCTTGGGAACTAAACACTGGGGGTTCCGTGTTTGACTGACCACCTGACCGGAACATCTCCTGCACCCCAGAGCCCAAGGTCAAGAAAACTGAGATGGGCACAGTAGGCCTTGACCCTCTATGGGCTGTCGAGCCACTGAGTTTAGTTTAGTAATTGATATATTAAAAGAAAGTTATATACTGAAAAGTAAAACTAATGAAGAATTGGTATTAATCTATTTAAGAGAGGCTTAAAAGTAGGAAAACGTTGCCAATAATAATAAAGTTCGGTGCTAGATACTAATTGGAATAAGAAAAAATTAGCTATGTACTAAAAAGTAAAATGAATGGAGATTCCAAATAAACTAATATGAGTACCAAGGTACCTTTATGTTGGCATTGTAGTAATAAGTTGTTTACAACCTGCCTAAAGTTATATGTACAGGAGAAAATTGCTTGATAGTTGTAATTTCAGACTATCATGAGTGAGCTTCAATAGTGTCGTGCCAAAGGATACTGAATATAGTGAACTTTTATTTTGATGGGATGAACTTCTAAAAGCATGTTTAGATTAATTAAAACACTATTAATGTTGGCAACTAATAATAATAATTATGAAAATTTGGGATTTATTAATTGTGTTGGTATATGTCTTCTAGATTTTTATCCCATAATTTTGTACTGTTGTTCTGAACTGATTTATTAATCGTTTACCTTTTTCCCCACTTGTAATTATTGTTTTTATAAATTATATTGTATTATAGTATTTAACCCGATTATATTATAAATTATAGCATGCTTCACAAAGATCTATTAAGTTTAATTGTCAAATGTATGTTGACATTGTTTGTTGCTGTAATTAAATGTCTATTTTTTCTTATTTTTTATATGCTTGTAACTTTTATTAAATGTTGGTAACTGAATTAACTAGTTTGCTTATATTAAGACGTTTTATTAAATTTTTATATGATTAAAAGTTATTAGATTTAATTATTCTTTTATACATTAATATTTATTTGCATATTTTAAAGCAGTTTGACTTATTAATTATTGTGAGAACCAAATTAATTGAAGTGAATTTTTAAAATGTCATCTAAAACTTTTAATAAAATTCTATGTATCTTATACTTTTCTTAATACTTTTGTAATTTAATTAATTAATTAATCTTATTGTTAAGTGGTATCCTACAAGCCCTGATTAACTCAAATTTAAAAAAGTGATATAGTGTTTTTAATTTTTTTTACTTCATAATAAAATTGAGAAAAATATTAGTTAATGTACTTATTAAAATTTTATTCAAGTCTCTAGGACCTAGTTTAATGCACATTTCAAATATCAGGCAAACAGATTTACTCCACTCATTATCTGTTTCCGCTTATTATCACTAATTATCAGTAAATTTTTATCACTATTATCACTTCATTTTTATTTAAATTTTCTACTCTAAGCACACTTTATTAATTTTGCTTGTATCTACTCTCATTTGCACTAAAACTAATTATCAACTTTCTAGTTTTAATTAAGAAAAGTAAACAAATATTAATTAGAGGTTATTTCTAAAGGCAGCAAAATTATAAAATTTTAGTTTACCATAAATTTCTTATTGACTTATTGTGCATGCATCGCAATTGTAACATCAATGATAAAGCTTTTTCCTCCCTCTTATATAGCCTATCGATTATATACTGTTGTGCCAAGGTTAGTTAAATTTGTTGATCATCTAACGAATTGGTATGTTCGAATGAATCGGCGAAGATTGAAAGTAATTATTTTGTTTTCATTGTAATTGCCATTTATTCTTTTTTTACTAATAATTTTGAATATTAAAATCAATGTTTATGTAGGGTGATGGAGGAGAAACTGACTGTAAAATTGCTTTGGAAACCTTGTTTTTAGTTCTCTACACTATGATCAGAATGATGGTGAGATATTTTGCAATGGTTTCTAAAATGAGTTGTTTTTTCAATGTTTAATAATTTTCTTTTCCTCTTTCTTTTTATTCATCATTTTTAGCTTATTTGTGGTTTTTTAAATAAATATTTCAATGCAATTTCAGAGCTTACTGATATTTTAAGAAGGCAATTGAATATTGCTTTGTTTATTTTATAATGCTATTAAAAATATAAATATTTGCTATTACATTCAAACTTTTATATCAGAAACAAGAAGAGAGACACTTAAAATGTGGTGTTTTTGAAAATCCAATAAATCGAAAATTTTCAAATTATTTTAATTCAAAGTATTTTTAGTATTTCAGCCAAAATAATTAACTATGTTGAAATTTTGAAAAACAGCATTTTGCAAAAAATAGTCGTTTCTATTATTTATTATTGTCAATTATTAATTAATTATGAATGATTTATTTTCTTTTAAGATGAAAGTTATTTAAAATTGTTTTCTGCAAGTTTTTCTCTCTTGTTTTCCCCCCCTGTGAATTATGTGCTCCAAATTCGCCATAACTCAAAATAAAAGTGTCTATTGCCATTGAGAAAAATTTGTGAAACATCATTTTTTTAATATATTATTGCAGAAATTAATGAAAATCCATGAATTTGAAATAAAAGAGTATTTAAAAGTGGTAAATTTTTAAGGTAATCTTGAAATTAGGTTTTGTCATATTTTCTAAAGATCAAAATCGCTTTTGATTAAATTCCATGTCTCTGATACATATTACACAAGTGGTTGGATTACCCCTATATGCATAATTTTAAGTTTTATATGTATTTGTATGTATACATATGCAATTGACTAATATAAATTTTTTGACGCATTAATTTAGGCACCATTCACTCCTTTCTTCACTGAACTTATGTACCAAAACCTACAGAAAGTACTTGCTGATTATGAAAAAAGTGATAAGCAGAAGAGTATACATTATTTGTATCTACCTGATACAAAGTAAGCATTTAATTTTTATTTATTAGTGTTGTCTAAAAATATACTAAATTGATCTTACTATCTTAAGTCTTTCAAATATTTTTTATTTGCATTAGTAATTTTTTTCTTCATTTTTGGTCATCTTTCTATTTTTTTTCACTGGCTTATAAACAGAACTTCCTAACCAAAGTTCTGCATAGTTTTAATGTGTAATAAGGACTATCCATTCTTTCCTTCCTTTTTTTGCAGTTAAAAACTTATCCCACTTCCTTCCAGGTATATAATTTGTGCTAAAATTTTCATTGGTTTTCATCAATTTCATTTTCATTGATTCTTGGTTTATTTAATTCAATTTAAAATGGTGTTGTGTACCACTATATAATTCCCTATGACATTAATTGGAATTTAATTTGATCGTCGAACTGAGAACTGATAAATATAACCTTTGATTATTTAAATTATTGTTTAGATAATTGACAAGTTTGTAGAACCTCTAAACCTTTGTAACAAAGTTTTTTTTTAATGATAAACATTAAGAAACACTGTTTTATATTGCAATAAAATATAGTTCCTTTCATATTTGTATTAAGAAATGGTATGTTTGTTTTTCTAAACCATTCATCTGATTGCAATGATATTTGGCACATTGATAGTTTAAAAGAAATATAACTTATTAGAACATTTTCAACATTCGAAGGTTCTACTCCAAACAGCTCGAGCGAGAAGTGTGAAAAGCCAATTTTCTAAGATTAGCATTAGCGTTATTGTTCCCAAACCAAAAAATTTTAAATTTTTGTTTCAATTAACTAAAAGATAATATCAATGTGACTTTTAGCTTATAGCTTTATTTTATTAAAAATGAGTTTCATTCGTTCATGAGTTCATACTTATTGTATTTCATGCTTTTAATTATTATTTTTATTTGGTTCTTCACTTTATCTTTATTTGGTAAGCCCTTATTTTTTAGAAGTCACAGATGTAACATTCCTATTTGATGTTATTCTTTAATGTCATATGATAATGAGTCATTAATGATCACACACATCACATTAGTAAATCAAACACTTCCGTACCTTAGACATTTGATGTTGAGCAATTCTATAAAAACTCTGCAACTTTAAGTGTGTTTAATTTTTAAACTAAATAATGCTTTTTTTTCGTGAGTTTATTTTTCCCTTAGATGGTGGAGCAAAAGCAAATTTCCAGTCAAAATAAACAGCATATAAAATTATGTATAAATGCATGCATATATTAATACATTTTTAAGTAGTTTATATATAGTATTAAATTTGAAAAAAAAAAAACTTTTTGTATTCCCAAAATATTTAGTCCTTGATACAGCAATCTATCCCTCAACAACAATATATTTGACCCCCAAAATATTGCTTAGCATGGTTTTGCAGTATCACAAGTACCATTTTTTTAGAATTACACACTTTTCATTCAGATCATTTAATTATCTTTTTTTCCTCCTTTGTGAACTATTGGTTAAACTATTAAAAGTTAAACTATAAGGTTAAACTATTGGTTTATAAAAATTATTGTAAAATCCATTTTTAATGCTTTTTCTATTATATATTCTAGGGATCATTTAATCAATGTTGTAGTTGAGAGAAAAGTAGCTAGAATGCAAGAGGTCATTGATATAGGTCGCCTTATTCGAGAAAGAAACACTTTACCTATAAAGGTATATTTTATTTTAGTAAATCTTATTTTAAAGAGAAATGTTGTAGTTTATTTCTGTATGCAATCTTTACTTTGTCCTGTGCTATTGGCCAATTGTTGAAGAAGATGTATAATTATTTCATCACAGCCTTTTTTTTATACAATACATGTTTCTTCAACCAGTATTATTGAAATAATTTGAATTATTCTTACAAAAGAGCTGAAGTAGCTGTTATATTTTGACATGAGCGATATATGTTTGTATGATTGTTAATATTCATATTATTAATATTCATTTTATTTTTAAACAAAGGTGCGTGATATAACATATTAAATAGAATTTAAGTATATCTATTTATATATATATGTGTGTGTATTTATATGTAACATAAAAAGCTGCAACTAGCTTTTTATGTTATTCCATTTCTGTAAATCTTTTTCTTAATTTATTACTAAATGCTCTTTCCCACACTTTAATATTCACATCCTGTCTTTTAACCTATTTTTAGTTCAAGTATGTATTATTAATATTTTAACGTTTATCCCTCTAACTAACTTGTGAGAAAGACTTCTTCTCTCAACTTATTTAATAGACCTGTTATATTTATTAATGTTTCCCTTTTTCCTTGAGACTTAAGACAATGAAGAGAAATACTTGTGCTACTTTCCCTAGGATAGAAACTCAAGCACACATTTTTGAAGTGCAATTTGGGTTCCGCCAATGCTTGAAAATGATCTAAATAGATGATGTGACTCTCTCTCATCTCTTTAAAATTGCCTAAATAAATGACATTTTCCTTCCAACTGTTTGCCTGCATTCCTGAACATTCGACCATGGCTGTTATTGTCATATATATATATATATATATATATATATATATATATATATATATATATATATACACACACACACTTAAGAGGAGATAGAGGGTAAAATAGAAACATAATAGTCTAAAAAAAATTTTCCCCCATGATTGTCGGTGCATTTTTATTGGCCGGAAAATCGCATGGTAGGATCCGGTTTTTCCACACTAATTTTCATATTGGTTTGGTTGTCATCAGCTTAAAATTGATACCCTGTCATAAAGGTATTGTTCTCCTATAAATAGTTTTGCATTCCTAATTTAAAGGTATTTAAAGTACTGTTATTATTACGTTTTGGATTTTTTTTTTAATTATGAGTTAAGGATTGTTTTTATTATAAGAATGATGTAATTCTATGTTGCATTTTAAGGTAAAGTTATTTAAATTTGTGCCTGATCTTACTTACCAATTTACAATTATTATTTTTAGTACAAATTACGTTAATATACTGTTATGAATTACAGTTAAATAGATTCTTTAAATGATTCAGAACTTAACTTTCAGCTTCGTGCACAAAGTAATGAATGCAAAAATATTAAATTACAGAGGCGTGAACTTACCAAATTTGTTATAACGATATAATTTTAATTTTAAATGTTATTTCAATAAATGATTGCTTAGGAAAAATGATTTATGTTCACTAATAGATCTTAATAGTATCACGGGGGAAATATTTGGGCATGGAAAGTGGCAAGACAAGTTTTCTTTTTAGTACATATATTTTTGTTTGAATAATTCCAACTGCAATCATTAGGGTTGGTGAGTGTCAGTGAACAGGGGTCTTAGCCCCTAATTATAGATATATAGTATTTTTGTATCTATATGTAAATAAAACTTAAAAAATATAATAAAAATCTTTTTTTGGTATACTGTGCGAGATATACTATGAAACTATATAACTTATTTTAAATTACATTTGTAAAGTTTAGTCTGTAATAATAGCATTTATTTTTTTATTATCTTTTTAAGGCTGTTATTATTGTCAGTGTTAGATTTTGTTTTGTCTAGTGAATGGATGTTATTGTTATAATATATATATATTTTTCAGTATCCTTTGTCAGAGCTTGTGGTTATTCATGAAAGCAAAGAATATCTAGAAGATGTGAAGTCTTTAGAAAAATTCATTGTTGAGGTTTGAAAAATTAGTTTAATTATGATCATTAATGCTGTGATAATATTAGTTTGAAGTTTTATAAATTAAATAATTCTTTGTTGTTTTTAACAAAATTAAAAAACATTACTTCATTTTTTTATGCTCTACCTGTTATTTTATTTAATTATATATATTTTTTTAAATTTTGAGAATCCATTAGATTCTCAAAGCATTCATTAAGTACTAAAGCCTTAATTTATAAATTTAAATAATTTTTTTATTATTATTGCTATAGTGGTCACTGATAATTTTTGAAAAAGCTTTTTAAAAGCTATGTTTAATTAGAATTTGTACCAGAAACAGTGCTGTTATTGTTGCCCTGGTGTACTGTAGTGCAGACCTGAAAATGTGTCAGTATTCATAGTGTGTATAGTTTCACTCAGAATGAAAATTTTGAGATACCTTAACCACATTTGGTCAGTTTAAGTTTGTTAAACTAAGCTAAGAATTATTTTATGATTTTCAATAAAACCCTATTAGCACTGAATAAATATTATTGATAAGAAGAATTTTAAAAACTCATTCATATTCTTTCTATCTAGGAATTAAATATTAAAACCCTAACCATAACAACTGAAAAACAAAGCTATGGTGTTCAAGTTAAAGCTGAGCCTGATACCAAAGCATTAGGAATAAAATTACGCTCTGCCTCTAAAGCTGTAGCAGATGCTGTCAGAGTAAGTAGATTTTATTTCCTCAAAATAACATTTTTATTGGAAATCCTATTACTTGATGTAGTCTTGTTTAATAAGTGAACTATTATTATTTCAATATTAGTTTTCAATTCAGTTGTATGTATTAAAATGTATTAACTATATATTACGAATTACCATGTATTGTAATTATAAATGCAGCAAGTATTTTTTAATTTTTTTTTTTTTTTAAGAAACTTGACAGTTCTCAATTGGCTGAGTTCATGAGCAAAGGGTGTATAACAGTTTGTGGTCATGAATTGGTAGAAGGTGACATTCGCCTAATGCATAGCTTTAGTGGAGAAAAGGCAGAAGAACTGTCTAAAAAGTATGAAGCACATTCAGCTGGAGAGGTTAGTTTGATTTTTTTTCTACCTTCAAGTTCTACTCCATTTTAATTCTTCCTTTATTTTGAAATACTTTATCATCTTTGTATGTTTTAATTACAATATTTTATATTTTTTGTATGAAAATTTATAGGTTTTGATTTTGCTTGATATTACAAGAAATCAAGATATGGTTGATGAAGGAACTGCTAGAGAAGTAATAAACCGCATTCAAAAATTGAGGAAAAAAGTAATTTTCTCTTTGCTATATATATATATTTAATAACTAAGAAATTTTTATCTTATTCATCAGATTGCGATGAAACTTGGCATACTGATTGTTAGAAGCATAAAGAAGGTCACTATCAATATTCAAAACATTCTCTGAACCCTTTAATGGGAGATGCATTAAAACCATTGTTTATGCATTGCATACAAGTCTTTTTTTCTTTCTTCTTAATTGTAACATCTTTAGCGTTTCCTAAAGATTTATTAACTATTTAATTATTATCATACAATATATAACAATAACAATTAATTACTATAACTTATTATCTTAACTATTTAAACAAAAATGCATTTCTCATAAAGTTAATTGCATATTTTTAATAATTATGTAAAGATTGTACTATAAACTACAAAGATTCACGTTATTGCATTAATTTCTGCAAAGAAGATTCTGCATCTAAAAATTCTTTTTTTTCCTCCTCATTGTAACCCTAAATTGAACTCAGAGCATAAGTTTTCTTATCAAATAATGAAACTGATTTAAGCAAATTAGGAAAAAGGCTAATTAAGATAAAATAATAATAATACATCAAAATGGAAAGTGTTAAAAGCAGCTAAAACCAAATTTTTCTTATTTAAACAATTTAGAAAGTTCAAGCATAAATCAAGCAAGCAAAAAAAAAAAAAAAAAAAATCTAATGATATGTATGCTAGTAAGTTAATGTGTAAATATGTGCTGTTTTTGTTAACATACATATGTTTAGAAATTCTTCTTTTTTTGCTTGATTTGTGTTTCTAACTGGCATAAGTTTTTAGTAACATTTATTCATTTTTTTTTCCAGGCCCATCTAGTGCCATCTGATCCAGTATCAGTTTATGTATCTGTTAGTCCACCAACTGATTCTCTCAATAATGTTATTAAAAACTTTCAAGAATTTATTGTGAACACTATAAAAGTTCCTGTTGGATTTCTTCCATATCCACCTGATAAGAAAGTCATCATTCAGGAGACATCAGATGTAAGTTTTCCCTATCTTTTATGAAAAAGTTTTGGAAGAAAAACAAGATATTTCCCAAGTATGAGATGTCAGCTACTGTAAAGAAATATAAAATTCAGTTTTTGAAAATGTTTTTAATTAATAAGTTGATTTATCAATTATTAGAAAATAGGGCACTATCGAAAATATGTCCTCAGTATGAAGAAAACATTTCTGATATTTCCTTTTTTTATTCCCTTATTTTTATCCCTTTGTATGAAACATTGTTTCTAAACCCATTTGATTTCATAACCTTGTGCTAATATTGTTAGTTAATGTACTTTGATTCCAGTACCAGTGTATTCATTACAGAAAAAAAAATGGGAGAGAGATTTCTAAAAATTAAAAAAAAACACGAATAGACTTGAAAAAAAATTATTTCTTTAATTGTAATACATTTTTCACATCTTCTAATTGAATATTTTTGCTGCATCATCATATGGAAAATGTTCTATATCTACTTTTTCATCGGCTATTATATTTATTTGGCTGAAAAAATCTGTATTTGTTTCGTTTTTACCATTTCTACCGACATTTGTTTAATTTTTATTTGTACATTACAGAGTAGAAGATCTCGCCTTAACAAGGTATTTGTCCATCTTACATTCATGCACAAAAAATGTATACGTCTTACATGAAGAAACCTTACCGACGGTGAACACGTGGTTGCAGAGAAATGTGTTCAGAAAGGGGTTCCGTAGTTCGGAGAGGTTGTGTTCTGCTGTTCGCACCGGTTCTGAACAATACTGATAAATAGGAAGCTAGATAACAAGGACCGATGTTCAAAATAATGAAAGATCAGGGAAGAAAAGTGAAATTGATTCATAGAGTGCGCGAATTTCTCGCGTTAATCATTTTTTATTGCGAGAAAAGAAAAAAATGTGCGAGATTCTCGCACTGTAGTGAAAACACTGCAGTACAGTATAACTGCATCCAATTAATGTGTCATTAAACTCAAATTTTTTTTCATTTCTGCGATTTACCTTTTTAAAAAAAAAGGAAAAAAATTATTTTTTGTTTTGTTGAAGAGGTTGGGAAAAAAACCCCCACTAACTGAAAAGATACTTTTTATTCTGAACTTTTCGAACTGCATTTAAACTAAGCAAAGATAACTTGGAATCCTTGGAGTAGATTAAGATTTGAGTCAGGTGATGGTTAAAATTCAAAAATTTTTTTTAAAATTAAACTAGGGCTTCTGTTGGTAGCTATGCTTTCTAAGTATTTTATATTTATATTAAATTTATTATTTTATATTAAATTATATTATGTAATATCTTACTTAATTAGAACTTAAAATATCTAACATTCCATTATGTCAAAATAATTTTCATATATTTCAAATATTATACTGTCTGACCTGTTGATCTTTTATTCATTAATAATATTTTATTTCACTTGTTAAAAGTTTAAAACAAAAACTTGCTGTGGTATATTATTTTATAGTATCAAATTTGATATTTTCCTCCCTATGAAATACCATTTATACAAAAACATCATTTATGAATTTTCTGCTAAGTTAGCTTCTTAACAGTACCTCCAGCACATTCTTTTAGTTAATTTCTCTTTATTGTGCTTTTTTTTTCCTTTTTATTCTTTTTTTGCATTCTCATGCATGATAAATCTTTTTATCCAATCCAATCGTAATATATTTTTGGGGTTTAATACTAGAACAACCAATGTAAGAAACTGAATAGTCATATAAGCATGGTTCAAACTTTAGTAGCGATTACAATAAATACGTAAAACAACGAGCAAAGACTAACTTCATCAAACCATTATCTTTTAACTGGAACATACTTATCATAAAAATATTTTATGCAATTATAGTTTATATTAAAATTGTATAGTAAAATTTAGTTGTAAATATTTTGATATTAGTTGCAATATTATATTATTGCTATTGTATAAAATTCTAAATTTTTTTGTTTACAGAATTAAGGATTAACAGGAATTTCTTGAAATATATTTATTTGTTCTATGTGAGTGTGCAAAGTTTAAAATCTGTTGCATACGCCTTTACAATCATATGTACTGGGAATTATTAAAAAGAAATCTGTCAATTGAAAATTTTTTTCTATTTTAATTATTTCATTATGCATTTTAACATATGTTCCACTAATTAAAAAAATGCTTGCTTTTTCAATGATTAGAAGAAAAAAAATTGTTAAAACATATGTTTTATAAAAAGTTACATTATTTTTCAGATTAAAGGTGTGCAATTAGAAATGGTGATAGTTAGTTCTGAAGATATAAAACATGAAAAGACTTTAAATGCAGTTCATAAAAACAAGCAGCATTTTTCTCCCGAAGATGTGAGAAAAAAGCTAAAGACTGCTCACATAAGCAGTGAGCCATTTTGTAGGCAAGTAACAACAAATTTAGACTTACAAGTTTTTTGGTTGTGAAGTTATTTCAGTTTCATGCATATTGTAAACCTACTTTAAATTAAAATAAATTTAAGCATTTGAAAAAAATATTTACTAAAAATTGTTTATGTATTCATGTACTCTATAACATGAATAATTCAGCATAAGTCACTTTTTTATTGAATAAATAAAGTTCAAATAGTATGAATGAAATATTATTACCAAAGATATTTATTTAACTTTTCAGCTGTCATGTCTTTCATAACAATTAGATGCACGATTGTCAAATTTGTATATTTTAAATATAAATGTTAAAATTATATTGTAATTAATGTAAATTATAGCCTAACTCCTACGCTTTGACTACATTCTGTGTTTTATTTTAACTTGTTTGAGTTAATGCGCGATCTGTCACTAGAGTACAGAGTTTTCGAATGCTGCATTATTTCACACCTTTTTGCCTCATGGGTTAGACGTTGCATATTGAAACATATGTAATAATAGGTTACTTTGTTAAATGTATGTTGGCATTAACGTTATGTAACTTATGTGAGAGTTAAACAGAGCTGTAATTTGTACTCCAATGCTTATACCATCGATGAAGTGCTTATATCTCTGCCTATGAATTATTGTTATTACTATTGTGATGTAACTAATATTTGTTTCTTGTCATCATATTTATTTTATGAGTCATCCCTTTTGATGTTTGTCATGTACTTATACATTATATGGAGTGAATCATTAAAAGCTTCTTTGAATTATTTGATTAATGTTTAGCATTTCCAGCAGGAACTTACAGTCAGCAGTTCTATAGTTAAATTTAGTTTTCATGTTTTTAGAAGAAGCATGTGGCAAGCCATTGAACACATTTTAGAGAAAGGGCGCCGCAGTATTTAAAAAAAAAGTTAGATAAATGGTTTTTAAGGTTTCCACTAAATAAATGCAATCTCTATTATGAAAGGGTGTGTTAGAAATTATTTAAATGTAATTAAGCATGAATTCTTTAATAGTATAAAAATTAGAGTGTGAAACTCTAAATTTTCTTTTCAATTACCTTGCCTGCTACTGATCATAAATTGAAAATATTAGCAGTCTTTATCCTGTTTCTAAAACATTATAAAATTCCTTTTTCACTAAATTTGAAATTGCAACCCTTAACCTTAAAACACCTCTTCTTTTGACTTTGTGTGTACCCTTCTCTTGCATTGATTACTAAACACACTGATTGCTTTAATTGTAGCAGCAGCAGAGGTTAATCTGGTCATGAGATCCATTGCAGACTTTCACAAGCAGTGAATTATATTCCACTCCACGCTTTTTTTGTGGAAGATAACGTAACTCATTATGATTTTATTGGTTTTAGAAAATCTATTTTTTTCATAACTCAAGTAACATTTGAAATTATGTACTTGCATACATATTAATCCACTCTTCACTTTAAGAATTATTTTTATCACAATTAAAATTTGGCTGCTCATAAGCATAATTGACAAATAAATGTTTTTATGTGCAATGAGTGTTAAAACTTAATTTATGAACATTATCTGTATATATTTGTAATCCCTTTTGATCTGGTAAATTAAAATAGTTTGTTTTTAATGCTAAATGTATAGATTTGTTATTCTTCCAGTTTCTAATAATTAAAATCTACTCTTCCATTCTCACAAAGCAGTAAAAATATATTATATATACATATAGTATGTATGTGCTTTTCTTTCAAAAAACAGTAACATGTAAATAATGTTAAATTTTTCAGGTTTGTAAATGTAGAGCTTTGTGAACTAAATGGACCATCTGATGTTACAACTACTTCTTGTAGTGTTCTATTAGAAAATCCAAAAGGGCATTATCTTTTGTCCGGTGAAGGACTATCTCGTCAGGTAATAAAAGACTTAGTAATTTAATTTCTTCAGTCAGCGGATTCTCCAATTTTTTTGTTAAAATTCCTCTGGGTTTTTATTGTTCTTTAAATTTAATTATATATATTATGTTATTTTGGTGCTAAGTTTATGGTAGCAATCCGTTATCAAATGATAAAAATTATCAATCGTGATGCATTAATCATGTATCTTAATATGTGTAACATGTGTTTTCAATTTTATGAGAGAGGAAGTGAAGCTTCATCTTATCCAAATATTTTGTTATCCTGCTTTTGCTACATTAAACCGGATAATTGGAAATCTACTGTATAATAAATAATATCACTTTATTAATTTTCAAACTTTTCTTTTCTTAGGTTCAAGTTGTGTTTGGAATTCATGGCAAGAAACCAGTGTTGTATTTAAATTCAGATAAGACAAATCCAATAAGCACTTGTACAAAAGAAGAAATTATGAATCTTCATTCTAAGACTTTATATGCTTATTTTTCATGAGTATTTATTGTGTTCTAATAAAATAATTTGGTTCAATTTATCCATTTTGTTTTTCAATTTCTTAAAAAAAAATTGCTGGAATAATTTTTAAAGTGATCTCCAATTTGTAAAAGTATGACTTATTTAAATCTTACGTTCTTATTTCAAATTTACCTCACCATTATGTTTTAAAGTAGAAAGCTGATTGTTTTCAAAATTGAATGTAGGAAAGAGGACAATATTTGCCTAATTTATTCTTTAACATTTTCCCAATGATGTTTAGCATGCATATGCTAAAGCTGTAAGCAAAAGGTCAATATTCCTCAACCCCTTCGCATTTGATCCTGATTTTGTTTTCACTTGGCTTTTTCGTATTTACTTTCTTAATAAACAAGTTGATAATTTATACAAATTTGGACCGATGTTATTATTCCAATAGTAATATGTATATTATTCCAATAATAATTTTTTTAAAAAATTGATAGAATGAGATTAATTTTTTTAAAAAAGGAAAAAAATTAGGTATTGTTTTGTATCTAGATTAGAGAAGGAAAAATAAATTGTGTAATTATAGCAACAATGAGTAAAATGGAAAGCTTAATACCAAAATTAAGTAAAAGCTTAGGTTTTTGCTATGACTACAAGACCTAAAATTAGTTTTTAAAAATTGAGCTGTATTGTATTTTAGTCCATTGCTGTTTGTGGTAGTATTATTCAGAAACCAGTGCCATTTTTAAACTAACCCTCCTATTCCAAGTGCCCTTTATATAGGAGTGGATTGTTCTTAATAGGCGGGGAAATGGGAATGCACGTCTGCCTTTTTTCTGATTTCAGAAATATATATTGAAACAGTTTTCTAATAAAATGCATTTGTAAGAATTTAGATGCATCCAGTTTGTCAAATTCTGTAATATTTTTTACTTTGTTAATTTTTTTTAAAAAAGTTGGCTAAGAATTTTACACCTAGGATAAATAAATATTTCAGTATTGTAGAGAACACTGGGCAACAGTGCTTAACCCTCTAATTTACCATTTCATATATTAAGTAAATTCAGCTATTTTATTTTTCTAATTAAAGAATTAACAATTACAAAAGATTCTTTTACTCACTCCAGGTGACTCTGCATTGGTAAATTTATCACCTGCACTGGCAAAATGGAAAAGAACCTAAACAGTTCTGTTGAGTATCAGACAAGTTTTAATCAGACTTAGGCCCTTTACCTTTAAAAATTTACAATAGTGTAAAAAATATAAGACAAACACTATTCAAGCATGATCCTACCTGGTTTATACTAGTAATAATGTTTTTGTTTTAAGCACGATATAAAAGCACATTACTTGTATTGCCAGGCACACATCATAGCACTATTCCTTATACTGTTGCCCAAAATTTTCAACTTAAATGCTATTTTAAGTTTAAAGACCTTTCCTTACAATGACATTTATTTCCAAATCTATCATAAGAAATTAAGTGTAAAAAAAATACTTAGAAACTATCTGATCTTGTTTTGTTCAACACAAACAGGTAAAAAAAAAGTGATTGAAGCTCTAAATTTGATTTATGAAAACGGATTTATATAACTGTATTTCACAATACATATTGTTTCCAAAACATATATTTAAACATCAAGCTTTTGCTTATAATTTCTTTCGACAAAAATATTTTTGATAACTATTACTAAAAAATCAAAGAACAATAGTTCTTAAGCATAATATTGCTAATTTTTTTCCATTAAGGTAATTATGAGAGACTAGTTTCATATATTTATTGTTTTATTTAATAAGGTTAATGGAAGACTTTTCCGGAATCACATAAAAAACTCAAGTTCTTTTTTTATTAAACAATTATTTTCTTTAATTAATTTCTTTAAAACAATTTTAGTATGAATTAAAGCTTACACCAGAGGAGGAAAAAAACACAATTAGTAAGAATTCTATGCTTTAATGAAGGCAAATCAAGGAAGAATAAGATAATACATGAGCTGTTATAGAAATAAGTTGGTTGGAACAACCCTTTTGTTGGAATGAAATGAATTATGTATCATATTAATAAAAACTTTTTTAAAACAGTAAATACACTGCATTACTTAATTTTTTAAAGATAAAATGAAACATTTAAATCACAAACCAAAAACTCTACTAATGTACTATTGAGCTTAATTGAAAACAGCTGCAGAACTTAATTGAAACACATAATCATAAATTTTTAATAAAATGTGTAAATAATGTGGATAACACTTATACATTTCAGTGCAATTCTACAGAGACACATTATTAAAACTAAATCTTAGCATCTAGTAAAGGATTAAGATAGGATCTTATGCAAGAAACTGGAACACACAGAACATAAGTTTAAGGGAGTTCAAAATTATTTTTCTTCACACCATTCATTTTCTTTCCGTACTTGTTCCTCTTCACTGGGTGTGAAATCATTTTTGATGTTGAATGTTTTTCTGATTTCTTCCGGCGTCTTTCCTTTGATCATGTTCGCGACAGTCTTACATGTGACATCAAGAAGACCTTTGATGTCCAAATAGTTCGCAGCAAGGATGAGCTCAAACAGAGTACCCTGATCCACCTTCAAAAAATCTGCATCCCATGAACTAATATCATCAGTTCGTTTGTCTTTACTGTCGTCATCTTCAGGTGGTGGAGGGTCATCGCGATGAAATGTGGCCCACTGTATGACTTTCTTTAAAATAGCTGAATTAACATTAGGTAAAGGTACAACTTCTTGCTCATCATCATCCATCCCTAAATCCTCTAACATGGTTTTTATGGTTACTGAAGCCTTAGCTATTTCTACATCAACTTCAAATATCTCCCCATCGGAACTTTGCAGCTTTATGTTAGGCATATTCTCAGCAGGTAAATTTAGAATTCTGCAATTGAAAAAAGATTAGATAAAAATGAAACTTGATATTCAACCCACAAAATTTAAATTATTTATGTTAGGTCAGATAATATGGGGAAGAAAAAAAACATATCAAAACAGTCTATAGTCAGTTTATTAAAATGAAAAAAAGTTGGATTTTATTTTAGCTTGTAAAAAATAATTCACAATGCTTCAATTTGCAAAATTTCAAGTTGAAAATTTATATATATATAATCAGCTACATCACAGCATCAAACTAAACAAAAGATTTGCTTTATACCATGCTCTTCCGAAATAAATCAAATAAATTCATATCCATAGAATTTTACTTATAAATTAATGTTCATTTTCATCTCTATTCTTCAAGTTTAAAAATTAGATATGTATTTCTTTCCATACATTTATGGAAAGAGATCTAGGATTTTGATATTATCAAAATCCATTTAAACTTCTAATTTACAAATATAAAATATTTAGATTAGTTGATTGGTAAAAACTTCTAATAGAAGAATCAGGAATATCTTGCCAGTATACAGATGTTTTTGTATATCACGTGCATCAAATACTACAGAGATTTTATAAATTAACTTTAATTTGCAACATACATGAATAGAAGTTTTTTTAAATTCAATTTTATCTATTATGACAAATAATTTTAACAACTTATCAAAGGATGTTAAAATAAGAATTTAATAAATTACTTACAAAATCTTGCTTGTGTATTCAAACAGTTAAATACAAGTTCCATAATTTAAAAAAGTACATTGTGAAGTTAGTTAAACATTACATTTAATTAGAGATGTAAAATTTTTGATAATTATCATTTATAGAATATTCGTATCAAGGAGCATATTCTCCTATCTAATGTTTATATATAAATTAATATTTAAAAAAATATGAATGAAATTATAAACAAATCGGATCACATTATTTACTTTTTTTTAAAAATTTAAATGATAAAAAATAACCATACATTAATTGAAAGTAAAAAGAAATATTTCACAAATATTGTTCTCTAAACTTTTAAAATAACTACTGTATGTTAATTATATAAATATGTATACAAATATTATAACTGTATATAAATATCAAAAAAAAAAATACATTGGCAATAATCATAAATTTGATACAGTAGCAATTTTTCAATAAATAAGAAATGAAACAAACATAGTTTGAACATTATTTTTAAAATATGCAAGATTGTTCTAAAAAATCACAGTATAAATGAAGACCTTTAATTTAAAACTATCCTAAATTTTATATGTTTTTGTTTTAGAAAGAAAAATACAAAAAATCAAAATCATATGCTCAATTCTCTAAATTTCAACCTTTCAACTATTGATTATTAAAATAGTCTTGTTGTTACATTTATTTTACTTGTCTAAATTTAATAAAGTAAGAGTAAACATTAAGTAATAGGAATATTTTTACCAGATAATGAAACATCACATAATTATTTGCAGATGCACATAATATACAAGAATGTGAGAACAATGTTCGCATAAAATTTGTCATAACGAATTTTTTTAGTATGACTCATAATTAAAAAAAAAAAAAAAGTCAAGTGTAAGGTAAGACAAGGTAAATCATAATAAGTTTATAACTTCAAAAAACTGCTAAATTTAAAGAAATATATACTGGTATGTATGATAACCAAAAAATTAACTTATAAAAAAAAACATTGATTTACGAACCAATTTTGACCAAATTAGGTAGCAACGAAAAGATTGACAATAGTTATAGCAGCTAAGAAATTACACACATTTAGTTATTTTGCAGGAAGATTTTTTAATTGATTTATTGGTTATCTTTATGTAAATTATAAAGATTTTATTATATCTTTAAGTTTTTCATTATTTTTAAACTGTTCAAAAGTTTTAAAGAAACTTTTAAAAGTACAGTGCTGCCACCATTTTATTCTATGCACCCTATCTAAAATCAAAAATAGAATTTTTAAAGTTAAAAAAACTTATGTTCGTAGAATGTTTTCTACTCAACCTTCAGATATAATTTTTGTACAAAGATTTACAAATAAAAATTATAGTCAGAAGAAAACCAATAAAAAATAAGTTCAACAAACCAATTGGTCCTCAATAAAATGGTAAAATTGAAAAAAGAAAATCAAAGCATCACTTAAACAATTAATGTAAATGAAAGTAGAGAAACAAGTTAATTATATTCATAAATTACAGTACTTCTTTAGGAAGTAACAGAATTAATATTTTTGGAAAAATCATAAAAATTATATCATTCATTTAAAAAATATACATTAAATAAATGTTTTTATCTTTCACAAAATTACCCTTCTTAATAAAATTTTTTTTTTGAAACTCAGGTTAAATAGTTGAGGAAAACTTATAACTAAATGTTACAATTAAATTGATATTTTTTAAAATTTCAACTGAAAGTGCTATGATATTTAACCAGCTGAAAGTCCAGATTATAAAGACAAGCTAAAAGTAAAGTTTACATAGTACAAATAATATTTTAATTGCATGATTATTTTGTAATACTTGAGTTAAGAAAGACATACATAAATAAAGAAAATTTGCACGTATAATATTTAGTCATATTTCGGAAATAGTTTCTATCATTATCGAGCTTCAAAAAAAATTAAGTTGAATATAAAATAAGTTTTTAAAAAAATAATTCGTGGAAGTGAAATAAAATAATTCTTCTAATAATAAATTAAATAAAATTTTTTCTTGGATTCCAAGAGACAGTCTGCATAAATTAAAAATGAATGCAATTTGTCGTAAGATGGCTCTTAAGCACTGCATACTTACTATTTATGATTATTAAGTAATAGTAAATTATTATTTGAGGAGATTATTTGCTAGGGGAAAATAATGAAACAGGTCTTAAAATGTTTAAATATTAAGTTAGCAGTCACTTCAAAGCTAATGGTAACTATATAAAAATGTAGCGTAAGCACAATAGAATTTAGAATGTTAGGCTAAGCAAAATTCTATGAATTTCTAATGCAGAACAACTAGAATTTAGAAAAAAAATTGACATAAGTGAAAAATATAAATAATTTAAAAGACTAGCATATTATTTCATAACTTACACTATGAATTAATTTATTATTTTCAGCAATATACTGCAATCTGAGCACATCAAAATAAAACTAACCCCAAGGCTGTAAATGTGTTGCCACCAATTATTTTAAATATTTCAAAGTAAAAGAATGGTTAAAAAACATTAATTCATTTAGCTATGCAATTTATAAATAAAAAGGATCGTTGTAAGATTAATTGAAAATTTAAATCTTGATTATTCCTTTATTATTAAAAATTTTATTTTATTTTTATGGTGGGAAAGGAAATTGTGGCAACAGCAAAAATTTGACTTAAAAATAAAAATAAGTTGGAGAAAAAAGAATAGTAGGTTAGGGGCGTAAATTTTTAGAAATATAATATTATAGTATATTAAGAGCTACTTCTAATAGTTGTTGTTATCTAAATTTGTAAAGTATGATTCGTTTTATTCTCATCCAAAATAGAGCTGGTAAAACTCGCCTTGCTAAATGGTATATGAATTTTGACGACGATGAGAAACAAAAACTAATCGAAGAGGTGCATGCTGTAGTTACTGTACGAGATGCCAAACATACCAATTTTGTAGAATTTCGAAATTTTAAAATAGTATACAGGCGTTACGCTGGTCTTTATTTCTGCATTTGTGTTGATGTTGGCGATAATAACCTCGCTTACTTAGAAGCCATTCATAATTTTGTAGAAGTGTTAAACGAATACTTCCACAACGTTTGTGAGTTGGATTTAGTCTTCAACTTTTATAAAGTATACAGTGTGGTTGATGAAATGTTTTTGGCTGGAGAAATTCGGGAAACAAGTCAAACCAAAGTTCTAAAGCAACTCTTGGTATACAATTCTCTGGAATGATCAGTTGTTATAAATTCATTGTATGAATTTCCCGTTGAAACAAACTCTTGTTGGTGTGTAGTAATGCAAAATTCATTAACTATTTACAGTTTCGTACTATTTCAGTGTCTGAGTAAAGAGTGTTTTAAGTACATAGTTATTTACATTCCATCTGTGTCACGAAACATGAGTGTTATAGACATTGCCTACTTTCCTACTGACATATTGTTTTCTCTTGTATTGAATATTTGGTGTTTTTCTAAAATGAATGTGTTAAGAAAGTTTATAAAATTTTGAATATTGTTATTTTAAACATTTCAATGCATTTTGTTATTTCTGTTCAATAAACATAAATTGACAAGTGTATAGTATCTGTCTCTGTTATGGATTATTAAAATAATTGCTGCATGAACAAGTGCAAAAAAAATCTTCCTTATTGTTACTTGAATTGAAATTGTTACCATAAATAGAGACGTAGTATAACATTTCGTTAGCAACTGTATTATGCAATAGAAAATTCACAATCTAGTTTGGAATGAATTAATTTTTTTTATAAGTAAAAAATTTGTGTTCCTTATAAATTTCAATAATACACTATTAATATTTTCAGAGCTCATTCTAGGCAGGGTAAACAGGGAGCAGCACCCTGCTGCCCTTTTACTCAAAAGAATCCATCCTGTTGCCCCTGAAGTAAATTTGTACCCTGATGTAATAGTACCCTTTTTGCCCTTTCTTTCCTCAACCCTTCTTTATTTTCGACTCTTTTTATTTAGTTTGTCATTGCTGTCAATACATAGATTTATATGGGAAAGGAAAAATAGCCATCACACCCCCTTGTTGCACTTGGCTTTGAAGTTTGCAGTTACTTCACTATCATTAAATCATAATTATTCTTAATCATTTTAATTATTAAATCATAACTACAGACACTTAAAAACATACATTTATTATTTTATTAATATTTGCATGCATTTTAAATAAATTACTAAGCTAATTAGCTCATTAACTCGATATATATATGTACGTTAATTTATTAATAAAAATTAATATGATTGCTTTGGTACTTTTAGTAAAGTAAAAAAGAAAAATGACAATGTTTTTTTAATAGGTGTAAAGCCTATAGAAAGAAATTATTGCCTTTTTAGAACAATAATGCCCTTTTTTTTAAACTTTTGCACCCTGCCCTTTTTTCTGCCTAGAATGAGCTCTGATAATTTAATAGAGTAATTCCCAACATTGACACTGTTAAAAAAAATTGTTTTGTTGCAGGCTGGCCACCCACCTGGAATTCTCAGGGAATTTTTTCATTTTGGAAAAGGCAGGGAATTTTAAAGGAAGGCTGGGGTTTTTCTTAATTGAAATTATTTTACCATCTGTTACATTCAGTTTTTTTTAAGATGGAAATTTATCGCCAAACAGTTGAATTATCATAGACTTAGCAATACTTTGCTTTGATTAAAATTTGCTCCATTTTAAACCTGTTAAACTAAAATGCCTCTTGTAACTCTCCCAGGGTTGCTAAATGAATGGAAATAACTCTGACTGATTTGGAAACTGCAGTTTAGGAAAGGCAAAGATTCTGGGGAGGGGGTTAGGATATATACTTTTTTTATATAAAAGCATGAGTTTTCTTTTTTAATTCTAGTCCATGGGCTGAAACTATTTATCATTCAACTATGTTCTGATGCTTTGGGGGTGTTATTTTCTTTAGACAAAATTATTCATAATGTTTTAATATTTTTCCCTTATAAAACTCTCCAAAAATTAGTTACAGTTTGAATTTTTTATTGCACTCTTTCTGAAAGTTTTTGTACTCCTATCCAATGAAATCAGTGAATTATTTTTTCTTAGCAAAGCCATCAGTTTCTTAAAATTGCTAACAGCAATGTTTGTTGACAAGTTGTTACAATTGTTCCATTGATGCTTATTTTCTCGATTTCATTTTAACCTTTCATAACATATTTTATTCTTAAAAAAAAAGGTTCTTTTACGAACTAACTATATGTTAACATTTAATTTTACTGTTTCGTTGGTAAAAATTTGATTTTCGATTCAAAATTTGAATTGTAGTAATCACTATGTCGAAAGTTTGTAAAATTGCTTGCATTCTAGCGATGTATTTCCGGAATTGTTTCTCCTTTTATCCTAAAAAGTTGGCAAAAACAAAGAAATGTATGGGACACACATGTTAAATGATATAAACAAAATATAATAAAATTTTATTCATATGTGTTTATTGTTAAGAAGAAAAAGGAAATTTATTTTTTTTTTTTGTTCTGCACTGTGCAGATTTCTCATTGGGCAATTCCGCAGTAAAACCAACCAGATGACTAAAATTTTAAACTTAATGTTTTTAAACAAACAAGGTATAATGTTCAAGGTTAAAAATTTAAAATTTAGAAATAATGATTTTCACTTATAAAAGTCAGTTTTCCATAATTTATTGGCAAGGCTGTTAAATGAAGGGTTACATCAATTGAAAATTTTAACTGTGGTCAATAAATCTCTAATAAGTACAGTTTTTTACATTTTTTTAAAAAAGAAAAAAATTTACACTAATAATAGAAACTGAAAATAATAAAGTAAACTGTAACAAAACATGTTATCTTGCATCAATGTGTAGAAACATGGCACAATTTTTGCTCTTTGGAACTGTTTTAAGTTTAGTTTCTGTTTAACTAAATTCGTTACTTAAATTTTACATTGAATGAGATTTTACAAAAGCCAACTTGACTGATAATTATAAAAACATTAATTTGATTTGGTTCAAAATGGAACTGTATACGTTACTAAAGTATGTAGTTTCTATTACAATTACTTCTAATACTCTTAGATATATATTGTTTTTGATTGAAGAATAAGTGTTTGTTTCTCTAGTTTGCAGAAAAATTAATTTATTAAATAGTAAGCCTACACGCACAGCAAATAGTAATACACGTCCTATTAAATTTTTAGTAGTTATTGGACCTGTAATCAGCAAAAGGAAACTGGAGGTCATTCCGATAATTATATTAAAAAGATATAATAAATAAAGATTATGTAAAATAAAGAGATAATCATATTAAAAAAGAAATTTAAATTTATTCTGGAGTCAATTTGAAATTTTTCATAAGTTTGGTGCATATGTAATGCTACATATGCTCTTTCTTGTTCCCCTCTAGCTATGTCACTAACTACAAGTAAAGGGTATATAAATTAATGTCGTCTGCTTTGAAACATGAAATAAAATATTCTGTAAGAACTGTGCAAAACGATTATTTAATTTTATGCAGGCAAAAAAATAAAGTTATTAAAGTAAAATTTTTTCTGTTTGAAGAGAACTTGTTTTCCTAGAAAAATATTTTAGACTAAATAATAACAATTTGTTTTCTTCCTTTTTATGTACAGTAACATATTTTTCAATTTTTTTATTGTACATAAAAATAAACTTTTCTGCTTTTTTTTTCTTAAGTTATTTTTTTTAATTCTAGGATTTTTTAAAATTATTAGGTTTAATAAAATATTGTCTAAATATGAGTACTATTTACATTGTTTTTAATATACGTACCACAATTAAAATAAGTGATTTTTCAACTAACTATTATGATGGAAAATGTTATAAAACACATTGACCCATCTATTCCAACTGGAAATAGAGGGCAATTTAAATTAAAGAAGTTATTTAATCGAAATTTTGTATTATATTAAGATTAAAATTAAAGTAATTTTCTGTCATTATAATGGTTATCACTAACTTAAATTTGTATCCAATTTGAAACATTTACAGCTGAGACCAAAGTAAAAAGTTTCAAATTAATTATGTATCATATTTACAAGTTAAGAACTGCATAGAATTCTTTATTCAAATGGCAGCTTCAAAATTCATTTTTGAATACCGAATATCTCTTAAAATAATTAATGTTAATTCAAAACACAATCAGCATTATTTAAATATTGGACGTTAGAAATTAGTTTAAAAAAATTTGATCAATTAATCTTATTAAGAGCACTGTTTGGATAAAATACAGTATAAAATGACTCTATATTGAAATGTAAATAATTATAAAAATTTATTGATGTATAACCGCCTGGAATTATTTTTTTTTTGCTTAATGAAAATATATTAAACAGTACTTATCCAATGCTTTTTGGGTCATTCTGTTCTTGCCATTCGGTACACTTTGTACAAAAATTACTCAAATTAACACATTAAAACATTTTTTATTCAATAAAAACAATATATTCTGCAAGCTAAACATATTTCCTCCACATCTATCTTAATATTTTAAAAACTAATGTTGTACCAAAACAAAGAAATTTAAAAAATAAAAAACAAAATCTTGTTAAGTTGTCAAAATAAATTAAGTCTAATTATTTTTTCAAGATGATATATTAAAAAAATACATTTTAAATAAAATACTTTATAATATTGATACTTTTCTTGTACTCATGCTTATCAAGAAGAAAAAATTAAGCTGACCTGGAAATTTTAAGATTTTTACCTGGACAAATCAGAGAAATTTGAAGAGGAATTTTCCACCCTGAGTTGCCACCATTTTTGCTGTGCATGTTGTCAAATTTTTTTATATTTTCTTTTCCACTTTTATTGTTTTGTCTGTTGACTGACAACCCATATTTTCATGCGTATTAGAATTAATTACTTCATTACAAAAACGTTTCTTTAAAAAAACAATCATATTTTCAGTTATATATTAGCACTAATTCTTTCAAACACTTGTTATTTTATCTAGTTTTTTGCATGATAACTAGATTTCTATACTTAAAAATGTATTTAGTTTACTTCAATACCGAAAATGGTGGCAACTATAGACCAAAATTTCTAACGATGTAGAAAAAATGGAATTTTCAAAGTTAGAATTTTAAATTTTTTCTTTCCTTCTTTTTTAAGAAATAAAATTTTTTCTTGTCATATTTTTTGCATAGTACTCAGTTGTTTTGTCCTAAAATATCTTGTCAGCAATCTTTTTGTACTGATCTATTTTTTTTCCAATCTCATTTACCTTTTATAAGGCTTTGGAAAATATGATCCGACTTCAAAAATTTTTAAATGTGTCCTGGAATCTATTTTCCCTACTATAAATTGTATGGCTGTTCTCTATCTGCTGATAACTTAAGAAAAAACAAAACAATAAGGGCTTAAGTTTTATCTACATGAATCTGGGTAACAGTAAAGGTTAGCTTGGGGTCAAAAAGAGAAGGCAACACGATCTGTTTCATCTTGTGCGTTATGGATTCATTCATTTCATCATTTCTCATCAAGTTTATTTGTAATTACAATCAAAGAATTTTTAAATTTGGTTGTTTATAAGTACAAAAGTTCAAGTTCATGGCCAATTTTTTACAGTAGATAAAATTTTGAAAATCGCACTTAGCTATCTACCGAAAAAATTGCCTTTAAAATCAAATTAATTTTAGGTAATTGTCTAAATGAATTTCTCTAATTAAATCAATCTTAATTCTATAAGCGTTTTGACATGACAATATTTGAAAAAAAAAAGTGTCTATTAAGGGTTAAGTATATGCTTTTTTATTTGTATTTTGTCAGCTGTGCTGTTGGAATAAATTAAATCAGTAAAAGTATTATTTAAAATTTTATTTTAATTGAAAATGAAACGTCCAGTCGATTAAGTTGATATACACGGAAATTTATTATCCAAAAATATCAAACTCTTACAACGTTCAGGGCTCAACATTGTCAGGTTGTGGGTGCAGTGTAATAAACAATGTGTTTCTTGATTACTGCGCATTTTGTATTTTTAGAATCCTTTTCTAAAATGAAGTAAAAAATATACCAGTTAATTACCTGCAGCTAAAAATACCTGTTATTTAAACTAGGAAAAACAAAAGCCTTATCAAAACACCTCAAATCACGTTTTAGGAATACATAATTTAAAACATTAAACCCAATTTGATTGTTAGAGGAAACGGAGAGGAGTCATTGTCTTTTTTTTAAAAATGAGAGCTGAATGTTTGGATATATTTTCCTCCAAAAGGTTAGAAAAATACGATTTTTATGTCTATCTGTTGGAAATATATAAAAATTATTTTTTTAAAACCTAATTATTTAAAGAGAGATTTTTTTGTTTAAATCTCTAGTAAAAAGAGAATGTGTGTCAAAAAAATTATAATTTTACTGCTATTGAACTTTCATTTGCATTGAAAAATGTGATATACTGTCAATATTTAATTAGCCCAAAACGAACTTGAATTTTAAAATTATTTTGGATGACTTGACATACAAGAGTACATGTGTGCAAAAATCTCTATTTTAAATAGTTTTTGCTAAACCAAATTAGACGGAGCTCAAAAATAAATATATAAAGAAATAAATCATCATTTTTGACAAAAAATAACTCGAAAATTAATGACGGTATCAGTAATAGTTTCATATCATTACATTTCTCTTAATACGTACTAAGTTACATATTGTTTCCCCTAATAGTTATTAAAAACTTTTGAATTTATTTTATTTTTTAAGAAATTATTTGTTTATTCTTAGGCTGTGAAATGCAGTTTAGCGGAAACTATAAGTATAGGAATTAGGATTCTTTGTAGCCAACTACAATTATCTCTGAAAATGAATAAGAGGTGGATGTATGGCTTTGCAATTCAATTGAGTTACAAGAGTGAGAAACGCATGTGTTAAAAAGTTTCTGAAACAGCAACGACAGTAACTTATTTTCAATATAGTGAGAAACTGAATTTTTTTTCCTTCTTTTTTTTAATTTTATTAATTGTTTGTCGAGTTGTGGTGGCTCAGGGAATAGAGAGTTCATCTTCCAACTAGGCGAACAGGATTTGACTGCCAGTGATGGCTGGTCGATACGAATTCCGCGCCCAGCTCGCAACGACCACAGTGCTGACGAAAAATATCCTCAGTGGTAGAGTCCCCTTGCCGTCATGGTTTAGAGTGATCATAGGTTAGAGTCCCCTTGCCGTCGGGCTAACCGTGGGAGGTTTCCTTGGTTTTCTTCTCCATGTAACGCAAACGGGGGTAGTTCCATCAAAAAGAGTTAGTTCCTCTATGAAGGCAGATTTCTCTAATTCTCTTTCTTTCTAATATTTGATTCAAGAGTTTCCTTGTCTTCTGGATTGGGTTCAAAATTGCAAGGCTACGGAGTTGAACATCAGTTGTCATAAATCCAAGTTTTCTTTTGTCGGCTGTTAAAAAATAAATAATATAAAATAAAAAATTGTTTGTCTTGAGTCTCGGTGGCTCAGGAAATAGAGTGTTTGCCTCTTCAAAGTTATTCAAGTTTGAATCCCAGCTATGGTTTGGCGATATGAATTCTGCTCCTGGCTCAAACCGAGCACAGTGCTAAACATAAAATATTCTCTGTGATAGATAGATCATTTGTTAGAATTCTCCTGCCGTTGGATTAACTCTTAGAGCAAATAAAAGGAAGGAGATTACTTGGCAATCACCATTCAGTAAGCCAAATCCCTCTTGTGCTCAAAACAGCGGATTCTCCCGAAAGAAATACATTACGTTTCATTATTAATTCGATTGTATACAGTCAAGAATCATAGAAAAACGAAATTAAGTGGAAAGCCATCAATTTTCCATCAATTGGGTTACTTAATACATTGTTTGCATGCATTTTGTTTTTTTAGTTTGTTTTATATTTCTTCTAATCATAAGGTTAATTGCTTGAAATTTTGTCATAAACAATAAGCATAACTCACAATATCGCACAATGTTTTGATCGCTATACGTTTGATTTTAAGTGATTAAACACGTAATGCTTAATTTAATAATAATTTATGTATATAATAATTTATTTCGTACATTTTTTAGTAATATTATTTTTAATTTAGTAAAAACAACAGTTTAATATCTAAGTTAATATCAAGCCCACACATATTTAAGCTTACTATTTATACATTTCTTTTATTGTTATTTTACAGATATAAAATAAATTGTTTAATATAAAAATAAATTTTAAAAGAATCAATAGAATATTCAGGGAACAACAAACTTTTATTTAATCATTATATATAAAAAGAATTATTAATTGATTAGAGTTGTAACATAATGCCTTGTTGACCAATAAGCAACAAATTCGTATTTCTTTTTTAAACTTTTATTTTTCTTTGGAATTTATTAAACTTATCTTTGAATCCTTCAGAATTTATTACATTATTTTTCCTTTAATTTATTGTTGCTCATCACCACTATATTTGCTTTAATGAGTTTAATACCACAAGAGCCGCATGCACTGCACTGCGGCAAGCTCAAACGTTATAACCTATTTAATTTAATGAAATCAAACTGTTTTGTAAATAAAATTACGGTCATGAGATCTCTAGAGAAACGAAATATTATTATGCATATTTGAGCAACCGCTTTCAAAAGAACGTTTCTACAAAATGAAGAAATACTAGAAAGTTGATAAACACTTTTACGATATTCTCCTATCGTAAACTGTAGCATAATAATAATGCTTAACACTTTTTATTTTGTGTTTCAGAACGTTAAAATAAATGTCTTCCGAATAGAATTAACATATTATTTCCATAGTCATTAACACTTTTTCGAGCTAATTTCTTTTGATGTATAAATGAGAAAAATTATTAAGTACTTCTATTCGGTAGACCTTGGAGAGATGTTTAAAATTATGTTATATTAGTATTATTTCTAAATAAAACGATTTGTAAATTGAATTTATTTCCTGATGCTGTAAATATAAATAAACAGTTCTTTTAAGATTAAATGTTCGTAAGCAAGTAACCGAATGTAAAAGCATAATTTTTCTATTTTATTAATAAAATTTTTTTTAAGAAGACTTACATAATGGTTGTATTTTTATGTATGTTAGTTTTTTTAAATACAAATAATCCAATTTATTAATGTAAATACATTCTGTCTGCTAATTATTTTCTTGCTTTATTTTCTAAATATTCTAACATCGCTCGCTATAAAATATTACATTGATATATTTGGTGATTATTCAAACTGCACCAATACTAAGAAATTTTAATACCGATACTGTGGAAAAGAGTGTTTTACGTTTTCTCAAAATGTGTTTGTATCGGAGAAAATTATTTGATAGTGACAAATTTTGACTATCAGGCCGCGAGCAATAACATGGGATGCTAAAAATACAGTTAATCTCCATTTTGAAGGGATGAACGTCAAAAAAATGAGTGTTACTTAATTTAATAAGTTGAAGAAACCGAGAAGGACAACAAATAAGTATAAATAATAAAAAAAATGATATTATTTTTAGCTCTAAAAATTGAAGAGCTTAACATGTGATATTTTCATAGAGGCTATAATCAAGGTAAGAAAAAAAAAGTAATTTCCAAACTATTTTATTACCAATTTATTAGAATAAGGTTAGGCTTGAAATTCTTTGCCTTATTTTATTTAACGCTGCCTAATTGGAAAATAGAAATCATGCAAGCATACGAAAAACTAAAGTGGTTTAATTATGTTAAGATTAAAGTGAAAGCAAAAGCATCTGTTACATTAACATGCAATCACTTTATGTTATATTCACCGATTCATAAATACTCCTAAAATGTCACTTACCTGGTTCTTCCACAAAGCTTTCCAATTGCGTCGGTATATGCCTTTCAGTTTCCAGCATGATTTCGCAGTGTTGCTCAGTACTTTGATTTTTTATTTTCATTCAGAAAATTCAAGTACTTTTGAATTTCAGAAGATATTATATCTTAACTATCCTGGTTGCTACTGGTCACAAAAATTTTCGAGAACTTTATTCCAAACTTGATGATTTTCAAGAACTTTTGAGCTAACTAATTTCTATCAAATAATTTCTTTAATGAACCTGATATTGAGGAACAGGAATTAGTTTTTTTAAAATAAATGGTAAATAACAAATCCACTAAGGGTTTTGTTTGAGACGGTAGATATTCAAATCATCACTGGCGATAAGAGAAAATGCCCGAAATTAAGGTTCACATTTGTAAGTAATCTGTAAAAAAATAATGTAGAAAAAGATCATGAAAATTGTGTAGTGGCACAATTTAATAATATGGATTTCTGAACAAAAATAATTTAGTTGTAAAAACCATTAGTAGATGGCACTTTTCTATTCGTCTTGATCTCTCAGATAAATGTTTTGACAGTGAAAGTACCTCAAAAGCTTTGTCTGCCTTAATCCTATCACATCTATCACCGAACTTTAAGATAGTATAGCACATCATTTTCGAATATCCCCTTCTTTCGAGGATTTAACATACTTTTAGAGAGCAGATAGATACATCGCATTTATAGTGCACAACACAATAGTGGACATTTTGAAAACAGATTGTTATATTTTATATATTACACAGGGGAACATTTTTGTTTTGTTTTCTGCTGTATGATATTTTTTTAACAGATCTTAGATATTGCCGCATCACTTATTTTAAATTTGTAACCGGTTTCTTTATCCAAGCTAATTTTTATTTTTAAAATCAGATTTTTAGTCTTTTATTTTGTTGAAGTTTGCAAGTTAAAAAACGTTATACATCACAGGGGATCACATAAATGTTGCGAATTACTTTTCCAGGCGAGCTAAAGCACATAAACTGGATTAAAATAGTATAAAACTTCAAATACACTAAATTGAACTGTTCATGCCCTGTTTTCGTTGATCATGTTGAGAAATGTTATTATATGCCTCTGGGGGTGCTTCCCTATTATGAACAGTTCCTTCGTGTACAGCTGAAAAGTTCATTATAGGTATAGGGAGGCGCCTCTAGCCGCGTATGAGGACAACTCAGAGCATGTGTTTCTATGAAATTTTAATTCTCATGATGTGCCCTAACACCTTTAGAAATTTGTTGCTGCAATTATGCGACTCCTTTATGTATATAATGTTTTTAAACTTAAACATTTCGACCGACGAAAAAAAAGACTAACAATGTCATTGAAAAAAGTCTGTAGCTTTAGCAGCAAAACTATTTTCAGATTTGAAATTTCCACACCCGAATCAAGTATTTGTATAAAGCAACAAAAAATTTGTCCCCAGTGTTATTCATACTAAGTTGCCTATGTTCTCTAAAAAATCTATGATCCACTATATAGTGGGTTTTTTATGATACTTAAAATTTCTATTATTTTTGCATGGCATTTCCCAATAATAATATAGGTTCATAAGAATTTGCTGTCTAATTTTTGATTCACAAATGTGAATTTTAAGTAGAGGATGATACACAGAATATACACGTTTTCCTTTATGGATCCTATAGTATAATCATAAAATTACATTAAAAAAAGTTTTTTTGGTTATAATTTGCTCTGTTTGATAATGAATATTTATGGTGTATACGGAATTTTTTACGGCCTTCAGGGCCGTCTTAATAGCATGCAAGGCCCTTGGGCATAAAAATGCTCTAGACCTCTAAGCATACCATAATGTTTAAAAATGAACTAGAAAACTTCACATACATAAAATAAATCATTTTTAAGATATGATGCAATAATTTCAACAAATTTAAACTATTTTAGATTACCCCAAAAACTCAAATAAAACATTTTTAAACTATGTGTAATTTTTAAAAAAAATTTAGATGCTAACCAGTTGTAATCCTCAAATAATAAAATTAAATTAATTAAAATAATTAAATTAAATTAAATAAACATAAAGATATAACAAATTAAAATAAATTCAAAAGGTATGAATTATTTTGCCAAACTAAACTTTTATTAAAACATCTTTCAATGCCCAAGTACCTAAAATTTTCATTCGAACGTTGAAAAATAGATTTCGGTTACCTATTTAATTTTTCTTGTTGATAAACTATTCAAATTATTGGTGTTTGCATGATAATCAATCACTATTTGTAGAAAAAAATGCACACTTTATATAATATAATATATTTATTTTAAAAAGTATGTAAGACAATGTTGCTTATTCTTTAAACACAATTTATAAAAAGTAAGATTCTCAAGGGCCCCTTGAGAGCCTGGGGCCCCCGGGCACTGCCCAGGTGTGCCCATGCGTAAGACGGTACTGGCGGCCTTTTTTCTAAATCTTTTTTTCCCTCAAAAATATTTAGTTCCAAAAGCTTTTTAACACTTGGATCATTGATAATTTGATTTTAATTTCGAAAATTAAAACAATCTACTAATTGTACGGCTGACGAATGATTTTTAATAGAAATATTTAAAACAAAAGTACTCTTTGAAGAATTTTTGCAAGTTATAAAATTATAATTAGAGAAAAAGTCAGTAGTTACGTTGGTAAGTTATGTACCTATTATGTACCTATGTACCTATGTACCTATGTACCTATTATGTACCTATTATGTACCTATGTTCGTTATATTAGATATATTAGTACTCATAGAAGTTATATTTACAAATGCATTGATTTATTTAAAAAAATTTTTGTAAAAGTTGTTTTTTATTTTATGAAAAAATTTTTTTCGGAAAATATTTATTTCGAACTCACACAACTAAAAATTAATGGATTATTTAGGGACAATAACAATTATACTCTTAAAATAATCGAAGAAATCAGTACTCATATGTTTGATTTTGGAATTTTAATTATCTTGTTTTGTAAGATCTTCAGTACTTACAAGTACGATGTTTCAGTTATCCAGTTTTTTATTTTTTGTAGTAATCCAAATTTCTTCCTGGTTTCCATCCAGTTTCTTCAGAAGGCTTAATTCAAATGACTGAAATTATTTGTATAATTTAGAATAAATATTTGAAACAATTGAAAGGGTAATGTTTTTTTTTTTTTCGATAAAAATAAGAGTAGCATTTAGTGAATGTTGCAACAATCGCATTTTATTAATTGTTTCAGATTTATTATTGAGTGCTTCAGAGTTTAATTTGAGATGTTTAAT
Source organism: Parasteatoda tepidariorum (assembly GCF_982258835.1). NCBI lineage: Eukaryota > Metazoa > Arthropoda > Arachnida > Araneae > Theridiidae > Parasteatoda > Parasteatoda tepidariorum. The sequence goes on along the minus strand of NC_141756.1, from coordinate 64,309,142 downwards.
ACAATTGAATAAAGATAAATGTCGTATTTCATTAATAGTTAAAAATGTTTATAATGTTATTAATCGTTATTAATTAAAATTGCTAATATTTGAAAATATTCTCTTAGGAAAAAAAGTTTCCTGAGTTTGGAACAGGCAGATAAATTCGTTGCGCCATCTATTGAACATATATGCAAATAACTTTATAAAAATATGTTAATTTTAGTTTAATATCCTTAAGAGGAGTGAGTGGTGTGACCTCACTCCCTCAGTGCTATAGCTAGGAGGCTGGCAAGCATACTTGCTAAATTTTTCTAGCAATTTAATTCAAAATATTCTTTTAATATGAATGAAAAATGTTACTTTTGACAACATTTCTTATGAGATACATAAAATTTATTATTTTAACTCATTAATGTCCATACACAAAATGTGATATATGAGAACACCTACATGAAAAAGTTAGAGCTCATATTTATACCAAGTGGGTATTTCTTCCTTTTACCTACCACTTTAGCTTTAAAAAACATTCAAATACAAATACTTCAGATCCAAATACATATATTCGTAACATTGTAGTAGTCAGAGCCATCTTGTCTTTTCAGAATATTTCCTAATAATATAACACTCGTGGTATATATACATATATTTATATTTATTTTTGAAAAAAAAAGAGGAACCTTTCGTTTTTAAAGAACGTTAGGTACACATGGATTAAAGTGACAAAATTATAGTTGTAACAATATTAATATTTTTAATGGAAATGTAAATATAATCGTATTTTACAATAGCACATAATAAGTAATTGTATTGTATCGCAATTATCGTGGAACTGTAGTCTGTTCTATTACAATATTCTTGCAATACTAGATTTATTATAGTTACAATTTATTTTGCTAAGTAAACAAACATAGCTAGTAACTAAGCATAACACAATTGAAATTATCATATTAAGATAAATAATTTAATAAAATTATAAAGGCTCGGGCTAATTCATTTGTCACACTTCTTTTCGCTTTACAAAATTCTCGACTACATCAGCAAGAGGAAAAAATTATTAAATTTTTTTTTTACTTGAGGTTTTCTTTTTTTTTACTTAAATTTATAATACATAAATGAGAGTGTAACAAAAAATCTGCATTTATAGAAAAAAATAAAATGACCAAATTGAAATAGTTATTCCAGTTGGAAAAAAAAATTATGCTGGAGCCCTTAGAAAATTTTTTCGAGGGGATTCTCGAGTACCTATTGGAACATGAACCAGAGGCAGGCCCAGATTAAGGTGGCTTCACTGCATTAATGGGAATTTCGAAGCACTTAAAGTGAACAACTGGAACACCCTGGACAGGATGAGAGCAGAATAAAAAAATATCTTAAAGAAGATCTTGGCCCGCAAAAAGCAGTCGAATCAATGAAGAAGAACTCGCTTTAACTTTAAATAAAATTATTAAGTTATTCCTTTCAAAGTGAAAATATTTTTTTAATTAAAACATTTTATATTTAAAAAAATGCATGAACCAGGATTTTGGTGGCCAAAAATACAGAAAAATATCTTCCAAAATATAAAAAAATTTGCCTTTTATATAAAATAAAAAAATTCCATTATAATTAAACCTGAATTTCAATCCAAAATATAATTTCTTTTATAAACTTTTATTTAGCATATAATTTTATAGAAATATGCTTAGTAAGAGAAATTGAGAGGCAGTTTTTTATTAAAGTTTAAAATAAATTTCAAACGCCGAAATGATAAAAATCTAAAGAAGAATTTGAAAATTGATACGTGCTCTGTTTTTTGGATGTATATGTTACCGTGAGAAATAGAAATCTGAAGAATGTCCACTTTCACTGGTGAATGTCAACAATCACACAGTCGCTTCGCTGAATGCTCCAAAAATCTGCTAGAACAGATTTGATATTAATTTATTCATCGATATGAAGTATTCAATCGATATTTTAATAGCAAATTAGGATAGATTAAGAAAATCATGAGAGAATAATGTTTGCCCTGGCAGTGGCCTTTAACTTGAAAAAAAAAGTCAGTGCAAAAGCGTATATTGAGCAAAGACATTTGAAAAAAGGACCAGTGTAGGAAATACCGAGCAAGTGTATACCTGGCAATATCACTGAACTTTAAAAAAATATTAGTGTCGAGTAAGCCGGGAGAAGATTTTAAATTTAAAAAAAAATTAGGGTTGGCATTACCAGCTGTTATTCTCACACCTGCTAGGCATTCCCAACACTAATATTTTAATGTTTTTCCTAATCTCTCCCAATCGAATATTTAAATATCCATTAAATACTAAAATATTGATGAATAAATTAATATCAAATCAGGTTTAGCATATATTTCGGACATTTACCAAAGTGATTATTGATTGTTAACATTCGTCGGTGAAGTTGACAATTACCAATTACCAGGCACGGCATTTTACATTGGCAAGTATATACATGCAGCATGACATACATATACATTGACATGTATATACATGCAATTACATGTATATACATGTAATTTCAACTCTTCACTTTTGTTCATTTTCATTTTCGATTTTGAGTAATTTATTTCCTGGAAATTGTTCTGTCAAATAGTTAAAATGTGATAAGTGTGGAACAATGAGATATTATTTCTAAAAAATTTTATGAGTGACATATGGAGAAAACTTGGTTGTAGGTGATCTGGAAATATTAAAAAGAAATCATGCAAAAGTATGATCCGAGATATGTAAAAAAGTATTCAAATTTAAAAATACTTTTAATTATAAAATTTGAAAACATTCGAAATGTCAAAAAATGGCCTGAAAGAGAACAGACAGAAAAGCAAAAAAATTGCAAATAGATGCTGAAAATATTATATTTAGGTAAGAATTCCGAAAATATGTATTATGTGCGGAAATTCGAATACACCATGTGTATTGAATTTTATATTACTTATTTATGTCTTTTCGCAACAAATTACTCATAAATTTTATCTTATTGCATTACTTTTAAAATCATGTTCTTAACTTTATTTACGCAACAATTTTGTAAAGAAAATTTATGTGCCACATGTTGCATTTTTAACTGTTTATAATTTCTGAGTCACTAAGATGCGTTTAAAATAATTTCAAAATTTTTATCAGACATTTAAATAAATACGTCACTAGGATAAAACATTATCTTCCTTCTTATTTTTGTGTTTATTTAAACTTCGAACGTTCTATTTTAATTTCAACCTTTAATGACTTTGGAAGAAGATTTACATTACGTTATGTTACGATGCGTTAATTTTGTTTATATAAGAGTAAATTAGCGTAAACTTTTAAATTTTAAAGAACAAATCTATTTTTTATCCGTGTAAAAGCTAGATTTGTATCTAAAATATTTTTAATGATGATTATAACAATATTTAATTATAATCATGATTTGTAATCATGATTGTAGGAAAGAAAACTTTTTTTCCTGTAAAGAGTTAGTTTTTTAAAAATATATCAGGATTAGTTTCAAATGTTACTGCTTAGTAACAGTTGAAAGTTTAAATATTTAGTCCATTCAAATAAGATAAAAAAACGATATAGCTGGAAAAAATGTGCAAAATTTTAAAGCTTTGGATAAATATTCATATGAAGTCTAGCACTGGAAAGCAAAAAAAGTTCTCAATTTCCCTCTAAAACTGTTATTTTTAGATACTTTGTAAATGTTGTTGTCGTCGGCCATTTTGGCAGAGGGGTTGCGATTGTTCTTGTTTTTCAGTGGCGCCATCTTTGCCCAAGAATTCGACTGCTGCCACACCTGTTTATATTGGGGACCCATTCATACATCCATTCATTCGTCCACAAATCGTAATTTTGACTTGAACCAGAAAACGATCAATCTTCGAAACTTATGAGTCAACTTGAAAAATTGGCCTATAAATAACCCAGAACAGCTCAATTAAAATGATATTTTATTTTATTTTTATTGTTTAACACCAAAATTCAGAAATGTTTCCTTTTTCGTTTTTTTTTTTTTAGAATAATTTATGCAATAGCAAATATATAAGTGATCCTTTAAAAATCTAAATTTAAGAAAGGGTAAAATGTGATTTATAATTTTTTTTAAAAAATACTGTGGGGGGGGGCTTTGATTCCAAATTACATTTTTTCTAAATTATATTATTAACAATAAAATAAAATAAAAATAATATGATATTTTTAATTTATTTTTATTTTATTTTATTGTTAATAATATAATTTAGAAAAAATGTAATTTGGAACAATTATCCTTTTTGTAAACGATTTTGAAATATGGATTTATACTTTAATAAAGCAAAGAATTAAGTTTTGCTTACCAACCACTGGAATTGCTTACTCAGTTTTAATTAAGATAGCTTCCTATGCCATTTCCGCTTTTTCTTTTTTGCTTTATACCTTAGATATATTTCACTAGATATATTTTAGATATACTTTAATATATTTTAAACTTTGATTACATTAAAGGCTACGACCCCCGATCGATATCGCTCATCTAGCTTAGAAACTGCTTGTGTAGTATTTTTCTAATCAATTCGCAATCGGAGATGGATTACCATTGAGGCGGTAAAAAGTCAGTATTGGGGTAGATTGCTATTCGTATTTGCTATGAGATTTTATAATTTTTGTTTTTGTTTTATAAATAAAAAATTTATTTTTATTTTATGAAAAAAAATAATAATGAAGATTTACGATTTAACTGAATCAAAAGTACTTGGAAATTTAAACAATGTATATGGCGTATTGTTTATCTCCAGACGTTAGAGTACATGGGCGCAAACAATTATAATTCTATTGCTAATAGTTTTCACTAAAAAAAATAATAATAATTTTTTTTTTTAAAAAATGAGGAAAAACTTAACCCTTTATTTAAAATAAGTCTGTTCTTTTATTTAAACTTTATTAAGGCTCTTTCATCTGTTCCCTATCGCTCGCAACTTTTTTCAGGTCGCTAAGTTCGCCCATTTCATCTGTCCTTACATTAAAATAACGCACAATTAAAAAACAATTCAACATAAAATTATAACTTCATAAATATTTTTAAGAACAAAAATGTTAATGCTCATAAGAAACTTTCATTTCAAATTATTTTTAATTTTTTTATTCAAATGAAAAATAATTTGAAATGACATTTTTTTATTCCTGTAATTTTCCTGTGACATTAATCACGTTTAAATTATTAAGAGCACAATGAAAGAAAATAAAATTAAAAACTACATAAGGTTTAAATAAAAAATAAAATCTCATACACAGAATGGAAACTCAATCGAAGTTAAATGCACTTTTTTAGCTTTTAACCCCGTTGGGAATTATCAATCGATGTTTAAAATTTCAAATCGCGAAGATTTAAATAGAAAAATAATTTCTCTCAAATAAATTAAGGAAAGAAGGAAAAGGTAGTCTGACGTCACTCACAGGCGTCGTTACTCAGGTGAGAAGGCAAAAAAAAAAAAAAAAAAAACATTTATAAGACTCTTGACATTAGTTCATATAAATATTAACATCGAACCTCCCAATTAAAACAATAAATTTTTTTTTAATGAAAGTGCAAAATTTGGATATGGTTGTGCCCAAAAGACGGAAAAAATATGTATTTTAACCTTTCAGGATTTCCACCGCCGGTTTAGTAAAACGACTTAGTTTTAGTAAAAGTTTAGACCGTCGGTTTAGTTAAACGAGAATGTATTTTCCCTATACACTATTTTCCTATCTAAAAAAAATGGAAAAAACCGGTTTTACTATGCAGAGAAGACTGCAGGTTAAAATACGACTTTTTAAGTGCAGAATCGTCAGTGGGTTAAAAAAACAGCACTATTTTAAAATTTAGTAATTCCGAAATTGATTCGAAATTTTTGAAAAGGTTCTTTATCTTCGCATGGAGCATAATTGTAATTAAATTTAAGAAAATTATAATTTCAATTTTAAAAATCATAATTTTTTAAATTATAAAGTAGGTATAGTGCGGCTTTCAGGAGAACTCCTCCAGACACCCGCCTCGCGTAGTTTAGGGTACTATGGTTACGAGAAAAGGTCACTTGGAATATGGATGTGGGGTGAATAGTGTTGTCTTAATCTTAGCGTAGGTCGTCGTGAGTAAACCAATCGATACCTTCTTTTATCCATTTCATCCCCATTAGAAATGTGCTCTCGCCTTTTACCATAGCAGCAGACAGCCCCAGACTTTCAGATTGTCTGTTCTCCTCAGAGCTCACTAGAGCTGCACAATGGGCTATTGGCGACTGTTTGGGAAACAACCCTGAGGATGATCCGAAGACATGCCATCAAAATTTTGATCCTCTGCAGAGGGGATGGCTCCCCTGCTTTGGTAGCCCGATGACCTGTACGCGAAGTTCAGCACTTTACGGTAGAACAGTTTAACGAGGACCAATACCTCGCACCCTCGATCCCTATACAGGCTGATAAAAGTGGTCACCCACGAGTTTACTGACCGCAACTAGCGATGCTTGACTTCGGTGTTCTACAGGGAATTTAAATTATAATTTTTCTGCAATTAATTTAGCCTTTGCACCAAAAAATTCAAAAATTTAACAATGTAAGCAATTTAAATATTGTTAAACTAATTCGAATTTTGAATAAATTATTACAGTATTAAATAAATTTCAAATTTAAACAAAGTATTCATGTTCATGATCAAACCTTAGAATATGCATAACTTCAAAACCAATCATGCTGTAGTTTAATTGTCGTTGTATAAAAATCATAATTCCCCTATTAATTATCGCAAAACTAAATAATGCAAAAAAAAAGAAAGAAAAAAAAAACTTTAAATTTGACATAAAATAATTAATAACGTCATCAATAATCTCACGGTGTACAAAAGTTCGTTAAACTTTTTTTCTAAAAATCAGCATAATTTTCTCGCGTTTTATCTGACAATTTTTGTATAAAGGCAATGAGAACCACATTCGTTGAAATTTTTTTACAATAGCGGCGACGGTGGCTAGAGAGACTATTAATTCTATATAGCGAGACTACTTATTAATATAGAAAGTCTAGTTATTAATATAGAGAGGCTAAGATATTTAATATAGAGAGACTAGATATTTAGTATAGAGAGTAGAGAGACTACTTATTAATATAGAGAGACTAGTAATTAATATAGAGAGACTACTTATTAATATAGAGAGACTAGATATTGAGTATAGAGAGACTAATTATTAATATAGAGAGACTAGTTACTAATATAGAGAGACTAGTTATTAATATAAAGGGACTAGTAATTAATATAGAGAGACTAGATATTTAATATAGAGAGACTAGATATTTAGTATCGAGAGATTACTTATTAATGTAGAGAGACTAGCTTTTAATACAGAGAGACTACTCATTTATGTAGGGAGACTACTTACAAATATAGAGAAACTAGTTATTAATTTAGAGAGACTACTTAAGAATATAGTTTGACTAGACATTAACATAGTGAGACTAGTTATTAAGATAGAGTGACTAGCTATTAATATAGAGAGACTACTTAAGAATATAATTTGACTAGACATTAACATAGTGAGACTAGTTATTAAGATAGAGGGACTGGTTATTAATATAGAGAGACTACTTAAGAATATAGTTTGACTAGACATTAACATAGTGAGACTAGTTATTAAGATAGAGTGACTAGCTATTAATATAGAGAGACTACTTAAGAATATAATTTGACTAGACATTAACATAGTGAGACTAGTTATTAAGATAGATGGACTGGTTATTAATATAGAGAGACTACTTAAGAATATAGTTTGACTAGACATTAACATAGTGAGACTAGTTATTAAGATAGAGTGACTTGCTATTAATATAGAGAGACTACTTAAGAATATAATTTGACTAGACATTAACATAGTGAGACTAGTTATTAAGATAGAGTGACTTGCTATTAATATAGAGAGACTACTTAAGAATATAGTTTGACTAGACATTAACATAGTGAGGCTAGTTATTAAGATAGAGGGACTAGTTATTAATTTAGAGAGACTACTTGAGAATATAGTTTGACTAGACATTAACATAGTGAGACTAGTTATTAAGATAGAGTGACTAGCTATTAATATAGAGAGACTACTTAAGAATATAATTTGACTAGACATTAACATAGTGAGACTAGTTATTAAGATAGAGGGACTGGTTATTAATATAGAGAGACTACTTAAGAATATAGTTTGACTAGACATTAACATAGTGAGACTAGTTATTAAGATAGAGTGACTAGCTATTAATATAGAGAGACTACTTAAGAATATAATTTGACTAGACATTAACATAGTGAGACTAGTTATTAAGATAGATGGACTGGTTATTAATATAGAGAGACTACTTAAGAATATAGTTTGACTAGACATTAACATAGTGAGACTAGTTATTAAGATAGAGTGACTTGCTATTAATATAGAGAGACTACTTAAGAATATAATTTGACTAGACATTAACATAGTGAGACTAGTTATTAAGATAGAGTGACTTGCTATTAATATAGAGAGACTACTTAAGAATATAGTTTGACTAGACATTAACATAGTGAGGCTAGTTATTAAGATAGAGGGACTAGTTATTAATTTAGAGAGACTACTTGAGAATATAGTTTGACTAGACATTAACATAGTGAGACTAGTTATTAAGATAGAGTGACTAGCTATTAATATAGAGAGACTACTTAAGAATATAATTTGACTAGACATTAACATAGTGAGACTAGTTATTAAGATAGAGGGACTGGTTATTAATATAGAGAGACTACTTAAGAATATAGTTTGACTAGACATTAACATAGTGAGACTAGTTATTAAGATAGAGTGACTAGCTATTAATATAGAGAGACTACTTAAGAATATAATTTGACTAGACATTAACATAGTGAGACTAGTTATTAAGATAGATGGACTGGTTATTAATATAGAGAGACTACTTAAGAATATAGTTTGACTAGACATTAACATAGTGAGACTAGTTATTAAGATAGAGTGACTTGCTATTAATATAGAGAGACTACTTAAGAATATAATTTGACTAGACATTAACATAGTGAGACTAGTTATTAAGATAGAGTGACTTGCTATTAATATAGAGAGACTACTTAAGAATATAGTTTGACTAGACATTAACATAGTGAGGCTAGTTATTAAGATAGAGGGACTAGTTATTAATTTAGAGAGACTACTTGAGAATATAGTTTCACTAGACAATAACATAGTGAGACTAGTTATTAAGATAGAGGGACTAGTTATTAATATAGAGAGATTAGTTATGAAGATAGAGGGACTACTTATTAATATAAAGAGAATAGTAATTAATATAATTAACCTACGTATGGCAGATTATAAAGAAACATACTTTGGTACTAAATTTAGATATATTTGATGAAGCAATTAATTATTATGTTAATCGGGGAAAAGAAAAAATATCACTATTGTTTCCTCTATATTTTTTTAAAATTATTTTTTGGATAAATTCTTTCAAAGTAAATTTATAAAATGCAAAATCATTCAGCATTTGTGACTACAGAATATTAACACAAAGTGTCTGTTTAAAATTACTTAACACGTCCCATTTTTCATTTAAAGTGTTTATTTATTTCAATAAAAGAATTAATTTCAGTAACTTAGTTTATGCATGATTCATACTCTTATTTAATATTTTAAGAGTAGGAATGTTTCACAAATTTTAAAATTATGCCCTTAATAGTTAGTAAATCTATTTTCAAATTTTTTACTTTTTTATTAAGACTTTATAGTGACTGTTAGGGATCAGAAGTGACCTGGAAGTAAAAAATTATTCAAATTTGAATTACATTTAACACATTTTGCGGTTTTAAGATACACTATTAACAATGGATTGGAAATTTTTACTTTTTAAAAACAAGTTGCATTAAATCTTCCAAAATTCATCTTTCAATTTCATATGTTTAAACATATTTCACATTTTGAAACATGATTGATTTTATTTTTAAACATGATTAACGCAAAGCATTTTATCTAATGTCGTAAACGTGAGAATCATATAAATGATAGGTTTTTGAGAAAGCTCTCTCAATTTAAAAGTTCTTTGAAAAAGTACCGTTTCGTTCCACTAGCATTGTTCGAGGAAATCATGTATTTTTACTAAAGTTTTATAATAAACATAAAACTATTCTCTCTCTTTGCCATTTGTATATATTATATCACGACTGACCTTTTTAGAACAAGGCACCATTCATAACGATACAAAACTTCATTCTGAATAAAGAAAGACTACGCAGCTAATTAAATAAAGACAGTTCGTTTATTTATTATTATTTATGAATGCAATTGCTAAGATCACTTCTTTTATTTATGCATTGCATGCCTTCTAATGTAAATACGTTACTCGGAAGCATTTGTACCAATAAGGACCCAGAGATCTTTACAACGAAACAAAGATAGGTATTTGTTTGTTATCTGACATTTTCAACGTGGTCTTATAATATGCTGTTTATAATAAATACTACATACTATTTTTTTTGAAAATATCTTTGAATTAAAAGATATATATTTGCAATTCTTTTGCAGGTTTGAAAAAGTATAGAAGGTAGAAATGTTTCATCATTGTTTTTATAAGATGAAGAGTCATTGCCTGATCTTGCTGATATTATTTTTTAAGTATAAGGACTATTGCCCTGCATTCTTCACATTTCATTTTATATCCAGAATGCTTTATTTTACGTCAGTGAGCATCTGACCCATTTTTGAGTTTGCAGCCATTTTTGCCATTTTTGAGTTTAACGTTCAATTCCGTAGCCTTGAATTTTGAACTCAACGTAGAAGGCAAGGGAACTCTTGGATTAAGCATTGGGTCAAATGAGCGATTACGGGAGTACTGTCTGATGGAACTAAACCACATTTGCGTTACATAGAGACGAAAACCACAAAAACCTTAAGCGGTTAGTCGGGCGGTAAAGAGATTCTAGCCCATTTCGCGTCTACCACTAAGGAAATTTAACGACATCAGCGTTGCCAGTGCCAGACGGGAGTAGAATTCGAATTGACAAGCCAACGCTGTGAATTGAACCTAGGTCACCTCGTTCGGAAAGAAACGCTCTATCCCCTGATCCACCACTGCTTATATTCCTTAGATTGATGTTTTTTAGGTTAAGGGCCGTTTCAGGTTTATATTTGCCCGGTATTCCTTATACTGATGTTTTATAAGTGTGGAGGCCATTGTCTGATATTGCTTGCTCAAGTATTTTTTCGTGTCTAAATTGTGGGAGATTCACTTCCTTTTTCCGAAAAAAAAGTCAAATACTGTGGTGGAAAATTAATACAAAGTGTGGCAAACTCAAAGCGACGACATGATTTTAGATGTATTCTGTTATTTAATAGTTAATATTTTATTTTTGAAAACCGAATTCTGAAATCGGAAAAATGATGTTTCAGAAAGAATGATGATCTATATCCCCTACCGTTCTCCACCAGAAGTAGATATGGAACAGTCCACTTCTATAGAGAGGCAGCTAAAAATTAAAGGAGTAGCACTGTTCGATTATTTTTTCTTAATCTTGCCCCCAGAGGAGTGAAATAGCAATTACATTAAAAAAGTATCACACTTGTTTCGTGTTTTGTTTATTTTATTTTATTTTAAATAATATATGAAGTTGCTAAGGGTTTAAAAATTAACTATTTATCGTATTCCAAATTGATTTGAATGTTTGATTATTTAAAAAAAATGCTTGTTGCGTTATAACTTTACGTTAAACAAGTTAATCCAGCTGTTGTTAAACGTTCCCTTTGGTGTTTTTATTTTGATTTGTTATTTTGATTTTGATTTGTTTAAACAGAGATTATTTCTAAAAGTAAGTATTACAAACTAAGCATTTAAACTAAGCATTATTTTGCTAAAACAAAATAATGATAAAATTTTATTGTGTTGACTTAAAATTTTTAGCAAAATAGTGCCGAATCATTTTGCCAAAAAGGTGTCTCCTTTAACATAAAGTTTAAAATCCCTTCCAAAAAGGAGGTCTGAAATAAATATTTAAGCGACGAAAAAAAACAAGAACACTAATGAAATTTTATGACTCACTTTTGAGAAAGGTGTGGATGTAGATAAAAATGTATTTTACTAGTGAATTTTTGGAAAACTAAATATTTTAACTAATAAGATCTACAAAAGAAGATAATTTGCGACTGAACAAGAAGAGATGCGTGACTGAAAAAGTCGTAAAGTTTAAGTTAAAGTTTAGAATCCCTTCCAGAAAGGAGGTCTCAAAAGTATGCACATCTGGGTCTCAAATAAGTATTTAAGCGACGAAGAAACAAGAACACTAATGAAATTTTATGACTCACTTTTGAGAAAGGTGTGGATGTAGATAAAAATGTATTTTACTAGTGAATTTCTGGAAAACTAATTATTTTAACTAATAAAATCTACAAAATAAGATAATTTGCAACTGAACTAGTAGAGATGAGTGACTGAAAAAGTTGTTTTTTTTTTAAATTTGTTTAATTTCTACCCTTTTATATTTTCTCACAAAGTAAGAAAAAGTATTATATACAGTTTCAGAAATCCTTCATCAAAAACTCACAGTTTTAAGTACGGTAACTAATTAAAATTTGTCTAAAGCTGATTTTTTTAAAAATTTTCTTTTAAAGATTACCCCTTTTTAAATACTATAGAATATACTAGAAAAACATTTTCAAAATGAATTATCAAAAATTATGCAAAATATTATAATTATTATAAATGTTATCAATAACTATGTATTTCTTATGATTGTTTTATGCATGTCGGAATTAAATAATTATTTTTTATAATAATTTGATAAAAGAGTATTATTCGAATAATAAGTTTTGCATGAAAATTATCAAACTAACAAAATCTCAAAAGCTGGCAAAAATATTTTGCAATGAAATAGATTTGATTAGATAATTTTTCGCAGACTAGTTTTCGCTATAAATAGCGCATTAAACAAAACACGAGAAAAGATTTTAAATAAAGAAAAAAAAAAACTTTTCTTTTATGTTGTTGGGCTTTCTCCTCTTTTTTTGGAGCTTGGCTTTCCACATTTTATTTTGAAGAACACTTTTCTAGATTTTCTTTTAACGTAAGCCACGATTCGTAGATATCGTCAGGCTTAGTTGTCACTGAAATCTTTCGGTGACAGTAAACAAATTCAGAAGAAGAAAAAAGTTTTAGAAACAATTCCTTTTTTTATAAAAAAAAAATAATAAAAAAATAGTGGGAATGCCAGATTCTCGTTCTGTGTGTACAGAAGTGTAAAACTGTGAATTTCTCCGCTTCATCGAACATTTCGTAGTCAAAACAATCCTTCTGTTTGTTTCGAACCCATTTCCTTTTTTCTCTCTCTTCACCATTTCTTCTTTTCTTTGTCTTTCATAAGATATATTATAGTTCAGAGCTTTTTCTTCCTTTTACGTCACGAGGGAATTTTCTTCTTTTTTTCATTATAGTGTGAGAATAGGGAGGAATGACCCACATCTTGGGGAAAATTTTCCCCTATTTCCGACAAATTTCGATCGATTCCCGTCGCTGAAGGGGTGAGGAAAGGGAATTGGAGTAGAGTAGAACTTTTAGGGATTTGTCAGTGAAATCTATTTATAAACAGTTACATAGTGAAGAAATTCCATAGTGCTCTCCATCGATTTATGTTATTTCTTTCAAGTGATGGCATAAAATAAGTTTCGTCGCTTATTTGGCTTAATAAATCTATAGTTTTATAGATTATGAAGCTTTATCTTATGTCCACATATAGCACTGTTGTCCCATGATGTTAAAATTTTGAAAAAATAGCATTAATATTTTTTTACAATTAAAAAACACTTAAACTCTGTTTTTAAGCTTATTTTTACTGATTAGTAGTGGAATAATTCATTTAAAAAAGTATATCTTGATATGCCTTTTTTTATTCGAAAAATTAGGATTTTAAAATTAGCAAACGATTTTTAACTTCTGCTATTTATAAAACCATTGGTTCAAAAATTAACTTTTTTTTCATTTTGATGTATCATTTTTTTTTATTAAATCAAGGCATAACAGATTTAACCTCTAATGCTTAAATGTTGAGTTATTTACATTTTCGATCAAAAATATGCTACATTACTCTAATAGCATACTGGCTACTTTTTTGGAATAATTTTTTCCTGCAGCAGTAGATTGATATGTCATTAAAAAATTGTTACTTCATTAAAAAAATGAAATTTAATATTTAAAAATTATAAAACTTTTTCAAAGTTCGGTCATGTATAGAACCGTTTGCTCAATTTTTTTTCCTTATTCCCTTTTAGTTGCAGTTCTCTACATTGTAGCGTAGAAATCTTAAAAAGTTAATTAACTTTTCAGTTTATCTAAGAAATTTAGCTTTTGAAGCTTATAAAAGAAGAAAGAATTATAAGAAGAATTTTAAGAAAATGCCACTACACAGCAGACATTTCTAATCTGTTCTTTAATATTTTGATTATACTGCGGTGCAAAAGAAAAATCAATGTAAGTGACAAAAAATTCAAAATTGTTTTTTTTTAATGTATTTAGAATTTCTGTATGATACGCTACTTATTGAAAAAGACATTGTTCAAAGATAGCAGTTGGCAACCGACTTTTCTCGAAATCTATTGAGGTACTTACTTTGTTTTTTTCATTTTTATGGCAGTATATGTTCAGCGATATTTACTCCAAACATAAATTTTATCTTAAGTTAAGAAAATCTATGTACTTATGTTTTGAATGTATGCTTCTATTTTTCTACACTTTTGACTTGGAACAATTATTTTTATGGAAAAGGAGATACTTAAAAGACATATTATACTAAAATAAGTTTTAATTACCTCTTTAAGCGCTCAAGTTAAGGTAATATTATACATTCATTATTTTTTATAAATTATTCATTCATGTACTGTAATACAATTTGACTAAATATTCGTTTAATTTATCCTTTTTATGCATTTTTGATATTTTGCATTAAAATGATTCCACTATTTCCTTACATTATAGAATTGCAAAATTATTAAAATGCAATAAAAATCAAAAATAATGTGTAAAAAATAAAAGAATTAAGCTCGAGCGCTTACAATTGCAGAGTCTACATATATAAAAAAAAAGGAGATTAAGAGTGAATGATATAAAAGTTTTTTTTAAAGATTTTCGTAATCTATGTAAATGCTATTGTAGTTCGGCTGAAAATCATCATTTTGTACTCCTTAAAATTTTTTAAAAAAAAAAAAAAAGAAAAAAAAAAAGAGAGAGAGAGAGAGAAAGAAAAAGGGAAAAAAAATTAATAATCCTTTTTTCCGAAATTAAAGTCTCACTTTTGACGATTCAGCAATTCTTGAGCTATATTTCATTATTTTGAGAATCATTTCGTCACGAAATCAAGTGATTTGTAGCGACAAGTAAACTCTTAAATATATGACGAAAATGTTTCCTTAACTCGAAACCTCACAGTGGGAGATTGTTAACTAGAATCATAGATACTAGAATGAAGAAACTTGAATGAAGACTAAACGATCGAAAATATAGTGACGAAATAAGCTTACCGGGCTGTATGATGGTCAAGGAGCTAGCCATGAACCAAGCTGGTCACGCTTTGGGCAGGGGTGTAATTTATCTCTCTGCTCTATCGGTTCTTCTAGTGCTGTTGGGCGACATTTGTCGAGCCTATATCGTACCAACGATAAAGTGATTGTTAGAAAAGCTCAATACAGTACGAATTTTTTTTTTTATTAAAAGAAAAAACTTGTTAATTAGATATATTTCTTTAATTTTGACAAATTCGTTTATTCAAAGAATTGACGATAGTTATTTCATCACTTTGATGAAAGTTTTGCTCAGAGCATATACTAGGAAACGGTTTCAGCAAAAAACGAAGAAAGTTTTGTGATATTGGAGTATCCATTTTTTTACATCGTAGTCTGTTGTCGATGCGGTTGTGAATGTTTTTTAATTTAAAAGCAGTTAATCTGTTCGGTAGAGGTTTTGAAGATGTGGATGTTTTAATAACGTGCTTTTGCGATGCGTATTTGTTTTAAATTCTACCAAAACATTGCTGTAAGCTTATGAGTTCGACTGACTCCTAAATTCATATACAGTAAAAGAAGAAAGTCAGGAATATGTTTTTTGAAATAGTTAATATGTAATATTAATCAAGAATATGTGAAACTTAGTGCAGACTTATGCTAGAAAAGAAAGAATTAAGTATCTTTACCAAAAATTATAAACGCAATGAACAAAAATAATTTTTTTCTACGTACAAGGAAGATATACGCACGATTTCAAAATTTTAAACAAATGAAATGAAACTTAAAGGAGTTATCCAGATCCTTTTTTCGTCATTTCTACTCAGAGAAAAAAAAATCATCATCGAAACTATCAGAGTGTGGTAAAATTTACCGTGTTTCTGGCTCTAAGAAAATAGCAAGGAGCTCGGTAGTTTTGTTCGTAGAGCTTTGGTAATGATTTTGGTAAAATTAACAATAAAATATGGTTCGATAACCTGTGATAAAATTTGGAAAATGTGGTAAAATTCGTTAATTTTATCATAATGTCTTAGCTTGGCATAAAAATCTTTTATTCGGTTGAGTTTAGTTTTCAGTTTTGTATTTTTATATACGTGGTAATAAGATCTATATTTTAAAAACCGGAACTTCCGTAATATTAAAACCAAAATATTTAAAAAAAACAGAACTTTCTGTTGCCATAGCAACGGAAAAATTGCTAAATGAATGTTTCGAATATCGTAAATTTTGGTTTTGTTACCAAAAATATTTTATTTTTTTAATGAAAAATGTCATTACTATATAAATACGGTCATCTTATCAGAACTTTTTCGCCAAGTAAAAACGTTTTGATTTAAGTATCCCCACATTTGTGTTGAGTATGTCATAAAGTACGGGAGTTTTATCAGAATTTTTTTCTATGAGTATAAGTTTTTCTTTTTCTTTAAATGTTTAGAAGATATAACAAGAAATTATGCAAGTATGAGAAACAAATTTCTTTTCTCTTTTGGAAGAAAAAAATAATCAATGAAATTTACTTGGACATGAGCAAATTTAAGATATTGGAATACTATTCCATATGAAATAAGCAACATTAATTGATTCAGACACCGCATAAAAATACGTCAATAGCCTTATTTTAAAACTAATCAATAAGTAAGCAGTCTGGATTATGCTACTGACGTAAGACATTCTAATCTAAAACCTACGTCATTTTGAAATTTTTTTAAAAAAAAAAAATTACTTTAAAAAGTAAATCGAAGTTTTGTCTGCTTTTTAGAGTTATCAGCATATTAATGAGAAAATGAATATATGTTGTTCCACTTATAAATTTTGTGCCAACAGAAATTACGAAAACTATCTCATATCCAGGCATTTGCATTTCGGTAAATGTTTCTGGAAAAAAAACGAGGTGAACAATTATTGCAAATTAATTTTGATCATAAAAATGACACTTAATTCTGATTAATTTTGTATTTTGGATATTGCTAGTACTGATACAGGAAATACTTTTGTCTTTCCTCCTGATGGAAAAAGAAGTTAACGGTACTTGTTTTAAGTTTTCTTTAAAAAATAAATATTTAAAAAAATATTTTTTTAATTTGAAATTTTTAGAAAATGCTTTTTGAAGAAATTAGCACAAAACCTTAAGAAAATTTAAAAAATATTTGAAATCTGAAAAAAATATTTAAAATTTGTTGTATTGAAATTAAAAAAATATATTCTGAAAAATGAAAAGAAATATTTTTTTAGTATTTATAAGTACCAATTGTTTTAAAAAATTTAATTTTGCTAAGAAATGTATGATAAAATTTGATATTTTTCTCGTTTTAAGGAGACAAAATATAAATAGACATGAGAGACTCTTTCATAAATTTGATAAATTCGTAAAATAATCGATCTTGCTTTGTAACTTAACTTTTTCATTCTATCAATATTTAGATGAATAAAATGAAGGATGAAAGGTTAAATACAATAGATATCTTTTAAAACTCGGTAACATTTTACTTAGATCGTTCAGTCACTTTACTTAATGCGTCTAGAATATAATACACTTGGCATAATCTGATTGATGTGTATTTTAATGTTTCTAAAAGTTTTCACGGCGGGAGTTTTGGAACTTTATTTATGAAAACATGACTGAACACTTCTCTTAAGAAGTCGAAAATTACGCGAAAATGATTTTGTGAGTTAAATAGAGGGAACATTAGCGGGAGAAAAGGGCATTTGAAAGTCAAATTGAACTCCCGGTGTTGTTTCGTTATTAGAGTAAAGAAAGTATGCAGTAAAGAACCAATTTATGTCTTACGATGATTTTTATTTTAATCCTTAAGAGTTGAGGAAAGGTGGAATAATCTTTAGATTAACCGAACAGAACTAAATATGAACTAATTTACTAGATAATAGTAAAGATTCTGTGCAGTAAAGAACAAAATTGTGTATTAAGATGATTCTTTAGGAATTGAGGAAAGGTGGAATAAACTTTAGATTAACCGAATAGAGCTAAATATGAACTAATTTACTAGATAATAGTAAAGATTTTATGCAGTAAGGAACAAAATTGTGTATTACGATGATTTTTATTTTAATCTTTAGGAGTTGAGGGAAAGCGGAATAAGCGCCAGATATACCGAATATAATTAAAGATGAACTAATTTACCAGAGTCTAGTGAAGAAATTGTGCAGTAAAGAACCAAATAATGTGTATTAAGATGATTCTTTAGGAGTTGAGGAAAGGTGGAATAAACTTTAGATTAACCGAATAGAGCTAAATATGAACTAATTTACTAGATAATAGTAAAGATTTTATGCAGTAAGGAACAAAATTGTGTATTACGATGATTTTTATTTTAATCTTTAGGAGTTGAGGGAAAGCGGAATAAGCGCCAGATATACCGAATATAATTAAAGATGAACTAATTTACCAGAGTCTAGTGAAGAAATTGTGCAGTAAAGAACCAAATAATGTGTATTAAGATGATTCTTTAGGAGTTGAGGAAAGGTGGAATAAACTTTAGATTAACCGAATAGAGCTAAATATGAACTAATTTACTAGATAATAGTAAAGATTTTATGCAGTAAGGAACAAAATTGTGTATTACGATGATTTTTATTTTAATCTTTAGGAGTTGAGGGAAAGCGGAATAAGCGCCAGATATACCGAATATAATTAAATATGAACTAATTTACCAGAGTCTAGTGAAGAAATTGTGCAGTAAAGAACCAAATAGTGAGTTACAGTGATTTTTATTTTTATCCTTCGAAGTTAAGGTAAGGAGGAATAACCATTAAATACATCGAATGGAACTTAATAAGAACTAATTAACTATCTCCTAGTAAAGAACTAAACGGTAAATTTCTTACTAATGCTTTGTTAGTTGTTGAAGAAAATTCATGTACATTTATATATGTTGTCTATAACTAAAGCAAATTAATTATAAAAAACGAAATTTTGCCTTATGATGGTTCCTAGTATTATTTAGGAGATGAGGGAAATTGAAATTAACTTAGATACGTCAAATGGAGTAAAATAGGAACTAAATAACATTATTTCTAGAACAGCAAATTATTAATGTAAAACTCCAAATGTATATTATGATTGATTTAATGTTTATCACGGCATTAAATCTGGAACATGTGGCTCCAATAGTTAAAGCAGTAAAGTGGTCAGAAGTTTGGGGGTTAATTTCACGTTTTTCAGTATTTCATCATATCTCAAAAAATACTTAAGGAAATAAAAGAATGCTTACACGTACAGTCTGTTACTGATTCATCACTATCATTAATTTTAATAATTCACACAATTTATTTTTACGAGCCATATTTTCATTAAGAGCACTAGAAACTGAAATTTTGAAGTCCACTTTCTGGAAACAGTTATGTACAAAAATTTGCTTTGCGGATTTAACAGCCTTCGTTATTCTTTCAGAGCATAATAAATGAATTAGAAAATGATAGAAATTTTTATTTTATCTACAATAAAATTTGATTTTATCTACAATTGAATATTTGAATTAGCAGTTTATCTGTGTCTATGGTGGACATTCATGTGATCTCTTTTTCCTTTTCATTGATGCATGTTGCTCACTAACACAACCAAGGCAGTTTCTGGGTTGTAAGGCATCATCATACTTTCTGCTCTGTCATCAAACATGAAATCTATTTGATTGAACTATGACATGCTTTTTCCCAATGTATTGTTTTCCTTAATCTTAAAAGCATCGATCAATAAAAGAGAGGCATAAAAATACTGACAATGAGATATTCATTCTCATATGTTAGAAAATCTACTCTCCTATAGTTTGTCTAAAGTAAGAGCTCCCCTAGCCATTCGTCTGGACCCGTGGATGTAACTATTATAACGAGATATAACTATTTCAAGTAGGGGTGGGGGGTCATTATTTAGGACAGGTTTTGGCTCAAGTCGAAGGGTGGCCGTTTCTTTTTCTTCGGTTTATTATGTTAGTCCTAGTGAAAGAAGCTACCCTCTGCGCTATTCTTGTTTCCATTGCAAAATATGGCCTCAGAATTTGTGGCGGGGGGAGTTCTTACCGTAGACAAACTATATAAAATTTGCAACACTTGGAATACTCATCCCGTTCGCCCTCATCATACTTGCTTCTTATCTTACTTTTATTTTATTATCTTAATCGTATTTGTCCCCTATCAATTAACCAATCTTTTTATACTTGTTATAAATTGTTAATTTCTCTCTGAATCTCCCCCTGCTTTAATACCAGTAAAGATTCATCATTATGGAACTGAAACTATAGTATGTCTGTTTATATAGGATTACTTATGATCTTTTCACTTTTTTAGCTGTATTTATTCGTCGAAAAATTTAATTCTTTCTTCAGTTGGATAACAAAGAGTATTTCGATATTTATTTTGTGTTTATATACCTCTGTCTTATATTTTGAAAAGTCCCTTTTGAGAATATCTTAAATCGAGTGTCCTTTTATAAGAAGTAAATATAAAGCCCCCATTCAAAAGGACCGGGACAAATAGAATTGTCCAATAAATCAAAGGTGTCTTTTATTTAGAGTCATCCCTTTTCAGGAGGTACTACAGTATTTCGTTATAGTAAAAAATAAAGAGAAGTATCAATCATATTATTAAAAAATAGAGAAAGTATTACAGCGACATTTATTACAAAACAGACGTGCTTTTTACCGTAGCGTGGAACTGATAACCATTTGGTTACCAGCCTTTAGCTGTTTTAATCGAGCCAGAAGCAGAAGTATTACAGAGACACTTATTACAAAGCAGACATACTTTTTAGCGCAGCGAGGAGCTGGTAACCATTTGGTTACCAGCTTTTAGCTGTTTTAATCGAGCCAGAAGCAGAAGTATTACAGAGACACTTATTACAAAGCAGACATACTTTTTACCGCAGCGAGGAGCTGATAACCATTTGGTTACCAGCTTTTTGCTGTTTTAATCGAGCCAGAAGCAGAAGTATTACAGAGACACTTATTACAAAACAGACATGCTTTTTACCGTAGCGTGGAGCTGATAACCATTTGGTTACCAGCTTTTAGCTGTTTTAATCGAGCCAGAAGCAGAAGTATTACAGAGACACTTATTACAAAGCAGACATACTTTTTACCGCAGCGAGGAGCTGGTAACCATTTGGTTACCAGCTTTTTGCTGTTTTAATCGAGCCAGAAGCAGAAGTATTACAGAGACACTTATTACAAAGCAGACATACTTTTTAGCGCAGCGAGGAGCTGGTAACCATTTGGTTACTAGCTTTTAGCTGTTTTAATCGAGCCAGAAGCAGAAGTATTACAGAGACACTTATTACAAAGCAGACATACTTTTTTACCGCAGCGAGGAGCTGGTAACCATTTGGTTACCAGCTTTTTGCTGTTTTAATCGAGCCAGAAGCAGAAGTATTACAGAGACACTTATTACAAAGCAGACATACTTTTTAGCGCAGCGAGGAGCTGGTAACCATTTGGTTACCAGCTTTTTGCTGTTTTAATCGAGCCAGAAGCAGAAGTATTACAGAGACACTTATTACAAAGCAGACATACTTTTTAGCGCAGCGAGGAGCTGGTAACCATTTGGTTACTAGCTTTTAGCTGTTTTAATCGAGCCAGAAGCAGAAGTATTACAGAGACACTTATTACAAAGCAGACATACTTTTTACCGCAGCGAGGAGCTGGTAACCATTTGGTTACCAGCTTTTTGCTGTTTTAATCGAGCCAGAAGCAGAAGTATTACAGAGACACTTATTACAAAGCAGACATACTTTTTAGCGCAGCGAGGAGCTGGTAACCATTTGGTTACTAGCTTTTAGCTGTTTTAATCGAGCCAGAAGCAGAAGTATTACAGAGACACTTATTACAAAGCAGACATACTTTTTTACCGCAGCGAGGAGCTGGTAACCATTTGGTTACCAGCTTTTTGCTGTTTTAATCGAGCCAGAAGCAGAAGTATTACAGAGACACTTATTACAAAGCAGACATACTTTTTAGCGCAGCGAGGAGCTGGTAACCATTTGGTTACCAGCTTTTTGCTGTTTTAATCGAGCCAGAAGCAGAAGTATTACAGAGACACTTATTACAAAGCAGACATACTTTTTAGCGCAGCGAGGAGCTGGTAACCATTTGGTTACTAGCTTTTAGCTGTTTTAATCGAGCCAGAAGCAGAAGTATTACAGAGACACTTATTACAAAGCAGACATACTTTTTACCGCAGCGAGGAGCTGGTAACCATTTGGTTACCAGCTTTTAGCTGTTTTAATCGAGCCAGAAGCAGAAGTATTACAGAGACACTTATTACAAAGCAGACATACTTTTTAGCGCAGCGAGGAGCTGATAATCATTTGGTTACCAGCTTTTAGCTGTTTTAATCGAGCCAGAAGCAGAAGTATTACAGAGACACTTATTACAAAACAGACATACTTTTTACCGCAGCGAGGAGCTGATAACCATTTGGTTACCAGCTTTTTGCTGTTTTAATCGAGCCAGAAGCAGAAGTATTACAGAGACACTTATTACAAAACAGACATGCTTTTTACCGTAGCGTGGAGCTGATAACCATTTGGTTACCAGCTTTTAGCTGTTTTAATCGAGCCAGAAGCAGAAGTATTACAGAGACACTTATTACAAAGCAGACATACTTTTTTACCGCAGCGAGGAGCTGGTAACCATTTGGTTACCAGCTTTTTGCTGTTTTAATCGAGCCAGAAGCAGAAGTATTACAGAGACACTTATTACAAAGCAGACATACTTTTTAGCGCAGCGAGGAGCTGGTAACCATTTGGTTACCAGCTTTTTGCTGTTTTAATCGAGCCAGAAGCAGAAGTATTACAGAGACACTTATTACAAAGCAGACATACTTTTTAGCGCAGCGAGGAGCTGGTAACCATTTGGTTACTAGCTTTTAGCTGTTTTAATCGAGCCAGAAGCAGAAGTATTACAGAGACACTTATTACAAAGCAGACATACTTTTTACCGCAGCGAGGAGCTGGTAACCATTTGGTTACCAGCTTTTAGCTGTTTTAATCGAGCCAGAAGCAGAAGTATTACAGAGACACTTATTACAAAGCAGACATACTTTTTAGCGCAGCGAGGAGCTGATAATCATTTGGTTACCAGCTTTTAGCTGTTTTAATCGAGCCAGAAGCAGAAGTATTACAGAGACACTTATTACAAAGCAGACATACTTTTTACCGCAGCGAGGAGCTGATAACCATTTGGTTACCAGCTTTTTGCTGTTTTAATCGAGCCAGAAGCAGAAGTATTACAGAGACACTTATTACAAAACAGACATGCTTTTTACCGTAGCGTGGAGCTGATAACCATTTGGTTACCAGCTTTTAGCTGTTTTAATCGAGCCAGAAGCAGAAGTATTACAGAGACACTTATTACAAAGCAGACATACTTTTTACCGCAGCGAGGAGCTGGTAACCATTTGGTTACCAGCTTTTTGCTGTTTTAATCGAGCCAGAAGCAGAAGTATTACAGAGACACTTATTACAAAGCAGACATACTTTTTAGCGCAGCGAGGAGCTGGTAACCATTTGGTTACTAGCTTTTAGCTGTTTTAATCGAGCCAGAAGCAGAAGTATTACAGAGACACTTATTACAAAGCAGACATACTTTTTACCGCAGCGAGGAGCTGGTAACCATTTGGTTACCAGCTTTTTGCTGTTTTAATCGAGCCAGAAGCAGAAGTATTACAGAGTCACTTATTACAAAGCAGACATACTTTTTAGCGCAGCGAGGAGCTGGTAACCATTTGGTTACCAGCTTTTAGCTGTTTTAATCGAGCCAGAAGCAGAAGTATTACAGAGACACTTATTACAAAGCAGACATACTTTTTAGCGCAGCGAGGAGCTGGTAACCATTTGGTTACCAGCTTTTAGCTGTTTTAATCGAGCCAGAAGCAGAAGTATTACAGAGACACTTATTACAAAGCAGACATACTTTTTAGCGCAGCGAGGAGCTGGTAACCATTTGGTTACCAGCTTTTTGCTGTTTTAATCGAGCCAGAAGCAGAAGTATTACAGAGACACTTATCACAAAGCAGACATACTTTTTACCGCAGCGAGGAGCTGGTAACCATTTTGTTACCAGCTTTTAGCTGTTTTAATCGAGCCAGAGGCAGAAGTATTACAGAGACACTTATTACAAAGCCGACATACTTTTTACCGCAGCGAGGAGCTGATAACCATTTGGTTACCAGCTTTTTGCTGTTTTAATCGAGCCAGAAGCAGAAGTATTACAGAGACACTTATTACAAAACAGACATACTTTTTACCGCAGCGAGGAGCAGGTAACCATTTGGTTACCAGCTTTTAGCTGTTTTAATCGAGCCAGAAGCAGAAGTATTACAGAGACACTTATTACAAAGCAGACATACTTTTTAGCGCAGCGAGGAGCTGATAACCATTTGGTTACCAGCTTTTAGCTGTTTTAATCGAGCCAGAAGCAGAAGTATTACAGAGACACTTATTACAAAGCAGACATACTTTTTACCGCAGCGAGGAGCTGGTAACCATTTGGTTACCAGCTTTTAGCTGTTTTAATCGAGCCAGAAGCACAGTAAATTTTACCATTCTTCTAGTTTTAACAATGCTTTTTCCCCCCTCAGAGTAGAAATGATAATAATGTGATGGAATCATCAAAAAATGGATCAAATACATCAAGTTTTATTTGATGTGCTTAAAATTTTTAAATCGGGCGTATATCTTCCTTGCATACATGGAAAAAAGTCAATATTGTTTATTGCGTTTATAACTTTTGGTAAAGTTACTGAATTCTTAAGTTTCTAGCATAAGTCTGCGCTAAGTTTCACATATTCTTGGTTTACATTACATATTAACTATTTCAAAAAGCATATTCTTGATTTTATTCTTACTGTGTATGAATGTATGAGTCAGTCAAACACATGCGCTACAGCAATGCTTTGGTAGAATTTTAAACAAATATGCACATTATTAAAACGCACATTATTAAAACATCCACATTTTTGAAAACTCTACGAAACTGATTAGCAAATTTTAAATAAAAAAATTTTTACAGCCGCATCAACTACCGATTACAATGTAGAAAAAAAAAAAAAACTCAAATATCACTAAACTTTCTTCGTTTTTGACGAAACCATTTCCTAGTATATGATCCGAGATAAGCTTATGAAATAAATATCGTCAATTCTTCGATTAAACGAATTTAGTCAAAATAAAAGACATATTTCGTCATTCTATTTTTTTTCCAGAAAAAAAGCCCTTAAAAATGTCCCTTAGCTATTTAAGTTTAAATGACGAAATTAAAAATTTCATCGAAATCATATTTAAAAAAATATCGTATATAAAAAAATTCTTATTTTTACTTCTTCTTGAGATCTACTTAAAGTCTTTAAATTAGCATCATTAACAATATAATACTTGAGGACGATCCCCTCTGACGTCATCATGCTCTTTTTTTAAATTTTCTTCTTGTGCAACGAATATCAAAGCCTTCTAAAATTACTAAAAAGGAAACGGTTATTGATTGTAGATTTGATTAATTGATACTCGATGGCTTATAATTAAGTGTGTATTTGTCATATTTTCTCAACTTCTGTACGTTTAAGTTTTTAGTAGGAATGATTAATGGTTTTCTATGTTTAATAGTCCTAATATTGAATATTTTCCCTTTATTTCAATAAAAATGATTGAATAAACATAAATTTGCGTAAATTTATGATAATGTTTTTAAGTTTTTTTCATATTGTACGATTGGGTAGAAATTTCTTAATCGATTTCAAATCTTTTAAAATTTTAGTTCCATTATTCATAAAAAAGTGTTTATGCCTTATTTTTATTGACTCATGCTTATTTCATTCTGTCGCATGATAAATTCTACTATAAACAGAAAAGAAAACATTTACAACGCTTTTATATTAATAATGGTTTTCCATATTATTTTTTTATTAGTTTTTTTAAGAAAAGAGTTTGTGTCATCCATATAAATAAGCTTGTTATTAAACATTGAACTAAATTTAAGGACAATAAAATTGTTGAAGAATCAAAATATTTAAAATAAATCATAATTTACTTAAAATGTACTTTTGTCTTTATTAATAAGCAAAATCCTTAAAAAATTTAAACCTAAGTATTTTATAGCACTGAAACACATAAGATAATCAAGCGATTACAGCTGCATTTATAAATTTAATTAAAAGAATAAAGGAAAACGATAAATGCACTATTTTAACCAGTAATTAAGCTTTTTACCGTAGCGTGGCGCTGATAATCATTTAACTGAGAATGCAATTTTGCTGCGCTTTGAAAAAAAAAGCGCGTCGCTGTCGCTTTTTTATATGCTCTGGGATTAGAATGAAAAATCTTTTTATCTTTCTCTGTGATAAACAAATAAAGGCTTAATCCTCAGATCTGTAACAAGTTCACTATCAGTAACATTTTCAACACGGGAAAATCTGATCATTTGAACAGAAATTATCCAGTTAATTCTTTTTTTGTTCTTATTTTCAACACTATAAGTAGATGAAATTTATTTGTAAAATCCAAAATGTAGGATATATATAAAAAATATAATAAATTACATTCTAAAATACATTGATACTACAGAAGATCATAAAGTTGGTTGTCAGAACATGTAGATTAAACATGTAATCGCTGGATTTATTATATTACAATATACAATGTAATTTTACAAATTTATGTATCATTGTAGAGACCTGGCATGAAACGCATATTCATAGTTTATTTAATGTATAGGAGATTCGCACATTCATTATTCGCGATCGCAGCACTCGAGTACGCCCTCTAGCGGACTGTTATTTTAAGACTTTTATTTATTAAGTTTTCATTTAGTTCTATCAGAATTATTAGGAGAATAGGGCGCTATCTTTTAGCAGAAAATAAAAAGCAAACTTTCCTTGTGGAAAAGGTTGAAAAACTTAAAAGAAAAGAAAAACGACCCAGAACATTGGTAAATCTTTCTGAATATTCAAATTTTAAATAAAATCTTGAATTTCAAGCTTTAAAACTTCTTTTTATGCGTATACTCATATATTTTATAAACAATTCGTAGATTTTTATTATTTACTAATTACTCAGGGATTCTTTTTTAGTACAGTTGTCAAAAGTCAGTATAAACTTATTGATGTTGTTTTTCCAAAATAAATGAGTAATTTTTATTATTTACCTATTACTCAGGGACTCTTTTTTAGTACAGTTCTCAAAAGTCAGTATAAACTTATTGATGTTGTTTTTTCAAAATAAATTTGACTTAAATTACTCATTTTTTTAAAATTTGACCAAGGACAGAACATTAGGCTTTCACTAAAGAAAATATTCTTTTTCTTATAAGTCGGACATGAAAGTAGATTTCGCACTTTACCGAAACACTGAATACAGCATTCCAATGTTTTTGCTGTGAACGAAAAGACAGCCGAATGCTGTATAACCAAGAACTCAACAGGCGAAGTTCCGAACATCTTCGAATACTTACCGAGATTAGAAGACCCACCAAAAATACTAGCACTTAACAAGCCCTCAGGCAGGGCAGAATTTAAGCTTGCCGGGGCGTAAGCCATTGAAGGTAGTTGAGCAATTATATATGTCCAAAATTATTTATTTTCACAAAGAGCAAACTGTCATGATGATTTTTAAACAATAAACAAATATCATTTGATAGTAATATTACTAGGTTGCTGGATATAATATTTATATAATAACTAAGAAGCATATTCATAGTGATGAGTATGTATTGTATTAATGTATTTTGGGTTTCAGGCAGGGCTCGAAAAACCGCCCGTCCTCGGTGGTCAAAAATTCCCAGCGGACAACGAATTTCTCGAATCCGACGTCCGCGCGGACGGCCATTTTCCCGCTAATGTTGGTGATACATTTTTAATTTTTGTTACCTTACAAGAGAGTCTAAATGACCCTCTAATCTAGAAATACAGCAACATTCTGCGCATGGTGGAATTGATGTTTTCTCTGTCTGGGAAGTACTGCAGCGGTTGAAAGGGGCTTTTCAGCAAAAAAACACATTACGTACTGGTCTTAAACAAGAAGCGTTAAACGCAATTATGAACATCTACCTAAATGGTAAACCTCTTTAAGATTTCTGTGCAGAAGCCTCTGTAAATCATTGACTTGATTGTGGAATAGGCAAACGTCGTATTTGATTCATTTAAAAAACGCAGCACCCTCGGAAAAATTTACATTCCAGATAACTTGACCTTTGTCATTTAAATTATTTCATAAAATAAAAAAATTATTTAATAAAAGAAATACTAGGTTACTATCAGCATTCTAGTATTTCTTTTATTACTGTATAATGTAATCCTAGCAATTACTAATTCATTGTGCAATTTATATAAATGTTTGTAATAAATAAGAGAAAATTTATATTTTTATTTATTTAGAAGCTACGGGTTAGTTTCAAATTAGGACGGGTACATTGTTGGACAAGCCGTCCACGGGGATGGGGAAAATTTCTGAGTTTTTTCGAGCCCTGGTTTCAGGGGACTTATTAGACTTTGAATATCTATAAGCTATGCTAAAAAAAGATATTATAGTTTTGGGGCCCCTTCAGTTCTAGAGGCTCTAAGCTGTGACCTATCTGGCTTATAAGTAAAAGGAAGGGAGATGGGTTTTATAATTAAAAAGGAAATATTAATAATTTTAAAAATATTTCTATTTTTTAATTATTTAGAAAAATTTAAATTATCATTTAAAATACATATATTATAAATTTTTTAGATATTATTCAAATTTGTGTTTAATTTCTTGAGGAGAATAACTTTTATGCCAGTTAAATATTTGATATTAACGTCAAATGCGTTAACACAATGCTGCTCAACATGAAACTCATTTAACAAAACATTTGAAAAATTCTCTACTTCAATTATAACGATAAATTGCACTTTTTTCTGCGTTAAAAAATAAGATTATGTTTAGTAAAAATATAAAGCTCAATTATCCTTTTATTAAAAAAATTGGAGTATTAAATTAAAAATTCTGCAATTGACAATACCTACATTTTGGTACGTTCTTTTCTTTCCAGATAGTACCTAAATATCCCTTAAGTAAAAAAGACAGGGTGATTTACCATATAAATATCAAAACACATAAATTGTATACAAAACCATCCCGATGTAATAGCCTGCCAAGTGAATAAAATTTGTATCTTTATGTAAATATTTATTTTGAATTATGAATATTAAATGTAGTGGTAAATTAAAAAGAAAAAAAGAGCATGACATTCTTAAGTCTTCGTTAATGTAAGTGCAAGAAGAGAGAAGCTAGTTTATTTATTGTTTTCTGGGTAATCCAATTTGCATAAGCTGATAAAATCCAGACGACGTCCTACTTTCATCCTGTACATTTTTCATTCTTTCTTGATTTAATTATTTGTCATCTATGTATATATTATATTCTTAGAATGCGCTTAGGATGGCTTTTCCTACATGAAATTTATTTTCTTAAAAAGGAACTTAAGTTGGTTACATACTTATTTATTTTATATTAAATTTTGATGCATAATAAAGCACATGCATATTATTCTCAAATTTGTTATTAGTCGATAAAGTTGTAGTTTATAATCCTTGTTTCATATAATGCACAGCGTAGGTATTAAGTTTGTATACTTTTATGATTTAAAGATTTAGTTTCAAATAATTTAATTTTGAAGCTTATCTGAGTCGTAATTTTTCAATAATGTATCGTGTATCGTTAATGTAGTAAAACAAACTGGCACATTATTTTTAAAAAACGTCTGACAGACAAATATTAATTAAAAAGAAATACAATTACATTATCTGAAAAAAGTTGAGAAACTCGTTAAATTTTGGAATGCAATACAAAGAGTAAAAAAAATATAAAATTCTTTTTTTTTAGTGCCTATGTCAACGGTTTCCAAGATTGTGTAGCTTTTTTTGAAATAATATATTTAATATAGTTCTCCCGTTATTTCGAGAAAAGATACTTTTATAGTTAATATTTTTAATCAATTTAATATTAATTTTTTCTAAATAATTGATTACTTTTCGATGAATACAATTTTAACAGATGCCTTTGAATTTGATGTGATTATATGAAACGCTCCAGATTAAATATGAATACAATTTATAAGCAAATCAATATGTTGATACAAGGATAAAAAAACAACCCATTAGCTCTTTAAAACACAAAACCTTACAA
The DNA here is from genome assembly GCF_982258835.1 of Parasteatoda tepidariorum. NCBI lineage: Eukaryota > Metazoa > Arthropoda > Arachnida > Araneae > Theridiidae > Parasteatoda > Parasteatoda tepidariorum. The sequence goes on along the minus strand of NC_141756.1, from coordinate 64,278,531 downwards.
GAAATTATTTAGAGCACAAATAAACAGTCAAAACTGGAACATAACAACGTGACACAGCTGACATGTTCGCCAATTCTTTCAATAATTTTTCTATTAAGAATCTCTATCATATGCAACTTCATTATCATATCATATACAATGAAAAGAGAGATGAGGTGGTTCATGAGTTATTCAGGATGTTTCGACACTACCACTGTTAAAATATATATTTTAAATATTTGCCAAAAGTTAAGTAGAAATGTATGCACATTAAGAATTTCAAATTAGTATTCAAATTCGAAGAAAACAAAAACATTATTAAAATCTATCAAAGTATAGTCGGGATTAAAAACGCCAAATTTATTTGAAAGTTGAAATTCATCGCTATTAAAATAGGTAAAAAAAAGAGCGATGTCTTTCAGTTTAATCCAACAGATAAACTGGTCTTGATGTTTTTAACTCCATTTACGCTGTGATTGGACAGTGATGAATTTTCGTATGATTTGATAGTTTTTGTTTTATTTGCGACTCATAATTTTTTTTATTACATTATTGATAGGGCTTCTAAAATATATTAAAAAGGCAGCGGTGTTTTATCCATAGGAAAGCAAGCATGATTAAACGTTCCCATTATATCACATAGTATTTCTGGATTTACCTGGAATTGGGGATTCTGGAAAATTATTGTTCATTTTCATTCAGCCATTTTGTAAATTATAGCAGTTACTTTTTTCCACGGTTGATGTACCTTATTTATTTTTAACTATTATTCTTAAAACTGGTTATAAGTTAAAGTAGAACAGCGGAAATCATTGAATGAAATAAATATGAAAATTAAAATCGCATAAATTGCCTTCGATGGAAGCCTAAAGGACATGGTTAAGAACTAAGAAAGAATACAAACTTTACTCTACTCACTAATTTGATCAAAAACTAATCATAAATAAATTGTTAAAAATTACAGAAATTAAAATCTCAAAAAGTTATTTCAAAGCTTTATTGTGTAAAATGAATATTAATAAATATGTATCGAAATAATTATTTTTATTTTACAGTTTTTTTAACTATAAGGAATTGTACAATCTTTTGTATTTGGGTTCCTTGCCAAATGAAATTTGAATTTGACTATCTGATTCAAATCAGTTATTTTTTCCCCAATAATCAGGCTCCCTATTGCTTGTAGGTAGAAATAAGGTATTTAACTCAACGCAATGAAAATTGTTGATCATATTTTCAATACGGATTCATTTTTTTTCTATCAAACTTATACTTTGTTAATTATACTATAGTATCACTTATTTGCGAAGTAGAATTAAATATCCATCCATAATTATAGCAAAAGTGAACAAATAAATGATCTGGAAACAGCAATTACATTATAATAGTAAACGAAAACAAGTTTCAAAAAATAATAGGGCTCTATATGCATTTTTTAAATTAATGTTAGTTCTAGGAAAACATTAATAATATTTAAAACGTCCTGATAAGGTACAATTTTAATTCACTAATATTTCACTAATTACAATTTATAATATTTTTTTATATGAGTACAGTGTTCAATTTTGTTTAAAACCAAATACATAGTTAACTTTTTTTTTAACATTCAATAAGTAAATATGAACTCATAACTATGCAACAAGTGATAAATAATAACATTTAACATTGTTATCTACAAATATTAATTCAATTATTGAAAGCAGCTCCAAACAGACTGAAAACTGAAAGTCAATAAAATATTATTTTTATCGTTAAAAGCCGAGTAAAAGAAAATAATCATATGAGCAAATAATTAGTTTAATTAATCAACGTTCTGAAAGAAATATTAATCGTTCTAGATAATTTGATTCAAGCTATGTAATAAAAAGTTCCGAGCGATTCTTTTGTCATTTTAATTACGAAGTCTCATTAAATGGTGTTGATCGAATAAAGAAAATAAATCAATAAATAGAGCAGTAAACTTCTCAATTTGCCCTTATTTATTTATATATTTTTTAATTGCTAGTATGTAAATTTTTTACCGTTTTTAACAGAATGTGATAGTTTTTAATTTTCGAGTAGCAATTATTTGATCAGATGTTAGGTGCATTTCATTGTTCTGATTTTTTTTTGCACCCTGGACTTAAAGGCATTTTCGGTTATTTAAATTTAGTTATGTTTCAATACCCTTATCAGCAAAAAATCATTTTTGGAATATTATATGCTTTCTCTTTTGCTGCTTGTTGTTAGTATAAATCTAAGGCACTATTATCTCTATTTTAATGCGATTTTTTATTTGATATTGTGGGGAGAGGAGTATTCGACCATGTCAACCTTCATCTCTGAAAAGGTACCCCGACATAGAGTCGAGTTAACATGTCTTATAAACTAGTGAATTGTAGTTGTAATTTTGTAGTGGTAGATGCGCTACAGTACTCCCCCACTAGAATTATATCTGTGATAGAATTCGATGAACGAATACCACTAGTTGATTCATTGCTGTTTTGTGAGAAGCCGGGAGAGCTGTATTAAGATCACCGTATCTTTTGAGTACTGAATGTGAGAGGTGTATTAACTTCACGGTCGTAGTCGCTCCTCTGTTGCCGTTAGCAGTAGAGTAATCACAAGTGTGCAAGCCGACGTTGTGCGTGATCAAGACGAGACTGAGTAGCAACAGTGCGAGGAGGTGGATAATGTCGCAGTCACAAGTAGCAAGTCAACTGTTCAATGTGGACCATCCATCGAAGTAGGCGTTACTATCTAGGTAGGCGTGTTCATATCGAAGTGGGTGTTACTGCCAAGGTAGGCGTGTTCACATCACGTCCGGGTCACCAATGTGGGGAAAGGAGTATTCGACCATGTCAACCTTCATCTCTGAAAAGGTACCCCGACATAGAGTCGAGTTAACATGTCTTATATACTAGTGAATTGTAGTTGTAATTTTGTAGTGGTAGATACGCTACAATATATCTGACTCGGCTATAATGGGCAAATTAGTCGAGCTTTAAAGTTTAGACCAGTATTTCTTAACCTTTTTGGTACAATGGACCCCTTTTAAAATTTTTTAAGAAGTCACGGACCACTCCCCAGTAAAAAAATATTGCAAAAAACATCAATTATTAGAAAACTTTTAATTTTGTTATTATAATAGTACAAAATTTTTTATGTGAAAGTTGTTGCTGCTGTTTCTTAATTAATAAACTGAATTCAGGGATGGTTTTCGACAAAGCAACGCGCATATCATGTTCATTCAATCGATTTCGATGTTTTGTTTTTAGTGTTACAAGTGTGGAAAATCCGGCTTCATTAAGATACACTGTAGCTAACGGAATTATAGCTGCCATAGTTCACTTTACAAGCAATGGGTAGGCTTCTCTCACAGAAGACCAGAACTTCCCCAGTGTTTTTGAATCGAAATCCATTTTTAGCAAGGACTTCTTAGTTGTAAGTTCTAAGATGAATAAGCTCATCTTTGGCAAAGTTCATATCATCGACACAGTCAATATCACAAAGAAAAGGATTACGAATCCCCAACTCATCTTTTATGTTATCTCATCCAAATTAAAATATTTTTGAAATGAAACTTGAAGTACTTCCAGGTGTTCACAGATTTCATTTTTTTAAAGTTATTCAGTGACAAATTATCTAGCCGAGATCCATTTTCAGAAAGCACTTTTTCCAACATTTGAAAGTTTGATCGTAGCATAGATCTCGTAGCATAGAAGCATAGATCTAATTTCGAATTCTATTTTTTCAAAGTGGCATTTTCAACAAGAATGCTTGTAAATTCTCAGGTGCATCCATAATGGTGATATCAGGCCCTTAAATTAAAAGACTTATATTGTTCATGTGGTTAAAAAAATCTTTTTTTTCATGTGGTTGTAAAATATTTTTTTCTTTTTTTAAATATTCGAAGAGTGGGTTATCTTTGTCTTCTAGAAAAAGTGATACTTCTGTCTTCGACATGAAAATTCGTTTCAAAACCTGCCCCAGCCAGCGCACTTCCATGTGACACAGAAGTATCTCATGTTCTGCGTCCATTTCTTGACAAACTGTTTCGAAAAGACGATTATTAAGAGCTCTACTTCTAATAAAATTCACAGTTTTAATAACTATTGATAATACTTCTTTTGAGCTGGTTGGAAGAGTTTTTGTAGCCAGTGCATGTCTATGTGTAAAACAATGAGTAACAAGAACAATATGAGACTCTTTTATTTTTTACCAACAGGGCAAAACCAGATTATCTTGATGAGCCAAGCATCACAGGTGCTCCATCCGTACAAAGTGAATGAAGTTTTTCTTTCCAGTCGAAATCGTGCTTGGTAAGGAAAACATTTAACATTGCTAAAACATCAACTGCCTTTGTAGTTTGCAAAAGAGACTCACAAAATAAGAATTTCTCTTTGATAGTATCAAGAGACACGCAACGAACAAAAACAAGAAGTTGACTACAATTCGAGATGTCTGTAGTTTCATCCAGTTGCATACTAAAGGAAAATGGTGATGCTTTAAATTCATTTATGGTCTGTTTCATGATATTGCAAGAAATTTCAACTATTCTTGAATGTATCACATCATTTGACAATGGAATAGCCTCCAGTTTTTTTTTCTCTGTTCCAGTCCGCAAACTATTTCAACCATTTCCAGCGCACTTGGCTTAATCAACGTTTCTCCAATAGTAAGCGGTTTCTTCCTTTTGGCTATACGATATGCAACTTTGAGAGATGCCTCAACCAGAGGTTTTTGTGGAATACCAAATCCAAGTTCGGTTAATGTTCCAGATTTCAAAAACTGGGCTTTCTTCTTAATGAAAAATTCTAGATCTAGTCATCTGGACAAGGTGTCAAATGTACGTAGGTTGATAAAAATAGCACAGCGGACTAGTACCCGATTCTATTGGAATAAGTTTTGAATCTAATTATTTTGTTTAGCTACCGTTTTTTCAACTACCATTTTCACGAAGAATTTTTTTTATTGTAAAATTACCGTATTTTATGATATTGACATTTTTGATAAAGAAAATCATATTTCTGGCTAATAAAACCAAAACATATGGTATTTAAACCACTAATTTAGTAATTTATCTGTTCATATGGTAACGATTTACCGGAAATTCTGATTTTCAGAATTATAGATTTTATTACCACACATGTAGTAAATAAAAATGCAAATCTGTAAATTTAATAAATTAAAAAGTAAAATTAATTGAATAAATGGTTTGAACGCTCTTAAATAAAAATGATAAAAATTACAATATTTTACCACTTCATTTATCACACATTTTAAAACAATATTTTATCTATATCTTACCAAAATCATTAACAGAAACACGGTAAATTTTACCATATTCAACTAGCTTTGACCATACTTTTTTCTCAGCTAACATTTCAAATTAAAAACGTAATAAAACCGGAGAGTATTATTCCGAAGAGATAATTAAAATTACAGGTAACTACCGTTAAATTAGAAGAGAACTCCGTTATTGTAAACAGAGACATTTAGATTTTCTTCGTTTATCAATGCGATATAGAAATACGTCATAACGATTCAAATATGTCCACTGATTTCTGTGACAAAATAAAAAATTTTCATCAAAATATTTTCAAGATGCAATAAAAGTGTAAAATTGTTTTCGGAAGCTAATTAAACTAGATTTTAGTTTGTTAAATAAAAAAATAAGGCACTAATATCGATTTGCTGCTTTCTAAGTTATGCAATAAATTCACGCACAATCTCCCGAGATTAAATATTAGCTTATAAAAACATTCTCTCGGGGTATGCGTGCTTTACCTTTAAAAGTCACATCCAAAGTCCAATGTGAGTCATAACAAGTCATAAATCAAATCATTAAACGAAAATATAACTTAAGTTTTAAGAAGATATTTTCAGCGGAACTAATTTTGAAATTAATAATAACTTTTCGCAGAGGAATGATATTCTCTTCTTTATTATTAGACTGCATTTAACTCAAAAGAAAAACTTTACGCGAGCTGCTAACTACTTTAACTTCCCTATTTAGGGAGAAAAAGAAAGAGCAAAAATGATTTATTACTTATGAAATTAATTTTTCTTCTTTTTATCCAAAGATTAACCTATTATCGTAAAACTATCAATATTGCTGAAATAATAGGAAGTCAAAACCATGTCTATGTTTAGTATTCATGTTTTTTAATCCTTGCTTCCATATTTAACGGTTGAAATTTAATAAGCACTAAATATTCACGCTTCAACTATTATTTCCTACTTTTGTAGTCTGTATAATTTACCATCTTGCATCAAAAAGGTTTCAAATCCTATCCTTAAAAATTTACAAACACCAACGGTAAAATATAATAAATTACAAAAAAAAAAAATTAGAAAAAAAGTATGAAATCAAATTACTAAATTTTTTTTTATATAATTATGTATATTTAAATTTTATCAAAGTGATATAAGTCCGTTTTATTGTTTATATTTTTATCCTGGTTTTTTATATCAACTAATATATTTTTAAGTTGTTTATGACAGTTTTAAATGACGTTTCGGCACAAGAAAGTTAATTGTGTATCGAAAAATTCTAGAATGAAAAATATTTCAACTAACTTTTTACTTAAATTAGTAAGAATTTAATTGCTTTCTTTTAATAATTGATATTGTCTCTAAATGCAAAATAATTCAAAAATGAAGTGTAAAATACAATTAAAGCAAACATACAATTTAAGAAGTACAATTTATTAATATACAATTTTGAAATATACAATTAAAGCAAATATTTTCTCATTAAAATAATCGCTGAACAATATATTAATTAAAAGTGTTTAAGTATACACTACAATAATGTTTTAAAAATAATAATACAAATACTTAGAATTTATTTTTTCGTCAAAAAATATTAATGCTACGTAATTTTCTATGTATATGGTATCATTATATATGTGAGTCAAGGAAATGAAACAAAATAAATTACACCAGGACTTAACAAATATATTGGACACAAATAAAACGGACAAAATATATTGCAACCCTTAACCATTACCACCATATAAGCCTGAAGTAATTCTCTATGCATATCGTGTCATTTTATGTAAGTCAAGCAAATGAAACAAAATATATTGCACTAGGACTAAACCCCTTACAAATACCACCATATAAGCCTTGAAGTACTTTTATTTATTGGCAGTTTTACAAATATGGTGACAGAAACAATTTTATTATTTTCATCACACTTATTGCTTATTGTTGTTAGCCTTGCAATTAATTGAGTTGTTATTAATTATATAATTATTATAAATTATTAAACTTAATTGTTAAAATTAATTTTTAAAATTAATTATTATAATTAATCATTGTAAGGGGATAGAGCGTTCGCCTTCCATTGAAGCGAACCGGGTTCGAATCCCAGTCGATACGAATTCCGCATCCCGCTTGCACCGACCACAGTGATGACGTGAAATATCCTCAGTGGTAGACGGATCATGGTTAGAGTCTCCTACCGTCAGGCTCAACGTGGGAGGTTCTCGTGGTCTTCTTCTCCATGTAATGAAATGCGGCTTAGCTCCATCAAAAAGTTCTCCACGAAGGCAAATTTCTGCCAATACTCGATTCGGGAGTTCCCTTGTCTTCTGAATTGGCTTCAAAATTACAAAGCTACGGAGTTGAACATTAGTAGTCGTAAACCCATAAGATTGGGTCGGCTGTTCAACGATGGTTATGATATAAAAAATAAAATTAATCATTGTCAAAAGTTTGCTTTGATGCACTCAATGAGTGTATCAAAGTCAAACTTTGTTATACCATTGCTTTGTAAATTCGAAATTGCCTTGCTTTAAAGAATTAACTTATTTACAATTTTTTGTTCGAAAAGTTAAAAGTTTTTGTGCCAGTAAAAATTTACAAAAAGGTTTTTTAAGTCATAACACTAAGAAAATGCCTAAATCCTCATTTGAAAACAAAAATTTAACTGATATATATAAAAGAGCTTAAAGTTTATATTAAAAAAACTAGTACAACTGAATTTTGTGAAAAATGAAACGTTAAATGTAGCGATAGTTTTATTTAGCGAACTCTGTAAGTATAAGTAGCGAACTGTATAAGTTTCAAGAAATGTCTGGCAGACTTATAAAGCACTCCCCGTAGTCTATTACTTAAGCAGCTCGTTTGACATTATTCTGAAGAATAGCTTCTTACAAGATAAATTACGTCGGAAGAGCGAGGAAATTTGTCTGTGGAAGTTGAAGCGAAAACTGTCATTAAAGAAATATTCCCATTACGATGAATTCTACCGAGAGCTCATTAGAGAAACAGAATTCCTCCAGTGCGTCCACATGCCATACCAGAATCTTGCAACTTGAAACTGCATTACCAGAATCACTTCTAGCAAAGGGAAATTTTAGGATTCTGTGGGATGATATACAGGAGAAGGCAATTAATGACGGTTTTAAAAACGAACTTAGCAAGAAGGAAGATTCTTAATTCAGAAATAAGAAAAAGGTCGTGTGGAGTTTTTCAAAAAAAGTTAGCAACTCCTGTCTCTACTCGCTGTTGCTCGACAAACTCAGATCTTTTCAGATCACTTCCCTCGCCTATTTCAACAACAATGAACAACAATGAGGCGAATGAAGAGGACTACCAGATCAATTTCTTATGCAGCTGATATTTATCAAGCTATTGACATTCTTTTCTTGCGTGTTGATTAAAAACTTGTAAATTAGGAATCCTAAAAAATTAAACAGATACTGTCCACTTATATGGCTTGAATTTTATATTTCCTCCACTTTTCTCATTTTTAAGGAATTAATTTCACATGCAAACGTTCGAATATTTTCTTAAAAATGTTGGTAGACAGTCATATAATTTGCTTTCGGATTAATGTAACGATGGAAAAAGTAAGTATTTTTAAAATATTCTTTTTACACTATTTTTTGATCAATGAAGAAAGATAAATATTTCCAATAAAGACACGAGGATTCTATTAAATGTATGGCACTCCCATTTAATTTAATAATTATTTAATTTAATATTGGCAAAAATATAAATACTAAAAATACGTTATAAGATATGCCAATTTTTTCACCGTCTTTTACCACATAATTATAAATTGTGACAATTAAATTTAAATGAGATTGATGAATAGTTTCTGAGCAATAAAATTTTAAAGAAGTCGTATTTTTAAATTTATATACTTATCATTTTTTATTTTTTTAACCGTATCTAATAAGTTTGGAGTTGAAGTATAAAATATAATTAAAGAATTGTTAAGAAAAGTAAAAAAAATTCTAAACAATGAATTTATGGTTGCAATGCGAAGAGACCTAACATAAACAAAATATATTGATTTAATTTTCTCTTGAGTTCTTCAAAACCTATAGTATGCTTTGTGAACAAAACACTGTAAAAAAATGCTTCTCAAAACTGAGCAAAATGTGTTGAAATAGCTTAGTGAGCAAATGTATCGAAACAAAAATAATCGAATTTGAAAATCCCATGAATTCAGTACTGAATATAGTGACATGTTTAAACTTCAAACAGCATATACTCATTTTTGAACAAAATGCAAAGACCCAAAAATGATGTGGAGGGAGAAAAATGTAAAAAAGTTTCGAACCGACAGAATTCGAACCAAGGACCATCATGCTCATACTAGGATGCTCTAACTATTTTGTTGTACACCAGGGCTCGAAAAAACTCAGAAATTTTACCCGTCCCCGAGGATGGCTTGTCCAACAATGTACCCGTCCTCTTTTGAAACTAACCCGTAGCTTCTAAATAAATAAAAATATAAATTTTCTCTTATATATTACAAACATTTATATAAATTGCACAATGAACTACTAGTTACTAGGATTACATTATACAGTAATAAAAGAAGTACTAGGTTACTAATAGTAACCTAGCATTTCTTTTATGAAATAATTTAAATGACAAAGGTCAAGTTTTCTGGAATGTCAATTTATTCGGGGGTACTGCGTTTTCTAAATGAATCAAATATGACGTTTGCCAGTTTCATAATCAAGTCAATGATTTACTGAGGTTTCTGCACAGAAATCTGAAAGGGGTTTTCCACTTAGATAAATGTTCATAATTGCGTTTAACGCTTCTTGTTTAAGACCAGTACGTAATGTGTTTTTTTGTAAGTTCATTGCTGAAAAGCCCCTTTCAACCGCTGCAGTACTCCCAGACAGAGAAAATATCAATTCCAATTCAGGGTCATTTTAGAAGTGAGGAGCTAGACTCTTGTAAAATATCAAAAATTGAAAATGTATCACAAACATTAACGGGAAAATGGCCGTCCGCGCGGACGTCGGATTCGAGAAATTCGTTGTCCGCGGGGAATTTTTGACCGCCGAGGACGGGCTGTTCTTCGAGCCCTGTATGTACATCCCGCTGGGACATCGAATTCTAAATTACTCATATAAATATAGCATGGGCATAGGAACTGAAGTTTTTTTTTTGAAGTACTCAATGATAAATCAAACTAATAATGTTTTGCAAAACGTAAAAATGCAAAGATAAAATATTGTTTAATCAACACATAAAATATAAAAAAAAATTTAAAATAAATATTAATGACAAGACAGACAGTGATTTTTCAATTAAAAAAGTAATAAAAAATACATATTTATGTTAATGTTATTAAAAAATTTTTAAATCGCCTTCATTTGTTTCTGCTTAGATATCTGTCAAAAAGAGTGAGGTACTAAGGTCTCCAAAATTTCTATTGATGATATTTTCGCAGAGATTATTTGAAATTGAAACATTTTCCTGCCATCTGAAGGTAAACGATATTGAAAAAGGATTTATTTTTAAAATGAAAAAAACTTGAATTCTCAACTTTGTAAGTAAATTTAACTAAATGAATATTTGATCTTTTTTCCGGGGAAACTTAGCTGTTTGATTTTGAAAGACTTAAAATATTTTTTTAATCTTGTTTCCTGAATGGAAAAGTTAGTTATTAAATTTTGAAAGGGATAAAATTTTTCTTTAATTTTGTTTCCTATTCCATCTGATCTAGGTTTCTTAACAGTTACGAGCTACAATCTATCTTTTTAATGACAACTGTCCTCTTTTGTGAAGTAAATCGCATCATGAATTGTCTGGGACACAATTTTGAAACTTCTTTATAAAAAATGTCAGCATTTTTTTTATTTTTTCTCATACTGTTAAACCATTTAATTAGTTCACAAAAAATATTATATAAGGCATGAAAAAATAAATAAAAAGTTAAATTTAAGAAATATTAATTTTTTTCTTTAAGTGTATCGAAAAATATTATGATTGAATATTATCACATTTTTGATCTATGTTTTCAACAAAACTATAAATAGTCAGTCATAGAAAAGGAAACTTTTCCATGTTAAAAGGTCCCGTTTTTCTTTCTGAAAATTTTGTAAAAGTCAAAAGTAATCAATAAAATCAAAAGTTTTGCTTTAATTTCATCTCTTTTGTTAGGAGTTTTCTTTAAAAAAAAACAATTCGTCTAAGCTAGTGGTAAAAAGTGCATGGTAAAACTATAAGCAAATATTTAGGAAATCAATCATTAAAAATCACGTTTTAATACATTTATATAAATAATTTAATAAGAATTTCTCATTTTTAAGCATCATTATGTGGCAAAGATCAGAATAAATAAATAAAAAGCTTGTGAATTATTTTTTTCAAATAATGTCTATAAAACTTTATATACAAGTTTTATAGTTAGTATAGCTGATATAAAAGATACATAAAACTAAGGCCGTTGTAAATGTGAGTTTATTTTATATAATTTTAAAAGACAAAAACTTCGATGAATTTTTTCTTCAAATGCTTGATAGAAAAAAATAAATGGAACATAAAGACTTTCTGGAAAATGAAAATTTAATTTATTACTTTGCAAAGAAATGGGAAAATTTTTTTTTTGGTTGCGAATGAAAAATAAAATATTTTCATTTCCTCAGATTAGTTTAAAAAAATTTCTGTTCCAATTTCTATTTCACGACACTCAGAAACTTACTATATCGATGATTTATAAAAGTCGTCTGAAATCTATCACTCTATCGGATGTTGCATAGACGCGCTTTAGCCTGACTTACCAGAATGCATTATTTGTGTATTTAGAGGGGAATGACCGAAATTTAATAGAAAATGTCCGCAAATATGATGGATTATTTTTTCTTTTGAATAGAGTGAAGAAGGATATAGTACATTACCTCAATGACTTATTGCATATGGTGCTTCAAATATGTAATCTTATATTTCAGTGAAAAATGATGATGTTATACATTACGTAAACTAAATAAAACTGTGTTCAGAGCTGACTTAGATATATTGTAGTAGAAAATATTTGTATTAGTAGTATACTCTGCTGACGTTATGTTGGGTAAGTATAAAAAATGGAACTAGAAAATAAACTTTGACCCATAGCTCGGATTTTCATGTACAAGCATGTAATATTGATGTTTCAAAAGGTAGACTATAAATAATATAATTAATTAGTACAAGGGAGAAAAGAATGATGCTGCATATTACAACAATGACTTATAGACAACAACAGATGTTCAAGTTGTCATTTAATATTATCTCGAAAAATATTGACGTTACTACTCGTAAATTATATAAAACTCAGTAGAAAAGCGATTTAGACATAGGGTAGCAAAAAATAACTGCAACATTAGGATAAACTGATGTCTTTGTGTGCGATAATCTAATTAAGCAACTGTTCACACAGGATAACTTTTGGTCTATTGATCAGAATATTCGGTACTAATATGCAATATCAATGTTTTAAAAGATAGACTTCTAAATTTTCGTAAATACGTCACTTCTATGGACTATAAGTGGAGCTGTACTTCATAGTCTTCAATGGCAACGAGTATTTAAAACCTTTGTAACCAACTACAAAGCAGACACTTTGCCTTAGTGACTGATATTCTGTATTTAAAAGAAAGTGATGAAGTAAAAATGTTTGAGTATTTATATGTTAGTGTAGTTATATGATATGTTAGTATCGGGCAATACATGACATGTTTTATGTAAATGAATAAAATAATGCCAATGAATAAAATGAGACTAATATCTATTTCAAAAGGAGAAGTATTTCTGTACAATTAGAATGATTTTAAGTTACAGTAATATTAGGTTAATATATTTTTAGCTTAGTTAATTTGCGTTAGGTTATCATTTTTTATTTAACTAATTTTAAAAACAACTGGGATCATAAAAACTTTGTTAGCAATAAATACTAAAGAAAAAAAAACAGAATATATTTACAAACAAAAAAAGTGATTCTTCCACAGGAAGCAGCAAGTATATCCATACACTCCATTAGAACAACATGTATACGCATCCAAGCATTCAAAAAAAAAAAAAAATAAATAAATAAATAAATAAATAAAGGAGATAAATTTTTTTAAAAATATTTATGTAAATACAATTTGTAGTCGAGCTAATGAAATTAAAAGACTTTAAAGGGCTTTTTTATAAGGAAAATTTTTTATAATGATAAATTTTTGAGTTTCTGTTGCCTCATACTGGTTTTATATTTTTTTAGTTAGTGCAATCAGACATTTGTAAATAAACTAACAGATTCAATTACAACATACTTACAAAGCAATTCCGAAATTTGATCTTTAATTAAAATTCCAGTAGCCCGAGTGGAATAATTCCGAGTTAATCGATCTTCAGTCTATTTTAAATATCTCGAGACTTAAAATTCTCACTACCAGAAATGTCCAGGAGGCATTTGCTTTAATTACAAGAATCCTTGAAGGATTATTGGGCTTTTAAAAGTCACTCAGTTATGTCCTTTCGATATGTTTGTTGGATTTATAAAATGTTTGCTAATCTTTGATTTTTTCACTAGGTTTATTAGCTTAGAATTCCCTTTTTCCCATTAAACAAAATAATGAATTGCCATTGCATGTATGTATAAGGTTGATTATACACTATACAGAGTTATTCAGAATAACTTAGGCATTTTTTAGCCCTTTCACTCAGAATTTTTATGAAACATATTTTTCATACTTTTCTAATTATTTTGTATTACTTTAGGTCAAATAAAGTAAAAAATATTATATTAAACATTTTAATAGTTTATGGTTATGAAATACAGCATGAAATACTGGTATCTTTTTCTGCGTTAAAAGTAAAATCTTCCAAACACTAATTATAACCAACACTAATTATATAATTTAAACACTAATAATTTTTCAAATTTGCAATTATTTAGATCCAGGAGAAAGAGTTATTCATAATTGAATTTCTTAAATTTAAAAAATCAATTATTGATAAATTTTTTATATAAAATTTAAAAAAAATTGAAACAACTTTTTTGGATTTTTTTATTTAAGAACTATTATAATCTCGATTGTCTAAGAGATTTTTTTAGTAATTATTGGACGGTTCTTTTATGATAAAAAATATCAAAAAGTATTTTTGCTTGTAATTACAGCGTCAGAAAAATATATATATTAATAAAAGGAACACCGGTGTCCCATTTACGTCAAAGGATTTGGTAATATACAAAATAAAAAAACAACTTTAAGCACATTTTCTCCTAATTTGCATAAAAAATTCAAATTTTCATTTTTTCGTCAGATCATTTTTTCGTTTATAGCTTCATTTTATCAACTTATTTATATAACACTTACTTTTTTTTAACTGCTTAGTTTATACCACCGTTTTAAAGTTTTAATAGTTTGCTTAGTATCGTTTATATTTGTCGTAGGGTAGAGGTTATTAATTTAATAATTAAGATATATTCGAAGTAACCAATTTAAAGAATACTATGCCTTTGAATAAGAAATATTAATGGAAATTAAATAACACAGTAACAATTACTGTCGAAGGATACGGACTTAATAAAAGATTAAACAATGGAATTTGTTACTCGATTAAAAACTTCATTCTCTTCAAAAATATGCAAAGTGGAAATAACAACCGACATTTTTCAAGCTTTCAAAAATAGGCACCCATTTTCAAGACTTGCTAGACGTCAAATAAGAAGAAAAAAGTGATTTGAAATATCAAACGTAAAATTTTCCATGAAAAATGTTGTTGTTCATTTACGTCGCACTAGAGCTGCACAATGGGCTATTGGCGACGGTCTGGGAAACATCCCGGAGGATGATCCGAAGACATGCCATCACAATTTTGATCCTCTGCGGAGGGGATGGCACCCCCGCTTCGGTAGCCCGACGATCTGCGCGCGAAGTCGAGCACTTTACTGTAGCACAGTTTAACGAGGACCAATACCGCACACCCTCGGTCCCTACGCAGATTGATCCCAGTGGTCACCCACCCGCACACTGACCGCAGCCAGTGATGCTTGACTTCGGTGATCTGCTGGGAACCGTGTCTTAACGATCAGTCCACTGCGGGACAGAGAAAAAGAGGAAACGCAGAACAAGAAAAGAACAGAGGTCGAGAGGAGCAGGTCAGTGTGAAATGCATTTTTATTTTGCAATGAATTTTATATTTCAAATCACTTTTATTTTTTCTCATTCACGTTTGGCATCTTGAAAATGGGCTCCCATTTTTGAGTTGTTATTTCCTTTTTGCGTGATTTTTTTAAGGGAAATGAAGTTTTTTTTCTCCATCAAGTAACGTACTATCGCTTTAGTTTCTTAAGATTTAACAGAATTTGTTGGTACACAAGCAATGATTCAACTACACATATAACTGTTGAATCAGCAAACGCTTCCTATGATAAATAAGAAAACTGAAAATATTAAATGAGAAAATACGAAAACAATTTTAGATAACGGAGATTGTAAGTGAGATAAAATTGTTTAGCGCATTACGGATTTAAAGATGGGAGACCCTTTTGCATTGTGTTTACAAATTAGAAGAACATCCACCCGTTAAGATTAAGTGTCAAGGGCTTAAACTCTCATATAAGGATGTAGTTATGAGTTAAACGTCCTTCAAGATGGTATCTGTTTTCTCATTTGTTGAGTGATATAACGTTTCCTTAGGACAATGCGTAAGTTGCGTCGCACAGTGAGCTATATTGTTTTCATTCAGTAGTTGAGCTGGGTTAATTTGGCGTTATTATTTGTGACGAATAAAAGTTTCTTAGAAATAAGTTAGAAAAGATTAAATTTGGAAAAGTTTTTGCAATATTTAAGAAGATGCGTGATTGATTGGATAATGAATGGAGATGATATCTTTTGTCACATTTTAATTCTGACAGTAATGTTTGGTCACGTTTTTGAAATAGTTTCAGATTTAGGTAATGCTGGTCTATGCTGGTCAGATTTAATCCCAGACCCAAACAGGGATATGGATAGTAGAATTTAGAACATTTCTCAACAATTTATTCATAACAATAATTTATTAAAAAGTTTTAATAAACTTATTCATATACAGATAGTTGCATACAAAAAATGAATATTTTGAACAAGAAATCATTATATTCAATTCAATAATTATTGAATTTTTTAATTTATAAAAATCTAAAACATTTAAAATACCCTAAATTACGTCACTTTTAAAGCTAATCACATAGTTCCCCCCCCCCAAAAAAAAACAGCCGTTTACAAAAATGAACTTCATTTAGAATTATTAAGCTTTTCTAAATTGCAATTTTCAGGGACTATTCGATAGATTTATGCTAAATTTTAAGTTTTGTAAAGTTAAAAAATATTATTTAGTTTGATGTAAACATTTTAATATTTTTTAATTAAATTTTTTTTTATCATTGTTACTAATAAACTTCATATAGGCGATGAGTTTTATTTCTCCATTAGAAATAAACATTAAGACGAATTATATATTTTTAAATAGATTGTTACAGAGAAAATTATTCGAAAAATTGTTTGTTAGTTTTTATAGAATTAGGATTTGAATTGTTCATACCTGAAATTGAAAGTTATGACTGTTAAAATAATGTAGGAATAAATACTACATTTAGTAAATGTGTTAATTTAAATTTAAATTTGGCATGCTTTTATGATCTTCTTTAATAGTATTCTTTTCATGAAACAAAATAGCTTTTTCTAGCTAGTCATACCTCGTTGTGAAACAATTAAGCAGTTAATTACTTTTCATACAATCTTGAGGTAGTATTATTAATATTTGTCAATTATTTCCTCTAATTAAGGAAACGATTCTAAAGAGTCACTAAAATGTTATTTATTGTTTTTTGACCAATTAGCGTGCTAATTGACACAATAATAGCATTCTAAGAGAGTAAAATGATAATTTCCTATTTTTAAATGTAAAATATTCAATAAAATTATTCACAAAAGCATAGGCTTGAATCTATTGTAATAATTTTACTCTTTACTGTTTGCATGTATCTAAGCTACGGATATTCTGTACCCCACCCAAAACTACATCTTAATATTGTTCATTTCTGTAATTATTTTTCAAGAAAAACAAATAACGGAGATTTAATTAACCGCATTTAATTATTTAGTCTGTTTCTTTCCTCCTCGACGCAAGAAATTAGGCCGAGAAATTCGATTCTGAAAAAGCTGGTTTGGATTTCAAACGACGTTGTTTCATTACTTTTTATCAAAAGAAATTTCGATTATTATCTGTTGAAATATTAAAAATAATAAATAATGAATGAAACAGTCTTCAAAGAAAACATTAAAAAATTAGCAAATTTAAAATGACGCATTTAAAACTAAAAAAAGAGCTGGAATGCATTACTACTTACATTTATTTGTTTGCATTTTTTTTGGAATAATTTTTAGAAGTAAAAGGAAATCTTATTTTCGTCAACAATTAATTTTAGTTTTATTTTCTAAAAAAAATGAAAGTTTCTTAATGTTTAGTGACGTAAATAATGGGATTATGATATTCGCATACCCGAAAAAAATTGAATTTCGAAAAAATAGGTTAAATTTTGTTTTAATACGAAAATCGGTTTTGATTTAAACTTGGTTAAAATTGGTTTCAAAACGAAACGTCTCATTTTTAATTATTCTTACTGTAATGAAGTGATATAGCATAAAAATGTGTTATACTTGTGCAGTTTTTAATCAAAGCTTAAATTTTTTTATCATTGTTTGTACTTGATATGAACATGATTTTGAGACATTAGGATATTTTCTATTTAATTTCCAAAAGCATACTAGGGGGATGGGTTAGACTTTATTGATATATAGAAAATTAGGAGATTGTTTGCAATTTATTTTTTAAAGTTTAATTAAGGGAATAAATAAATGAAAGAATTGAAGAAAATTAATAAGTTATTCAGCCAAATATAAGAAGTACAGCTTTGCACTTATTCCTAATCGTGCTTCTGATATTGATGCTATTTAGACAAATGAAACTATTTTCTTATGATGAATCGAATGAAGTTAAAAACTATTTAATAAAATTAATAGTTTACAAGTTTTAAGATTTATAAAGGTTTCAAATGAAAAAAATACTATTTTTGACTAAATCGTTTACACGTCTGAAATTGCGGTTTCGGCAAATGATCTGATTCCAATCAGCAAAAATCAATACATAGAATCCAACACATTGTTCATATAGCTATTTCAGACGTGTAAATGGGTTTAAGTACAAAACTATACACTTTATTGTATATAAAATCTTTTAAAACTTTTCAACATATAGCCCTGTCTATTTTTTTAGTTTCATTGGATTTAACGTAAAAAAATTAAAAAAAAATCCGTCCCAGAAATGTGTCATTTTTCTAGATAACAGTGACTAAATATTAATAAGTTTTTCATTTATGACCTTTTTACCCTTTCTCTGGTATAAACGTTGAACATGGAATCCTACAAATCATGTTGAAGTGCTGCAATGTCTTAAAATCATGTTCATATCATGCTAATAATGATAAAAATTTAATTTTATAATCATAGAGGGCAAAATTTTTTCGCTAAGCCGTCTTATTACCATGAGTATAGTAAAGTTCCTAATGAGCAAAAGTTTTTTTCTCCTTACATAAATAAAATATATTTTTAGTTATTAGTGTCCAACTGCCTTGCTGATAAATTACAGTTCTTCTTAAAATCTATTAATCATGAGACCTTTGTAGATTAATCAGAACTTTCGACGATCGTACAGTAAGCAATTAAAAATGGAAAAATATTACCAACCCACATGCACTTTTTATCAAAAATGTATGTTATCGTCCAAGGAATGAAAAAATGAATAAATGCTGATAAAACAAAACAATGATAAATTTTAATTAAGTTATGAATAAAAGAAGAAAACAAGTTTTAATAAAATAATTAAGCTAACGTAGTTACAATAATTAATACGTAAATAAATTTTAAGAAAAGCGTCATTAATTAATTGGAGAAGTTATCTTTTAACATTAAAATTTAGAGCAATTTGTAAGAAATAAGTAAAAATAAACTAGTTTTTTATAAATAATATATTATTCTGATGTCAAACCCTGATTATTCAATATCTATAAAACCGCTTTCAATCTTTGAGATTATGAAATAATAACTAAGATAACTTTTTATCGAGTAGGCATTCACCTAAATTTAGATTCAAAACACAATGATACGTAGTATGCATAATTAAGAAATTTAAAGTTCATATTAATTTTTTTTTAAATATTACTACTATGCGAAAAGTATAGTATTGCGAAAAGTAACAAATTATTGTATACAGTCATTCCGTTTTTATGGTGTTGGATATTTATTGTTGGAATTTCTTCAAATTTATAAACTATTAGAAAGAATTAAAAAAAAATTCGCTTAAATTTTATTTTCCAGCATGCAATTGAATAAATTTCTTGAATATTTTGATTTCATGATACAAAATTAAATTAATTACTTCTCCAAAAATAAGATATAATTATTTAACTTCAGTATTATTCAAAATTATACAAACGAAAAACTACTTCATTTTTTTTTGGATGGAATTATGTTTAAACATTTATTTATTTAATATATCTTTTCTAACTTAATAACGTAAATGTATATAAACCACTTGATAAACAAATTGAGATAAAACAGTTAGCAAACAAATTGTTTTTAACAGATTTTATGACTTAAAATTTCAACTTTTTATAATCTTAAACTATTTATATATATTTCCATTTATGATAATTTATCAGTTTGGTGACGGTGATCATAGAATCAACATAAACAAATTTCCTAACATTCAAGATAAGTGTATTGAAATTTTACCAGGTAAAAACAAACGAATCAAAGTAACCAGTGGACGTAGAAATGGATAGTAAGTTCTCATAATTAACTGCCCAGTAGTATGATTTTTAAACATGTCAAAATCAATAACAAGCCCAATGTTTTCAAGCTATAAAAGAGTTTATTAAAACTCTTTTATAGCTAGAAAACGTTGGATTCAATACTAGTATTCGTAAATGGTGAAATTCGGCAGCACTAGTGATATTTGGGAGGGTGATAGTTTGCAATCTGTTGTAGATTTAGCGGAATTTGATGGGTTATAGCCTCCATTTTTTTTAAAAATGGGTTATTCGGATTAAGAATTTGTATAATTTTTCAATATTTGGAATTCATAAATGATTGTATTTTCATGTTGTATTAATTTATTTATAATTTATGTGCTTTTTTTAAAAATGTTTATGTTGGTTTAATCCTAGTCGGTTGTTGTATTCGGTGGGTTTTTTAAAATGGGTTATTCGGATTAATGATTTGCATATTTTTTTAATATTTGGAAATCATAAATTATGGTATTTTCATGTTGTATTTATTAATTTATAATTTATGTGCTTTTTTCGAAAATGTTCATGTTGGTTTAATCCTAGTTGGTTGTTGAAGATTTAGCGAGATTTGGTGGATTATAGCCTCCATTTTTTAAAAAATAGATTATTCAAATTAATGATTTGTATAATTTTTCAATATTTAAAATTCATGAATGCTTGTATTTTCATGTTGTACTTATTCATTTATGATTTATACACATTTTTTTTAAATGCATTTACGCCTTTGCCATTTTTCAAATTACAGATGTTTTTGCAAATTTTAATACGAATTCCATACCCGGCTCACACCGATCGCAGTGTTGACGTAAAATATCCTCAGTGGTTGACGGATCGTGGGTTAGAGTCCCCTTGCCGTTAGACTAACCGTGAGAGGTTTTCTGGATTTTCCTCTCCATGTAACGCAAATGCGAGTTAGTTCCATTAAAAAGTGCACCACGAAGGAGAAATTTCTAACCATACTTGATCCAGGAGTTCCCTTATCTTCTGGATTGGATTTAAAGTTTCAGGGTTAAGGAGTTGAACATTGGTAAACGTAAACCCAAAATTGGGTCAGCTGTTCAAAACGGTTATAAAATAAAATCTTGACAAGAGTATTACTTATTTATCGATTTTATCAAACACTGTAAATTTTATTACATTCTGTCAATTTTTATAAGTGAAACCATTTGAAAAAGTATTTAACTTTATTAAAATGTTTAACAAAAATTAGCTTTAAGCTCAAATTTTTACGATAGAAAAGTAATGTTTATCTGCTTTTGTAGGCAAAATTAACAATTAGACTAGTTTTCGAGATTTGTTAAAGAAAATTAAAATTTTGGTATTAATACAAAATATTAAATTTGATGCTGAAATTGCTTACGTGCGCAGCAATGAAATATATTCTGTATTACAAAACCGGAAAGGAAAAACAACCAATAAATAAATAATAATAGTTTTTCTCGTTTCTTTTCGTAGCTGTGTAAGATAGATGGTGTTCAGTAGAATTACGTGGAAAAATATAAAAGTAGGAGAGAAAAACTATCGGAAACCGATTTTCAGTGGGAAAAGTTAAGAAATCACGGAAGTAACAAAAAAGCTCTTTGATCTTAGAGAAAAGTTAAAATATTTTAGTGAAGGAAAAAAACTATTAAGTCAGAAAAACAATGTAAGAGCAATATCTGAAAAATGAACTGATACTTTTTTCAAATCTATAAATGAAGTAACAAGTTGGAAGTTAAATATTATTGCTGTTTCATTTGTTCTATAGAGAACATTTTATAGATTTGTTTCTTTATGTAAATTACTCCACGATAGAAATTTTTTTCTTAAAAAGACCCTTAAAATGTATAGTATGTATGTATAAAGCAACTAACATAATTTAAGTTGATGAAAAAATATGCATGAAATGCTTTTAGATAATTTTTAACATGAATCGTAAAAATCAATAAATAAAAAGTTATTTTATTTTGCACGAATAATTTAATTTTTGCATAAGTATTATAAATGCTGCAAATTCCCTAAATGCTCATACACTAAATTTGTTTTTCTTAAAAAAATATGCTTGGAGATTTTTAGCATAGAAGCTGCTCATAAGTTTGATTATACGAGGGGTCTAACGAACTCTATTCTTTTAACATTTAAACATTTTATTAGAGATTGCAACATCTAATCAATCAAAATCAAGTACTGTTCCTGCTCATCAACCATTTGCAAATAAAATCAAGTAAAAATCACCTATGTCATTTATAATCAGAGAAGTAATTTTTTCTCCTCAGTGCTATTTATCTTTAACACATAAAAGAGAAAATTAAACTCTTTGGGTATTTAAATTATCATAATAGAAGTCAGGTTATTTATTATTTGCTTTCTATTTTAATGCTTTTTTTGTATAAATGGCTATTAAAAAAGATTTAACCCATAATTCTAAATCAAGAATTTGCTGATGTTCAAATCAAAAAGGAAATCGAGAAGAGGTGCAATAATAAAGAGAAATAAGAGTACTCAAAATATTAAAAAGAGAAAACTATAAGCAAAAAATAAAGTGAATAACAGAACTGACTTCAGATTTAGAAGTTCAATGAAACTAGCTAAGTTCATTTAACGATTTCTGTTCAGATTTGTTAATTTTTATCAGTAAATGATTATTTACAGTGATACACGAAAGTCAGCATACACTTGCAAATTTTCCCATTTTTGGAAATAAAATGCAAATAAATTTCTTTTTCTCATTCGTATAGCTACCAGCATGCATTTGAATCATTATGTGTCTAATAGACATCAAACATTTTAAGATTATCATAATCATTTTCAGATTAAGTTAAAAATATGCGTTTTTCAAACTCACAAAAGTGAGCATACAGTTGTGTTTAAATAGATTTTTGCAGGTATTTGGCCATCTTTTTATTCTCTTAATATATTTGTAAGAATTGTGCCTTGTTTTATATAAGCTTTAGAGGAGATTTTTGAATGAAATTTATTTCATTAATTTTAAAATGGCAACTAAAAGAACTGAAACATCATTAGAAATCAGAGAACTGGTTATTAAATTGAAAAATGAGACAAAATCACTCAATCAAATAAGTCAAATTATTGGTAGAAGTAGAGCTACAGTGCAAGGAATAATAAGGAAATATAATTTGACAGAAACTACGGAAAACTTGCCTCGTACTGGTAGACCACCAAAATTGAACGGTAGAAATAAAAAAGAAATCATTCGAAGAATTCGTAATAATCCGAAAACTACTGCAGTAGACATAGCCAAACATCTTGAAAAAGTTAAAGAAACTGATGTAAATCCAGAATGTGTTAGAAGAGCCTTGAGAGAAGAAGGATATAATAGCAGATTTCCTCGTAAAAAACCTCTCATTAGTAAAGTCAATAGAGACAAAAGATTAGCATTTGCGCATCTTCATGAAAACGATAATTTCGATTACTGGAGCAAAGTTATTTTTACAGACGAATCTAAATTTAGCATTTTTGGCTGGAATGGTGAGCAAAAAGTTTGGCGACAACCCGGAACAGAGTTAGAATTGAAGAATCTGATTCCTACAGTAAAACATGGCGGAGGTTCAGTGATGGTTTGGGGCTGTTTTTCAGCTTCAGGTGTTGGCAATTTAGTCTTTATAGAAACCACTATGGATCGTTTTGTCTATTTGGATATATTGAAAAACAATTTGAAGCAATCAGTGAGGAAATTAGGCATAGGAAATGACTGGATATTCCAACAAGATCAGGATCCAAAGCACACAGCTGGTGTTGTCAAGGAATGGCTGTTGTACAACACTCCAAGACAACTGCACCCCCCTCCTCAAAGCCCCGACCTGAATCCTATCGAAAATTTATGGGATGAACTGGAAAGAAGTATCAGAAAAAGGCAAATTAAAAGCAAAGACGATCTTGAAAAGGCATTGCTTGAAGAATGGCAAAAAATCCACAGCACTGTAACCGAAGGACTGGTCTATTCAATGCCTAATCGTATGAGAACTGTTTTAAATTCAAAAGATGAACCAACTAAATATTAAAATATGGAAATTTCAAACGTAGAATTTCCTGTATGTTCACTTTCGTGACTTGCGAAATGACTGATTCTCCAATATTTTATATTATTTTATGTCTAATGATAAAAAAACTGCTTATTTTGCTCATCAATTTTTTACTTCTAATCAATTTAAGCTAAATTGAATTCAATTCTTAGGTAAATATTTGAAATAAATAAGTTTCTGTTAATTTTGAAAGGTGTATGTTAACTTTCGTGTATCACTGTATATTTATTTTGACACGATTATCGCCTGTAAGACAGACTTTTATTTAGATATTTAATGACTGTTTAGATACTTAATGCTATAACAACTGTTTTTATTTCCGTTGAGCAAATCTCCCTTGAAATTGGTCAAACCATATTAAAGAAAAGAGGTTTGATCTAATTTTTGCACCCTTGAAAAATCTATAACAAAAAGGTTATTCCTAGCATTTAAGTAAAAAATAAAATGTAAACAGATGATAAGAATTGTAAACTTTCAAATAATGCAAATCTGGCGAAATTTTAATTAACAAAAAGAACTCAAAAATTTTTTGTAAAAATTGAATCGAACAATCATTTTTATGACGTAAAAAGACAATTTGAAAAGACAAAAACTTAATTATTCACATGCTCTTTGAAAGTATTCGAAAAAAAATATTGTTCTTTCACGACGTTAGGATTTGACCTTTTAACGAGATTTATAACGATTACTCAGCAAATTAGTTGAAAATGCTTTAAGATTTTTTTGCGTTCGCTTAGAATAAAATTATAGCTTATTGGTCATATATTTCCGAAAAATGTAATCATTTCTAGTCAAATTGTAAAAATTTTTTTTCTTTTTGAATTAAAAAAATCTCTAATAATATTTAAGTTACCACTCATTTCGCAAATAAAAATTTAAGCAAATTTTTAATGCATTTCCAAATAAAAATGTTATGCATTTCTATTCAAATTTTTACATTTTCTTTTGCATCAAATTTTTTTTTCTAACGTTCCCATAAATCTTCTAAAGGATATTTTGAATTAGGTACGCCGCATAAAAACTTTATTAAAATAATTAAAATTAAAATGATTATTTTTTAATGTTTAAGTGTAAATGTTTAAAAAATGTTACAAATTAGCAGTAAAAATTTCAGAAGCAAAAAATAAATTTTTTTCTAAAACTATTCTTAAAATGCCCTATATTGTTGGAATTGTTTGCCTAAACGTGTTCGGCGATTTCCTATTGATGTTGCATGCGTCTTAAGTGAGAAGATATTGAGAAGTCAGTGGGATAGGTATTTTTATGTAGTGATTGATGCACTGTATATATCATATATACTGTGATATGTAAATACTATATACAATCGCGTTTGAAATTATTGTTTCTGTATTTTAAATCAGGTAAAAACAGAAGACAGGAAACGATTAACATCAAATTTTCTTTTGTGAATTGCAATATTTTTGCTTACTAAGCAAGCGTTATATAACATGAGTATAAATAAACAAAACGCTGTTAACAAATAAACAGTGCAGCGAGAAATAAAGCTTTGTCACGTGAATTAAAAAACAAAATACTACAAAAACACAATTGAATGTTTCAATCGAGGTCATTTTTCCTCATTGCATCATGTTTCCTCATGTGTCAGCACATTTAAATTCCAGCAATCCATTTACGAGTGTTTAAGTCGTTCCATTAAAAAAAATTATATTGAATGTATTTATTAGTCATCGTAAACAAATTTTAAAGAGTTCATAGGCCTTTTTGCGATAGAATTTCGCAGAGCATGTGAATTTTTCGCACGTGGTAGAGAATATTACAGTTATAAGCATTTATGAGGTAAATGTGTGAAATTTTAATTTCAAAAGTTTTGTTTATCAGCTAACAGCATTACATTTCACCAACTTTCACACATAATTGATGATGTATTGAGTAGGTTCTTTCACCATATCTAGATACTGACCTTCACTAGCAACAGGACCAACCGCTGCTGAGATAGCATGGTACTTAAATTACTTCACGCCCTTATAGCACGTGATAATACTAATTTGATATTAGGTACAAGGTCATCACTAAAACTACTACATAACCAGAATATTTTGAAAGATTTCTACATATTAACCTTTGATAGTGTAGATTAATTATCACATACATTACCCTTTCAACTCTTTAACTGTTAAATACTATGCTGCCATCAGTGGATAAGTGTGATGCAGTTATGGTGTATGCTGTTTGTATCTGTGGTTGTACCATGTAATTTGCTACAGTTCTCTAATTTTAGAAATTGAAGATAATATTTATGACAGCTATAATACCAAATAACAAAACAAGTGCAATAAAATTTAATTTGAAAAGCCAAAAGATGGTTATAAAAACAACTTTCCTAGTTTTGTCATTATTGTTTTCCATGACATCTACTACAATAATATATTCCAACACAGCATGCGTTAGTGACAACTTAGATCCTTGTAAAAGACATCCACGATTCGAACAAAGTGTGTGGTGTGAAAACATCAACGACATGAAGACTTTTATTCGCGTTCTACGATGCAGCTCGAGGAGAAATATGCAGGAGGTATTTCTCGAGAAATCTTCTCTTGATTTTTTACCGCTTTACATTCTAGATTTCTGTGGATTTCTCGTTCTGAACGTTAAGTCTGTGACATTATCCAAGCTATTGGAGGGTAACGTTCTAGTTCGCCTGGAACAGTTGAAGCTGGACGATGTTCTATTCAGGGACTCTTGGTCGTGGGAACCTTTGAGCGTTTTAAGACATTTGCTGGAATTTTCTGTAGCAAATATGGAGGTGACGCACTTAGATGGTAATCTTTCAGACCATTTGAATGAAAATCTCAGAAGTTTAACTCTTAAGTCAACGAGTACGAACATTGTTAGATCTGAAGCATTAACGAAATTCACTGAGTTGAAACATTTTTCGATGGAAAATAATCATATTACTGAGTTGAAAAGGAGCATGTTTCCTATACCAGCTAAAATAAAGTTTCTTTATTTAGGGTAAGTTCATTAAATTTGCATGACATTTATTAAGTCTATGTTCTGATTCTTTTTTATTAAAAGCAATTCTACGTAACGAAACTTCAATTAATCATAATATTATTTTAAACATTCAGCGATAATAGTTATTTTTTTTGTATAAGATAAGCAACACAACGATAAATAAAGTAAATAAAAATAGAAAATGCATGTTTCTAAAGAATTCTTAAATATTGAATAAGAGGTACTTTATAATTGTAATATAACTTAAATTCTAAAGATGCGATTAAGTTCAAATTGATGTTTATACATATTGTCTAAACTAAAAGAGAGTAACATTCGAGTTCGTCTGGAACAGTTGAAACTAGACGATATTCTATTCAGGGATTCTTGGTCTTAGAAGCTTCCAGGCGTTTCCAGACATTTGCAGAAATTGACAGCAGCAAATATGGAGATGACTCACTTAGACGATATCTTTCGGACTATTTGAAATTGAATCTTAGAAGTTTAACTATTGAATACACAACAAAGAATATTGTTAGCTCTGAAGCCTTAATGAAATTCACTAAGTTGAAACACTTTCCTGTGGAAAATAGTAGTATTATTGAGTTGAAAAGGAGCATTTTTCGGTTCTGGATGAAGTAAAGTTTCTTTATTTTGTTCATTAAATTTACATAAAATTAATTATGGTTATGTTCTGATTTTTTTAAAATTTAAAGTAGTTTTCTTAACGAAATTTCAATAAGTCCTATTATTATTGTAAATATTTAGGAATAATGGCTTTTTTCAATATTAGGTAAACAAAACAACTATAAAATTCTTTTGCACAATTTCATGAATTTTGTTTTTACGTTTAAATTTACGTGGAACATTTCCAAATGTGAATGAAGTTACTTAAAATCGTTTATTGTTCCATTTAATATTGAATGTCATCACTCTAGTTAAACTAGAATTATTGAAATGTTAGTTTGTTCCTTACATTAGTTTTCTGTATTATTTTGTTATAATAGTGCATTTAAAAAAATAGGAGAAAATTGTAGCTCAGAACCCCATGGACGGATGGTAGTACCCCTCATTAGTGAAATCACATCCTAAACTCAGACATAGATCTGAACGGGAAGGAAACTTTCTCCAGATCTCTGAACCCATGGTACTGATCAGCGACTTATCACAGGACTTTCGATTCTGCAGATTTCACGGGCACGTGCATCGCATATACTCGGTGGGTCTTAGCAGGGTCGAAGATTGAACCCCGGCCTCTCCGAACTGGAGTCCTATTCTCCAACTCAGTGGTTACCAACTGGCGGCCAGCGGGCCACATCCGCCCTGCGAAGCCTTTTTTTGTGACCCGTAAACTAAAATGTATAAATTATAATTTTTTTGCTGACAATTTTCGTAAAAAATCTATATGGGCTTAAAATAGTACTTTACTTACGTTAAAAAAAAACCCTAATATTTCATCGTTTCTGTGAAATTTAACATACCAACCGTGCAAAAAAAATTTTTTTCTCAGGTATAAATCTACTTCTTATTTTAATTCGTAATTCAATACTTTTGCTTTGTATAACTTGATAAAAGTCTGACAGTAATATTTAATGTTCCTTCAAACATAAATGAGTCCTATATAAAATTTTGATAAAGTTACTGCCCGCCATTCGACTGGTGTTTTTAATTGCGGCCCACGTCCCCATGTAAGTTGGAAACCCCTGCTCTAACTGCTAGGCTACCAATAAATCTATAGTTGATTAACACTATTTTTTATTAAAATAATTAATTATTATTAAAATAATTAGTTATTATTAAAATAATTAATTGATTTAAAGATGATTAATTATTATTAAAATAATTAGTTATTATTAAAATAATTAATTATTAGTAAAATAAGTAATTATTATTATTAAAATAAGTAATTATTATTATTAAAATAATTAATTATTATTATTATTGGCTCAGTGAGCTTATATCTATATTATGGATTAATTGTGGTGTTGAAATTCCTTTTCTTTTTCAGGCGAAATAAGTTAACTTCGTTACCAGATGATATTTTCGATGAAATGCCTTATCTGGAGCGGGTAGGCTTAGAAGGAAATTTAATATCTGAAATCCATTCGAGAACATTTGAACCTGTATGGAATAATTTAGACGTATTGCTACTTGAAGGTAAGTCTACAGACTGTTGAAAGATAATTTGAAACTAAGCTAAACAGATACTCAAGGAAAAATATTAACTAAACATATATGAATTTGAGTTAAGCGATTAATATTTAGTTATTAGATTTTCTGTAACTAAATTTCACAGCTGTTAGTTGCAGTTCTTGATTAATATCTGAAAAATTTTAAAAAGACGCTTTACTTGATTAAGATTTAAAAATAGATTGCTTAGAAATTTTTTTTTCTCAAACATTCAAACAAAACATTTTAATTTAATTC
Source organism: Parasteatoda tepidariorum (assembly GCF_982258835.1). Taxonomy (NCBI): domain Eukaryota; kingdom Metazoa; phylum Arthropoda; class Arachnida; order Araneae; family Theridiidae; genus Parasteatoda; species Parasteatoda tepidariorum. The sequence goes on along the minus strand of NC_141756.1, from coordinate 64,249,053 downwards.
AAAGAAATTTATAATTAGTATTATCTTTGTTTAAATGATCCTTAAGTATAATGACTTTTGGTTTCATAACAAATTAGAATAATTTGGAAAAAAATATTTAAAGTTTTTACATTGATAGTGTTATTATTATTATTTATCCATATTGCATATGGAAGTTATTGTAAATAGAAGTTATTTATCTATAATGTACATAGAAGTTGAAACTCTCAAGAGATTTTTGACTGAAAAATAAGTTTTGAACTAATACTCAAACTGTATTGAGATTTGAAGATTTTTTTAACAGATAAGTTGAATAAGGTATTAAGTGAATTTCCTGAAAAATTTCTCACAGTTAGATCTTATTTTAGTCTTGTGCAACCATACAACATAAATTTATTTCGCCAAATCTTTAAATTTCTTAGATATTGGTGGTTAGAATAACAAAGCAACAGTCTAAGAGAGTTTTTGGAATAAAAGAAAGTGCCAAGTGTATTAGGAAATAAAAATAGACGAGAAATATGAGGAACGCTGGTTTTTAGATACAAATTAAAACTACAAGGGTATAAACACTATGACGCTGACATTTTGAAAGAGTTATATAAGTCAGTCAAATCTTAAAATACCGCATAATCGTGATTCTCTAAAGTGTCGTAAATGATGTAATTTTTGAATGCTTTTTTGAAAATATTTTCACATTTGTATAATTTAATAGTCTGAAATAGATTTAGCTTTATAATGAAAGTATTATTAACAATCTTCTGCAAGCACTTACGTTGAACCACTTATACAACGTCTCTTAATCAATCTATCTCAATCATTGACTTTCTGTCATATTCTGATTGCAAGTATGAAACTTAATTAAGGCATTATTTACATTATTGTATTATTTATTACATTATTTACATTATTACATTACTACAATATTCCGTTATTTACATTATTGCATTTCTACAATATTCTATTATTTACATTAAGGCATTATTTACATTATTTAAGGCACTATTAAAGTTTTATTTAACAGTTTGTTTGTAACTTTTGCTTAAAATCATTGCTAATTTCATTAATCGTTTCATTAATTGCGTAAGGTGAGGAAGGCGTTTTTACTCAGTTTGAAAGTTTTATTTGGTCCATTTTGAAAATTCGATTCTTTTCGTATTATTGAAGCGGTATATGCACTAAATAACTTTAAAAATTAACTTTATAAAGAATCAACCTTCCCTCCATATAACTGTTTGTATCCTCTCCTTGTAAGATGAAAAAAAAGGTTTTATTGAAGAATAAAATTTTTACTAAAACGATAATTCTTAGATGGACCGAAACTAACATATCTGGATGCTAAAGTTAGCCTTTTTAGACAGAAAAATTACGATAAAACTGATCACAATCATTATGAATAATATGATCTATTGCTATGCTGTCTGTACTGTGATAGTATGGGAGAAACATACATACAACGACAATACAGTTTCCTATACAATGTACAAAAATTCCGGATCAAATTATGGTGAAATGTATCAGGGTACTTTTTACCGTATAATCCATTTTTACCGGAATATGTTAAGGAACAAAAATTTTAAATAATTATTGTAAGGTCACTGAACCACTCTAGCTAAATAAATATTACTGTAGACGTCATGGTATACTATTTTACGGTAAAAATGCATTTTACTGTAAAATATTATACCATAATTTTTACCGCATTTACCGTAAAATGCATTTTACGGATGTTGCACCCAAAGTGTCGGTACTTTATACTGTAATTTGATCCGAAATGTTTTATAGTATAATTTAAATATATAGATATTAATTTTTAAAAAAAGCGATAGATAATAGTATGGCTTTAATAAGTACGATTTAGTTTAGTTGTTTCTTTAATCAAAAGTAAATTTAGAACAGAAAAGTAAATTTAGAAAAGTAAATTAGAAAAGTAAATTTAGAAAAGTAAATTTTTTTGCAGGTAATCCTTTAAAATGTCATTGCAAACTGCTATGGTTGGCGAAAAAGAAATCACCAGATGTGTTTACCGGTGAATGTTTTGCACCAAAAGTAAAGTATGGAAAATCATTGAAAAGTTTAACATCGCATGATTTTCGTTGCTTTTTAAAGCACTAATGAGATTTGACAGTGACAGAAATCTCATCCACAGTTTTACGACTCAGGGTAAATCTGCTTCATTTTTATAAATCATGACTTAGTATTGACGAAACTGAAGGAGATGATCTAAACATTAAAGGCCAGTATTACAAACGCACAAAAATACTCATTGTAATGTCATTAAATGTTTTTATTGTATTGTGATAAAACTCTGTAATAATACTTTGATGATGAAAAAGCTTTGAAACATTAGGATGCTTGAAATTGTTTGCAGGTTTAACAGCAATTTCTATACGGAATATTACTTTAACACATTGGCTTTAAATTATTTTATTTTCACACAGAAAAAAATCGTAGAAAAAAGTTATGGTAAAATTACCGTACTTTATAGTATTGATATTTCTGGTAAAAAAAAGTAAAACATAATTCTGGTTCATAATATCGAAATATATAGTATTTAAACCATCCATTTGGTCATTTTTTTGTTCATATGATAACGGTTTATCAAAAATTCTGGATTTCAAAATTATGATTTTTGTTACTACACATTTAGTAAAAAATACAAAATATGTGATAAAATTTTTAATGTTATGGAAAATATCTTTTATACGTAAAGACTGTTTAATATAATGGAAAAATATCATTTGTGATAAAAATATTTATTATTTTGTAAAGATTTATTTATATGAGATACATTTTGAAAGCTAAATTTAAGCAGAAGGTCTTAAATTTTAATAGAATCTAATTTATTTTTTAAAAAAGTAATTCAAATTCTTATTAAAAATATTATACAGTTTGAATACTTGATTTTAGTTGTAATATTCTTATATTCCCGGCTGCAGAAATCCTCCAGCATGGCAGCGAGCTCTGCAGATTATCAGAGCATATGCGAATTAGTTTGTATCTCATATTTAGAAAATAAAAATCATCACAACTCCTGAAGATTATTTTTAATAACATATTTAAAGAACAAGCCTAATATATTACTGAAAGGAGAAACCAAGTCAATTAATTTTTAATTCAATTCAACTACTATTTGCATTAGGTCCTCAAAAAATTTGTTTCCCAATCTGCAGATATATATGCAAAAGAAAAGTGATGAATTTCAAAAATTCCAAATAATGTTCTCTGATTAACTGGTATTTTAAAAAATAAAAAATTTAAATAACAAGAAAAATTTAATTTTTTTTTCTTCTTGATTTCAGAATGAGAAAAATTCCAATTATTTATAGGGATACTTATCTACCTTTTAAATTTCCATAATTTTATTATTTTATTCATTCAAAAATGTATAAAACTTTTAATTAAAATAATGTTTGTTCAATTTAACTATTTCGTAATTTTTATTTGTCTTATATGTCCTAATTTTGTTACCATATGGTGGCTTAACAATAGACCCTTGGTCATGGTTGTATAAGATGTATTTAATTCTGCTGCAGTTATGTTACATTTAGCCTAATTTTTACAATACTAGTTTCTGTAGAACTGTGCTAAGGCCGAAGACAAATTTGAAGTTATGAAGATTCTGCCGTACATTGACTCTGTAAATTCTTATACCGGGCTTATATTCACATGATACTTATAAGAAGATGTAAGAAATTAATTATTTTATTTTTAAATGATTTTTTTGATTATTTTTTGGGAGAATTAGTTATTTTTCTAATTGTTTTTTTATGAGCTGATGTGACATGAAGGTTTAAACATATGCATATTTTATGCATATTATATCCATAAAATGAATTCTCAGTTTAAATACATAATTGTATATTTGTAAATGAAAGGAAAATGAATAAAAATGTATCTTATATGATAAATCGATAATTGAATGAATATGTATGTAAACTGAATTACACATTTAAACGTATAAATTCGTGTTTTTTTTTTAAATTTTTTTTAAAAATAATCTTTGTGCAATGAATAGATTTTTTTTTGTACAAAATTGCGCTATACATAATTATGCATGGTGAGTTTGTTGTCATTAAAATTAATTGAAACATTTTTATGCCACAGTTAAGTTATGAATTTTTAGAATATTTATGTAGAATATTTTAATCTAAATGTCTGTAAATGATTTTGCACAGATTGTAAAAAAAGTTAGTGTTTGTCAGATTTAGAATTAGCACATGCTTGCGTATTATGAATAAAGTATGTTTTAAATAAAATATTGCTTCGTGAAATATTATTAAGATGTGTTATCTACAATAATTGTTTATAAAATGTAGTGAAATAAGAAAATGAACTTTGAGAGTGTTGTTGATAGTTTAGTTATGTTTTTATTTGTATTTAAATCATATTTTATTTTTTTCTGTAATTACTTTTAATGTTTGTTGTACATATTAATTGTTATCATGTCTTATTAAATAAAATTAAAAAAATTCAACTTGTGAGTATGGTGATTTATAAATAATCAGTAAAAAATAAAATAATAATAATAAAATAATAAAAATAAAATAATAATAATAAAATAAGTAATAAAATTCGTTTTTATCTCTGAATTTTCTTTTACCTTCAATGAAATAACTGAACTTTTGCCACTATAAAATTTCTTGAAGGTTGAAAATATTTTTTAATTTTAGTTTTTTTTCAATGGGTTTCGCTTTAAACATTTTTTGCTAAAATTTTAAAAAAGTGACAAATGTATTCATCACGATATTAATTATAATTCCTACTTTATAGTCCAACTTTTATTGAAGATTCATAAACGTATGTTAACATTGCTTATTTAATTTATGTTAACATTCTTCTTTTTTAAAAGAAAAATATTTTCTTAAATTTCATTTTAAGTCAAACGTAATAAATTATCAATTACTCTGCTCAATTTGGTTTTCATCTCGACCATTTTGTTTTTCGCCTTCATTCCTAATTGATAAAAGACGATCATTTGACGCAGATATTTTAGGAAATTCTGGATAAATTACGGAAAGTTTTTTTTAAAAGTTAAAACTTAGTTAAATTTTGAACAGAAAAGATCATTCTGCTTCATGTGATGTTTCGTTTTAAAAGATTAGTTTCTGCCACAAAGATTAAACTACTGTAATCTATGGTAATGATATTTATGGTAAAAAAAACCATGCTTCTGGAAATAAAACTCAAAATACAAACGGTATTTAAATGATTCCTTAAGTAATTTTTTCGTTCATATTTTGCAACGGTTTACGAAAAATCTTGGTTTTCAAAATTATAGTTCTTATTACCACAAATTTAGTAAAAAATAAAAAACAGAAAAGTAAATTAAGTCAAATAAATAGTTTTTATGTCATGCTCTAAAGTATCATGATGAAATTGCCAAATGTTACCACATTTTTCAAGTTTTATCACATATTATAAGACCGTATTTAAATCTTAATTTTACCAAAATCATTACCAAAGCGCTTCGGTTAAAATTACCGAGCGTTTTAGTGTTGCCATAGAGCCAGAAACACAGACAATTTTACCTATTTCCTGTATTTTTGTTTATTATTTTTATTTATTCTCAGTGTATAAAAGAATGTTTCTAAAAATTAAATGTATTTTTCAAATTTATCTAAAAATTTAATAAATCAAAGTTAATTCTCAAGTGTATGGAAAATTTCCATAGTGCTAAGTGACCCTGAGAAAGTAGGCACCGACAGTAAGAATAAGAAACTCTGCAAAAAAAGCACTTTTTAATGCTAAAGAAAAATTTCTGTTAAAGAAAATCTGGAATTTTGGGGAATTGGAATAGCACCAAAATTTCGGTATTTAATTCGCTCCTTTGATAACTTTTTACTTCTTTAAAAAGGGGTTTATCGAAAATTCTAGTTTCCTAAATTATCATTCTAACTATCCACACATTTAGTAATAATAAAGTGTCGAAAAATAAACAAGTTTAACGAAAAAAAATGGTTTTCACTACATACTCTGAAGAATCACGATAAAAATACCAGACTATTCTTCTAAACGTATGGTCCACTTTCTCACTTATATGATGATGACGTTACCAAGCGAAATCTAAAATGACATTTATCCCGATTTGGGAACTAAATCTTTAAAGCAAAATCAAATCGGTATTAATATAATTAAACATCTTAAACCTTTCAAATAAATCCTTTTTAATTATTTGCAACTGACTGATGATGCAAAAAAAAAAAAAAAAAAAAAAAAAAACTGAGATTGTAACAATCGTTGGGGTTGAGAAGTGCGGAGAGGAGGATAGTACAGACGCACTTCTTACAATGTTTATAGGAAGGATTTTCTCTCCCACAGAAATGTTTTCTTCAGAATCATGTTCAAAAATCGAACGAAAACACTTGTTATAGCATATGTTCTTAACGTGGGCGTTATCACCCCCTTGTGGGCGTTGTAAATTTGTACGGGGGCGTTGGGGTTTTCTAAAGGAACTATACGTGAAAATTTTGTAACAAAAGAATATTTTTTAAATACTAAGAACATTTTAAAATTGATAATTTTATTTTGTATTGAAAAACAAACACATATTTAATGCTGTATGAATTGAATGTTATTAAAGAGCTATTAATTCAACCATTTATTTAGTAAAATATTACAAACCAGTTCTATAGAAAAAAGAAAACGCTTTGCTTGCTGTTTCCACACACGAAAAATAGTTTTTACTTGAAAGTTTGAAGTATCTTATTTTTCACTTTTCAAAATTCAAACTGTTCTTCTGTTCTTTTAAATTTTGAACAAATTATTTCGATATTCTTTTTATTTATGACGAACATAATGTTACAATTGTTTTGGTTAGTTAAAAAAAAAAATTTTAAAGTTATTTTACACTGACTCAGATGTTTGCAGCAAATAATTCTTGTTTACGTTCGGGCCCATTAAAAATTTTCGAAAGAAAAAGATTTACTATAAATTGATGGATCAGTAAGAATTTTTGATAAATTAACTGTATGATTAAAAGTGCACTACATCGGAAATAGAGAACGCAAATAAACGGTTAATTTGCCAAAAAAAAGGTTTGAAACCTGTGCGTAACATTAACCCTGTAACCGAGGAGCTTTTGCCCATAAAACTGAGATATAAAAATGAAAATGATCTCAAAAACACACATTTGACTGTTGATAAGTTTATTGAATTTGAAAACTTTATGATTCAAATTGCATTTTATTTAATAATTGTAACTTCTAGTAGGTGTTGGGTTGTTAGGTGTATGTATATAGGTTATTATTTTTTTTAAATGATTTCCCCCCGAAAAAAACTTTGAAAAAGTAAAACTAACACCAACTTTAAAAACACAAAAATTAGAAAAAAAAGATCTGATAAATTGTTTTTAATAATAAACAAAGATTAAGAAAAAACACTAAAAAGTCAGTGAAATCAAGAAATGCAGATTTTAGATTCAAGTTTTTTTTCCGATAAATCTCACGAAGTTATTGCTTTTTAAGGATAACTCGATTAAAAATGTATGTTACCTTTGTTTATATTTTAAATTTAGGGCTTACTCCCATAAAACCATAGACTTTCCACGTAACAAAATTTTGAAATCCTCCAGCAAAAGGAACGCTTTAACAAACATTATGAACGAAACATTTACCACAAACAAATGAGTGCTCTGCAATTAAATGATCCTTAATGAAGATTCAATAACAAAAAAAAAACTCTTTAAAAAAATATAATGAATAAAAAACTTACCGCGAACAAATGAGTGTTTTGCAATTAAATGTTTCTTAATAAATGTTCGAGCATTGGCAATGCTCGAAGCATTCAAGACCCTCCATTAAAATGAATTTTTATGACAAATTTATTACAAACTTTGAGAAAACCTTTATCTGAATAAACTTTAATACCAGCGTAAGCATTGAAGCAAATATTAATCTATAATCTGTAATGAATAGTTAGTTACAACATTAGTAGGAAATATATCAGAGAACTTCAACTTAATATAATTTTTTAATTAAAACATTTATTTAAATTATGTGTTTTTATTTTATATTTATTTCGCTGCACATACTGTATTTATATTTCACGCACATTTAGAAACTACACGAATTACGAAACACTTTTACGAAATTTTTTGGGTTATACGAAATTTTTCGGGTCCCACCATTTTAATGATATTGGCATTTCTAAAAGTATACTGTAGAAAATGGATACTCAAATTTCATGAAACCTTCGTTTTGACGAAACTGGTTCTCACAGCGAACATTTCGTTAAGGTAATGCAATAATTATCGACACTTCTTCGAGGAAGCAAATTTCGTCAACAGTAAAGAAATATTTCGCCATTCCATTTTTTCTTAAAAAAACCCCCCTCTCGTAGTTCTTAATGTAACTTTTCTAAGTACCATTTTATAGAGGACACCATACAGCTGGGACAATGTCACCTTACTAATATAAGTGAGACAAATAGTACAGAGAGATAAATTACAACCTTGTCCGAAGCGGGATTTGAACCTGGGATCGTTCTAGTACGAGACCAACTTCTTGAGCACCATACAACCGGACGGCTTATTGAGGCACTTTATTTTCGATCGTCTAGTCTTCATGCTAGTTTTGTTGTTCTAATTAACAATCTCTCACAATGCACTACGATGACGTTTCGAGTTGAGGAAATGATTTTCTTCATATATTTGAGAGTTCCCGTTTCATAAGAAATCACGCGATTTCGTGACGAAATAATCTTTTAAATTAATTAAATATATAGCTCAAGGATTGCAAAAGTGAAAGTTTTGTCTTTGATAGTATAGTTGTAAATTAGTAAATTATTTTATACGGATAACGCAACGATTGTTAATTATTCCTTAGATGGGTACTAGCCTTAAATAATGACATTTTTATGGGAATAAAACTTAAATTTAAAATGTGAACAAGGTGGAATACAAACTTAAGTAGGTTATCCACAGAAAAAAATTATTTTGTTTGATCTGTAGGCCTAAAACTTTAACATGAGGTTGGTTTTCGCATAGTTTTGTTTGCTGTAAAAGAAATTTCTCAATTTTTTTTTCATTACAAAACAAATTGTAGCTTTTTTTCTTTATTGCATGATAGTCACTAAGTTTTTTAAGATGATGGCTGTTTCTACTTTTTTTAAATTTTTTGAGGAGATAGATTACTCTCTAAAACTTAAAAAAGTTAAGGAGCCACTAGCTTCAAAAATATAAAAACTATCAAGCAATAAAAAAAATCACAGAAGTTGACTTCTAAGTAAAAAAATACCCTGATAAATTTTCTTTATTATAAACAAAAGTAAAAGAGAAAGTTATCACTAAAAATGCTACAATGGTATCAAGGAATTCCAAAAACAGATTCGAGTTAATTTCTTGGTTAATATATCCCTCAAAACAATAGGTTTTTGCTCATATCTATCTTAAAAATCTATGTCAAACTTGAAATGAAGTGAAAGGCCTGTTGAGAGGCTGACCTTAAAAGGTTTCTATACAAGAAGCATGCAAACACGCACCTAGTATTTTTTTGTTTCCTTAAAGAGCATTCCATAAATCGTAAGCAATACCTCACATTTTGATCTCAAATACAGTTTGATCGTAACTTTTTTTTAGAATTTTCTTAATCGCTATTTTTAAAAAATTATTTTTAAGAGCTGCTTTAGTCTATTTAATGCGATTATTTACTGTAATGTGTTTGTTTTGGAGCTAAACTTCATTTGGATCCGTCAGTTTTGCAGACAAAAACCTCCAAAACTTTTCGGTTTCTATAGAATAACAACTTTTTTATTCGATTCTTGGACAATATTCAGAAATAACATTTTCGGTTGGGAGTACAAACATCATATAATGTTAAAAAAGAGCTCAGAATTTCTTCTGTTAGTTGATAATTTTAAATTGTTTCAAATTCAGAAGTAACAAGAGCCTGTATGCTGTCAGTTCGTTTTGTTTCGTAACTATAGCAACATTCTGAAACTGACGATTTTTGATTAATGTATTTTTTATTTTTTTCATACGCAACTTAAATTTAGTCTGGAAGATTTTGATTTATCATTGTTTAAGCATTTTATTATTTTCAAGACTATTTTGATTCGCTTTTAATGGCTTGTTTCCTCCGAAGTAAAATAATGAAAAAGAATAATATTTTTTCTTCGTGAAATCTTTTAAATTGTACATGGAAAACAGAGAAACAAAGTCAAGTTTCTTGGACTTTTAAACTAATGTTTAATAAGGAAACTTCTACTGTTGCAGGGAAAACACTCAATTAACTAAGTGGAATTAAAAATAGTTTATGAAATCTAGTTAATATTGTTTTTAATATTTTTTTTAATTGAAAATCTTTGAAAGCTACTACAACCTATTAAAGTAAAATGTATTTTATTTTATATTTATGCTTTAATCAATCCAGTAATTTGTAAAAATTTTCAAACAAATGAAATTGATTATTTTTTGCTACTGTAAATAAATTTATTTGTCACAAAACTGAAACTTAAAACTTTTCTGAAAAGCTCAATTGGTTGTAATTTGGAAAATTTTTTAATGAACATATTTTTTTAAAGTTAAAAAAGAAACATTTCCCTTTAATAGTGCTTGTTCAATTAATTTAATTATTTGAAATTGAAAGATACTATATGTCATCATTAAAAATAGCTTATGCTATACATTTAAATTGCCGATGGCTTTTATTAAGCCTAAGATATCGTGAAAATTTACAGCAAAATTATGTCATATTTATTTGTTTCTGAACCACGATGGCAAGCTAATTGTTTTTATCTTAACATTACGAAATGGTATAAAATGGTTTTAAATTGTTTAGTAAAAATTAGAGTTATTTAAATAAGTTCAAACATAAGTAAGAAATGAAGTTGAAACATTTTGAGTCCTACGATGTAGTCAGTTTCAAATTCATAGCTTTGTTGGATCTAACGATCTCACTAAAATGATACTACCGAAATTGACAAAAACTCCAATCTAGATTTCATTTTTTTTACTTGTTGCCTTCCTTTTTTAAATTTTTAGAAAGTATTTTTTAGTTTCTTAAGGATCTATCCACTTTCTTATGGTGTTCATTTTTTTATTATTCCATGCATCCGAAATTAAATAAAAAAGTCTACAAATAACATTTTATAATTAAACCATTATTTAAACTATTCATGCTAAATTGCAGACGAAAATGTGTGAATTTTTTGAGCAAAAATCTGCAAATCTCTGCATCTCTAAAAGCTGTGTATTGATTTATTGAGATTATTTTTATTTGATATTGCTGTAAATTTCGTAAGATTCGCTTTTGATGTATAAAAAGTGTTTCTTTGTATACGCAAGTGTTAAAGAAACGGAAAAGAAGGACTCAATAAACTTACGTTTACAAATGTACCTCGTTGTTGAAAACAGAAGAAATTTCTACTTATATCATAACTTACTATAGGTGAAATATATAATTTTAATAATTATAAAAATACGAATGTCATTTAATAAAAATTCGCACAGTTTTAATTTGTATATTTTTTGATAGCTTTGTTTCTTACCTCAAGCTATTTTTTGTCAAATAATTTGGACGATAAAGTATTACTCAAATATATTGTTTACTAGTAAGAAATTTGATTTTAAAACTGCAAAGAAGTGGACATTGTACTTTTTTTTTCATTTTGCTTATTCACCTAAATCAATATTACATTGTATTATATTCAATATCGGTCCTATTTTAAGAAAAAAATTGCAATTTTAAGCAATAAAATTTCAAATGTTTATGCTTTGGCGTGCTACAAAAAATCGATTGTAAAGCACGCCAAAATGCATTTTTTAGCAAACGGGTGATTCTAAACAAGCAACAAATGTGTTATTTTTAAGAAATAAGTTAAAACGAAAATGTATTGTAATAAAATGTCGCGTTAAATAAATGGCAACAACAATAACGTTTTTTTATTCGAAAAAAGATAAATTTTTCTTTGTCTCGAAAAAAAAAATAAAAAAAATAACTAATAAAAAAAACGAGAATAGAATACTTTTATAAAAGTGGGCATTGTATTTTAATTTCAAAATTAATAATAAGCCGTAATTAAAAAAAAAAGCCTTCTTTAAAAAATAAAAGAATAAAATTTTAACTAGGGAGACATTAAAACAATAAGAAAAAGAATAAACAAATAAAATAAGGAAGCTAAATAAGCGCATAATAGTTGGGGCTCACTTTGACAATCTTATCTTTGCCCAGACTTTGTTACCTTCCAACACAACTAATCAATGCAGTGAAACAAAAAAAACGAGCTTCCTATACGCGTTCGTAGACATGCACGTCGGTGGCATTTTTCTTATTGCGCCTCATATTTCTCCCTTCTTCAACATTTTCCTCCTCGCATCCAAGGATGCAATCGAGGATAAGGAAGATAGAGGGAAATTTTCCCTACCAAAATCCCCATCGCGCAGGCGCCGTAATTGCAATCCCACGCCGAATCAGCGCTCTTCCTCCATTCTGCATTTAGTAACGTGCGAGCTTCGGGTGTAGGTACTGATTGTTCTAAAACGAGAAAGGCGAGGGCTTTTGTTGTACATTTTGAGAGAATAACTGTAGACCAAAACCTCAGTCATTAGTATCAGAGATGGACAAAGATACACTTCGAAAACAGATCGAAAACATGAGGTACCAAGCTCAAATGGAACGCTGGCCGCTATCCAAGTCTATTCAAGCGTAAGTGGGAAAAAAATCTTCTGTTTTATTCCATTTCTCTGCTCTTGCTTTAGGTTGATTCGATGTCAAACATGGCGGTTGGCTTGTTGATTATTTTTTAAATGTCTCAAAATAGTGTGTGTTTTATGTACATTGTAAATTAAGATGTAGTGTAAAGGGTAAATCAATAGATATATTTAATTTTCTACTTTGTCTAGAGTTAAGAATATTTTCGTTTGGCACTTGGCATTTACCCAACGCGACAAATTAGATTAACTGGCGAAGATATTAGAGATGAATGTTTATTTAAATGCATATTTATATTTAGATATTATGCTATGTATTAAGTATTTTATTTAACAAACTTCTAAAGACTTCAAATTAAGGAAATGTATGAAAATTGTTTATATATTAGCTTTGCTTGGCAACTTTATTCTAGCCGAAATAAATTACAAGAACATTAAAAATCAAAACATAAAAAATAAATAAAAATTTTGGATCTAAAATTATTTCTTTTTTTATTTTAGAAAATTTAATTTTTTTAATTTGAATTTTCAAGAAGAATAGGAAATGCAAAAATAAAGATCCTTCAATGTCAGCATAAATTAATTGCATTACGAAGAATTAAAGTCTTTAATTTATAAATTTAAATACATTTTTAAACAAAATGAAAATAACTTCAGTAACAAGACATTTTTACAGTCTATATACTTTAGTATATGGAGGAAAAAATTATTAAAGGTTTAAATTATATAGCAACTTATATCTGCCAATAATATAACGAAATATTATGCTAATAATATAATCACAGTATGGAACAAATAAATATTTTTCCATACCTAAATAATGTATACTTGCTCTATAGTATCAAATATGTATTAATAACCGGAAAAGTGTAACAAAAACTTGGCTCATTTTTTTAATTATAATTGTTACTTTTATATTGTGGTTTTATTTATATTAATTTTGGAACAAATTTAAAATTTGAATAAAACGTAATTTAAATTAAAATTTTTAAAACTTTACTTAACATTACATAACATCTTCCATATTATTAAAAGTGAGTCTACAAAAAATATCATAAATCATCAAACCGCGCCAAGAATATCATAAATTGTGTAAATTATTTTATTAAAATTTAACCAGTTTTATTTTAACCTAAAAATATATAAATACTTTACATGTTTTAAGGCTACTGGCTTCTTAAAATTGGTCTTGGCTTCTTGAAATTTTATACAACTCTATTTAGATAATAGTTTTAAAATATTTTGTTACGAGTATCAAATATTCACTATACCCAATTTATTTTCCCTTTTTGTTATAATATATAAATCTGTGACATGGTGCACAATATAGTTATAGGAATAGAAATATTTATAAATATAATTTTGTTCAACAGATTTTTTAAAAAATTTATCATAAAATTCATAAGAGAATTATAACAAACCTGATTGATAAGTTCACCTGAGGATGTAAATTTCATAAACATTTTATTTTAAACTTGCATGCATTTAGTTATTAAAATATTTTTGAAGAGTTTTAAATGTTCGCAACTTCGAATATAAATTTTTTTTTGAAATTTTTCTTCAATTTATTACTTAATTTTTAGTTAAATAATAATAATAAATAAAATTATTTTGATTGAAATAAAAAAATAAATTTGAGATAAAGGGTAATCAATATTCAATATTTCGATTGAAAAGTAAAAAATATTCCAATTTAGAGACAAAAAAAACTTGAATTAAAGTAATAAAATTACTCCATTTGATATAAAAAAAAATTTTAATTAAAATATTCCTATACAAGTATAAAAAATATTCCAATTGAATTAGAAATAAAATAAATTAATCAATTGAAAATAAACAAATTTATCAATTGAAATATTTTAAATTTGAAATATAAACAAATAAATTGAACTATAAAAATTATTAATGTGAAAATTATTCTGAGTGAAATAAAAATTTTCCAATTGAAATCGGTATAATTTATCGAAAAGTAAACCTTTCACATTTGAAGTCAGTTCTAAAGTTCTGTTTTATGAGTTCATCTTATCACATAAAAATTATTTCTTCTGGTCCATTTTCGTATATTATTTTTACAAAATCATAAACGTAAATTACGAAATAATTTAAGTTTTTCTCATGATTTTTACTTCCCTACTTAAAGTTGTAAAAATAAAATCGGAAAACAAGACAGTATAACATCTTTCCCAACCATCTTAAGTTTTGTGTGGCGTTCTTATTAATCGAATAATAGAAATTTCATAGATCTTTTAATTAAATACATGTTTTAAATATTTTAGACATCTATATTTTTTTGTTTTTAAAAGAGCTTTGATCATAAATATTTGAAAAATTTATTTTATTTTATTTTGAATATTTTCGCATAATTTTGAATATTTTCTTTTTTGTGTGTTTACGATATTAATAACAAAAATAATCCTTGATTATCAATTTGAAATATTAACATTTAAAATATATTTCTAAATTGTTTAATCTTCATAATTTCGATAATATTGTGCTGTCTATATAGTATAAAAAAACTGAGGTGTTTTTGAATTTATTAATATTGCGTCAGGTATATTTTAAGGTTTGCTATATTTAAGGTTTTCTAAATGTTTAATATCTAAGCAAAATGAAATTTTTATTTTAAATTTTTCATGAAAATTTCCTTTGAATTTAAAATTATGTGTTTAAACACCACTGAATCTATAATATTTTAAGTCATAAGAATGAAAATAAAACTGTTTATTTTTTAAACAAAATCAAATTTAATCACTATTTTTTCCATTTGTTTTATAAATAAGAGTAATGATTTTTTACTAAAATTACTTTTAGATCATGTTTTCATTTTTAAAAACAAAATGATAATCTTACGTTTTTATCTCAAAATAATTTCCTTTTTAAGTCTTATTTCCATAAAAATGGATTTATTCTTTGACATGTACGTCAATATTTTATCTTTGAAGATTCAAAACAGCTTATTTGAAATTCAAATTTTTCTTAGAGCTATACTGAAAATGTAATGGGCTATTTTAAAAGAATCATTGAAAAGTAATAAAATTGTTGATGTTTTAAGAAGGCAGTTTACTTTCCTAAAGCAATATTTTGGAGAAAAAAGAACAATGTAATCTCGTTAAAGATTTTCTGAGAAGGCTCAAGGCTATGATAGAATTAGGATAGAACACTCAATATAACAAAATGGCAAATAAAAGATGTATAGGACTTGTTAATTTAGTTTATTTTTAAGTTTATTTTATAGGATTATTGAGTTAAAAAATACTCAAGGCTATGATCGAATTAGTAAGTAATCGCTAAATATTCATATTTAGTTCGATTAACTTGTTTAAATACTTGATTAGGAACTTTATAATATTTTATACCATTGTGTGAATAAAAGAAAAATCACTAAAGCACCATAATACTCAATGTAACAAGATGCAAGAAAATGATAGATAGGACTTGTTAATTAAGAGTATTCTGTCTTTTAATATATTGGAAATATATCAAATCATATCCTATTTTTCTTAAATGAACAGAAGACTCACTATAACAGCGCTCACACGATGAGTAACAAAAGATTAAAAATCCTTGAATTATTGAAACTTTAGAAACCTCGCACCGGCCACATTGCTGACGTAAAATATCCTCAGTGGTAGGCGGATCACGGCTTAGGGTCCCCTTGCCATCAAGCTAACCGTGGGAGATTTTTGTGGTTTTCCCCTCCATGTAACTCAAATTAGGGCTAATTCCATCAAAAGGGCCGGGATAGCCTGGTCGGTAGGGCGCTGGGCCCATATCCAAGAGGTCGTGTGTTCGATCCTCGCCGGCCGAAGACTCCCCTTGTAGTAAAAGGTGACTGATGCACGTTAAATCTGTCGAGTCTCAAAGTCCTCCATGTTCCCACAACAAATCAATACCTCTGGGGGTACTGATCCAGGAGTTTCCTTGTCTTCTGGATTGGTTCAAAATTACAAGGCTACGGAGTTGAACGTAAGTAGTCGTAAACCCATGGAATTGGGTCGGCTGTTCAACGACGGTTATAAAATAAAATAAAAACTCCATCAAAAAGTCCTCATTTTGGGTTGGGTTCAAAATTACAAGGTTACGGAGTTGAACATTGAGAGTTGTAAACATAAAATTGGATCTCCTGTTCAAACCCCGTTATAAAACAAAATGCATAATTTGGCATTAGATTACGGAACACCCTGTACATACTAATTTATAAATTTGTCTTTAAAAACAAGTTTAATTTGTTTCTAATTATGCTTTCATTTATAATATGCTCCTCTTAGACTTATTTGCTAGACTTTAAATCTTGTTAAAATAAGCCATGTTTATTATTCACCTAATATTCGACATATGTTTCAAATACCATCTTTATGTTCATGATATCTGACTATCTTGGAATTCCTAGTTCACTCTCAGATGTTTAGAATTCATTGCCTGTGATATCGACTGTCAACATCAGGACTGACCCTGAAACTAGTACTCTATCTTCCTTATAGTGTCTACACATTATACCAGGTTCACTTGCGAATTGCATTAATCTTTGATGTGTACTACATGGCACAGGCAGAATCCTCTTAGATATCCTTATTTAATGATTATCATCTATTTGCATAAAGTTGAGGTGATGGAATTATCGGTATCACTCATCAGGGCTTTATGTTGAAATTATTGAAGCATTACTTGACTTTTGAGATGGTTTTGACTTCAAAGATTCTTGAAGGTGGTTATAACTTAGTAAATGTGGTTTTTATATTATGAAACATGCTGTACAAATATTTTCCGGAATAATTATTTTAAAATTAGTTTTCAAATTTTTCCACAACTTTAAATAGGTATTTATGTAGAATAATTTGTCATTTATTGCTTATATTTACAGTTAGGTATTTATCATTTATAGCTTATTATATTATATGTATTGGAATTCTGTTCTGATATTTTCTCTGAGAATATTTTTAAAATTGGCTTTTAAATTTTAGATGGCTTGCAATATATTGCTGTAGAATAATTTATTACTTAAAGTTGTTCGAAATTTTTCACTAGTATTTTAGGTAAAAATTGATTTAAAGTTAGCTTGAATATTCCACTGATTTACAAAGCAATTGTTATAGAATAATGTATGACTTGAAGTTGATTAAAAAGCATTTAGCATAATTATAAGGGTTGTTGTATTCTAAAAATTATGTACAGATACTTTTAGTAAGAATTAAAATTAACTTTTAAATTTTACTACACTATCATTGCTATTAAATAAATTATCACTTAGACGGTATTCCGGTATGTTGTACTATATTTCATTTAAAAATGTAACCTTTAATTATATTTTGAACCATTTATATTTTGCTTGCTCTTATTCAATGTTATGAAATCAACTACCTTACCTTAGTCAATTCAGCCTTAGTTTCTTTACACTATTTGGAAAAAGAAAGAAAAATCCATCAAATGTAATATTTTGCAAAAAGTATGAATTTTTGAAATTCCAAAATTACTAACATGTTTCATTTACTCAAGTACTGGTTGAAAGCAAAAAATAATTGCAAAATCAAATTACCCTTCTTTAAATTGCAAAACTCTTCTTTTAAATCTAACTTGAAGATAAAAATAGTTCTTCCTAATTTATTTAATGCTTATTGGTTTAATTTATAAAATTTATAATAAACTAATACGTCGTGATGAACGACATAAATAATGTAAATTTTAAGTAGAAAAGACAATTTTGCTAAGCATAGGGAAACGCTCCTGCACTGTAAGTAAGGTAAAATGGAGACATATTAAAAAATATGGTGAAAGAATTGTTTTTTAATGTTCATTTAAACTCCCATTGTTAAGTTAAAAGTATAAATCATCTTTTCTACTGCAAGTTATATTACAATAAATCGAAAAGACAGGTTATTTTAGCCCACATTTTTGTTGCGTAGAAGATGGAAAAATGTTGAAGGTTGGAAATATTTGCATGGAAAATTGTTGTATGGAAAAATTAGCAAACTTTCCCATGAATTATTGAGAAAAATTTCAAAAATTCCCCATGGATGGTCAAAACCACTACTAAAACTTCTCATGGAATAAAAAAAAATCAACAAAATCACTCATGGAATAAAAAAATCAGCCAAATTACTCGTGGAATAGCCAATAAATTTTTTTCTCTCACGGAAATAAAATTCTTCTCCGTAACACACCTGTCCGTCACAATATCTAATAATATTATGTTCAGTATAAACAGAAACAATACAATAACTTACTATATTCTGCAGATATTCTAACCATTAGTTGCCGGTTGGTCGCACATCCAACCCGGAAATATTTTACGATATTCTTAAAAATTTCCTTTCAGACAATTTGTTGTTTAGCAAGCATTAGAGAAAAATTTATATTGATGGTAAAAATCAAAAATACTTACCTAATTCTTCTCTGTTGATTAGAAACGGAAAAAAATTTGATAAAAATTCCTCTAGTACAGTTTCTTTGCAAGTGTTATCGTAGTTCTGGAAGTATAAAGAAGAGAACCAAGTGAACATTTTGGAGACTTCAGCATTCTCCAAATTATTCAATCTTAACAGTATAGAAAATTTATTAAACACTAATTTTTCGTTATTCTTAGCCAAAAACATTTCCATATTTGTCAACAAACGCTTGCGAATTTTTCTAACTCTCTTTTATTATTCCAAGTTTTCTTTCGTAGTTAAATAGTTTCATTAAAATGCAAATATTCCTCAAATTGTTTGTAGATGCAGACTAGTGGACTCAATGCTTTACAAAATTCTTTCTTGTTCTTTTTCGAAGTTTAAAACTTCTTCAAAACTTCTATGAATAAAATTTCCAAACCGTGTTCGTAAAGTTTTCGGAACGAAGTAAAATAACTTACGACATGTAAATACCAACATCTTAAAGACGATCTTTATAGTAAGAAAATTATGGTTTCCAATTCGATGCATGGGAACTTAACTATTTTGTCCAATTCTCCAAAAACTGTTCTTTGGATTTTTATATCACAATACGAAAATTCCCTCATTTTTCTCTGTGTTTTTGCTCTATGTTTGAATTTGGACGTAAAGAATAATAAAAAATAAAATAGTTTTCTTGGGTGAATTTGCTTTTCAATTCGCTCCTTTTGTACCTGAAATTTCCATTACTTCGAAAGCGACGAAATGTATTCCTCTTTTTTTTTTTAAATTTAAATAAAGATTTGCGGTAAGCATCGTAAAAATAAACTGCGTAACATTATCTTAGATTTTGATGTTTTATCTAACGAATTTAAGATGGATAGTTTAATTTTAATATTTTTATTATATAAATTAATATTTATCTTAAAATTTTAATTTCAACTGGATAAATTTCACTTCGGATTGTTAAGAATTTTATAAGTTCTACATTCTTTTCGTAAAATAAGAAGTAAATACTCATATTTATTCTTCGTTTAACTTTTAAATTTTACCCTCATTGCTTTATATTTGACTCCTTATATTATATTTAATTCAATTTAATAACAGTAAAGTGATATAAACCTAATTATATCGCGGTATTTATTGGTAACTATCTTCCCTGACAAAGATATTAAAGAGAGGTATAAACGACATACTAAAGACAATAATAAAAATAATAAGACCTATTGAAAAATAAAAAATTATTTTAAAGAAAAATGCCAAGTTTACTGTGGCTACTAAAATAATGAGAGTTGTTTTAATTTTAACGAATTCATTCTTAGTTAATTCAAGTCTACGCAATTTTTTGGTTTCTTTTCGATTACTATTTATTTATACACTCACTTTCAGGTTTGTTTCATGTTTTTATCCTAGAATTCCTGACTTAACAAGATAAGGCAAATTTTTCGATGTCTTAAAAATATTACAACAAATTCTCAGGGGAGGTAGGGTACTTTATAAAATTGAGAATTGCATAGTTCGTGATTGGAAATTTTGTGAGAAAGTGGTAAAATATCTGAAGTGGCAGGACAGAGTTATTACTAGGAAATATCGGGTTGAGTAAATGGTTTTTCTACAAGGGGAGATACCTCCGTACCAGAAGCAGCCATTCCCGTGGTAGTTAACCGTTTTTGAAACGGGCTTTTGCATTTTAAAGCTGAAAGTTGGAACTAAACAACTGTGTAATTTGTTTGTCAAAACTTAATCATCTGGTGCATCAAAAAAGTGTTTAAAATGGAGCTATCACGTGAACAGATCGGAATGATTATGTACTATGAGTTCTGAAATAAACTCAGTGCAACTGAATTCTACAAGAAAATGTGTGAAAGCTTAGGTTTCAGTACTGTTTCTTATGATACAGTAAAGGTTTGGTTTCGAAAGTTTAATACAGAGAATTTCAACTTTAAAGATGAACCACGTTCTGGTCGCCCTATTGAGGTTGATTGTGACTAGTTAAAGCAAATTATTGATCAAGACAAAAAATTTTCAACATGCATTACGTTAGAGCTTGACGTTTGCCAAAAAACAATAGAAAATGCTCTCAAACGCATAAATCTAACATTAAAGTTCAACCACTAGGTGCCTCACGAATTGACTGCTGAAGACAAGAGCAAGAGCGGCCTGTTTGGTTCTGCTCGGAGATCAAGGAAAAGGGAACATTCTGGACATATTTGTGACCTGGGATGAAAAATGGGTATACTACAACAATACTAGCCGTAAAGGAGGGTGGTCAGCACCCGGGGAATCAGCAGGTTCGGTTGCAGGACGAACGTTAACTAACAAGAAGGTCCTTCTCTGTATCTGGTGGGATTGCCGTGGAATTATCTACAAGGAGTACCTGAAAAGCGGACAGGCTATCAACAGTACAATATACAGCAATATGCTAATCAAAGTTAGCGATGCCATTCGCGAAAAATTAAAAAACGAGTTCAGAAGGAAGGTGGTTCTCCTTCATCAAGATAACGCCCGGCCACATGTCAGTGCAACGACCGGCTGGA
This sequence comes from Parasteatoda tepidariorum, assembly GCF_982258835.1. Classification (NCBI taxonomy): domain Eukaryota; kingdom Metazoa; phylum Arthropoda; class Arachnida; order Araneae; family Theridiidae; genus Parasteatoda; species Parasteatoda tepidariorum. Next base: position 64,227,529 of record NC_141756.1, on the reverse strand, counting down.
CCCTCTACACGCTGGAGTGGGATTTGATGCAACATCCACCACACAGCCCAGACATGGCGCCTTCGGATTACTATCTGTTTTCACATCTGCAGCTGCATCTTGATGGCACAATCTTCCGTTCAAATGATGAGGTCATAAATGAGGTCGATCGCTTTCTGAACTCGCGCACCCCCAGTTCTTCGCAGAAGGGATTGATAAAGTTGCCAAAACGTTGGCAGACTATTGTCGATTTGAATGGAGATTACTATCTTCATTATCTTTGCTGATTTTGCTTGTATTTATCCTTTTACAGGATTGTTTTTTTTTTTGGAGAAATTTTTTTTATTCAACCCGATATTTATTGAACATTATGTAAGCAAAGCTCATAATGCTACGACAGATTTTTGATGCGAATGGAACATTGATTGTCGAATACGCCATGAGAGTTTCTTTGATTACAGCAATAGCTCAGGCGATTCTTGCCATATAAGGTCCATAGCAAGACCACATACTTGTGGTACATTATAGCTACCAGCAAATATAAATCAAGGCTAGTGATCTATGATAGCCCTTCACAAAAATAAGTCAACACTTGTGATACATGATAGCTTCCGTGAAAAATAAATCAAGATTTACGATACATACACACCAACATTTAACCCAGCACCTATGCAAATAGCAACAAAAAAAAAATATTGCACCCTTCCCCACAAAAATAATTCAAGGCTTGTGATGCAACACAAAAAATAAATGAAAGCTCGTGATCTGATAGATTTCTACAAAGATTAATCAAGACTTGTGATACACGATAGCTTCCCACAAAAAGTAATGAAGCCTACGTGATGCATGATAGCTCCACATTAAAATAAATAAAAGCTTGTGATACATGATAGCCCCCCTATAAAATTAATTCAAGGCTTACGATACATGACAAAAATAATTCAAGGCTTGTGATGCATGACAGCTTCGCCCAAAAAATAAATGAAACCTCATGATAGATTTCTATAAAGATTAATCAAGACTTGTGATTCACGATAGCTCACCACAAAAATAAACAAAATCTTGTGATACATGAAAGTTCCTCACAAAAAGAAATGAAGCCTTCGTGATGCATGATAGCTCCTCACAAAAAATAAATCAACACTTGTGATGCATGATATCTCCCCAATGAAAAATAAATCAAGGTTCTTTATCTCAGTGCACAGTAGCATTATATTATTTTGATGCTGAACTCTACCTAGTGGCATTTTCCGTCATGGATTGTTATGCAGTTCATAGTTGAGGTATTACCTCTTCGAAAAGTTTTCAACTCATTTTTGAAACACCATGTATATTCGATTATGCTCAGATTTAAACTCATTGGATAATTTTAAGTAGAGATTTACTAAAAATAAGGGTTACTTTCCCTAAGATTACAAAAAAGGCTTTTGCTTTGAAAACAAAAAAGTTGATTATATATCAAAACCAACTAAACATAACTAAAATATCTTATATTTTCTCTTTTTCATAACATGATCGATATGATGGTTTAATGTTTAAACTATTATTTATGTCCATAAACTCTTAAAAGATATTCATGAGCAGTTTTCATTCAAATTAATTATAGAATACGTTTGCTTATGCAAAGTATTCGTATGCAAAAAGTGAAAATACGTTTTCTGACTATTAATAGATCAGCGAATATTTCACGAGTCGTTTCCAAAACTTAACCATTCTTCACAACAAGCATACAACGTTCTTTTTTATTACAACAAGAGATGTTCCTGTATTTGTAAAAAGGGTGCTTTTCTATTTAAATGCTAATATACAAATTTGTTCGTAGATGCAGACAACTCCACTCTACGCACTTCCCAACCTCTTACGTGTTCCAGTTCTTAAATTTTTTTTCAGGGTTTTAAATATTATTTTTTACCTTATTCCAATAGAATCTTCCATTTTCTGAAAAAAATAGCCCAGAAATCTCGATACCCATATATCGAGGTATTAAAAACGATCTTATCTCACGTAAAGTACGTTTATTGTAAGAAAATAATGGTCTGAAATTCAGAGCGTAAACATTACATTGTTTTTCTATTTCTTTAAAAACTAGTTCCTAAGTTTTTGCATCACCCCCCCCCCTTGGGTGCGTCCCCTCCCCTTTCACGTCCGCCCTGGAGTAAAGAGAAATCCAGAGAATTAAAATTAGTTTTGGGCTGAATCTGATTCTTAAAATCTGTGGCATCTTAAAATTTCTATTTCTTTAAAAGCGAATTTACTTTTTTTTCTCTCCTTAAATGCGTTTGAAAATTCTTAGTAAAATTTTATTTTGGATTTTATACACGTACTTACGAGTTCTTCTTTTTGTATTTGCACTAAACACATAAATTTTAAGTTTGAAATTTTATTATACTCTTTTGAATTTCGTTGGGATACTTTGTAGCACGTTTCTAAGCTCTTTTTGACTACGAAATAAATGCATTTATTTAACATTTATTCATATTTGTATAATGTATCATAGTTGCCAACTTTTACATTTTTTGTAGAAGTTTTTTTCCTTCTAATGGCTGCCAAATTAAAATTTTTTGTCTTGTAAACTGGATTTAAAACTGATAGCAGATTACCACTACGGCAAACAAAAATTTCAACAAGATACGATAAACATAAAGTGGTGGTTTTTAAATGCTAGATAATTTAAACAAATTTATTTTCGGTTCTAAAAAATTTCTTCACAAAATCACGTTAAAGAAATAGTAATTATTGCTCTACATATGACAAATATTGAGATTTGGTGTTAAAATTTTGTAATGATTGATAAAAAGAATAGGGATTACTCATGAGATTTATTTTTTTCTTCCTTTTCAAGTGAATCCAGGCAAGAGCTGGGACAAACTCATCCCGAAACCGTATAACCGCAGTCTCTGGCTTGTTTACTGAAAAAAATTTTCAGGTTCGAAGTCATGATAAAATTTTCATAGATTTTTATATTACTTTAAAAAAGCGTTTGGTTCCGTTATGAAGTATAAAAAAGGTAAAATTTAGTCATTAAAACCTTTTTTTATCACAGTTAATAATTTATTTAGGAAACAAAGGCCAAATAGCGAGACTCATCAAAATTTGGCCTTTTTCTGGCGTGTGTCTCAGACGGATTCGAGCTCTAAGCAATCCTATGTATGTCTATTTGGTCAGGGTTTGGAATAAAATTCTTCGATCTCTGACCTTCAAAAGCGAGCCCGAACTCTTCTCTAATCCAAGTTCGAATAGCTGAATAATTCGTATGTTTCTTGAGCCTTATCAACCACTGTATTTACACAAATTCTTTCTAGTCGTTGGCTTATCAAGACTTAGTATCATTATTATAGGACTAACTACAGTTTTTTCCCCATACTTTATTTTTTTGACTGTGATGCAAATAGAAATTAGCGATGCTCAAAACTTTTTTCGCGATGGCTAATGAATTCCCTCGTCTTTTGAGTCAGGCTCGAGGCACGTAGCCGAACTTAAAAAGTCACATATCTGTAATTTAAGCTTGCTCATTAACGCTGCTAAGTCAACAATGATGTTTGTGGGGCATAATGCAAAAAATAATCTGAGATCAGTATCCCGAACTTTCAGGTCCATACAACAATGCATAGTCCCCGGTCGAGAAAGGCTAGTGAGATGTCACCGTCCCCCCCCCCCCCGAGACAAAAAAAAATCTCATTCTATTTGATATTTCATTGAACAAACATTTTATATTTCTGTTAGTTATATTTCTTAAACTATAATTTCTAAAGCTTTTATTCCTTGAACTATTATTAAAACTCACATTTCTAAAACTGTTATTTAAGTTTATATTTTTTAAACTATTATTCTTAAGCTTATATTTTTTAAACTATTATTCTTAAGCTTATATTTCTTAAACTATTATTCTTAAGCTTATATTTCTTAAACTATCATTATTAAGCTTATATTTCTTAAACTATTATTTAGTAAACTTTCATTTATTAAACTAATTTATTACTCTATTATAAAAATATTTTCTTGGTAATTGCGCTGAAGATATTTTTCACGCAACAAACTACAATAGTTTACAAGATTTTGTGCATTGATAATATTTTATATTTGATTTAAAAAAAATATCGCTATGGTTTTTAACGAAAATGATTTTACTGTAATAGTTTATTTCAAGAAATTTTATTATTAAAATACAGTAAGAAGACATAGAGAGCAACCACTGTGAGCTTCTGTTAGTTATTTAGATAAAACTGCTGTAAACTTACGTGAAATCGTACCCATCTTTTAATTAATTGCTTTTAATAATCCCCGCATTTCTGTTTAATTTCAAAGGAGCTAATTGCTATATAATAATGCCGTTCCATTCAGTTCTTCGTTTCATTTATTTTTTTCTTATAATCGTCTGCTTTGACGTCATTTCGCATTTCTGTATGTAAAGGGCGTGTTACGGTTCATGGGTTTTAATTGCAGTGTCATGTGACTGATTGGTTAAAAATAACTCTTAATAGTTGATATAATTTTCACAGAAAATAACGCTGATTATTGAGTGTTGTGATGAATAGGAAGTTTACTTACATTTGTAATCTGTTTAACAGAAGCTAATTTCATGGATATTTAATACATTGCTTTTATATTTAAATTACTAGAATACATTTTATATTTCATTTCATTGTAACTTAATAAACAATAGAGTCCGAATTGCAATGAAATAGTAAAATCTGCAATTAAAATAGAAAAATTCCCTTATGATTAAACAAGTATTTTATTTCATCTTTGAACATGCATGTAACTAAATTAGACAACAAGTCAGAGTTTATTTTCATTAAAAATACTTAAATTGTGTGAAAATAAGTTATACTCAGCTTGATCAGTCATTTTAAAAAACTGTTTCGACAATAAAGACTGTAGACTTCTGCAAATGTGCTCTCGTCTTTCAATATTTTTCTGCAAAACATATTATTTGCGAAAGTGTGCGTGTTTTCTAATTCGCAATAACTAGGATGAGAATTCGAAAATTCCTCCCTTTTCAGAAATTGCACTCATATTTGGAGAAAGTTTATTTACACCTTCATCACAGTTTGATCAAAGATTTATACTATTTTGTTAGAAATATATAATCATGTGGGAAATATATGTACTATGTTTGTGTATTTAAACAACTTTTAAGATGGTCTTACAAAAATTTCTGAGTTTTAGTATATCTACTAAAGATGGTATGATTGCTTTATTCAAGATGCCCTTTGGCGGCCTAATACAATGCTAAATACAGCCACAGTTGAATACATTTCAATTACTTTTTGTATTAAATATAGGTTCAGCATATGTTACAGTTACAAAACATGTTTTATATTGGCCTCACCCATTAAGGCGGCTGTTTACATTCAAGTAACATATGATTAGATTCAGACCTTTTGTCCTATTCTCAGTCAGTATTGTTTATAACAACTTTTCATTCTCTTGTAACCATAAAATTTAAAAGCAATATTTCTGTTTTTAAGTTTGGTGCAGTAAAGTCGCACCTGGCTCTGGAACCCTTAAACTTTACATTCGATTAGTTATAATAATATCAGAGACATGTTTTTGGAACGAATGTTAGTGTGACATTCAAATTATTGATTTAGTTTTGTTTATAATCAAGTTTCATAATTTAAAAATTTGTCTCTTGCTCAAAAGCATGATTATTAATAGGCTGGGATGAAAACAAGCAATTTATTGAGTTTGATCTTGTCCCTTAATTTAATCTTTCTTGATATCTATAATAAATGTAATCAAATATTGAGCAGAAAGATTGCCTTGTTCAAAGAATTCGATAAGTAGAGAAGTTGTATTTTCTATCTAGATAACGAGTTTTTGTATTATTTCTCATGAATTGCTATAGGGACAAAAGCTTTTGTGTAACAGTTATCCACAAATACTTGAACTCAGAGATAAGAAATAGAACTGATAGTCTGTTTGTTTTTTGTTTTTAACAGTTCTTTTGTCAATGAAACGTGCTCAATTTTTTTCATCGATTGAAGAAAAAGAACAATTTACTTTTATAGAATTGAATTTTTGATTTTGAGTTATCTAACTTATTCATGTATAACGTGCAATTATGTTTTATAGACTTTCCTTATATTTAAGTGATTTTTTTTACACCAAAGGCTGTACAATAGAGTGCGCAAACGAAAAAAACCTATCCTGAATTACTTTTGATTGAATGATTGGATTTCCACTTTCTAGAACTCGATCTTAATGATTCGACGGAGTGACTTCAAATATGTAAATTTATTAGTGCAGAAGATATTTACAAAATCAGTTACAAAAATGTACCTTCTTTGAATAAGCACACCTTTTTCAGATTTTTGATCTCCAAAATATATGGTGGGGGGGGGGTAACTGCAATGGGGGAAAAAGGGTCTTAATAGTTTGGTCGGAAGAGTGGACCAAAGTTTGGACCCTAAATGTAAATTTTACTTCTTGCGTACTTCACCATAATTCGAGAACTTTTTTAGGCGAATTGAAAATTTTTTGGACACAATTATAAAATTTGCTTATCCATAGATAACTCTATGCAAAAAGTAATTTTCAGTAAATATTAACATATTGTTTTACATTTTTTACATACAGAAAACATATTGTATTAAATTTTTTTTCTATTTTATTAAAAAAAAAATCTAAAATTTTAGTTTCTTTTTCGATGTTATTTAACTTTTCTGTACTGACTCATTGTTATGAAAAATAGGTTATTTTTTTTTTTACCCATCCCAACATACAATATTTATTTAGACGGATAAAAAATGTTTCACGCAGACAACGTTGCGCATCTGAAGGTCGAACACAACCATATAATTTTACGTTTGAGGGATAAAATGTCGGATGCTTTTACTACCGTTGCGATAATTTCACGACACAGGAGATGCCTTCAATGATATGGATCCACGCTCAACCAAAAACAAAAAGAAATAAATCAAGGAATAATTTTTTTCTTTTTGTTGAGTAGAAATCTTTTCCATGGACAATACTAAGTAGTAAATAACTCACACGCATTCTGTTGTTAAGCTGTTTTCTTTACCTGAATGATACACATTGTTTTGTCTTCATCTAAATCTACATTTTTTTTCTAAATCAGTTGAGTGTTTGTTCTTTACACGTTAGGCTTGACTGGTCTGTTTAACCTATACGAGATTTTTTTAAGTGAATTGAAGAATAATATTATTAATGGCCGAAACTTTTTTAAATATCGAAGTAAAATTTTATGTACAATAGTTTTTAAATAGCTGAAAGAAAAGAAATTTTAAAAATTCGATGTTCTTTTGTTCATTACAATCTAAAAATTGCTCATTGTTTTGTTCTTTAAATTTTTAGAGTGTTAGTTCTTTATACGTTTGACTTGATTGGTCTGTTTGACCTGTACGAGATTTTTTAAACGAATGGATCAATATTGTAATTTGTTTAAATACTGAAGCAAAATTTTCCGCAAAATAGTTTTTTAATAGTCAAAGAAAACGAAATTTTAGAAATTCCATGGAAGTTTGTCAATCTATGAAGTGCTCATTGTTTTTTCTTCATATAAATCTTTTTGACTTTGAGTTTTTTTCATGTCAGGTCTGACTAATCATTTGAACCTTTACTAAAATTTTCAAATGAATATAGTTAAAATTTGTATCATGTTCTATAAAGCTTGAATTTATTTAAAACGAACTTTCATGCTCAATTTTAATTAGCTGAACGAAATGGAATTTTATAAACTAAATGCTTACTATTTAACATTTAGACTTCCCGTGTTTCAAAATCCACTAATGCTCAGGGATTTCTTTAAAGTTCTGTTTCTCAAAGACTTCTTTTATAAATTGCAAGCTAGTTTGATGGGAAATGTAGTCATGACTTAAAAGTAGTTTCTTGAAGGCTCTGTAAGCAAATAATTATCTTTTTTAGTTTTAATTATTTTATTTTCATTAATCAAAAATATAGTTTGTCTTAATCATTTAAAGTATGCGTCAGACTAATTTTAAAAAAGAAATCCGGCTCTTTGCAAATTGCCGACGTCACTTTGAATTACTCCAACCAGACTCAATAAAATAAGCTCAAAAAAGAAGTCTGTTTGCAAAAGCCTGATTTTTGAAATAGCCTACAACATAACATATACTTTGATTTCAGTGCTTGTATTTGCTATTAAAATTTTTTATTAACAACTATTATTGCGAACTATTAAACGGGATTTTTGGGTTTCAGAAAAAATTAAAGTTGTTTACTATTTTTTTTCCTGAAGATATGGTAATTAACTGAAATTTCTTCACATAACCCACGAAATACTATCAGGTAATTTACGTGCTATTTAGAATCGTTTTAGAATGTGGAAATATAAAACCGTTTTAAATTAAGATTTCATTAAAAACATACAGAAATGATTCCAAATTCTGAGGGAACGTACAATTCTATACTTTGTTGCAAGTTGATAAAAAACCATTATCCCTATGGAGAGAGCCTGTTTACAACTAAGTGCACACCAAATGGCTGCCAAGCTCGCAGCACGAACGTATATTAATATCGCCAACGCTTGAAACGACGTTGCATAGCCTCTTTTTGGACTTTTTTATTAATAAGTTAATAACATCAATAATGCATTAACAAGTAATAAGAACTAGTAAAAATGATAGCTGAAAATTGTAACAAATGTGAGCCTTTCTGCTCTCATTTAAGGAAACTGATGAAAGAATAATAAATGTTGTTTCTTGCAGACGATTTTCTTCTTCAGTGAAACAAAAGTAATAATTCTTTATCTCGCCTTTGATTTGATAAGGGCATGTCAGCATAAGATGCTCCAATTTTAGTGGTCTAATCAAATCCAATGATCTTACAATTTCATATAGTAGTACCTTTTTCAAGAACGAAAGTTTTTATTTATTGAAATATGACACCAAGTTCCAATAAGAATACGAAACTATAAGCTTTTTTTTAAATAATCTATGATATACATCGTAAAAAAATAGCTCAAATTAATTTTGTGTCTGAGGTGTTAAACTTTCAAAAGCTTTTATATTGTTTTGAAAGCATATTCGTACAACTTTATAGCTAAATAAAACGGAAATGCAGTCGTGGATGATTATTTAAATCCTATACAGCAATGGTCTTTTCTTAACTTGAACGGTGTACAGTTTGACACTTCTAATTTGTTTGGCTAGTGTTATTTCAAATTTCTGTCTATTAGAGTGATTTTCTCTAATTTCCCTGACAGTTACAATACATTAAGACGAAACTCTTTTAGTTTTTCCCTTTATCTAATACGGAATACATGGTCGAAATTTGAGACTTCTATCTTTGTGGCAAACCTTTATTTACAGAACATTAAATTAAGAACCCGGATCAATCCAACACCTCCTAGAAAGAACAGGCCTCAGCCAACACCTCCAAGAAAAGAGTAGGCCTCTGCACGGGTTACCATAAATATTCTTTAGTAGTCCAAACGTAATGACATATTTCGTATTTTTAACCACTGCGCACCTTAGTACCCTGAACGTAATAACATCTTATTTTTCATCTACTGCGCAGTTAACTTTGTCACATCGGACTACTAAATTAATCCGTGCTGAGGCCTTTCTACTTCTAGGAGGTGTTGCCTCAGCACGGGTTGCCATAAATATCCCTTAGTAGTCCAAACGTAATGACATATTTCGTATTTTCAACCACTGCGCAGCTTAATACCCCTAACGTAATGACATCTTTCGTATTTTTCGTCTACTGCGCAGTTAACTTCGTCACATCGGACTACTAAATTGATCCGTGCTGAGGCCTTTCTAGGCGGTGTTGATCAACCCCACTGGAGTACCCAAATGTACCCGAATAATTGCAAAATATTGAAATGAAAATTTTAAATTTTTTTACTTATCTTATAAAGAACCGAAAATTGTAACTTCGATCTTGGTAAAAACATTTTATTTAGCATAAATGTCAATTAGGATAATTACTCCCAAAATTACAAGATATCGAAATGAAAATTTAGTTTTTCTATTTATCTCATAAAGAACACAAATTCAAAATTGTATCATTCTAACTTAACGGGAAGTTGGAGAATTAGGATTGAGTGAGTCAATGAGAAATTTTTTTTTCTCATATACAGATTATTACGTTACCGTTGCTACCACTAAGAAAAATATTTCCTGAAACTACGCGAATTCCACAGTATAAGTTTTGCAAAAACAATATCAAATTTCTCATTTTGTCTGAAATGGTGTTCATCTCTCTACACCAGTGTTTCCCAAACTTATGACTTTTGTGTACCCTTTCTAATATTTTCGTAACGCTGTGTACCACTAATAAGGAAATGAATGTATTTTTTACGATAAAACAAATTGCACAAAAGTTAAGAATCACAAATGGCTGTTGACAAAACTAATTATTAACTGTTAACTGTGCAAAAAATAGCCAATTAAAAAATACGTAATTGTAAATTTTCATGGCTAACTTTGTCTTTAAATAAATTTTTTTGAAATTTTCGTTTGTTGCAAGATATTTCGTATTAGAACTCGTACCCCCGCTAAACTGTTCCCGTACCCCTGGGGGTACGCGTACCACACTTTGGGAAACACTGCTCTACACTATAATAATATACGTGTGTTCCGAATTTCAGTATATAATCATCTTATTATCTACCTTAGATAATAACAAAAATTGATAAAATAAGCTTTTTATACTCTAGTCAGAAATAATAAAACTTCATAACTGACGCCGAAACAGTTACAGTTACCCTCCGGCTAATCAATTTTTATATTCTATTATCCAGCAAATATGTAGCCCGTGGGATTTCCTGAATTTATTGGTGTAACCCTCTGGCGCAAAAAATATAATAATAATAAAAAATAATTGAAGACCCCTATATTAAGGGAATAGTAAATGATATAAAATATTTTTTATACTTCCAAGACCTGTTTAGTTAAAAACTTTCAGCCAGGAACGTACTATAAATATTTTATCCTGGGAGTCATTTCACTAGAAAAACATTTCCACATCGTTGTTAGTAAAAGTGCTTTCGTGGGATTGCTTAAATAGATTTGGATTAATTTCGGAAGATGGCGTTGCCTGGAGTCGTCCATTGGGACTGGCCTTAAGATACACAAAGGGGATGTAGCAACCATTTCTAAATCTGTAGGTTGAAATGAATTCCAAATAGTTTCAGCTTTTCTTAAATAATTATCGTCTGCGACGGGCTCATTTGTCCGAAAGGTTGAATGAAACATAGAAATCGAATCTAAATGATTGTTGTATTATGTTGGCATTAAATGTACCAGTGAGGAGTGAATGCATTATTTTTTATTTGCGTAAATTGAACTGAAGGTAAACAGTCGTTGTGAAGTTGGAAGAGAAGTAATTTGTTTTTGCAAACTTAAATTTATTATATATAGTAGGAATTTGATATTTCAGACATAGAACTGTAAATATAATGCCATATTACTTGCACTGTAAAGGAATGAACGCTCTTATAAATTTGATAGCATGCACTTAGTGCAATGCATAAACACATTTTGAATGCCATACACTATGGATTTAATATGGATGACTTGTTTCTTAATGTTCTTTTTCACTAGTAGTGATAAAAAAACTATAATTATTTTTACAATTTTTAAATGAAATAACCTCTATATAACCTCTGTTTATTTGTAATGATAAAAAATTTTAGTATTATGCACAATAAATTTTAAATGAATGAGCAGTCTTTACTTTTATATTCCTTTGCACAGGTAGTTATAAAAACTTATATTTCTTTAAACTATAATTTTAAAATGAACTAACCTCTACATTTGTTCTTATTTAGTTGTAATGATTAAAAAAATGTAATATTTTGTGCTATAAATTTTAACTGGATGAACCGTCTCTACATTTATATTCGTTTTCACTTGTAATTGTAAAAACTCATATACTTTACATTATTTATTGGATAGGAATGATTTGTCACTCCATTTTTTTTAAAAACTTGTATTTTTTGTTTTGTTTGGGCATTTTATAATTAATTTTGAATCTCTTACATTATAAGTTTGCAATAAACCAATTGTCTCTATAATTGTTTCTGATCTATAATAAAAAAAATCTCCGGTGGTTTTAAAATTCTCAAGGTAAAAAGGCACATCAAGATATAATGAGCGAACTATTTCTAAGCATTCATCTGTGGTGATGATAAATAAAAACTAATGATGATGTAGGTTTGTATTTTCTCATCATAGAAAGTGTTCATTTTATAGTTGACGTTATCCGTTTCATAGCCCAAGGTCTACGTTTAATAGTGCCAAGCATCCTATTTATAGAGGAAAATAAATAATACAATGATACTATTTTCTCTTGTTCGCATCAAATTTTTGTATTGAAATATGCTTTTTTTTTCGCTAAATAAATATTTTAATTGTAGGAAAAAGACTTTCACTCGCAAATTACACCATGTAATCTATTTTTGCCAAAATTGATATAAATGAAAGCAGTAACTATTTACTACCCTTTAATTTTTGTACAGTGCGAAAAATAAAAAACGGACTACACTGAATAACTTGAATGATCAAACATTCTCGTTTTAGGACTCAATTATAAAGGTTCGAGGGGTTGACCTCAAATATGCTAATTAATTAATAGTGACGATATTTTAAGTTACAAAATAATGCAGAATAACGTACTTTCGCAAAATTTTTTCATACTTTTTATTCCAACGGATTCAGATTTTTGGCCCACAAACTATAGGGGGTAGCCTCAATCTGGGAAATAAGGTTCCAATAGTTTAGCCAGGACAGCGATCCAATGTTTGGACCCCTTAATGTTAATTTTACTTTTTGAGTATTTCGCAAATTCTCAAGAAGTTTTTAAGTGAATTGACTAAAAATGTCATTTACAAAATGTAGCTTTAGGAGCAATAATTTTAGATTTGAAATTCCCATTTCCCAATTAGGCAAGATCAATTATTTGTATAAATACAACATAAAATTTGTTCCCCAGCTTTATTTATAGCATCAAACATTTTTTCACACTAACTCTCCCTTTGTATACTAGCGTTAAATATGAATTCAAAACATGGTAACTTACTAATTAAAACTTAAATAAAAAGTTTCGTTCCAAATGGATTCATTCGAAATATCTCTTCATACTTAAATGTTTAGTCTGAAAAGCGTGATCATGCTTATTAGTTTCCAAAACTTCAAATGAAAAACATTCACCAGGCAGCTTATGTTTCAATATTCTGGGAAATATTGAGTAATCCTATTTTCCAACCATTCTATGAAAACGTTATGCGTCTGTTTCAAGATCATTAGTGAGTGCAGGAAAACTGAATGTTTCTGATTGATACTTTTAAAATTTCAAATTAAAGTAATTTTGAAATTAGTTTCAGGTTTTGGATTTCCTGATAAATATGTTTACATAAATTGGACATCATTAGGTAACTCTATTCATCCTGCAATTACGATGCACCTGTAATTAAATCCAATGCGAAATAAACGATCTCGTGAAGGAAAATTTAATTATGAAACTAATGGGTTCTGAAAAGAGAGTCCCACAGCATTTACCATCCTTTTAGAAACTTTGCTAAGGATTAAAATACACGTAATTTATTTAATTGTGCAGCGAAGTTTAATTGCATGATGTTCGTAATTGATATGAATTCGTTTATAGTTTCTGTTAAAGCTTCGGAGTTTGCTTTACGAGGTTTCGCACTTTGTGCCCGGCTTCGAACCAGGATTGTATTGTTTGTTGATGTAAAATTCGATTGTTTAGTAACAATTAACTACAGTTTAGTTTGCTGGTTCTGAAGGCGAGAGTAATGTTTCATATCATTTAAAAAAAATTGTTTTACAAAACTTGTTTCGTCAGCATTTTTTGTACTATCTGTGCAAATTAATTGAAACAAATAAGTTTTTTTTCTCTTGTATTTTAGACATCAACCTGTCACACTATAAAACAGCGGTTTCTAATTTTTTCCGACTATGGAATTCTAAATGATCGACCTTCTTTTGGTTGAACCCCGAAATTTAATGAATAAATTTCATTAGCAATTGCACAATTGTATATTATTAATCAAATATCAACTATTAACTGTTTTTAAAATATTTAATGAATTATTTTGAAAACATTTAATGAATTTATGAAATATAAAATTTTTTCATCGTGCTTTATATATTATAATAAATATTGCTTTATCTATGCTTGTAAATTTTGCTTTATCTATACTAGTCTGCAAATCGGGTTTTATGTCAGAAAGGTGAATTTACAGATCTGAAACGGCTAGCTTATAGTTATGTATCTAGTCATCTATCTACTCATCTATTCTAACTTATAATATAGTTAAATGAATCAGCTGAAACATGGGTTTTGTTGGAATAAAAACGAAAACGGGTGAAAATAAACGTCGAAAATGGTTATCAGCAAAACTTATTTGTTCATTGTTATTTTTATTTGATGCTAGGTATTGATGCAATTTCTCATAAACACATTCATTATTCATTCTATATATAATTACTAGAACATAGTTTTTTCTTCAAAATTTTACTTTTCTTTCTTCGCAAGTATTTTACTTGAATAATTTTATGAAAACAATGAAAATATTAAACAAAGAGATAATTAAGTAGATATAAATTTAATGACAGGTTTCGAAAATCGTAACTGTTTAAAAATATCCCAACTCTCGGAACCTTTGCGACCCTTGCACAGAACCCTGAGGTTCCACATAGCACTACTTGGGAACCACTTTTCCAAAACAGCATTTGAAACAAATATTTTGTAGTTTTTTTTCTTCTAAGTAAATGTGGTCGTTGCGTAGGTGCATGTTCTAAATAACCATTGTAAAACATGATAAATTAAAAGAAAAAAATGTATAGATATTACGATGTAGGATTATTCTAGACATGCAGACATTTGACGAGACAATTTAACTTTACTTGACCCCTTGTTATAATCGATAAAGGTCAATTTATATTCGAAAATCGAAATAACATTGCTTAATTTTTACGGGAATTCACCAGATTTAAATCCCATCAAGAACTTGGGGAATACTTTGAAGAGACATAGGAGGTGATTCACCAGATTTAAATCCCATAAAGATCTTGGGGAATACTTTGAAGAGACATAGGTAAGATTAACTGTATTAAAAAAAAGGAAAAGAAAAAAATTGTACTCTAAAAAATCTAGTGTAGTCAATACCAAAAATGTCTTTGAGAGATCACTGCTAGTAAAGAAACGCTTACTGCATTTATCAATGTAATAAGGAAATAAATAAAACGGATAAAAGGTTAGATTCCAGACTTTGTAAATGATCCCCTTTTTGTGAAATTGTGAGAAGTCTACTCATAGTTTTTTTTTATGCTTCCGAATCAAATCTCTTGGTCAGTCTTGTTTTTTTTTTAATTCCGCAAAAACAAGACCTTTTAGTTTTAATTATAAAATTATGAATTAAAGAATCCACCGTTTTCCTAAAGAGTTTTGTAAAAGATCTAGTTTTAAAATAAAGAATATTAAGGGTCAGTTTTAATGATAAAAAATTTCGTGATGGGTTCGTTATTATATCAACTTTCTCTTAAAATTACCCCTCATGCTTTTATAAAGAATTTTTTTTCCTTTTGCCCCAATAAATTTGCTCATTATTGTAGGTAAATACAAAATATAGTTCTTCAGCTTTGCGAAAACCATAACTTAGTAATTTTTGTTTTGCTTTTAAATGATATACTTTTTGCTTTGACAATTTTTAGTATGCATTTGAAAACTTCATAGAATAATGTCTTTACCTTTGGTATAGTTATTTTATGGTTTTTATTTGGTATAGTTATTTACAGTCTACTCAATTTTGAGTTCATGACCACCAATGTTCAACTAGGTAGCATTGTAATTTTGAAACCGATCCAGAAGACGAGGGAACTCCTGAATCAAGGACATATTTTTATATTTTAATTACACGCCTTTTAGAATGTAATTTTTTTAAATACTTTTCCTGCCTTGTAATTTACAACAGCATATACATAAAATAAATATACTATTTATTAATATTTAATTATAATATGAATATAATATAATTATAATATGAATATAATATAAATATAATATAAATATAATATAAATATAATATAAATATAATATAAATATAATATAAATATAATATAAATATAATATAAATATAATATAAATATAATATAAATATAATATATAAATGTACTCAAACTGTGAAAAATTTTCGTAGTTTTCCACTTTTCTCTTTGAAGTAGTCCTTTGTATAGTTTTGCTCAAAAAAATGCCAGGATACATCAGTGGACATTTAATGTTCTGCAATGTGAAAGGATTTTTTTATTTTTGTTTAAAAAAATGGAACGAGACTTATGTTATTCATTGTTATTGTCAGTTTTATCGTTTTAAACTAAATTTATATACAGTTGTCGCATAAAATTTTAGTTTCTTGGAGTTTTTAGCAAAGCCATCGTGATAAAAATCGTGTGTCTACAAAAAACCAATGTAGGCTCACCTTGCTTATAGTTTTTGAGATAATGGTAACAAAAAGCATTTTGTTTGTCTTATTGATCCAAACTGCTCCAGGAGCTCGCAACACTTTAAAATAACATTTTCTCTACGTTTTGACATTTCACTAAAATGTTATGTTTTATCTATACTTTAAGGAAAAAATATGGGAAAGTTTTATTTAAATATGAAATTGATCTTATATTACTCGTAAACTGAATAGATTTTGTATTTTATTCATGTTGGGCTACATATAAATACATTTGTCAGTTTTTTTAAGGTTTGGTTACGCATTTGTGCTATGAGTTGCACTTAAGGCGAAAGCATTTTTATGATAAAATATAACTGATCTACACTGGTTATCATAAATTAAGGAAAATTCACAAAAATCGCGATAACTCAAGAAATTACACATGGAATTTTATGAAACTTACCCACAATATACAACACATAGTAAGGTATTAAACAACATAAAAAGAAATTATCAGACATTAATAGTAGTATAGAAATTAGCACATGTATAAAATAAACAAATTGGAAGTATCGGTTTGCAATAGAAAAAGTACCTTTAATATGGAATATGATTGCCTCTAGAAGCAATACAGCACAAACAGCGATGTGTGATGCTTTCAATTATGCGGTCTATCAGTTCAATAGGAAGTGAGAGCCATTGCTCTTGTAAAGCAGTTGCAAGCGTGGCAAGGGTCTGAGGGGGCGGATTGATGGCAGATACACGCCTCCCTAGAGCATCCCAAACGTGCTCGATAGGATTCAAGTCCGGGGATCGAGCTGGCCACTCCATGCGAGTAATTGTTTCCTGTTGAAGATAATTATCAACAATGCGAGCTCTGTGTGGTCTTGCATTATCGTCCTGTAACAGGAAGCAATCACCAATTGCCCCGGCATATGGGCGCACATAAGCATCAAGGATGTTGTCTCGATAAACCTGAGCATTCACGGTTCCCCTTGGAAAGACATGGAGGTATGTGCGCCCTCCTAAGGATATGCCTCCCCAAACACAGACACTGCCTCTTCCGTATGCATCTCTTTCACGGATGTTTGATGGATGATAACGGGTCCCAGGTTCTCTCCATATCAAATAACGTCTACTGTCACTTTCTAGACTAAACCTGGACTCATCCGTAAAGAGAACAGGCCTCCATTGATCTGACGTCCAGTGGACATGTTGTCGGGCCCACTGCAAACGGTCTCTCCTATGGCGTGATGTGAGCGGCACGCAAATGGCTGGTCGTCTCGCATACAGACCACCTTCGTGGAGCCTTCTGCGCACAGTTGACGTTGACACCAACCTTCCGGTGGCTGCAGCAAGAGAGGATCTAAGATGTGTCGGAGTAGCGGTTCTATTCCTGCGTGCACTTAATGTCAAATATCGGTCATCGGCACTGGTCGTAACAGTTGGCCGTCCTTGACTGAACCTCCTAGATGCCGAATCTGTGGTTTGAAATTGCCTCCAAAGTCTATGAACCACAGATGGACTCACATTTAGCCATCTGGCCACTTCTGATTGACTCTGCCCTGCCTCTAGTCTCCCGATGGCTCTCCATCGTAGTTCTTCAGGCAAATGATGCCTAGAGGTCATTATTACGAATTGGCTATCTCAGATTTTCAATGTCGCAATCACAGTAAAATTTGTGTGCTTTCTCTCAAACTTGGACTTTTATGCTCCAGGCAGATGACGTAAGCCGAGTGCAGCGCCACTAATTTGCATATTGCAATTTTACTCAGCTACTCTTAGTGGACAACATATGCAAATTTTGCACGGTTTGGCTTACTTTTGAAAGAGTTATCGCTATTTTTGTGATTTTTCCTTAATTTATGATAACCAGTGTATTACAAAAGTTTCAATGTAAATATTCAAGAATGCTTTATTACAAATTGTTAATATCATTAAAAAATGTGTCGCTTGTTCAGAGGAGTCACTGTTATCAGTGTTTAAGTAACAAAGTAATACGAAACAAATTTTAGTTCTTATAATTTCAATCTTCCATATAATTTGTTTTAAAAATCAAGCAAATTATATTATTAATTTCAATGATATTTTCTTAATTTTATGTAAGTATGTTTTTAAAAAATTTCGAGTCGCAAAAATTACTGAATAAAAAATTTTGTCAAAAATAGTCTAAACTAGTGGTTCTCAATTTTTTTCGATTGCGGAACCCTAAATAGTCGACTTTGTTTCAGCGAAACCCTGAACTTCACGAATAAATTTCATTGGTGATTGTCAAAATATTGCTAATTGGTGATTGTTAATTAGAGAAGGAAAATAAATTACTTTGAAAATATTTAATGATTTGAATGTTATTTACTATTCCGTTAATTTTTAATGGATAATGAATTTTTTTTATCATATCGTTTAAACAAGATTCGTCCTAAAATTGGGTTTTATGTCAGAATGTTGAAATCACTGGTCTAGAGCGGGAAATAGTCTAGTTTTTAATTTGATTTTAGTGAATACATAAACTCAAAACAAATTAATGAAATATGGTTTCCGTTAAAATAAGAACGGAAAGTTGCGAAAATAAACGTTGATAATCAGAGTAAACGTAGTAATCAACGAAACACGGAGTTGGGTCATTTTTTTTCGATGCGAAATACTAATACTAATTTTTTATACTTACATATCCTATTCATAATTTATTTATTATATTGTTATTACTAAAAAAGCATTGTTTTGGATTTTTATCTTTTCATAAGAATTCTTATTAAATATAATTTCACCAAAGGAATGGAAATACTAAAAAAATAATGGATTACTATTTCAATACAAATTTAGTTGCATATTTCCAAAATCATTATTTGATAGAAAAGAAAAGTCCTAGCTCTTGGAACCAATGTGATCTTTCCAGGTAACCCTAGGTTTCCGCGGACAACCATCTGGGAACCGAAGGTTTAAACAGTTTCTCAGTTAGCTTTCTTTTCTTTGAAAATTAGCTCGAAATATAAGGTAATTCACAAAACAATTTTAACAGAATTAACCTTAATTAAGGGAATAAAAGAATGTGTTAATTTAATAAACTAAATGCTCACCCCTTCCAAAACCGGAAATGAAGATGTATCTCTAAAGTTGTTTTGTTTAAGAACTACCACAAAGTCAGGGCTTAATAAGGATGGCTTGAAATCTATAGAGTATTGTTGTGTCGGTGCTTTTGCGTTATCAGCGGAAAATTAATAAGTTCAAAGGTGCTATATCCTCGTTAATGGTAACATTCAGACACACGAAAAATACAACCAAAACACTTCAACATTTTTGAATTGAAATACAGGGTGTTCTAAAATTTGAACGGCAAATTCTGAGGGGTGACAAAAGGCATTAGAAGGATAAGAACTTTACATAAAACATGGGGTCTCAAACAAGGTTGAGGGAGCAAACTGCGAAAAACCCATACAAGTTTCTGCGTGACACTGAAAAACAATAGTCACAAAAGACACAACAATCTTGCAAACAACAAAAATATTTATTTGATTAATTATTGCTAGGGTTATTCAAAGTATCACCCATTGTTATTGCACAGTCTACAAAGACGTAAAAATGATTCCCGAGTGCTCTCGAAGAATCCTGGCGTGCTTTTGATGTCAGCCGAAGAAATCACAATTCAGGCTGAGAGAACGTCTGATGCGTCGACAGGCGTCGCATAAACTAGTGATTTAAGTTAACCCCATAGAAAGAACTCATGCAGATTGAGATCCCTTTAACGTGGGGGCCAAGCAACAGGTCCTGTGCATTCCGTTTGTGTTTTTCGCGATTTTCGCCATGTCAACATGGTTTGAGATCCTTGGATTTATGGTAAGTTTCTACTCTTCTTGTCTTTTATTACCCCTATGAATTTGTCTGTCAAAATTTACAGCATCCTATATACAATTGTTTCGGGACAGATGGCTCAATTATTTATTGAACAACTCTTTCAATAATTGGACTCATAAATAACGACAAGCACTTTTAGTACAGTGCTTGCTGAATTTGAATCGAACGTTAAATTTAGGGAATGTTAGAAACTCCCCAAAAGAGAAAAATGCTCAAAATTTCTTTAGCGATAATTAAATTTGATACATTTGAAAAAGGAAATGTAAGGTTCATAAATATTCTCTGTTCGAATAAATAATAAGGAGTTAATTGTAATGTTTGTTTTTCGCTTCTAATGCTAACGCTATGCGAATTTTTGGCGCAGAAATCTTAGCAATGTAACTTTTTAAATTTATTTTATATCCCTTTTTATAACTCTTGTTTTATTTTTAAGAGTAATATAGCACTCAATATTAATCTTGCCATTCACGAGTTTTTCATTTATTTTAAAAAATTTATATAAGTTTATTAATAAAATTAATGGTAATGAAATTTATTCTACAAAAGAAATAAGAAAAACGATTTTATTCTACAAATGAAACTATTTCAAATCCAGGATCTAACTTCCTTGTTCATTTACTCGTTACAAAATAAAGCCAGAAAAATGGATGCATTCACTGAGCAAGGTTAAGCATTTGATTCAGAATCTTTAATTATAAATGTGTCATAAATGTGTGTGGATTTTTACGACTGATATTAACTTAAGATTTACGCAATTGCATAAAAGAAGAAAAAAAATAAATGATTTAAAAATGATTCATGCGGCTCACAAATAAACGATGACAAAATACAAGGTGGACAATATTAAAATAAGTTACAAATTCCATATTTTTTAAAGGTTGAAAGATTCTAGTATAATAAAAGCCTGCGAGAATCTTATATATATTTTACATTTTTCTATTGAAGAAAGTTAAATTTAATCTGTAGAAAGGCTTTACAAATTTCTTTTAAAAAAGACGTTGCTAAGAAAGTAATTTAGAATGAGAAAGTAAATTTAGGGGCAAAATATTTTACCTTATTTAAACATCGAGCTTAAACATCAAAAATATGGTAATATGAAAGGTTTCAGAGTTACAAATAAAGCGAGCCATTTTCTTTTTTTAATTTAGTATGAAAAGAAAGTATAAGGTCATTGATTAACATAAATTTATGTGGTGAAGAAATATGATAAATTGTAAGGGGTGAAAGATGAGAAAGAATTGTATAAGAAAGTTTTTCTTTTCATAGAGAACTTTTGGAAAAGATTATTCTTTGTTAAAGGTAATGATTGATTTTATATTATAAAAGAGTTAAGTTTCTTGACGGGTTTTTAAATTAGATGTGAACATATTTTAAATTGATTCTAAATTTAAATGCACTAGGTGTAAAATAAAGTTTTTATCTCTCTCTTTTTTAAAAAAAATAATGCATTTATCTGAATACATAATCAGTTAACGAAAAAAAAAGGCATGTTTGGTATAAATTTGTTCTAAGCATGTACGATCTGTGACCGTCCAATGATAAAACACATTCCTTATTACATAAGTACAGGGGTCGTCAACTTATTGAAGCGGAAGAGCCAGAATTTACAATTTACAAAATTTCCCAGTTTTTAAAGAGCCACTAAAAATTTTCGACTTAATATTATAGTATTTGGTTATATATATTTGATTTTTGATTTAAAATAAACGGCTTCAAATACGGAATAATATTTATCCATATAAAAACACAAATATAGATCGTAACATCAATGGGAGCATCGACTTTGCATGCTTTTTAAAAGTTTAATTAAAACTGGCTTATAATTTGTTGTTTTAAGTTCCAAGCACGACTGTAGATTTTTATTTACCACTCTCCATGTCTTCAACAAAAAGAAATAAATTTTTTTCGAAACAAACTAGTTCACGCAAGGCCCTTTCCTTGAAGTTGTAGATTTAGTTCATTTAATTTCCTTGTAGTATCTACCATGAAGTTAAATTTCTGAAGCCATTTGTCTTCTTCAAATTCGGGATGCTCAATGCTTTTTTCATTGATGAATGTTTTCATTTCACTCAAGTATGAAGCAGAACTCTGAAATACTTAACCTCTGTAAAGCCATCTCACTTTAGAGTTACAATAGAAAACTGGTTATCTATTTCTTCAAGGAAAACTTTAAACTGGCGACGGTTGAGAGGTCTTGCCAAGATGTTAATAATCTTTATTAACAACTTCGGAACCTCAACTATTTAGGCTGGAAATGTTTGGGTTCGAAACGCTCCTTGATGAATTATCTTCCGGGCATTTTTGCACAGCATTTGCTATATCTACGAATTTGCGCTGAGAGCGGTAGCAGTCCTAGCAGTTCTTCTTTTGGACCTTGGGACAACATACACCTGGAACTGGTATGGGAGTGGAGAACCGCAACTTTGCATCAAAAGAGCCACAGGTTGCCGACCCCTGTCTTAGGAGATCGTTTCTATTGAAAATCATCTCGATTTCAATATTAGTCGTGACGTACAGTACGCAGAATAAATGAAATGAACCAACCCTAGAAAAAATATTAATAAATCTCTAAGTTATGATTTGAATATATAAATTTTTTCCCCGCTGTTTGCTTTTTCGTATTTTTCCACGTGTTATTTTTACATATGCAGTGCCATACTCTTATTTATTTTTTTTTTAAAATTCTTCCAGTTGAAGTAAACAATAACTTGTCATAACATGTCTAAACAAATTGACGACGATATTAAAGCTCTTTCATCTATTCTGGTGCTGTTAAAGTGTCTAAGTTGATCTGATAATAATTCTGATTCTCACTCTTCAATATTAGAAATTCAACTTCAGTTGTAACACTTGAAGTCTTATAATCATATAATCAAGAAAACATTTTTTAAATCAACCAAATAATGTAACCCTAGATGTTTAAAGATTTTTTTGAGGCAGTTTAATAAAGCTAACTCACAGAACTTTCAACCTTTGAACAGAAGGAAACATGTGAGCTAACAGAACAAGATATTTAAAAAAGTAACCTAGCAGAACTTTTAAGCCGATCTAATGAACTCAGCCACTATGGCGCAGAGGTTAAAAACACTGAGCTGTCATTGTGAAGGATTATTGCTCGATCCTCAGTGAAGACTTGAACCTCACCCAACTTTAGATCGTTGTGTGGAAGCTTGTGTGAGAAGTAAAGAAGGACTCGTGTGTAATGCTGACTACATTAACACAATCATGCCATTTAGAGTCCTTAACTTTCATGATCCCCTGGCCCACAAACGAGGTATTGTTAGAATGTTTTACTTTTTAATTAAATAAATTAAAAGTAATTTTAAACAGTTGTTGTGGGTTGCTTAGAAACCAAAAAAGAAATCTAAGTAGACCTAATGAACCAACTTAACAGAATATTTAATCAGGTCGGATAAAATGGTCTTTACATATTTCATAAATATGTTTCCATTTCGGTTTATCTATTCGCAAAAATTTCGTTTTTTGAAGGTGTACGCGATGGTTAATGTATTAAATGAATGGCATGTCATTTATGACATGCCATTCATTTAAAAATTTCTCAGCCTTAAGGAATTTTTCGCTTTTAATTAGTTCATCATTGAGAAAGAGCTTCATTTTATTAACAAGGTTCACTTTTTGAAAAGAATTTCTATTATATTCTATTAAATAAAATTTTTTATTCAAGTTTAAAGGAAATTTTATTGACATAACGTATGATGTTAGTGAGAGAAAAAATAACCTTGTTTTATTTAATTGATCTGATATCAGATTTAATTAATCGGATATTCTGAATGATTATACTCATTTTTATCACTCTTCATTACTATTCATGATGAAGCATATATTAATCATCTTTTTGTCACCGTATTTAAAGAGGAAAAACCCAATTAAAAACATAAGTAAAATCAGAATCTTCTTCTGATCTTTGATAAATCTTTTTCTGATTAAATAGACTTATTGATATAAACTGCGCATGATAGAGCTGGTATTCAATTAAAAACATTCTACTTACATACTTGATTTACTTTAGCATCCAAATAGAGCAGGGATGGGCAAACTTTTTTGGTTGTGGGCCAAAACTCTATAAAAAAAATTGGTGGGCCTAGTAAAAATTTCTAAAATAAAAATTCTAATTTCCGAAATAAAAGAAAGTCAATTCATCATTGAACGCATGGCACTCTACATCAACTTAGCGTTCTTTATTTGCCATTTTTGGGTTAAGAAATTTTACAAATAACTCAAAAAAGCAGTAGCCATTTTATGCATTTAATAATTTCACCATTATTTAAAATGACGTTGTATGTGTGCAATCTGTCCATACACAGTAAATAATGTTTGAACTCGCCCCGGCAGAAAAATCCGCTCGTTGGAACTTAAAAATGTGTAGTCTGCCTCATGTGAAGTACAATTCACCTATATTAGATTCCATATGTCAGCTTCTCGAGAAAGACAAACACTAGTTGGAGCTAATCTACGGCTATTCTATAAGGAACTTCTGCTTTCAACATTTTACTATTTGAAGCTGTCTGTGCTAACTATTTCCATCAATTTATGGCTTGTCGAACAAAAATAGAGAAAGTAAAAAGGTCATCAGTACTTTGTTAAAAAAGAAAGAACAAAAATAGCTTTAAGCAAAGCAGATAAGAAAATGGACGTATAATGTATATTGTTTATATTCGCCACGGATCGGCAAGTTAAAATTCTGTCCGCGGGCCGGATAAAACCTTCCGGCGGGCCACAGTTGGCCCGCGGGCCGTAGTTTCCCCATCCCTGAAATAGAGTCTCGGTGCTGCCCTCTAGTGTGGCAGAAACTAGACGTCCAAATTAGTTAGACCAACGGTGTCTCACCCATTGTGGTGGTTCTGAAAGAGTGGATACCACCTCTGGAGAACGCATTAGGTCTGCTCATCGGGAAGACTGATTGTGCAGCTCATTGAAAATAAATAAATAAAAAAAACCATATTTGATTTTATGCCTTTCACTTTTTCTTTTCAAGAAGTTTGCAGTTACTGAAGTGCAATAATAAGTTATTCTACGAATAACATAAGCCTGCAGCTCCCATTTTTTTCCATTGCGGAACTCTAAAAGAGGAAGCTTTTTTGACGGAACTCCAACCTTAAAAGAAAAGCTCATTAGCTGCTGTGAATATGCTAGAAAAAAAAGAGAAAAATTTGGAAACATTTATTGTGAGGAATGAAATTTATTAATTACAGTCCTAAAATTATGTTTTTATACCAGGCAGTTGAATTCATAGGTCTACAGCGGCTTTTTGTTTAGTAGTTTTTGGCGTACACATTATCTAAGACAAATTAAATAAAATAAGCTAAATAACAGTTTTTGAAAAATACCAAATAATAGTTTTTTTTGAAAAAGAACTGTTTTAAATTGTTAGAGTAGTTATCGGAAGAAAATTCTTTATTCCTGAATTTGGCTATTTTTATTTTAAATTTTCAATAAGAAATACTTATTTTTGAATAAAATGAGAAATAATTATGGATTTTTTTAAAGTTTTTCTATTTATTTTTCCTCTGGAAAATTTTAGAAAAACATCACATATATTAAATGAACAATTGATTATTGGTTGGACAATTAAAAGTTTCAAAAATAATTTCTGTTTAAAAAGAATTACTAAGTCACGGTCCTGCCATCTTTCCACGGTTCCGCAGAACATATTTTTAGTGCCGCTCACTAAGACGATGAGCAGATAAACTAATGTGATCCACTTATGCACTAAAAATTGTTTAAATTTCTCAAATTACCAAGATTGCAAGTATGATACCTACAAATTACAAGTATGATACCTACTTGGCACGCGCCAATCTACATACTATTCACAAGGCATGTAGTAAAGTTTTCTGGAACAACAAAGTTTCTGAACACTTAAATTAACGTAATGTTTTTTTCAATGGCTAAGGAATTAAGTTAATGCAATCAAATAATCTCCAAATTAATTGATAGGATCAAATATTAATCAATTAAAAAACTATTATACACAAGAATTAAACGGTTTAAAATATTTACTTTATAATATAAAAACTTCATTTGCTTTCAAAAAATATGATTGTAATCAAAGCCGATATGTTTCGAGCTCCCAAAAATAGGCGTCCATTCTATAGACTCGTCAGACGTGAATGAGGAAATCAAGACATTTGAAACAGAAACCGTAACGGTTCCAACCAAAAATGTGAAATGAAACTAACAAGATAATGAAGACTACGGTAACAGCGAGTGAAATAAAAGACGAAAAATAAAGGTAAAAAACCAAAACTAGATAAACCTCAGTGCCTGAGAGAAGCAAATCAATACAAAATGCAATCCCTTGAGCTACGGGACTGTTAAGGAGGGAATTGGAATTCAAATGAATTAAAAAAAGATTGCAGGACATGCAAGTTGAACCCAAGAATCCAACAATGTATGGCAGTTGAATAAAAATATTATTATCGATTTTAAATTTTATTACGATTAAAGATATTATCATAATGGAAGGAAATTCAATATTAATTTATGAATGAGAGAAACAAACTATTAAACTTGAAAAATACGGAAGCCGTTAATTTGCATATTTTCTAGGTAAATTGCTGAAAATTCTTTAATTCCATACTTAAGCGAATCGCCCAAGTGAATCGCAGATTACCTTGATAATGCACTCATTAATGGCATTCAGGCATTAACAGTAAGATAAACACTTGATTCCACATCAAGGCACTTGAGTGATCTATTTTTACATGTTTTGTTTGTGTTAGCATCTGACTCTGTGAAACATGGTTTGGTTTCGTTCCCAGAGGAATCAGCGTTTTCGTTTGGCAAAGTCACTGTTTTAGGCTTGCTCTGCTAAACACTACATTAAACCAACCGAATGATATTTTAATTTTTATCAATATCAAAACCTTTAGAGCCGTGATGGATCAGGGGATAGAGCGTTTGCCTTCCAATGAGGTGAACCGGGTTCGAATCCCAGCGATGGCTGGTCGCTACGAATTCCGCATCCGGCTTGCACTGACCACTGTGCTGACGCAAAATATCCTCAGTGGAGACGGATCATGTGTTAGAGTTCCCTAGCCGTCAGGCTAACCGTGGCAGGTTTTCCTGGTTTTCCCTCGCCATATAACGTAAATGCGGGTGAGTTTCATCAAAAAGTCCTCCACGAAGGCAAAAATTTCTCCCATTAGTTGATCCAGGAGTTCCCTTGTCTTCTGGACTGGGTTCAAATTTGCAAGGTTATGGATTTTGACATTAGCAGTCGTAAACCCAAAAATTGGATTGACTGTTCAACGATGGTTATATATAAAAAATAAAATATCAAACTTTAGAGCTGTAGTGGCTCAGGGTTATAGAGCGTTAACCTCCCAATGAGGTGAACCTCACACCGAAAACAGTGTTGACGTAAAATGTCCTCAGTGGTATGTGAATCCCCTTGTCTGCAGGCTAAGCGTGGGAGGTTCTCGTGGTTTTCCTCTCCATGTAACGCAAATGCTGGTTATCTTCATCAAAATTTCTCTCAATACTTGATACTGGAGTTCCCTTGTGTTCCAGATTTGGTTTAAAATTACAAACCTACCGTGTTGATCATTGGTAGTCGTAAATTTAAAATTGGGTCGGCTGTTAAAAGACGGTTATAAAATAAAATATCAACCTTTGCAACTTTGCAAAGGAGATGAAGAATTTTAGAATTCTCGTATTAAAGAATTCTAATTTTTGAAAACAAATTTTTTTAAAGCAAGAACGCAATATTTAATAGCCAATAATTTTAATACTCCGTCTTTTTTCTTCTCTTAGAATTTGTTTTTGTTAACTCTTTCGTGTTTACTTTTTAAACAAACGAATCTTTTATATTTGAACGTATTTTTGTAACTGAAAAAAGAAATATCTTTTCAAGGTAACTTAAAAACATGTTTACCAGCATTATAAGAAATTTCATTGTTGCCATATTTTATGATGCGTATATTTTACTTTCATTTCTTCTTTTTATGTTTAATATTTATTGCCAGCGTTGACATTTTGAAAGATTTACCTTTTTTTGTGGCATACACACAATAATAGAATTTATATAGACCGTGAATTGCAATTTTCTCTTGACAAGTAGAAGTCAATGAAAAATATTCCTACCGCCTTAAATGCGTTCAGGTAGAATGACAAAAAGCTTTTGGTTTACTCAATAGCAATTCCATTGTTGCCAATACTTAAAAAACACAAACACTATAATACGTTGTTATTACGCGTAATATGATTTTTGTTCAAAGCTAAGTTCTAGTTTATTAAGTTGGAAAATTTATGGATGCTATTTGTTTATTGATTACTTTTACACGATTTGATAGTGTTATTTATGTACATCGCACAATTGGAAAATGAACACCTTGAATAACTTTTAATCTATTTATCGGATTTTCACACATTAAGACCTTAATGGTTTGAATGCCTAACCTTATAATATTAATTAGAGAAGACAATATCTTAAGTTATGAAATCAGTTGCAAAAACGTGCTTTTTCTGAATAAACATACTAATTTATGGATGGATTCTTTTCTTTAAAAAAATAGGCATCTCATAAAAGATTTTGAGGTACAGCCAAAAACACAATAAATGAAATTAACATTAAGAAATCCCAACTTTTGACCACTCTCCAACCTAAACTATTTTGACCAAACTTTCCCCCATACTTTGTGGGTCAAGAGTAGAAATCCGTATAAAAAAAGAGAATGTTTATTCAAGAGATGTACGTTTTGTGTCTAATTTCGGAACTTAAAATATCGTCTTCTCTAATTAGCATATTTAAGACAACGCCCACGAATCATTAGGATTGAGTCTTAAGGGGTGAAAATCCGATCATAATTATCAATTATTCACTGAATTATTCAAAGTGTTCAGTTTTTTGGGCACTGGACGTTAAGTACAAAACTCAACACAAGAATTTAACTGAAATGCTACTGAATTGAAAAATGAAAATCGGTCTACACAATCTTCTATACCAATCCTTCAAAACGACACATTTTTTAAGCTTTTAAATGAAATTTGAAAGTAAAATGAAAAACAAAAATTACAATAAAAAACGCTAGTAATTGAAATACAGCGTTGCTTAATTGGTGGAAAAGAACCCTTTATTCCAAAAGATATTTTAAAATTATGTACCTCAAATACAAAATGACAAAATTTGTCGAAATACGAAAATACAATTTTTAATGCAACTAGTGTTTTTTAAATACCTTTTATGAAATAAACTAACATCAGTGTCTAAGATTTTTGAAATTAGCAACTAAATAACTTATAATTGCATGAACTTTCGGACGCCATTATATTAGTTTTCATTCAAAATTATTGTAGTTTATTTTAAGTTCCAAAAAATTTACAGTACAGAAATTAATTTTTCAATTTCGGAAAAAGCTCAAATTTTGAATGCATAATCCAGAATAGACTTTATTAAGAAAAAATATCATGAAAACAAAATAACTTAACGTCCTCAAATTGTATTTCTTTTTTTGTGCAACTAAAAATTTACAACAGTGCGTAAACTATATTGATCTTTACTAAAATTAAGATTGAATAAGCTCTTTAATTAATTATAAGAAAACTTTTTTTGGACAACGAATTCGCATATTCTGTTAAGCATGCTATTTCCCTCCTTTTTTCGCAGCTCATCGCGTGTTCGAATACCTCGCGTACGTTATTTATTTATAAAATTAAATTTTATTACTTTAATAAATTTAAAGAAAAAGTTTTTATATAAAAAAATGGTTTTCTGGTCATGCTTTCTGCGGAAATAGCTTATGTTGTATGTCAACAAATATTGGGTAGCTTTTAATTAAATTAGACGATTCAAGCGTGTTGGGGAGGGGGGGAGGATTCCTAGTAATCCCTCACGATCACATTTTTCCTGCAGACAATCCGTTCCTTTTATTTAATTCCTTTTTCTTTTGGGGATTTTTCGGAGTAGTACCCGGAAATGAAACTGCTTCCTCTGGGAAAGGATATATGCATAACAAAGGAACTGAGCATCAATCTAATTCATTGTGATAACAGAATTAAATTCCTTAGCGCTCGAAATATTTACACTTCCAAAATGACGTCACGACATAACAGCTTGTGTCCACAGCAGAAAACGCTGTGCAGCGGGCGTGAAAGCAATTGGAGTATGGGGGGGGGGGGTAGTATTAGAATTTTCTTCGGGAAGATATAAATCTGGAAAAATCGTTTCTCAAAATTTGAAATGTTAAAGTTCATGAAATTTTTTTTTATTTTCTTCTCTGTAAAGTGCTTACCACCGTCTTGTCTATCTTTTTGTGTGCATAGCTAATAAAGTTGACGTTTTAGAAGGAGTTTTGTATGACAAAAAAAAAAAAAAAAAGATAAAATTGCTTTTTTTCTTAAAAATATATTAATAAAAAAATTTTGGATTTCTTCTTAGATTGCTTTTTTATCCTAAAACAAACTTATATTTTTCAGTGTTCAATTTTATAAAAAAATTTTCAGAGACTTTCAATTAAAAATTTCTTTTTTTTTTCATATATATATTACTTTACATTCCTGTAATATTTTTATTTTTTTTGTAACGTCTTGTCTGCATTATTATTTTGAATTTATTTTAATATTTTCAGTGAAATGTTTCTTAACAATAATTAAGCAAAATAATATAGAACAATTTCACGGTTTTTTCTCGATTGTGGCACATAAAATAACTACATTTGTCAAAAAATTATTTTGTGGATATTTTTGCTTCAAATATTTTAATACCAAATATAACAAATATTAAATAAAACTAATTTCGTTCATATTCTTAAGAAGCGCGTGTAAGATTATAATTTCTTATTTTCTTTCCTCCGTGGCAACGCTCCAGATAAATATTATGCTTAAAAAGTATCTACTATGTAACAAATGTATTATAAAAGAAGCGAGAATGAACCTTAGCTTTTTCTATTTTAGTATTTTATAAGAATGCATTAATTAGATTAACTACTTGACATATTATTTCTTGAATTAGAAATGATTTTTGATTGCACTGTAAACAATAACAACTCGCAACGAAATGTTGGCAGAGGTGCCAACTGCTCCGGACACGCCAAAATAATTTTTTAAAAAAAAACGGTAAATAACTACAAACTAAATTTTGCAAATATTTGAGCATTTTTGCTTGTTTTTTCAAAGGTTTAGCATGACATAACTACTATAAAGTGGTGAATTATATAAGCCTACGAATTATTTAGAAATAGTGGTGGATGAAAATCTATTAAATTGAATTTATTAAACCAAGAATCACAATTGATAAAATACCACTTTAAAACATTTACTTGCTGTCCGGAGCAAGTTGGCATCTCTGTGTTGAAGACGTCTGAGACACGTCAATTATTGTTTTGACATAAGAAACAAATGACGTCTCCCAGACGTCTCCGTATGTTGAGGGGTTAAGAGTTGGATCTACTCCCTGAAAAATGGCTTAATTACCCCTCAAATGAGTCCAGCCAATCCAAGAGTGCAATGCTTTAAGTCACGCAATTCATTTGAAGATAGGCCGGGATAGCCTGGTCGGTAGGGCGCTGGGCCCATGTCCGAGAGTTCGTGGGTTCGAACCCCTCCAGCCGAAGACTCCCCGTGTAGTAAAGAGACTGATGCACATTAATTCTGTTGAGTCGAAAAAGTCCGCCATGTTCCCATTATAAATCAGTATCTCTGGGGGTACTGAATTGGAGATCGATCGTTCTCTGATTCAGGTCGAAATTACGATCTGTGGATGAATGAATGGATGTATGAATGGGTCTGCCTTATAAACAGGTGTGACGTATGATGTGGCGAAGTCGAATTCTTGGCCATAGATGGCGCCACTGAAAGACAAGAATCACACACTCTGCCTTAAATTTGCTCGGTTTCACCAAGCAGGTTTGCCCGTGTAGCAAGTGGCATTAGAACCAACCAACCAACCAGAATTGGTATTAGAATGCTGACTCTTTATATTTTTGAATGGCCTATGGTCTTTTTAACAACATTTGTATATATATATATATATATATATATATATATATATATATATATATATATATATATATATATATATATATATATATATATATATATATAATATGTGTATAATGAAACTTTTCTAGTAATTTTTTCTTGTTTTTAAAAGTTTGTGGCATTAACAAAAATATATGTAGTTAAATTTAAATGTTTTGCAATTATATAGTACATATTAAACGCCTATTTCTTTCAAACCCATAAAATATACAAAGGATTTTAGTGTTCACAGAACTTATGCAAACCACATAGAGTAGAATAAATCTTTGTAATTTTATGAATGATTTCGCCACTTTTAAGTTTTGTGATGCATATTTTTCTCAAATAATTAAATAAACCATTTAAATTCTTTAACAACTTTTACGTTTGGTAAAAGAAATAAATGAGCTAAATTACTATAGTTTTAAGCAAAGCATGAATTATATTTCATTTGAGGGTGGTTAAAGACTCTTAAAGAAACGTGATTGCCATGAGAACATGAATAAATAACATTAATTCACAGTTTTTTTAAGACATTTTTTGAAAAATTGCTTTTACGTGATGAGCATGATTATAATCTAAATTGATCGTCTTTTGTACGCTTTAAAAACATTTATATTATTAAATAATAAACTACTTCAGTTCTAATGATTGTTAGGGAGACAGTGAATTAAATAATTGGGTAAATTACCTCGAAACAAAAGTTATAACTTTAACCTCGTGTGAAGAAAAAAATAATGTCTGCGTTTTATGGGGCAATTGATAATTGTATTATAACTATTTTGTATATTAAAAAAATTATAACTGCAAAAATTATAACTATTCCGAATTGTAATAATAGAATTTATTACAAGAACTTATTACTTGAACTTATTACCGAATTTATTACAAGAACAGCCTTCAACTAATTGACTAAAATATATCTAAAATAATGATGTTTATGTATGAAGATTGTTCATCGTTATTTCGTCCATCTTATTTCGTTATTTTGTTTTCGTCTATTTATTAGGCCTTTGAGGAACTGTTGCTTATTTTGAAAATTGTAAAAAGTGTAGGCTTTTTTGTTGCTTTGCCCAATTTTAGTCGCTTCAAAAAAATTACTTTAAAACGAAAATTTAAAGTAGTAAAGCTCATTAATTTAAGTATTTTTTTACAATAAGTTTTAGTGTTTTTTAATACGTATATAAATATTGACAAGATGCAAGAATAGAATTAAATTACAGTTTTAAAATATCTAAACTATCCTTTAAATGATAATTAAAAAAAAATCTTTTGTATGAAGTAATATTTTGCGAATTATTTTCATAATTTAGTTCAATTAATTCTAGAAGTATTTCAAATATAATAAGAAATGCAATTTATTCAAAAATAACATCAATGAGTTTTTAATAGTTTGCTTGACTGAACTAAAGGGACCAAATTTTCCAGACATCAGCTACTACTCATTTCTATGCGACCTTGCTTGCTATTTACCAATACTACTGCAATGAGGTAATCCTTCCCCATGTGCGTCTGTTCCGAGGGGCCATTGGACCAGACTTCATTTTTATGGATGACAATGCCCTGCCACACCGTACTGCTAATGTTCAAGAGCTACTGGAAATTGAAGATATCACACGAATGAATTGGCCAGCTTACTCTCCAGATCTAAATCCCCTAGAGCATGTGTGGGATGCATTAGGGAGGCATCTTGCGACACGACAGTATCCTCCTGGTAACACCCATCAGCTGAAAGATGCGTTAAAGGAGGAATGGAGACGTTTACCCCAAGAACTCCTGGATAATCTGTTGCTTAGCATGGAGAGACGATGCCAAGCAACAATTACAGTAAGGGGAGGGCATATCCCATACTAGGGAACATCTGCCAGTTGTACTTATGCTTCTTCAGGCAATCATGTGTAACGCCACTATATGTCAAATAAAGCCTTTTTTTGTTCCATACCCTACTTTAAGCTTTATATTCATTTCTGCGCCATTATTCTTTTACCATCGTTTAAGTACAAAATAATGTACATCATATTCAAATTTCATGTTAATCGGATGATTTCTTGTATAGTTATGCATATATGTATATGTTGTATAGTTAAATTGCACTTAACTTAAAAATGATGACAAAAAGAAAAATCCTAATTCTTACAAAAAATTATTTAACTTCAACACTTCTTTTGAAATATATGACAAAAAACGCACTTGTTGCTTAAGTTTTGCACACCAGTGTATAACCCGCAGGCGGTTTAGAAAATGGGCAAAATGAAGAGAATATTATCAGTTGTTTTGCTGTTTTGTTCGATTTTGTGTGTTAATTCAAAACCAACTTAACTTCAAAATCTGGTTATCCTTATATGCTTCGCAGCAATAAAATTTTTTTGAATTCGATTAAAAATTATGCCAAAAAATTGCACTTAACTTAAAAATGATGACAAAAAGAAAAATCCTAATTCTTACAAAAATTATTTAACTTCAACACTTCTTTTGAAATATATAAAATTTTTGCTGACTATAATATACTTATGCGAATGCTCAACCAATGTCTTTTTTGTCAGTGTTTTGTTGTTTGCAGTTATGTATATACACCGAAGAGCCATTACATTATGACCACCCTCCATCTATAACAATGGGCTCGCCCAGGTTTTCATGCTTTCTCGCCCAGGAACAATGCTTCCATGGGGCACATTAGGACCCATAATCCTCATAGAACAATCCCTAATGTCTGCAAGCTACTTGAACACAGTTACAGACCAGGTTTACCCATTCATGGCAACAGTTTTTCCTGCGGGGGGTGGTGTCTACCAACAGGATAATGCACCACGTCATTAGGGTCGAATCGGCATGGATGGGTTCGAAGAACATTCCAGTGACTTTCAAGTTATGTCTTGGCCCCCAAATTCACCTGACCTTAATCCAATAGAGCATTTGTGATCCTACTTGGAAAACCAAATTCATGCAACCGCGCTACCCCCTCGCAATGTGAGGGAATTGCAGGTCCAGTTGGTGAGCGCTTGGTACCAGATACCTCACTACCTATCAACACCTTGTGGAATCAATGCCACGGCGGGTGCTAGCAGTTTTGAGGGCTAAAGGTGGTCCTACATGTTATTAGCAGGGTGGTCATAATGTAATGGCTCTTCGGTGCAGTTTCGTTAATTTATTGAGTTAATCAAGTTCGTTAAAAAGAATTTTTTAATATAAATATATATCATGGACCGCATGTTTATTCGAATTTAATGTAAAACGAAATAATAAACTCCATGGTAAAAATGATTTGATCGTGTATTCCACGGGTAGAAAAACTATTTACATTTCTTTGCATAAAAAGCTTTTTGTAGAAATAGCGTGGCTATAAATAAATAGTTAAGTTCAGAAATATTTTATTCAACAAACTCCTCTCTCCCTCTTTGTTATATAACTTTAACCAAAATCAAACGATTTCCCCCCAACCGAGTTGTAAAATAAATCTTGATTTAAAGGAATTTGTGAAACATTTTCATCTTACATTTATTATTCTTTCAGAACTTCTAACTTCAATCTTTCTTTCGTGTTCTTTTTCTTCAAGTACATGAAAATGAAATTCTTTCAAATCTTAGGAATTTACACCTACCTCTTTGCTTCTAAGTATTGAAAAACAGTTCCGAATAAATCCGCTATGTGGCATGATCTGTCACAGTTTTAGGATCTTCAACTTCTTTTTCTCTTTTACCATTCTTTTCGGAATTTCATTTTTTTTTCTTCAGCGAAATATATTCCAGTGAAGAAGAGAAATTTATGTAACTAAGAATACGCCTGCTGATTGCTTTTTCAGATAGTAAAATCATTTTGGGAAGCTAATTTTTTCCCTTTCTATCTCTTTACTGTAAATTCAGCTTATTCTTTATTAACTATTTCAGGTATCATAAGAAGGTCTGCATGCATTTTTTTCCAAGAATAATTCTCATATGGGAAACTCTGTAAAATATTTTTGAGTATTCTAAATCCTATTTAGGTGGTATTTTTTTCTTCCTGCTCTCTTTCGCGTGTGCATAAATATGCTTCTTTTCTGATTTCTAAAAATGATGCTAAGAAAGTAATAAAGAATTAAATATGTATAATTAAATATATTTATTATTTTGATCATTTGAAAGACAATTTTACAGAAGTTTAAAAATATACACTTCAATTTTAAAAATTGTTTTATAGTGGATTAAAAAAATTTTTATTAGTGGATTGCTCATTTAAGAGGGCCATCAGCTCTCGAAGGGGTGGGGACTGGGAAGGAAAATTCTAAATATGCTTTTAATAATTTTTATTTAGTTGTTACAAATAAACTGATGTTAAATATTTACTCTATTTAGCAGTACCTTTCGCTACATGTAAAATATAAAGCCATCATCCAATCAGAATTTGAGATATAATGCGAGGAATAGCATATAATCTCTTTAAATTTTTTCTCACAAAATTATGACAATACACTTCTGCAATCAACAGTTTTTGAAAGAAATTTATATAGTAAACAGATATCAGTTTTTAGATTTTTGTATAAGTATCTTCCTTTTTATGCAATTAATGTTAAAGGAAAGTTTACCATCAATCAAATTGGCTTTCATCAATTTAAATTGCAATAAGATTAGATTTAAAAAAAATCTTGTTCCTGAGAAGAGTGTAGTTTCAAATTAATTACTCAAAACCACAAATCACATTTTATTTCTTTAAAGTTTTGAGGAAAAATTCATGGAAGTTGTAGGGTAAACCAACCAGTGAAGGAACACTACCCAGTGAAGGAACATTTCATATGTATTGATTAAAAATAAGAATTTGAAAGGTTTTCTTTAGATTGATTGGTAACAATACCTTACTACCAAACAATAGGAAGTCATCTAGCAATGTTTTGGATAACCTGGTCAAATAGACTTCTCTGGAAAAATTTTAGAATTTATTATTATCTCTGCAGCACCTTGTTTCTTTGAAAAAATTATAAGGTGAGTGTTTGTATTTATATGTTTGAAGTGGAATTAATTGCGTGCAATAGTT
The DNA here is from genome assembly GCF_982258835.1 of Parasteatoda tepidariorum. Lineage (NCBI taxonomy): Eukaryota > Metazoa > Arthropoda > Arachnida > Araneae > Theridiidae > Parasteatoda > Parasteatoda tepidariorum. Next base: position 64,190,319 of record NC_141756.1, on the reverse strand, counting down.
TTATTTTTCTCACTGTGAAAAAGAGAATTAAAAATATAGTTATTAAAGTTACGTTTTATTTATTTTTAAACATCATAGCATAATAAAGTACTGAGATAAGAGGGTGTTCATTCACTGGATCACCAAACGATGAAAAACCAGTGAAGGAACAAGTGTTCCTTTACTAGGTTTTTTTCTAAGTTAATGAAAATAAAAGATAAACTTTAATTTTCTTGTACCTTTAGCGATGTTCCGCATCAAAAGTATGTTAAAAATGCGAAAAACAACTTCTAACCAGTGAGGGAGCAGCCATGTTCCTTTACTGGGCATAGATTTCCCGGTGAATGAACAGTATGTGTTAATATGTTGACACTTTAATTTTCAATTCATGATTACAAAAAAAAGTTAACATTTTCCAAGTATTTATATATTATAATTTCAAGAATATGCTTGATTTTAAATATTTGTATGGCTTATAAATTCATAAAGAGCATTAAAAAATAACCAAAATTAAGTGTTCCTTTACTGGGTGTTCATTCACTGGTAAGAGCTGTTCCTTCACTTGGTCTTCTTACTACTTGTTATTTGAACCTCCAAAACTTTAAAACAGTATTATATAAGTTATCTACAATTTTTTTTACATAATTTGCAATTAGTAACAAATATGTTGACACTGTCATTTAACTAAAATTACGAATTTTGAAATTAATATGGTTTTTTAAAAGGCAAGCGAAGCTTAAGTGTTCCTTCACTGGTTAGTTTACCCTATATCTCATTTATTTTATTTCTCTGAGGTTTAACTGATTTAAACTTATTAGATAACTTATTTCTATTAGATTAGACGTTTAGCTATTTAGATATATTAAATAAACTTTCGATAATTTTGGTAAACTACCTATGTACTGTTGAAAATTTTACCTTTAATTTAGGCTTATAGAGCTTATCTAGTTTTCTACATTCTACCGAATATTACCATAAATTATCTAAATTATTCTATGATCAACCTTAATTAAAATTATAATAAAAACAAATATTAATTATAAAATAGTTTGCTTAAATGAACTGTTCGTTCCTAATTTTTTACTTCTAACCCACTTATAGCTCAGTTTGTTTCAGTTCTTTGTTGCCAACGTGGGAAAATCATTTTTATCGGTTTTGAGACCACACATAACGTTTTATATGGATGTTGTTTTCTACATTAGGGAGCGCTGCAGGCTCTTTACTACCCATATTTCAGGTTTACTGAGGCCATTTGGCTGAACGTTAACAGTAAATATAGTAAATAATGAATACACAGTAAATAGTGAAGACAGTAGATGTAATTATATAATAATAAACATAAGTATGTAAAAGATAGTACATATACTCAAAGCATGTGGTTTGCGAAATAATATTAGCTTAATATTAGAACAAATATTGCTATAAAACCCTTGTTATCTTTTCAACAATATACTAACTTCGAAATTCTCTTGTTACTCCATATACTAACACTAACGTATGTACGGAGTACTGTTTGTAGCAAAGATAATTTGCAATAAACTTGTCAAAAGAAGCCAAATGATGACTGCTAAAAAAGATTTTTTTTCTAAATATAACAACCTTGTCTCCTTTTTTTAAATTATCTAAATAACTAAATCAAAATTTCTTATGAAACTCAGCAGAATTACTTAATTTCATTACCATCTTATTTTATATTTTATTTTATAACCGTCGTTGAACAGCTTACCCAATTTTATGGGTTTATGACTAGTAATGTTCAACTCTGTAGCCTTGTAATTTTGAACCCAATACAGAAGAGAAGGGAACTCCTGGATCGAGTATTGGGAGAAATTTACCATCGTGGAGGACTTTCTGATGGAGCTAACCCACATTTGAGTTACATGGAAAGGAAGATCTGGGGAACCTCCCAGGGTTAGCCTGACGGCAAAGGGTCTCTAACTCATGATCCGTCTACCACTGAGGATATTTCACATCAGCACTGTGGTCGGTGCAAGCCGGATGCGGAATTCGTATCGACTGGGATTCGAACCCGTTTCGTCGCTTTGGAAGGCGAACGCTCTATCCCCTGAGCCATCGCTGTTCTTATTACTATCTTATGAAATGCAGAAAATTTTGCGTTAAGAAGTTATATTATTAATTTCGTTTATTGAAAACAAAACTATCTGTTTGAAAATATTGCCTCGCACAATAAGCTGAAGTAAACAGCTGTAAACGTTGTAATCGGAAGTCGTGGAGGTAAGGAGCTCTAGATTTGTTTTTGTTTATATTTGTATTGAAAACACCTTCCATATGTATAATTGATAGAATATAGATATGATTGATCATCTTAATATGTATTATTCTTTTTTTACCAAGAATTTCTTGAACACTACAAGAAATGTTCAGGATTTAAAATAAAGCTTTCTGACTTTCTTTTTTTATTTCTTACTTTCTTAGAAGGTCAGATTATCCACCTCAGAAGACCTCGGGGGGTTAAATTCGGATCGAGATTGTATCACAGCTTGGTTGGTCCCGGGAGCAATAATAAATTCCTGATTCCGCGTAGCAAATTGATTCAAGTTCTGTATTATTTGTGATATCACAATTTTTTTTTAAGAGAAAAAAACTCCAGAACATATAAGTTTTGTCGTTGCTGATAATATGTCTGGAAACCAATCCTCACTTTTCATTTCCGAAAACGCTCCGACTTAGATTCGAATGTTTATTCGATCGGAAAAAGTTTTTGTAAACTTCTAAGAATCTTAAAATACATATTTATTCGATTTGATATGAATAATGCAGTGATCTACTTGATATTGATGAATATTTCAGAAGGTCTTTTTAAGAGGAGAAAATTTTTCCAAGCTCTTTAAAGGAAAATAAGCACTCATAAATTTTTTTTTGTCTTTTTATTTATTGTAGGGGTATCAATCTATATATTTCAAATATAAACAGAAATTTGAATAGAAACATTCGTACACGCGAGGGGGTTTAACAACTGGCTTATGAAACATCGAGCTCTTTTTATTGTAAAATTTTTTACACGAAAACATCTATTTGCAAGTAATTTTGTCAACACATTTAAGGGGTACATATCAGAAATTTTAAAAATTGATTTATTTATATTTACATACAAAGCATTTTTAAGAATGTTTTTCTAAGTTTAAGCTGAAATATATATAAATGAATGGCTTAGGGCATTACAATAAGCCGCACTATTTCTACAAGTTCAGTATTTACACCTATCTGTTCTTTAGTATTTTCAGACATTTACTTTCAGCTATTTAAGTTATTTAACGGTTATTTATTAAGCGGTACCTGAACTATCTGCTTAATAGAAAAAAAATGTTATTTCCTCTATGTAAGAGTGGTATTTTTCATCAAAAATCGCTTTTAATAAGCACTCGCTAAAACTTTTCATATTTTAGGTAATTATTATATTGCTCAATGCTCTTTAGTAGAAAATTATTTACTATTAATGCGCATATAAATAAAATAAACTTTTCCATGTTGATCCAAAATGATTTATACTTAAGAATATAGAATGTTTGACGCAATAAGAAGTAATGAATGAGAAGTTATTTTAGTTTTTTAAAATTAAATTCTATTACAATAACCTTATGTTGTATTAAAATTCAAATTGCGGACGAACTTTTTCTCTCTTGAATCTGAAAAATTTCAAAAAAAAAAAAAAAAATGCTAAAATTATAATTTGAGCTGAAAAAATTTTGATTTAAAAACTATGATTCCATATCAGGCAGCATTTTTCTCTGGATCTTGCTTGTGTTAAATGAAGAGCTGTCGGAATTTTTCTTAGGGCTCCCAGACAATGAAAGTTGCAATATTAGCAGGTATAGTTTGTCTATGGCTACAAAGTCTGTTAAAGTCACTCTCGTTACGTTAAGGAAAAATCTCAGCCCATCCTAGTCTTGCGTGAGATATCTCTCATTAATAAGCAAATTAAATACCCCAGGAGTATATACAAATCTTTGTGGAAATTAAATACAGCGGGAGTATATACAAATCTTTGCGGAAATTAAATACAGCGGGAGTATATACAAATCTTTGCGGAAATTAAATACAACGGGAATATATACAAATCTTAGTGGAAATTAAATAGAGCAGGAGTATATACAAATCTTTGCGGAAATTAAATACAGCGGGAGTATATACAAATCTTTGCGGAAATTAAATACAGCGGAAGTATATACAATTCTTTGCAGAAATTAAATACAGCAGGAGTATATACAAATCTTTGCGGAAGGGGGCTTCTAACAAATTTAGCTCTTGAAATCTTCAACGAATCTGCATTGAAAAGAGAATTATTACAAATTATATGTATAATACTTTCGAATCAAAAAGTGTTTAAAATTTAAAAAATTAAATTAGTGTAATTAGTGTAACTTTCTCCTACGAAAAACTTGTCTCATTTATTTTACTGTACATGATTAACATTTTTATCATTTTTAAAATATAGATCTGTAATGAATTTTTTTTTTTTTTTAACATTTGTTTTGTTAGGAAATTTCTTTAATAAAAGGTTGTTGATGTTAAAAATAGAATTTTAAATTTGGAATTTTAATAGTATAATTTCAATGTTTCCTCCCCACCCCCACCCAAAGATAGGGATATTTCCGTTTCTTGATCTGTCGTGTCATCTGCGATAGCCCAAATTTGGCGCTTTGGTGATTGTAGATGGCGCAATTTGCTGCGGCAGATAATGCTATGTTCTGCGAAAATCTTCCCCAACATTTTATTGAAATTAGTTTGAAAAGAATTTATGTAATTTTATCTAAAAGGCGATGAGAGCCGTCATTTCTTTGAGGATAGAGAGCCTGGTGAATTAGGTTCGAATCCCAGCGGTGGATGGTCGATACCTCTCCCGGGTCGCACCGTCCACAGTGCTGACATAAAATATCCTCAGAGGTAGACTGATCATGGATTAGATTCACCTTGCTGTCGGACTGGCCGTGGGAGGTATTCGTAGTTTGCCTCTCCATGTGACGCAAATACTGGTTAGTTCTATCAAAAATTCCTCCACGATGGTTAGTTTGTCCCGAAGCTTGATCTAGGAGTTTCCTGGTCAAGATTAAGAGGCTACGAAGTTGAAGATTAATTGTCGTAAACTCAGAATTGGGTTCGCTGCTAATCGTCGAATACAAAGGAAAATAAAATGCGATGACCACACATTGGGCATTTGAAGGTACATTCTGCCTTCGATCCACAATATCCTTAATATGCAACTAAAACTAGAAATTTTAGCAAACCTATAAGAATTAAACTTTCAAAAATCTCTTTAAAATTTCCCAACAAAAATAAAACTGGGAATATTGATTTTCTACCCTTTTTTTTACTGAATTCTCGTTCAAAAAAAGAATGCTCTCAGATTAATAACAAACAAGCGGGAAAAAATAAGAAGCGAAAAGATTTACTAATGCATTTCTTTTCTCGCTATAAATCCCCTAATGCAAAATATCAATAACCCGGGGATAAAATGTAGATGTTTTTGTATACAATTTTAAAATTTCGTAGAATCTTCATAAATTTTCAACAATACGCTTTTTTCTCTCTATGCATTTTGTGACTTTACTTACAACTTAAGCTTGGTTAAATAATTTAACGGAAAAAAATGGAGACAGTTGTAATTCACTAAAAGAAACCGAAGATATTTTCCTATTTACAAGAAAAGTGGAGAAAAAAATATTACCCAGACACGTGCCAATTTTGTCTGAGTTTTGTCTTTATGGCTGTCTTTATGGACTTTTATCGGAACGCTCTAAGTAGCTTCGAAAATTTGCTGAAATGGCATTTCAGCGTGTGTTTCGCTGTTTTTTCGGTACTTATATATATAGACTGTACTTCAATGTCTGAAAGAAAAGTCAACGAGCCATTGGTAGCGAAAAGTTTTATGGATCAGGGGCACTCTTCAAACTAGGGTAATACTTTTAAATGTGAATATGTGAGAACTTCTTCTCTGCTTTTTAAAGTAGTTTTCAGATTACTTTTTTGGGATTGACCAATAACGTTAAGTTGATGTGTTACTTAAGTTTTTAAAATAAGTTGTAACTTGGGTAATACTGCGTTTATGCGTTTCGTTATAGACCTAAACGCATTTTAACTTGATGTGGCCAACTCCAAATCTTGTTCAAGTAGTAGATCAATTTACTCGAGATTTTTAAAATATTTGTAAACTTCAAGTAATAGTTTATCAACAAAGCTGACAAATCTTAAATTGACGTGATTTGGTCACATTGCATCATACGACATTGCCTGGCGTACCACGTACCATGCATATACCATATCACGTTAAGTGGTTGATGTGTTCATGGTTATTTTAAACAACTTCCTGATCGCTGCTCTCGCCAACCCCCTAGTTGCGTCTCATTCATCATTGTTTCTTTCCTTATAAGTTGATAAAAAATCATTTTGCTTATAAGATATTTAAGCACATTTAGAAAATCGAAATGATGTAAAATAATACTTGTATTTGAAAAATAATCAATTGTACTTAGAAAAATAAAATATTTAAGCTTGGGAATTCAGAATGAGCTACACAATAAAAAAGTAATAAATAATATTAAATGTTATCTATCAATCTATTACAGTAACCTTATATCATCTATCAGTCCAAATTGAAAGAACTTTTTTATTTCTTTTTCAGCCTTTTAAATTTAAAATTTCAATGCAATTGTTAAGACTTATGTGTGGTAACATCTTTCACTCTTTTATTTTGATATCAAGTCAAGCTGGAACTTATAAAATGTAGATCACGAGAGAGTTAAACTTAGCTGCAACAATAGAAAAGCAATTATTGTATAAAAAAGTTTTAAAAAAATCACGTAAAAACACTTAAAATCACATTAATTTTCAAACAAATAGGAATTTTAAAAAAATCGTTTGGTTTATATGTGAAAATGTCACTTTTAACGCGTCAAATTTAATCTTGTTGCATTTCTACGGACTGCAGAATGCTCCACAAGGTATTTTTTACTTTAAAGATAAGTTAATGTTTCTCGAATCAATTTCAAAATAATAATTCTAAGTTTTTAAGTATGTAATTTTTGCACAACAAAGCGAAATATGAGAAAAGAAAAATAGAGAAAAGAAAATAAATAGAGAAAAGAAAATAGAGAAAAGAAAATTCAGAAAAAAAATGCGAAAAGGCACAAAATTTGAACAAATTGTTCGAAAAAAAAAATAGCTTGTGTTAAGTTTATAAACAAACATTCTTCTTTCCGCATGTAAAATTTCAAGTCTTTGTTGCATTCTTGAGGCCTGCAGAACAGCCCACATGCTGTTTTTTGCTCTAAGTTTAACAGATAATAATTATAAAATGTTACCTTTTTTATTTCATCGTATTCCTTGTACATTTCTCTATAGAACCTTTGTGATTTCAAGTTAAGTCTTATAACTTTTGCGTATTGTGTCAAAATGTAACAGTAAGTTGAACGCTCAAAACAATAGTGGCCCTTACGTTTTTTAATATGGAAAGATTTGGTTGTTTGTGTTTTTGTGTTCGGTAATAGTATGTTCAGAAACAAAATATTATGAATATAAAGCAAAAAAAAAAATTGTTTTTAACTCAGTACTTAATAAAATCCAACATTAAAAATATCAAAAAAGTTTAGTTTTTTTTTATATTGTTGAATATAAAAAAATATTAATTCTTTTGTGTCGGAAAAAAGTATGTCTCATTTATAACGAGAGATATTATATGTAGTAATTTATTTCAAAGTAATGCTTATAAAAATCAAATATTTCTGCAATTATAAGATAAATAAATTAACTTTTATGCCTGTTCCTCATGGTAAATATAATTGCTGGTTTAAATATTCTTATCCCCTGAAAGGGTTTGCCTTCTTTAAATAAATGAGAATTTTATGACTCCGAGGTTTGACAGTGATCTTCCTTTTATCCACCTTTTTCTGTCAGACTTAGTTTAAAACACCGTTCGATCAGAAAACTCATATGTCTTAGTGTAAAAGTTTGATTCAGCATAGTTTTTTAAATTTGATTTTTGTTTTTTTAAAACTTAGTTTATAAAATCATTTTATTTTATTTCATTGAGTATGTTGTATTTATGTTTGGCGCAATATAGCCGCTACCAAATCTTGTAATGTTTAACATTTTTCACACAACCAACTTAAACAGTAGTTGCGTACATTACAGAGTAGATAAGTTACTGTTAAATAATTTTGTTTCACAAAAGAAAAATACTTAAAGAAGTATGACGTAGTTACATTTTTACAGCTCATTTTTAAAAAGAAATCGATGGAGAAAGAAATGTTAACGACAAGATAATAAAAACTCTATAAAATGTTCCCCTCTAACAAAAAATATTTTTAGTACCTTGAGGTTTATGAAAAAGAAAAAAAAAAGTATCAATTCAGATCGACAGAGCAATAAATTTACAGTTAACTGATAAGTTTGGTTCGTATATTATCTTTTCTCACGTGACAGGTTCCGGTAATTTTCTTCCTTTAAAAAGGACTTCATTTTATTTCGGTAATTTAGGTTTTTGTTGTCTGCAGAAGAAGACATTTTAAACAGAGTTTCTGATTTTACTCACCTGTAGAGAGATACGTGAGCTGTAAAACATTCTTTTAAATGCAAGAAGAAGAAAAAAAAACAGAAATAAAAGTATATAGTTTAAATATTCTACACTAAAATGACTGTGACGTAAATGACAAAACCCTTTTTAGAATTCTGTTACCTATAAAACTTTTATTGTTAATTAGTTTTTGCATGTTCTTATAAGAAACGCTTTTTAGAGCTAGGAATACTGATTGATCTTAATTGAATTTGAAATTGCCATTAGCGCTATAAACGTCGATTAAGAAAAAAAAATTTAATGGGTTATTTAAAATAGTTTTCTTTACAAGAATTAGCCTTTTTTTTTATAAGTTTGAGAATTTGCTTAAAAATTATTTGAAACTGTTTTTAAAAAAAATTTTAAAATAAAAACTGTTATTCTGACATTATTAATTTGGAAAATTTGCATAAATGTTCTTCACATTTCATTTCTAACTGAGGATAAAAGACCGATTTTTAAATCTGATCCATTTCTGACATGCAGTGATCAGGAAGCTGACACTAGTTGTCCCCAATTCAAACAGGTAACAATATATGCATTGAAATTTCAGGAAAATACAATGAAAAGCCTCAGTTTTCATTGGGGCAGCCCTTTTTACATAAATTTTCAACGCCAAACTGTTATTTTTCAAGTTTCCAGGCGATCCACTATACACTAGTATACAACGCAAAAACATCATAGTCCTTGAAATTGAAACTTTTCAAGAATCTGCTTTTCAAGGTAGGACTAGTCCTACCTTGAAAGTGCAGTATTTTTTTCCAAAAACGTGTTCCTGAACAATTTGAAAATGTAGTTTATTTGTATGAGAAAGAGAAGGAAAAAAAATACGTACGACAAATTTGTTCACAAATTGCTCAAGAATTTTAATCCAATGCAATATAATTCAGAAAATTCAAACCTATGTAGAAAACTAATGATATAGTTCAGTTCATGAAGTTGCCTGAACTATACAACAGATTGTAAACAAAAGAATAATCGAATTAAAACTAGCTTAAACAAAGTTTGGGTACTCTTTTGAAAATGGCGATGAGACACAAACAACTGATGGCTGTCTGTGGGTAACTTGGCGTGAAAATAATCATTTAGCATGAGAGAAATAGTTTTCCTGCCAGAGAATTCTTAAATCGAATCAAATATTTCATCTTCTTTTATACCTTTTTTAACCTTAAACCTGAAATCGATTTATGTTTTATTGTAAAGTCTGATAGTATAAAGTTTAAAAATATATATTTTTGACCAAATTTTTTTCGAAATTAAAATTTTTAATTATACATTTTTATTATGAAATGATTTTTTTCCATATATATATTTATTTGTAAGGTTTAATCACCGAAGTTGATGTAAGAAAATCAGAAGGAGTTAGAAATTTGCTGTGTTGTATTTAGGAAACAAGATAACGTGATTTTACCAAAACTTAAAGTTAGTCACAAAGATGCCCGTCAGATGGCTCTGATACCTAGTCTAACTATAAAACAATGTTATATGCTACGTGTTAGACCACTTCAACTTAAATATTGAAGTTCATTTAATTTAGCATTTTGTTCCTAATATATTGCACCTCACTGTTTCTGAAAATTGTTGTTATTTGTAAAAACAGTGTTTTATAGTTTTAGTAATTTTGCACATTTGGAGAATAAGATCACAAAGAGTTAAATTGCATTGTAAAGCAATTTTTATTTACGACTCGAAATTTCAATTTAGAAATCAAAAGTATGAAGGGAAAAAAATTCCATTTAATTAACGAAACTTACTAGAAGATAATTAATGCAATGAAATCCCAGACGTCGGTGCTTGAAAGAATTTAATTTATTAAACAAAGCGATGACTTGGGTGTTGGAATTTCACCTTCGAATTCGAATTACCTGAGAATAAAATCTTGATTTCAACATTTGCGAACTAAGCGACGCTGTTTGGTTTAATTTTCCTAGTTTTAAATAAATTCCTTTTGAGTTGGTTTATTATGATTTTGCAATCTACTCTTCTATTCAAATCTGAAGCTTTTAAGTTGTAAACAAATCTACATTTTTTGCTAAAATTGTTTTCCTGCCGTCTAATTTTTCTAATTCTAATCTCTTGTGTTCTAACCTCTTTTTGATTCTCTTGAATTCTAATTTTTTTTTATTAAAATCTGTTAAAATCGTGATCAATAACACAAGCGAACACCTTTTTTTTCCTGTTGCATGAGATTTTTTAACAGATCTTAAATACTTTCGTATCGCTGATTTCAAATCTGCAATTTATCGGTTTATCTCCTCCAGCTGTCTCGCAGTGGACTGATCGTTAAGACACGGTTCCCAGTAAATTACCTAAGTCAGGCATCAACGGCAGTGGTCAGTGTGCGGGAGGGTGAATACTTTGATCGGTCTGTGAAGGGACCGAGGGTGTGTGGTATCTATCCTCGTTAAACTGCTCTACCGAAAAGTTCTAGTTTTTGCGCGCATGTCGGTGGACTACCAAAGCGGGGAACCATCCCTTTCGTAGAGGATCAAAATTGTAAAGGCATGTCTTCGGATCTAGTCAATATTTTGTCGAAATGTATTCAAAGACGTTATAAATAACAAAGGGTAGCGTGAATGTTGTGACTTCTAAGAGAGTTAGGGCTCATCTTTAGAATTAAAACTGCATCCGAACCCATTCCCCGAAATGTCGTCGTACGCCACATGGATCGCTTTACTTTTATAAACTGCTTCTTCATGTGCTTCTGAACAGATCATAATAGAGAAATGCCCCAAACCACGTATATTTCCAGGCATGGGTTCCTATGCAATTTTAATCCTGATGATGTGTCGCAGCTTTTACGTGACAGCCTATAATATATAACGTTTTTAAATGTGCAAATTTTGACTAAAAATGCTATTAAAAAATCTGCAGATTTAGGAGCAGAACTAATTTCAGATTTTAAATCCTCTCACCCAAATGAGGTAAGATCAAGTGTTTGAATAGATGTAAAAAAATTAGTTTCCCATTGTAATCCAATCCTTCAGGATGTATAATCAATTTTATCAAAAATCAGTAATTACTAGCCAATGTCCACTCCTAGCTGTTGAGCTATTCGGTGAAGTGCTGACCAGTAATGGTTCATGTTATAACTCAGGTTGTGTTCTGAAATAGAAAATGGTGTTCTGGTGTTCGGCATTGTTGGCCACACAGCCTCACTGGTGATACTCTAGTGATGAGAGACCATCAAAACGATGGAGAAGTGCGGCAAGATAGTTGTCCTGGTTCCATCCTGAAAGTCGCCACCCTAATACAAAGCGAACGAGACTTTCCAATTGCTTGACCAATGGAAACTCATTTAATTGTTGACGGATCCATCTTTGGGACGCTAATTTATTTGAGCTTTGGATAAAATTAAAGGTCAACATGGGTTCCATTATCCCGAAGTGCCTTAAATGACCATTTTGAGAGGAGTTGCCTGAATCGTTACACTTTTAACATTAAAATTTTTACCAATCGCCAATCAATCACAGAATTACATTTGAAATAATTTAATACTAAAATACAGTTATTCATGTTATTTTTTGAAAATAATATTTGTGCAGTAAGTACTTGTAATTGTTTTCGCAAGATCTGCAAGTGGTATGATTTAAGAAACCGGTTGTCTAATTCGTACCACCTTCTTAACATTTAACAACCTCAAAAATATTGAGTGTTTATGAATAAGTAGAGTATGTGTAACTAGAACTCTAGATGAGCGGTAGCCAGTCGCCAACGAGTGACCTTTGTATAAAAAATGGCTACCAAAATATCAAACAAAATATCAAAAAGTGGCAGTAATCCTAGTGGCCATCTTAATTTCGTGTCCTATTTTGTGTTTTTCAGACACTTTGGCAACAAATGATAATAATAAAAAATAGTGTTTTAAAAGCGTTTTTTTTTAAAATTTATTTAGCACTTTGTTTTAAACATACAAATAATCTTTAACGTTTCATTTAGAAATTGAACATTACGATCGAACTTAATAATTATGTATTTATTTATGCATAGTACAAGAAAATATTAATTTGTAAAAAACGCTTTAAAAAAGTTTTTAACACTTTGTTTTACGCGTATTATGAATTTCTAAACAAACATTTCAATAAATATTAAGTAAGATTTGAACATTGTAGTAAATTTATTTAATATCTTTCTTAAGCAAAACATATATATCTTCAAATTTATAAATTTATTTAAATCAATTTGAGTATGAAGTTTTGATAGAAATCTGACTTTCTGTGCCTTACAAGTAAATGAAATTCAAAAATACTATATCGCGATGCAAAACTGACGATGCAGCACGATACATAATTTCTTATATCGCCCAGTCCTAGTTACAAGTATAATTAACAGCACCATTAGCCTACAAAATGTTAATGGAAAATGATGTTACGCGCTACTAAGTTCAAGCATAATTTTGATAGGAGCTCATAAAAATTTGCAATAACTGAGATTTGTTCATTAAGTTTGAAAATTTTATATCTAAAATTAAAAATCTTGCCAAATTGGTGATTTTTTAAAAATTAAAATTATATATCATAAATGGTTTGTAAAGAGATTAGATATATATAGTATTGTATAAATAAATGGTATAAATAGTTTAAAAATTATAACTTTGCCTTAAATGTAAGGCCCTTGATCTGTGGCTATTTTATTTTCCTTGGCAAATGACCTTCAAAAAACATTGTGAATCGATACTGCCTTGTTGGAAATCAAATCTTCAATATTCTTTGTTTTGTTGAATAATTAAATGTATATTTAAGTGGAGCGTCAAACACTTAAATAAAAAAAAACTATTAAGATATTCATATTTAAAAAATACATCAATCTCCGATTATTACGTATCTTTGAAACGTGCAAAATATCGATACTCTAAAGTGCATCAACTATTGAAGAAACTTTTTTCCCAATAATGAATGTGTTTTTAAAATGATACTCGTTTCTTTGAAAGTTTTCCTCGTGTCTCATAAAATGAAAGGATAGAAAAAAAGTTTTTCCATCAAGCGGAAATAATTTAAGTCCTTCTATGTTGACGATTATTAGATCTGCCTGCGTGCTGGATTGATGCCAGCTATTAAATACCATCAACTATACATGGATCGATATTATGCTAAGTTAAGGGACATGGGTGTGTTATCTTTTGTACAAAGATAAGAGTCTATAAATGCCTTATTTAGTCAGAAACATTTGTCGTCTCTTATCGATTAACTATCAAATTCCTTTTAATCTAAAACAGTCGAATATAGTTAATTCTCTAACACATTCCAATATTAATACATTATGGCTTTATGTAACCGAAAATTATCGATTTCTTTTTATATTTTATTGTGTTTAGTTAAAATAATGTTCTTAGATTAAGTTATGGAAATAGTCTTAAAACCTTATAACTTTACTTTGCTGTAAATATAGAACTTCTTCAAAAGACCAGAAAAAATATCAACTCCTACATAAGACCCCAAATAAGTTTTGGTGCACAATAATTCCAAACAAAAAAGTGATAAAAATATTTATTTCCATTTTGTTACTTTTATGGTGCATATACCATCATTTGAAGAAAAAAAACACTAAAAACTGAAGATAATTTGTATAATAATGAACTCTAGATTTCAAAAAATTTAAATAAAATATGCCATTCTTCATGCATTCTTCATGCATTCAATATGACTTCTTATCTCTAACAATAAAATTTATCTTAGCAACACGGAAATAAAATAATTCATGTTCGACTTCTAATGATGAGAGTATGATTATATAGAATTTCAACGTTTGTATTTATATAAGTAAATAGTTCAAAGTTCCTTTCCGTTTTAAAGAAATTGTAAATCAGCATCATGCAGGCTCCTGAAATCTATCTACTCTTTAAGTCTTAGTAGTCTTTTAAGATTATCTCAAAATTTCTTATTGTGAACTTAACAGTGTTTGATATGTTCAACACATCATGTGTACGATTATACTCATTGTGTGAAATGCTTGAATTCTAATTAGCGTGAAGTAAACAATAGTACGATTATTATCACGTAAACTAAAATTTTGGCACACTATTATTTGAAAAAATTATTCTACCAATGGTAATTAGGTAAAAAGGACTTTAAGCAATGCTCATTTATCTGTAACTTCAGGAAACCGCATTTAATGGTGATTGTTCAAAATACCTCCCAGTAATATGGATTGTGAAAAAAAAATCATGAGTTTTAGTAAAAGTTTTACACATAGTCTCTTTAAATATGTATAAAAATTTTAATAAATTCTAATCATTTTAACTTTAATTGCTTGAATTCTAATTAGAGTGAAGTAAACAATAGTATGATTACTATCACGTAAATTAAAATTTTGGCTCACAATTATTTGAAAAAATTATTCTACCAATGGTAATTAGGTAAAAAGGACTTTAAGCAATACTTATTTATCTGAAACTTCAGGAAACAGAATTTAATGGTGATTGTTCAAAATACCTCCCAGTAATATGGATTGTGAAAAAAAATGATGAGTTTTATTAAAATTTTTACACATAGTCTCTTTAACTATGTGTAAAAATTTTAATAAATTCTAATCATTTTAACTATGACATTGTTACTCAATGAGATTTGTTTACTTATCTAATTGACAAGAGTATGATCAGTCTGTTTTTTATTTTGAAAACAGTGCACACATCATAAAACGAAACAAATTTTTAAAACTATGTCAGCAATGAGAGCTTTATACGTTAATAACTTGGCTGATTGAAAATATGCCGAAAAAATATACCAGACCATATAAAGTGCTCATTCCTCCTCCGAATTATTGATATATTAGATCTATTTTCAATGCCATACCTTATTATTTTTATTTTTCTTGCAGATTGAGAGAATATATCGAAGAAAATGAACGCACAGACCCCCTGATACATGCGCCCGACAAAAAGAACAATCCTTGGGCCGAGAAAGGAAAATGCCTCATAATGTGATCTGGCTGCAACGGAAAGAAAAGTAATGGATCACCATTATTCTCTTACGTTCTATTCCTTTATTGGACAGAGCTTTTCTGACATCATAGCCTATCTGAAGTGGCCAGGATATTATGTCCGAAAGGATCTCAAAAACTAAGAGAAAAAAAAACTTTTGGCAGCTAATAAACTGGCTGCACTATCTGAGTCTTCAAACTGTGTTCAGTTATGTCGTCGAAAAGAACATTTACTAATTCTTCATTGTGGTGCCTAATTGTTGTCCAAACTTGAAATAGCTGCAAAACAGTCACGTGACCTCGATATGCTTAGAATTATCAACAGTTAATTCGATCATCCATTTTACTTTCAAGCTGTTTGTGTGAATGTTCGAATTAATGGAAGGTGGAATATACTCGTGATAGTTCGAAGTATATTGTGGAGGCTGTTTGAAAACTCTATTCGAAGAAAAGCAGCTACTGCTAGTTGGTCATAACAATTAGAAACCTTTGTATAATTGCTGTTTTTAAGTGCATGAGTATTCTAAACATAAGCTAATTTTTAATTTTGAACACTCTTCTTAATAGCATGTTTAATTGTTATTGGTTTTTGTCCAGAGAGAGGACATCAACATCGCGAAATTGAATGTTCACAGAATGTTTCATGTCATGTCAAGTAATTGAAATAGTGATTGCAATTAATTGCTGATATCAGCATTATGAAGTATGTTGTCCTCAAAATGTTTTTTTTTTTGCCAGCAAATTAAGAAAAATATTTTGTGTGCAGTTGTTAATTGTTGACATTATAATGTTGGATGATTTTGTGAATATATTTTAATTTATGTAAATGAGTGCAATTGAAATTTTTGTGATGTTGTCTTGCAATGATTGGTATTTAGCAATAAGTTAAATTCAAATTTATTTACTTTGCGCATTGATTGGCATTTTGCAATAATTTGTTATTTAGGCATTTCGATTTGTTATTTCAGATGTTAAATATTTTAAATTAATCACACATACAATAAGAATTTGAAACCATTCTTATATCACTAATATCTAGATATTTCTGCCTTATCACATAATAGATTGAGAAATTTGTATTTCTAATATGAACATGTGGTAGAAAAACTAGACTTTCGCTGCTTAATTTATTGCTTTTCTTTGTCATTATTTGTGTAACCAAGAAACTTTTGTGTGTCTTGCGATTTTAGAACTAATTACACCACATCTAAATTCGTAAAAAAAGAACTTTTATAACGTGTAACAGCCAAATATTTCGTAACAAAATTTTAATATTTACCTAAGCATTCAGGGAACATACAGTTGTTTTGGTTTTTAAAGATCATTCGCGCATTTACGCGTGGTTTGTTTTGATTTCATCGAAATAGGGGTGAGAGAAAAGAAAAGCATCTGGAATAGAGCTTGAGGAAGAGCCCAGCTGAAAGGATCACCCCTCTCCGAAATGGAATCTTCAAAAAGTGGTAGCGGCTTTCAAAAACAAACTGTAACTGCTTATTTGCTTTTGGTCTTGAGCAAAAATATTGTTTTTTCTCCAAAAAAGTATAAGTTTTGTAAATAAAATAATTTACTACTTTACAAAATGTAAATTTGTTTCCTATTCAAATATTTTCACCTAAATCAGCATTAATTACTTCCTTTTGTTTCAAATATTTCTAATCATAAATGTCATTATAATATTTATTCATCTTCTATTATGATAATTTGCTCGCCAATTAGGAATTTTCTCAAATTTGGCGCAATAAATATTTACACATGTCCTAGTTGTTTAAACTAATTGTTTGATGTGTACTAATTTCATTAAAGCTTTAATCGAATCAAAATTTTCAATTTTCGAGGAACTTAAATTATAAATGGAGCGGCATCTGATTAAAAAGTCCGTTTTATCTATAATTTTAACATTTCCAGATTGCCTTATCACATAGTAAATTCATAAAATACATATTCTAATCTTCTCACATAGAAAGCATTTTGAATTTTATACTAAAAAGTTCGTTTCATTTGATTCAAGTATTAGTTTTAATTTGAATTCAGAACACACTCGCTTCAAGCCGAACACAACGTAATTTATTTTTTGTACTAATAAACGAGGCTGAGGCATAACACTGATTTAGTTTCTCTTCTCTTCATGGCTTTACCTAGTCCTTTGTAGCCCCCAATCTAGTCTGTAGCGTTTTTGGCATTTGTGAAACATCTAGTCACTGTGAAAAAACATAAAAAAAAAGTAATGTAAATTTTCTGGTATTATTGGATAATTTATAATAAAAGATTCTCGTATATATAATTTGTTTTCATTGTACAGTGTTGTTACATTTTGTATGAGGTATTTGTAACAAATTTTATGATGAAAAAAATTACTCCTAATTATTGCTTACGTCAACTTTACTTATATGCGTGTCTTAGCTTTACTTGTGTGCGTGTCTTAGCTTACGATGTGTAAAATGATCTTTTGAAGAAAACCATAATCGCCATATCTAGCATCTTTATCTTAAAAAAGCTTGCAATATTTATTTCAATCATTCAGACATATCATCATTTATAAACATTCATTGATTACCAATCATTCAGACATAAATACCACATCTGGCAACTGCTACAATTGGACCTCCAAACATAATCACCTTATCTGGCATCTTCAGATCAAAAAAAAAAAAATTTCAATACAAATTGTAATCATTTTGACCCTTTATCCTCATTCAGACCCATTCATTTAACCTCCAATCCTTACTCATACACATTCATTATCAATTATTCATACTTATTGTAATCATAATTACAATATCTGGTATCTTTTAACACTTAGACCTCAAAACATAATCACCATATTTTGCATCTTCTGCTCTTAAAGTTTTCAATACAAATCGTTATCGTTTTGACATATACTCTTTCATGTACATTCATTCATTATCACTCAGTCATACATATCATAAATACCATATTCTGCATCTCTTCCAATCTCATTCCTCATTTACTTCCAGACATAATCATCAAGCATCTTCAGCTCAGAAATCGTTCAATGCATATCGTAATCTATCTTACTGTATCTTACATAATATGATAGCTAAAATTGAAAGGCTTAGGGCAGTATATCTTTCCACCTCAGTATAACGAATTTATTTATCGTCGAAAATGTTTTTTTGTTAAATCGAGATTATTCGTAATTTAGGGGTCCATAGTGAAATAATTCTGCTCTTGCTTTGCGAACAGCAATGCGTTGATTTGGGGCTTCTTATTCGTTCAATAAGTATTGTGTTTTCATTCGATTCTAGAAAAAAAATTCTTTATATGAAAGCTAGGGTATAATTATAAGCCACAATTTCAAACTGTACTGGGAAGTCATTTTAGATAGCGTTTTTTTTTTGTGATAAAATACAAAGATTTCAAACTCGAACAATAAAATTTTTCTTGTGAATTGTGATGTTATTAAGTGGAAATTTCGGAAGATAGTAAGCTATCGATCTGTAAACAATACTGAGTTAAAATTTTACGCAAAAATGTGAGTTATGCCTCAAAATCCTCATTTCTACAGATCATAAAACATATTGTAGATGATATAGTTGAATACACATTATTTAAATTGTAACTATAAATTAAGACATTTAAATTGTTCTCATCAGTAAAATTTTCCTTTTTTTTTTACCAAAGCACTGCACAATTTTTTTTGCGAAACGAAAAAAATTTCATTTCTGAATTATGAGTTTACTTCGATGCATGATTCACTTAAAAAAAGGGTTATTGCAAATTGAAAACAATAGATGCATTAATTACTGGTATAAATTTTGGAACGCAAATTTATTCTATTTCCTCTGGGAAGTAAAAATGCTATCAGTCGAAATAATTGCAAACATTTGCCATATTTTTATTCTTATAGCTTGAAAAAGATGTCCAAATAAGAATTGTTATTTTATTCATTGTTTTAATGATTATTTTTAATCTTTTAATATTGAAAACACTCTAACCAGGCAAAATGATAAAGTTTAAATTTTGTCCCAATATATTCAGGGCTAAATTTGTGTTAATAGAAAACATTTGGACAAACAATTGAAGAAATGTTTACTTAGGCCAACAAATAAAAATGATTGCAAATCACGAGGCTTTGTGATCATGGGACGCAATCACTTGGTATGACTTATTGAAATGCATACATCGATATATGTTTCAGTAAAAATTAAAATAAGTGTAAAAGGCTTTAATAACAAAAACGAAGGATAAATCTATTAATGCTGATTTCTACATAAGAACAGAATTACAATATTAAAAAAATATTAGAAAAAAAATATCCTCAAAATCTAAAAAACATAAACAGGAAGAAAGAATCCAGAAATGAAATGATCATCAAAATCTGAGCTTCATTAATTGATGACTTTTCGAGTCTTTTTAACTCAAAAAAATACGCACAATGCTTTCAATACGTTGTAATTTAATCCTTTGACGCTAATTTTTTACTAAACATATTTTTCATATTTTTTCATTATTTTGTATTAATTTAAGTCAATATAAGTGAAAATATTATATTTAGAATTTAATAATATTTAGTTATGAAATACAGCAGGAAACACGGGTTCTTTTTTTGCATTAAAGGTAAAATCTAAACACGGCTCACTCCAAACAATAATTTTTCAAATTTGCAGTTATTTAGATTTAAGAGAAGCAGTTATTCATCATTTAAGTGTCTTTAATTTTCAAAATTTGTTATTGATAAATTTTTAAATATGAAAAAAAAATTTTTTTTTTCAAACTCCTTTTTGAGATTTTACATTTTTAACAAATATATTTCCGATAATATAACAGATTTTTTCAGTAACTGTAGTAATTTTTTCAGTAAACTGTCTTATAATTAAAAATTATCAATATATATTTTAGCTGTTGATTAGAACTTCAGAAAAAAAGTATATAAAAGAAAGTGTGGATTCCCAAATACATCATAGAGTTAGGAGTGGATTGCCAAGTTAAGAATTAAACATATTCGTAATTTCAGGAAAGTTGGAGGTATTTTGTAAAATTTATCTATATAACTACGAAATCTTCTTGACTAAATTGTTGGTAAAATAATAAAAAATTAGAACTTAATGAAGAAAAATTTCATCAATTTTAAAAACATTTCCAATGTGTAAAATTTAATGAATCTTAAGCGCCAAACGTCATTTGGCGCTGAAAATCAGTCACAAAAAATCAGAAAAATGAGCTCTTGATTTTTGTACATGTATTTTAAAAATAATAATTAATTATGGATGCAGACTAAAGTATTTTTTGTGGAAATCAAAACATTGAAGTCTTTTATTAATTCGCCGATAATTGATCCTTATGTAGAAGCAAAATGAAATAACAAAGCTCGATTATTGCGGCAAATTATAAACTCAACAAATTGATGCTGGTTACTCAAATCAATAGATTTGATAGATACCGTAATGAAACATTTTAATAACAAAATGAGAATAAAGCATTCAAACTTGTCTGGTGTAGATTTCGATATTTTCTAAAAATAGGGTTATCGATTGTGTGCTTAACATAGGATTGTTATGGTTGGAAATTGGTAAGTTAAGAATATTTTCCAATCAGTTTTAGAGCTGCAATTTGCGGTTTTCTTTAATCAATATTATAGAGGCAATTTTAATTTTTTTAAAAAGAAAATATTGTGTTTCTAAATTTAAAATAATGCAACATAGTGTTTTTTTTAAAAATTTCAATAATTTTTTAAAATTTGTCGTAATTTAATATTTAGTTACTTTTCTTCTTTAATTGATAACTGAAACAATTTATTAACGTTTTTTTTACGTTTCTATCAATGCTTTAATTTTATATAGGTTTAATTTTATGTAGTTTGCGTAACATTAAATAGGTTTATGTAGGTATTAAACGGACAAGTTTTGTTTTGGTATTTATGTTTACGTTAGGTATAACGTTTTGGTCATATGTAGCAGGTTATATAGAGTTTTATACACCAAGAAAAATAAATTAAATCCTTGCGATTGATATCAACGATAAAAGTATACTTTCCTTCAGATAAATACTGCTATCACATCCTCGATGCCCTTTAAGTATTCCTCCTTGCTTTATTTTAGTTTCTCGTGAACGCGTTTGATTTGGCATCAGCCTTTATTCAAACTTCTTCTCTTTTATAACTTTAAATGCATAATAACCCCTGGTGTTGTAAAACCGAACCCGGCTGTTGTGCCATTAAATTTTACACTCGATCCAGTCTTAGTTTTTATGAACCATACTTAATTTATGTAGCCATTAACTTTTGTTACTTTAATTGCATGAATATGGCACCCGATATATTACCGCATCCGGCTTTTGTACTATTAAAAGTACATTAGGTCTATTTTGTGCCAATATACCTCTCCAGAGGCAGAAGAAATCAGTATAGTTCGCAATTTTTTATATAAAACAATCTATCTATATTATATAAAACGCTAATACGTACGTATGTATCAATAAAACCGATGATATTTCTTTTCTCGCCTTGGCAACAGTTTTCATTTTTAATTGATAGGCTTCGGCGCGCAAGAGCACGTAGTGAGCATCATATGGCTAATCTATATTATATAAAACGCTAATACGTTTTAATTGATAGGCTTCGGCGCGCAAGAGCACGCAGTGAGCATCATATGTCTAATCAGGTGAATTCTCACCGAATTATCAAAAAAATTCTCACAAAATAATCTTCATCGAAGCCGATGCTTTACATCCGGCTTTCAGTACTATTTCATATCATTTTACAACACATGGTTTTAGCCCTCTGGTGGGAAAGACTTTAAAACAAAACTTACAACAGTTACTTTTCGCAACAACTGAAATTTAGAATAGTGTGATTAAGAAAAATATGTGAACTGTTTGCCATTTCAAATTAATATTGAAATGCACAGGTTTAGAATTTTCTACAGTGAAAAGTTTTCGGAACTTCAGTGTTCAAAAAAGCATACAAAAGCTAGACGTTAAGAACGTATCCAATGAGCGAGCAAAGCGAGCATCGGATTGCGAAGCAATCCGAAATGAACTGCGAAAGTAGTTCCGGGGGTTGGCGAGCGCGAGCGAGCAGGGGGCGAAGCCTCCTAGTATTATATAAAACGCTAATACGTAGGTATGTATCAATAAAACCGATGATATTTCTTTTCTCGCGTTGGCAACAGTTTTCATTTTTAATTGTAGGCGTTTTGTACAAATTTCTAAACTTTTTTTCGTATTTATCCACATAATTAAGAAGTTGTGAACTGCCATAAACACAATAGCATTTGTTTTCGATTCTCACCGAATTCTAACCGAGTATGGGTGTGCCACATCTCCGACTGTCGCCGAGAAAAAAACGGTTGGTTGGTTTTGAGTTCTGAAATAGTTACTTTTCATTGGTAGAAATGAGAAGTGTTATGCTATTGCCATTTTATTTTGAGTTGAGCGCTTTACTATTCCACGTTTTGTTATATTATTAGTTATGAGTCTTATTATATAAAATAGATGATATTTCTTTTCTCGCGTTGGCAACAGTTTTCATTTTTAATTGTAGGCGTTTTGTACAAATCTCTCAAACTTTTTTTTCATATTTATCCATATAATTAAGAAGTTGTGAACTCATTACATAAACACAATAGCATTTGTCTTCGATTCTCACCGAATTCTAACTGTTTGCCATTTCAAATTAATATTGAAATGCACAGGTTTAGAATTTTCTACAGTGAAAAGTTTTCGGAACTTCAGTGTTCAAAAAAGTATACAAAAGCTAGACGTTAAGAACGTATCCAATGAGCGAGTAAAGCGAGCATCGGATTGCGAAGCAATCCAAAATGAACTGTGAACGCAGTTCCGGGGGTTGGTGAGCGCCAGCGAGCAGTGGGCGAAGCCTCCTAGTAGAATAAATTAAAATTCTGTAGAAAAAATAGTTCTGTATCATAATTCAGCTAAGTGAGCAGAAAAAAGTAATTTTTTTTCAAGATAATAGGAAATAAAATTTCGGCTGCACGTAACTTTTTTTTGAAGATGGTAGGCCTGGATTAGCAGCAACTGCAAGTTTTAAATTATGCGAATAACTATGAAAGAACGTATGAAGTTATGGTGGCTCCGGGGATAGAGCTCTCGCCTCCCGATGAGGTGGCCGAGGTTTGAATATCTGAGATGGCTGGTCAATACGAATTCTTAACCAGGTTCATACCGACCACAGTGCTGGGTTAGAGGCCCCTTGGCACCAGGATAACCGTGTGAGATTTTCGTGCATTGTTGATGCGAGGTAGTTCCTGCCAAAAGTCCTCCACGGAGGCAAATTTTTCCCAATACTTGACCTTCCTTGTTTTCTGGAATGGGTTCAAAATTACAAGGATATGGATTTGAACATTGAATTGGGTCAGCAGTTCAACGACGGTTATAAAATATGAAATAAAAAATGCGTATGAGTTTCTGGTAGACTAATTTTGGCATGTTTTTTTAAATTATATTCATAATACCCAAATAAAATCTTTTGAAAATTCTTCATAAAGATAAAACTATACAGTAAACAGAAATAATCTTACGAACTTACGTAGTTAGTTGAACAGACTCGGATCATTCCCGGCCGAGTGGTAGCGGGTTCGAGTCTCGGCGAAACCCTGGATGTATCTTCTTGCCGTCCTTCTCTGAATTGCCCTATCTGTTTTTCTAGTTGACAATGATTATAAGTTGTAAGCCGTACTTATGTAACTGAACCCACAAGCCTTTATGAATGTGTACCAATTAATAAATAAAATTTCAATAGACGCCGAACTACAACTAATAATAAGAAAAGAAGAAATTGCATGAAAAAAATGCACCATAAATCTGATAAACTAAAAGCAACGTAGCGTATGGATAGATTAAAATATGATCGATTATATTATATATGATAGATTGCATTATGGTAGATTAAAATATCTCAATGTAATGTCTAAATGGGAAATAATGTAAATCTTTTAAACTTTTTATACGAGATTTTCGATTATTGCCTAATCTATGGTTTTATAGATCAATCTGTATCTGCTAAAATACAGTCGCTTCCATTGAAAAGAGAAAGCAGATTGAAATATAGTCTATTGAAGGATATATTTAAGTACACGCGTCTTTCACTTTTGCAATGATCGCCAAATCTAGAAAAAGCTTCCCTTCTGTTTGGCGGTCTGCGATCAACATTATCCAATTAGTGTCAGGAAAAATACAGCTTCTGACGTCTACCATTTGTATTAACTAACGTCAAAGCGCAACTAGCCAATGCCATTGTAATCCAATTTGTTTTTTTCTTTTCCTATTGAAGAGCAGGAACTTGGCAAGGTTTTTGGTGAAATTCTTCTTGTTTCTCCCTTACTTTTATTAATTTTTGAAGTCAATTTTGATTTGCGAAAAAGTTAATAATCAAAATATATTTCAATTGTTTTTTAAATATGAAATTTAAAAAAAATAAAAGCTTTTAATTGAAATAAAATCAATATTTTCCTGCTAATATCTTTACTGGTTTCTTTAA
The DNA here is from genome assembly GCF_982258835.1 of Parasteatoda tepidariorum. Classification (NCBI taxonomy): domain Eukaryota; kingdom Metazoa; phylum Arthropoda; class Arachnida; order Araneae; family Theridiidae; genus Parasteatoda; species Parasteatoda tepidariorum. The sequence continues at coordinate 64,165,396 of NC_141756.1, read as the reverse complement.
AAAAATAATTGTAAACATTTCAATTTTAAACATTTGTTATTGCAATAAATTATTTATTAAAAACTAGAAATAGTATTAAAAACCTCTTTTATGGAAGAAAAACTAAACTAATACATACTATTTAATTTTTCATCAAATCGAATGAAAATCTATAAAGTTATTAAGTTCACATTGTTTAAAAATAAAACAATACTTTTTTAAATTAGGAAACCTTTATTCAATTTTTCCTTTTTTCAATGTAATGAGTGTACATTTACAATGTATTTTTAGAGTTTCAACTTACGAAAATTTTTTCGATTACGTATACAGTCGATTATATAAAAATAAAAATCATAATTATAATGATATATATTGCTGAACTAAAGAAATTAATTATTTCTGCAACAAAAAATAAAGTTATAATAAACTCAATCAATGGGATTTCCATTAAATCTCTGGGTAGTTTACATATTAATATACTAATTAATTTTCTATTTCACGTCATTAATGGAGGTTTGACTTTTAACTAATTACCATATTTAACGTCCTTCCTTTGAACTATTAAAATTAGTACACAGTATTAAAAATACCAAATCTTGGATTTGTGAACATTAATTTTATTACACTTTGTCTTATGGTATGAAGTAGCACAACTTTTCTAAGTTAGCTTAATTTAAGATTTTGGAAATTTTTCTTGCGGTTATTTTTCCTTAAAATTATAAACTAAAAGTCAATAAATATAGCTGCAAAACTGTCTAAGTACTGAAATGTTGACTTTTTGCTTGGTTTTGTACATTTCCAATAAACTTCGAACTTTTTTCATTGTAACTAAAATTGAACTTGTTCAAATTTTCACATCTTGACTCCAAGTTTAAATTGTGAGTTTCAAATAATATATTATTTTCTTACACAATTTTTTATGGTAAACTTTTGCTCCACACCTTACGCTTCTAATAAAATTCTCAAACTATTTTCAATAAGGTTGAGTTCCAAATAATATATTATTTTATTACACATAGTTTTTTTTTGGTAAACTTTTGCTCAGCCCCTTACGCTTCCAATAAAATTCACAAATTTTTTTCCTTGAAGTTGAGTTTCAAACAAGATATTATTTTATTATACATTTTTTTATGGTAACTTTTACTTCGCCCCTTACGCTTCCAATAAAATTTCCAAATTTTTTTCCCTAAGGCTGCAACAGTTCAAATCTTCTCCGCTTAACTCCAAATTTAAACTGTGAGTTTCAAATCTTACTATATATAAAATCCTTAATGATGGTGTAGCAGTTTTCCATTGTTGTCGGTGCATTTTTATTGGCCAGAAAATCACGTGGTAGGATCCAGTTTTCCCTCATTCATTTCCGTATTGTTTTGGTTGTCATCAGCATAAAATTAACAACAGTCGTAAAGGTATTGTTTTCCTTTAAATATTTTTGTATCCCAAATTTAAACTTATTTTCCAGTACTGCTATTATTAGCGAGAATATTAAATTATGGTTGTGAACTCATCAAATTTGTTTGAACAATATAATGTTGCAAAAATATAAATGTTATTTTAAAAAATGATTACTTCGAAAAATCACTTCCGTTCACCAAGAGATCTAAATGTTTATAATACTAATAGATAGTAATATTTGGACGTGGGAAGTAGAGGCACAAGAGTAAGCAAACAGTATTTCTTTTAGTACATAGATGTTAAGTGAATAATTTCAACTTTAGTAGAAAAACTGTTTTCTGCAAAGAAAAGACAATTATTGCGAAGCAATAATCGGGGTTGGTGAGTGGCAGCGAACAGGGGGCATAGCCCCCTAGTAATATATAATTTTATTACACAGTTTTTTATTTTATTATTGTTGACTTTTCAAGATTTTTAAAAAGATTAAACTCTGATTAACTGTTTTGTTCCGTATTGCTTTGGAAAAATAAATTTTTATAGTTTACTAGAAGGAGTTTTTTTTTTCTAAAAAACCCTAATTCATCCAATTGTCTAAGTGGAAAAAAATACCCTCAATATGTTTATTTTTTCTCGCTATTAGATTACCCTATCTCCTTAAATTTAGAAAATAAGTTTTTCTATAATGATCTAATTTTGGAACTCGAGAAACCGATGCATTTATTTTTTACTATTTTATCAGTTGTCACTCCTTTTCCTATCAGGATGTGTATATCTTTTTTTTTCTTAAGTAGGTTATCAAAAAGTGCATGGTGAATATGCTAGTTAAATCTATTTTTCTCTTATTTCTTTCTAATTTGCAGAGAGCAGACCATAATCAGTCCATCCTTGCCCTTGCAAATTAAGAAAATTTTTTCCACACTTTTTTATCATTATTGTTTTATGTCAACACAGTAGAGCAGTTTCTATATCATTGTTTTATGTTGACAATAGTTGAACAGTTTTTTTTAAAAATCTTTATTGTTCTATGTCGACACCATAAAACTTTTTTTTCTTTTTTATAATTATTATTGTTTTATATCAATTATGTAAAACAGCTTTTTTATCACTATTCTTTTATGAACAATTTGGAAACTGAACAGTAAAACAATTTGCTTTATATCTCAGTCAAATTGTTTTATTGAAAAAAAAGAAATAGCTTTTAAACCAATTAATTTTTTTTAAAGCTAAAAGCAATTAAAAATATTGATTTATAAAACCAAGCTTTTTCACTCTTAAGATAATCTCCCTGCATACCAACACGTCGTCATTATATTCAACTACTCTCTTTGGAAGAGTTAATTAATCTGTCTAAAACAACTGCATCTTCAAATAGATTGTGGAATTATAATCAAATTTAAATCTGATGCAGCACGCGTATATTATTCTGAACGCTTTGCTTGAAATTAATTGCTAAAAACTGACCTAAATTAAAGGCGTGGTATGAAAGAAAACTAATAGTAATCAGCACAGTATTCTTTTATATCCTCTTCTATGTATTTCTAAATATGTAGAAATAGAAATAAAAAATTAGTTGCTTATGTAGTAAATATGTGCTGCACTATAGCAATCATCACTATGGTGCCCCTTTTCATGAATATAATTCATAATTTTAAAAAATCTTAAGAGTTCTAAAAAATGTGCTTATTTCTCATGTTTGTCTTTTAATTTTTCAAACAGAATTTTATTTCTTTTGTAATATAATAAATTTTTTAATTCTTATTTTTTTATCCCCTCCGCAGAGGATCAAAATTGTGATGGCATGTCTTCGGATCATCCTCCGGGATGTTTCCCAGACCGTCGCCAATAGCCCATTGTGCAGCTCTAGTGCGACGTAAATTAACAACAACAACTTTTTTTTTAAATTCTTATTTTTATAATTCATATTTTTTTTAATTCTTATTTGTTCATATCTTATTTTTTAATTCATATATGTTTTTAATTCTTATTTTGTTTAATTCTTATTTTTTTAATTCTTATTTTTTTTAATTCTTATTTTTTTAATTCTTATTTTTTTAATTCTTATTCTTTTAAAATCGCTATTTAAAACCTTGAAGTTCTTAAAATATTTTTATTTTTGGTATACTATTCAGAAGTTGTTATATGCAATTGTATTTATGTCGTTAAAGTCGAGGTTAAAGAGTCTTCTATTCTAAATTGGGTAGTGGAATCTTTTTTTTTTTTTGCGGAAATAAGGAAAACTTTAGAAATATTTTAACGTTAAACCATATTTTTGTCTTATAACTTAAAAAGTGTGTGCAAACTTCACAACATAAAACAAAATTATTACACAAAATAAAAATTAAACATAAAATTATAACAGTGATAAAAAAATATAATTTAAACATTTTTGATCCAGACTATTAATTTCAATAAAATAAATCCTTTATTTCTTATCAATATTAATTTGAATCAATGAATCTGGTTTGTTGATTCGAAACAGTCGATATTTATGAAGTTCATCTGACTCAAAAATAAAATCTATGACTATAGAATTCAAACGAACTGATTATCTCTTTCGAATCAATTGTTTCAGTTAAGTGAATTGAATTATTCAAATCGAAACAATAGAGTCAGTTATTAAAATTAGTTTGCCAAAAACGGTTGAATCAAAACAATTTCGTTACTTTGTTATAGCATTGATTGTAATCAGTGATTCTGGTGTTATTCAATCATTCTTAATTGCTGATTTTTATCAGCGTTCTATATATGTTCTAATCAGCAAATAATTTATTCTTATCAATGATGTGAATAAGTAAACCGTTATTACTGATAGAATTTATTGATCCATTATGAATTCCATTATGATAATTAGAGATCGTTTTAAATCTATTTTATTCCATTCATTCTTATTCACTGTCTGTATTAAGTAGAATCTAATAAGTAGAATAATATCTAATCAGTAGTAATATCTAATAAGTAGAATAAATTGATTATAATAACGTATTATAATAACGTATTATAATAATTTGTAATTGATGAAATGTATTGATACATTATGTTATTTAGAAACATTTTTTTTTATTTTATTTAATTCTTTTACGAGAAAAACAAAACAAAACAGTTACTTATATAACACTTATAGAAAGGGATTGTCTGATTGGTAGGGCGTTAGGCCCATGCCCAGGAGGTCACGAGTTCAATCCCCGCTGGCTGAAGGCTACCCGTATAGCGAATGGTGGCTGTTGCATGTTAAATCTGTCGGGTCACAAAGTCCCCGAAATTCCTATTGCAAATCAGTACCTCTGGGAGGTGCTGAATTGAAGATTAATCGTTCTCTGGTTCAAGACAAAAATACGATCTGTGGATGAATAAATAGATATAGGAATGGGTTTATCCTCTAAGCCTGGCTATGACGTGTGTGTGTGGCTGAAGTCGTATTCTTGGAAATAGATGGCGTCACTGAGAAACAAGAAATGCTCAATTTGTCTTAAATTCACTTGGTTTCACCAAGCAAGCTTGATGATATTGTTAAGTGTCATTAGAGACAACAACATTTAACACTCCTTAGAATAGCTGTTCTTGTTCGCTGTATTTTATAAGTTGATTCTTATCAGGAACAGGAATAAGTTGATAATATTAACGGATTATAATATTGTATTACTGATAATATTTATTGACCCCTCATGTAAATTCGAAACAGTTTTTAATTTATTTTAATTATAAGAAGCTGATACGTTAATAAGTTTACTCTTATCATAAATAAGAATAAGTCGATTATAAACTGTTCGATAAAAACTAATTGATTCGTTACGTTATGTAATCTTAATGCATTGATTTGAAACAGTTAATTTTATTTGTGTCCATTCATTTGAAAATGCAACGCTGATTCTTTTAAAACCACTTAAACTTAACTGTTTTTTTTTCAGCTGATTTAAATCAATTCATTCTAATAAATTATTCTAAATATAATATACAAATCACATATATTATATTTAGAATGTACTGATTTAAATAATAAACTTATTTTATTTAAAGTAAGTTAAAACTCTGGAAAAAAATAACATCGTTGTTAAATTTAATAACATAAAATAATTTTAATGTGAAAAGTGTGACATTTTTTAAAAAAAATCGACTTTTGTAACGAAAACCATTTTGTTAAATAAAAATGTGTTAATATTTTTCGAGTTATTTTACTCATATTAAATCCAAACTAATTATTTATCTAAAATGAATTTTAAAATATATATTTCGAATCTAAGATAAATCTTGAGAAGTAAAATCTCGAAAAAGATTTTCTTTGCATAAAACAAGCATATTTCTTCTATTCTGCCATTTCGAATCTTTATTGTGTAATATCTGTTCTCTTATTTTAAATTAAATTCCAAAAATACGATAAAACTTCGAAAGAGAAGTATTTAGTCTACCTGGAAATAAATTAAAGAAAGATAGGGAAAAATATTTAAAAACTTCATACTGAATATGATTTTTTTTCTCAAAATAATATACTTTTGACAGCAAACAATTTTTATTCTTGATTATAACATTAATAATTTATGAGTTTGACAAAATGTAACTTTCTTAGAAATTCTGCTATGCACGGAATTTCTTCGACATTCTTAAAATATTTGTCAGTCTAGACAACATTTTGAACTTTACGAACAAAACTCAAAATTTCGATTTAAATTTTTACAGAATTGCACAAAGAACTCAAAATTGCGAAACATTGCTTTTATTTTGAGCACTATATTCCAAATATATTTTTTCTTCATTTGTTTATGATAAAATAATTCTTATAAGAAATAAAATAAACAATAATATAAATATTTTATTAAAAAAAATAATTTTTTGAATTTGAAATCAGTAATATGATTCCGAATAGGTAATAGTTTTTCAGTAACACTTTATTCACTATTATTGAATGTTTTGAAATCATTTGGGGAATTACTTTCCATAAAGAGAGACTTAAAAATTTTGTTGTTATGTATGAAACATTTAAGACATTTGTAACGCAAAATCTAAAAAATATAAAATCTAAAATTATGCGTGATTTTAAAAATAAATAATTTAAATAGATAGAAGTCTTCTTACCATTGCATTTACTAAATGAATCGTTGAATAAAAGAATTGAAAATAAACAATTATACATTGATAATATTCAGGATATTCTTAATATCCATATTTTACAATACAGCTGGTAAAAACGTTATTGAAGTTTGTTTTGACACTAGTGCGTAATTCATGAGGGAACTATTAAAACCAGTTTAATTGCCTGATATAACTTAAAAAAGCCATTTTTCAACTTCTCACAGTTCCCATTGGCACTCAAACAGATAAAGGAGGTTTCAATCTTGGAAGATTTCCATGAAGTTTTTAATTTTCCGCTATTTAAATATTTATTTTTGACTATGAATATATATGCACACATTTTTTACTTCATTTCTAACAAAGATTCTAAAAATATCTATCGAGGGTATACACGTCCTGTATGTACAAACTTATTTTTTCGTTTTGAAATTGATAAAATCCACATCAGTTAAGTCCAACTTCAAAATAAAGAGAAGTTCTGCCATTTGTGAAATTAGGAAAGAAAAAAAAATAACTATCAAGCATTTATCTATTTTTATCCCAAAAAATAACTTTAAGCATGAATTATATTCATAGTACTAAGTCTATAAATGGACAAAAGACAATAATTGATAATATTTGTTAAACGATATTATATTAATTGATACCATTTGTTAAATGATATTACGATAATAGGTACTTGTTAAATGATATTTCAATAATTGATATCATTTGTTAAATGTTTTATAAAGTACATTATTTGGGAAGCAAATTCACTCAATGTTGGGCGGTTGGGGAACATAGTGCAGAGAGCGTCTGATTACAACCTCTATCAGCTAAATTTTCATTGTAAAATTATGGAAAAATAACCCGAAGCAGTCTGTCCATCAATTAACCGTAAAGTTTACTATAACGAACATCTTTTCCCTTACGGGTTTGAAACCGCTTACAGTTATCTTTAAAAAAAAATATGAATACAACTAAACTGTTTTTAAAAACTAATCTGTTTTTTAATCATTAACAACTAGCATGGTTTCAAAACCTCAAAAAAGAAATCTAACTTGACACTGGAGATAGTTTAGCAGCTTTATGGTGCTGCCATCTATGTGGTAATGAGACGATCGTATTCTGATAGCCCAGGATCACGAATTGGGGAGTGCAGAACACCGGAAACTCATCATGCATGAAGGGAATAGAGGAAATATTGTGGTGTCAACGCAAGGATTCGCACCGTTATTCTGTCGGTCAAGAGATGACAAATTAGCCTTCTCGTCTACAATATGTACCTATATGTCTGCAAGGAATTAAATGACTTCATTGGGCGGGTCTAGTTGGTGCGATGAAATTTTAGTTGTTTAACCGTATTAGGTGAAGGTCGTTTTACTCACTGGCAACAGTTTGAATATCATCTTATTTATGATTATTTGACTGTTATGTTCGAATATGGTAAAATAACAATTAAATAAATTGTTATTTAACATTTTTTTCGAGAAATTTCTAACAGTGTATGCGTAATATTGTCTTCGAATACATTACTCGGCGTTAACAATTAAATGCATTATCTTTCCACCTTTATCGAAATAATACAAGTAATAACTGTTCCTATAACTGAAAGGTGCAACTGAAAGTTTCTGAGTTCTGAAGCATTAATGATAAGCCACAATTTCGAACTATTTAGGAAAACCATTTCTGGTTTAAAAATAATTAACAAAAAAGAACACGATTTATATGAAAACAAAGATAAATTTCTGTGCACTTTACTGTGATCTATAGGAAATTTCCGAAAATTGTAAAATATTTATCTGGAAACAATACTAAAGAACTATTTCATATCAAGTAGGCACATTTGGAAAAGTACTAGTATTGCTTAGAGTACTTGTATTGCTTCACATGAAGCAATACAAATACTTTATTTTCCAATTCCATATGTTGTTGCTTCTAATCCCCAAGAGGTCCATCCCAATTAGACCAAATCCATAATTCCAAAAATGTCTAGAAAGTCTAAAAACAGATGAGGTTTTGAAAAAACCTCATCGATCTTAAAATCGATTCAGTTTAGAATATGCTCGGGCGAAGCCTGATCGGTCCTACATTTAGTGCAAAGTCCAAAAGTCCTTCGCCCCTGAACATACGAGAGACACCTCAAGTGACTACTGGCAAAGCGAGAGAAACAAGTCTACTGGCTTCTAAGTCCCTCAAAAAGAAAGGCACCTCCAGGACGTTTTCTGAAATACCAATTATGCAGAGGAGGAACCCTCCAGAGGTCCATAAGCATTTTTTTACACTCACCAAAGACCTCATTGAAAGTGGAAGGCATATCTAGCTGTAAAGGCTCCAAAGAAGCATATTTAGCCAGTGAGTCCGCCATCTTGTTACCTTTGATTCCAACGTGTGATGGGATCCACTGGAAGTGTGTTCCCCAAAGTCCGCTGAGAGCTTGAAGAGCATCCCCAAAATTGAAGTCACAGCCCTATCTCCAACATTCATCCAGTTGCTTAGGTGTTGGATTGAAGATTTGCTATCCGTCAGTTATCCATATATGCTTAAAGTTAGGCACAGTAATATTCTCACCATGTCTTAGGCCATTTTCAATCGCAATAAGCTCAGATCTGAAAACCGTGCAAAATTCAGAATTTCTAAATTTGAGACTCAATGTGTACGTGGGTGTTTTAATAAAAAATCTACTACCTGAATGACCTTCGTCGCTCTTGCTGCAATCTGTGTATAGTTGTAAAGCATCTGTTGGTATTTGGTTAATAGTTTCAAGAGCCATTTGTCTCATAAATTCTGGGTTGTCCTTACTTTTATGGGCCGGGTACAACAGCTCCGTGTGGAAATGGATACCAGAAAAATCAGTAACAGGGCTAAAACATGACTTCAAGGAATGAGGTTCAATTCGGCAGGGATATTGCAAGTCAACAAGATGAATTGAAGTGGCCAAAGATAAGGGACTGTTTCTCTTCAGTCTATGGTCATTTTTCCAATTTTTGAGATAGGAAGAGGTTCTGATCTGGTCTCCAAAACTGATGAGCTTTTTGTAGTATTTCTTGAGACTTGAGTTCCTTCTCATGTATAACGGCTGGAGGTCAGACTCAACCAGAACAATTTTATCCGGACAGCTACGCCTCAAACCAGTAATAATTTTTGCGCACTAATTTGAACTCTTTCCAATCTATTCAGGTTTGTCTCTGAAGCACAGGAATAGATAGGTGCCCCATGTTCTAGAATGGGTCTAATAAGTGCGGCGTAAGTTAATTTCAAAGTTGTAGCATTTGCTCCCCAGTCTTGCCCGGAAATAATATTTTAGGATAATTAACCTCTTTCTACACCTCGATTCCAGCAATTCGATGTGCTTATTGCCAAGAATCTCTTGGTCCATGATAAAGTCCAATTATTTTGCATTCTATTCATAAGGCAAATCATGACCGTTAAAACAAACAGTAGGTTTATAATTGTATATGTGCTTATTGGTAGTATAAAAACTAACAACAGATTTAGATGAGTTAAAAACCAGTTTGTGATTTTGAGCAAAGTCACATCTTTTAGAGTGAGGTTGATATTGTCTTCAATAGTCTTAATGCCAGCTCCAGAGTGCCAGAGGACGACATCATCAGCAAAAATACCAACATTACATCTCTTAGAGGTCACCTTTTCGATACCAGCGAAAAATAGGCAGAAGAGCAGAGGTCCCAAAACGGAACCCTGGGGAACTCCCTGGCCGAGTCTAAAATTTCTTCAGAGGGTCATGTTAAAATTAACTCTGATAGTTCTGACCCTTAAATAATCAGAAATCCAGGGAAGAGCGCTACCTCTAATTCTAAAATCATCAAAAATCTCGATTATTAGCTTATTTCGATACACTCTGTCAAAAGCCTTTGTTAAATTCAAGAATGCAGCTACAGTACGATTAGAGGGCCGCATATTCTGAGCATCTCTTACACTCGAATATTCTGAGCATCTCTTACAATTCGATATTTTCAATAAAATAACGTCTGATATTAATAAAAAGTTATAAAATATCAACTCATATTTTTAAATAATTATCTGTCGGAAATCAATTTCATGACATAGCATAAAAAATATATATAATAAAATCGAAGTCAAACCTAAGTCATTATCCAAAATTTTGTTCTTAAATATATAGGTCAAATATATTAAGAATTAGAGAATTTTAATTAAATTAAAATAATTTCTCAATTTCTTTGCAATTTTGTCTTATTTTATAACTGGCGTTGAACAGCTAACCCAATTTTGAGTTTACGACTATCAATTACTTGATTTGAGTAGTTTTGTAATTTTAAACCAACCCAGAAGATACAATAACTCCTGGATCAAGCATTGGGGCAAACTCGTCTTCGTGGAAGTCTTTTTGATAGAACTAACCCGCCTTTGCGTTGCATGAAGAAAAAAACCATGAAAACCTTCCGTGGTTAACCGATGACAAGGGAATTCTAACTTATCTGTCTACCAATGAGGATACTTTTACGTCAGCACTGTGGTCGGTGCGAGCCGTGAGAAGGATTCGTGTCCACCAGCCACCACTGGGATTCAAACCTGGGTTACCTTTTTGAGAGGCGAATGCTCCATTCTCTGAGCCACTGCGGATCTTTTTCTCCCGCCAGGTTTTTTTCCTACATTAATCCCAGTATTTAACTTTTTGAAAGCTTCTATACGTCTCTCGTTATTTTAAATGCATTCTGCACTTCAAGATACAATTCTATCTCTTAATGATGTATACATATTTATTATAAATTTTTAGTAACCAAAAGGAATTAATGTGTTGTTAACAGTGAGAAACTGTTATCAACAGATTTAAAAAACAAGTTTTTATGTCTTAGATATCCAACGAAAAATCACCCTCAGAAAATAAAAAGTATACATTTTTATTCCGCTAGTTACAGGAAGGTTATCGCTACACCTTGACATCTACCCGTCAGAAAAAAAAAAACCCATCGAAATTTCACGATCTTGTATTCACGTGGGTACTCTACCGGGATTTATTTTCAGCACACGAAAATTCCCTTTTACAAGAGAGTAAATAGAGGCTGTTAGCGTTGCTCGAAAAGGTTTTTGATACAAAATATAGGGGAATATCTGTGATATTCCTTTTCCCTTTCTAGTAAAAAGGAGTATCGGTTAATCTTATTTCCTTTTCCATATCAATCCATACGTTAGACTTGTTTTATGGGGATTACTAAAAGAACTTTGCTTATGTGACTGAAAAGTTAGAAAGTATTTTTTATTTCTTCCTCTAATCCTTAAAATAAGAAGCGAATATAGATATATATATATTTGATCGAAATCTTATTTTTTTTTATTTCGACAGAATACTCATAATTTTCCAATTTTTGACTCATAATTGTATAAAGGAAGATATTACATTAAAGTTAATTTAAGTTTTAAAAAAAAGTCCAACACAGAAAGAAAAAAATATATATTAAACAAAAAAAAAAGCACTTTTGATCTAATGGTTGGATTTTTACGTGCTAGGACTCTGGGACTCAGACTTAATGGCTCACGGGTATGACCTCGAATATGCTAACAATTAGTGCAGATGATATTTTGAATTACGAAATCCGACATATATATATATATAATGTCGATGATATATATATTTATATTATAAGCGAATATTTTCTCGTCGCTGATGTCAAATTTGCAATTGGTATCTCTCCAAGCTTCAGTTTTTTTTTTCTTCAAATTACCTTTTTAGTCTATTTTTTTAAAACGTTATTTAATAACAAGGGATTGCGTAAATGTTTTGACAAACTTTTAGGTGAGATAGAGCATATCATCAGGATTAAAACTGCATCAGAAAACATGTCCGAAAAATGTCGTCATGTGCCTCTAGAGGCGTTTTTAATACTCTAAACTGCTTCGTCGTATGCTTCTGAACAAATCATAGCAGGGTACGACGACATTTCCGAGCATGGGTTCTCCTTGAAGTTAGCCCCGACAATTACGCAGCCCCCTTTTATATATAACGTTTTTAAACTTGTGCGTTTCGAAAAAAATAGATTAAGCATGTCATTTAAAAAAAATTATAACATTAGGCGCAAAACTAATTTCAGATTTTAAATCTCCTTTTCCAAGTTAGGCAAGACCAAGTATTTGTATACATGCAACAAAAAATTTGTTACCCGGTGTAATCGATGTAGAAATCTTTCAGTAAATTATTGTCACCAACACTGAAATCTACTAGTTTTTATTTTTTTTTAATTAAAGTTTTTTGCAATTTAAAAATGCATGATGCATTAGCAAAACAATACTTAATTGAATTCTTTTTTCAGCTTCAATGATTCGATTACTCACGGAGCAATTTAATTCCAATAAACGATGAGGTAAGAAAAGTTCCATTTGCTCGGACATTTTTGCAAAAAAACGAATCTTGAATTTCTGGTTGTTAGATATCGTCAAGCTTCTGATTGAATTATAAATATTGTCTTACTCAAAACAATTTAAACCTTTCAAAGTTTGATTTTAGGTTATACCTTTAACAGAACTAAAATGTGTGTTATAGGACGATAAAACTCAGAAAAATGTTTGCCTTCGCCTTTAATACACCCTGGGGACTTCATCTATACGGCGTCCTTTATAGCACCTTTTAATCAGACCTTTACCCTCTGGAGAACTAGAGAATTCATTACACCAGGACACAAAAGCTTTATTATTTCTTCTTAAACGATCCCGTTAAATTACTTGCATTACAATCAATTGCTTTGAGCATTAAATGCAGAAAGTGCAATTTTGAATTATAATGTGTTAAATAAAAATGACTATAGCTTTTCTCTAATTACGAATTACTCCTGATGCAATTAACGTAATGAATAACTCTTTACAATCTTAGTTCAATATATAATTCCATATGGGGTGCTCGGTGTTCTTTAAATACCGCCTTTAAATACATTCTTCAAGAAACTATGCTTGAAAAAAAAAGCTATTAGACGTCGCACTAGAGTTGTAATCTTAGTGACTGTCTGAGATTAATCCTTGGTGAAGATTCAGAGAAAATAATGGTGGATTAGATTCGGAGAAGCATTTGGTGACTATAACCCGGTCTCCGCATCACACTTCCCGACTGCACAACCATGGGTTGTGTTTGAAACTTTCTGACCCTGAAACTATAGAGAACATTGTTAGAAAAAAAGAACACAAGAAAAGTATTCACATTAGGGGAAGCAAATTAGTATTTAATTGAAGAAAAAAAACGAAAATACCATTTTAGACTGTGCTTAGTCATTTTCGAAATATTTATAGCTTAAAAACCGAATTCAGATATGAATAAGTGTTGTTCAAAAATGTGTGTTTGCTGAAGGGTAGAACACTATACTAATACACTGTATGATATTATTTAGTGCATTATATATGATTTATTTAGTACACTATATGATAGTCTTTAAGTGCATTTTGATTTTCGAATTTTTAAACTTTCTGGTTGTACGCTTTTCTACATTGCTCCTTCTTCTGATCTTTTTCGACATATTTTTTTTTCTTCCAAATATTAAATGTCCCGTAGTAGACTGATCGTAAAGACACTGTTTCCAGTCGAACATCGAAGCCTAGCATCACTGGCAGCAGTCAGTAAGCGGGTGGGTGACCACTTTGATCAACCTGCGTATGGAACGAAGGTCCTCGCTAAACTGTTCTACCGTGAAGTGCTCGACTTTGCGCGCAGGTCGTCGGTCTACCAAAGCAGGGGAGCCATCCCCTCTGCAGAGGATCAAAATTGAGATGACATGTCTTCAGATCATTTTCAAGCATATTTCCCAGAACGTCGCCATGAACACCTATAAAATTACTCAATTTACATCCAGATAAACAATGATTTATATTTCTTAACTCAAATAATGATTATCACGTATAAATTAGTTCATGTTAAGTGTATGTTGAAAACAATGAAGATTTCCACTAGTGGGAAAGTGTTTCACTAGTGAGTTCCACTAGTGAAGATTTCCTCTAGTTGTTTCTTAAATATTTACGCTCTAGCGGAGAGTTTCTGCATTCAGTATATGAAAGAATTTACCCCGACCCGCCCTTAATTAGGGCATACGGGTAAATGTTTAATAAAATTTAAAAAAATCCAGAATACAGTACAAACATAAAATACATAAAATACACATCAGACATGGCAACAGCCCATGAACATGGCGGGCGTAGAGCAGCTAAAATCATGTAAGGTGATAAACATTAAAACAGCAATATATTAAAAGTGTCAATTAAAAGAATAATTTAAAAGAACAATTTAAAAGATAAACGTGCAAAAATTACAAAAGAACAATAATGTAAAACATTTAAAAACAGTACTTTTAAAACCAATTAAATAGTACAAAAGTAAATATAAGTCAATAAAATTGGAGCAAGTAAAAGAAGAAGAGTTTATAAAAGACATAGTAAAAAAAATGAGACACCCAAGCTGAAAGAAACAAGCTCCGAGACATTATAGACCGTCCCCCAATACATCCTCTAAAGTTTGCTTAATAATCTTTTTTATGCATTCAGTATATGTTGTTGATATCAGCAACAACAGGCATTACATGTCGTGACCATTTTCAGTTTAACAGGCATTTTTTTAGTTGATTTGATTTAAAAATAAATCCAATTAAAATTACATTTGAAATCGAAAGTAAGATAGAGAAGCCCCAAAATGGCTTTCAAATCAAATACCAATTTTACAAGAAAATCAGCTTTTGTAAGGTCTAGAAAATCCAAAAAGTATATGTTTGTTGTACCTTGGACCAGTCTCAGTACTGTACCTGGTAAAAAGTATGCGATCCAGTTAGTGTAAATAAGCTTCATCTCTCATACCATGGATAACATCTGATAACATGAATAAACATTTTGATATTTTTAGTAAGGCTATATAAATGTTTGAGATATTCCAATGAAATATTATTTAGTATTACCGTAAACCGGGGCGAGTCTACCCATCCAGGGGCGAGTCTACCCATTTTAGTTTTATTTAATTTTCACTATTTTAAATTGCAAATAAAAAAATTTTTAACGACGGAGGACTTAGTTCAGACTCTAAGGAAGATAGCGCTGTAGTAGTTTGATCCGTTTTTATTTATTTGGTGTCTTTTTAACCGATTTGTTCAAACGTCTTTTGAGAGATTTGCATTGAAAATCAGCAAACTTTTAGTTGGTGCTCCGTAAGTATATTATTATTATTACTATTTTCACTTTGGTTAAGTGATAAACTTATCTAAGACTAAGATTACATTAATTTCATATGAAAAAAAAAAAAAAAGAATGTAAGTTTTGCTGTTGTAAACAAAAAGCCAGAATTCGCGGGGCGTGTCTACCCATTCTTATTTAGTTTTAATAAAGCATAATAATATAATTTAGAACTTTGTTTATGTTAAAATTAAGTCATTTTAAATGAATTTGAGTATATTATTTTAATTCTGCATTGATAAATTTATCATTAATAAGAAAATTTATAGGTTAAATATAAACGTAAATATAAAATATGTTTATTTTACCTATTTTTTCAAAATTAACTTTTTTTATTTAATGCAAGTTAAATAAATTATTATTTATTATTACAGATGGTTCGAAATTATATTCGCAAAGCAAATGGATTTAAATGTTACAAGAAAATGCCATGATTTTGCTAATAATCGTTAATTATTATTATTTATTAATTATTTAATTGTAAATTTATATTAATTTTAATTTATTTTTATCAGCAATAATCAGAAAAATTTTTTATTTTATAATGTTAATGATTATAAAAACAAAACTGTGATCAAAATGTGATAATCGATCAAATACTCAATTTGTGTTATTTTATGAATAAAAAAAATGGAATATATAATAAAGTTATGAATTTTACTTCATAAATATCCTATATAGTAACTAAAATAACAATTTAATAGTAAAATTTGATTATTTGCAATGTTAACATTCATTTTAGTAGAATGGGTAGACTCGCCCCATACGAGAGATTTGTCAGCAGTTCTATAAAAATATACAGTAACAGCGCAACTGTTAATATTTTCTAAAATCGATTTCACAGCTTTAAAGAGGGATAAATAGCGATTCTGAAACACCTATTAAAAGCCTTTTTTCTTTAATATTTACAAAAGTTTGACCACTTGAAAGTTGACAAACTGAAAAAATGGGTCGACTCGCCCCGGTTTACGGTACGTATACAATCAACTTGATTTTTTTAGCTTATGTAAGCTATGTTAAAAAGTAATTTTTGATTGATAATCCTTCAATCAATAATCGTACAACACTATATTATAGTTTAGTCCTAGTTTTACTTTAAAAAGATTTTTTCGAAGTGCTTACCAAGACAATTTTCACGAAAAAATTATATTAATAGGAAAGTTATTCCGCAAATTTTTTCAAAGGTTTTTATGCTGTAATTTATTAAGTTTTTTTTTAAATTATTTTTTTAAGTTTTTAAATAATTATCTATTAAGTTTCTTTAAATTATTATTTATTTTTTGCAAAAAAAGGTGCTAAAATTGGTCCATGGTGCATATCTCACCTCTATACTAATATCGAATCATTAGATTGAAAGTTAATAAAAGTATTCATGCCTTTTCTTTTTTCGGTTTCAGGTTTTCGTAATATTATAGAAGAACTTAGAGTAAAATTGTTCGAAGTGACATTATTGAAAAAAAATTGATGTTTCTTGTAGGAAAGATCTTATTTTAATCTTATTTGACTACATATATATATTTTTTTTTACAAAGTCATTCAATTTCGTAAATCTCAATGTATAAAAATATACAGAAAGAGTGTTTTTGAAGTGAAAAAATATATGCCAAGTACATTTGGCAACAGTGAACGTGCAGCATTAGAAAGCATCTATTATGGCAGCAAATTGAAACACTAAAAATGTGAGCACTTTAAATTAATGTTAAAGCTTCATCATTTTAACCAATTGGAAACTTGCTGTCGTAAAATATTGGCGAGATATAGTCTTTATTTGCCATTGACAATTTATTAACATTTAAGCTAATTTGTTCAAATTTGATAAAATGTCATTCATTATGTCATTTTATTTGAAATCAACTCTAACTAATGATTAATTGTAATAACTTCTAATTAACGATTAAACTCATTACCTAAACTGCAGCAAAAATTCTAAAGGATGAAATGTCGGGAGCGAAAAAAATGAGGCAATTAATCCGGATTCCGAAAATTAATTTTTGATCCAAGAAAAACAAACAACATAAATAACATTCCTCATAAAGTTCCATACAATCAATATCAAAATATTACTATGCGTACATTAAGAGAGGAAAAAAAACCCTCCATAAACTATATAAATTATATGTACTTAATTTTTTACGTCATTAAACTTTAGTGCTCTTTCTGAGCAATATGTTTATTACTATTCTTATCAAAAGAGATATCTTTCCCAAACTCAATCGCCTTTGCTAAATTACTTCTTTTCGTGTATTGATTTAAAGAAGCTGTTTTCGTCTGCCTCTGTCTGGAGATATAAACCAATCATCGATAACTATTAATAGGATTTGTCAATCTTCTCCATTCTTCCGACATTAAAGATTTTTTTTGGATTTATTAGATTTTTTTTTCTCCAAGAGAGGCATTCGACTTGAAAATAATCGACTTCGTTGCCATTGGATACAGATACGAGTAACAGCAAGTAAGCTACTGAAAACGGCTGTAATACAAATTCGTTTCCGAACCCTAAACGTGAACTTAATGGCAATTTTGTGGGGCTCGCTGGGTGTGGTTCTAAAAAATGATCAACGTAATTTATTCACTTATTGGAAAATATGCCTAAGGTTATTTTTTTACAGAGATGCTAATGCAGACGTCACTCGACTTCTGGAAATCTATCAATAACCAATCAATTGCTGATAGCAACCAATAGGGATACGTTTCTATTGGAATAGGAATTTGAATCGTTCAATAATAATAATGCAAACGATAATTGATTAATTATTCCACGCAGTGATATAGCTAAGCCTATGTCTTGGATGTCTCTATTAGAAGCCTTAGTAATATCTGGTATTATTCCGTTTCTGGGGACGACTTACTCATTACTAGAATATCATTAGTACCTCTTACCACTAAACCAGTATAATCTATTATCACAATTAAAATATCACTGTCGTAATTAACAATTTGATGATATTTTAGTGGATCTTGGAAACAGAAATGTACCAAATATTTTAACTACTGACGAATTCGTAGTTTATTTACTGTGCACGATATGATATTGGTAATATTTTAGCTGCCACGGAAACGGTAGAGTACCAAATATTTTAACTACGAAAGCAAAACAAAACTTTTACTGCTTTTTTTTAAACAAAAATTTTACCTTGCACGATTCTTGGAAAGAACCCACAAAAGTACCCACACGTATCAGATCGTATCATACAGAACCGCGAATGCCAATATTACGGCATCAGAATGCGTACGTCGAAATCGCAGATGTTCGAATCGTGATACAATATTAGGATTCGGATTCATACTAAATTTGACTGCATATATATTGGTAGATATTAAAGAAACATCAGTGTAAGGAATAAAAAAATTTAAAAAAAAACATTAGCAAATGGAATACTAATATTTTTAAACAAAAAATTATTTTTCAAAAAGTTTTATAGTTTAATCATGTTATTTTCTGCCTTACCAATCCCACTACAAATATATTTAAAAGAAAATCATTAAAGAATGTGAAATATTTGTGCGTAAAATGTATGATTGTCTTCAGAAAGAAATTACAATCATTTTCTAATGATTTGAGTGCGGCATTTCATTAAGGGTTCGCTTAAGAATTTGGAAATCGAGTACAATATTTCTCAGGTGATATTGAATGCTGTGCACTGTTGTGCATGTGTTGACGACCCACCACAATAAGGCACCAGATATCTGGCATAAAACACCGTTGGAGAGTTAAAAGAATTTATATTTCGCTAATTGTGTCTCTCTACTTTCAATAAACAATTTATTGGCGCAGTGGCCTTAACTCAAAACTTTCACTATCATATCCATCATACTGATTTTACTGAGCCATGTATCCAAAACAAATCGCCGCCTTTTGAAAGTTATCTTTGAAAAAAAAACTAACACACAATTGTGTTGCATGTCATTAGGAGTCAATGCTCAGTACTACTTCAATGAATTGCTTTTTGCTATTTGCTTCCAAGCGTTGAGTTTCTTCAGTGACTTCGATTGCACGAACTTGCTACCTACCAACTCTGTCGCATGTAGTTTCTAAGCCACCTTATTCTAATTAACTGTATTCATTGTTCTTCATTCATATATAAATCTGAAGGCTTGTCACCTTGATAAAAAAGATGGTTCACCCTGAGGACTCTAAATATTGAAGTGAGTAGAATATATATCCATATTACTACGGCCCCAAATACTCCAAAAAAAACAGCATAAAAACCTTTGTTAAATTGAAATCCTGCATTATGGACAGACATCACAAAAGAGACAATTAAACATACATTTAGAGTCCCGATGAAATTCGAACCCACTACCACGTTTCATCTTCTTTGGAGGAAGAAAATTTCACTGTGTTTGGCCTATTTTAACTTTTAGCTTATCAGTGCTAAAGCTCTTCGGAACTGTTCTATGTTTGGAAAGCTAACCTGCTCTCATTTTTGTT
The DNA here is from genome assembly GCF_982258835.1 of Parasteatoda tepidariorum. Lineage (NCBI taxonomy): Eukaryota > Metazoa > Arthropoda > Arachnida > Araneae > Theridiidae > Parasteatoda > Parasteatoda tepidariorum. The sequence goes on along the minus strand of NC_141756.1, from coordinate 64,145,373 downwards.
GTTGTTCTGGTATCTTTAAATTATCTATTAATTTATTATTACACATACATACGCAGGTTTTTGTGTTCAATATGAAAACCGGGATCCTAGATGGTAGGGCATTGGACTCATGTCTGAGAGGTCGTGAGTTCAATCCCCACCGGTGAATAAAATGGTGACTGGTGGCTGCTAAATTTGTCGAGGTCACAAAGTGTTCCACGTTCCCATAACAAATCAGTACTTCTGGGGGGTACTGGATCGGAGATTGAACGTGCTCTGCTTCAGGGCAAAATTACGATCTTCAGATGAATGGTGTGCGAGTGTGTCTTCTCTGTAAAATGGGGTGTGACGTATTAATGTTGCCTCCGAATCATCCGCAGAGACATTTTCCAGACCGTCTCCAATAGCTCATTGTGCAGCTTTAGTGTGACGCAAATAAAAGTTCCTAAGTACCATTACTCCAAAACCGACATAAAAGCATTTGTTAAATTGAAATACTGTATTACGGACAAACATCACAAAAGTGAGAATAAAACGTATAGCCAGAGTCACGACGGAATTCGAACCCACTACGATTACGCTTCATTTTGTTAGGAGGATGAACATATAACTGAGTTTGTTTTACTTTAATTTTTAGCCATTCTGAGCTGAAACTCTTTAGAGCTACTCTGTGTTCTGAAAGCTAAACTGCGATCATTTTTGTTACTATCCCGTGTCTTTTGGTCACACCGGCCGAATTTATTTATTTATTGTTACACATATATATGCAAGCATTTGTTCTCAACACTGGAGAATAGGACTCCGGTCAGCAGATTCCGTGGTTCAATCCTCAACTCCGCTAAGACCCACCGAATGCATGCAATATACGTGCCCATAAAATCTGTTGAATCGAAAGTCCCATGGTCAGCTGCTGAGCAGTACCAAGGGTATATTGATATGGAGAAATTTCCTTCTCCTTCAGATAAATGTCTAAATTGAGGAAGTAAACCCATTTTAGCTGCATTTATTTATTGTTACACATTTGCAGCATTGTGTGATGCTCATTACAAAGTATTTCTTATAAGCATTTGTCTAGCTGAGAAACTGGCAGTACAAGTTGTAGAGAGAAATCATTAAGATACATCGAGCTAGGATTAAGGCGGGATTCAAACTCGCTACCTCTGCTCTACAGAGCGTTTGATCGAACTCCAAGTCTGCTTGACAGGGTAGGCCCCATTTTAACTGCTTTTATTATTGGTTCATTGGAATTACATACATTTGCAGGTTTGTGTGCTGAATTCAGGCTTTTAAACCTTTCTCAAAAATAAGAACAGATATCACAATACAAAGAAGACAGCATGAAGATACATCCAGGATAACAGCGGGATTCGAACCCGCTACCTCCACGCTTTGCACAGTGTTTGGCCGGCTACACCGTTCGGCCAGGGAGGCCCCGTAACTGTTTTCAGTTGTAATTGAAATCAGGCAAAATTAAGTAACCAATAACGTTCCAAATTAAACAACTGAAATAATCAAAATTCAGTAACGAAGTTATTCTGCTACTAAAAAAGAATAGCTTCTGCCACCACTTTCTTCTATTTGTGTTTGTCAAGTCCTTTCGCTGGTAGCTTTTTCTTTTTGAAGTAAGTATAAAAAGTAAATTTATTAATCTTTGACGTGATAAATATTCTGTAATAGTTTTTGTTAATTCGACGTATATGCTGTTTATTGGGGAAGAAAATTTTTAAAAAAATTATGAAGCTTTGTGCTCTGTGGAAATTTATTTATTCGTGATGTTGTATAAAAATCGCAACTTACAATAATGTCAAAACAGTTACAAGGGACTCTTAAGTCGTTTTCGGACTAAATTTTGACTTTTTGTTCCATTCGATAAAGTGTATTAACATAAAAATTAAAAAGCAAAATTAAACCAGCTTTTAAAACTTCATTTTTTTTAATATAGCAGGAATAAAGTAAAAAACTTTCATTGTCGCTCAAAACAAAGTCACTGAAACAACTTTATAAAAATATGGTTTATTATACTTTGAATATTTAATTTGTAAACTAAAAAAATATTGTTTTTCTCTCTGTCAAACTGCGGTGTACGACAGTTGTGCAACGAAAACTTTATAAAATCGTTTTAATATGCAGTAAACCAAATATGAATGCTGAAGGCATGCGTGACGCATGAATAATGGTGAGTAAAATAATGAAATAGAATTTCGTAACACTGGTAATGATAAAGGACATACGTGGCACAAGTATCGCGACGCTAGATATGAAATTCTTAGACTTATAAATTATTTAAAAAATGTGTCTGCTTTTCCTGGGACGAGATATTCTCTGAACTCTGCTGAATACTCTAGTAGATAATTTGATTAAAATTTTTTAAAAAAAGAGGAATAATTTTTGTGCTTCAGAATCAAAATGAAAAATTAAATTTAAATTTTTCATTTTCATTAATTAAACATACAAAAAATAAATGTCCTTTTATTATAAAATATTGCTGCATGCGTATTAATGTTAAAACAAAATTCTAATTATTTCAGTTGACTATTAATTCTCTCTGTAGTGTTTAGAAAATCATCGAAACTTTTAATCAATGATTAATCTTCAGTTGGAATTTCATCACTTTAGCTCAGTGTTTCCCATACTTATGACTTTTGTGTACCCTTTCTAAATTTTTCGTAACGCTGTGTACCCCTAACAAAAAATGAATAGATTTTTTACTGTTGAAAAATTGCACAAAAGTTAATCAACCACTAACTGTTGACACCACTAATTATTAACTGTTAACTCTGCAAAAAATTGCCAATAGGTAATTGCCAATTGCCTGGCCAAAATTGCCAATACATAATCGTAAATTTTCATGGTTGACTTTGATTTTAAATAAAAAAATTTTGAAATTTTCGTTTGTTGCAAGATATTTCGCATAAGAAAGCGCATCCCCGCTAAACTGTTCTCGTACCCCTGGGGGTACGCGTACCACACTTTGGGAACCGCTGCTTTAGCTAGTCAGTAATTTGCATTTGGAGATACATAATATGACAAATTCTATTTGTAGCAGTTAGAAAACTAGCATTGCAGTCAAGCACAGAGGTGTTATAAGTTCTATCTAGCTGATGGTCGGGCATTTTTATGTAACATAAAGTTAACGATAAATGCTATTCATAGTGGTTAAGAAACCATTGCATGTATTGCTATCATTTAGAGCTCCAGAGGAAATTTTATTTTAGCTACTAGTCGGGGATTTCTTTTTAACCAAAATTTTCTATTAGCAATAATGTGATTCTATTTGAAACTGTCGAAACATCTAAAACTTAGGATATCATCCACAGAGCTGCCAACTTTTACGCATTTGGCGTAAAATTTTATTTCTGTAAAGTGGTAGTAAAATTTATGCTTTCTATATATTCCTTCCATTTATAAACTTAATTTAAAATCTTTTTGACCACCACTATTTGCAAAATATTTAATCATATATATTGATATAAAATACTGTCGTATTTGTCCACTTAAGCTTTATTCAAAAACAGCATATGTTTCTGCCTAAAAATGTAATTTAAATTCGAATTTACTACCACTGAGGAAAACCATCCTCGAAAGGATTAAAAGTTGGCAGGTATGCATCCAGCTCAGAGCTTGTTCAAGTTTTAGTGCTTTAGTTAAAATGTAGGAACTTTGGTAGACATTAAATTTATTTCGGCAATCATATCCCGATAAATTTTTCTCGTCAAAGAACAATTAAGACCAGTACGGAGTTCCAGATAAAATTTAAGTATTCTAGCTGACTTTAAAATAGTATTGAGGGAAATTAATTATAGACTATATCAACCTTCATCTAACAAAAGGTATCTCTAGATGGGTTCAAGTTAACATCTCTTATATGCTAGGGAATTGGTATTCAATATTTCTGGTGGTAGTTACGCCACAGTATAAAATTATATACGCGACAAATTCCCTCTTTCGATACTATTGCGATAAATTTTGCCCGTATCGATCAGGAAACAGTTGAAACTTACAAGCTTCTTTAGCACGCTTTATAAGCTTAGGAGATTCTGCAAAGACTTTTAGTGCTCCCACTTGTTGGAACCTTCTATTGCACAGGATTCTATTATTACAAACACTAAAACTAGTAAGTAAAAACGAATTAAATAAACTGTAAACCATTAAGTATTTAAGTGTTTGGTTTTAACTTTTTGATCCAGAATTAGTCCAAAATATCGTTTAATTTCGCTAAGTTTTCGTAGTATCGCGTATGTGTTTAGGTGTTTTTTTGCAATATAGCAAACTTTTGAGAAGTTAAAATTCTAAATTCAATAAAAAATTATTGTACATTTAGGTCTTTATGAAATTAACTTTTCAAAACTCCATTTTCATAAAGTCAAACTTCCTAATATCAATGCCTTTCAACATAGATGAACTTTTGACATCAATTACAAGGAAATTGCATAAAAATATTTCTTAAAAAAATAGCCTATATTGAATCTATTTAAAAACTTTTATATAAGTGTAAACTTTTAAAGCATTTTAAGTCAGAAGCAAAAATTTCGGAGACTATGAAGTATAAAACAGAATCCTAAACTTTCTCGTTTGGATATTGGCTGATGAAAATTATTTTCATTACTCTATGGTTACTATAATATGCTGCTTGGTTTTAATTTAGTGACTGCAATGATGCCCATTAGTTATTTTCACTGTTAAAATCATAAGTGTATCAATTTTAAAAATTTTTACATCGAACAACCTAACGAATATGCAGCTGTTAAAGTTTTAGAACTGACCTAATAAATCTTGAAAATACTATATAAATTACTCGCTCATTTAATGTTTCGAAGTAAAGCTTCATCTGTAGCAATAAACTTAGATTCTGAGCTGTAAGAGCTTCTAAAATTACCTTAAATTTCGTCTGGTTTTAAATTCTAACTTTTGGGTTTTCTCAATATCGTAGACATTCATGTACCTTTGTCAAATTTTTTGATTCCGAAAGTTGTAAAAAGGCATCATTTTTCACTCTTTGGACAAATCTGATTTTTCTTAGTTCCAAAACTGAAAAAAGTTGCTAAAGGAACGATACTTAAAAATGTATAAGACATACAAAAAAAAAAAACTTAGACGTCAGAATTTAAAATCATTCCGAAAGAGAACTTTAAAAAGTCTTTCAGAAACTTTGACAGCAGAGAACAAAATCTTACAGAAGCAACTGGAGATTACTTTGAAATATATTAAATGGGTATTTTTAATTCACACACTCTCAATAGTTATTACTCAATACCACTAGTCTCTTAACTCTAGTAATTAAACAGTGTATCATCTTTACACGATATGATCATTCATTACGGTTTCGAATATTCTGATGAGCAGCAATTTTATACACTGAACCACGAACGGGAAGCGTATTGACAAAACATACCGTAGATTGTAAACGCGGCGATTGCAGGTGGAATTGGCGATGGATTACGCGTAAATGTGGTGGGAGAACGAAATTACATTAACCTAAACAGTGTAATTCGATATTCTTTTTCTCCTCCTCGTCTAGCCATAATGAATAAAAATAACTAATTAATTCTTTTTAAAAGAGAATTAAAAAAGAAAATAACCTTTTTATTATCAGGATCACTTTACAAATACACTGTATTCATATTTTATAAAACGATCTAGTTTTTTGATATAATAGATTCAATTTTTTTACAAGAATTGTGTTTGCGAAAAAATAAAAATAATTTACTACTACTGAACCAATCACAAAAAATAACATAACATTTTAATAATATGTTTTATTGAAACGCTATTTTGAAGAATTAATTCTATTTAACTTTTATTGTAAGAAAACATAACCTGTTTTATTTTAGTGATATTTTCTATTAAATCAATATTCTCTATAAAAGAATAATGTAAGCTTTTTTATAAAGATTCTTTTTTTAGAAATTAACAAAGACATATTATTTACTAGAAAAAAAATTAAGTATTCAAAAATGTTATCACGCTTTAAAGTAATAGTTTTTTGTAAACGAAATAATCAATATTTTTAAAATAAAGTTTGAAAGAGTGTTTCATTACTAGAAGCATTCCTTATAAAAAAAAATATATTAAATTACTTTTTTTTGCATAATTTTATTAAATAACTTTTTTTTTTGCAATGAGATGAGATCTTAAACTTGAAAAATTGATTCAATTCCTTAATATATATAAAAGTCGGTAAATACTTCATTCATTATGGAGGTCATAGATAACTTGATACCTTTTCAATATAAGAATAATAAATGCAATTATGTAATAGAAAATGCACAATTTTAAAAATATATTTTATTTACATATATTGTTTGCAGGTTATTCTGCAACTATCATACGTAACATAAATTTATAGATTCCTAAATACTGTTATATGAGTTTGGTAATTAAAAATATTATTAAAAAATAACATAATTAAAAAATAACATAATTAAAAAATAGCATAATTAAAAAAAATAACATAATTAAAAAATAGCATAATTAAAAAAAATAACATAATTAAAAAAAATTTCAACCTTCAATTAAAAACTTTCTGTAGTCAAATATTAATAATAATTATAATTTTTAACAACTTTTTTGGGCACAAATTTTTAATTCTCGAACTTAATACTATCCTTCATATGAAAATATCAGAAAATTTGTAAAAGAAAAACTATATTTTAAAATTGAGACACTGGCGTCAACAGAGGTTAGATGTATGTGCTGAGTTTAAATAAATTATATGTCATAAAACTCACATTTAAGGTTTAGATAAATTTATTATCAGGTCATAAGATTGTTTTTTAATAAATAAATGTAGTGATTGTTTGATTTACAATTGTAAGTTCCTGGGTGTTTAATGTTAAGTTATACATCTCTTTAGAAATAATATTTGAAATATGCAAAGCAGGGCGGCATTCATTTCAACTTAAAAAACATCAACTTAACTTTCAATAACTATACATAAATAAAAAGCAAAAGTTTGATAAAAACTTTAAAAGAAATACTTTTAGAAAAATTCTTTCTAAATAATATTTAAATAAAACACAATCACTTCGTCTGAGTGATTTTGTAAGGAATTCTAAACTTTATAATTTTACAAGTTAGGTGAAAAGTAAATATCTACAATGGTGATAGGGAATTAAGGAAATTCTAAATCTAAATTTTGAGTCCTAGAACGTAAACATCTGATCATTAGATCAAAAGTTAGTTTTAGATTTTTCGTTTATAGCTCACTGTACACTAAAACGTGAATTTTTTTTCTTTTGAAATTTTGATTTCAATGCCCTTACTTCAACCTCCTTCGAGTTATGCTTACTTTATAAATTTAATCTCAACTTTATTTTTCTTTTCACTTTTAAACTGTCAAAGACTTTTTTTCCATTTGTAAATTATGAAAAAAGTTATTAATCTGATTGCGAAAACAGTTAATTTATTAAAATTGAACATTTTCAATTAATTCCTTTTAATAGTCATTTATATTATTAATAATAATTATTTGCACAAAATTATAATAAAGGAAAGTTTGATTAGAAATTTAAAAGTTCTTGCAGCAACAATTAGGGAATTTCTATTGACAAATTCAAGTAATTTTTTTTTCCGGAGCAAAATGCATTTTTTTTATAAAATTATTTTTATTAAACTGTGTATAATGAACATTTCAACTAAAATAATTAGTACAAAATAGCTGCTAAAAATTCTTTTAAACATTTATAAATATTATACATTTATAAATATCAGCTTTTCGCATTATTGCTAAGTAATCTCTACGTCGAAAAAATATTTAAGGAATTCCATAATAACTGAAAATTAAATAAAATTTAAAAAAATTGTAAATGGTTATCGAGCAGAACCATTAAGTTTAATTAATGAATATAGAATTAGTAACAAAGTCCCTACTGATCAATAAATTTTTTTTAATCTTTTAAGTAAACAAACTTTATTGTAATAATCATTTCATTATTAAGGATTAGAGGTTATTATGAAATTATTAATATTAATTAGTGGATGACTAGGTAAAGAAGTTCACTACTCGAAATACATTTAATGAAAGTTATAAAATACAGAAGGGGCTATGGTGGTAATAATATATAATTTTTTTATCTTAGTTTTATTACGACCTTCTAAAAAACGCTAATAAACACAATTATGTTAACAAATACAAACGATTATGTCGGAGCTATAACAAAAAAATACGCTTTATATTTCATTTAATGCAGAAGAATCTAATTAAGATCAGCTTATTTGAAACTCTGAAATGTCACACCCACATGTAACTTGGTGAATGATAGATACGTGATACAAAAAACAAAACAAAAACATAAGCACACAGCTGTTTGGCGATTTGCGAGAAGCTCCTTTAACACCGATAGAAATTTTCGCCAACCCTTTTACAATCTACGGTATGTTTTGTCAATACGCGAACGGGAAATAGTTATTATAATAAATAGCAATTTTGCGTGCATGGAAAATTCCCTAACGTATTGACTACAGAAAACTCTCGTCTGTCAAAGCAGTTGGAGTGAAGATATACGCTTAAAAAAAAACCGTGTAAGAGATATTTCGTATCTGTTACATTATTACGTCTCAAAAGTAAAAAGCTACTTTTGCGTAAAGTTAAGACTAAATTTGTCATTCTTTTGCTTTATAAAGTCTTTTCCTTTCGAATTTTTTTCGATCAAATGCAATTCTGATCTATACCGTAAGCAAAATAAAATCTGAAAAAGAGAATAATTTTCGGTACATTGAACAGATTTTCGTTTACCTCAAACCGGAAGAAATTTAGGAAACTTTCGGTGTATCCATCCGCTTATGCTATACTTACATAGCGATGTGTGAACAGGCTTAATATTCTAGGAAGTTTTATTATTGTAATTTGTATTTAAATGTACGCTTAATGTTACCATTCATACGAGTTTACTGTAATTTATGAATTCTAACGGGTCGTGAGCCTAAAATAAATTTATCAAAATTAATATCACAACATAAAGTGTAAGGTTTTCTATGTTTTGAGTGTTATCCCTTTGGCGATATTTGTGTAAAATAGTGCAGTTTTATTTTGGGTAGCATCATAGCAAGCTTGCGGAATCCTCCTAATTCATTTGTCTGTTTCGTTGAAAGTTTAATTGAAAGAACGCGTTATATTGAAAACTGTATAATAATATTGGATGGCTCGTTTAAATTTTATCAATTTAGTTTCAGACTTAGCTTGAAGCGTTTGATCAGACTACATAGTGCTTTTAATGTTTGGCGTAGTATAGCAGACTTCGGATCTTGTACCATTAAACTTTACATATTTATCTAACGATAACCAGTTTGTGTTTTTCACTGAGATATTTTTCTTCAAGAAGCTTAGCTTCAGGAAATCACTGGTCACATGATCCAAAGGTATCGTAAACATCTTTAATTCCTAGTGATTTTTTATTTATTTTTTACACCATACTCAGTTTATAAGTTAGATTTAATTATATTGAGTAAAATTGTTTTCCCATTAAGTAGCAGATTATGGCTTTTGTGCCATGGAACATCCTTTTCAACGTTATAACAAGGCCGAACGTTGATAAGAATTATGTTTGGTGCTCCAGAGCAGCGTTTATTTCATAAAAAATGGCAACAGTTTGTTTTCTGGAAATCCTGATACTTAAATCACATGCGTAATTATATTTCCCTACGATAATTTCTTTTACTTCAGAAATAAGGAAAATGGTAGATACTTTAAAGGTTCATGAAGACAGTGTTGAACTGCCTTGGCAATTCAAAAAAGGAACAAATTCGCGAAAAAATGGTTTAGGATAACAAACTGAATCATGTAAACAAGAAAAAAATATATAATAGTTTCTCCTTTTTAAATAAACCTATTTTAAAATAAACCTATTTTTATTCAACAATTTTGAACATGGATGTAAAAAATAAAGATCTGCTGTGAAGCTTATCTCGCCTCCTAAAAGTAGTCTCGTTTCTAAAGTTTATATTAGACTGCATTAAAAAAAGTAGTTGCAGTTAACTACAAAACAATGTAGTTTTTCAGATCACTGGTTAAAAGAGATGACAAGTGGTAGTAAATTATGAGATTAGCACAAATTAGAGTTGAAAATCAGGAATTGCAATAAAACATGTTCAATTCAAAATCTATGTATTAAAACTGGTAACACGAATCTCTTGATGTAGCAGGAGGAAAACTAATTTTCAAGCATAGTTTTCTATAGCTACATAGACCTACCTAATCTGCACATAAATACTGCTTTCAAGCTTAGCTTACGCCGCTAATTTTGTAATTTCAATCTATCTTTTTTTTTCTTTGCAGCATACATAATTTTTGCACTGTTTCATTTTTGTTTCAGTTAAGGCTCATTGCTGGTTGTATTTTGAATTTAGCGCAGTATGCCTGATTCCTGTTATATAACCATTACTCTACATCTAATCCTCTGATTGTTTTATAACTATCTTCATTACATTTCGCTTTTAGACAGACTATGCAAGAAGGGTATTATTGCACAACTATCTGACTCGATTTCTTGTTATATTGCGAATTTCAATCTCAATTTTTGCTGCGATAAATGAACACATGACCGAGCTTCCGTGTAACGTTTGTACTTACCATTAAAATACTTCAGTTGGAAATATATTCAATGTTTATTTTTATTAGGGGCAAGAATGATTACCGAAACCTCAGCCAAGTCACAGAAAAAGATTCAGGAATCAGATGCTGTTGCAAATCACCTGGATCACGAAACAAGCGAGGCAACGTCAGAAAGTGATTTGAGTAACTTTTCGGTGCAACTCTGCTGTAGTTCATCCGCCGATGTGGCCGACCTATTTGAAACGGCGGGGACGACAGCCAGCTTCCAGCTAGAAGTCATCGAGACAGCAACAAAGGATCTTGCCAGAAAAATAAAGAATGAGACTAAGAACCATTGCGCGAAGATAAAGGAAATGGGTATGGATGAAATAATAAATAAGAGAAGACCCTCGTCGGAAGTTTTGAAAGAATGCTCCCAAATGATAACTGAAACCATTCAAAGTATGGAGGAACAGTTGCATTTTTTGATTGATTGTAAAAGGTCAAACATGCGACTCGTTAAAGACTATGTGTTGAAGGATATAGCTGACACAGTAGAAAAATCATTGGAACCAGAAGAAAAGATGCTTTTCGACCATAAGAATGCGGGAGTTGCAGCCACCGTGTGCCGTAAATCTGTAATGACTTTACACTTATTTTTAGAATGCTTTTTCGTATTTGGCGCATATGTTTATGCATGTAAAAAATCTATTATACCTTTCTATTTCTGATTCAACTTTAGTTCTATAGTTTAATTTTTTTATTGTAAATTCCGTTTGAGATTTGGCATTAAATTTGTTTGCAAATCAATGACTTATTTTCAATGCATAGAATGGTAGTTAGCCTAATTAAACAATTTTGCTTTTATTTTCACGAAGCAAATAGCGTATAGTCTGTCCATGGAAAGAACTCTCCTCGCCATTCATCTGGATCAGTGGCTCCAACTGTGGTTATGAGGTTCAACTATTTCCAGTCGGGATGTCGGGTCAATGTTTACGACATGTTTTGTCTCGGGTCTGTGAGGCTCAGGGGAGAAAGAAACTCCCCTCTTTTAAATGCGCTATTTCTTGTTTTTGTAGCAGCAGACGGCCTTAGACTTTGTGGCGAAGGGAGTTCTTTCCATAGACAAACTATTCGTTGCACCATAAAACTAAGTTCTAGACAGAATGCCTTATCTCTGACTTTATCAAATTCTGGATTGAGTATCATTATTAGAATGAGTATCATTATTAGAATGTTTACAAGTCGCACGACGATAGGCAATGCTAACTTCATCGATAAGTTAAGTTGCGGCTTGAAGCAAACGATTGATGATCGCTAATGTAGGTACTGAAATGTATAATTTTTTTAAAGTTACATCTGTCATCACATTCTTTTTAAAACTAACATCTTTTCTTGAGCAGCTGGAAATTCTTAAGCTACTTTTTCACCATGAAGCTCTAATTATTAAAACTTGAAACTGGGCCTTTTGGCCAAGTTGTAGCCCCAGTTTCTAATTGTTATACAGCACATCGTTCAACAGGGTTTTTGGCATCTTTTATGCCTGTAACTTTATTCAAGTTTTTCAACGAAGCCGTTGGGTTCGAAAGCATGCGTAATATGCTCTATTTTAAGCACGTTTTCGTTCTTTTTTTTATTGCCAAAATACCACCCTAGTTAAAACTTGAACTGCATGTAAAATAGACTTGAGACACCAAGTCGGGAGAGCCTGGTTGGTAGGGCGTTGGGCTCTTGTTCGTGAGAACGGATTTTCGAATCCCGCTGGCTAAAGAATCCCTGTGTATATTAGATGGTAACTCGCGCACGTTAAATCTGTCTGGATCGCAATATAGTCAGTTCCCATAAATCAGTACCTCTGGTGATACCGAAATGGAGATTGATCGTTCGTTGGTTCAGGTTGAAATTACGATCTGTGGCTGAAGGGAATATGATTGGGTCCTTTTTGTGAAACTGGCTGTGACTTGTATTAAGTTTGAACTCTTGGTCGTAGATAGCACAACTGAAAAGCAAGAAACGAATCATCTGCTTTAAATTCGCTTGATTTCAAGCAGGCTTGCTGGTGTTGCCAAGTGGCATAAGTAAAAGCCGCGATGGCTCAGGGGATAGAGCTTTCGCCTTCCGAGGTGAACCGGGTTAGAATCCCAGCGATGGCAGGTCAATACGAATCCGCCTCCGGCTTGCATCGACCACGGTGGTAAACGGATCATGGGTTAGTCCCTTTGCCGTCAGGCTTACTGTGAGAGGTTCTCGTGGTCTTCCTGTCCATTTAACGCAAATTAGTTAGTTCTATAATAGTCCTCAACGATGGCAAATTTTTACCAATACTTGATCCAGGAGTATCCCATTTCTTGGATTGTGTTTAAAATTACAAGAGTGCGGAGTTAAACATTAGTAGTCGTAAACCCAAAAAATTGGGTCGACTGTTCAAAGACAGTTATTATTAAAAAAACAAAAGTAAGTAACAACACACTTGTGGGGGGGTGGGTATTCGTAGTAAATATCGTTGGCAGAAATTTCATTAATAAGTAAACATATAAATCAATTTACATAAAGTATAACCTTTCTTTCAATTCTAGAACAATTCTATAAAGTGTTAGTCAACTTTCGAGCTGGATTTCATGATTATGCTATCGTGGTGCCGCAATCATTTATTACATTTACTGTAAAAATCTATCGATAATTTTGACTCTAATAAGGGGACGTAATCCTCTGCATAGATGTTTAAAAATATTATTGCTTTTGTAGCGCACTGATAATGACAAATATTGCATAGAATGTGAAATATGAAATGATATTCCCTGTTCATTTATAAAGATGTTTTTCATGGGGCATAGGTGCTGTGTGCTGGTGAGCATTGATTATGTTTATGAAGATGTACTCGATATCTTTAAGTTTATTTGCAATCGGGTCAGTAAGGTTACCGATCATAATTTTCTTGCTATCACGTACATTAAAATTCCACCTAATGATTCTAACAATGAAATGTCCGTAACGAACGAAGCAAGTAACGCCAAAAAATCATAACAGTAGTTCCTTACCAAAGAAAAATTACGACAGGTAATTATCACTGAGTCAAACCTTGACACAGAATTCAATTTTTAGTTTAAGTTAGGCAGTAACTAATTTAAATTTTTTTATTTTTTTATTTTTTATATCTATATACTTTTGAAAAAATACCTTCAAATTCAAAGAGTTCTGTTTCAAGAAATATTACAGCTTCAGGTTTCAGTCTAGCTCAAATTTTGTAGATAATTTAATTTGGCAAAAAGAAATATTTAAAAAAAATTTATTTTTGAAAAAATTTAAACACAAACAGGATGATGTTTAAAAATTAGTGATTTTTCAAGATGGCTGGTCACGAATGGTCGGGGTAATTGAAAAATTCGAGATGGAAGAATTCGGAGGAATTTTTATAGCTATATAGAACCTAGACAATATATCAGAAAATTGAAACTATTCAAATTTTTGTAACCATTCAAAATTTTTGGGGGGCAATTGGACAGTACTAATATTCTAAACAAATAACGCATTTTTAAAAAATAATAAACTAGGGAGGTCAGTAGTTTTACGTATCTTGGAAGTATAATTAACAACAAAAGAACCGATGAAAATATACTATATAGATTAAACAAAGCCTGAAGCAGTTACGCTATTCTCAATAAATTCTGTAAAAACAAATACATAACAAATTCAACAAAAGTTAAAATTTTCCATGCTAATGTCAAATCTGTCCTACTATATGGCTTTGAGACGTGGCACTGCAATAAAAATAACATGAAAAAACTTCTAGTATTCATTAACAACTGTTTAAGAAGAATCTTATGTATTAAGTAGCTCCTTAAAATTTATAATACAGAAATCCTTGGTAAAGCAAAACAGAAACCAATTGGTCTGGAAATTAAAAAACTTAAATGGATTGGTCATGTTCTACGTAAAGGCGCAGAACAACTGTAAACGAATTGAAATGTTCAGAGGCATGGTTCAACACCTCCTAAAAGAACGAAGGCCTCAGCACGGATCAATTTAGTAGTCCGACGTAACGAACATAAACTGCGCAGTCGATGAAAAATAAGGAAGTTGCACAGAGGTGGAAAATACGAAGGATGTCATTACGTTTGGACTACTAAAGGTTCAAATTTCTTGTTTATGGTGACCTGTGCTAAGGCCTTCTCTTTTCTAGGAGGTATTGCATGGATAGAGGCAAAATATGTGACAACAAATCGAGCGGGATGGAGAGCTATGATGGAAGCCCTATAGTCCAATTTGGAGTGAAAAGGAATATGTATATATAAATATATAAACTTTTACAACTAACTATAATGCATCAATACAAGGTCCATAACTTGCTTTTTCTCCATATTTTTTAGAAGCTTCAAGTGCTAGTCTAGTCTGTTTTCTTATCGATCTACTCTCGTGTGACGCCTAATGCTTATAGCCGAAATTTTGCGTTCTTCATTTTGAGCATATTTTTAGCTGTTGGGCCATCATTTCTTCCCCTTCAATTGCTCTAAAACTTTCAATAACACTTTGCAACATTTATTAAAAATTATTACAGTTAAAAAAAGTAGCAATTTCAACTATTTACATAGAAAGAACCATTTATCCCTTTACTTATATAATTTAATCATATTTACAAAATATAGTTAAAATGATAGTATTTCACTAAAATATTTTGATAGGAGTGAGCAAATCCATTAATTAACTGAGGGCGCAAGTTTACTTATTCATAAATTTTACAGCACGTCCGAGCTTGACACATACGGTAACTTTTAAATTTTTTGAAAATCGGATTTTTGCAATTGTTTTTTTTTTCTTCTTTCTAATGTCTTGTAAATTTTTATTGTGTTATTTCCCTTTGAAACACGATTTAACCGAATGCATTTTCCAACACAAGTCAACGTACTACTGAACTGGTTCATTACAAATTGATCCCATTGATGGCTATCTTTTTTCAAAAAAAAAAAATAATAATGTTTTGGAAAAGATGCATCATGAACTCGCAGAAATTTTTTAATATTTTTCCTAATACTTCATTCATTTTAAATTTTGTAAATAATAGCACATAGCATCAATCGTTCGGTTGATAATGACACGGTTTTTCGAATCCAAATAGTAAGTTTCTGTCATTTTAACTGTTTTAATACATAAGATAGTATACTCCAAAATGCTTCGTCCCATGAGGATTTTCCGGGCTCACTTTTTTTTATTTCATTAGGATGTCTTTGCGCTTTTCAGATTGTAATTTTAGAACAAAATTTTAATCCTCGGCAATGTTACTTTTAATAATCCTCAAAGATATCTAATAGCCTACTATGAAGACCAGGCTTGAGGTGTTCCTAATAGAGTGATCTCGCCAATCTGAAAAACACTCTGTAGTGTGGAGGCATCGGGTTCAAATCCCACTGAAACCATTGATGTGTATTATTGGTGAACTTTTCTAATTTGTATCTCTTCAACTTGATAAAGACTCGTGTGCTCGTTAGAGAGCTCCACAGTGGACTGATCTTGAGTCACGGTTCCCAGAAGATCACCGAAGTCAAAGTATCACTGGCAGTGGTCAGTGAGCACTTTGATCAGTCTGCGAAAGAACCGAAGGTTCACTGTATCGGTCATTTTAAACTGTTCTACCTTAAAGTATTTGATTTCGCCCAGGCCATCGGACTACTAAAACAGATGAGCTATCCCCTCAGCATAAGACCAAAATTGTGATCAGTTATCTCCGGTTCATCCTCAGGAATATTTCCCTGACCATCTCCAATTGGCAATCGCCCATTGTGCAGCTCTAGTAAGACGTAAATAATGTACTATGATTACTACGATTGTTGAATAGACAGTAGATTTTACTTAATCAATTTCAAGACACAAAACTGCGACTTAGTCTGGTGCACACCGTAAGCATGGAAATAAAGTCGGCAGCATAATCCTGGATGGTCTTAATTTATTATAAATCTGTAAGAACAAAGTCGGCAACATAATCCTGGATGGTCTTAATTTATTTATAAATCTGTAAGAAAGATTGTAGACTCGGGCAGCTTTTAAGCCTTTGTCAAAAATAAAGAAAAAATAGACCATATTACAAAAGAAAAACACGGAGAGAAAAGATATAACCAGGGTCAAAATGCGCGAGTCAGGTCACGTTTTAAAATGCATGACGGAAGTAAAATATCCCTAAGCCATATGGACATATAGGTAGTCATGAAGGTCTCTACGCTGGATACAGTTTTTATTATCTCTAAAATTCATTTCTGAAATTTGTGATAGCCATTTTGCATTAAAAATTTACGGATGCATAGGTTCGTTTCTGAAAGAACTAACGTACTTAAGCGCTTCCATGTAAAGATTCGAATTCGAAACACTTTAGAAGTCATGGGATACAGATCCTATGCACTTCAAAGAAAGAAAACAACTTGTTTCATTCCAGCCATAATCACGGTTGCGTTTTTGATTCTCTTTCTGTAATTTGTATTTCAACTTGTCCGAAAGGCTTATGAACCTTTTTTTCTAATCATCTCCCTATTGAGCAAAACAGTTCTGTAGATAAGTATTTAGTGAATATCAAGCATTAAATTGTTGGCTGATATCATCAAATCTTTCAACGGTTAAGTAGCTCCATATTAAGGTCTCTGATTGCAACAAAAAAAAGTTACAGGTTCGTACACTGCAACTTCTCCATGTAAGAAATAGTACTTACAAGTCAAAAGTAGTATGTACAAGTTCAATTGAAGTTCGACCAAACTTGCTACCTTCTGTGCTCAAATCAAAACTGGTTTGATGTATTACTGTTATCGGAAATTCAGTTTTGTTAACGCTGTACTAGAGAGTTACACTAACAGAATATTTTATTTTATAACAGTCATGAAACAGCCGACCCAATTTTTTGTTTACGACTACTAATGTTCACTTCTTCGGTAGCCTTGCAATTTTGAACCCAATCCAGAAGACAAAGGGAACTCCTGAATCAATTATTGGAAGAAATTTGCCTTCGTAGAGGACTTTTGGGTAGAAATAACCTGCATTTGCGTTACATGGGGAAGAAAACCATAGCCTGGCGGCAAGGGGACTCTAACCCATGATCCGTCGACCACTGAGAATATTTTATGTCAGCACTATGGTTGGTGCGAGCCGGGTGTGGAATTCGTATGGACCAGCCGTCCCTGGGATTCGAACTCGGTTTATCTCATTGGAAGTTGAACGCTCTATCCCCCGAGCCACCACGGCACACTAACAGGTTATTGTTGATAGTTGGCGTTCCTGGCAGAGCGTAGAGATATCCCTTTACGCTAAACAGTCTGTAGTATCGTAGAGCTGGTATGAATATCACCGTAACCCTGGGTCGTGCTCTTCAATTTGATAAGGATTTATAATCCGTACTCTGTAATGAGCATACAAGACTATATATACAATAAATAAATAAACCATGTGGCCACCTTGCCTGAGTGATATCACCCACCGAAAGCTGGAGATAGCAGGCTCGAATCCCGTTGTTACCCTGGATGTATCTTCGTGTTGTCCTTCTCGGTATTATGCAGAGTGCGGGTGGGTGACCACTTGGATCAGTCTGCGTAGGGACCGAGGGTGTGCGGTATTGGTCCTCGTTAAACTGTGCTACCGTGAAGTGTTCGACTTCGCGCGCAGGTCGTTGGGCTACCGAAGCGGGGATGCCGTCCCCTCTGCAGAGGATCAAAATTGTGATGGCATGTCTTCGGATCATCCTCCGGGATGTTTCCCAGACCGTCGCCAATAGCCCATTGTGCAGCCCTAGTGCGACGTAAATTAACAACAGCAACAACATCTCGGTATTATGATATCTGTCCTACATGACAAAGGTTTAATTGAGCACACAAGCTTGCAAATGTTTATTCTTAAGTCAATATTTCGCTGCTAGTAATTTTTACTTGAGGTTAGTAATAATATTTATTAATCTACGAGATTTAAAACCTTTGTTTTACTGTTTTTAGTAACTATTCTTATATCGAAATAGAATAATTTCATACTTTATGAAACCTTTTGAAGGAATTTTAAGTAACAAATACTATGCCTGTGTTTAAATCATTTGTAGTATTCTAAAAATATGTTGTGAGTTTAAATATGTGTCATGTGTCCGTATATATTAACAATACAGATATTCAAAAGGAATTCATTTCATAGTTTCGTAATAAGGTTTATTGCAGAAAAAAGTTAAGTAAAATAATGGATTAATATGCCTCCTTTCTGCATTTTTTGCGCTGTGGTTGACAAAATGCCGAATTTTCGACATTTGATTACGAGTGATTGACCATGAAATGACAAATTCTCATTGTTTTCGCCAATTGTATGTTTGAAAGATTTTTTGCATAAACAAAAATACTTCACGAAAAATTAATTTACTGTTGAGGAATATTTTTATACGCTTGTCAACTTTTCTTCAATCCAAATTTTAAATTGGTTCTCAAACATAACAAATGAATATTCTCGTTTTTTCTCATATTAAAAAGAAATTAAGAAGTTTGTAATATGTTGAGTTCTATACAAATATTTTTTATTATTAAAAATACATTTGACTTATTCTCATTCCTTTGCCTTTATTTTTAAACTCGTAGCATATTTTCAGCGATAGGCTTCAACAAAATTGTTTTATCATTTATGCAAACCCTTTCTTGCCTGTTGTCAGTAAAGCTTTAAACAATCGAACGCATTTTTGCTAGCCTTATTAAAACAGACCCAGAAATCTTGGGTATAACAAGAGAATTTTTAATAAGTGGTTAGTTTAATGTTATAATGTAGCTCTGTTTCAACAAGCATAACTTGGATTAAATGAGTTTTTTATTGAAGATATCAGAAAAAAAGTATGTATTTGCTGGAGAAAATACCATTTTCTCTAAAAAGGATTTTAAAATGCCTTTTTGATTAACTACGTTCAAAAGCAATAAAGTAAAGCAATATTTGAAGCTCTCTTATGTCTTGACATGAATCAAATAACTAGTAAAATTTAGAGATAAAACGGTTCAAGAGCGATAATTACAATAGCAGTTGTTAAGAAATCCAATAAGTAGTTCCTATATCACTTGCTGTTACTGTTGCTCATGTGTCTGTTTCTTAATGTTGATGTGTTTGTTTCTCGATGATAAATGAGCGGTAATTACAATAGCAGTTGTTATGAAAACCCTTGAATAGGTCCTGTATCACTTGCTGCTACTGTTGCTCATGTGTCGGTTTCCGACCAAACTGCTAAGAAACATAGACTCTGACAGTAGTATTTGCCAAGATAGTGCAAACTTAAGTTCAATCACAAATATTTTTAAATGTTTTAGAGTTCCTTTTTTTTCAATGCAATAGCTTTCATTTTTAAAAACTTCATTTTACTCTAGTTTATAGAACATCCTGATTTGATTGGTTATTGCAATTACATAAATTTTCAGGCTTATAAACTTTCGTCAAGTAGAAGAGGACAGATAGCACAATAGGAGAGACAGCACCAAGTAGTACCGCTACTTCCTCCATCCTGATTTGATAAGTGAATCAAAATAGTCCTTTCTTTCTCCCTTTAAACGAGTTGAATTGTAATTTATCATGTTAATCAAAAACTTCAGTTTTTAAAATATTTAAGGTCTTGGTGACAAAATTTTTCCAACTACTTGGTGTGATTTAGCTTCGTTAATGTTTAATTTTGAGAAGTGACATTAATAAGACTATATACTATATTATAAAAGAATTTTATACATAAAAATCTGCTTCTCTGCATATAAGACTTAATTTTTCTATTGTTTCAATACCTAAGTGATAGCATGTTTTAAAATTGAACTTATCTAAAATTAAAAAATATTCTTATCAATCCAGTTCATAAGTGTAACAGTGAGTAGGTGATTAATTTGAGATGTCTTTGTCTTACAAATCATTGTCTAAATGAATAATTTTTTGATAAATTATGGGTTCAAAACTTCATCTTTATATATATAAATTTTTCTTAAGAGGTAACAGTAAAAAAGATGGACACAGGTTCAGTCCAAAATAGAACTCTTTTAGTAGAAATGGGGATACTTTGTCTAAAAATATATTATTTCTTATAAAATAATTATTGGATATAATGATATATTTGTTGTATGTATTTTAACAAACCCTGCCATGGTAAAATTTTAATGAGTTATGTGATGTGTGTAATGTGCATATATATTACAAATAATTTGATTTATAGGAAAGTACAGTGGAGCATCGTTTATACGACGCCGATGGGACCACCGAAAAACGTCGTATAAACGATAACGTCGCATAA
Source organism: Parasteatoda tepidariorum (assembly GCF_982258835.1). Taxonomy (NCBI): domain Eukaryota; kingdom Metazoa; phylum Arthropoda; class Arachnida; order Araneae; family Theridiidae; genus Parasteatoda; species Parasteatoda tepidariorum. Next base: position 64,124,617 of record NC_141756.1, on the reverse strand, counting down.
TCGATTTTTACTTCTAAAACTGAAACTAACTCTGTTTTCAGTTAATTTTAATGTTTAACGTGTTGATTTACATAAATTTCTAAATTAGACAAAGCAAAACAAACAAATAACCAAAGAAGAAAAATTGCAGTGAGCAATTTGAATGTATGTTACCTTTAATTATATTTTCTTGCTATTAGTCTCTACAATGCTTTGAATAGCAAGTTGAACTTACTGCTTTCTATGATGCAATTTTAGATTTCTAATCACGGCCAAATCTAATGGCTGAAGCGCAATTTCCAGGAAAAAAGAGAGCTTTTACATTTTTCAAAATAATTAGTATAGTTGGGTGCGCTGGACATTGGTCGATGAATAGCAAAATGTTTCGTTTTTGCCTCTTCATAACATTGTCTAGTTTTTTCAGACATCTAGTAAAAATTACGGTCGTTATCCAAGCATTCTTGTTGGCACCTTTTTCTGTATCATTCATGTTGGCAAATTCCGCCCTTTTTTAAAATACACAAGAAAAAATAAAAAATTAAATAAAGAACAAAATCTAAAAACCGACGTATAACCGATTCTGTGCGTCGTATAAACGATATCTTTATACATTAAAATGAATAGGAATGATTTGGGACCACACTAAAACATCGTATAAATGTAAACGTCGTGTAAGTGATCGTCATATAAACGATGCTCCACTGTAATGTATTACAATTTAGTATGCCTTGTTTTTCTAATATTTCAAATATGCTTTATTTCTTTGTGTACTAAATCCATTTATCTTCAATATGTCTACAAAAATAAAACTACTGAAATATCTTTTACTTCACATATTTTTTAAAGTTTATTTACCAAATTAGTTGATAATTTCGAAGAACAAATTGGTTTCATAGTCACGTTAGAAAATTGACTAGAATTCGGACTGGGAAATTCCAAATGTGCAAAAATCTATTTGGTTTAAGGATATGTCTTTTCAAATGAGCTGAATCTGAATTTTTCTGATCGGGGTCAGTTATGGTGAATTCTGCATTACAACCATGAAAATTATACAGCATCAAACCATTCAAATGGTATTAAGGATCAAAAGATAAGAAGTCAAACTAAGAAATACATAAAATCATTGTTTTAAAGTGACTTGAATAAATTTTGTTGTTCTAAATGGATAGTTTTTTTGTTGTTGCCTGTACTTCCATAAATTCCTGAATAATTTATAGGCCTACTGTCAGGATATTCTGTAAAAACAGCTTATTTTTTAGAGTCCTTGTCAAAATGAAATTAAAAAGAGTATTTAAAATTAGGGTGCGCAAATTAATATTTTAGCAACTCAGAAAACATTGAAATCTAACAAAAGACTACTGAAAAAGAAACTGAAAACAGCAACCTGTTTGATTGCTTGAAGAAAAAAAAAAAAAAAGGAGTTGAAAGATTATCATTAACAAGTTTTATATTTGGCAATAAAATTATTTTAGTATTTTAACCCCACCTTTCTCAATATTTGTACACTAGATTTCTTTTCTTTGGGATTAAATATTAATTTGTCCCCAGTAAGTATATTCTTTGGATTGCATTTATACAAGAATTCTAAACATTTATAAAAGGCAGTGATTACACAACATCTTGTAGAAGTAAAATAAAGACAATTTAGTAACTACTCAAGAATTGCAGAATTTCATTTAAGTTTAAATTTCTTGAGCTTTTTTAGAATTTTCATTTTTATAAGAATTAACATTAAGCATTTTATTTCAGGAAAAGTATATTTAGGTGAATGAAAAGTAGTTGAAAGTGATAAAATTGTGAAAACTAGCTTAAGAGACTAGCCTGGCTACAATCCCTTCTGCACAGGTGAGTGATAATTTTGATCATACGTACAAAAAAAAAGTTAATCCTTTATTTACATTGCATATACTTTAATTTTTAAGAATTCAAGAGCAGTAGGGTGATACAAAAATAAAACCTTGAGCTAAGATTAATGTTCAGGTGACAACTTCAGTTTGCAAATTTTGCATACATATTATTACTATGATTTTTATTATCTGAGAATTAATTTAACTAGATAATTGAAATTTTTTTATTTACTTTTATTAAAATATAAAGTTTAACAGTAAAAAGTTTTAATTTTACATCTCATTTAATTATTTATAATATTTTCAACTACATGTAACTGATTAAATAATTAAAATAAAAATTTCACTATTCACAAACAAACAGACTTAATTTGTGTTTCAACAAGCGTATTAATTACAATAAAGGATAGAAATTTAAAAAAAAATTAAATTTACTGGTTCCATTAAATTTTCGGCTTATTATTGTATTAATTTTTAAAATTAAACAACATACAGGGTCAATAATTTATGTAAATTGGCCCTGGGGACAACTTATAATCAAGACAAACTTTAGTGGTCAATGAACCACTATTAATTTAGAGGTCTAACACGTAAGATAAATTGATACATTAGTGGTAGAAGGTTTTTAAAACCAGTTTTCTTCCCCTTACCCATTAGCCTCCCAATTATAAGCAAAATAGTACTTAAATTTTCCTGTTATGCGCAGATTTTCTCTATAACTAGCATGGGGATTTTTTTTCTGTTTCTGATGAGGATTAGATACTTGTTGAAAAAAGTCAGAATTAACGTTTAAATAACTAACTCCAAAACGTTTTTACACATATGAAGTAACTCCTTCACTATTTCTAAATATATATAATTAAAAAAAAACAAAAAACATAACTAATTATGCCATTTTAGGTTTAATTAGCTCTTGAATTTTTAACTTTAAGCTTATATAGCAGAATAATAATATTGAAATCCTTAACGCAACAAATTTATTTTTAATAGTTTGCAACATGTTTCTGTCAAAGGAATTAGCACGAATAAAATAAATTATTTAGAGGAAATTTTCTGTATGTTCTTAAGAATTTTTTTTTTGTACGTCAGTTTTTTGTACATCAGCACTATTTTAAGAATAACTTTTTGATAATTTAATCCATAGAAAAACACTTTTAAAGATAATGTAAACTGTTCAAATATTGTAAAAACACATTTTGAGAATATCTAATAAATACATTTTATCAGAATGTTAAAAATGTCACTTTTAAATTTAAAACAGAATTTATAAATTTTTCAATCTGAAACTTTTTTTTATTTTTGACTGTCATTACAAAACCTTTTCCACAAAACAATGAGGTATAGCTAATTAAAATATTTTTAGCCAATCTCAAAAATGAATAAATTTTAATATTCATAAATTAATTTACAATTGTTTGAAATGGAAACAAAAAAAAATGCATAAATTTTCAAATCCTTACGGAAAAGATGCTAAATTTTATGAATATTCAAAAACATGAAACAAATATCTTAAGTATTTAGCGTATTTATTTGCTTTAATAACAAATATTTACAAATTATATCAATATTTGATAACTTATTACTTTCGGAGAAGATGTTATACGTATACCAGTGCAATTTTCAATAATTAAAAATCTGTAACTATGGATTAAATATAAAGAAACAATAACCACACATATTTGACGAAATGCAATACTACACAAGCAGTTCCAAATGTTATACTTTCTTCAAAACGTTTCCTTATAATGTAATATTTAAAATGATAAATGTACAGTCCTTAAAAACAATCTTCAAATGATGATGAGGGTGAATTCCTTTTTTACCAGGCTGGTGCAGTGTTTGCTAAACGCCTCATCCTCCTGAAATGATAAACAAATGCTCAAGTTTCAAAAACTTAAATATGCATTATTTAACTGTACACTAATTAAATTAGGAATTAGAAATGCACAGTGCCCAAAAAAAATAAATGGACCTTCATGTACTAGAACTCAATCTTAATGGTTTGAGGCAGTGACCTGAAATATACTAATTAATTACTGCAGGTGATATTTTAAGTTACAAAATCAGATCAGAAATCACAAAAACATACTTTCTCTGAATAAACATACCTTTTTCGACGGATTCGGGTTTCTAACCCCAAAATATAGGGATTAGCCACAATCTGGAAAATATGGTCTTAATAGTTTGGTCAGGTAAGCGGTCTAACGTTTTCAGCCCTTAATGTTAATTTTATCATTTGCATATTCCGCCATACCCCAAGAATTCTTTAAGCGAAATCAAAAATTTATCCGCACAACTATAAAATTTTTTTATTCAAAGATATAACCATGCATAAAATAACTTTTAGTAAATATTATTTAATAGTAGTTGAAAATTTTTTCAATTGAAAGGCATAAAATTTTATGTTAAAGAATTTAATTTTACATGATAAAATGCAAAGTTTGAGCAAAATTGGTCGAATAGTGCGGCGAAATCTAATTTTTAAAGAGCCCAATCTTTAAAATTAGATTTTTCAAGAACTTTTCCACTGATTTGCTTAAATTTTGTAATGTAAAATTACATACCTTACAATTCTAAATGTTTTCAACTATTATTATATAAAATAATAAAAATATTTACTAAAAGTTATTTCCTGAATGGAATTATCTATTGATAAATAAAATTTTATAATTGCATGCAATTTTTTTTTAATTCGCATAAAAAGTAGTAGAGACATGGTGAAATATGCAAAAAATGAAGTTAACATTAAGAGGGCTAAGCCATTCTCAAACCATTAAGATTGAATCCCAGAACGTCACGATATAATCATAACATAACTTACATACACAACCTTGAAAAAATTTCAGTCTAAGTTTGTAGCACAGTTCAAAAGATCACTTTTAGAAATGGTGCTTTTTATATAAACTATGATCAATAATTAAAGCTTTCTTTTGGAATAACAGTAACTCTGATATATTATCTTTGTACGAACCTTTTTTTGTATAAATTTAAGCTTACCAATTAGTAAGAAAAGTAATTCATAGTGTTTGGAAAAACAAGTTTTAAAAACTGTCGTTATTGCGGAAATTTTTGGACTAAGTTATAATTAGCTTAATATTGAGTTCTTTTTCATGACTGCAGTTTTACACAAGTTTAATGAGTTCAAATTTTCGAACTGTACCCTTATACAAATTTAATTTTTCAGTCAAGAAACTAGTTTAAGATAAAAAGTACCACTTTTTAATCAATAGAGCCGCAGCATCCTCTAGCACTGATACATATTATTCAAAGCCTGTTTGATTTTTCAATAATACTTAAACTATGTCCTTTGATGAAAGTTTCCAAATGAGGTAACGAAAAGAAGTCTCTGGAATCAAAGTTTTCAATCATCTATGTTATATTGAAACTTCTTGTAATGCCTTATTACATGAAAACTTATATAAAAGTTACATTTTCGAGAGAGGTGGCGATTGCTCTCAAGTGCATTCAGCACTGAATCACCAGCAGATTTATATTCCAGTGTTTTCACTACAGCACGAGAATCTCGCATATTTTTTTCTTTTCTCGCAATAAAAAATGATTAACGTGAGAACTTCGAGCACTCTATTAATCAATTTCAAAATGCACGAATTTTGGAAAAAATTTAGTCTTTTGCCATTTTGAATACAGATCTGTTTCACTTTTCTTCCTTGATCTTTCATTATTTTGAACATCGGTCCCTGTTTATCTAGCTTCCCTATTTATCAGTATTGTTCAGAACCGGTGCGAACAGCAGAACAACCCCCCCCTCCCGAACCCCTTTCAGAACACATTTCTCTGCAACCACGTGTTCACCGTAGGTAAGGTTTCTTCATGTAAGACGTTTAAATTTTTTTTTGCATGAATGTAAGATGGACAAATACCTCGTTAAGGCGACATCTTCTACTCCATAACGGACAAAACGAAACAAATATGATATTTTTCAGCCAAATAAATATAATAGCTGATAAAAAAGTAGATATGATGCTGCAGCAAAAATATTCAATTAAAAGATGCATTATAATTAAAGAAATAAATTTTTTCCCAAGTCTATTCATGTTTTTTTAATTTTTAGAAATCTCACTTAACTTTTTTAAATCTCACCCAGTTTTTGAGAAATTCTCTCCCATTTTTTTTCTGTAAGGAATACACTGCATTCTGATAAATGCTGACTTAATCAAGAGAAACAAAACTTGCTCTAAATTTGATAGCAATCTATCGAGGTTTACACTGAAGACTATAGCAAGTTTTATGAAAATAGCAATCTTTACTTTCTAGACGGTTAGTGACAGCTGAGAAGCAGCAAGCCGAGCAAAAGCTAACTGCCCCCTTCACCTGTTTTAATTAATTTTATTAGCTTAACAGTAAAATCAGTGACAATGCTTTCAGGATAAAACCTAAATAAGTTTTTCAATTTTAGTATACAGTTACTTATGAATGCAAAAATGCTAAGCTTTGCATCAGTTTCAATGTGCATACAAATAAGAAATGATGAGGTGTCTTATTAAAATAGTTTTTTATCTGTAGGAAACATCTAATAAATTCGGCTTCAGAAGATCTTTCATTAATTTATGCATGTGTCAGGTTCGTAATGATTTCAACAAAATGGTGGTGGAAAAAAATGCAAAAATATAACTTGAAGTTTTACCCTTTTCCAATAGTTAGTTTCATTTGTAAAGAAAAGCAACTTTAGTACAACCGAAAGATGGCGAGGAGATTACGGCTCCAGAATTTTAAGGGCCATGGTATTATGGTGGCAATGTGGTCAACATTGCACACTGGATTACTTTACTTCCTAGACAAGCAGGTAACTATCGATCTGAAGCTGTTCTTAAACAGTGGTAGCTCTCAGCATTTACACTAGCTTAGTTACAAAAACTTTAATGTGTGATACTTTGTAAGTATAAAACATTCTTACTTGTTATAAAAAGTAAAACAAAACACTAAATTTTAAAACTCTAATTGTACTTTAGGGATAGGAAAAAAACATACCTTGTATTTCTGTCTTGATCTCTGATCTTTTTCTCCATTTCTGCATCAGTAAGAGTTTCTAAGAATGGACACCATTGATCAGCTTCTGACTGATTTCGATAAGGAATGTCAACAGTGGGTAAAGGAGCTTCACTATAAATCAAAATTGAGTAAAAAAACTAATCAGTATTTTTATTAACAATCATTGCTAACAGTTAGGGGATAATAATAATTGAATTTGAGTCATTACCCATTTGAAGAGCTCAATTTTTAATGACATCATCATAAAACTGAATTGTTTTACAGCTAATTTTCATGCAATTAATCAAATACAATGCTACAGCAACTACAAATTTTGGATTTCAGTTATGACAATTTGTTAACTTGAAAATTTATTTCTGAAGTGCCTGATTCCATATTTTTTAAAATTTTTTTACTATTTCCAATTCTGATACTTACTACTGAATTAAAGGTATCATTTGTGATGATTCTATTAGAACCTCAAGCCAAATATAGATCTTTTTTTGGCAATCTCACATAATTTTTCAAATTTCGATATAATAATTGCTTTTTGATGTGCTTGTTATACATTGCAATCAATCAGGATAAACTTTGCTTTTTGCTCTCTTTCTTTGGACTTAACTCAGTTATTGTTGTTTTCTCTCTCTTTCCACATCATTTTTATAATCCCGATATTTAAACACACATTTTCAAAATGTAAAAAATACACTAATATTTTTTAAGTTGAATTCTTTCCCCTTAAAAATTGGATTTTTTTAATGAAAAAACATTTTTAATCTCTTAAGAACAAAGCAATTTTGTGGAGAAAGGTAATGCATTTTTTTTGCTGATTGGTAGCTTTTATTTAAGAATGTAGGCAGTCCTCAGCCAACACCTCCTAGAAGTAGAAAGCCCTCAGCACGGATTAATTTAGTAGTCCGATGTGATGAAAGTTATCTGCGCAGTAGACGAAAAATAAGAAAGATGTTATTACGTTAGGGGTACTAAGCTGCACAGTGGTTGAAAATACAAAATATGCATTACCTTTCTCCATTTGGACTACTAAGGGATATTTATGGTAACCCGTGCTGAGGCCTGTTCTTTCTAGGAGGTGTTGCCCCAGCCCTCTTTAAGGTCTAGAATTAACCCCAGAGATTGCAGGATGAAGAAATTGAAAGAAAATAGATTTCCATACATTTGATAAAAGTGGAATACTAGAAAAAATCATTAACTAAATAACTCAAATTTTATAAATTATGAAATGATTTTCAGTTATCTATCTAGCGATGAATGATTTTAGCTGTAGGAAGATGAAAAATAATTATATAGCTGTCACGCTCCTAAAAAAAAAATAAATTCAGAGTACATTTTTAGTTTGTCTAATACTGACATTTTTTTAAAAAATTGAGATTTTACCTCCCTCTCCTTTAAATATTATACAGCAATAATTTATTTTGTCTACGATTTAAATTTTGCAGATATCTAAGAATAAATGTTCAAACTACAATCTGAGTATTTTCTGGAGTGGAAAAAGTTTTGAAATACACTGACAAGAAACAATTGACAAGCAATATATAGAAACTTCACTAAGAACAAATTCAAATGAATTTTGCTCTGCCATGAACAGTTAAAATTAGGGATAAGGTTTCACCAATTAGAAGTACGTGTACAAGAAATAAAGGATTTAACTTCTTAATCTCAACATGTAAACTTTAGAGCTACTTTACTAAAATGTAAAAAAAAAGTTTTACTACACATTTTGCAGTACAATGAAATCTTTTTTTATTTCATTTATATCATAAAAATTTTAAACATGAGCTTTTACTTACAGAACATTAAATTGATTGGTAAACAAATATAGAGTACGTGCTCTATATTTCATAATGCTAAGCTGACCAGCATTCTATGAAGACTAAAAGAACTGGTAGAAAATTTTTAAAACTCACCTCTTTAACTCTTAAATTATTTAAAAAAAATTATTTTCGTTAGAGAATCTTTGAGAAGGATTTCTGTTTTTAGAATATTAAATTGTAAGGATAAAGCAGTGAGTTTTTTGATGCTCTTTTTCTTGCTGTTTTTTAGTTTTCAAAGGTTGCTGATCAGCCTAATTATGCAAGCATTTGATATTACCCACAATATAAGTTTGTACACTCCCAAACAAATAATGTTCCCATTTTTTTTAAAACAATATTCAAATAGAAACCTTTATAATCAATAAAATTAGGCTTAAAAAATCAGAACTTTGCACAAACTGCAATCAATGCACAAAATAAAAACATGAAATACTGAATAACTTTTGATCTAATAATTGGAGTTTTATAACCTTGATTTAGATTTTGATTTAATTAAATCAAAAACTCAAATACCTGATCTTAAATATGCAAATTAGCTGGTGCAAATGACATTTTAAGTCACAAAATCAGACAAAGATACAAACTTTTTCTGACTACACTTTTTAAACTGTTAATTTTGAGAAATTGTGTTTTTCAAGTATAACATCCTTAAAATATTATCTGCACTAGCACATTTAAGGTAAGCCTCTTAAGCCATTTAGTAGAATTATTAAAATTTATGTGTAAAATTAAACCAAAAGTTAAATCAGGGCAATTGTTTAGTTTTTATTTTATTTTTAATTTTGTGTAATGAACATCCTAAATTAAAGTAATTGATAAAATCAGCAAATTTAAAAAAAAAAGAAAATGAAGTAATTTAAATTAGCTATTTTTTAACATTTGTAAAACAAACTTTAAGAGATTCAAAATCAAACTTCGAGCAATACTTAGGATAATCAACATGTCTTCACAATTTACTTTAAAATCAATAAAAAAAATATATTAAAAGTAAAATTAAATCAAACTTAATTTGAGAGACTTTTAGTGCAAGCAGTTCTTTATTTTTATAACTAAACAACTTAGTTAAATAATAAGGTTCAACTAATGAAATTCCAATAAGTTTAGAGATGCATTTAATTGAAGAACTTATGGTTTAAATATTTTCTCTAGTTGAATGCTGCTCAAAATTATTAAATTGGAATGAACTGTTTTATTTTAACACACTTTCATCAGAATTGAAATTTTTTAGTTCCAAAATTTCAACTGATGCAAATTGAAACTTACCTAAATGCATAGGTTCTTTGATGCCAAGACAACTGACCCCTAATACTGTATGCAATAGCTGTACAAAATTCTCCACCAAGTCCTAACTCAGAACATAACTTATTTGCAAACACTTCAGGACTGTTTTCTTTTTCAGACATATCCCATTCAAACTGATCAACCAAAGAAATATTTCCTACATGTATGTTCAGCTGTTATGTTAGAAATAAACAAAAATATATTAGGCTTAAAATTAAGAGCAATACCAGAAAACAATTTTTGAAGAAGTGAATACACTTTAATACAAAAAAGTAATCAATAAATAAAAGTACAATAAAGAGAATCATAATGTGAGGATCCTCATATAGATATGTTTTACCATTAGCCGCACAACCTATTAAAAATAAGGTAGCTTTAGTGAAAACAAGTGCTAAAAATTATAGATACAACAATAACTAGCAAGGTATTGCTATGCAAAACATTAAATTGATTTTATTTCTCTTGCTGTATCTGTTGTGTATAAATATGTATACTAAACGCTTGTAAAATAAAGAATCAGACAGTGAAGAGGAAGACCGTAGCCTTGTATCTTTGAACCCCAATCCAGAAGACAAGGTAACTCCCGGATCTAGTGTTGGGAGAAATTTGCTTTCGGGGAGGACTTTTTGATGAAACTAACTCGCATTCGCGTTACATTGCGAGGAAAACCACCAAAACCTCCCTGCGATAGCATAGCAGCAAGGGGAGTCTAACCCATGATCCTTCTACCACCGAGGAAATTTTACATCTGCATTATCATTGGTGCAAGCCGGATGCGAAATTCTTACCTACCAGCAATTGCTAAGATTCGAACCCGGGTAACCTCATTGAGAGGCAAGCACTCTATCCCATTAACTACCACAGCTCGGTGTGATTTGCTTGTAAAATGTTTTCACCTTCAATTTTTATATAATAGTAAGATACAAACTCCCTCATGTGTTATTTAACTTATGCTCACATAGTATTCTTAATTAAAGATCTTCTACTTGAATAACATGGCTTTCAAATAACTTGATCTAGAACATTTTATATAGATTACCTCTGATATCTTGCTCATTCATTATCTTTTATCCAAAAAGGCTGTAATTTATACATTACCTTTAGAATAACCCTCTGATCCGCTTGTTCATCAAGAAGATTATCTGTGGGAAATGCATCAATTTGTTGTCTTATGGATTGCGCAATAGCTGGCACAAAAGACAATGGTGGTAAGTCTAAATCATCACAAAGAGCTTCTGCAAATTGCTCAGGAGTTATTAAAGATTCTAAAAGTAAATAAAAACATGAATTATATAAAGCTTGAAAAAATATAATAGGATTTGTTAAATAAATGGGGTATAAATAATTTTTGTAAGTGTGGTCAAAATATAAAGTGAACCACAAAATACTAATATTAGTGATTTACACATTATATTGCATATTTTATTTCAATTAAAAATATATCACATAGAAGAGAAAAAAATATTTAAGGATATAACATTTTGTCTCACTTAGTTAACATAGAAAAATATAATTTTTGTTTCAGTTAATAACTTCACACTGTTCCCTTTTCACTGAGTGTCTGGTTATATATATTGTTTGGCTTCTTTTTCGCTTTGTTGCTGACTTTCACGAGATTATTTCTCATTCTACCAGTTAAAGTTGGATAGCATTTTCCTTGTATTGTTTTGTTTTAATGTTTCCATTTGTAAATCTTCAAATCAAATAATTCAAAAATTTAATGGACCACTCATAGATACTTGAGATTTTAAAGAATCTCATGATAATATAAGCATAAAAATATTTTCTAAGTAACTTTGGCAAGCAAGAAATCAATTCAAGTACTTAAAACATTTACATAAAATTTGAAAACTATTGCATGATTGCTAAACTGTTTTAATTTTATAAATTGTCATTAATTTTGCTTCAATTTCTACCGCAAGTAGATTTTTAATGCCTAAAGCTATAAAAGGAGACTTAATCGATAATTTGCAACTGTTTATAGCAAAAACATTAATTTCTTTTCTCAGTAAAGTTGGCAGACTGTCTAAAATTTGACACTTTGATGACATTAAATAAGGATTATCAGGGCCCTATAAGGATTCATCATTTCTCATTTGCATGACTTCATTTCCATTATTATAAATTTGCACATTAAAGTAAGATTGAGCTAACTCTTTTTATCAACATTTGGTGCTTCTTGCTGCTTTAAAGAAACAAGTTAACAATGCTACTGAATATATGACATATATTTCATGTGAGACAACTTTTACAGTTGCCAATAATAAAATCCTAAATAATGTAAACAAATTATTAGCCATCTTTAGCCAAAACCAACTACAACTTTCTCATTTGGTGAATCACTATAATACTGAATATATACAAACATTCTAACAACAGCTCTTAAATTTAGTTGATGAAATTCTTATTCTATAAAATATTTCAACATTAAGTATGTTAACCATACTGCACTTAAAGTAAAAAATACCATTTTTATTCCATGTAAAAGTATCACGCAGTTTGTGACCTTCTATTTCCATATCTAAACGAACTGGAACAAGAACTTCCATTTGTGTGGCATTTTCATGAATTACTGCAGGTTCTAGATCATCATACCTACAAAAAATGAATTATTGTTAAATTGTGTTAAATAATAACTGTCATAATTATAAGAGCTTCTTATAAGGAGCATATAATAAAGATTTTGCAGTAAATTTTTAAGAATATTTAAAACACCAAACTGTACTAAAATAATGTTTTATATATTTTAATTGAAATAAACATGAGAAAAAGTATACTTATACTTAAAGCCATCAAATCTGTTTTACCATAAAAATAGATTTTGAAACAAATTTTAAAAAAATGCATTTTTTCCCCTCAAAAATGATACTACTTTGCATATATATTCCTGTTGAAGAGATTATTTTTAGATTGAATGTTAAGAAGTTCTTGGAAATAATGATTATTAAAGAATTTTTCCATAAGTTGTTAACTCCAATGGGAAGACTATTCATTCAGAATATATGATTTTTCCCTTTCAACTTTGCATAAGTAAGTTCACAAGTTCTATTTACTTTAAATTATCCCAAACATAAAATACTAGACCAAGTAAAATTGTGTATTTTTTTTCTTCCTGATATTCATTGCTAATAAAATACTGGAAGTAGTGTCCCACTTTTAATGTCCTCTCAGGGTCAACCACAGCTACCATTGATATGAAAGTTTTATTTGGAAAAAAACTTGATTTTGAAACTGCTTTACTATGAAATAAGAATTTTTTCTACAATAAATCTGGAGATCTTTCATATATGCTGTGATGCAGATGAACCTTCTTTACATGAACATGCTTAACATGAACTTAAGTGAACTAATTTTTCATTCCCTATCATATTATGTACAAACATAATGCTCTCATAATCTTATCACTCTTAATGTGAAATATCATTTAATTTTCAATCTGACAGGTAAGGAAACTTATGATTCACAATTCTATATCAATAAGAGAAGGGGATACAATCAAAATAGGAATTTAGGTTTAGAAAATTTATGCAATGTTAGTATAAAATATTTATGTTTTTTAATTAAAAAAAAAACATTCGTATTTACAATTTTATTAAAAACAAAAAAATCTGAACCAATAACTGCAACAAACAACTGTATACACAAAAATATCTTGATTCTTAAAAATTTATAAAATTATCTATTTTATATAAATAATGAAAAAAATAATTTTGAACTTCAGTATAAATGTGAAAGTGAAGTAAAATTTTCAGTTTTAATATTACTAAATAAAATTTTTAACAACAAATAATAAGAAACAAGCCCTAATAAATAAACTAAATAAAAACAAAAATACTATTTTAATGTTCATGAAGTTAGCAAAACTAATAATTATGTTAATGAAAGTTTAAATTTTTTTTTTAAATACAAATCCTTAATTAGTAAAATACATTTTCAAAAAAGATCTTCAATCACGAAGAGAGATTCCCAGCAAAAATTGATATATAATCAGATTAATTGCAAAATTTCTAAATCAAAAGCAGTTTACCATATTTTATAAATTTAATTGTGAAGCTTATTGTGATGCCACAATTGGCATACACATATTTACTTTCTATCTTTTAAAATATCTTTCATTACTTAAGCTGATCTTTTATTAATAGAATTACATTTAAAAATAAATCAAAAACTTAATCTTTTAAATGAACATAAAATATTTATTTCTTCTCTTCTAGATTAATGTAACGGATACTTTTTTATTTCATTACTAATGCAGACTTATATATTCACTGTCGCCTTTAATCGAAAACAAAAATCTATTTATAACTTTTTATTCTAATTTTCCAACGGCTAAATGTTTCGGTTGCATGGCTGTAATAATTCACATAAATTTGTTGGCGACTCGTGATCGCCAAGGTGGTCTTTTAAACCCATGTTGATATGCTTGTTGGCTTTGTTTTGGCTATGATATACTGTGATAAATCGCCAATTTTGGATCTCCATCCCATGCTTCTCCTGTGTCCGATCGGAACAAATTACACGTACTTTTTAATTTGGCTTTTGATTAGGCAGGTCGTGGGGATTTGTCTCCCACGGCCTGTCCTTATTAATATTATTATACAAAATTGATTCAACTGAAATTCTTATGAATGATATTTAGTTTTGTATCTCGAGCTCTGCAAATACTATTAATAAATAAAAGCTTTTTATTAAATATGATCCGGTTCAACTATTATTTTCATCACCCTTCTGTTTTCAACATCAATCTTCAACTGGCCCACTATACCAATACACCCTCCAACCTCACCTGCCTATCATCATCACCAATATAAAATGGCACACTTGGCTTTCCTTTCTTCATAAAAATGGCACCCCTGAATCTTCAATTTATCTTCATAAAATGGTGCCTAGTTACAAGGAGCGATTTTGGGTTATATGCTGATCTTCAACTCATAATTTTTATCTTCACGGCTACTTCAAACCACTACTTCATACTGGAGCTCGTGCTTAGCGGAGAATTTGGAATGCTGCGAAAACGTATGGAATTGAATGAAGCTTGGTTTACGATGCTCTATTTCGTCGATGTTCGACATTTCCCCTCCTACGCTACTCGAAAGAAATATCTATTAATTTATGATTCATCATAAAGAAGAAACTAAATTTGTGTTTCCTTCAACTCTCGTCTTGCTTTTGATTTCGTTTTCATCAGGATTTCATAGAACAGTCATCCGTTATGTATCCTTTCAATTATTTATATTTTATGTTTACAACATTTAATTGAATTTAAAATTTTTGTATGACAAATTGATAGAGCATTTGACTTAAAATTTTTTTTAGAAGTTAAAAATATAATAGAAAATATTTAATTTTATTTAATTACAACCTGAAATTTTGTAATTTATCCAGTTATTTGATTTTATTATTAGCCTTTTGGTGATGTTTACACAGTTGAAGAATTAATTGAAAATTGAGTTATTGTTGGAATTAACTTAAGTTCTGAAACGAATATACTTTCACAGGATTTGAATAATTTAGTTTATATTTTTATTTCAGTGATAAGGATTTAATTAATTAATATACAAAAGAAGTGATGTGTAAAATCAAATTTTTCCATATTTTATTTTCTATATAAAAAAAAAAAATCGAGTGTTTTATATTTTATTCGAGTGTTGCATTTTTTAAAAATGAACATTAACGATGTTTTCAGTGATTTTAGGGAAATTTTATTTGTTCTTAGCAATAACATTTAAGAGTTTTTATTGTCCACATTTATTATTCTATAAAATGATATTTGAGTTATGATTTTAAATTGCCGATAACTCGTGAATTAAACTATTTTAATGTCTGAACTGAACGATGTAAATATACTTTGGTATTCAAGAAATTTATTTTTGGTAAATTACAAGGAATGTTCTCAGACTTTCTTGCGTTCTGTTTTTATGGTGTTATGGGAGCTTTAGTGTTTCTGCATCTGATTTTACCAGTAAGCAAACTTTGTTAATTTGAAAAATATCTTCAACTCTTGTATTCATATAACAGACAATTTCTTCAAAGCAAAACAAGAAATGATTATAGTGTTGGTTAGGTGTAATTTGCATGTGAAGTTTCTTTAGGTATCTTGTATTTACAGATCGTTGGGTGTTTTTGACATTCTACTTATGTATAAATTTATTTTCAAAGATTAATTTCTGCAATCAAATTTTGCTATCTAATTAAGAACAACAGAACGTAAAATATTCATATCATATATTGGTTCATAAAAAAAAAAGAATTTCAATTTTATATGATTTAATTAGTCGTTTTAACATTATTTATGTTACCGTTAATATTTTGGGTTGATCATTATCAAGAATTGCAATATTATAATAAATAGAAATTGATTTTATACTGCTTACCATAAATTGATATACTATATATTTCAAGTGCATTTTTAAAATTATTGTTGTTTATTTACAAATGTTATTAAAACAAAACCAGAAATGTATTTTAAATAATACTGATAATAATAATGATATATTTTATAAACCCTTATGCACACTTAAATTTTACAATTTAAATTAGCTTCAAGCTAGTTAAGTTATTTTGAAGTAATCATAAATATCAATAATTAACTCTCTATTTTTTTTGAAATGTTGAAAATTTCAAATAAGATAACAATCCTTAAATAAGGAATATTGACATCTACACAAAATCACAATAGGGAATAACGTGTTATTAAAATGTATTATAAGGATTAAGCTATCCCAAAGTGATTCTTAATCAGTACTTATAGTAGTGTAACATAATTTCACCCAGATTTTTTTAAGAATTATGAAGTAAAATAATAAACACACAATTACACACTTTTGTTATCTTATGAAACCATATTAATCTGATATTCCAATCCTTTAGAAGTTAGGTTGGTATGAGTGTTTGCAAATTTGAAAAATTAAAGATTTCAGCCTCTATATTTTTTTTCTTTAATTAAAAATTTCATTAACTGTCTCATTGTTGCTGTTGTTTTGCATGGAGGCATCTGTGCAGAATGATTTATGGTGATTTTCTTTACTAGGGCCCAGGTAATTAAAACTCATTAAGTGACATAGAGATATTTTTATTATAAAATAAACAGTAATAAAAAAAAATTAATCTAATTTATTTTTTTTTAAATTTTACAATAGCTATTATATTGAGCAAAAATAGTTTTTCTCTTAAGAAAGTAAGCTATTTTATTCAATGCAAGTGCATATTCAATAGGGTTAATCCAAATAGTTACTCATGAATATTTTGTTTAATCAAAACATAAATAAATTGTGAAACTTCATTATATATATATATATAAAAAAAAAAGAAATTCTATTGATTTGAGCAATGCAATTGTCAAATATTTTTTTAATATTCGAATTTCTATTCATTAAGTGTTTAACTGAGCTAAAAATAAATTCATGAAATTCAAAATGAGAATAATTGAGCATTTATATATAATATGACAATATTTTCCTTCATTAAAATGAAGTGAATTTTTATAGATGCAGTGAAAATAAAATTAAAAAAAAAACTTTTATCTTATTGAATATAATATACAGCCATGATAGTATAAATGATAATACAATGCATCATGTATGCAAAAATTCAGGTTAGAATCCTGATCACCTGCTTTTTAGATTATATTAGTTAGTTCAAAGGTTTAAAAAAAAAATGTTAAATAAAAATATATATATATGCTGCATTTTTAGATGATTTTACCTCTTGAAATATAAGAGATGATAATTTTGCCTCTTGAAATATAAGAGATGATAATTTTGCCCCTTATGAAAAAGGGATGACTAAACCTAGGTAAATAAAATAACAGTCTGATCAACTGTTTATTTAGAGCTAAAATAAAAGCTCATATTTTTTTTTGAATGATATGCTCTGCTCAGTATGTTTTTAATAATAAACTAAAGAATTTTTATTGACACTTTTAATTATTTGAATATTTGATAGTTATAAACATTTAATTAACTTATAATAAGAAATATAGAATATGATATGATAAATTGCACTTACATGTTTAAATATTTTGAATTATATAGGTATATCGATGTGGAAAAGTAATAATAACAATGAGAAAAATATTTGGTAAATGAAATGATTTTGTAAATTATGTTGTTTGTTACTGATAAAGTTTTCTCAAATTCGAGAGAAATTAGAATATCCTGTCCAGGTGATGACAATGCTCAGCTAATTTTGCATCAACATATGATTTAATAACATGAATATTTAAAATATATTTTTGAAGTATAACTGAATGATGTCTAAAAAAATTTTTTTTGAATAATAATTTTGCTTTGATATTTTACTATACATAAGTGTATATTATAAGTTCCAAGGATATATTATGTTTCTGTGCATAACATTATTTTGTGACATGGGGGAGATCCATTAATTAAAAAAAAAAAAAAAAACAAATATGTATATATACTATATATACATATTTTTTCTGTGTTCAGCGGGGATATATGTGATGCCACAATTGGCATACACATATTTATTTTCTATCTTTTAAAATATCTTTCATTACTTAAGCTGATTTTTTATTAATAGAATTACATTTAAAAATAAATCAAAAACTTAATCTTTTAAATGAACATAAAATATTTATTTCTTCTCTTCTAGATTAATGTAACGGATACTTTTTTATTTCATTACTAATGCAGACTTATATATTCACTGTCGCCTTTAATCGAAAACAAAAATCTATTTATAACTTTTTATTCTAATTTTCCAACGGCTAAATGTTTCGGTTGCATGGCTGTAATAATTCACATAAATTTGTTGGCGACTCGTGATCGCCAAGGTGGTCTTTTAAACCCATGTTGATATGCTTGTTGGCTTTGTTTTGGCTATGATATACTGTGATAAATCGCCAATTTTGGATCTCCATCCCATGCTTCTCCTGTGTCCGATCGGAACAAATTACACGTACTTTTTAATTTGGCTTTTGATTAGGCAGGTCGTGGGGATTTGTCTCCCACAGCCTGTCCTTATTAATATTATTATACAAAATTGATTCAACTGAAATTCTTATGAATGATATTTAGTTTTGTATCTCGAGCTCTGCAAATACTATTAATAAATAAAAGCTTTTTATTAAATATGATCCGGTTCAACTATTATTTTCATCACCCTTCTGTTTTCAACATCAATCTTCAACTGGCCCACTATACCAATACACCCTCCAACCTCACCTGCCTATCATCATCACCAATATAAAATGGCACACTTGGCTTTCCTTTCTTCATAAAAATGGCACCCCTGAATCTTCAATTTATCTTCATAAAATGGTGCCTAGTTACAAGGAGCGATTTTGGGTTATATGCTGATCTTCAACTCATAATTTTTATCTTCACGGCTACTTCAAACCACTACTTCATACTGGAGCTCGTGCTTAGCGGAGAATTTGGAATGCTGCGAAAACGTATGGAATTGAATGAAGCTTGGTTTACGATGCTCTATTTCGTCGATGTTCGACATTTCCCCTCCTACGCTACTCGAAAGAAATATCTATTAATTTATGATTCATCATAAAGAAGAAACTAAATTTGTGTTTCCTTCAACTCTCGTCTTGCTTTTGATTTCGTTTTCATCAGGATTTCATAGAACAGTCATCCGTTATGTATCCTTTCAATTATTTATATTTTATGTTTACAACATTTAATTGAATTTAAAATTTTTGTATGACAAATTGATAGAGCATTTGACTTAAAATTTTTTTTAGAAGTTAAAAATATAATAGAAAATATTTAATTTTATTTAATTACAACCTGAAATTTTGTAATTTATCCAGTTATTTGATTTTATTATTAGCCTTTTGGTGATGTTTATACAGTTGAAGAATTAATTGAAAATTGAGTTATTGTTGAATTAACTTAAGTTCTGAAACGAATATACTTTCACAGGATTTGAATAATTTAGTTTATATTTTTATTTCAGTGATAAGGATTTAATTAATTAATATACAAAAGAAGTGATGTGTAAAATCAAATTTTTCCATATTTTATTTTCTATATAAAAAAAAAAAAATCGAGTGTTTTATATTTTATTCGAGTGTTGCATTTTTTAAAAATGAACATTAACGATGTTTTCAGTGATTTTAGGGAAATTTTATTTGTTCTTAGCAATAACATTTAAGAGTTTTTATTGTCCACATTTATTATTCTATAAAATGATATTTGAGTTATGATTTTAAATTGCCGATAACTCGTGAATTAAACTATTTTAATGTCTGAACTGAACGATGTAAATATACTTTGGTATTCAAGAAATTTATTTTTGGTAAATTACAAGGAATGTTCTCAGACTTTCTTGCGTTCTGTTTTTATGGTGTTATGGGAGCTTTAGTGTTTCTGCATCTGATTTTACCAGTAAGCAAACTTTGTTAATTTGAAAAATATCTTCAACTCTTGTATTCATATAACAGACAATTTCTTCAAAGCAAAACAAGAAATGATTATAGTGTTGGTTAGGTGTAATTTGCATGTGAAGTTTCTTTAGGTATCTTGTATTTACAGATCGTTGGGTGTTTTTGACATTCTACTTATGTATAAATTTATTTTCAAAGATTAATTTCTGCAATCAAATTTTGCTATCTAATTAAGAACAACAGAACGTAAAATATTCATATCATATATTGGTTCATAAAAAAAAAAGAATTTCAATTTTATATGATTTAATTAGTCGTTTTAACATTATTTATGTTACCGTTAATATTTTGGGTTGATCATTATCAAGAATTGCAATATTATAATAAATAGAAATTGATTTTATACTGTTTACCATAAATTGATATACTATATATTTCAAGTGCATTTTTAAAATTATTGTTGTTTATTTACAAATGTTATTAAAACAAAACCAGAAATGTATTTTAAATAATACTGATAATAATAATGATATATTTTATAAACCCTTATGCACACTTAAATTTTACAATTTAAATTAGCTTCAAGCTAGTTAAGTTATTTTGAAGTAATCATAAATATCAATAATTAACTCTCTATTTTTTTTGAAATGTTGAAAATTTCAAATAAGATAACAATCCTTAAATAAGGAATATTGACATCTACACAAAATCACAATAGGGAATAACGTGTTATTAAAATGTATTATAAGGATTAAGCTATCCCAAAGTGATTCTTAATCAGTACTTATAGTAGTGTAACATAATTTCACCCAGATTTTTTTAAGAATTATGAAGTAAAATAATAAACACACAATTACACACTTTTGTTATTTTATGAAACCATATTAATCTGATATTCCAATCCTTTAGAAGTTAGGTTGGTATGAGTGTTTGCAAATTTGAAAAATTAAAGATTTCAGCCTCTATATTTTTTTTCTTTAATTAAAAATTTCATTAACTGTCTCATTGTTGCTGTTGTTTTGCATGGAGGCATCTGTGCAGAATGATTTATGGTGATTTTCTTTACTAGGGCCCAGGTAATTAAAACTCATTAAGTGACATAGAGATATTTTTATTATAAAATAAACAGTAATAAAAAAAAATTAATCTAATTTATTTTTTTTTAAATTTTACAATAGCTATTATATTGAGCAAAAATAGTTTTTCTCTTAAGAAAGTAAGCTATTTTATTCAATGCAAGTGCATATTCAATAGGGTTAATCCAAATAGTTACTCATGAATATTTTGTTTAATCAAAACATAAATAAATTGTGAAACTTCATTATATATATATAAAAAAAAAAAGAAATTCTATTGATTTGAGCAATGCAATTGTCAAATATTTTTTTAATATTCGAATTTCTATTCATTAAGTGTTTAACTGAGCTAAAAATAAATTCATGAAATTCAAAATGAGAATAATTGAGCATTTATATATAATATGACAATATTTTCCTTCATTAAAATGAAGTGAATTTTTATAGATGCAGTGAAAATAAAATTAAAAAAAAAACTTTTATCTTATTGAATATAATATACAGCCATGATAGTATAAATGATAATACAATGCATCATGTATGCAAAAATTCAGGTTAGAATCCTGATCACCTGCTATATTAGTTAGTTCAAAGGTTTAAAAAAAAAATGTTAAATAAAAATATATATATATGCTGCATTTTTAGATGATTTTACCTCTTGAAATATAAGAGATGATAATTTTGCCTCTTGAAATATAAGAGATGATAATTTTGCCCCTTATGAAAAAGGGATGACTAAACCTAGGTAAATAAAATAACAGTCTGATCAACTGTTTATTTAGAGCTAAAATAAAAGCTCATATTTTTTTTTGAATGATATGCTCTGCTCAGTATGTTTTTAATAATAAACTAAAGAATTTTTATTGACACTTTTAATTATTTGAATATTTGATAGTTATAAACATTTAATTAACTTATAATAAGAAATATAGAATATAATATGATAAATTGCACTTACATGTTTAAATATTTTGAATTATATAGGTATATCAATGTGGAAAAGTAATAATAACAATGAGAAAAATATTTGGTAAATGAAATGATTTTGTAAATTATGTTGTTTGTTACTGATAAAGTTTTCTCAAATTCGAGAGAAATTAGAATATCCTGTCCAGGTGATGACAATGCTCAGCTAATTTTGCATCAACATATGATTTAATAACATGAATATTTAAAATATATTTTTGAAGTATAACTGAATGATGTCTAAAAAAATTTTTTTTGAATAATAATTTTGCTTTGATATTTTACTATACATAAGTGTATATTATAAGTTCCAAGGATATATTATGTTTCTGTGCATAACATTATTTTGTGACATGGGGGAGATCCATTAATTAAAAAAAAAAAAAAAACAAATATGTATATATACTATATATACATATTTTTTCTGTGTTCAGCGGGGATATATGTGATGCCACAATTGGCATACACATATTTATTTTCTATCTTTTAAAATATCTTTCATTACTTAAGCTGATCTTTTATTAATAGAATTACATTTAAAAATAAATCAAAAACTTAATCTTTTAAATGAACATAAAATATTTATTTCTTCTCTTCTAGATTAATGTAACGGATACTTTTTTATTTCATTACTAATGCAGACTTATATATTCACTGTCGCCTTTAATCGAAAACAAAAATCTATTTATAACTTTTTATTCTAATTTTCCAACGGCTAAATGTTTCGGTTGCATGGCTGTAATAATTCACATAAATTTGTTGGCGACTCGTGATCGCCAAGGTGGTCTTTTAAACCCATGTTGATATGCTTGTTGGCTTTGTTTTGGCTATGATATACTGTGATAAATCGCCAATTTTGGATCTCCATCCCATGCTTCTCCTGTGTCCGATCGGAACAAATTACACGTACTTTTTAATTTGGCTTTTGATTAGGCAGGTCGTGGGGATTTGTCTCCCACGGCCTGTCCTTATTAATATTATTATACAAAATTGATTCAACTGAAATTCTTATGAATGATATTTAGTTTTGTATCTCGAGCTCTGCAAATACTATTAATAAATAAAAGCTTTTTATTAAATATGATCCGGTTCAACTATTATTTTCATCACCCTTCTGTTTTCAACATCAATCTTCAACTGGCCCACTATACCAATACACCCTCCAACCTCACCTGCCTATCATCATCACCAATATAAATGGCACTCCGAATATTCCATCTTTCCGTCTTCATAAAATTGGTACCCAGATTACAAATCCTATCACCATACTTATAATATGCCATATTTTTAAAGAGCTTAAACATTTTTTCTTTCATACTAATTTTAATCAGATCAGACACAGCAATATAAATAAATCATACATACAATTGAAAGCTAATGGAAATTTAATGGTTAGTTTAGGTTAAGGGTCTTCAGCATTTTGCACCAGAAAGCCACAGTAGTAAATTTGAAAAGCCTGTGGGTTACACAACTGCGAGATAATATAATTTAGCTAAAGAAATTTTTAAGTAGGAAGGAGATGATTTTAACATATAAAATAGGATGATAGAGATATTTTACTACAGCGAGAAAAAAAAAAACAGTATAAAAAGGTTGATGATCATTTTAAGCTAAATGTGTAGTTTGACAATATTTCTACTTAGTTAAAGCAACAATATCCTCCGAAATAGTTGTAGTTAGTATTAGTAAAGTATACACCAAATACTGAACTGCTAAATGCGTTCCTGTGTTTGATTATGTGTTCTCTGATCCAAAAAGTTTTATTAATTCTCTCACAACAATTAACAGTCGATAATTTGGATTATCATTAAAACGGATTGTCGTGATTTGGCAGGCTACCAAGGTATCTTCAGAGGGTCACACAAGGCCCCAGTTTATATGAAATACCTTATTATGAACAACAGTGTAAAATAGAGTATTAATTTTAATACTTACAGTAATGGGAAAGTTCTAACTTTCTTGTGACTTATTCTATTTCTGTTTACAGGAGTAGAACATGGTACAGCATCTAAATGATGAGAACTATTTGGAACTGTGGGCATCCAAGTATTTCTCTTAGCTTTAGTTTCCCTGCAAGAGTTTTAGAGTTTAGTTTCCCAACACACTAAATAATGAAATTAATTGAATAATAAATCAATTAAACAAAAAGAAAGCTCTTCCATTGATGTTCAAATATAAGTTCTGTAAAAATGAATTAAATCTGCTGTCATTGGAACGTAGCATGAAATGATTCACTTAAAAATGAACTTTTTCACAATACTTTTTAAGAGAAGGGTAAAAACACTTTGATTAAATGATTGAAGGCATTGAAATTCAGCTAACAGGTCATAGTTTTGTCTTGATCAATCAGTACAGTGTGCTTTAATTATAAATGGCAACTAGTATTTAAAGAGAAACATTACGATTTTATCATATTACTTATTCAACTCATCTTAAAGTAGGCACGTTAGATATATTTTTTCTACATATATGCCTTTGACATTTTATTAATTATGATATATCAATTCTTTTAAGAGTAGAAAATCTAAATAACTTTGCCCCCATTTTTCAAAACAGCATGAATTAGGACCGTTTTGACCCTTGCATTAATGATTATGGTTTGTAACAACTTATCAAAATAACTAATCTAGTTTCTAAAATAACTAATTTGTTCTAAAATGACTAATGTTTAATGTTCACAAAAAAAAAGATAAAAGGGGAATTAAAAAGACAAAAAAAAAAAAAAAAAAAACAATCCACAAATTATTTAGACTGGGCAAGGTTAATGCGTTTCAGAAGGTTAAACTCCTGTAATATGAATATAACCTGTAAAATGTATAATTGAAAGCATCTATAACTAATTTAAAACACTGTTTATTTTTATTTTTTGAAATCTGTCAAGTACTAGTTTAAAAGTATGCAGGAGAAACTTTTAAAATTTCTTTTTAATCTTCCTACAAGCATTTATTACACATTAGTTCACTTTTATCTATGAACATTTAAATCAGTATTGGCGGCTTATCTACAAAACAAACTAGTTTTTTTTCTGCATAATATAGGAGGAGTAAAATCCTATAAAGAAAATTTTAGATGAATTGTAAAATTTAGAAAATTAAAACAGCAATTATGATAATATTTTAAATAATGATGAATGCATTTTAATTTTAATTTGAACAGTAATTTTAGGTCGCATGTAAAGTGCCTAATATTTTTGAAATAGTTTCAAAATTATTAGCAATGCTATTGAAAAAGTTGGTGTTAAAATAGCATGATCATTTTCTAAGACTATTTAAGGCTAAATTTTCAAATGAAGTTTCAGTCTATTTTTTTTCCTTCAGGAATAGTTAGAAAATCATCATAGGTATGATGTTATACATATCTTAAGATTTATAGACCAAAAAATATAACTTTTCAAACATTGTTGACTAAATATATTTTAGAAAAATTAGACAAATCAGAAAAATCTTCATAAAAAAAACTATTTACCGTGATGCAGGTGGCTCAGTACTGATAGAAACTGCACGATACTTTTCATCTTTTCCATCAAAAATCTCATCTACCTCTGTTGCCCGAAGTAAAGTAATATTGGTAGCAAGACTGTGTGGTCCCAACCCTTAAATTGAAACAAACAATTAAATGCTTTATGAAAATAAAAAGCTGTAAAATAGCAGTATAAAAATACAAATTATAAAATTGAAAGAAGAGTCTAATGATACAAGAGCTGGAATGAGCTACACTGTACCGAACAAACAAGATTTGTAATTCTAGGTAAACTAGTAAAAAAAATTTCAATCTAAGATTGCCAAAAAGGAAAAGTGAAGAGTATAAAAACATCCCACTAATCTAGAAAACTTTTTTCTCAATTTAATTTCTTCTTTAAAATAAAATCTAACAATTATTAAAAAAGACTTTTTCAGAAAATTTTATATTTTTAGTTAATATAGGTAGATTAAAACAAACTGATATCCAAAACTTTTAATTTCAAAAATAGTATTTTATCTTAAATTTTTTTATCAAGAAGTGATATTAAAAATTTAATAATCATAAAGGCATGTTTTCCACAAAACTAATTTTGGCTGTTATTTGAAGGTATGTAAATGCTCAAGATTATTAAATTGTAGAGATTAAATGCTAAAAAATATATTGGAAGTAAAATTATTAGTCAAAGAGTGCAATTGTAATAATATACATTTATTCATAAAACTGGATAGATTTGATAGCAAAACAAAATTTCTAAAATTTACAATTCAGAAAATTCTTACCACCAAAAGTATTACTTCAGAAGAGGAATAAAATATATTTAATGAAATTGTAAAAGAGTAAATAGTAAAATTTCCCCCCCCCCTTTTCAACTTTGAACTGTAACTTAAATTTCTATGAATTAATAATAAGTTAAATATAAAATAAAAAACTAAGTACAAAGGGAAAAATTCTATGACTGATTAATTTCTCCTTCTCTCTCTTTTTAATATGAGTTTTTGTTTGCTAATGCTTAAAAATAAATGAATAAAAGAAAAGGCAAGCTGGAAAACACATATGTATTACTTGGAAGAATTTCAAAAATATTTTAGGAAAAAAAAAAAGAGAGCAAAAATACAATTCTTAATTAGCTGGGATGTTTAGAAATATTTTGGCCCAGAGTAGCAAATATTTGTGCAAGTTTTAGATCATAAAAAAGTAGAATTAATATACAACAGGACATTAATAAGTTAAATAGTACAAAAGATGTAGAAGGGATATAAATTTTAATGTTATTTTACGTTTAATGGCAACCGGTGATGCAGGAGGAAAGAGAATCTTAAATGACTCAGGGGCAGCAGGATAAATATAATACAGAAGGAAGGGTTAAAAAGAAATCGGTCTTCTCGCACTTCATTCTTGGGAGGGGGGTGATTCCAAATAATACAATCTTGGTTTGATATTCTATTGTACCCAGATATATTTTACATAACTGTTTTTTGTTCAATTTAACTTATTTGCAAATCAATTAACTTATTTATGGTTTAAGTAAGAAACATTGTAATCTATAAGCTTTTTGATGTTTGGCCATGAAAGTTTTATGAGATTCCATCACCAAGAAATAAAAGCAACATGTCAAACAAATTTTGGTTAATAAATATCAAAAAAAATAGTGCTTAGTATATAAAGGGTGAATAATGTGCTATGAGTGAGAAACAAAGAAAAGACAACACAGAGAAATATTTTATTTGAAACAAACAACAGAATAGATGGAACATTAATACAGAGGCATTTACAGTTCACATAGAAAAATAAGCAAAGAGTGCTCTATTGTTATTATATATATAAGAGAGACAATTCAACATTTAACAGAAAAGAAAATTAATAAGTCCAGTATAAAGATGCAAAACAAGTTACAAATACAGTTTGAAATCACATATTTAATTCCATATTAAATATAAATTACTACAATAGTTTCCTTATCATTAGCTTAAGATAAAAACTAGAATTATTTGTAAAATATTCAAATATTAATTTACGAAATAAACCTCTTTTATAGTAACATATTATTCTAGTGGTTTTATTTATTAGCATGGTATAAAACAAACATTATAAATGGATAGTAAAAATGGTTTACCCAAGTTAAAATATATATTTAAGTGTTGCTTATTATTGAATAAAATTTCTTACCCGGAAATTTCTCAGATTTTAAAAACAATTGGCAGAGTGTGAAAACCAGGAAAAAATTAAAAATAAAATATCTGAGAAAGATTATTTTATTATCCTAGAAATAGACGGTCATAATGGTAATGAGAATATAAACTATTTAGATGTAACTAAATATAAACTAAAGGTAAAGTGGAAAACTTCTTAGGAGAGTTTCAGGTATATTATATATACGTATAGGATTATAAATATGCTTATGCATTTTAATTCAACAGAGCAGAAAATAAAGAACAAAATTTTAAACCAAAACTGTAATAAAAAATAGCATGAAATTCAATTAATTATAAAACTAGCACTTATTGTGTTTGTTACGTAAATAATGAACTGTAAATGTAAAATATTTGGGATTTACATTTCAAACACTAATATAAAAAGTTATATTTTTGACAATAACAAAAAAAACTATCTTTTAGTAACTACAAATAGCGAAAGAGAAAGTTAAGAATAAAACTAATTTTAACAATGAAAAATTTGCTCTGTTAAAATTAAAACAAATAAAAAATAAATAAATACATATCTTAAAAGAATAAAATAGAAAATTTCCTTATTCTAAGTATAATTAAAACTATCCAGTAAACAAAAGAGTAAATTAAAATCTTAACCTTTATAATTATAATTATTGTTAAATATCCCTAAATTCAGTAGATTGATTATCATATGTAAAATTTAAAAAACTTTAAATTAAATGGAAATACAGTAGATATAGCACAAATACATTGTGATTTTACCTTATGCACAATCATATACCTGATCATTACAATGGTAGAAGAGTTTTAAATGCAAGAAAATAGCGAACTTAAGAGTAAAGCCAGAAAAAAATGTATGCTCAAATTTTCGGTTACTTCCAGATTTAAATGTAGTAAAAAAGCATAATACTAAATTTTGTTTGTTACATGTCGATATTGTTTGTTACGTTTTGCAAAAAATGTTAAAACTACTTGAAGTTTAAATTTATATATTTAACATAGGTAGGCCCCAAAATACACTCAATAATATTAGTAAACTGTTACTGACTTTTTTTTAAAATTAACTACGATAGACATTAAATAATAACTAGCATTCCCTAAATAAAATAAAAAGAAGAAAATTCACGAATTTGAATGTGATCACAAAATATCATTATCAAGTATATTAATAGCTTAAGAAAAGGATAAAGCATCAATGCTGATTTAAATGTAATACTATTATCAAAAACTATTGACAACAGTAACGTACAGTGCACAAAATAAAAAACGGACCACCCTGACGTCAAACATATTGATTAATTACAGAAGGCAATATTTCAAGTTACAGAATCAGACACAAAAACGTAGGTACTTTCTCTTAATAAACATAGCTTTTTTTCTTCAATGAATTCGGATTTCTGACCCCAAAATATTGGGGATAGCTGCAACCTGGGAAATATGGTCGCCATAGTTTAGTCAGCAAGCCAAAGTTTGAACCCCTTATTGTTAAGTTTACTTTTAGCATATTTTGCCATATCTCAAGAATTGTTTAAGCGAATTGAAAATTTTTTGCACATTACTATAAAATTTGTTTGTCTACAGATAATTCCATACAAAAAACAAACTTTAGAAATTACGTAGTATTTTTATTATTCCATTTAATAATAGTCGAAAAAATTTTGAAATGGAAGGTGTTCTATTTTTTATAACATTTTAATAATTTTACATGGCAAAATACAAGATTTGAGCGAAATCGTTCGGATAGTTAATGAGAAATCAAATTTTTAAAATGTTGTATATTTAAAACTCAGAGCTATGCAAGCGATTTTGCCCAAATTTTGTATTTTACAATGAACAATCACTTACTTGAAGATGACGTAAAAAATCGTATACCGTACAATTCAAATTTTTTTCGACATTATTAAATAAAATAATAAAAAATAATAAATGTTTAATAAAATTTATTTTTTACACGGAATTATCTTTGGATAAACGAATTAAATAATTTTATGTGAAATTTTTTCAATTTGCTTGAAAGGTTCTCAAGATATGGCGAAATACGCAAAAAATTTAAATTAACATTAAAGGGTTCAAACTTTAGATCACTCTCCTGACCAAACCATGGGGTCCACACTTCCCAGATTGCAGCTACCAATATTTTTTGGGTCAGAAATCCGAATTTGATGAAAAAAAGGTATGTTTAGTCAGAGAAAATGCATTTATATGTCTGATTTCATAACTTAATATATCGTCTGCACTAATTAATTAGTATATTTGAAGTCACCCCCACGAACCATGAAGATTGAGTCCTAGAACGTGAAGTTCCAGTCATTAGATCAAAAGTTATTCAAGGTAGTCCTTCTTCGGAGCACTGTACTTTAATCAGCAGGATAAAACAAAATTATAGTTGTTACCGAGCCCGCCTGACAGAGTGCATTAAAAATTAAAGCATGAAAATTTTAAAATTTGTTTAACAAATGGCAACAGAACAAGAGTAAATAGAATTAAATAATTACTATTGGTTGGTTCACTCTCAGAAGGTACAGTCTAAGTCCTGAACATTTTAATCAGAACTGTACATTTCCACAGTTAAATATTGAATGCTCAGACAATAGTCTGTCACTCGTGAAAACAATATTCAATTGATGTACAATAATTTATAATCAACAGAATTTAACACTCAGATTAATAGTAATTATTTTATTCTAGTCAATATGAAGTATACACACAATACAAAAAAATTTAAGCTACCAACTCTATTATTGACATTGATGCCTTACAACTTGCAACAGAAATATTACGCGAGGGCACTAATTTTGATTTATTGTTATTGGCCACTACAAACAGGTTTGAAAATTTTAAAACTTTAAGAGTTTGCTACAACATCTGCTTAAAATATAGCTCATTCAGAATGCACTACAGATTTGTTTGTTTCTCTAGGAAAATTGCTTTTTCCCTGCAAAAGAAAATATATTCTTATTTCATTCTTAAATATTAAAATTTATGTCATAAATTAAAGTTAGCATTTTGCAAACTATTTACACTTAAATTTAAAAATACTTTTATAACTAAAAATTTTGTGCAAACAAGTGATTAAAGTAGTTAAATTTTTAATGATTTACCATCATTACTAAATAATCATATTTTACTTTTATGCATTATCTTCTATTCAAATGCAATATTTCTTGCCTTACTTTATGCAATAGGTACAACAAGGAATTTCCACAATTAATAAAATTGGAGAGAACTTTTTTAAACATGACAATTGATAAAATGCAGTAGTCACAATGGATACACGTTATATAATATATTTGCAACTTTCAGTTAGCTTGAAAACTGAGCAAAGATTGGCAAATAAAAAAACTGCAAGTGAAAAACTAAGTTTAACAAATCATGCAATTAGCATACAGCTATCAAGCAAAAATAAAATTCACTTTAAGAAATTAAAACCTGAACTCAGTAAAAGATTAGAAGGGCAAAATAAAGAATATTATTATTCATATGCAAGCAAAAAATAAAAAGAATCATATGTAACTATATCACTTAAAAGAATAATCTACAATTTTCCAAATGTACTTAACATTTATTCCTTAATAAAGGTGCACAACCTGCAGTTTGTGGGCCAGATGTGGCCTGCCAACTGTTGTGCAAGTTGCCCTTTACTCAAAAAGGTTGTGTACCCCCACCTTTAATAGATAATCATAAAAGTTTTTGATAAATAATACTTATTACCTAACTTATATTCTTAGAATTTAAATAATGAATCAAATGCAACAGTTCGACGAATGCGAAATTTTTGTTTCGGGATTTAATTTTTTAATTCATAATCTAGAAGAGAGAAAATCTAAGAATAAATTTATCTCTTGAATACCTTATAAACAGTCCTGTGATTTACAGTGAAAATTAAACTGAAAAAAAAAATTATTAATAAAAAAAATGACCAAGAAGTTAGGAAGTCTTTCGTTCCGAAGAGCTGCAGTTTTTGAAGTCTAGAGGAATCACTCTGTATCTAAAACTTCAAATACATTTTCAATTCTAAAATATTATAAATGATTAATTTTTTCCCTCAAATCCTCATCTGGAAAAGGTTGTGCACCCCTACTAAATTCAACAAATGTAGCATTATATAGTGAAATATTATGGATTAAGTGACAGAGAAAAGAAGCATAGATATATTGTTTATATATGGTTACAGTAGTTTTTTTTAAAAAAAAAATGTATTTTCTGATGGAATCTGCCACGTAACTACAAGGGTATTAAAAAAAAATCCAATGTCACAGGGAATAATTTTACCTTTGACATCTGTTGATAAATTAGGGTCATCAAGGTTAGTTGTTCCAGCTTTCTTAAGTAGTCTGTTTTTCGCATCAATTCCCATTGTTCTTGCCTGTAAACCTACAATTAAAGATTTAGAAATTGTTGGGGTAAGTGGTCATCACTCTTTGACTGAAAACCTCTCTTTTGTAAATAAAAAATAAGGCTATTTACTTCTTTATGGTTATTATTATTTTTGTACTTTCAAAAGTTTGCTATCAGTTCAATTTAAAATCAGTTAAGTTATATTTCTAGTTTTTGTGACATAATAAAAAGCACATGGGCATGGTAATTAACTGATACTTTTGTACTCTGCTTTAACAAAGTATTACCATGAACATAATTTTTCAGGCCAAAATATTTAAATAGAGATGAGCATTTAAATTAAATTAAAAATCCAGTCTTAAGTGATAGAAACTTTTTTTCTTTTTCCTTGGAAAATAATAAATAATTTTGTCACAAAGCCTTCAAATAACGTTAAAGCGTTCAAAATAACGTTCAAAAGTTATTTTCATATAACGTCCAATTAACTAAGAAACTTGCTCACACATTTATATACATTTTTGATTCCTTAAACAGCAATAAATTAAAAATATATAAAATATTTACGCATTATTCTCTGTCACTTTCAATAGTAAAAATTCTAATTATTTCTAATAGGAGGAGACTTAATCTATTTCCCACCCTCCAGTCTTCTTACTTTGTTTCTTTGAAATAAGAGGCAAAAAATAAATAATTTACTAATGCTAATTTAAATTAAAAGATTATAAATAGGAAAAAAAGGAAACAACAATGGCTATTTTGCAATAAAATGCAGTGCATAACAGAGAAAACACAAATCATAAACCATGCAATTTGCATAAGCATTTCTATAAAGTAAAAATCGTAGATGCTTACCTAATTATGTAGCAGATTGTAGTAGCCTGTACATATCCTCTGTTTTTTTTAGAAACATTTAATTTTTTTTTACAATGAGCACATATCTCTTTAGCTAGTAAGAACAATGAAGAATTGCTTTCTTTAATTTAAAAAGCGCAATATACACTCAGGAATTATTAGTGATTGTCGCATATGAAAAAAAAACAACAACTGACAGATGGATATTAGAAATAAACCAAATAAAAAAAGGCTTGACGAATTATAAGAATACTATGCCCTAAAGCAGAAAGTGTTCTTATCTATGATGTACGTAACAAAATCAATTTATGTTTCAAGGGATTAATGGCAATATTAAAGTCTGCACACCAAGTTAGGAGATCTCAATCGACATCAGCATTTCTTAGATTAAGACAAAATTTTGTAAGGAATGTCAAATAAGCTTGATACTTATTTTAGGGATAGGATACATTTTGACTACACAAACATGATCACAAATCTGACTGAGCAATGTCATTCTCTTTTTATTTCATTATGTATCTAGACATATTTTAATTTCAAATATTTTTTTCCCCTTTTCTTAGAAAATAAAATTATTTTACATTTAAATAAATAATAATAAAACTAGTGAGAGTTGTTTATTTCTTATTGCAGAATATCTTTAACTATAAAAACTAGAACATTAGATCTGTTTCAAACATTAGATATATCTATGTTTCTGGGGTTCAGGTAATTACAGGAGTTGAAATAGACAGTTATAAAAATTTATTTCGTAATGTAGGTGTTTAGTCAAACTTTTAAATGTTTTTTTTAAAAATCCTTTGTAAGGGAAGTTATATAGGCAACAAGTCTTCTGGCAGCTCAATAAAAATATGCCTTGCTATTAAACTTGTCAGGAAAACGGTTAAAAAACAAAAGCGCTGGGCTGTTTGTCAAATGAATAAAGTTCATAAAAGCTCCCGAAGTAGTTAGAAGCATTGACCGTTCCAATATGACATAAGTGTACCTTGAGAAAGTCACGTTGGGTGTACAGTCTAAAACTGGTAGTGAAAACGCAAAAAAGAGTGGATAGAGTAACAATCAGTTCCAGGTCTTATCCCTTCAAACTACAGCACGGAGAGTATTTTGAAATTTATTATTTATTATATAACAGATTTGATGGTGACAGAGTAAAGTCTGGCTGCTGTAAATTGCCTTTACTTTTTACAAGATTATCTGCTTTTTCATTTCCTGAGATATTACAGTGGTTGGAACCATTGAAGAATAATTTTCTAACAGGTAGAAATTACTTGATTAAAAAGCATTTCACAGTCTTCCACAAGGTAACACAGTTATTAAATGAGAAATAATGGCCAAAATTGTAGACTAGGAGTCAATAAAAATAACTTCAAGCTGTGTGCTCAAATTCAGAAGATTGAGTATGGTACGTTTCATGGCCCCAATCTCAGCATCAAAGTTTGTGGCATTAGAGCTCACAGGAAAAGATTTGTCAAACAATTCCTCAAAATATAGGCCAGCCCCAGTTGAGCTTCCTGTTGCAGAACCATCTGAGTAAGTATGGCACCATTCATTTCTTAGGTAATTTGTCAAGATGATCTCCGAAGAATGGGACATGAGGATCTCAGGGATAGCATCAGATTCCTTTTCTGAAGAAACTTTTAAGATAAGACGTCAAACGAGTATTCTCTTTTGTATGAGTACTCTCTACCGCGTGTACGATTGAGCTTTTGAATTTTCATTTATTTAATTTATACATACTATTCTCGGTAGCATTATAGTACTTTAATAATAGTCCGCAATTGCTCCTTGGGCTCAGCATTTTATTGAGCTCTTTGCTTAAGGACAGCATATAGCAAGATTTTAATCAAAAATATGGGTATCAGAAGAATGTTTGAAGTAAATTGCGACATGTTTAGCATAATTCAAATACATAATAGCTTTTTTTTAAGGTGTATGCTTCAATACTAACTATTTCAATGTAACTGCAATGTAAAAATACCAATTAGGATACAATCAAAATTAATACTCAAATCTTAGTGTATATCAATACTTCTTATACCATTAAAAAGATTATGCTGTTTACTTAGATTAAATTGTTTGATAAAGTAAAATTTAACAAAATTTAAGAGTTTGAAAGTAATTAGAGCTATAAAAAACGTAGGTTATGATCAATGTATTTAGTGAAAATACAACATGTTCAACTCTAATAAGCTTTGAATTTGTAAGATTGTAAGCCGTAATTATTTACATTTAACAAGGTTCTCTAGGAAGAAAAAAAAATCTGGTGACTGGCATTAGCGTAAATTTCTGATTGATATTATAAAAAGTAATTTTAAAATCGCGAAGATTAGTTAACAAAAGTGAAAAATAGTTAACTTAGAAATATCTTTTTTAGAAAATTTCTTTTTACATTTTGATTAAATATGACTGAGAGTGGAGATTTCGTTACAAATTCAGATTTGTAGCAAAAGAATTAATAAATCATTGAGATACATTTGCCTTTCATTATTTTATTTGGTTGAAATAAAATCTATTCAATACTTTAAATATGACATTAGCTCACTTGAATTTTAAATCATGCTTTTGAGTCTTTATTGTATCGTCCACAGCTCAGGTTGATTTCATCGAAAATATAGGCAGTGTTTTGATCTTTTTTGGTAATTATTGCTATGAATTTTAATTCGGTTTTTAAAATTCTAAGGTCTTTGATTACTCCGTTATTACTATTGATATTCTTATGATTTTTTTTCGCGAGTCATGCATTAGAATATTTACTTTTTGATGCAACAATTCTATCGTTTTTTTCAATTTTTTGGCAGTCATTGCTAATGATTTCCTCAAAGTTCTTAAAATAATATATTTTTAATATGAGTACGATATTATGAGTAATGAAAAGCAAATCTCTAAATGAAACACTCATTTGAGTAACCCTTTTTCAGGACTAATGAATTGCGTGATTTCGCCACTGATCTTTTTTCGGTAGTTACTGCCATGATTGCCATCACCCTTTCAGTTTCTTATTATTATTGTGATGAGGATTTACAAAAGGCGAAAAAGGAAATGATTGGTAAGTTACACCACTGTCAAAACAGGATAATATCAACCATAACATTAGAATATGTATTCCTTTATTTTTAAAAAAAAATTATATTTATTATTAAAAAAAAATACAGTTTTATTAATTATTTTATTTGTCATAAAAGCTTTTTTCTTTTTTTGTAAACACTATATATATATATATATATATATATATATATATATATATATTGCACAAAAAAATATTTTAAGATTTCTCCTTGCTTTTAAGATCTGTCACGGAAATAATAATTTGGATTTCGTATTAATTATGAGTACCACGAGTAATTTTATATACAATATATTATGAATAGCGTAAAATAAAAACAAATATAAGAAGAAAAATTGAAATTGTAAAACTTTGCATAAAAGAGAAACTCGAGCTTTCATAACTTTCATGGACCAAACATTCAAAAATACAACTTCTAAAATGAATAATTTATGTAATTTTTACTGGATCTACGAGATCATAAGCAGACACTCCAGCTTAATAAACTATTGTCAAAACATACAATTTTAATGAAATTTATTTTAAAGACTAATTAAAATCATTTAGTCAAGAATATAAAAAGCTTTATTAACTAGAATAAGGTTAAATCATCATTAAAAAAGTTAAAAATAATTCAGTGCAATTTTATGAGGTAAGAATATTAGTATATAGCTAGTCTGATCAGAATCTCAAATTTCTATTTTTAGATTATTACAGATAGAATTTAATAACAATTGATTATAAAATCTATTATTTCTCAACCAAAATCAAATGATTGAGAATGCCTAACACATATTTGTTGAATAAATGCATGTTCGAAATAATCCTCTAATACAGTAGAGAACCATTTATCCGGTATCCAGAAAACCGGGAAACCAGAAAACCGGGAAAAATTTTGCTCGATTTTCCCGCCATTTTGAACTAGAATGAAAAAAGAGGAAATTGAACTCATCCTTGAAGTTGAAGAGAGGAAAATGTAAGGAAGGGGAAAAAATTTTCCCCCTTTACCCAGAGAAACGTCATTTCCTCCGTGACCTTGAAGGCAGGGAAGAGAGGATTGTTTTATTTTTTCCTTTAGGCCGTCAATCAAACTCAAGGGTGTGGCATGCTGATTTCGTTTTCTGCTTGATTTACGAGGGGGGGGGGGAAATGCATTGCATGCATATCAGTGAGCAGAAAAAGAAAAGAGAAAAATATATTTATTTGACATCGATTAATAAAAATAAAATCTTTTTCTTTTGAATAAATTCTCATTCTTTGGAAGTGCGGTATCAATTGCAAGTTTTTCTTGGTGTGGAATCACATCTGCTGTAATAAAAAATCTTGTTTTTATCAACAAAAAAATAAAATAAAAGGAGAATTGTTTATTAATCTAAACATAGGATTATTTTATGAAGCAGATTGCAGTTTTGTTTTTCTGATTCCACTACGTTTGATTTTTTTTCTTTTCGCGATAAACTTCGCACTCAATAAATTAATTCTTTTTATTCATAAATTTTATCACTAGGTTTTTTTTTTGAATTCCGTTGATCTTGCCTTGTTCCGGGTTTTAATATTTATGCTAGTGCCTTTCTTAACTATCGTTTCGGTTCGATAATTTTCAAGTGTTTTTATTTAGATTAATAAGTTTTCCTTTTATTTTATCGTTTCCTCCCGTATAATTAGGTATGATATATATTGCGTTATTTAATCATTGGTTTTGTTTATATTATTTAATTTAGGAATTGTAATTATTTTTAAAAAATAAATATGAGAATTTTGTATTTTTTAAACTTGATTTTCTTGTCTAAACTTGCAATTTTTTTTTATTCTTTTAAATGTTATATATCTACCATTTTTTTTTTCTTTTTAAAGTTAGGAGTACCTTTCTTTTTTCTTTTACTTTATGCATTACACTTTTTCCTTGTACTTCGGGTTCGATAAAACATCGATTAACGACACGTTTTGGTCGATCCAGAAAACCGGGAAATTCAGATATCCGGGATAGCGATGGTCCCGATCATCCCGGATAATTGGTTCTCTACTGTACATGTTTTAAGATTTGCTACTGAAGATATAAATCTGCATTTTGATAGAAAAGAAAAAGAATTCATTCTTCTAAATTAGTTGCCAATCTTACGACCATCACTGAATAGCAAGCAAAAAACATTTAATCTTGTGAATAACAACCATACTTTTTTAGAAGAGGGGTAAAAGTTCACAAACTAATTACAGTGGGTTTTTAAATATCTCAATCCAAAATGAAATCAATATGTTTCAGTGATTTTTAAAAAACTAAAAAAAAAAAAAAGCAGTCAGTGTCAAATTTTCAAATGAACACCCGTATATCTTTAATGAAATTTTTTAATTATCATGGCAACTAAAAAGGAGAAAAAAAGTTAGATGGTAATGATTAATTATTAAATAAAAAAAAAAGGATCAGTATAACATTTAATGAGCAGGTCTAGGTTAAGGCAAATAGTCATGGCTACTACTCAATTTTTTTTTTACTAAATAAATATTAAAAACTTACATCTGAATGAAAAAGCTTTTTTATTTTTGTAGATTTAAGGTTTTTAATAAATAATTATTGTTAAAGTAATAAATATTGTTAACAATATATAGTTATTGCTTTTAAGTTCTGAGGTTGTACTATCTCTGTTTATTAGAATAAATTTAAATATTCAACACAAATATAACTATTACATACTTCAAATGTTAAATGCATTTCAAAATATATAAATTTTAGTAACAAGAAAATAGGTATCAATAACTAACATACCAAGAGATGCAATTTTTCTTCTTTCATCAACAGTTACTAAACGACGCCATAAAGAAGGATATCGCTTATACAATGAGCCTCTAAACATACGCAAGTAATTTCCAACCTGTGAATACACACTTGTTAATGATATGAAAATTTAAAAATCTATTAATTTAAGAGTATAAAAAGCCTTAATTTTAGTAGAAAACATAATCA
Organism: Parasteatoda tepidariorum; assembly: GCF_982258835.1. Classification (NCBI taxonomy): domain Eukaryota; kingdom Metazoa; phylum Arthropoda; class Arachnida; order Araneae; family Theridiidae; genus Parasteatoda; species Parasteatoda tepidariorum. Next base: position 64,085,462 of record NC_141756.1, on the reverse strand, counting down.
AAGATCATTTACTTTAAGAAACAGAAAGGCTTATCCTTAAAAATAAAATTGCAGTCATCGAAATTATGACAAAATAGGTCATAGTTAGTAGCAAAAAATTCATTGGTAATAGCATTTCTTGACATTAGCTTGAATTTTTTAAGGTATATACTAAACATAAATAGTTAAGTTATTAAATCATAATTATAGCTAAATGACAAATAATTAGCAAAATATTTCTTAACATCTTACTTGATGAAATTCATTAATAATGAATAAAAACATTAAATTTTATATTTAAATAAGAATAAATTCAATATATTTTCTTTGATTTTAGAAATAATTGAAAAGTAAATTTTAAAAAGTAAAAGTAATAAATTTTTAATAGGAACTTGTTATCGTGTAAAATTTGAGCTTTTTTTTCTTATACAGTCACCAAAAATTTTCTAGTATTTCGAAAATTGCAACTTGAAAAAAGCATTTCAATAACTATCAAAACATATTTAATTAGTTATTAATGTAGTTTTTTAAGTCATATGAGTTTTTTTTTTTAATGTTTTTATTATTTTGGCATAATGCTGTTTACCCCTCCTTCATATAGTAACTGCATAAAATGTAGTTTATAGATAAAATATATAATTGAATACTTCAGAGTTTGTGTCAACTCTACTTTGAATCTCTTTTAATGATATTTAATCTTCTTATCTTGCTCTGATAGTTTTTGATGTTCATCAGTTTGAAGAATTTAAAATGGCTGTTTTATATGCAAACATGCATTAAAAAATAATGATGTAAAAAATGAATCAACCAAAATAATAATGTAAACAATAAACAAGACCAACTTGAAGCCATCCCAGGGCTAACCTCTACATGTTTTTTTAAATAATTTTTCCGATTTAATAACAATTGACGATTGTAGTTGGCGTTGCAGATCACGACACGGAAATGTCCCTTAATTTCAAAATAAAGAATTCAAATTTTTTATAAATAAAAAACCGCAGCACAGACTTCAGAGCATGATGCATATTTCTAACACTATTTTCACTCCAAGGCTTATTATGAAATGTTGGAAGTATGCAAAAATAACCTAATTAGATTTGAAGTTCTTGTACAACTAATAATTCCAATGATTAGTGGGATACAAGAAAAATGATTAAAACCTATTATAAAAAGAGGTTATTAGTTGATAGACATCACACAGAATAGAGGATACCTCTCATTATAACACTCTCTAGGAAACTTCAGAGCATGTATTTAACTTTAACACACTGATTTATGAAAGTAAAATAAAATAATTTATCTCTTTTAAATCAAAGCTTCATGAAACATATAGCAAAATGTAACCCCAGACGCTAAATTATTTACTCAAAATATATTTACTTCTGATCCGATGTAATAATACTCTCCATTTTCTTCTAATTGAAATGCTATAGGTTTTTCCCCAAACGTTCGCATAGCCATACTTTGAAGTTTTATGAAACAATTTTAAACAATGTAAAAAATTTTAATAGTTGGCCTGTTTTTTATTTATTGCTTTCAATCAAGTAGTAAGCAGACGGTTTATTATTCCGGGAGATGAGAGACGCTTTCATTAAAACAATGTTGCCAAAAATAAAAAATCAAATTTTCGAGCATTTTATTTTTAATTGAAAGGAAAATATGAGCAATTAAAAATTATAAATGGTCAAAATTTTGCAATTTTCTAATCTAATAAGCATTTAGCTGAAAATTTAGATGTGAATTTATTTGTTTGTTTCTTTTTTATGGAATTTATGATAAAGTTTTGGCAATCTTCTAATTATAGTCACATGGTATTTATTTATAACGTTGGTTGTCTGCTTAACCAGTAATAAGAAACTTCAATTTCTTATTCTTAGAATCCTATATAGATGTTTTAAAAATGGTCCATTCTTTTATAATTGCTGAAACTAACTCCCAAGTATTGTTTTCATCTGTTTTTAATTTTTTAGAGGATCCTGATGATCGTGAAAAACAAATTAAATATTTTGCTCAACGAGTTAAAAAGGAGTTTGAGTTTAATACATCTGTATCAAGTAATAACTTCGACGATTTCTCTGAAGCTTATATTGTTGATATTGAAACAAAAGGAATTTTGAATTTAAAACTGAAGAATGTTGAAAAACAGATAGTTTGGCATTCATATTATGGCTGTTTATATATTCTAGTATGTGATCAAACTGATAACCGGATATTAGCAGCCAGTACTTTGTTTTTTCTTATAAAAACGATAAAAGATCTTTTGCCAAAGATAACTTTGTCACATTCCGAGATTGTTCAAAAAGCAGATGTTATATCAGTGGTTGTCAATACTTTTATGCCATGTGGTCAGTTATTATTTATAAATAATCAGGCTGCTCAACAACTTATTAAAGACATTCAGAAAGCAATTAGATAGAAGATAATTTTTTGTATTTATAATTGAAATTTTTTTTTTTACGATTCTCTTTTGCAACTACAGTTGAATATCATTGTACATTATTGTTTTTTGTGATGCAAATTGGAAATCAAATGTATGCCTACAGTTGTTTTCTTTCTTTTTAAAAAAAATTTCTGTGTATAAATAAGGAAATGCTAATTATTCTAAAATATATTGTTTTAAACTACTCTCTCTTTAACCATAAGTGAAATTTTCCTTTGTGAGGAAATTGTGATAAGTCACAAATACCTTCAATTCTGCAAAAAAAGGTATTAAATATTAGTAGAATTTTAATGTAAATAAAATATTTTCCTAAATGTTTTTGGTTCCACCTTTTTTTAATAAATAATTATATGAAGAATTTAGTGAATGAAGCAGTAAGTGACATTTTTAAGAGTACTTATTAATCAAGGAAAATATCATAAAGTGTTCACATCCATATGGGTATGTTTAATGTAACAGAATTGATTTTACTTTCACTTTAATTTTAACACAACTAATCAATATTAGTTTGAGTATGCTTGCATGACTTTTATTTGAAATTAGATAGTGGTATATATAAAATTAGGCAAGAAATTATTAGCTTACCTTCTAATAAATCTATAATAAAATAGTTTGAATATCACTTTTTTTCCTTCCCTTATTGTCCTGATTATAACAACTCTGAAAGTGCCACTTACCTGTTATCCCCTCAACTCTTCATATGTTAGTGAATGTGGCATTCTGCACTTAATATTAAACATTCATAAATAGAATAGAAAATTTAAGATTTGTTAACTTCTATTTATAAGAGGATTGATTTAAAGTTATTCTTTTCCTGCTCTATAGCCCGCTATAAAATAAAATTCCACATTACTATTTTTAATTTTTTTTCAGGTTTTCCTGAATCTGGAGCAGCCATTTTAGCTTTGGTCTTCTTCATTTCTAATTCTTATATATTACCTAATGTTGGAATAAAAACAAATTGCAATAATTTGCTAATTTCAATGAAAACTGATGTCTTGTAGTAGAAAATTTAAATAAAAAGAAACTATAATTTTTTTAAATTTTGTACATGGATGGCAGGTTTCAGTTTTATGATGTTTTGATACATTAGAAAATTTATATAAAAAGAAAATTATGGTTTCTTTTACTTTATAGATCTGTGTCAACTTCAGAAAACCATGCACAAAGACATCATTTTAACATAACTAATTAAAACTAATAACCACATCAATCGCATGTATTTTAAATTACTAACTTTGGTATTGCTGTTTAATTTCAACTTAATACTTACTAAATTTGTTACCTTATTAATTAAAACCTTTTAAATTAATTTAAAATTTGCATTTTAGTTTTAGAGCTTTTTTTTCTAAGTTTCTTAAAACCTACACATATTTTTATGAGGATGTAAACAGACCTATATAATATACAATTAGTAAAATTTTCAGCGAACGTGAGGACACTGTTTTTATTCTTACTAAAACAAATTTGCCTCTTCAAGGAAAATTCTTTGTCTTTTTTTGTATCCTCAAGAAAAAAAATTTTTTTACGCTTTTTCCTACCACTGCAAATGCAATTTAAAATTACATTCACATGATTTAAAATCACACATCATGATTCGCATTTAAGCGATTTAAGATTGCACATAGTGTTTCGTATTTTCATGATTTTATATCAAATATTGCATTTCAAATTTAACTTTTTAAAAGCCACTTTTATTATTGGTGTTCAAGTGACTTAAAATATATATATCGGGATTCATATTTACGTAATTTTAAAATCAAACATTGAGATTTGTATTAACTCAATTTTAAAACTAATCATCGAAGTTTTCATTCCCACAGTTTTAAAATTAAATGTTTGCATTCATATCTGTGTGATTTAAAAATTACACATTGAGATACATACTCACAAAATTTAAATAAAATTTGCATCAATATTTTGTTGATAACATTCTGTGGATAAATGCTTCCTTTATCCACTTTTTTTGGCTCAAATTTTAGATACCTTTTCAATTATTTTTCCTCGTGTCATTTTTAGATTTCTATTTACAGATTTTTTTTTTTTTTTTTACCAAAGTCATTCCTGTGGAATGATTCAATATTAAAGTTCTAGAAAAATTAAACGTTTTCAAAATCTGTGATTTTCAAACAAATTTTTCCAAAATGAGGTGGCGGTGAAAAGGTTGAAGCTAGTTACAAGAGTTAATTGATGCATGCAGATAGTTTTTCATCTTATCTAAGACTGGATGTAAATAATTATATTTCAATTTAGTAAAACAAATGTTGCAACAGTTACATTAGTATTTTGTTTTTCCAGAAGGATAAAATTTTTTAAATAATTTATCAGAAATATGAATTACATAATAGAAAAAGCAATATAAAATTTAAACATTTTTGTTTATTTGAACTTTAGACTAATTTTATTACATTTTTTATAATTTTAATGATTTAACTGATCTTATCTGGTTGGGAAAAACATTTTATATAATCAGGGGTCTGTCCAGACATTTTGTGAAAAGTCCGTTTTTGTAAAATTGAGAAAAAATTACTCGTAATTTGTGAATATAAAATAAACGTTAAGTCAAATTTTTTCAACCAGGGTCCGCTTTTGTGAATTTGCGCAAATAGGGTCCTTTATTTCAAAAAAACTTTTTCAAGGAGTTTTTAAATTGTAAAGACATACAAGATTATGCTCAACACTGTAAAATTATATTTGAAAAAATTAAATTTTAAAAAATAAACAGCAATTGCAGCTACTAAATTAGTGATGCAACATATAAATATTTGTTATTTAGCCTATACTGCTTTATGCAGAATATTCATTTTGGGCGAATAAAGGAAGAAGTGTCTGCCGAAGACAAAATTTAGTTCTTTTATATCTGTCTTTCTCCCCCCGCCCCCTTCCAGGGAAAGGTTTATCCAATTAACGAAACAATAATGAAGATAAACAAATCTGTGAAGGGTTCGATTAAAAGATAAATTAGTTTGTGAAGGGTCCGTTTTTAAGTTAAAATATTTTGTGAAGGGTCCGTTAATGGACCCAAATTTCTTCCCTGATAATACTTGCTGGGAATATTGTAAGTTTGAAAAAAAAAATTTAATTTAATTAAGTAAAATTTTAATTTTGTTAAGCCTGAAAATAAAGATGCTTTTATTAGAAAATTTTAATTATTAAGAATAAAATATTAGAAAATCTTAACTTAATTAAGTAAAATTTTCACAAAGAATCTATTATTTCAAGATAATTTGAAATTCTGGCTGAAAAACTGCACAGCTTTATTTAAAAATCGTGGGGGGGGGGAGTCGAGAGAATGTAGTAGAGTATCAAAAAGTGAATTTTCAAACCTTAAATTCTTAATGTGAGATTACTCATGTGAGTAAGTTGCAATAATATTGAATTAAAAATATCAGAATTTCAAAAATTAAGAAAAAATCCATGGATAGATTTGCTGAAAAAGAATAATAATATCCCATGAATTTCTAACTGCCGTGTGAAACTCTCCTGCTTTAATATTGTCCTATTAAAAATATCAAAATAATAAAAAATCCGTAGCTTTTACAAGCATTTTAGATGAAATGCAGAATCAGAAGGTGATCATTCAAACACGAGAGTAGAAATTTTCGTAGTTTAATATCTTAATATTTTTAATTTACAAAAATGTACCTAATTCAATTTTATTTAAGTAAAATAACAAAACTTAAAATATTAAAGAAAAATTTAAGAATAGGTTGGAAAGGATATACAAATATATTTACTGACAACCAGATTTTTTTTGCTTGCTATAACATTTTTTTGAATTCTTATAGCCTTTGTACAGACACTTTTTGGTAGTTTCTTTTAACTAATTTTAACTAGATGTATTGATCACTAAATTCATACGAACAGCTATCATGTAACAATAGTATAAAATTTATTAAATTAGTCAGAACAATATTTCTTAGGATTTATAGTTTTTATGAAAAATTAGACAATTGTACAACAAACATTAATAATTTCATATGAATACATATTCATATATATATATATTTTCATCACATAATCTGATCTTCATTTTTTTAATTATTTAAATGTATCTTTCTTTTCTCTAAGAACTTTCATTACTGAAATAGGATCAGTTTGATCAGTATATTGCTGCACAGACTTTTCACTTGTCCTCATAAATGGATTATATTTCAACTCATCTTCAATATAGGATGGTACAGAATGCTCTCCTTTCTTTAATTTTTCCTCAATCACTTTCAGTTTAGTTAAAGCATCTTTATTATCAGGCTCTACAGATAATGCAAATTTCAAGTTACTCATAGTGTATTCATGACCACAATAAATTTTAGTATTTAATGGTAATGACCCCAAGATATTCAATGACTTTAGCATATGAGCTGCCGTACCTTCGAAAAATCTACCACACCCTCCAACAAATAAAGTATCCCCAGTGAAACATATATGACCTAAGTTGCCAGCTTCTGTAAAATAACACACATGACCACTAGTGTGACAAGGGGTATGCAAACACTTTATATTCAATTCTCCAATACGGAATTCTTCTGAATGTGATAGTATGTGCGTCATAGCCTTTATTCTTTTGTCACCACCGTAAATTGGTGTATTTTTTGAACATGTGGCGATTGTTTCATTTCCTCCATCGTGATCTAAGTGATGATGTGTGGTAAGGACAGCTTTAAGAGAAATGTTTTTTGAATCTAAGACACGAAAAACTTTTTCTGGTTCCACTGGGTCAACTGCGATTGCCGATTTTGAACAATAATCGGCTAATATATACATGAAATTATCGCTTAAAGCTGGAACTATGAGAACTTCATAACGATTATTTCTTTCTTGGTGATAGTTTTTACATTGCTTAGAATTTTGAAAGTAACGAGGAAAATTAGAATATCCAGTTCTGAACAAACGGATTTTATTGAAATTGTTAAGGAATACTTTATTAATTAACATTTTTGAATGTAGAACTAAATATAAATTGTTTTAATAAAGTATGATATTAGTTTTACAGATCTAGAATCATGAAGAAAAGATGACAGAAAGATTTTTGTTTTGGTTATATATTTTATTTGACACTTCCGTATGCCTGTTTCTGTTACAATGAAATACTTTTTAAAGAAAAGGGGATTTTGCAATAAACCATAATAAGTTGATAGGCTAGAAAGAACTAAAAAATTTTATTAAATTTGTAGTTTATAAAGAATTTTATCGTACTTCCTTTACTATATGTTACGTATTTCACAAAATGTGACCAATATTAATTTTAAAAATAAAAACCGTTAATTTGATATTGTTATTTTGGCAGTAGCCAACATTAGTTTCGGTTTCAATTTAAAACTCAATAGTAAATACTAATAATGAATATGCATTACGCAATTGTAAGTTCAAGTTTCTCTCTTGCAAAGTTTCAGTTTATAAAATATTCAAGCTGCATAAGAATTTACAAGTTCTATACTTCCAGTTTTATGAAATTTAAACATAGTTTTCTTTTTACTTATAGAAGTGCCGAATGCAATTGTTGAAGACAGAAACCCATATTTAAATTGTGATAAAAAGTTAATTAGAATGATCTAAGGATTTAATTTATGTAACAGAATATCATTAGTTTGACGCTAAAAGGTATGAGTTATTTATAAGTTGTGTTATTTATATATATTGTTTGTTATATTATAATTGATAATATATTTTTATTTAGTCAAAGTGGGGATGTTCCCCTTTGTCGGGTTTCAAGAATAGGCGAGAAAAATATTGCTCTGTTCGAAAACTTTTTTAAATTTTAATTGGAAGATTAATAATTAAACATGCTAATATTTAAAAACTTAAAACATTCCCTGTATGATTTCCTATGAAGGCAATGTGGCATAAAATATTTTCAAAAGACACTTTAAATTAAATGTGTTAATGACTATTAAAAAGGATACTTCTAACTTTATCCCTTTAGTAAAGAGAGTGCTGTCTTAGATTAAGTAATTCTATTTTGTAAGTATTTACAATTAATTGCATTAAGCCATATTATGCCATATTAACTTATTAAGCCATATTAACTTATTGCATTAGGCCATATTACGCATAAAGAATAATAAAACCTCAAAGTCAATTGGAAAAATTTATTAACTAAGCTAACAACTAACTAGTTATTGTATTTAAGTTTCTTTTGCTAGGTGGCCAAAATATTAATGTCAACATTCAAATTTGCTTTCAAGATATGTGATAGTGTTAAATCTCGTAGAGATTTTTCCGTATCATGATCTGTCGTGTCAAATACAATCGCCAAGATGCCAAACAGATTTTAAACTTGCAATTTTTTAAAATGTTTGCCCAAAGGTGGCTGTGAGTTATATCTTTCAAGTTGGTCCCTTTATGTGATGATTATTTTAGTTTCTCGCAGTGAAAGGTGACAGGACTTGGCGAATACTACTGAAAATTGTACTATCCATTTAAAATGTTTAATTATTTTTTGAATATATTTATTTTATTAATTGAAATTGTGCATAATTTATGCTGGTCTTGTTTAACATATTAAAAGCTAGAATTCCATATTAATAAGCTTGATCCATATAAATAACATTAAAACTTATTTTTACTATTCTCTATTTTAGTTTGATTAATTTATAATTTTTCTATGGTTACTATTTTTTTATGATTAAGAGACAGTTGTGACTGTTAGGGGACAGAGGTGACTTAGAAGTAAAAATTAACTTGTACAGCACTTGGATTTGCCTGGGCATAGTGTTGCAAAAATTAATTAAATATTGGGTAATGATTTCCTAATATATAAGTATCTAATAAATTTGTCTTATTGTTATTTATTTTTTTGATCATGTTAAAAATGTAATGTAATTTTATATTTTAGAAGAATATGTATGAGCATGCTGCCTAGAAACTGAGTCCCAGGTTTCTATCTAGATAAAAGCAGGTTCACTAACAATGTAAGACATAACTTATCAAATTATTTCTACATATTAATTTTTTTCATTATGTATTTTGATATTTTTTTATTTTTTTGAGCATATTCTTTATTTTTTTTTTTGTCAAGGAAATTAGTATAAATATATTGCTTGATAATTAGAATAAACATATTGCTTGATATATTGCTAGTATAAAAAATATTGCTTGATTACACTACCAAAGAGGTTAGTAAAAGAAATGGTTAGGAGAATAACTATTTCCGTTATATTTTTGCCTTCTAAAAGTATGAAGAATTGCATAATAATGAAGTTACTGAAAGGAGTTTTTGTAAAATGTAAAGTATATTGTGTTATTTAATTAGTTTTTATGTATAAATAAACACATAATTAGCTTTAAAGTTAATGAGTAAAATTTCTTGAAGCATTGTGTATATTCGTGAAATGAAATGCACAGATCTTTTCTAGAATGTAGTACATTTATTTCTAATTTTCTATGTATGAGTTCCTTATATGTCTTAGAATCTACTCAAAATTATCAAATTTTATCTTTATTATCTGCTTTAAAATAAAGGAAATAATATTATAAATTTTTAAATATATATATATATATATATACATATATATATATATATATATATATATATATATATATATATATATATATATATATATATATATATATATACACACACAGGGATCTGTTTAAAATAAATTTGGGTCCGTTAACAGACCCTTCACAAAATAATTTATCTTTTAATCGGACCCTTCACAAATTTGTTTATCTTCATTATTTTTTTGTTAATCGAATAAACCCTTCTCGGGAAGGGGGGGGGGGAAGACAGATGTAAATGAACTTAGTTTTGTCTTAGGCAGAAGCTTCTTCCTTTATTTCTCCGAAATGAATATTCTGTGTTCAGCAGTATAGGCTAAATACCAAATATTTGTAAGCTGCATCTCTAATTTAGTAGCAGCAATTGCTATTTATGTTTTAAAATTTAATTTATTTTAATTATAATTTTAAAGTGTTGAGCATAATCTTGTATGTCTTTACAATTTAAAAACTCCTTGAAAAAGTTTTTTGCAATAACAGGACCCTATTTGCTCACATTCACAAAAGCAGGTCCCTGGTAAAAAGAATGTGACTTAACGTTTATTTTATATTCACAAATTACAAGTAATTTTTTCATAATTTTACGAAAACAGACCTTTCACAAATATATATATATATATATATATATATATATATATATATATATATATATATATATATATATATATATTAAGCATTTATTGTTCACTCCATGATTATAATTTAAAGATTTTAATGAACATGTAGAAAAGCTCATTAAATTTAATTAATAATTACGTATAAATGAACATGAACAATATACATTCAATATACTGCAATGTACATTCATTTTCTGAAAATCATTTCATTTTATGTTCACTGTATTATCAAAACTTTCTTTTATATTAAACAAAATTTTTACCTAAATAATAAGTAATAAAACACATTTTTTGTTCTTTTTAAAATATGAAATATAAACTCAACAGGGTGGCCACCCACCTGGAAAACCTGGAATTATCAGGGAATTTTTTTTATACTGGAAAAAACCTGGAAATATCAGGGAAATTTGGATAAAAATTTGGTATATGTTGTGGTGCCTCTTCTTCAAGATGACAACCTCGACAAAGAGAATTAGATTCAATTCCCAGTATGTATTATAGGTGTCTCCTGAGGATGCAGTATCCAGTAAGAAGACCAATGATCTTCCTAAAACTGTTTCTATTAAGCTTTAAAAGCTCTTTTTGACGTACATTAGGACAGTCACGATTCAGCTCCTTAGCTTGTCTCTGACCATCAGCGACGCGCCATTGCTCATGTGCAATTTTGCCATAGAGCTTGAATATAGATGCCCTAAAAGAGGTGGGAGAAATTCCCAGAAAAACAGAACTCAGCCTGAAAAACAGTGACATAGCTTCTCAAGGGAAAGTGAAGTTTGGTACCATCATTGGAGCAATGAATTCCTGTTCCTGATTTGAGATCAAGCCTTGTACCATCAGTGTACCGTTTTAGACATTTGCCTTTAAGCCACCGAGGAGAATTGAACCATTCATCTCTAGTAAGAAAATGGATCTTGAAAGGCTTGTGAAAAGCATATCTTAGTGACATATAATCACTAGGCGCAAGGCCGGATTTACGTATAAGCTGTAGCTTGGGGCCCCGAGATGACAAGGGCCCCCAGATCCTACTTTCTACCCTCTTTTTTTAAAGTTTTATTCGAAACTGGGGCCCTCAGAAGCCCAAAATGCATTTTTTTTATTTTTTACAATGTCGGACATAATTAATATAAATAAATGACTGAATAAAACAAAAAATTTCGCTGTCATTAGTAGGGAACATATCATCTTTCAAGCAATTTGAGTATTAATAAATTATTTATAAATAAACAATTTTTTAGTTTAAAAAGTAGAAAAGTTTTTTCTTTTGCCCCATCAATCGATCATCAGACTATTTAATATCTGTTTCTAAGGATCAGAATTCCCTTTTATTTTACTTTAAAATTGTACAAATGATATATTTAATACTTTCATGTGATATGCAGCAGTTTTAAATAGCACTTTAAAATATCTAAAAAAGGACAGAAATTGTCTGTTCAAAAAAAAAATTAACTAATACTTTTGAATAAGAATTTAAATAACTACACACGTTTGTTTTGCTATCTCATTCTATATAGCTCTATTTAGAGTAGACAGTTGCGTGTGGGTGTGATGATGACGTAATAAAAGAGGCATACAAAAAAAGCAAATTCCATTTCAGTTAAAATCCTCAATATTATATTTTTAAACTCCTCGAAAATGTAGTAAAAGAGGTATACAAATTAACTGTCGCAAGCAAATTAATATTAATTAAGAACGAAACAAAAATGATATCGAAATATGCTGAATCACTAATGAGACCGGGATGAAAGACATCGAAACCTATTTGATTGAATAGTATAACTAGGTGTTTCTAAAATTATGAAATCTATCAGGCTTTAATTTTTTTTTCTGTCACAAACTTTATCAGTAATTAAAAATAATAAATTCGTTAGATTTCAATATATTGGTTCTGTTTTTTCGTTGATTAAATGTTAAACATTAACAGATATTTGTCTTTTAAAACATTTCATTCTATAATAAGATAATTATTCTACAATTGTAATTATCTAAAACTAATTGCTAATTGATATAAAGCTTTAGTGTGTTCCATTGATATGTTGAATGTTCGTTTTGGCTGGATGCCCGGGACAGTTGCTGTTTCACATCCTAGCCACTATACACCATCAAGAGCAGAGCTGATACTTTAAACCCGTATGACATTTATTCTCTCTGATATCAGGGATGAGATTTTTCCGCTTTTTAGCGGATTTCCGCTTTTTTCCCTTTTATCTCTAGAATTTCAGCTTTTTTATCAAAAATTCAGATTTTTCTAAAAATTTCACTTTTTTTAATAAGTATTCCGCTTTTTCAGAAAATTTACTGATTTTCAAAGAGAAACTGAAAATTCAAACTACATAGCTACCAATCCTTTCTAATTTTTACTTATTTTAGCTATTTTCTCCCGTTTTACTCGCAGCAGATAAGATTTTCCGATTTTTTTACCCGCCCTCCAGTTAGATCCGATTTTTGTACTTCAAACGACGCTGCTTCTGACAAGCCTTTTAGAGTCTTTGCTAATATCTCGATTCTTATTTGCGCGATTTTAATATCAGACGTAGCTTTTCATATTTGCGTGTTGCGATTCTTATTCACGCGATTTGAATATTGTACGTTGCGATTCTTATTTACGAGATTTAAAAATCCGATATTGTGATTCGTATTTACGCCTTTTTAAAAACCTATGTAGCGATTCGTATTCACGCAAGTTTAAAATTCAATGTCTTGATTTGCTCATGCGGTTTATAATATCAAACATTGGTTTTCGTATTTATACATGATTTTAAAATAAGGCATTGGGATTCGCCTTCACGCATTCTAAAAATTCATAATTCTTATTTATGCAATCTAAAAATTATGCATCATGATTCGTATTTACGCGATCTAAAAATTATGAATCGTGATTTGTATTTGCGCGTTTTAAAAATTCTATATCCCAGTTTGTATTTTCTCATTTTCAAAATCGTATATCTAGTTTCATATTCATGTGATTTCAAAATCCATAATTGTTATTCATATTCACGCAATTTTAAGATCAACTATCGCGATTCTTGTAAGAAGTTAATTATTTTTTTTTAATTAGTTACTATAAAGGTCACTGTTTTTCTAACGACGATTATTAGTATATGTAAGTGTTACAACATCAGAGAAACTGGAAGGGAATATATTCAAAACTTGCATTCTGTGCTTGCAAAGAAGAAAAAATAGGATTTGTCACAAGATGTTTGAAGATGGACTAACGACTAAATATAGCAAACATAAAAGATATAGCAAACAAAAGCAATCACTTAAAAAGGGATTTAATTTAATGTTTTTTTTTTTTTTTGGAAAAAGAGTTAATTAACTCATCATCAAGATTTTATTTATAATTGCTGTTATTTATGCTATAAAATGCAAAATTCTTATCAAATAAAAAACAATTATCTGAACAGTTGCTGATTGTCATGTAATTTTTCAAACTAAAATAGCAATTTTTGTATGTTAAGGAGTTACTATATATTTCTACTTCACTGTTATTGATATGTTTCAAAGGGCTCTAGTTAGATTAGACTATAATATGAACATAATGATTCGGTCCATTGTTAAAGTTTTTTTTTCCAATATAATTTAAAAAATAATATTACTGATATATTTGCTATAAATCACATAACAGTATTTATTAAAAGAAATGAAATATTAATGTATATTCTCAGTAGTTTTAATTTGCTAAGCCAGGTAGTTTTTCAAGTAATAATTGTCTCTTATGTGAACTGATGAAAAATATAATTTCCAGCTTTATTTTTTCAATTGGTAATTTTTATTTTCACTAAATGTTAAGTATCAATGTAATCATTTATATAATAATAGATTAGTACGCAATTGTATGTCAACACATTATTTATTACCTTAAACTGTCTGGAATTTATTATTGAAGGGTTGCGCTTGCGTAAAATTTACTATCGTGGAAATTCAGCTTTTTTGCCTTTTGGCTAATCTCATCCCTGTGATATTTAATAGACCCTTTAATAAATCCTTAAAAGTATAAGCCAAAAATTTACATAAATAATGGAAAAAAAATTTCTTGCGCTAAAATTTAACAAGTGTACTTAAAATAATTAAAAAGAAAGCAAAAATAATGAAGAAATATTTTCAATATAAACATCAATTAAATAGTATCAGCTTACGAAATGTTCTCTTTATTTTTACAAACAGTATTAATATAACGGCCCTCACCTTCTCCAAGGACTGCTGGATTGGGTTCAAAATGACAAGGCTACGGAGTTGAATATTAGTAGTCGTGAACTCGAAATTGGGTCGGCTGTGCAATGACTGTTATGAAATAAACTAATAAATTTAGCAGGGATAGCCAGGTTGATAGGGCGTTGGACTCATGTTCGTGAGAATGGGAGTTTGAATCGAGCCGGCAGATGAATACCCATGTATAAAATGGTGACTGGTGCATGTTAAATCTGTCGGGGTCACAAAGTCCTCCAAGTTCTCATAACAAATAAATACCTCTGGGTACTAATCTAGCAGTTCCCTTGTCTTCTGGATTGGGTTCAAAATTACGAGGCTACGGACTTGAATATTAGTAGTAGTAAACTCGAAATCGGGTCGACTGTGTAACCACTGTTATAAAATAAACTAATAAATATCAGAGTCTGTTAACTTGCCAGGTTGATAAGCATGCTGTGTGTAGGACTGTGGCTTATCTATGAGCACAGTATCTCTAAAGTATCTGTCAATAAGCTTTTCAATAGCTTTCAACAGACAGGAAGTGAGGCTAATTGGTCTGAATGATTTGGCCTCAAAGTAATTTTCCTTATCTGGTATTGGAATGAAAATTACACTGGTATTCCTCCAAGAGTAAGGTATATACCCAAATGCTATACAGGATTGTAAAATCCTACATAGAATAGGGGCTAATATGTTCACCCCCTGAATAAGCATTATTGGCATGATATCATCCATGTCTGGTGACTTGTAGGGCTTAAACGATTTGATAGCCCATACGACTTTTTCATAGGAGACCACCATCTTGGCGGCCTCCCAGTCATACTTATTACAAGTAGTTGTAGGATTATCATAAAAGATGTTCATTCTCTACGGGATGAGATCCAGGGAAATGAGCTTCAAGTAGTTCTCCAAAAGCTTCTTCCCCTGGTTCACTGTATCTGCCGCTTGTAAGACGGATGACATTTAGATTGCAATTAAAGTCTTTTATAAGGATTTTTGTAATCTTTGCGGTATCAGAAGTAGTGTTAATGTCATCGAAGAAAATCTGCCAAGAGCGACGTTTAGATGCCCTGATAGCCTTGATATAGGCAGTTAGAGCGTTTCGGTAGGACTGCCATTCTCCAGATTTCTTTGCTCTGTTAAATAGCTTCCTACATTTCTTACGTAATTTACTAAGCTCAGAAGACCACCAAGAACCTCGCCTTGGGGAACTAGTGGACGTAACATTACATGAAATACGATATGAATCAAGTATGATCTGTTGCACTTAGTCAACTCTACATCATTAACATTATTGTACTGACCAGAGAAGCTCCCCATCTTCCTCTCCAGAGCTGCTCTAAAGGAACCCCAATCAACTGTTCTGGGGTTCCTCCTTATGACCTTCAGTCCAGAGAGGCCTTTAATAGAAAAAAGTAATTAGTTGGTGATCTGAAGCAGTAACTGCACCAGATACCTTTCAATCAGTAACGTAATCTATAGAAATAGAGTTACATAAAGTAAGGTCAATAACTTCCCTCCTGTTACTTATAACAAAGGTATGTTCATTGCCTTTATTAAGGGCATACAAATTAAAATATAAGCCATGTTCCATTATACTTCTCCCCGCTGGTTTCTATCACTGCTACCTCACACTGTGTGGTGCTCATTTGTATCACAGCCGAAGATGAATCTACAGCTTGAACCACAGTGGCCAATTATAGTTTTAGTAATATCAGTCAATGGGTCTTTCTCCTCATAGGGGAGATAGGCAGGAACAATGACAAAGTCAGAAATTGTCTCATTGTCATAGAATTTTAGCTTAACAGCAACTAAATCCTTATTGAGAAAGTTGACAAGATTAAGGGCATTTAGATTAGACCTAGCCACTATGCAGGCCCTGGGAAGGTCACAACGGATATCATAAAAAATATTAAAACCTTCAACGTTGAGCCCCATAATTCTACCTTTGTGGTTCCAAGGCTCTTGTATAAGAGCAATATCTAGTTCTCCATCATTCAACCTTTTAGCCATAAGGCCAGAGGCAGCAATGCTGTGACGGAGATTAATTTGACCAACCTTGATTATTGCCACAATTGGTTAGCAATATGAGTAAAGCCAGAATGGCACCTACCTATCCTGGTTAGCTTTAGAAGAAAGATCTCCCTTTAGCAGCTCTATTGCTTCATCAATACCAAGCATAGAAGCTGATGAGTCAGGTTGTAAAGTTACGTCCGACCCAGAGTCCAACCCTAGCTCTGAAAAATCAAGAGCCCTAATTGAACTTACCTTAGAAACAGGGGAATTAGGCTTCCAAGGTTTATCCTTCTGATCCATTTCCTCCTGGTCGTCAGGTTCGACAGAGAGGACATCCGATGTTGTTGGAGCCTCTGCTGCCTTTTTCTTGTTAGGATCATGGATAATCTTAATGACTCTACGATCCACACCAGTGAGTGCACTATAATTGACCCTCACAATGTCTTCCACGTCTTCAGGCTCAACCTCAAAGATCCATCTAGGGGTGCCCGGTCCCACAGCATTCTGCAGAACCCTCCACCCCATAGACTTCAACCCTGGGGTCAGTCTCTGAAGACGCCACAAGAAGGTGCCCTGATCAGAGAATTGCTCTCTTGTCTTAAAAGCCACCTTCACAGGTTTGGGTAACTCATCAGTGCCTATAACTCTAAGCGTGAGGTCGCCCAAGGATCTGTCATTAAAGTGGCCTCTAATCCACTCTACCGTGTACTAAATACACTGAATAACCAACGGCATTTTTTCGCCAATGGGAATGGCGTCAGTCTGCGCTAAGATCTCTCGGAGGATGTTGTTGGAGTCTCCCAGAGAAAGCTTGTCCGAAGGAAAGTCCTTCCTGACAATAGCAATCTTGGTCGACTTGGCTGCACAAGCGAAGGAAACTCTAGATTGGAGGCTTCCAGTTGGGTCACCCACTTCAGTTTGGCTACCCTCACTAAGAGGAATCACTTCCCTGGACTGGGTTCTCCTCCCAGGAGCAACATCCTCTTTGAACTTCTTACCCCTCTAGGCTGGCCCACTGGATGAGGGCGTTGCATCAGAGGACCCAGGCCTCTTAGCTTCGTCACTCGCTTCAGTGGCTCTCATTTTTCTCTACCTTCTTCTCTGGTTCATGGACATTCCAGTGATGCCAGACACACTTTCCTCCGAGTGTCTCTGAAGACCAGAGACTCCTGCAGAGGAAGGGCCTGTACCTTTGGACACCTCACGAGGTACCCTTTTGGGCAACCACTAACATGAATGATGGGCATTGAGCCATGCAAGTCCCTAATGCTGTCCTGCAGCAACTGCTGATTGAGTCCTAGAACGTGCTAGAAGATCCGTTCATTAAATCACAAGTTATTCAGAGTGTTGTTTTTTTTCGGCTCACTGTACATGTATTTTTGTATTGCCTTATAATTATTATTCAATAATGTTAATTTGTGTAATGTTTTTTTTCTAGGAGAGCTATATGGAACCAAGTAAGTAGCGCTGCTCATGATAATGAGAAGGAAAGTGATGATGTTCCAGTGAGAGGTTTAAACGAGCAATTAAGGCATGGAAATCGAAGAGCCAGACCAAGAAATTCACAACATTTTAATCAACCAGCTACAAGAAGAAATGAAAGACAGGGTATTAGCGCTGACTCTCATGAAAATAACAATGCTAGAAATAGAGTAGATCAGAATTTTCCAAGACAAACTTTCCAATCTCGCAACAGACAGAGTCGTTCAGCTCGGCCTCGTGATTACTCAGCTTCATCTAGAGAGGAAAATCAGTATACCCACAAAGCATCTGATTTCACAAATCCAAGCAAACAAAATTTTCCAAGGCAAAACTCTCAATCTCGTAACAGACAAAGGTACGAACAGGAAACCAATGGAAATAATTCTAGAGGCAGGCGAGGTAATCACAATCACAGGCCTCGGCCAGTCAACAAAGAGTTTGGAAATGGCGTGGCCAATCAGCACCATCAAAATACCATGGACCAAGGTGTTAGAAGAAGCGAAAAAAATGATACTGCTTCTCTACCCTCCGAGCAGAAAGACATAGATAACCATCCTCAGTTAAAGGAAATTAAACCAATGGGCTTTGAAAGGCTTAAAGACTTGGTGAATAAGAGTGCAAGCGAAATCGTTCTGACGATTTGCAATTCTAGAAGTGGATTCATTTTGCGTCTAAATACTTCAATGGGGCGTGATATGACAGCATATGTATGGTTAGCTTTAGGTAAATCCGTCTCTGCCCACTTGTCAAAGAATGTAAATAACATGGTTAATATGGTGACTAAGATTGAGAGTTTCATGGAGAGTATATTAACTTTTCTGGCCTCATTTCAAAGATATGATTCTAAAGGTTACCACTTAGATTCTTTGGCTAGTTTAACTGATTTTCTATTTAAATTTCAAACTACCATACCTTCGTCTGCTTCCGATGTTTTATTAATTACATTGCCACTCTTAGAAAAAACGTGTCAAAAATTCTTAGAAAGTTCAGGCGAACGTTATGCAGAGGTTTTTAAAAAGCTGAGAGATATCGAAGAGCAAAATAATTTGTTTTTGAGAAAATATACGCCTGCAGAAGTGAAAAAGTTATCTAATAAAGAGCGATTACAACTTATGGATCCACCTGAAAACTATAGATCTTTGCCTGTGTTACCGAATATGGATGATTTTAATATTGTAAAAGCATTCATTCGACCAAATATCACTAATGGTTGTTATACGGATTCAGAACACTATCTTGACGTGCAGTACCGTTTGTTGCGTGAAGACTATGTCAAGCCATTACGTGATGGAATTACTGAATATTTAAGATTAAAGAAAAGTGGGAAACCTGTTAAGCAGTGTAAAGATTGTAGAGTTTATGAAAATGTGCAAATCGTTGATCAGCAATTTGTTAATGGTGGTCTTGTACATATGGCTTATTTCAATGATTCAAGTTTTTCTAGACTAAGATGGGAATACAGTAAGCGTTTTCTCACAGGATCTCTTCTTTGCTTCAGTGCAGATGGCTTTCAAAGCATGCATTTTGCTTCAGTTGCTCGAAGACTACCACAACAACTTAAAAGAGGACTTCTACTTCTGCGGTTTGAATCCTTATCTGATGAAGTGTTGAACTTTGGTTCTGATAATAAATTTGTTGTCATAGAAACAACAGCTTACTTTGAGGCATATCGACACAACCTCAGTGCTTTGCTTCAACTCAACGAAAATAATCTACCAATGAAACGTTACGTTGTTGAGGTCAAAAAAGAAGTTAATGCACCTCAATATTTGACCAGGGCATCTACCTTTGATATGCGACCTCTTCTGATGCCAATGAATGGAGATTTTATCCAACACATTGCCTCTGAAAATAATGATATTCTTACTACTTATGAATTCCCACCTGAAATGAATTTTAAGGCTAGATCTATCAATGTTCTTGATGACAGATATTGGCCTTCTCATTCTGAATTAAAGCTTGATCCAACTCAGTTCGCTGCGTTAAAGGCAGCAGTTACTAAAGAATTCGCTGTTATTCAAGGTCCACCCGGAACTGGAAAAACGTACATAGGATTACGAATAGCCCAATTACTTTTGCATAATAAGCAAAAATGGGAGACCGAAGAAAATCATACTCCAATTT
Source organism: Parasteatoda tepidariorum (assembly GCF_982258835.1). NCBI lineage: Eukaryota > Metazoa > Arthropoda > Arachnida > Araneae > Theridiidae > Parasteatoda > Parasteatoda tepidariorum. Next base: position 64,065,116 of record NC_141756.1, on the reverse strand, counting down.
TGGTTGTGTGTTACACAAATCATGCTTTGGATCAATTTTTAGAAGGTTTGTGCGTGTTCACTCAAAAAGTGGTTCGCGTAGGTGGTCGGTCAAATAATGAAGCACTTGCAAAATTTCAACTTAATAATTTAAAACGTATTTTGGAAGATAAAAGGCAAGTTCCCAACTACATTTTTTCAAATCTTAAGCAAAAGCAATCTGAATTATATTCAATAAAGAGAGACATTGACAGAATAAAGTCTTCGGTTGAAGAGAGCGTTAAAAATGTTTTGGGTGAATCTCAATTAAAGAACTGCATGCTAGAACTTCATTATCGTAGTCTTAAACAGTGTGATCTTAAAGATAATGGGAATTTGATACTGGATTGGTTAGAGATTACAGTCAGATCGGTTAAAACATTAGATGATAATGATGAGTTAGATGATTCTGATAATGAAGAAATCGGTGATTTTGATATTAAAAGCATCTTTAAAGATCAGCTAATTGATATTCCTGTGAGTGAAGGAAATCAGCTGAATTTAAATTTTGACAAGAGTTTACTAAGAAACGGTATAAGATATGAACAGATTATAGCACAACATCTTTCCGAAATTATTGAAATTTGCAATCCATTTTCTGAAGTGCAAGCATATAATATTAAGGATGTCTGGAGTTTGGACTTAATTTATCGTTGGAAACTTTATAGGTTTTTTGTCAACTGCTATATTCAGCGTAAACAATCGGAGTACCTTGAAGCAATGAAGGTTTATTTACGCCAACGTGAAGAATTTAGATCCGATAAATTCGAACTGTTGTGCTCTAAGCAATATATCCAGCACTTAAAAAGTGATCTACAAGGATCGTTATCAAAAATATTAGATGAAAACTCTCTTAAAGATGTAATTCCGCCATGGCATTTAAACTCACTCTTTAACACAAACATTAATTTAAAAGGAAGCTCCCTTGTGTGTCATTGGCTGGAACTCAGTATTGAAAACCCAAATGGTTTAAGAGCTCGCTTCGAGCTAATTCGTAATCTTAAATTTATATCAAACCATCTAAAAAGTTTTCATGAAAACACTGGAAGCAAAGAAAATGTTGATGTCGATGATGAAATCGATAGCGAAGGGGAGGCCGATATTGAGTATATTGAAGCTGAGAGAGATATTGACAGTGAAGAGTTCTTTGATGTATCATTTGACATCCCCAGTTTGAAGCAGAGACAAAAACTAATTCCCACTGTTGATGACGGATGGAAAGTCCAAGGAGGTGAAAGAAAGCGAAAACATTATATTAAAAATAATTTGCGTAATAATGACGTAATGTCTGAAGAAGAGGCGAAAATTGTAAGTGATGTTTGGCGTCTGCCGTTGAAGCGGCGATGGTGTCTCTATAAATATTGGTTGACTTGCTATATTAATGAAAAGAATAGAGAAACTTTGGAGTTTCAAAACCAATTGCGTTCAATACATGAAGAAATCTGTGAACTTCGAACTGAAGAAGATATGTATATTTGTCGTCAAGCTGATGTTGTTGGGATGACAACTACAGGAGCTGCTAAATACCGACAGATCGTCCAAAATTTAAATCCAAAGATTGTCATTGTAGAAGAGGCAGCAGAAATTCTAGAAAGCCATTTAGTTACTTCTCTTGCACCTGGAACGGAACATGTCATATTAATTGGAGATCATCAGCAATTAAGACCTAATCCTACGGTACATTTACTGTCTGTTCAATATGAGTTAAACGTATCATTGTTTGAAAGAATGGTGCAAAACGGAATGGATTGCTATCAGTTGGGCATTCAACATAGAATGAGACCTGAAGTCGCAACCCTTCTAGTTCCACATATATATGAAAAATTAGAAAACCATGAGTCCGTGACAAGATACGAGAACATTAAAGGAGTTATGAAAAATGTATTTTTCATTACACACAACTATTCAGAACAAAGTGAAAAAGATACGAAAAGCCATGTTAATGAACACGAAGCCAAATTCTTGTTAGGTCTCTGTAAATACTTTGTTCAACAAGGGTATGATCCCTCACAAATAACTGTTCTTACTACCTATTCAGGCCAGTTGTTTGCTATGAAAAAAATAATTAGCACGAAAAAAATAATTAGCGGTGTTAAAATCACAGTTGTCGATAACTATCAGGGTGAAGAAAACGATATTATTTTGATATCTTTTGTTCGAAGTAATGAAGAAGGCGAAATCGGATTTTTGAAAGAGCCAAATCGTGTATGCGTGGCACTGTCTAGAGCGAAAAAAGGGTTTTTTTGTATTGGAAATTTCCAATTGCTGGCAGAAAGAAGTAATTTGTGGAAAAACATCGTCTCCCGCTTGCAAAGCAATCAAGCTATTGGAGCATCTCTTCAACTAGTGTGTCAAAATCATCCTAATATAAGTAATGATGTGGCGCATGAAAAGGATTTTGATTCTGTGCCTGAAGGTGGATGCACTCGCAACTGTGAAGCTCGTCTTTCATGTGGACATACGTGCCCTTTAATGTGCCACACATATGACAAAAATCATGAATTAACAAAGTGCTTGAAACCTTGCAATAAAAAATGCTCCTATGGTCATCCTTGTAATAGAAAATGCTCTGATGAATGTGGCTTATGCAGGACTCTAATTATGAAGACTGTAGAATCTTGCCGTCACCAAGTAAAAGTTAGGTGTTACCAGAGTGAAGAGGAGATAGTTTGTGACAAACCGTGTGAGAAGATCCTGAGTTGTGGTCATACGTGTTTGAAAAAATGCGGGGAGAGTTGTTCTGTTAAATGTGAACGAATATGCACAGTTCGATCTGTCATTTGCGGTCATGACATTAAAGTAGAATGTTTCCAGTCAAAGAATATAGATTTATTAGCTGACAAATGTACTGAGCCTTGTCGAATGCAACTAGCTTGTGAACATATGTGTAAGGGAAATTGTCGTAGGTGCCATCAGGGTCGATTACATGTAGCGTGTCTTCAACCGTGTACGAGAATTTTAGTATGCGGTCATGAATGTCAATCACCCTGTTCAAAAAGTTGTCCACCCTGTAAGAGACCATGTGAAAATAGATGTGTTCACAGTAAGTGCCCTAAGGAATGTGGTGAACCTTGTAAAGAGTGCACCGAACCTTGTGAATGGCAGTGTATTCATAAACAATGCAATCGCTTGTGTGGACAACTATGCGATCGTAGTCCTTGTGATAAACCTTGTCCAAAAGTATTAAATTGCAAACATGCTTGTATTGGACTATGCGGTGAACCTTGCCCAAGGCAATGCAGAATTTGCCATCAAGATGAAGTAACTGAAATATTCTTTGGTTCTGAAGATGAACCTGGTGCAAAATTTATCTGCCTTGAAGATTGCAAACACATATTTGAGATAAACGGTATTTCTCAATGGATGACATCTCAGAATTCCGAGTCGAGACAAATTCTAATGAAGTTTTGTCCCAAATGTAAAACTGTGATAAGGAAAAATTTGCGATTTGGTAATGTTATTAAATCGTGCCTTCAAGATATCGAAAAAGTTAAAATTCTGACGTATGGTGACAAGAAGAGGAATATATTACGAGCTGTAACGCTTGCGGAGCGTTTAAAATTATCCTCTGTTACATACGGTAAATCTTTATTAGAAATCTGTGCTCCTCTTTTGAAAGTTTTGAATTCGGGTAAATCTCGAAGCGTCCAGGAGCTAACAGTAATGGAAAATATAATATCAGTTGGCGAAATCTTTGTAAAAGCACTTAAAGGCAAAGATATTGTTATGCTTTCCCGAGTTGATAGTGACAAATTAATCAAAAATACTGTTTCAGAATTTAAACAATTCTTAGAAAAGACGAGTCTTTGGTTAGTTTCATTTTTTCGTGATGAATACTTAACAGCTTCCGAGCAACAGCTACTGGAATTGTTGTGGGAAGTTCGACGAATGGAATCGGCTACTACATTTTTGCAGTACATTGCAGGACGAACTATAATAAATTATGATTCTCATTTTCGTAGCATCATTGATTGTCTTATGACCTATTCTCCATTCTGCGAATCAAGCCTGGCTGTTTTTTCCGAGAAGTTCAAAGCTTTAACCGAAAAGTATGGAGGAGCAGTCATCAACGTTACTGAGGATGAAAAGAAATCTATATTGAAAGCCATGGCTCTTACTAAGGGGCATTGGTTCCAGTGTCCTCGAGGTCATGTTTATTGTATCACAGAGTGCGGTGGTGCAATGCAACAGAGTACTTGTAATGAGTGTGGTGAACAAATTGGAGGTATGAATCACGCTCTACTTCCAAGCAACCGGGTTGCAACTGATATGGATGGTTCTCCTCATGGTGCCTGGTCCGACGCCATGAACATGGACAACTATCGTTTCTAATGTTTAATATTGTGATTTTTAATACCCTATAAATTGTTTTTACAAATTACAATGAATGCTAGAATTGGAAACATTTTTATGCAAGTTGAATGAAATGTTCAACTAGAATATTTTTTTAAATAAATGATTTGATATACTGGCCAATTAAATTATTTTAATTTATAGCAAAGGTAGCAAAGGAATATCTGTTATGAAAGTACAGACCTTTCAGTTGCCAGGTTTATAGTTTTTGAAATTCACAGTTTTGGATAATTTTCAAATTTCTATGTGTAATGAATAATTTGCCTTGCTATGATTGTTGACAGTTACTGGTTAATTGATAAATTTTTAATGGCTTGTATTAAAATTATCATTATGCAACTAATTTTTATTTACTGTTTCCTGTTATTGAATGTAAAAATGAATTTCTATTTTAGTTTTACTTAAGCATGCAAGTCAAGTGTTATAACTCAACTCAAGAAAAATAAATAGATATTTTACTTTTACTGACACTTTTTATTTGTTTCTAAAATTAGTAAGTAGAAAACTTAGTTTCTAATAGGAGGATTTTAATGAGAGGTGTATAATTTTTCATTTGTTGCGCACTGTGGTATATATATCGTGAGAGCGCTTTTTAAACTACGTTTTCCTCCCGACCAAACTCACCTGTTGAAGGGGGGGGATGGATAGTTCCAAATATTCTTTTAATTCAATCCTTTTTATTTTATTTTCGCAAATAAACTATTAATGAACATTTACTCTATTCGGCCGTATCGTATTCAAACATGTAAAAAACGAGGCTATCATTCAATCACAATTTGAGTTATAAGGCCTACGCTTTATCTCTGGAACTAATGAAGTGAATCAAATTGTTTTTACACTTTATCGTATAGATGAATTTTTTCACCTATTTAATCGACGTGATTTTAAAATGGCTAAAATCCAAAGTTGCAAGGATTGATTACTTCTTGGGAAATCAAAATTTAAAAATGCGTCTTCTTGAAGATGGAGAAATAAGCAAAAAAAGGAAATTAACCCGTAGCCTTAACTTTCGCTTGCCTAAACGTCTTAGTACGGGAAAATGATATCACCAAATCAAAAGTTGGAATTTTGTTGTTTAAAGTGTTTTGCTCACTGCACACCAAAATCGTAAGTAAGTTTATTATTTTGGACATATCTGAAAATACGTGTGCAAGAAAAGGGACATAGTCTGAAAAGCATGTTTAAGGAAAGGAAATAGGAGACACAGTTCTAACTGCGGTTTTTTAAGGAAATTGGCATGGCTGTAAATGTACAGTCCGCAAAAAAAAAAACGAATCACCCTGAATAACTTTCGTTCTAATGATCGGATTTTCACGAACTAAGTGTCAATCTTAATGGTTCCTGGGGGTGACCTCAAATATGCTAATTAATTAGTGCTAACTATTAATTAAGTTACGAAATCAGACACAAAAACGTACTTTCTCTGAATAAACATGCATTTTTTTTTACATATTTGGATTTCTTATCTTCAAAATATAGGGGGTAGCCGCAATCTGGGAAATGTGGTCCCCATAGTTTGGTCAGGAGAGCGATTCAAAGTTCGTACCCCTTAATGTTAATTTCGCTTTTTGCGTTTTCAGTCATATTTTCAAAACTAATGAAGCAATTCAAGAAAAATTGCATTCACTCATAAAACTCATTTACCCAAAGATAATTTCATGCAAAAAATAATTTTTAATAATTATTTATTATTTTTTATTATTTAATTAAAGTGATGATGAAAAAATATTGAATTATAAGGTATGAATTTTTTTATACCATATTAATCTACATATTTTTCAATTGAAAAATCTAAAGTTTCAACTGTTTTTATTTATTAGAAGCTGAGAAAAATTAAAATTAATTATTTTGAAAAAAATAATTTGGCGACAATAAAGAAATAACCAATTGGGGCGATTAATATTAAAATGTGATAAACTTGGGAGGAACTTGACTTCGCGCGCGTAGCGTAAAATTTCATTCATATTTTTTTCGCTAATAATCGTTTGCTAATCTTTTTATTTTTATTTCTTTCACACTATAAAATACGATGTTTCTTTTTTAGTCATTTAATAATTTATTTGCAATTTAGTAAAGAATTTTGAATAAAAAACACTTTATTCAACAAATGTCTAGTTTTAAAAAAGCGTGCTTCTGATAGAATACACCAGATTGTGCTTATTTAATGTGATTATTTTTTATTTTTTTTATTTTGTTTTTCAATAACTGATACAATTTCAATAATATACATACGTATGCATAGATTTGGAATAATATATTTATCAATTTCTTGAATATATATTTTATAAATATTAATAAAAAGACGTAGTCAACATTTTTAAACATCTCTCACAACATCGCAAATTTCTCAACATCTTATAGGGTAAACTAAACAATGAAGGAACACTTAAGCTTAGCTTGCCTTTAAAAAAAATTCATAAAAATTTCAAAATTTGTAATTTTAGCTAAATGATGGTTTCGACATATTTGTTATTAAATGCAAATTATGTAAAAAAAAGTTAGATAACTTACATAATATTGTTTTAAGCTTTTGGTGGTTTAAATAATAAGTAGAAAGATGACCAAGTGAAGGAACAGTTCTTACCAGTGAATAAACACTAAATTTTCCAGAGAATGAACACTTAATTTTAATAATGTTTGATGCTCGTTAGGAATCCATAGGCCACACAATTGTCTAAAAACAAGATTTTTCTTGGAATTACGACATATAACCATAGTTAATGTGGAAAATTTTACTTTTTTTTCAGTCATGGAACGGAAAGTAAAATATGTTTGAATACATAATTTTAAAAAAATGTTTTTCATTTTTTTCTCACAGTTTAATAGTCGGTTCTAAATTATGAATGTTTATCATTGTGTAATCTGATGATGTTTTTATTATTATTATAATTCGATCATTTTTTTGTTTAATCTTTTCCTCATATTTTTTAAGCTTTTTTTTAAATCTTTTTAAGTATTTTTTTTCTCTTCGTCATGAGTAATTTATTTCTTTTTCTTTTGATTTAACCTTCCTCTTTTTTCCAAATTTTTGGCCAATGTAAATGTATCTTCGAAATTTCTTTTGATTTTCCAGTTCCATTTCCAGAATTCCTCACTGGATAATAAATGAGAAAAAGGAGTTTCGAAGTTTGAGTAAAACCCATCTCTCATTGACTTATATCTAGTATTTACTTATGAAACCAATCGTTTTTGCAACTAACAATGGCTCAAGAGGACTTATCTCAAAATCGGTTTTCAAGATACTTTCATTATTAATGTTAGTTGTCTCAGTTTCAGAGCCAAAATTTGATTATACAATTGTTCTTTTTGAAATAAATTCTTCAATATTGAGAAAAGCGCAGGCTATTGGATATTTGGGAGATTAAACTTTTCTGTCAATGTTCCTTCAAAAATTTGCAACATAACTTGTGAGATTTCCTTCTCAAGCTTCTGAAGAAATAGCGCATCGTTACTCTCGAAGCATGTGTTTTGTTGATAAGTTGTCTTGCTCATTAACTCTTGGTGTCTGTTTTGCATGCATTTGTTACAGTCAACGTTTTCTACATCGAATGAAAAAATATCGCATTTCATAAAAGCATTTTAACTTCATCAGTTGATGCCTCAAATCTTATTTAAAAATGGATGTAAAATTTTCGAGACATATAGTTTTACAATTCTTTTGTTTTCAAGATCTAACGAGATTTCCAAGAATTACGTAGAAAACTAAACCAGAAAATTTGTTTTGAGGAACAAAACTTGCTCAGTTTCAAATTGATATGAGATTTATACCTATCCAGAAGAAGCAAAATTAGGAATTTGATTGCATTTTTAATTAGCCATGGGTAGAAACATTTGCAATATATTTGTAAAATGTTGCTGCGGTCATCGTTTCATTTCATGAATAGCTTTTTTCAATGAAATATGTAGCAGGGACTGATTCTGTAATATCTCTACGAATTCTTCTGTAAGGAAAAACTACCAATGGAGGTACTTTTTCTTTCCTAGGTACTTTAGAATATAAATCCTTATAATTTTTAAGGCCGCAGATTTTTCCCGTTTAAGGGCAGTATTCAACTCTTGCTTCATTCGCATTGTAAATGCAATCAATCACTTTATAAAAGGATGCCAGGGCTACTTCCCTCTTAAAGATTCCCTGAAGTTCTTAAAACCAGTATTTCGAATATTATTCTCTAAGGGAAGTTCTGCCTTTTGAAATTATCTTCGCATTGCACTGAGTTATCGGTGGATGTCACCTTAAAAAAACTTCACCCATTTTTCACCTAGATAATTGTCTTTAAATGGATTTTTCCTACCAGTTCCCGTTAGGACATTAAAGACGACAATAGGATAATAATTTAGCTAATTATTGGCACAAAATCCTGCAAAGATTCCATTCAAGCTTTTATTATTATATTTAGTTAATAGACATAGTTTATTAAGGAGTCTAAGGTATGATGTAATAACTAATCACTACATTTATAAAGATAAATAATAAATTAATTATTATTATAATTCTTTAAATAAATTTAGCAATTAAATTTGCATATTTAAATGAAATAGTTATAGGAACTATTCATACAACATTTAACTGAATTTTAGGAGTCCTCTATGTCGCTGAACTACTAATTATTCAAGTAAAATCATATTTCACACATACTATTCATTCACTGGGAAATCTATTCTCAGTGATGGAACATGCCTGTTCCTTCACTGGTTAGAAGTTGGTTTTTTTTTATTTTTAACATAATTTTGATTTATAATATGACAAAAGGTACAAGAAAATTAAAATTTTTCTTTTATTTTCATTAACTTGAAAAAATCCCAGTAAAGGAACACTTGTTTATACATTGGTTTTTCATCGTTCTGTAATCCAGTTAATAAACACCCCCTAATCTCAGTACTTGCTTATGTTATGATGCTTAAAATAAATAAAACTTAACTTCAATGACCATATTTTGAATTCTTTTTTTCACAATGAAAAGAAAAAGCATTATTATATGCGATTAATCGTAGTTTAAACGGATAACAACAAACACTGACCTTATAATTTTGTCAAAGAAACAAGGCGTTGAACAGATACTAACAAATTCAAAACTTTTTCCAGAGAAGACTCAAAGACCAGATAACTAAATGCATTGTTAAAGGACTTCCTATTGTTAGGTAGTAAGCTACTCTTACCAATCAATCTAAATTAAAACGTTTAAAATCTTATTTCTAAGAAATATCTATGAAATGCTCCTTCATTTGTTGGTTTACCCTATATAATCCTAATCTTAAAAGAAATTTCCGGAAGTGTAAAGCAGAACTATTTTACCAACTATTTAATAAAATTTTAACATTTTAAAATTCTTATTCTTTTCCATTTTACGTTTATTATTTCTTCATTAATATACTAATAATTTTTTTAGAACTTTAATTTAGATTTTCTTTAATTTAGGTTTCCTTTTCAAATTATAGTCAAGTTTTTTTTAAAGAATTATTGTCTGCTAGCTAAGAATAAAACCTTGTTAAGAAATTAAAAACATTCAGCTGTTTAAAATTATTTAATGCAAAATCTCAGTATCTTAAATGTCGTCCTACTATCTTAGTTGTGAAATTAAATTTTTAATTATCTGACCACGTGTGATTCGCTAATTATTTCATTATATCTTTTACTCTTTATGATACCAAGTAGATTTTTTTTCTGATAATATACTAAACTATTTTGTTTAATTTTTTACTTTAGCTTGATTTCCAAGATATTATTGTAGTTTAATTTGTTATCAGGAAAATGCCTTATTTTGTTAATCAGGAAATACTAAAAATTGAAATTTGTAAGGATTCCGAAGCTGTGCACACAATACACAATTTCCGACCTTATTTTAATAAAAAAAAAAATAAAAAAAAACGTGGCAAGTAGGCTAACATACTTTTTACAGAAACTGTGAAAACTAATTTTTCCTATATTTCGTCAAAAGAGGATAAGAATGATATTGCTCCAAGGGACCTACTCAATAATTTCGCTATTTCCAGAATGAAATCTGTTTGATCGAAACATATTATTCCTTGAAAATTACACGAAGGAAAAATTAACTTTTATTATTTATCTAAGCTTATTCCATTTATTTAATGATAGCGGTATTAAGGTTAAGGATATGCATCGGAAGCTCCGTTTATTATTATACAGTAGGGAACCGATTATCCGGAACGATCGGGACCAACGCTATTCCGGATAACTGATTTTTCCGGTTTTCTGAATCACTACGAAAAGCCGTTTTTTTATTGTCAAACTCAACTAAAAATAAAAATATTTGGAAATAATCTTAAAAAGAAGAAAAAACGATGAAGTAATACACTAATGATTATTTCCAAAATGATGGTAAAGTAAACTTCTTTCAAAAAAGAAAGAAAAATCCTGAAATATTATGAGGGGAAAAAAATTTAAAAAAAAAAAAAAAAATGGCGGGAAAACTTATTGAATTTCGTTCCGGTTTTTTGGTTTTCCGGTTTTCTGATTTCCGGATAAGGGGTTCTGTACTGTACTATAAATGCATTAAATCATGTAGCTTGAATAATTTATTTTAAGTAAATTATTTAATAATTTTAAGCAAATAAGGGTGTAAAAATAAACTCGATCGAAATACTCCGAAAGTATACCCTGAAATATATGTAGAATAAACTTTGGAATCGATATATAAAAAATACCTTTTCAAACAACTTCGAGTAGGACGGAAACGCTAACTTGTTTAAAAAAGTTGTCCTTGTTAATATTTAATTTCGATTCCTGGTACTAGGGGACATTCCATTTTCACATTCGACTTTTGAAATTTCAATTGTAAACGGAATTTTTTTATGACCTTAAACTAAAATGTTAAGGCTTGCAGCAAAAAAATTTTTTTTTTTACTGTATTAATTTTTTTACAAAGTAGTGAATTATTATTTTTTCAATCTAAGAACCTGTGCCTATAACATATGTAAAACTTATTTTAATATCGAGTGAAATAATTTAATATGTTGTGTAACTAAATGGATAATCCCAAGAAACTGAATCGAAAATATAAAAACTTCATTGATTTAAAAAAATAATCGATGATAATAAAAATAGACATGTTTTGAGCGTCCAATAATAAAAGTCACAAGTTATCCAAGTCTGACAAGTCTTGAGAATGGGCGATTATATTTGAAAACTCGAAACATGTCGACTTTTACTTCCCTCTTCATATGTTTTGAAGCCAGTTGAGTTTTTATCGTCAATTATACTGTTTTACATTTGGGTCTTGATCATTATTTTGATAAGGATTTTACACTAGTTAAAGTAAACATATGCATTTTAATATTTTATCAGGATTCATATGGTCTTTAAAAATGTAAGAACATCAATATTGTAAAAGTTATATTTAACTTAAAAATTAACATTTTGACACCAAATATTTTGAGTTAATGAAATTAAATATTTTATCTCTTAAGTTTTTGTGCCCCCATTTCAGTATCTTAAGGATCTTACGAGCTCTGTTTAAAAAGAGATCATCAGATATATATAAGAAAGCAAAAATAACCATAGTAGCAGTATTTGGTGGTAAATGTAGCTTATCGAAATTGAAGAATATGCTGTGCGACATTTTATGGTGAATTAGCGAACGTATAAGTTTCAGAATGCATCGAAACATGAGGATGCTATTTGCTAATCATCTTTATCCAAAGGAAACGATGTAACCTAAATATCTAGTAGAATGAAGTGATTTCTTAAGCAATGAATCCTACAATTTGCAACATATTATTTCAATATCTTATTCTTAAACATAACATATTTCAATCTTTTTAAAATGCCACTAAACATTCAGCAATTCCTTGAGTTATAGAAAAAAGAACTATCGTAAATTATAGAAAGCCTTGTGAATGTGCATTAGAATTATTATACAATCTACATTTTATTTTTCAAGCACTTTTTTTTTCTTCAAATTTTCTTGCCTAGAAGACTCGATTAAAACTGTAAAAATGATTATCCCTAAAATTTTGTATATAGCTATAATAAGTTATGCTCATTTTATTTTAGTATAAAATCCTCGAATAAATATAGTAAAAACAGTGTAATCTAAGCAATATCAGATAAAAAGTTCATGTATTTAAATTCTAAAAACTATCATAAATAATTTATAAATCGATTCAAATTTACTTTTCAAAGGAGATTAAAATAATATTTTTTTTGCTTTTTGGACAGAAATCCCCTAAAAAAATTGTTTATGGCCTGAAAACTTCGAGATATTTTCTATTAACAATAAATTAAGCCCCTCCGAGCAATCACTGAACATTATTTCAATTTTTTTACTATCAGAGTTTGGTTGCGTAGCAACCTAGTAAAATTAAGCACTCCTCTTTTGAATTAGTCAATGGGTTATCTTAAAATATTTATTTGCGCAGGCGACTTTTTTTGGCGGTTTTCTGGACTATCGCCAAACATATAAACATTTATCGCGGCCCAATTTACCACCCAATTTTTTTAAAATTTTGTCTACCCCCACTAATTCAAGGGTCTAGATTCCAGATATGTAAAAAAAATTATATGTTTATTCAGAGAAAGTACGTTTTTGTGTCTGATTTCGTAACTTAATTAATAGTTAGCACTAATTAATTAACATATTTGAGGTCACCCCCAGGAACCATTAAGATTGACACTTAGTTCGTGAAAATCCGATCATTAGAACGAAAGTTATTCAGGGTGATTCGTTTTTTTTTTTGCGGACTGTACATTTAAGTAATTAGACATAGCTAATTTTTTTTTTTAAAAAAAAGGACATAGCCCTAAATACATGTTAAAGTTTATGCAGATCCAAACAGGTGTTTAAATTAATGAATAGGATTTAAAATTGGTTTTTAAGAGTAAGGACATATCTATTAAAAAAAAAGTTATGGAACGCATTTAAAAAAGACATCACAGTTGATTCCGTTTTTCAAATAACTGTTGTGAATGTTTTATTTAATATTTTTTTTAGCAGAAAAAATTGCTACGAAAACTACATAAGGTGATAAAAATTGTTATAAAGTAAGTGAGATAGTATCTTTTCTTCGATGTCTCCAAAAAAAAAGTATTGCATTCTAAAACGTAAACATGTTTTGGTGCCACATAATTTATTTTATTTTTTTAAATTTAGTTCAGAACTTAAAATGCAGATTTTTTAAAAAAGGAGGAAAAACACGCGATTTTGATATTTGCGAAGATATAATATTAAAACAAATCACTTGATCACTATCTTGAATAAAGACTGCTTTAAACATTTGACAGACTTTTGTGGCCAAGATGTCCCAAACGATAGTTCTTTTATTATTTAAGTACATACAAATACATGATAAATCTTTTATTATTTATATACATACTAAGAACTAGCTTTTCGCCCACTATTCTGGGTGATGTGTTTATTTCTCCTCCTTTAAGTACACATCCCGCGATTGGGTTGTACCTTTTCGAAACGGAAATGGTACCTTGGTATTTACTATGTACCCAATGGTTTTATCTTTTCGCAGCAAGTTTTATGAAGATCTCTGAAAAAAAAAACTTAAAAGTAAATGTTTCAGTTGGAAAATATTTCTGAAATCTGTTTGACGTATTCTGCAGATCATTGACTTTGATTAGGTATTTTTAATTCAGTACAATCTGAAATTGGTGGTATGTATACAGAAATTAAAAACAAAACGAAAATGAAAAAGGAAAAAAGTATATTTAAGTAGTTTTGCAATAAAAATTGGTATAGCAAAGTATTAGGAAAACAATACGTTTTCGTTGGAGTGAAATGACCCCCTGACTCAGAATTTTTATTAAACTTACTTTTAATACCCATCTCTTATTATTTTGTATTAATTTAGGTCAAAATAAGTGAAAGATATTATATTTAGCATTGTTATGATTTACGGTTATGAAATGCAGAATGAAACAGTGTCTTTTTCTGCCTTAAATAGTAAAATCTTCCAAACAATAATTTTTCAAATTTGAAACTTATTTGCAGTGACTTAGATTTCAGATAAACAGTTATTCGTCATTGAAATTTTTTCAATTTACAAAATTAATTATTGATAAAAATTTTTGAATATGAATGAGAAATTTTTTTTAACTGCTTTTTTTAAGGATTTTATATTTTAGTACAAATATTATTCCGGTAATCGAGCAGAATTTCTTCGTAACTATTAGACTTTTTTTGTACAATCAAAAAATACCAAATTATATTTTTGCGTATTCCCCTTCATGCAGGACTGGAGTCTGGGGCTTCTATCATAGCTCTCCATTTCGCTCAATTTGTTGCCAGATATTTTTCCGCTATTCATGCCATCCTTATGGTTTTCAATTCACTTAGAATCATCCTGCTCCAAGTATTTTTAAGTTTTCCTCTTTTTCTATTGCCCTGAGGGGTTTCCAATCAAAACTTACTTTACTCTAAATTTTTCTGGTGATATATATATATATATATGGGTCATTCTCACAAAAACAGTCATTTTCATGTCCCCAGTATGTATATTTTATGTTTGTTTTACAACTTACGAAAAAAAATTTTTCAGGGAAAGTGTCCTTCAGAATGCAAGCTAACAAAAGAATAAAAATAAAATTATCAATTTTTATTTTTTATTAATTTTAGGTAATAAAAATATACCAATATGTCATTCCCTCACTTGTCCCCACTGCTGATTTAAAAAAAGAAAAAAATTGTTTCTGAAACAAAATTTTTTTTTTTACAAATTTGTGTTTTTTATTTGAGAATATTGAAATATAGAATTCAGAAAATAAATTTTAAATTTAATTTCTGATAAAAATATTAACACAGCACTATTTTAAACTTTGTCCCCAGTGTTTCGCGTCATTCCCTCACAACAATGTTCTTATCACCTGCAATCATCTTAGAATAAAAATATTTTAATAAAAACTTCAGAAGTTAACAACTGGCATCATAGAACAAAATTGCAGTATGTTTCCATCTTCAACTTAAAGAATCTTTGCTGTGGTATAAATTTGAATGAATCAAACCAGGTAAAATTTTTTACATTTGTCATTCCCTCATGTCGTTTTTTAGAGTAAAATAAAATACAACTTCATCGAGAAAGTGGATAATTATATGTTGCTTTCTTGTATGAATATAATTGTATGTGATTGACTTCAGAAATTAATAAAGCCTAACTGTTATTTTTAAATTTTATTGAATTCGTCATTCCCTCACTAGTGTATAAAGTGAGGGAATGATTCAAGATGAGTATATTATAAAAAATTTTTTTGTTCAATCGTGCCAGCCAATTTTATTTCCCAAACCTGTAAAAACTATTAAATATATATGACTAAATTATAATAAATATTAGATATACTTAGTATGTTATCATTTTCAAACTTTAGGTAGATGTAACTTAGATAAAAACATGTATTAAAATAAAATATCATTCCCTCACTATTAGTGTCAGTCCACTTTTTAAATAGTGAAAATAATTAATTTACTTATTAATTAATTTGAAAAATAAATTGATTTATTAAACTAATTAATTTATTTATTAAATTAATTAATTATTAATTATTATAAATTAATAATTATAAATTAATTATTTAAAAAATTCATTAATTTAAATATTAAGTATAATTTATAGGATATATACTTTCTTTATAATGCCATTACATATTTCCATTAATATAGAAAGTTTCAGAGCTTTTTATTCACTTTACTTTTTTGGGATTTTATGAACTGAAAAATGACAGTTTTCGTGAGAATGACCCATATATAAAAGAGATACTGGTATCCCATCTGCTTCAAATTATGAGGTAAAGCAAGAGAATGAGAAATAGAAAGCTTATAACAACGAAAAATAATCTATCTATATTATATGAAACGCTAATACGTACAGTCAGCAAAAAAAAAAGATATCACCCTGAATAACTTTTGTTCTAATGATCGGATTTTCACGATCTAAGTGTCAATCCTAATGGTTCCCGGGGGTGACCTCAAATATGCTAATTAATTAGTGCTAACTATTAATTAAGTTACGAAATCAGACACAAAAACGCACTTTCTCTGAATAAACATGTATTTTTTTTTACATATTTGGAATCCTGACCCTTAAAATAGGGGGGGTAGACAAAATTTCGAGAAAAATGGGTTGTAAATTAGGTCGCAATAAGGATTTATATATCTGGCGATGGTTTAAAAATATGCCAAATTACCTCGCCATAGAAGGGGAAATAATTTATAACAACCATAAAGAAACTGAATGAATGACAAGATGGGAAAAGATAGTGCTTCTCGTTGCTAAGCAACCAAAAGAATTTTTCGCGCTGCTTTCTGGGCTTTTTTATTTTTTATTTTTTAATCTCCTTTAAAAAGGAAATTTAAATAAATTAATAAATTATTTTTGATTCTCCAAGATTATAGAATCTTTGACTTTTTATCTGACATTATTTATTTTTTTAAAGCTGTTTTTATGTAATTTGTATGACAGTTTTGAATTAAAACCAAATTTTCATAAGTTATCATAAATTTATGAAGAGTTGTAGGGTTAAATGCTTTTGCCCCTCACTTCGAGTTTCTTAGGAAAGGAAAAAAAAGTGATCAAGCAAAGGTGGACCTGAAAAAAGATAGCTATTCTGATGCATAATCGCAAAATTTTATAGAGATCACGGTATTTATTTTCGATAAAATTGTAAAACTTAATAAATGTTATATGGCCAACGATTTTGTCCCTTTTTTTTTTGTTAGTTGAAACCAGCTTACGCATTCTTGTAATTTTTACATTTTATCTTTGAAATTTTAATCTCGAAAGACATGCATGAAGTGACGCCTAGTCCAAAGAATCTAAGTTAAATAGTTGTAAGGCCGATTATTACGAAAACAATTAACTACTCTGGTTTAATGAAACAATTACAGTAAAACTTGTGTAAGTTGACCACTTCATGTGCATTGTTTTAGTGGCCAACGTAGACAAGTGGTCAACTTATAGAAGGGGTGGGACATTGTTTACTTTTTCGTTTCCCACATGTTGCTATATATTTAAATTTTTTTTTTACTTGACTTAAAAATTTGATTTAGCAAATGGCCAAATGAATATCTCAAGAAATGTGTTTAAACCTAAACGAACTTCAATTTGTTACACAGAAATAATTTTAATATTTAACTAACTTTTAAAAAAAAATTATTTTGTTAGTTATGCATGTGAAGTGTTTAATAAAAATAATTTCTTAAAATATCAGAACACGAAAACATTGAAAACTTTAACAAAACAAAATTATTTTAACACTTCAAAATTTATTCTGTTATTACTACACATGCAAACCTATTTGCTCACTATTGCAACTGGAAGAGCAACTTTTCAACTATCACACCTGTTTTCAATGAATGAATGAAAGAAATGGTCAAAAGCTAACTCCCTACAGTTTCCCCAGATGGTCAACTCACAAAAGGGTTTAGATTAGCGTTTTACACTATTTCACCAAAGAAGTGAAATATTAACATACATGCAAAATGACAGAAAAATTTCTGAATTTTTTTTTTCTGGTCAACTTATGAGGGTTTTAGAATAGAATTTCATAATACTCCTAGACAAAATTAACTTATTTCAGTGGTCAACATAGAAGATAGACAGGTGGTCAAGTTACAAAGGTTTTGCTTCTTTATTATGTAGGAAAATTTCCGTTCTTGATAATTGAGGTCAACTTATTCAGGTGTAAAACTTACAAGTGTGGTCAACTTGGCAGGTTTCACTGTATAAATAAATCATTAATATTCTTGTTTTTTTATTACGAAATATTAGGAGAAACTTGTATACATAATTTCTTCAAAACGTGTGTTAAAACTATGATTATAAGTTATTTAAGAAGAAAAAAGTCAAATGGAGTAAAAGAACAATTTTTGAGATGATGATTCTAAAAATAGCACGTTTTTCAAATATTTTTACAATTTTTTATTTTAGTACTTGTTTAACAAAACAAGGCATATCGAACATTTTCCTGATATAGCAATATTTTTTTGAACTGTGCAAAAGTTGAGAAATCATGCAAACAACTTTTAAAGAAAATATTTTCAACTTTTTAAGACAAAAGGGTAACTTAAAAGGGTTAGCGCACAAGATTAACTTTGAATGTTGAATTAAAATTGCATGCCCATAGTTTTTTGTTCATTTAAAAAACAAAACAATCTCTTAAATTTTTCCCCTGTGCGCACATACGCATTTACTTTTCATTACTCGAATAAATAAGAAGCAATAAAAAAAATAAAATTAATAATTTATCTTCATTTTTCGTAAACAATAGTATTTTTAGTAAATAGTCAGCTGTTCTGCTTCGAATGATATTGTGTGTGATCAGTAGAATATTTTTAATTTCTTAACAAGATTTAATTCTCAGATAGCTGGCAATAATTCTAAGTTTTCTTTCAAAATGAACTTAGCAATAATTTAAAAAGTAATTTTATTTTAAAGAAAAACATAAATTAAAGTACTTAAATGATTGATTAGTATATTATTGGAAAAAAATATACATAATAGAATTTAAAAAAAATTGCATTGAAATTCAATAAAAAAGTTAGAAAAATAATTCTGCGAAACACGCACAGACAGGTAATTTACAAATTTATTTTAAGATTAAGGCGATATATAAGATGTAAAGAAGTTTTAAAAAACTCTACTCTAAACTCAGCTGCACGACAGCCCATGGAGGGCCAAGGCCTACTGTGCCCACCTCAGTTTTCTGGACCTAGGGCTCTGGGGTGCAGGAGCAGATGTTTCGGTCAGGTGGTCAGCCGAACGCGGAACCCCCAGTGTTTAGTTCCCAATCATGCTTGGTATTTATTTATCGACCCACTGAAGGGATGAAAGGCTGAGTCAGCCTTGCCCGGCCCGAGGAACGACATCGCGAAGCGCTACCGCTCAGCCACCGGGCGAAGTTTTAAGATGATTAAAAATGTTGACTACGCATTCGTATTAATAATTATAAAATATATATTCAAGAAATTGATAAATATATTATTCCAAATCTATGCATACGTATGTATATTATTGAAATTTTATCAGTTATTGAAAAAGAAAATCAAAAATTAAAAAATAATCACATTAAGTAAGCACAATCTGGTGCATAATCATATTCTATCAGATGCACGCCTTTATAAAACTAGACATTCGTTGAATAAAGTGTTTTTTATTCAAAATGTTTTATTCATAATTTCTTTACTGAATTACAAATTCGCGATCGCAACGAACTATAGGGGGCGTTGTTGTATGAGACGCTTACCTGCGATTTCTATATGAACCGTCATTCAGTTACTCTGGAGACGTCGTTAATGTAGCGTGTAGCATTGCAACGTTCCTTCTTTAATGTGGCTTATTAAATTTAAAAAAGAAAAATGCTTGATCTTCTTTCTTGTACAACCGAAAACAAAATGGTATCTCTTTTTATTAGAGAAGGAACATCCAAAACACATCGGAAAAATATTTGTACATTAACAGAAAAAAATATGTATATTCTTATAAGAGTTAAAACCTAATGCCCGAGAAATAGTATTACTAAATTTAATGATATAACATGAAAGGCCCATTTAAACTTTACATTCTATAGTTTTAAGAATCATATTAGTTCAAAAATTAAAATGAACAAAAAGTATACATAAGCCTCATAATTTTATGAAATTTAATTTTGTAAACAACGTTTTTTGACAACAATTTTTATCAAAAAATTTCAAGTTTCAATAAAAATCATTATTTAGAAACTAAGAAACGTAAAATAAAGAATGCTGACGAAACAAAAACAAACAAAAAAAAAAGACAATTCTTTTTTGTCGCCATTTTTAGTGCTACGAATATTCGTCTTTGGGATTTGCCAAAAACAAAACAAGATGCAATTTTATTTTTTCAGGAGGGAAATATTTTACCGAAAAAACGAAAATGTACCAATTCCCACAACATAAAACTTTATCTTGGTAAACGTACGTTTTGGAAATGTTATTTCATTTGGAATCTTATTCATCAGAGTTCATACGGCGATATGATTGTTTTGAATCTATGCTAAACTCTATATCGGCTCATTTTCCACCGAAATCCGATTAACTATTTTGATTTTAAATAAAGTGTTTTATTTTATGAATTGTCGCAAAAATTTTAAGTGTAGATTAGCGGCTCTTAAAAACCGCCAAATCTGTAGCGGCGGTGGCGTTAATACGTTAGTACCGAATTTTTATTCCATACTTTTCTGAATCATATTACTTCAAACATTGGAATATACAAGAAGTATACATAAACACATAATGTTATACCATTTAATTTTTCAAAAAAAGTATTTTGAGAACAATTTTTATCAAAAAATTATAAACTAAAAAACGGAAAATAAAGAATTCTTAGGATAAAAAAGCGATTTTAAGAATTCTTTACATTGAAATAAAAACTTTCATATTGTTTCTTTTTTTATTATTCTTATAGTTCTTAATCAGACGTAAAAACCCATTCTGTAGTGTAGAGAACCATCATCAAATGAAAAAAAAATATTTACAAGCAAATTTTTTATTGTAAAAATCATTGCACTTACCTGATTTATGATTCCCGGAGAATTCCAAAATGATAAGTTCCTTGTTTGAAAACTTTATTCTCAAATAATAGATACATAGTTTATACCTTCATTACTTTTAGATAACATACTACACAGCAAAATTTTATAATTGATATGAATTTGAATATGTAGCTAAAAACAGAATAGCTGAATTCTAGTTGAACTTATTCTTTCAAAATTAAAAAAAACTTACCAAGAAAACGATTTAAATTAATTAAGAATCAGCAGAAATGGCACTATTTCAAGTAACTTGGATAATTTTTTATTGTTGTTTTCCGAATTATATGGATACAGAAATATATACTATTCTATAACTATTACAATTCTGTATGTTCTGAATTCATATTTATTCACTGGAATGACTTCACTTTAATTCGTAATGAATTGAAGACAGAAGAAATGCATTTTACCTTAATACACACATCGGTAACAGTATCCGAAATCGGAAGTCATCATTTGCAAGTTTGTTGATAATAGAAATTAAAAATTATCGAGGAATTTTTCTTCAAATGTTTGGCGTGTTCTGTTCCTGAAAGATTTACTAATATTCTGGAGATTTTTTTCAAGTTCTTCGGCCTTTTCCTTAGGGAAATTTTGTTTCCTATTTGCTGCTAAAAAATGGCGTCTGATTCAGTCAATGACTTTGATGGAACTAAATGAAAACGTGATAAATTAATGTCCGATATTTACAGGCTCCCGCTAGACGGCGTACTCGAGCGTTGCGATCGCGAATAAATTATTAAATGACTAAAAAGAAACATCGTATTTTATAGTTTGAAAGAAATAAAAATAAAAAGATTAGCAAACGATTATTAGCGAAAAAAATATGAATGAAATTTTACACTACGCGCGCGAAGTCAAGTTCCTCGCAAGTTTATCACATTTTAATATTAATCGCCCCATTTAATCATTTTTTTATTGTCGCCAAATTATTTTTTTAAAAATAATTAATTTTAATTTTTTTCAGATTCTAATAAATAAAAACAGTTGAAACTTTAGATTTTTCTATTGAAAAATATGTAGATTATTATGGTATAAAAAAATTCATACCTTATAATTCAATATTTTTTTCATCCTCACTTTAATTAAATAATAAAAAATAATAAATAAATATTAAAAATTATTTTTTTCATGAAATTATCTTTGGGTAAATGAGTTTTATGAGTGGGTGCAATTTTTTTTTGAATTGCTTCATTAGTTTTGAAAATATGACTGAAAACGCAAAAAGCGAAATTAACATTAAGGGGTACGAACTTTGGATCGCTCTCCTGACCAAACTATAGGGACCACATTTCCCAGATTGCGGCTACCCCCTATATTTTGAAGGTCAGGAATCCAAATATGTAAAAAAAAATACATGTTTATTCAGAGAAAGTGCGTTTTTGTGTCTGATTTCGTAACTTAATTGATAGTTAGCACTAATTAATTAGCATATTGGAGGTCACCCCCGGGAACCATTAAGATTGACACTTAGATCGTGAAAATCCGATCATTAGAACAAAAGTTATTCAGGGTGATATCTTTTTTTTTTTTGCTGACTGTACGTATGTATGTATGTATCAATAAAACCGATGATATTTCTTTTCTCGCGCTGGCAACAGTTTTCATTTTTAATTGATTGGATTCGGCGCGCAAGAGCACGTAGTGAGCAACCAGATAACAATAACCAGAGTGAGCATTATCAGGTTGTTCAATTCAGATTCATGCACTAAAAACACGACAATATTTAATTTAAACTCAATTAGGAATTAATTGAAGTGAGAATGCTTTAAAAGGCCGCTGTTGAATTGATATTTTTCTACTGGGAGCTACCTAACGTCTAAAAAACGTTTAAGTGTTTGTATTGAATGCATTGAATTTTTTTATATTTCGCGTTTATTTATGCATTGAATTTTCACGCTTTAAAATGCAGAATATTAGTGAAGCAATATTAGATAATTTATTTTGCTAATATGTTTCTTATTTAGCTAATGTTTTGATTTTTTCACCATGTACAATCTGAATAGCTAATATACTTTTTTAAAAGCCAATAAGAACATTGGTAGAATTCTTCTACATAAGTACAATACTATGTCTTTGATGATAAAATACTATGTCTTTGATGATAAAATACTATGTCTTTGATGATAATATATTATGTCTTTGTGCTAAAACATTGTGTTCATTGGTGAGCGAGCGCAGCGAGCCATGGTTCACGGCGTGAACCACATAGGATTGTGTAGCAATCCTCGGGGGTTGGCGAGCTTTAGCGAGCAGGGGGCGGAGCCTCCTAGTATTATATAAAACGCTAATACGTACGTATGTATGTATCAATAAAACAGATGATATTTCTTTTCTCGCGCTGGCATCAGTTTTCATTTTTAATTGATTGGATTCGGCGCGCAAGAGCACGTAGTGAGCAACCAGATAACAATAACCAGAGTGAGCATTATCAGGTTGTTCAATTCAGATTCATGCACTAAAAACATGACAATATTTAATTTAAACTCAATTAGGAATTAATTAATTAATTGAAGTGAGAATGCTTTAAAAGGCCGCTGTTGAATTGATATTTTTCTACTGGGAGCTACCTAAACGTCTAAAAAACGTTTAAGTGTTTGTATTGAATGCATTGAATTTTTTTTATATTTCGCGTTTATTTACGCATTGAATTTTCACGCTTTAAAATGCAGAATATTAGTGAAGCAATATTTGATAATTTATTTTGCTAATATGTTTCTTATTTAGCTAATGTTTTGATTTTTTCACCATGTACAATCTAAATAGCTAATATACTTTTTTTAAAAGCCAATAAGAACATTGATAGAATTCTTCAACATAAGTACAATACTATGTCTTTGATGATAAAATACTATGTCTTTGATGATAATATATTATGTCTTTGTGCTAGAACATTGTGTTCATTGGCGAGCGAGCGCAGCGAGCCATGGTTCACGGCGTGAACCACATAGGATTGCGTAGCAATTCTCGGGGGTTGGCGAGCGTTAGCGAGCAGGGGGCGGAGCCTCCTAGTATAAGATATTTGAAGAATTTAAAGTCTTATTGTTTATTGCAATTGATCTTATATTTTTACTTTTATTCCATTTTCTCACAAAGATAATTTTTAATTATCTTTATCTTTTTTAAAACGCAATAGATATGTGGTCAGGGAATTTTATGCTAGAAAATGTCGCAACAATAAAAAAAGTGTACGTAACGAGAAATAAAAGTTCATTATAAGCATTCTTAGTTCAATACGTATTATGATGGAAAAAAAGGCTCCATCCCCCTGCTCGCACCGTTTGCCAACTTCTATGATTGCTTTTTATTCACCATTGTTTTTTGTTTTGTTTTTTCACCTTCTTAAAAGTTCATGTTTTTCAAAAATATTTTTTATTTTTATTTCATTGTACTCCTTGTACATTTTTCTACACGTCTTCGTAATTGAAAGTTTCTAATTATATAGTTTTTCAGCAGCAAGACAAAATATAACGTAAAGCAAAAAAGGTTTGAAAAATTAGTAAAAAAAGCACCTAAAATTGCATCAGTTGAACAGATTGGAATTTCGCAAAAAATTCGTTTTAAGTTCATAAAGGAAAATGTCTCTTTCAGTACGTTAAATATCAACTCTGAAGTTGCATTTGTGGCCTACAGAGTAGCCTATGTGATATTTTTTACAAGTTTAAAAGTTAACTATTCTCGAGTTAACTATCAATTATTAGTTTTTTTTCTATCCATCGTACTCTCTGTATTTTTTTCAACACTATATCAAAATCGCACGTTTCCTTCAGTTTTTACGCAGCAAAACAAATTGTATAATAAAGTTAATTACCAAAAAAATATCTGTATACACATTGGAACTTAAGATTTTTTAATATAGAGTGACAAACTTTTTGACAATAATATCAAAGTAGAGCTAGGTTTAATTTTATGTAAAAAAAAAAATGATTGTAAAATATCGAAACGATCTTTTTATATTTTTTGCGGAAACTATTTGCCCTTAGGAAATCCGCGATCAAATCTGAATAAATAATAGAGGTTTGCCGATTTCACGCCCCTCTGAGACGCCCCTCTTGATGTATGGAACTGGATCGAACAACCTCCCTTTTCTGGGGGGATGGGGTGGAAAATGGTTATTGTTTTAAACTTCTTATCTGCCAACTGTTGTTAGCGTAGAGATTAAACTTCCGTTTTGATTTTTGAGAATAGAGAAGTCAACCCATATTTGATCCGCTTTGGTAATAAAAAAAAAGTTTTAATGTTTAGTATAAGATTTTATGTTTCATCACTAATAATTTTTTATTGCGTTTTAATTCTTTTAATATTTAGATATTGATAAACTCTGAGCCATTTTCCTTCTAGGAGTTCGCGTAACAGTTTTAAAATTAACTTTAAATGCCCCCTCAATTCAGCAATTTTAAAGGGTGACCAAGTTGTTCACCAAGTTTGGTTAGTTTCATTATAAAAATTAATATTTAAAGTAATTTACAGACAGAAAAATTTTGCTGTTTCGATTATAAAGTTCCCCGCTAGATAGTAAAAACGAACTTTGAGCTATAGTCAATAATTAGTCGCTAAAAAAACTTTTATGGCGCCCCTGTTTTATAATATTTCTATGTAGTAGAATATTAATTAATTATTAATATTAATTTTGTTAAATCGAAAAGGAAAACTAAGAAAATAAGTGTTGAGAATATAAACGTAGTTAATACAACTTAGATCTAAAAATCTCTCACTTACTTTAATTGAATTCATTAATTATGATATGTAATACTATTAGTAATAACGTAAGAGAAGATATAAGTAAAATGAAATTATCATCGTTTCGTTTAGTGCAGGGATGGGCAAACTACGGTCCGCGGGCCAACTGTGGCCCACCGGAAAGTTTTATCCGGCCCGCGGATAGAATTCTAACTTGCCGATCTGTGGCGAATATAAACAAGATACATCCATTATTTCGTCTACTTTGTTTAAAGCTATTTTTTATTCTTTCTTTTTTAACAAAGTACTGATGATCTTTTTACTTCTTCTATTGGTGGAATTGATTGAAATAGTTAGCACAGGCAGCTTTAATTGGTAAAATTTTGAACGCAGAAGTTCTTTATAGAACTTCCAACTAGCGTTTTTCTTTCTCGAAGATCAGACATGAAATCTAACATTGGTGAATTGTATTTCACATGTGGCAGACAGCGCATTTTAAGCACAAATGAGCGGATTTTTCTGCCGGTGGGAGTTCTAACATTATTTATTGAGTATGTAAAGATTGCACACTATTGTTGCTTCTAAACATGTTTGAGTTTTGCAAACCATTACCAAAAGCTGGTTTCCAAAATTTTGTGCCAGAAAATCAGTGCTATGTTTGCTTCATCTTATGTATGTGAACAAATGTTTTCAACTATGAACCTTAGAAAAAATTATTTCAGAAGTAGACTAACAGACAAGCATTTAACCTCGTTCCTTAAAATAAGCACATCTCACTTCGAACCTCAGTCTAAGGAACCTTTAAAAATTAAATCGCAATTTCATTCATCTCGTTAAATATTTGAATTAAAACTTGCATATCGGTTTTTTATTTCAGAAGTTTTTACTCGGCCCACCAAACTTTTTTTCTCGATTTTTGTCCCTCGATTAAAAAAGTTTGCCCATCCCTGGTTTAGTGTGACTGGAGAACTTGCTGATCGCTTCCCAACTTCGTCGAATGAAACGTGATAATCGTATTTCTTTTGCGAAAAATTCATTTTAGAGCGATATTTGCTATCTAGTCAAGCAATTTGTCCATCCGTATTCTGGATGCAGCTCTAATTGCGTGTTTAAGAGACTGGACGCAGTTCGAAAAGAGTGTTTTTAAGAAAATAAACTCAGTGAACTGAGTTTATTTTCTTAAAAACACTCTTTGCGAAAAACAGTCAAATGCGAGTTTTTTTAAAAAAAAAAAAAAAACACACACACACACACAAATCAAAGGAAATAGACACAGCCCAAACTGGGTACTCAAAAATTGGATTTAAAATTTGGTTCCGTTTTTTTTAAAACTTCTGTTTATTGACTAATGATCCAAATAAATTTATAATGATGACTGTCGCTGATTTGCTTAAAATACTGTCAACAGTTGTTTTTACAAAGTTGACATGGGTGCGAGTACTATAAATTTGTGATAGTTATATTAAATTTACGTTGTACGAATTTAGATTTTTAAAATCTGAATAAGAATAGATGTCTTAAAAGTTACATATATTATCCCAACCCCAAAGCTTGTCTCGTAACGATTATGATTTAGTGTTTTAAAAAGTAAGAGCGTAATTCCTCTTTTAGTTGTTCAATATAGGTTAAATATTGAGAAGGCACATTTTTTCTTGTGTACATTTTCCTAAACATGCTTTAAGCTAAGTCCATTTTCTTAAATACGCTTTTTAATGAGTGTCTATTTTTTTAAACACGTTTTTTGAGCAGTGTCCATTTTCTTACACACGCTTTTTAGCTGTGTCTATTTTTTTTAAACTCGCTTTTTGAGCTGTGCTAATTTTCTTTAAACACGCATTTTTACCTGTGTCCATTTTTGCTACTGTATTATTCTTAGTAAGAAATGTACAGACACTAATTTTATTATTTTTAAGTTCACTTTCTCATACTCGTTAATTTGTTTGGAATATAATTTGTTTTTCAAAGACTGCGACTTAGTAAAATATTTTCAGATATTTATGAAAAAAATAATTTAAAAATACTTTTCATATAAATTTAAGGTGAAAGTGTTAAAATTTTTATGTTAAGCCTCGTTTTAAAAGTTTGAAGCTTGTAATATTTTAATAAGAAATATCTATAACAGTAAAAGGAGTGACGAAAAAAGTTTATGTGCCTCTCAGCTGTAGAACTGCTTATGCTAGAATTCTGAGATTACAGGATGCAAAGTGCAATTTTTTTGTGCGATCCTAAAAATGTTGATTCGTCCATTCGGGAAAAACAAGTAAAAATCAAATTTTTCGCATAGGTTTAGTAAAAATTAGCTTTATTCATTAATGTAAGGGAAACTGCAAATGTCTTTTTTTTATATTTAAAAAAATAACATTATTTGTGTTTACTAACTTAAAGCACTAATTTAATCAATAGGAGTTAATTCGCATTCTTTGATAATTATTTATATTTGATTCTTCATGTCTGGTAACCATAAGTAATGGCTGCATATTGGAGCTATCTGACATTTTTTTACTCTTTTTTTTTTTCTTTGAATTTTTTTTTTTTTTTTTTTTTTTTTGCTCTTTTGAAACGTGTTTATTTAAATCAAACTAATGTAAAATCAAGGGAAATTAAAATATATAAATAAAATTATGTATTAAAATGCCTATTCATGAAATGCCGTAAAATTTGATTAATTGTAATAAATTTAAAAAATGAGCTGCCCATGAATCTTATTCACTGCCAAATGACACTTTAGCATCGCTAATCATTTTTTGAGTTGAACTTTCAAAGACGTGTTTTTGTTTAGTCCAATGATTTAAAGTCACCGGAAAGGGCAACAAGTAAGTATAAAAATAGTTTTAATTATTTAAATTTTTACTTAAATTGTCGTGATATATACCTTTCAGTTTTACATGTGATTGCCTGACGATTCATAGATTACTTACGATTTTTTTAGCCCACTACGTAGAACGGATATTCAACAATCATTTACCAATGTTAGAAATAAACAAAATATGTTAATTTTTGTAATTCAACCGTAATCTTCAATAACGTCAGGTCTAAAAATTTTGAAACATTTACGTAAGCATATTAAAATAATTTTTAACTTGAAATTATTTAAACCTTGTGAACACAATACATTGAGAGGTAATTTCCAAACAATTTTTTCATGGGACGTAACGTTAAAAATAAAAAAATGCAGGAACTGAATTGAAAGCTTATGGGATAACCAATCAGAATTTATGAAAAACTTTTGTTCCGGCAATGCTATATACATATATATATTTTAATTTTTTACCTTTTCATTACACATGCAATATAATATTTTCTTCATTGTTTTTGATTAGTAAATGTTTCTAAAATGTATTCATTATTCAAACTAGATCTATAAGCAACATTTTAAAATAACCTAAATTTTAAGCTCTTTTCATCATTGCTAACATCGTCATCAGCTTTAAAATTTAAAACTAGTATATCAATAATTAAACTTACACAACTATGAATATTTATCAGAAGTAAGTTTTTTTTCAATTTAATCTGATGACCTAGATTCTTGTTATTGCCTTTTTAAATTATTATTTAGAATTCTCTGATGGCATGAATTTTAAAATTCAATTGTTTTCATGGTGGAATTTTATGGAATAGTTTTTTTTACAGTTTTTTTTAGTTACATAGTATAGTTTTTTTAAAAATAGTAATTTATTATTTGTCAGGTTGAAGGAGACAGGTTTTGCATATCGTTACAGTTTCCCGACAGTGCTATATGAACTTCACAGCGCATGAGTAAAAATTTCCCTACAAATCGCAGTATCTCTAATTCGTAGAAAATAAGGTTAGCATTACTGTTTATAAAGAACACACGTTATACAAAATCTCTGTTGATATTTGCTTTAAGTGAAAATAAAGTAAAGCATTTATCCGAACTGAGCGTATAGCGGCATAGTCAGTCAATCAGCAATAAACTAATCATAAAGTATTTTCCGAATTCAGGAGTATTTCCTAGAATTTTTCCATTAATTACTTTAGAAATTTTGTAGGAAAAACAAAGAACAAAAGAAAAAAAATCTTTCGACAAAACATTTTTGAATTGTGACAGAAAAGGTTGACACTTTATTAAAAATAAATAACATGAAAAAATTTCGAGAAACAAAAGCGCTGAAAAAGAAATTCATGCTTTGCAATTTCAAATTAACCGCATGAATTGCTACTCTTGAAAAAGATGTGCAGCACCCAATGAAAATAGTTTCGATCAGTGACGTCATATCGTCCCGCGGGAGGATGAAGATGTCGTGCACTTACAGAAACCACAACAGGCAAATGCAGCCATGAGGCTGATGGTGTTATTGCTTCTCCCATCAATTGTGTGTTTATCCCCGCTTTTACCATGCCACAAGGAATGTGAAACCAGACTGGTAAGGAATTTTATTTTGACAACTCAACTCAATGTCAATCATAGGAGGGAAAAAAATTTTGTCCATAATTTTTTTTTTTTTTTTTTTGTGCTGTATGTTTACAGGGAAAATATCCCCAAAATGATAATTTTGAAATAACATTTAAGATTTTACTCCCTATCATATCCTTTAGCTACATTGTTTAACTTTGATTAAAAAATATTCAAAAATCTCAAAAGTTCTGTGGAAGAAAAAATCTTTCTTCTTTCGAATCCGAAAATGTATCTGATTGTATAAATTCAAGTTCGTATAATTTAAACTAGAATCATGTACTGTATTTCATTGGTAACGGAATAAAGCATGATTTATTTATTTATTTTTTTAAATTTTCAATAATATACAAAATTTGTTTTTTAGTCAAAACTTTTATTTTTTGCACTTTTAACAAAATGTTTAAATAATAAATATAAATTGTGTTGAGATTTTAAAGGTACGAGGCAACTGCTGCGTAGTGTATTTTTAAAAAAAATAAAAAAATTTATTTCTGTATTTAATTATTTTTTTATTTTGTTACAATTTTATCGTTAATTATATATATTACTTTTTTAATTCTTAACCAAAATCAATTTATTATATTTCTTTAATATATAACATGTGAGGAAAATTTAACCTCTAAATATCTACCCTTTATCACATGGACTGCCTGAGACCAATTAAGTAATAAGCCTCACTTTTTTCAAAAGAGACATTTTAACCCTTTATAACCCTTTATAGGCAAATTTTTTTTAATGTTATATTAAAATACTTTTGTGACTGAGATTGCTTTATAAAAAGGAATTCATTTAGATTATAACCTAAACTTAATTTGTTTTTAGGACCATATTTTTTAGTTAGTAGATGTGTGGGATTTTGAAAATTTTATTTATTGTAAAGAATTGACCATAAACTTAAACTCATAAATAACCACACTTATAAAAATAATCTCACAACTACAAATAAATTTGATGAGAAATGTTCAAATTAACGAACGAATAAAGCACTAAAGAAAACAGTTCCCCTGTGTTGGCTTCGCTTCTTGACTCCACTCAAACCTTTACTGTTTACCCACATTGATGTTAACAAATTCCTGCATTGTTTGGTTTTATTTTTTTCTAAAGTTATTAGCAATTAGCAGCACGGATTATTGGTTCGAAAATATCTTTTTATCGGCAATTAAAAATTTGTGAAATACATGAGAAAAATAATTCCCACGTTCTTATAATGAGTCAAATCAAACTATTATTTAATTACTTTTCCAGATAGGCATTTAATTAGTTAGATAATTCCTCGATATGCAGAAAAATCTATTTTTCTTCCAGGAAAACTTTTTGTCTTTCAAATAATAATAATAATAATAAATTAATAAATAAAATAAAATAGAGTATGTGAAAATGTGGTTTATTATATTGAGTTTAACATTGTACTGACTCAAGCTCTTCTTATTTAAAACACAATAATATTCGTTTTGCATGTATAAATACCATGTAATTTGGATTTGCGTAGTTGCGGAATCATTTTCATGGTGTTTCAAGTTTCTCCACTTAAACCACTACCATATAACAATTTCTTTTTAAATCTGATTTGATGCTTTTAGGGTTAGTGTTTAGGGTAATTTTATTTAGAGAATTCCGAAAAAAAATATTTTTTTTACCAAAAAGTTTCATAAGGATTTGAAATTTAAAAATATCAAATATTTAAATCAATCATCGAGAAAAATTAAATAATTATTAGGAGTGCCGTTAAATTATTTCATACCATATCAATCTGGTTTAATATTTTCAATTGCACGAGATTTTTATTAAATCTTTTAGACAATTCAAAAGAAGATAAGGTATAATCTGTTTTCTTAGCATAAAAAATTCCAGAAAAGAAAAGAAACATGTAGGAAAGACAAATAATGTCATAAAAATGGTTAAAAAATGTCTCGAAATACAAAATGGATACTTAAGTAGTGTCTTGTCTATATTATAAATGCTACAGTATGTCCATTTTCACCATTAGATACTTTTAAACGCTTTTTTTTCTTCAGGATTTTATTATTTGTATAAATGGAAATTACTTATTAAACTGTTGCAAATATTTTCAAAACCATGCTTAACTTAAGATATTTTAATACAATTTATATATTAATCGTGAGGTACTTCTTCAAACTTTAAGTATTTAAATAAGCAATTTCGTTTATCTAAGTGTAACAAACATATGTACAGAGAGCAAAAGAAAAAAAAAAACGAACCATCCTGAATAACTTTTGATGTAATGATCGGATCTTAATGGCCGTAGAAGGTGACCTCAAATATGCTGTTTAATAAGTGTAGATGATATTTTGAGTTACGAAAGCAGACGACAAAACGCACTTTCTCTGAATAAACATACCTTGTTTTTCGATG
Organism: Parasteatoda tepidariorum; assembly: GCF_982258835.1. NCBI lineage: Eukaryota > Metazoa > Arthropoda > Arachnida > Araneae > Theridiidae > Parasteatoda > Parasteatoda tepidariorum. The sequence continues at coordinate 64,032,769 of NC_141756.1, read as the reverse complement.
GATTAGTATTTTTGACCCCCAATATATAAGGGGTAGCAGCAATCTGGGAAATATTGTCCCACTAGTTTGATTAGGAGAACGCTCGAAAATTTCGGCCCCTTGATGTTAATTTTATTTTTTGTGTATTTCACGAAATCTCGAGAAATTTTTAAGCGAATTGAATTATTTTTGCACGCAATTATAAAATTTGTTTATCCAAAGATAATTCCATTCAAAAAATTAAATTTTAGTAAATATTTATTATTTTTTTTATAATTTCATGGCCGAAAAAAGTTTGAATAGTAAGGTATACCAATTTTTGTATCATGTTAAAGAATTTAATTTTACTACACAAAATACAAAATTTGAGCAAAATCGGTCAATAGTTCCTGAAAAATCGAGTTTTAAATATCTTACTTTTTCTCACTTTTTTAATATTCATTCAGGGCAGAATTGGCTTACCTGTCAGTTTCACTTTTGTCTTCCTTATTTTATGTTGAGGAAATTATCCTAACTATAATTTTGTAACCTAATATCTAATACTTTATAAACTAATGCCTTAATTACAATCAATTTTACTTACGAGTTTCTATGGTTATCAAATATTAATTAAGAAATTAAAAATCAAATTTTGCAATGAAGTTGAAATGGTAAAAGAGCAAAATCACAGGTTTAAATTTTATCCAAATAGAATCGGGGAGTAAATTTGCGTTAATACAATAAAAAATTTTGAAGATGTTTTTGTCATATAATTTTTAATTTCGATATAACAATAGCTTAATCATTAAGGAATGAATATGATGGCGAATCCTTTATACCTATTATAGTGTAAAAAATATTTACTTTCTTGTATATCTTTATTATATTAATTCTACCTTTTTTTATACTACCTTACCTACAACATTTTTATATTAAATCCTTTATACCTTTACGAATCCTTAATATCTTTATATCTTACCTATGAATACTTTGTACCTTTTAAAAAATACATTCAATTCTTAAGTTTTCTATACCTATGTTTAAGTTTTCTATAATTTCAATTAAATGCTGTAAAATTGAGAGTATATGTCACATTAGTATAAACTGCAATAATTTTTTTCCCTCTTAAATAAATCAATTCATATGGTTGTGCAGAAACCAATAACCCATAAATAAACAAAAGGTCGCATCCTTCTGTCTGGGCGCATTTTTCTCTAAGTATTGACTATTTTATTTATTTATTTATTTTTACTCAGACAGCTATTTCCAGAAGATTGTTTTTACCGCCAATATCAAAATCTCGGCCAATCCAAACGGAATCGCCACTTGAATTTTGGAGGGTCGTTTTATGTTTTTGTCGGTTTTTAGGGAGTTTCTATACAATGCGCTTCCTGACTAAGCGCCATGGTGCATGGGTTTCCGCTGTCAGCTGCGCGCAAGTTTTGTATCTGCGAAACGGAAGTTACTTTTACGCTCCGTCGAATTCCCACACCCCCACACCCTTTTCCCCCGTTAATCCCGGGGTAACAATATAAGGTAGAAATTGATACAGAGTCAATGAAAAAACTCGCGGACAGGTATGTGGGGGTATCGGCATACCTGATTAGGGATTTCGTTTCGTTATTTCTAAGGTTCAGATTTGTTCGATATTTTATGACTTGTTGGAATTTGATTAACAGGATCTTCGTAATTTTTTTCAAAGTAACAATGGATTTTTTTTTGTCTTTTTTTTCCATATAAATAAATATATATATATGTAGAATATGTTTAATCTACCTAAGGTTATAAAATTTTTTTAGAAGACTTGCTGGAATTTGACTCTTAGTGCACTTTTTCACCCTTTTTTTAAAAATTATTTATCTTTTCGTTTCATCCCTATTTTTAATTATCTATTTATTTGTATTTTTTTTACATGGATAAATAAGCAACTTTCTATGCGTAACTAGTAGCAATCCACACGCAGTAAAAAATTTCTTTTGCTTCTTGCACCTTTTAATATATCGATAAATATATGACTCTCAATATTATGAGTAGAATATATTATAAAATATAAAATTTTCTTTTCACATTTTCCAATTTCATTTTTTTTAAAAATCCTTTTGCAAGTTTTTTTTCTCTTTTTGCATGAAAAAGGGAAAGAAAAATTTTACAAAAAATTTCCCATTGTAATACATTCTATTTTGTAATTTCGATTCTTTTGTAAACAAGGAATTCATAATATTTTTATTCATTTTTAATTTTAAAAATATTTTCTTTATTTTTACCATTTTCATAATTTATTTTCCTCTCGTGAATTACTAATTTGACTTTTTTGCTCAATCCGTTTTTCGAATTGACTTTTAAAGAAATACAAAAATTGTGAGATAGATATAATTATTTAAATGATAAACAAGTGTTTTCAGAAGTAACGACAACAATTTTTATAATGCACGCAATTGCATCCAAACCAAACAGCATGCAATTATTAAGTATTAAAATCGTAATACTAAGTTTAGAAAAACATACTTTTTCATTGATTCTAAAGCGTTTTAAACTATTTTTCCTCCTTGCTAATGACAACCATTTTTTCACCTAATTGTAATGCACATTCTATTTCAGCTTACTCTTTTAAATGAATAATTTTAAAGATCAACGAAACTCTAAGTGGCAAAAAAAAAAAAAAAAATACATTTATTAATTCATTAATTTGTAAAAGTCAAGTTTAAACAAAATGTTTAAATATTGCCTCTACATAGTTGAAAATCATTTAAAAGATTTAATTAGCTAATTTTTATAAAAAATTCTTTAACTACTATGTTATTAGTTCAAGCAAAATAAAAAATCACATTTATTAATTTGAATCATTTTTGCAGAAAAGTTCTTAAAATACAATTAATATTGATTATCATCGGTTTTTTTCACACCTTTCTTGAACATGTTCATTTCATTTCGAAATTCGTATATCATTTTCGAAATTGTATATCATTTGAAAAATTGAAGTATAAATAACTAAAATTGTTAAACAAGTTTAAATTTTAAAAATAATTAAACACGTATAAATCTTTCATACTATTTTGATGTTTTTCGTACAGTTTAGTCTTTAAAAAATATTTGAATTGTTAAATCTTTGTTAGATGTGCTGAAAATTGTCATCTCTGTTACCGGACATGTTTAATAAAATTAAACCACTTAAATTTCAGCACACACTAATGTAAGTTGGAATTTATTGTAACTGTAGAGTCCTACTATACATTAAATAAATACTTTTATATTTAAAAAGCGTAGCTTATTTATTTTTAAATTTGTTTCTGTCATGTTTGTTACCATTCTAAAATTTTTTACGAGTCTTATCATAAAGTACTGTAAAACATAATCAAAGATTTATCTTTATTATTTGCTTTTGTATCAGACAAAAATAAATTATAAGAGCCTCTTGTAATATTAATAATGCATCAATGTGCATTTTGCAGGAAAAATTATCAATACTAGTAGACATGATATTAAGTAACAGGAATGACATTTTTTTAAAGTTTTATGAAGCTTAATATTTTATTTATCTTTCAAAATAGTGAACAGAGTCTTTGCATCAGATGTATCTATACCCAGAAAATTTCTTGATCACTTGCTTGGTCACTTTAAAAGGAGAAAAAAATTTATGGCGATATTGCATTGTGGCACAAAAATAGTATAAACTTTTGGTGGAATTCTTTTAAGTTGATCTAATATTTTCATTAGCATAATATTTTCATTCATACTCATATTCATAATATTTTCATTATTTTTTTTCATTAGCAATGATGTAAAAAAAACAAATACTTTCCTAAACTCTTCCATATTTAAAAATAAATTTACTTTTTGATTTCTTTTGAGAATGTTTATGGTTTTATGATTATAGTCATATAAAGTACAGGCCAATAATTTTATTTCTTTAATCTTGCTTACACGGGTTAATTAGAACGTTGGTAGTGGCTTCCTTATAAGAATTGTCCTCTAATTAGTTTTGTGTTCTGATACAGATGAGGATGTCTGGGATTTATTTCTCACAGAGTCAGATAACGAGTAATAGCATGGGGAACTCATGTGAATTACTGTAATTCACAAGAGTTCGTGTTATGATCTTAGAACCTTAGGGGTGTTTCTTCCTAGTTGTACCATATAAGATTGTTCTGCATCTGCGCTTACGCCTTCAAAAATAAGTTTAATTAAATTAAGAAGTTTGTTCTTTATTTAATTTTTTGGTAAATATTGCATTTATAAAAATAAGATAACATTTATATAATAAGGATATAGTTAAATACTGCATACAATAATATAACGTCATTATTTTTTACACAATTTCCATTTCACGTCAATATAACTTTTTTTCTTCTGTATTTCAAAAATATCTATCGGAATCCGGGAGGTTGTTAGATTAATCTAGAACTGCAGATTTTACGGCGCACTATAAGAAATTCCGATTTCGGAAATTACGGTATAAAGTTCCGGTTCTGTAGGTGCATCATCCATAAAATCTATTTTACCGTAAAGTCTTTTTTAATCGTAAGATATTTTACCGCAATTTTTACAGAAATATTTATTTCGAGTGATTCAGTGATTTTACTGTAATTATTACTGTAAAAAGTACGGTTTATTAGATTTTTGTTCCTAACATGTTCTGGTAAAAATGGATTTTACAGGAAGAAAGTACTGGTAATCAGTACTTACATTGACTGCCGATATTTTTTACCATAAATTGATCCGGATTTTTTTACAGTGAGCAAGTAACCAATATTGTAAATGACACGACATCATTTATAATATTTATTAAAAAATGGGTAAACAATTTTTTTCCCCCGTAAGTTAGTAAATTATCGGAAATAATTATCTTTTCTTTTATTTAACTATGGCAGCTGTTCAATTTTATCAAAGCATTAATTTTGAATTCTAATTAAACAAAATGCACTATTTTTGTGAGAAAGTATGAAGTATTTTAGCAGTAATGTGCTTTTAAATATTAAGGCATTAAATGCTAGGTAATTTATGTTAGTCTTATAAAATAGTACATTTTTAATTATAATTACTAAAAGAATTTTTTTAGTTAATTATAAATACTTTTGTATGTTTCAAAGCTCACATATTAAACCTAGTCAAAGTTGAATTAAATTTTTCTCTGAATTTTTCTGTGAGAGCAACGCTGTTATGTTTTCAACACTTTTTTAGGAGGGAATTTTACAAATTAAAGAACTTGGTTAAATGATATTCTTATGATTGTACTAATTATTGAATTCTTAATGATTGTTGAAAAATGAATATTCTTAATCACGGCATTCATTACACTGACAAGACTTTTAAATCGTTTTTTCCATCGTGATCTTTATTTGTTTATTACATTGATTAAAAGTTATGATTTTTTTTCTCTACAAAACACTGATAAGCATGAATATTAAGTAATTCTTTCTTTGATCTACAATGTTCGTTATCTAAAGTACGTTCAAGAATTTAATCTTTAATCCTCATGGCCTAAACACTTTCTGTGCACAAAAAAACGCATATTTTACAAGCGATCAGACCCATTATTAGATTAGCAGCAGCTTTGTTTTTGAACCAAATGTAAAGTAAGCAAATATGAAGGTGTTGAAAGTCAAATCATGGAAACTCGATAAAAATGATGTACTTATTTTCAATCTTCTCCAAACATTTGCGGGTTCAGAGCTGATATTGCGGAAGATGAAATTTTTACATGACGTTAAAGCGTGCTAAACGGCTTAAGGAAATGTTATTTATTTTTTCTAAAGAATATTTATCTGATTATTTTCTCATTATCGGGTCTTGTGACATATATGGACTACACCTAGCTTTTCTCAATTTGTATTGTTAAAAGTAATGTGATAAAGATGATTCTTTTAAAACTTTTTATTTATTTAATTACTTTTCATAAATTATTTTTTTGAAATTAAAAAAAAGGAGAAGATTTTGGAGATAAAGGGAAATATAATGTCATTTAAACTTTTTAAATACTCACTAGGGGGCTAAGTCCCCTTTTCGCTGTCGCCCGCCAACCCTGATGAATGCTGCTTATTAATTGTTGTTTCTTGTTGTAAAGTTGTTTTTTTTACGAAAGTTAAAAATATTCACTTAAAAATGTATATATATACTAAAAAGAATTCTGTTTGTTTAATCTTGAGCCCATTCTTCCCACTATTAAATAATTCCCCTATGATTCTATTAAGATCTATAAGTAAACATAAGTAGTTTTTCTAAGTAATCATTTTTTAAAATAACTTTTAAGATTAAAAGTATACTATTATAAGAAAATGGTGAGTTCATATTTGTAAGACAATTGTGTTTTACGTTATTTAGAGATATTTTTCAAACCTTATTCACATTAATTCCATTCAACATTAATTTTACGAACTGACTTTTTTCACCTTTTTGTATTTTTAAGTGCCTAAATACTCTTATTGCTGATGTAAATTTGTATGGGTATTAGCAGCATAACTTTCTATTGTACCTCCAGCAGTATAACCGCACCACATAACCATATTAATAAAGATACTGCCGACCAGTCTGTGTAGGGGGCAGGGAACTGTCCTTGCATCAGAAAGGTTCTGGGTTCGAATCCCGGGCAAGGCATGGATGTTTCTTTCTCTCTCTCTCTCTGTGTTCTATGTCCTTTCTCCTTTGTGTGCGTGAATGTGACCAGCGCTAAAAACGGGTTTGTGGTTGTGTGAATGGTGTGGCAGAAGTCGAATTCTTGGCCATAGCTGGCGCCGCTGAAAAACAAGAACTATCGCTTCCCCTATGCCGACAAAAAAAAAAAAATTATAAAAAAAAAAAAAAAAAAGATACTTACATATTTAACCATTATTGTCCTATTATAATATATTGTGCAAAAATTTTTTTAATATTTTGAGAATATTATGAGCATAAAATAAATTATTAATTAATTATTATTTTTATTTAAAAAAACAATTTTTGCCATTAATAAGCATTTTTAATTTAGAATTAATTTTTCTGTTAATTTTTTAAAATGTCTACTTTTGTTTTATGTTCTCCATGTAATTCTGGGAAAATTTAATTAAGCTACTTTAAATATTGCGAAGTTTATGAATGTTATAAATTAATCAATACTCTATATGTTATTAAAGCGTTTTCTACTTATATTGAAACTATTTAAATATTATACAAAGTGAAATATTAAAATGATGTTTAATCTTTAATAAGAACTAAGGCAAATGAATTCTCTGATTTCTTAATTTTTAATTGTTAAAATTATAAAATGTTTGCTGATAAAATAAATCCTGATAATAAAAATCTTGATAAGAAAATTCTAAATTGCAGTTTTTAAAGAAAAAAGTTAAACAATTGTATTAAATTACTTAGTCTAGTTGAAGATTTTAACTGATTTGTTTCAGTTTCTAAGGGATGCTGCTTTAGTTCAAAGCAACTTGATGATAACAGCATAAAAAATTTTGTCATGGGGAATTGAACTTTGAACTTATGAACTTTGTATGATAGATTATGCTATAAACAAAATAAGTAGCTTAATTATATTTTCGGTGAAATACGATAAAGATTTTGGTGTTTTTAATGGGATGGGTGTTTATTTTTTCATTATTTTTGAATTCAGACACTTCTGAAACTTTTTTAAATTTAATTTAATTGAACCTTTCCATAATAATTTTTGATGTATTCTCATCCCTAACCGGTACTATAACTATTTGCCTTATCTTATAACCAAGTACTAAGCGTAACATGTTAATTTTTATGATATTTTCAGTATGTTAAATATATTGGTCTATAAGTAGTTAAAAATGGACTTTTTTAGAAGCAAAATTGCCTTAATTTAAAATTAGTACTCTAAGTAATTAATAAATAGTTTACTAATATCGTCTAAACGGAGTAAAATTACAAAAAATAACAACATTAGCAGTTAGTTTGCTGAGTGCTTTTTTGAATGATGTATCTGTCTTAGAAGACTGAAATTATTGAAAAGTTTAAGCACAATTTTTTGTCTTATTTTGTTACCTTTGTACTACAATTCACAAATTTAGTAGTCACGAACTTTTTACACTATTGTATATTATGTATTCGTTAAATTTTTTTTTTATCAAAACTACTTATATCGTACAATTTAAATAAATAAAGAAATAAAAAACCATCATTATTAAGTTAAGTTTAAAATAAATGAACCATCGGGCATTATTTTTATAGGACATTACCTTTAGATATGCCTGCTATAGAATTTTGTGAGTTCCTATTTTCCATTCTTCTTCGCATACCTATTATGTATAAACTAAAAGTAACTTCTAAGTTCAACTTTTCGCTGCTTTTTTTTTTACTTCAATTATTAGGATGATATTCTTCAGTTTTAGATTTTTTAACTTAGTGATTCTAATGATTAAAATTTGATTCTTTACTTTAGATGTACCATTTGAAAAGCATTTTTTCCCACCAGAATTTTATTTGGTATTGTTTCAACTCATTCTTGTTTGCATAAATAATTATTTAATTTTTCTGCATCTCAGCTATCGGATATCTCAAATTATACAGTTTGGAAAATCTATTAATGAAAAATGGAAGGATATAAAATTGTAAGATTAGCTACGTTTGACCACAGGAAATCGAAGAAGCTTTTTTTGAATGCATTTTTTAATTAATAACAAAGCTCGTCAATAGGTGGATGTTTCAGCTGTTTTGACAACATTGTTTTCTGTTGTATTTTTCACCATTCTATCAGAGATATGTGCATGAATATCTGTTAATTTTGTCTTCAGAATGCTCCACAATTTTAATGCAAATGGTGGTTAGTTTTATTTCATTGCTTTTATCAACAGCGTCATCTTTCAACAAAATGTTTTACTAGTTTTTAAGCTTGTTGGAAACAAATTATCTTGTTTCCTTAGAAGAACTAATAAAGCACGCATTTTATCTGGCACCATTGCAAGCCATGAAATGAAATGTAAACAAAAGAAATCGATATAATTTGTCAAACACATTTATTAGTTTTTGTTCCAAATATCTGTTTTTTCCAAAAACACTTAATACTTAAACTTAGTTTTTCTTCTTTAACACTTCAAAACATTCATTGTTGCTTTCTATTTTTCTTCAATTGCCGATGACACACGCCATCATGATCGGGAATGAAAGATGATTGAAAGCAATAGGATCTCTTAAAATTGCCGATCAGTATGACCTTTAAGGCTCGCAATTCAATTACGCATCGTCAAAGAATGCATCTCTGAACAAAAGATTATCCTTTTCTAGGTTTTTTTTTACACTGAAATAGAGCCAAAAGAGTTCTTAAGTGATTATTAGAGTTGTTCCTTATAAGCGAGATAGAAAATAATAACAAAATCTTCCTTTGGAATCTACGGCGTAGTCAGGCCTTTCTTTCTGTGAGGGGTTTAGAAATTTTGATCTATAAAGGTGGGTGAAACTCTGGACCAGAGATAAAGAAAGAGAAGATAAAAAATTAATTTTTATAACATCGCAGGTTTCGCATTTTTGGAAGGAAAAAAACTCCTCGTGACTTTAACTTTTTGCTAAAGAAAAAAAACATTTTTTCCCCTGACTTTTCATGTCACTACTACATTTGCAATGATAGGACAAGGTGTTCAAACATATTTAATTAGATTATTTAACAAATTACTTAAGTGACAGATTTTCAGATTGATCGAGTGAATGCGGAATTTCGTAAGTGCCGATTTCGACTAACCCACACCTGCGCCTGGATAAAAAAAATCACTATGATGTACAGTGCACAAAAAAAGACCAATCTGAATAACTTTTGATCTAATGATCAGACCATCACATTTCAGGACTTCATGGCTCGAGGGGGTGATTTCAAATATGCTAATTAATAAGTACAGATGATATTTTAAGTAACAAAATCAGACACAAAAGTGTACTTTCTCTGAATAAACATTCTATAATACCCTATATTTCTCACCCCAAAATATAGGGGTAGCCACAATCTGAGAAATATGGTCCCAATAGTTTGGTCAGGAGAGCGGTCCGAAGTTTTGACCCCTTAATGGTATTTTACTTTTTGCATATTTCGCTATAAATAGAAAGCGTTTTAAGTCACTTGAAAAGTTTTTGCACACAATTATAAAATTCGCAAAAAAATCCATGCAAAAAAAACCTTTATTAAATATTTACAATTTTTTATTATTTTATCCAATAATGGTCGAGAAAATTTTGAATTGTAAGGTATATAATTTTCTGCATCATTTTAAAGAATACAATTTTATATGGCAAAATCGGCTGAATTGAATTTCGAAAAAGTAAGATATTTAAAATTCGATTTTTCATGAACTATTCGACCGATTTCGCTCAAATATTTTACTTTGCTGTGTAAAATTGTATTCTTGAAAAGGTGCAAGAAATTGTATACCTTACAATTTAAAAATTATTAATAAATGAAATAATAAAAAATGATAAATATTTAATAAAGATTGTTTTTTGCATGGAAATATCTTTTGTCAAATGAATTTTATAATTGTGTGCAAATTTTTTTTTGATTCGCTTAAAGAGTTTTCGAGATATAGCGAAACACGTAAAAAGTAAAATTGACATTAAAGGGTCAAACTTTTTGAGAGTTGTCTTGACCAAACTATTGGGATCATATTTCACAGATTGCAGCTATAACCCCTACATTTAGGGGGTCAAAAATCAGTATCCGTCGAAAAAAAGGTATTTTTATTCAAAAAAAGAGCATTTTTGTGTCTGATTTCGTAATTGGAAATATCGTCTGCACTTATTAATTAGCAGATTTGAAGTCAACCCTTCGAGCCTTTACGATTGAGTCCTAGAAGGTGAACATCCGATCATTAGATCAAAAATTATTCAGGATGATCCTTTTTTTTTTTTGCGCACTATACACAAGGTAACAAAACTGAAATAAAATAGATACTATGCATAATTCAGAAACAAAATGGAGAAAAACAGAGAAAATGAAACAAATATGCAGAAGAGTTCATGAAGATTCTGGGATTAGAGATCAATAATTTGTTTCCAAGTAAAATAATAACGAATTTAAAATTGTTTTAAAAAGGCAAAAACTCAAAGAAGGTGATTTTGAAGAAATATCATTCACGGATTCAAATAAGATCGCGAATTTACGAAAGAGTTTTTTCGTCTATATTTAAGATTTAAACATCAAACAAGAGAGATTGGTCTAGTCAATAATTAAGCCTAACTGGTCTAGCCTATAGACTAGACTAGTATTATGAGTCCGTCCGTGTATGTTCAGAAAATCCAAAACAGGAAAAGATTTTTCAAAATAGCTTTGCATGTTTGCTATGTTAATGATATTTGCACATACTAATAAACACTAAAAAACTATACAACGAATAATAACCATATAAACTTTAAATCAATATGGTTTAGTGTGATTGCTATGAACTTAAATTGTGAAATAATAATACTTTTATTTTTAAAATTTTTAAGAATTAATATAATTTTGCCTAACTATCATGAACTTACATATTCATAGAACACTAAATACTTTTAGTTTAAAATCAATTGGTATGCTATTATCTGACTGCTATAAACTAATTAGAATAATAATACTATGATAAACAAATAAATATTTTTTATGTCTAACTATCATGAACTTACATATTCATAGAACACTAAATACTTTTAGTTTAAAATCAATTGGTATGCTATTATCTGACTGCTATAAACTAATTAGAATAATAATACTATGATAAACAAATAAATATTTTTTATGTCTAGCGCAAATTCACTTATTCAAAAAAAGAATATTTTTATTTTAAAATTACATAAAAATAAAAATGTTTTTATGACTACTATGAATTTATTTAATAACAAAATTAACTCAGTTATTTAAAAAAACACAAATCAAAATGTTTTGAAACGACAATTACGAACCTACTTATTCAAATTATAATACTTTCACTTTGAAACGATACAAATCAATACAATTTTGCATGACTACCCTAAACTTTCCTATACACAGAATTCACTTTTATTTTAAAACTATATTGATTTAAAAATATTAACTGCTAAATAACTTATTAAAATACAAAAAAAATGTTGTATGCATATCAATATGTTTGTACAAGACCAATACGAACTGATGTATTTAAACATCAATATTTTTATTTGAAAATTATATAAAAGTTTTTACATGACTACTACTGCTTGAGTGTTTACAACTCTATTTCGTAAGATTTAAAAACCTCCTTTCATCTAATTCACATTCCATTTCTCATAAACCATAATTTCTTCAACCGTAAACGAAGGTCTACAATAGAAAAATATTTAATGAAAACTCTTAGTTATTAACTTTTTTTTTTTCTTTTTTGGTTTGTGAAGTATTACGCCATTAAACGTAACACGAAACGGCCAAACTGGTTTTCGCCCGGTAAACATACAAAGCATGGTGTCATCGCATCTTAAATTTCGCGGTTTTTTGGAGAATTGTTTTGATTTTTTTTTCTCTGTGAGTGCGACGTATAGTATATATATATATTTTTTAGTGAATTCCCCAATGTCAAAGGTGTGTGAAGAGATTTCCCGTCTTGAAACAGGATGCTCTGATTGTCTAAGCACTTCCCTTTTGCTCATATGTTACATCCTCATTACATTAGCTACGACCCACCCAAAACCCCCGATTGAATATCAATCATTGTTTCAGGGTATCGATACCTTTCTTTGCTTCTGTTTTGTCGATCTGCAGATTCTGTACGAGTCATTTTAATTTTTTCCCCCTCATTCATCATTATTATTTTAAAATTTAATTGCTTTTAATTTCGACGGAGTATTTTTCACGTGTGTTTATGTTTTGTTTTTTAAATATAAATTAGTTTATTTCTCATTAATTTTTTGAATTTTCAATGAATATTTTTTGATTGTTTAGTTATTTTTAATTTTTAAAGTTGTTTTCATAATTATTTATTTTATTTTTAAATTTGTTTATTCATTCGTTTCTTTTTTCAATGAATATTAATTTCAAATTAGTTATTTTCACGAGTGATTATGTATTTTTTTTTTCAAAAGTTAATTTATTTCTTATTTATTTTTAAATTTTTTACGAATATTTTTTTCGATAATTAAATTATTTATAAATTCAATTATTCAATTTATGATAATTAAATTTATTTTAAAATTATTATTTATATTTATTTTTAAAGTAGCTTATTTTTTCACGAGTGATTATGTATTTTTTTCTTAAAAGTTAATTTATTTCTTATTTATTTTTAAATTTTTTATGAATATTTTTTTCGATAATTCAATTATTTATAAATTCAATTATTCAATTTATGATAATTCAATTTATTTTGAAATTATTATTTATATTTATTTTTAAAGTAGCTTATTTTTTCATTTGTTTCTTTTCTTCTATTTCTTTTCTTCTATGAATATATTAGAACTTTAAATTTGATTATTAAGCAATAGTTAAAAATTTAGTTCGTATGAATCAACCTGTTTCATCTTTCGATTGAGGAGATACTGGGCATTCAGAATAAGAAAAATCCTTCAAAAATTCATTATTTGGTCCATTAAAAAAACTCACACTTTACTAATAATGTGCGACAAACCGTGTCTGAATCGGAGTTTTCCTTACCGAATTATAAGATTATGAATATATAAAGATCCACGCATCAATACGTTAGTTCTCGTTGACAAAGATGCTTTTTCTCGTTATGGAATTTTTCAATATTCTCACTGCTTCGAAACGTTCCTTGCTCACCAGTTTTTCTTTTACTACCATAAGAAAATTTCAAATATTCTTCGACGTGTCTTGTATGGTTTTAAATAAATTTGATTAACTCAATGTCTTAACTAAAATTTTTAATAATTGAACAAGCATAATTGAAACGTATTTTTCAAAAAAAGTTTTGGTGGTAAAATAAAAATTTAATACCTTAATATATTTTGATACGGTTGCCAAAGCCACTTCATTTAAGTACTTATAAGCATTTAATTAAGTAAAAATTTATCAAAAAAATTAAATTTTGATTGCAAGGAACTTTTTAAATATTTATAGCACAGCGAATGAAAGAACATCCATGCCCTGCCCGGTATTCGAACACCAAACCTTACTGATGTGAGGGCAGTTCCCTGACCCCTACTCAGGCCGGTCAGCAATTTTTCAATATCAACTATGAAGAACCATACTTTCAGCTGTAACTTTAAAACTAATTTTTTCTGTTAAAATTTGAAGATAATTGAATAAAAATTGCACTTTTTTGTTTTAAACGTCTAGTGTCCCCTTAATTTTTTAACTATAAGTTCTTTGTGTCAGTGGATTTGGATTACCAAAAAAAGGTTCATCCTCTTTTTATCTATATATTTATTTAAAATAATCGTCGCTTTTATAGTTGTAAAACAAGCTTTGTCAAATATGTAATTAATATAAAAATTTAATTTTGTTTATGAATATTCATTTCATTTCATTACGTCAATAAACTTCAATCGTTAAAGAATTGTTCCAAGATCTCTTTATTCATATATATTTAACAGAAATTATGTCTCGAAATTTTTACTCGCGTTATCATGAAAGGGTCCCCATCCAGTTATGATATGGGGCATGTTAAACCGGATGGAGTTGGGTCAATAATGCCCCCTCCCGACTTTTTACTGTTGGTAAATATGATCCCCTTCTATTACATTCATCAACGAACTGTTTTTAAACCAATGAACTTTACTCCCTTACACTACAATTGTCTGGAAATAATGTGTTGGTGACCTTTAAAAGTTCTGCGAAATTTCCTTTGAATACGACAAAATTGTGCTATTTATAATCAGATAATTTGAATGCATATATATTGGAATACATCTAAAAATGTCCATTTATCAAATGAATGAGCATCAGTATTGAGAGTATTTTGTTTGCAAATGGAATTTTTGTGTTTATTTGGTTGAAAAAAAATTACAACTTAATTATGCAAAGAACTAAGCATTTTTCAGACATTATAAAATTTACTTACGAAAACGCTTATTGTTAAAAATATTCAAATTATTTGCGAAAGTTTATATATTATATTTGTTTTCTTATTAGGTAGTTGGATTATAAGAATTGTAATATGAAAGAGTAAATTTTTTAAAAAGATGCATTAAGTAGTTGCGGTAAAAAAGTAAAACTTAAATTTTGAGGGTGCAATGTTTTGAATTTTGAAATTATTTTATAAAAATAAATGAAGTCACTATTATAATTTATACAACTATTATTCTCATTTATTGCTATGAAGTTTAGTTTTCATTACCAACACCAACGAGTTTAATGAAATATGTTATGCATGTAAACAAAATTTCTTTAATTATGTTTTTTAATAACTTATCAAGACAATCTGAGAAAATTCTTAAGTGTTAAGTTGAGAAAAAAGTTGAATTTAACTGAATTTAATAGAATAAAAAAGTTCTTCATAAAATTTGTTGAAGTTTGCTGTAGTCATGGTCATATTCTAAATAACTTTCGGGCTTATTTATTGCATGCAAAGTGTATACAAACTGCTAAGTTTGTATTTAAATGATTATCACAAATAGTTTTTGATGCATTAAGCTTACCGAAAAAAGATTATTAAAATAATTTATATTTTTCTACATTTATATGGTGTTAACTCTTTTTAAATTGATTTTTGCAATTTTATGAAATTCTTTTTGAAATTACTAAAAATCTAAAAAATGCTTGAAAGTTAAATTTTTTGTACAGGAAATTTTTTAAAAAAAATGCTTATCTTTATTAATAAAAATTTATAAGGAATCGTTGTAATAATTTCAATTGTTTATTTTATTTTATCTACATCCAAGTATTAAATTCATAATTAATTTTGGATTAACTTAGTTCTTTTTTTCATTTGTGTCTTTATCTTAAAAGGAAATATGATACAGTTTTTACATTTACTAATCTAACCTAATTTCATAAGTATTTTTACATTTCTATGAAAAAAAATCATTAAAAAGCAGTATCAAATGCAATTAAAGTACATATTTTCGTCATTATAATTATTATAGTGCAATAGTTCCTTATAATTATCTTAGTTTTTTCATGAAACACTAATGAATATGTTGAATACAAAACGTTCCAGAAAATATTGTCGCTCTTTTTCATAACAACCATAATATGAACATAAGAGTCTCTGAGAGCTTGGCTCAAAAATTGTAGACAGTTGGCTGAGAGAGTTTCTTATCATGTAAAAGAAAGCTTGCAGTATGTTATTAAACAATAAATAAAAATATTAAACTTTTTTCTTATAAAAATTTCAATGATTAAATAAAGAAACCATTGACAGATGAAGACCATAATTTATTAAACTCATCAACCGATGCCATCGCTTATCCCTATCGATTTTCCAAAAAATGTATACATTTTACTTGGCCATTTTCTAACAAAACATAAACACGCCTTCCCTATTTGAGTAATTACTGAGATAATTTGGATTAAATGTTGGCGAAGAAAGAGAAACAAATAACAAAGCAAAAAGTACTCGTTTAAATGATGAAAAAGAATGAAGCCATAAGAGGAATGATATTCGTCTGTATTTTGTAAAGAATGTGAAGAAAAAATTTAACTTAATATGATAAGGGGTGTCGACGCCATTATTGTTTATGGGTATAGGTCGTTGCCCATAAGGGCCCGGGATCTGATAAGCCCATAAGGTCGGCTGCTACAAGCATGATTATGATTTATTAGGAAATAAAGATTTTTATCTTGGAGTTTCGAATATTAGAAGAATCTATATATGCTTTGGGATAGTGTTTACAGTAAACCTTGCTAAAGAAATATCAATAAATGATAAAACTGTATACAAGTTGAATTTTACAAAGTATAGCACAATCCTTTTATGTCAATTTTTCTTGCATCGGAAAAATTATAATATAGTCCCAAATAGAACTCAGTAAAAGGCTGATCTTTTTATCTTTTTTTCATTGTCACGACAACTATATTTTAAAATATATTTACCATATGACAAGTATTGAATATATAATAAATATTGAATATATAATAAATTTTGACCACGATAATTTTGCGATCAATATCGAATATGATACGAGTATTGTCGACACTATAATTCCCAACAACTATGATGATCATAGCGAGTACGCAACTTAATACGTTAATATCGTGATCATTGCTGATAATGATTGTTATCAAATGCAATATTAGTTTGAGTATTGATGCATTTTATTTGAGTAACGAAAATATGGACGAATATATCGTGATATATCGGGAAATAAATATTCCAGCATTGATTAGCGCTAAACTTTAACAATCAACAAGAACATGGTATCAATCATATCTAAATAATTTATATAGCATGGGAACATACTTAAAGTTCATGAAACTGAAAATTTTATTCTTTAAATTGGGGGTTATATCAGAAACAAAACAGTGCTTCAAGTACTCACTGAGAAAAAAATTATGGTCAAAACCACCAGAATGTGGTAAAATTTACCGTGTTTCTAGCTCTATGGGAACATTAAAAAGCTCGGTAATTTTTACCGAAACACTTTGGTTATGATTTTGTTGAAATTAACTGTATAGTTAAATAATATGTGATGAAATTTGGTAATTTATCATGGTAGAGAATGGCATAGAAACTATTTATTTGGTTAAATTTGCTTTTCAGTTTTGTGTTTTTATGTGTGGTAATAAGAATTATAATTTTGAAAACCAGAATTTCTTGTAAACCGTTACCATAAGAGCAGAAAAATAGCAAAATGAATAATTTAAATACCGCATATTTTAGTTTCATTAACCAGAATTATGTTTTTCGTTTTTTTTTTTTAATTTTTCATTATTAGAAATGTTATTACTATACAGTACGGTAATTTTGCAAGAAATTTTTTCTCTATACTTAATTCAACAGCTCTAAGAAACTACACAGTGACAAAAAAACAAATGAACTTTTTCTCCTTTTGTATTTCCATAAACATCCAAAGTTATCAAAAATTCGAAAAAATTTTTTATATCGGCAGGAAAGATTTTTTCGGCTATTGAAAAAATTCAAAAATTTCGGTTCGATTATTCATTAAACAGAGGTGATTTCCTCCTTTAATTGAAATAAAACTGTTAAATCAATCACGATAATTTGGTAAACAGGTGTTCCCTAAATCGGGTCCTAACTTATTTTTTTGACTATGTGCTGAATTCAACTACGACGCATATGAAGTTCACTTTTGCAGTCACTTATACTATAATTTACGCACATCAAAAAAAAAAAAAAAAAAAAAAAAAATTGCAAATTGACGCAGTAAGTAAACAGTTATCGTAATCTCCGACTTTTTTATTATGTTATCTTCTTCTAATATCAAGGTATAAACGAACTTGCCATTAAAAATATTTATAAAAATATGCTGAACTTAACTTTTAAAGTTATGCTGAACTCAGTTGAATAAATCTCATGAACACATCACCTATCTAAAATTTCTGATTATTTTAAATAAAAGCTTAAAATAAAAATCATTTACCTTATTTTTTAATGCATAACTTGCATGAATAAAATACTTATATTTGAAAATTAGACAAAAAAGAAGCTGTAATTAATATTTTTAAAGTCTGGTCACTTAAAATTTACGGACATTAAAAAATTTAATTTTTAGAAATGATAAAATCGAAATCGATTTTTAATGCTCTATTTTAAATTGCTTTAAATTTTTATAGTTCATCAAATAATTGTTCATTCTGATTGTAGTTTACCAAGTTTATAAATATATGTTTGTTTTAAAATTAAACACACTATAATCGAATTTTATGTTGGGACAAAGAATAAAATTATGATGTAAAATTATCTTTTTTTAAAAATGATATTAAACTAGATAAGAATTGAAATATTATTTAGTTTTATATACTAAAGAAGCTAGTCCTGCTTTTTGCACTTACCAACTTATTTTAATTGTAATTCAGTTACGGACAAAAATTTAAATGTTTGGAGAACAAAAGAGTTTTAATATTTTTATTCCCTCATAAACTCGAAAATGTATAAAAGGAAAAGGTTAGAATATTTTTAAAGCATGTAATCGAAGTAGGTAAAAATCAAATTGGTCTTTTGTAGTTGAAAGAAAATATTTAAGTTGAATCGATCAGGTGCATAAATAGCATAAAAGTGCATTATGCTAAAAATTTATAACATTGCTTTGTATGCAGTGTAAATCCAGGAATTTGGAGATACACACTGTAAAAAATATTCCTGATCAAATTATGGTAAGAAATACCGATACTCAGGGTGCCCGTACTTTTTACCGTAAAATCCTCTTTTACCAGAATATATACTACGGAACAAAAAATCTGGTATATCGTAATTTTTACTGAAATAACCACCGTGAAATTACTGAATCACTCCGACTAAATAAATATTACTGTGAAAATTTGGATATAATATTTTACGGTAAAAATCCATTTTGGGGTAAAATGGGTTTTACAGATGATGAACCCAAAGTGTCGGAATTTTATACCGTATTCTGAAACGTAATTTTTGCAGTGCAGCAATAAAAAAAAATTACGATTTCCCCTTGAAGATACTCGTTAAAAATAGTTTTAATTTACGAAGGGATATTATAATCCTATAATTTCATAAAAATCTTATTATGCATTCAGAACTTTTTAACTTATATTTCTTGACGGTCATAAAAACACATAACTTGTGTTTAAATTCATTTTAATCAATATTAAGATCAATGTAGGATTCTTCTAATTGGAAAATTAAGTTTAAATCAAGAAAGCTTATTAGTGACATGTAATTGAAATCTGATCATTAAGATCATTCAAATGTATGATTCATGAAATAAAATTACTGGTAGTCCTTTTTATTGGGCTACTTCGAAGTTAAATATGTTGATGAAGCTCTCCTCTTTACGTTGCACGTAAGAAACATATAAATTGTTAATGATCCCTTAGTCCATACAATAGGCTTCATGAAATTAAGATTAGGAACTAAGGAATCTTTATTGGTTCTTAATTAACAATAAAGGCTTCTATTTATAAACATATCTAGTGAAGTTAAAGTTATGTGTAATATATGACCAATTTGCTTTGGTGCATTCTTTTGCTTATAAAATGTTTTAATTAAAAGTTGGGATGTCGTTTTAAGGCTACAATGGACCCCCAAGATCGTGAAAATCTCTCGAGAAATCGATTTTCTAATTTTGCCCATTTCACATTAATTAAATGATATAAAAACGCATATTAATTATTAAAATCGTAAGAGTTTGTAAAACATTTGCCAATATTAACGTTATTTTGCTTTTTTATTGCAAAAACTTGTTATTGTGAGTGTTTTGTGTTGTGTTTCGCAAAACAAAAATTTTGCATCGAAATGAAAATTGGAATAGTTCCATGTGCTATAATTCCATGAAATTTTTTTGACACACTCTCTAAAGAATAAAAAAAAACTTGAGGAGAAAAAATTGCGAAATAAGGTGCCACAACATATTTTATAGTCATTCATAGAGGAACGATTTTCATGTTTTATTTTATTTTATTTTTTTTTTTGTTGTTGCCAGAACTTGCTTTTTCTACTCTCTATGGAAATAAGTAGAAAAATGTGTAAATTTTTTCCCTGCAATTCGAAGCGAAATGTAAATAAAATTGAAAATAATAAATAATTTTTAAATTTAAGTAAAAATTTAATGCAAGAAGCTCATTTAAACTTTAAAAAAAATCGAAAATTTTTTTGAAGAAATTTAAATTTTTCATGTTATAGCATGAATTATGTATCAAATTATTTTATGTTCTTTATCTAAATATAAACAATCCCTACAAGTTACAGCAATGTAACATTAATTTTTAAGGAAAAACTTATTCAGAGACCACTATAGCCTTAAAATTTACAATTCCAGCAAAAAAATTGCTTTTATACTAAAAACATAATCTCGGTTTTTACGGAATCGTACATTTTAGTAAATTTTTAATGTAGCGATTGTTCTACATACTATATATATTTTTGACTAAAATATAAAAAAAGTGCAAATAATAATTATAAGAGTGCATTTTAATTACCTTCTCCATGAATTTTTAAAAATATTTTTTGAAACTTGGTGCTAAGGTATCTTTTACATGCAATAGATATCTTTATAAAAGATATCTATTGCATAACATTTGCGTCTATAGCAGACGTAAAATATAAATTTTTTGTTTCAAAAATATCAAGTTCATTTTTAAGTTCTACTGCCTCCCTAAGTTATAGATACATGAATATTACTTTAATAATTGATTTCTTATTAATGGTTTGTTTAAATATTTTATTACAGTAATATTTATCAGTACCAAAATCTCATTTGTATAACAGTACCGTTAAGAAATCGAGTAAATTTGCAGGTATATTAATCTCGTTAAGATTTTTCTAGACCAGCATGTTTTGTAATTTTTAAATTAGAATGGATAATGAAATCATTTCGATTATGTATGTGAATAGCTTTCTGATTGCACGACACATGGGTAATTAGAAATTATAATTCTGCGAAGGTTCTTTTGTGATTATGAAGAGAAAAAAATTATCTCCTTATATTAGGTGTTAAGATATTTAAGTAATATATATATATAATTTTTAATTTTATGCATCGCGTGCAAGAAAAAACCAAAGAATCACTCAGACGCAGAAGTACGAAAGATGTTTTTCATTGAACAATTTCTTTTTCAAATTAAAAATTAACTTTTTTTAAAAAAAAAATTATAAAATAAATTTTTTAGCGCAAATTAAAGAGCGAAAGGAAGAAAAAAATACTTAAAACTATTAATAACCTGTCATAAATGTCTCATTGGTTACTCAGTAGATTAATTTAAAAAAGAAGATTTGAAAAACACGAATAGAAGTTCTTATAGAAGAATTATTAAACATAGAAAAAAGAAAATTTCTAACATATTTTTGCCATTAATTTTATATTTATCTATGATTAACGTAAATATTGCAAAAGTTATTTATTTTTAAAATAAAATCAATTTATTTGTTTGCATGCACTTTAATTGATGCAAAACTGTTTCCGAATCATTTGGTTAATTTGTATTGCAGAAAATTGTTTAAATTTTAGCTCCTATTATTACACCTTAGAACACTCGCACGTTAGAAACACCTTACCTTCAGATATACCTGCATAAAAATTAAAATGAAAGCTAACTTCTTAAAAAAAATTACATATGCCTTTTGCTTCCTGTCAGGTTGTATTAGTTATGTTTGACTTATTAACAAACTATGTTCATATATGGTTCATACATGGAACACACACGTGCAAAAATTTTTTTGCAGGTCCTAAAAAGGGTTATTTTAAGTTAGAGGTTAAGCATTAAAAAGTCACTTTCATTCTTTAAAAATAATGACAACATAAAAATCAAATATTTATTTTTTACTTTAAAATTACCTATAATATGGCCTTTTTTTATCATTTTGGGTAACTTAAAACATATTTTACATCTAAAGTAATTGTATTATATTTATTGTATTTGAAAAACAAACATATATGTATAATATTTTAATGCAATTAGGTAATTTTTAGAGCTAAAAATCTCTGGATATCTGAAAATTATACTTTACATCAAAACATCATGATTTTCGTAGCAACAAAGATTTTATTATGGCGTAACATTTTAATTTTGAAAGTATCATTTTTCTTTTAGCAATCGTTATCACTTCCACTTTCGCAAAGTTCTTGTTACATCAATATAATCATCTACCAAAGTGTTAAAAAAAAGCTGAGAGACAAAATTGTCTCAGGCCTGCAATTGATGCAGCTCGATAACAAAAAACCTCTCTCTTCCCACGAAATAACTGTCGACTGAATATTGTTATGGCTACACACCTATTGTTCTTTAAATGGCAAACGGAATAAAGAATCCATACTAAAACTCTTGCATCATGTTGTATTTTATATGATCACAAAATACATCTCATAAAACATATGATGTTATTTTATTTCAACAAAAATAAAATATTTAGGAAAAAAGTACATAAGGAAATTTATAATTAAAGTTTATTCCATTTTGTTTATTGCAATTTTAAAATATAGGGGGGGAAATTCTTAATTACCATAAATTCTTGATTAACTGGGGAAAAATGCAAGGAAATTCTTTAAAAAAAATATGAGAAATTCTTGGTCAAGAACTTGAAAGTACCGGATAATTCCGAAAGTGGGATTAACAAAATAACAAAATTGGGCCAGGAATAATTTATGACATATTCATATCTTTTCTTTAATTAAGATTATTTCCAATTTCAATAAATTTCAGCATTCACGCAACAAAGATAGTTTTGTTTTTTGCTCAGCAGGCTAGATTTTAGTACAACTTCTTTTAATCGTAATTGCAGTTTAAATAAGTAAATAAGTTTCATTATTTAAAAATGTTTTCATAGTTTATTAACAAGTTAATTAATTCATTTGTTACGTTTGTGTTAATTTACGAAATATATTATTTATTTTTCTGTTATGTTTTATTAATTTAATGTGTAGTATTTTATTTGTCATCTTTTTATTGATTTATTTATGAATTTTTTATGATTAATTAAATTTTGTAAAAATATCGATATGGTTCAATTGTTATTGTTGAGATGCATGTTAATTTTTTGATCGAAATTAATCTAAACTAAATATTGTGATTATTTTATCAAATATTAGATATTTCCGTATTTTGTAGAAATTTTTTGCTTGCATATATAAGGGGAGGATTTTGTCTAAAAGTATTTTAACAATGTCAATGAAATATTACTGCTTAATTGTATTAATGAAATATTTTAGTAAATATAATTTTAAGAATAAAAACTATTTCTTGGAATTTCCCTTACTTTTATATTCTATTCTATTCTATTCTATTATAATATAATATAATATAATATAATATAATATAATATAATATAATATAATATAATATAATATAATATAATATAATATAATATAATATAATATAATATAATATAATATAATATAATATAATATAATATATTATATTTTTTTATTTACTGGAATTTGGCGTTGTGTCTCAAACTTTTGTGACATTTTCGATTAAAACTACACATTTTCAAGAAAAAGCATTTGAAAATTTTTGCATTTGTGTTTTTTTTTCAGTTCAAAACTGTGTTCAGACATTATTCATGAAATATAACATTAGCTTCACTTCTACATCTGTTTAATAATAATTTCAGATAAATTAATTCATATTTACAGTTTATAATTCGAAATTATTTGACTATTTAAGCCTGCAAAGGAATTATTCAAAAATGCTATGTAAGCAAAGAATTTTCATTGGACGAAAAGGTTTCATAACTCTAAAAAGTTCTTTCATCTCTCTGTATTAGACTGATTAAGGTTAATAAATTTAGCGAACATCCCGGAAGAATAAATTTTCATAAACGTACGAAGAAAAGACGTTTTTACAAACGAAGCAAAAGAATTCTTACCGCCTATGTAGCTTCTTTCTAAAACTAATTTCACTTTCTGATTTTTCGGTTCCCTACGGCTACGTGTGTTTAACATAATAATAAATAATGAAAAACTTTAGGTTATGTTTTCATTAAAATCTAAATAAAGGGATCAGTAGCATCTTGAAGTTCATGATAACTGAATTTTTTTCTGAAAGTCTATAGTGTTTAAAATTATAATTTAAAACAGTTTTTTTTCACAATTATACTTTTAGAAAGATTACAGTGACCAATGTTAATTACGTCGTAAAAAAGCTCATATAGATTTGCAAGCTTTAATTAAGTTTTCTATGTAAACTTTTGCATTGATATACCGAAATTTCAAAAACTATTTATCCGATTGTTGTTTTGATTTTATGAGGTTATGAATTATCAAATTCTTTACGCCGTAAAGTAGGATTTTTAATATCTTTTATTTTATCATATTTAGCATATTTTTTTTCTTATTTTTTATGTCTTTTTTTAAAACTTTTTTTTATATAAAATATAATCATTTATTTTTTGTTTTCAATCTTTGTGTAGTATAAAATAATTTTTTTTAAACCGATAAAATATTTAAAAAAATATATTAGGGAGCTTCTAAACCATATTATAAAGAATGCGATTGTCTTTTATCGCATTAAAGACAAAGGGGCAACCATATGAGCAGTTTTGAATATTTGATAGGGCACTATTTCAAAGGGTGTTTTCTTGGATTTTCTATTTTTTGAATATTTCTGATTAAAGATTTGATATGTATTGGCTGTTGAGATAGTGAAATAGACATTGTTAAAATACTGTAGCACATAACATTAAGTTTA
This sequence comes from Parasteatoda tepidariorum, assembly GCF_982258835.1. Lineage (NCBI taxonomy): Eukaryota > Metazoa > Arthropoda > Arachnida > Araneae > Theridiidae > Parasteatoda > Parasteatoda tepidariorum. Next base: position 64,007,673 of record NC_141756.1, on the reverse strand, counting down.
TAATATAAAAATAACATAATTGAATATATAATTGAAAATATTAATATTTTCAGTTTTTGCTAAAAATTTCCAGAAAAATATAAGTTACTTATCGTATTATATATGATTCCAATACTTATCAATAGAGGTCATGATTTTAGTTAAGCCCACAAATGTCGGATATTCTAACGTAAATTTAATCTGTTTCCTGGAAATTATTTGCTTTGAACTCTATTTATTATTAAATTTGCTTTCACAACTACTGATGTATGTTTTATTCTCTTTTTAGAGTTCTGACGAAGAGGATTTTGACGTTGCGTGCAACGAAACGTGTAAGATACAAAAGGTAATGCTTCTTACATTTTCCACTTTTTTATTAAAAAAAGTAAATGAAATAAAAAAAAATTGTACTTCAAACCACTTTAATTTATGGAATAGGTTTTGATTTATAAATTAAAAAAAAGCATTCCAACTTGAAATATTTATAGATTTCAGTTGCTGTTTATTTATTTTAAGTTGGTCAGTAAGGAAAAAAGCGAAGAAGGATTTTAATAAATAGTTTTAACAGATACATTGTAGTAGATTAAGAATTAATCGATAGATTTCAGATTTAAACAATACTTCTAATACACAGGACGTGGATATTAATTTTAATTTTCTTACAAGCTAAAGCAATTACAAATGTTTACACGTAAAGGGAGTAGGGGATTAACGCAACAATAGTAGGGGATTAACTAAATAGGGAATTGACACAACAATATTAAAAAATCGATTTGCCTTTTTTCTGCATTTCAAATATTTCTCTAGTTTATAAAGTTTGTTTTCATATTATCGATTAAGTGTTTCTAACAGATACATTGTAATAGATTAAGAATTAATCGATAGATTTCAGATTTAAGCAATACTTCTAATACACAGGACGTGGATTTTAATTTTAATTTTCTTAGAAGCTAACGCAATTAAAAATGTTTACACGTAAAGGCAGTAGGGGATTAACACAACAATAGTAGGGGATTAACTAAATAGGGGATTGACACAACAATATTGAAAAATCGGTTTGCCTTTTTTCTGCATTTCAAATATTTCTCTAGTTTATAAAGTTTGTTTTCCTATTATCGATTAAGTGTTTCTAACAGATACATTGTAATAGATTAAGAATTAATCGATAGATTTCAGATTTAAGCAATACTTCTAATACACAGGACGTGGATTTTAATTTTAATTTTCTTAGAAGCTAACGCAATTAAAAATGTTTACACGTAAAGGCAGTAGGGGATTAACACAACAATAGTAGAGGATTAACTAAATAGGGGATTGACACAACAATATTAAAAAATCGGTTTGCCTTTTTTCTGCATTTCAAATATTTCTCTAGTTTATAAAGTTTGTTTTCATATTATCGATTAAGTGTTTCTAAGTTAAAAAATAAAATAGCATAAATAAATCATATAATTTAATTTTATGCAAAGCTAAAATCTAGGTCTAGCTCTATATTTACATGAATAAACAAAAGAAAAACTGAAATAAACAAATCGTAATAGGTATAAATAGTATACGCATAAATTATATACTTAAAACAATTATGTGGTATAACATGACAGAATATCGGAATCTGAACATCACTATTGTATTATAAAGTTTATGAAGGATTGATTTCTATACTGAGAATAAAGTATAATCAAAACTACCGAAATAAGGTAAAATTTACCGTGTTTCTGACTTTTTGGAAGCACCTAGCAGCTCGGTGATCTACATCGAAGCACTTTAGTAATGTATAATAAAACTATAGTTTTATACTAGGTAAAATTGGCAAAATGTGGTAAAATTTGGTAATTTTATCATGATACGTTAGACCATGGCACAAAAACTATTTATTAATTTACTTTTCAGTATTATATTTTTAATTATATTAAAGAACAATGTGTGGTAATAAGAACTCTTATTTTGAAAATCAAAATTTCCTGTACACCATTGCCCTATGAGCGGAAAAATTACAAAATGAATGGTCTAAATACGGTATATTTCGGTTTTATTAACCAGAATGATGGTTTTTGTTATCAAAAATGCTATTTCCATTCAGTATGGTAATTTTACCGGAAGTTTTTTTCTCTGCAAACAGTAGTCAGTTTTTACTAATTAATAATATAGCAAATTTCAAAGATTTTATAGATCGATGAATTCCAAATTTGTTAGCAATATGCGCAAAGTTAGACATTCATTAAATCAAAATAATATAAAATATGAATTAGAAATAAAACTTTTACTATATTACTCAACTATACAAAAAGTTAATTACCAATTTATTTCCAACTAAGCATTCGATAATAACTTTTAATTTGATCGGATCCCTACATTTTGTCAACATATTTTAGAAAATCGTATATACTTAATAAAACATTTATACCAGGTTAGAAAAATTAAGGTTTCTTATTTGTGAAGGTCAACGTACAACTAGTTATTCCTCAGTGTTACGCTTCATGAACTAAAGAATATCAAACAAACACGAAAGAAAAGAAATCTTGAACTAATTTTATCGCAATTAAGAACATCCGCTCGCCATTTACTTTTGAAAAACATGTTTGTAAGATGCATGCTAGTTATAATGACTTATAACACTATTTAGATATTGATCTAACCTCATAGTGTTTAACATTCTTCTTACACTTGAGAAGTATTAACGTGATACAAGTGTATTTAAAAGAAACGCGCATAAAAACGAATTTAAAGAACGAATATGAGGGATAGGGACAAGTGCGTGCTAGTTTTATAAATTTTCGGGAAAAGCACAAGGAAAAAAATTCTGGCAACAGTAATGTATGGTAACACATTGCTGGTAAAAAAAAAATACCCATAATTCTGGTTAATAAAACCAAAATATGCGGTATTTAAATCATTCATTAGGTAATTTTTCCTTTCATATCGTTAGGGTTTACCGAAGATTCTGATTTTCAAATTTATAGTTCTTATTACCACGCATTTAGTAAAATATACAAAACTGAAAAATAAATTTAACCGAATGAATTATTTTTACGCCATGCTCAAAGGTATCATGATAAAATTACCATATTTTGTTGTTAATTTTACCAAAGTAACTTTAACCGAATAAATTACCAAAGCTCTTCGGTAATTTTTTCTTTTTAACGGCAGGCACTGAATTTATCGTTTTTCACAATGGAAGGTGCGGGAAGTGTTGCTAATTATGCGTTGCCTGGTGAACACCTTGTGACCAGAGTCACGGAGGCGGGCAACATTACCCACACCACACTGCCACAGATACTCGTTCATAGAGTAGGTCACAATCACACAACAGAGGGCAACACACAGAGAGAAATATCCATGTCCTGAGCAAGATTCGAACCCGCGGCCATTGCTTCGTAGTCAGGCATGCTAACCGTTTGGCCACCTGTCCGGCACTTTTGTAACACCTATCGAGCTTTTTGGTGTTCCAATTGATCCAGAAACATGGTAAATTTTATCACATTCTGGTAGCTTTGACCATACTTTTTTTTCTCAGTGAACTTGCATTCAAACGGAATGTGTCTAGAGAGTTTTCAAGCATTCCTCGAATTTTTCAATCAGTTTTCAAGTAATAGTATTGAATTTCCTGCTCTGTTAATAGCACATCAAAAAATATTCAGTTTTAAGAATGAAGATGATAATATAATTGGCTTTGAAAATAAGGAATATTAAATTTTTCTATAAGCTCTTAAAATAAGGGTGTTTACAACTGAAAGCAAGAGATTTTACAAACAGTTTACTTTTCCAAATTTACTGAAAGCAGCTTACACATTTCTTCACTAAAGAATTCTATTATGATGTTACGTTTCAAAATTATGAGTAATTGAAATTCATATGAAAGTATAAAAGCAAATTATGTAATAGCCTTTAAAAAAAGTAAGTTATATCTTTCTTTAAGGAAAATTTTGACCTATATCGTTTTATTTTAAAATATTTATTTATTTATTTTGAAGGATAAATTTTTTTTCAGTTTATTTTTTATTTAGATACAAATTGGATTTCATTGCTTTTACAATATTTTAACTAATTTATTATTAATTTTGCATTTTCATGCCTAAATTATTGATAAGTATTTTTCATAGCTGTAGCAATTTAGTTTAAGTACAAAAGAAAGTAATACTTCTATTTTTCCAAACTTTGTCCTTTCCTAAATAAGATCATTAAAAATAAAACCTGGTTTTAATTAATTCAATAAATAGTATTTAGAGTGAGTTAATTAGTTTAATGACGCATGAAAGTAACTTAAATGAAAGAATATAAATATTTCAATTAACAGGTCAACAGGTTCCTAAATATTTCAACGATTACCAGTTGAAGAATTACATCTGCTTTCAACCGCGGAAAGGGTGAACGAGATTTTAATGGCATTGTGTACTAATACGCTATTGAAATTTTAAAATGTATAATAAATTTGAAATTCTTATATCAAAAACCTTATAATAAACTGAATTCACTTAGAATACAGCCTTGATCATTGTGTTGAAAAGTGTAAATAAATACTAATATATATGTTTAAATAAATGATGAGTTTATCGTATTAATAACTTTTCAGATTTTCATATAATTGATTCTGTGAGAAGCATATCTTTGACGGTTGCTTCCGCTTCCATTTACGTGTTTGCTCAATTTAATTCATTGACGCAAAGCACTGTTAAGAAAAAGTAAAGAAAAAATTTCTGTATGCGTTGACTATTTCTGTTTCACTTTAGCACAATTCAAATTCAATGGGGAATGCAAGAAATAAAGGAATAAACAAATGAATTAAAAAAATTATCAGGTGCTAGTTCTATATTGCAAAAAGTCTATGCTGTGTTATCATGCTACGTGCTCTGCAGTGCATTGAAAAAACAGCGAAAGGGTTTCATGATAGATTTCGAGAAAAAATGGCTTGACATCGATTTTCTTTCCTTTGTTAACGCCACATTCGAAAAAAAAAAGGTATGGTTAAAACTGCCAGAATATTCGAAACTTTGCCGTGTTTCTGGTCTCAATGGGAACATTTGAAAAACCCAGTAGCTTTGGTAATGATTTTGGTAAAGTTAACAATAAATGGTTTTATAATAAGTGATAAAATTTCATAAATGTGGTAAAACTTTGTAATTTTATCATACCGTGGAGCGTGGCATAAAAACTATTTATTCGGTTAAATCTCCTTTTCAACGTAGCATTTTTTTACTAAATCTGTGGCTATACGAATTATAATTTTGAAAAACCAGAATTTCCGGCAAACTGTTACTATATGAAGGGGAAAAATTGACCAACGAATGGTTTAAATAACCGTATATTTTCGTTTTTTTTAAACAGAAATGGGTTTTTCTTTTAACCAGAAATGTTATTACCATACAGTACTCTAATTTTACCAGAATTTTTTCTTTGCGTAGGTTTCCAGAAAAATAGCTTGGTAACTATTTTCTTTCTCTTACTAATCATATGAACGCTAAAATACAGTTTCAGAAAATTAATAAAACAAAATCTATTTTTAAAACTTCATTCTACATTTATATATATATATATATATATATATATAGGGGAGAGTGGGGTCAATTGTAACATTTTTTGCTTAACTATTTTTAACTAACAAAAAATCCAATATATTATTAGTATTAATTGACAGACGAGTAAAGTAGACTATCCTCTACTAGAAAAAAAAATAAATACCTTATTTTAAATGTTATTATATTAGTGATTAACAATTTTTGACAGTCGTGCACTTGTTACAATTGTCCCCACTTACGGGGTCAATTGTAACAGTTCATAAATTCAACTAAAACATAGTTAATTATACATATTATCATAGTTGTGATATATTTTTTTATTGATCAAAATAGTAATGATATTTTAGGAGTAAAAATAATAATGAGCAGAGACCTAAAGGGTTAAACTTTTAACTTTAAGGGGTTAAAAATTTTAATTTATGCTGTGAAAGGTGACAAATGAAATAATGCACATGCAACATAATATAAATGATATAGGAAACTATTGGTGGTTCTTAAAGAGTTAAGTAATGGTTTGTAAACATAAGATTATTTATTTTCAGCTGTTACAGTCGTCCCTTTACTTATTGTTACAATCGTCCCCAAGTCGCCATTTCAGCTTCATTTGTTAAAAACAATGCTTGTTAATTAACAAAACTAATCTTTTTTTTTCTTAAAATGTTAATTAAGGTGTCCACTTACATATTCGGTTAATAATTTTTATTTGTTTAAACAAAATTACTATGTTACAATATAATATTCTAACACCAAAAAAAGTACTTACGTAGCGTGAAAATATCTTTTGTGATATAACTCTTTCAAAAGTACATAAAAATGGTTGCCATCAGGGGTGTACATGTAGAGTTATTAAATACACCTTGTGCGCCACGTAGGAACCGAATCTAGAGCCCGGCACTCGAAATATTTGCTCTGTTACAATCGTACCCTGTTACAATTGACCCCACTCTCCTCTATATATATATATATATATATATATATATATATATATATATATATATATATATATATATATATATATATATATATATATATATATATATATATATATATATATATATATATATATATATATATATAAATATATTGTCAATATTGTCAAAGATACATTGTCAATAAAAATACGTTGACAATAAAAAATACATGCAAAACAAAAAATACCTAAAATTGAGTATTGTTTCTATTACGGGAAATTATTTCCCGTTAAGAAAGAGTAGTTCCCGTTAAGAAAACAACAGAAAGAGGGAGAAAGTTTCAGATAAATTAACCCTCGAAAATTATTTATTTTTTATTCATCGCATTTTTTAGTTAAATTATTTCTGTCGAGCTTTTCTTTCTGTTTATTGTATAGTGAAGTCTTATTACTATTTTTTATTCTTGAAAAATATCATTTCGTGTTACGACTTTGAAAAATGGTTAAGGGTCAACAATATACATGGCGTAGTTTTATGTTATCAAAAGTTGCAAGGTTGCAAGTTAAGATAATGTCAATTAATAGATGTGATTTCATATTTGCGATGCAAATACAACTTTAGTTTTTAAAAATATTGACATACCAAATTGCGAAAAAAAATCTATTGTTTGAAGAACATTTTTGACTAAGGATTCAAAATTGTGTGGTTTGCAGAAAATATGGCAAGTAGAATTAAATTTTTGATTTTTACTATTTTCACGCGAAAAAAAAAATATTTATAAACTTCTTAAAATTATGAACTTTCTCGAATCGGGAAACATTCAGATCGCATATGCGATACAATAAAATTTATATCGCTGTGTCACTTATCTAAACATACTTTTTGCTAAAGCTCTTCTCTCTTGATTGATTAGTTTGACTTTTTCTGTTCTGACATGTTCTGACTTGTCTCAAGCTCACGAGATTCAATTGGCTGCTTTTTCTTATCATCACTCAGAGTGGTGGAAGTATAATTCATGTTTCACTCTCTGGTCATCAGAGATATTTTGAAGATCATCCTTTTGTCTTAGACATAAGAAAATTCCCCAAAACTTGCCTGAATTATGTCAATATTATTCGAATTTCACATTTAAAACGCGAGTCAAACTATTTGAATACTAATAGATATAGAGCCATAAGAGAGAAATAGACATGAAAGTGTTTTAAATGGTTGAGAACTGTACATAATGCAAATTTTCGATACAGTCTAATTATATCCAGTGGTTATTTTTTTACATATTTGTTTGTACCGATGCACGTCTAGTTTTCAATTGATACTTTGAATACCAGAAAATGATGGAAAATTCTAAATATGTCTTTACAAGAAGTACATGATTTTACAAGGATTATGCGCCTTTCACAAGGATTATGTGCAATTGAGATGGATTATGTGCTTTTTATTAAGAATAATAAGACAATTGGAATATGTGTCACTCATAAGGATTACGTGAATGAAACAAGATTGTCAGTTTTTAACTACTTTGTGTTTTTCTATGAATTGGATTAATACATTATCAGCAATAGTTGTTGGGTAAATATATTATTTTATAATTTTTTGACGAATAGAAAATTTTTTATTACTTTTTGCTCATATTACCATTTGTACCATATTTAATGGAGATATATTGTAATATAAGCTTGAAATTGATCCTAGAAAGAGGTGTATAATTGATAATTTTTCTAAGAATGATTGATACCTTTTCTAATAAAATTAATGGGAATAAAATTTTAAAAAATATTTTGTTTCAAAGTGACCATTTTAAACTTACTTCTTTGTGCTACTGAGCTTTCGAGAGCAAATAACATCTGTATTATGACATCTTCATACAGCTTTTTAATTCGAGCAACTAAAATGTTTGAAAGGACACTGCCAATGTTTAAAGTTTAGTTCATCAATAAGTTGCCCTAGACATCGTAGTATACCAAATTTAATGATAAAATAATTGTTTTTTTTAAAAACTCTTAGTTATTTTTAAAAAACCTCATTTTTTGTATTATATATTTATTAAAAATTTAAACAAAAATAATTAGTGATGATTTTATTCAATGTTTACATACAATATGATGTATTTAATATGAGTGTTAAATATAAGTGTTAATTATGACATGATTATGTTCAAGTCAAATTGAACATTTACGTTTTATTTTTAGAAGTCACTTTAAAATTTCAATCGATATATGATAACTATGCTTGAAAACATCTCACTATGTTATATTTCCCATACATTTATATTAAATGTACATTTAAGTAGTTAATAAATATATTTAAATATTAATAACTATTAATTTCAAGTTTAGACTGTTGGAGCAATTAAGGTGACAGTTTAAATTTTGTTAAACAAATAAATTATTAATTATCATTTATGTCTTCATAATAGAAATCAGGTTTTTGAATTTATTCTGAATTATTTGTATGGATAGATATATGTATATGTATATATATATATATATATATATATATATATATATATATATATATATATATATATATATATATATATATATATATATACATATACATATATCTATCCATACAAATAATTCAGAATAAATTCAAAAACCTGATTTCTATTATGAAGACATAAATGATAACTAATAATTTATTTGTTTAACAAAATTTAAACTGTCACCTTACTTGCTCCAACTGTCTAAACTAAAAATTAATAGTTATTAATATCGAAATATACTTATTAACTACTTAAAAGTACATTTAATATAAATGTATGAGAAACATAACATAGTGAGATGTTTCCAAGTGAAGTTATCATGTATGGATTGAAATACCAGTTTCTCCATGTAAATCAAAGGGAAAGCGGTGCGTAGCAGGAAAATTTCAATACAACTTTATCAAGGAGCTTAACCCTTGGAAGAAAATTTAATGTTCAAAAGATTGTCAACGTAGCCTTAGTATGATGGTAACAATCAAGCCAAAATCAATCCAAAAAATGTAAAAGTACGTAAATATCATCAAATGTGTGCGATCGTAATTTTGTTTGAGTCCAAATAAAAGCATTGATAGACATTTCAGCTACATTTATACTTTCAAGGTAATCACTCATCCTCTACTGGATGTCAAAAAAGTAAAATATTTATTTAAGTTCCAAAGAAAAATCAGCATGTGTTGTTTGATTTATATAATAATTAAAATGACTAAACCATCTTTATTTTTTGCTCGCGTTTCGACATGCGATAAATGATGATTGTCATCATCTCCCAGATCTAGGGAGAGCGGTTACAGATTATGGGTCCTCCATCATATGACATTGTCATATAAAAAACTCTCCCTTCTAATCAACCAGAAGGATGCTTACTTGACTGCAGCCTGCCAGAGTAGATGGGCGCGAAACTGAATGCAAAGTTGGCCCGGATAATTGCTTTCTAAGCCAGCAGATAGCAATGAGGGAAGAAAGAGACTTCATTCGTCTGAGCGACGCGATAATTGCCCTTTAGCCTCACCCTCTAATGAGCCACTTCCTTATTAGGCTCACGCGGGGTACCTGCAACAGCATAAACAAGACTTCAGCGCACTTGATGGACAACAACGGTCCATGTTTTTACGTTACCAGCTTTTTCCCTAAATTGGCTGGCTCTGTAGGTTTAAAAATGAACTAACGGTTTGCGAGAAAAATTAGCAGTAGTTTTGATGAAAAAAATTTAGGATTTGACAAAGATAAAATTTTCCCTTTTTGATAAATTAAGAAGATAGTAATTTAAAAAAAATTAAAAAAAGAAGCAAATTTACCAGCCTAATATGCAAAAATATACATTAATTAGTTTATGTCTAAAATATTAAAAAAGAACAAGACTTCATTTTGAAAAACAAACATACGAATTTCGTACGTAATATATATTTTATAATGTTTTTTTTTTAAAGTGCAGTTATCGTGTTATGACTTAAAATCATATAACAATGAGGCTTAATTGCCAAATATCATGCAACAAATTTAAAATGTATCCTGAGTATCTCCATAAAAATACAATTTCTTTATCAATAAACCTACAAAATATTCACACGAATAAACCTATATAAATAAGTGATTACAAATTACCTGATTACCTAAAAGTATTTATATAAAAGTATTATATAAAATAATATAAGAATTATATAAAAGTATTATATAAAAGTATTATATAAAAGTATTATTATAAGTATAATTATAAGTATTATATAAAAGTACCTCCTTAAAAACCATTATTATTTTCAAATGCTTTATCCTAAACTCTATTTAGTTAAATTATAAAAAGCTCAAATTGACGTCTTCATTAAAAAAACTAAAAAGCGAAGTGTAGTCACGAAAATAAATTTAAATTTTAAACATTGATAATATAATTAAAATTATATATTAAATTTTATATAAAATAATAAATATTGACATAAAACAGAAATCAGGCATTACATTTTTCTTGCAACATATTTTACGATAACATGTTTAAATAATATTTTTTTAAAAAAACTATCTGATTATTTTTCTATCTGATTATTACCTGATCTGATCTGATTATATTGCTATCTGATTATTTTTTAATTGCAAATGGTTTTACTGTAAATTATAGGGCAGTTTTAAGGATTTATCCTGTTATAGCTTGCGTATCCTGCTACATGAAACGTATCAATTATTATTGCATTATTATAATTACACAATTATTACATTATTATTATTACATTATTTAATTTTAAATGAAAAATCTCAAGATCTTAACATTTATTCAGAATTTATTCAATTTCATCTTGCGATATGCTGAATTCAAATTCAATATAGAATTTATTCAATTATTGATAGTAGTACGTTGAATTTGCCATTTACCCCATATTCATTTAGATAATTTCGTTTAACATTTTTTATTGAAATAAAAATGTATTTTTTTTGATAAAAATAAGTTGCCTTTATGTGCTAGTTATTATTCTTATTGTTCACCATTTTAAATCATCAGTTTTATATTAGTTAAAAGAAACAATTGTTTTCTTGGTTGCTGTGTCAACCTTCAATAAGGAATAGATAATTTTTGTAATGTTCAAACATTGAATAATAAAAATTAAAAATAAAATCAGAGTTAAATTACTATTTATTCATATTGAATTTCTCGAAACATCGTTCGTGATTCGAATTTAAATTACAGCAGCAATTTGGAATTTGATTTTTTTTTAAAAATATTCTCAGAAAATCGGCGTATAAATAGGATTTTACAATGTATTTATTAAATGCATTGAACGCGCAAATCGAAATTAAATTCAGAATATGGGCTAGTTTTTATTATGAAAAACGTTGATACTAATTAATAGACTTATGGTTTAAGAAAAATTTTCCAGAAAAATGCAAGAACTCAAGTAAAATTATTCTGACTTCATTTAAGAAATATGCTAGTTTTTCTCAGGATTTTAATGATTCTAAAATAGAAAAATTAATTTTTTTTTCAAAATTGAGTGATTCAATTAAGTTCTGAAGTTATGATAAAAAAGAAACATAATAAAATTATTCTTTATAGGAGAAAAATATTTAAATGCACTGAATTCGTTTATAAAATGAAATATTTCTTAATGTTTGTAAGCAATATTAACTTATTTTTGTGCTAATTTATTTTCAAGAAATTCATGTTGGTCAAATATTTGTCTAAATATCCCTGTTCATACAATTAGCACTCCTTCAATTCAATTTGTTATGAATAGCCTTGATTATAATTGTTATTTTTATTATTATTTTAGTGCCGTGAAGGTTGCGACTTATGGATTAATGCCAGCTCATCTTCCTGCCATGAAGTCTGCGTGAGTATTATTTAAAAAAAATAGTATTTTTATTGCCATAATGTTATTCATAGTAGGGCATTGGGCAAAGGGCATTGCGATAATAAACATTATATAACAGTTTGAGTTACTAATCTCAATTCATATCTGTTATACCTTATACTCCGTGTATGCTTTTAATTTATGTTAAAATAAATGCATCTTAATAGATAAATTACTTATAAATCGAACAAAAAATCTGATATTTTACTTTTAATGTAAATAGACGATTCATGCTCAGTAAAACATGTTTGATTTGGTTAAGCTCAAATTTTATTTCATAAGTTGCTATAACACAAAATCTTGTACAATTGCATTTTTTTTAAATAAATTGATCATGCTTCGAAAATAATGATTTAATGAATAATTGAATAAAAAACATTTTTTAATAAACGTTTTCTTTTCTTTTGACTTTACAAACATTTTTTCACCTTTTAAAACAAAACAAAAAAAGGTTTTCAGGTAGGAACTAAATGGTTGATTCATTTGAAAAACTTTTTGTTGATTCATTTGATTTTCCAGTATTAACCAACAAATTTGTTACTCGAAGATTCTGAAGCATATTTAAGAAATGCAACCAGTTTATTAAATGCAGTGTTACCCTTTATGTTCATATGTGTTAATATATTCTGTTATGTGCTAAAATAAACTTTCACATATTCAAAATATTTCTCTTAAACTGAAACATCACATGTGATTTAAATTGTATTTGGGGATTTTTGAAATTATCTCAAAAATTATTAATTGAAAAATATTTTATGAACAAACTATTTTTTCTTTAGGAAGAAAATAAGCAGGGCTTCAACAGTAAAATGGTAAGTTTTATTTAAATCAATATTATTTTTATTATACTTATTAAATAAATTGAAGCCATGAGTTATATATTTTAGTGAGATATAAATAAAGATATGATTGTTGACCTTTTACTGCATTAATAAACTTTAATATTTTATATTAAATATGTTGTTGTAATAAGTTGGAAAATGCAAACTTGAAGTTACGCATCCAGCATAAGTGCTGGAATCTCTTTTATCAATTTCTGTTTTATTTAATAGTAATTCTAATTTAAAATTCATCATTTATTATATCTTTAACTTTAATCTTAAGCTTACCTTTATATCTTAAACTGAGAACCTAAGTATAATTTAACCTGTGAAATATTGGATGAGACAAATGCTTTCAGTATTATTTTCTTTTCAGGGATTATACTGTGTCCGTGGATGCAGTATAGCAATCAATTTGTACATGAAAGCTATGAAAGGTAATAATTATTAATTGTTTATATTCAAAAATTATTATCTGAGCATTATTCTATTATTTTATAACAACTAGATTAAATCTAACGCAATTTTTAAAGCTATTTCTTGATTTTAAAGTCAGAAGAACAGTCGTCCCGCAGATAAAAAAATATGGCCAAAACTACCAGAATAAGGGAAAGTTTACCGTGAATTTTGTGCTAGGGAAACACCAAAATCCTCAGTAATTTCTACCAATGCATTTTGGTAATGCTTATCGTAAAATTTACAATAAAAAATGGTTTTATAATATCTAATAAAATTTGATCAATTTTGTAAAATTCGGTAATTTCATCACATTACTTTAGAACATAAAAACCATTGGTTTGGTTAAATTTACTTTTCAGTTTTGTAGTTTTTTACTAAATGTGTGTTAATAAGAATTATGATTTTGAAAACCAGAATTTTCAGTAAACCGTTATCATCTCTAGCAGTTGTGGAATGTTTTTCGAAAGTTGTAATTTGAATCCCTTTCTCCATAAATAATGAACACAATTTTTCCCTAATTTTCCTTAATATATATATATATATATATATATATATATATATATATATATATATATATATATATATATATATATATATATATATATATATATATATATATATATATATATATATATATATATATATATATATATATATATATATATATATATATATTGGAACTTAAAAATCTAGTTTTAATCTAGTGAACATTTTATTTTATATTTTTTAAATTTGGTACGGAACATTCTTAATTATATTAATTATATTTAATATGAGATTATTCATTCTATAAATTTTTAACTTTATGATAGAGTTTTATTTCCATGTCGTCATATATTATTATTCTTGTAAATTTCAAATACTTTTTCTTTTCATTTTATTTATACACGTTTGTATCATATGTATATTGTGTGCATTAATACTTGATATTATATTTAGATGAATTTGGAACTCCTGCTCAACCATACCTTGTCGCTGAAACCCGCACAAACAGTTCCATCACGATTCGTTGGGTGCCGAGTCAGTATCGTAATATCTCATACCTTGTGCAGTGGCGCAAAGATGGATCGCACCAGACCGATTGGGAATACTACGATCCTATTCATTTATTGAAGGATAACTATCTCAATGTTGAAAACTTACATCCTTATACAAAGTACAGATTTCGTGTTGCATGGATACTGCTGAAGAATTACCCTCCTTTGTTTTCGGAAGAGAGTATTGTCATATCAACATTACCTTATGGAGGTAGATAATATTTTATTTAACGCTTTAAATCTTCTCCTTTTTCTTCTATTATATAGTTTTAACTATAACTATTAACCGTTCTGGTTCTATATAGTTGTGAAACTAATACTGTTAAGCAAACGGTATTTTAATGAGCCAACTAGACTCACAGCCAATAAGAATGAAGCACACGTTTTTCGAAAGCTAGGAGCTGTGCCATGTGAAAAGGATAACGGATTCATATATTTTTTTCCATCATCAGATGTCTAACAGAGCGGAGTGTGTCGAGTAATTTTATAATGATAAGTGTGTGGTAAACATTTTAGCCGAGAAGGCAAATTTGTCTTTCGCATGACCGGCTGAACGGGGCGTTTGTATTTCAGTGTTGACATTACAATATTTCCACTATTTCTTAAAAATATGAGAAGTTTCCAATGTCCTGCACTACTCTATTGGTAATCCTAATCTATTGGTATACGAAACTCTCATTCACGCAAAGATGTCAACAACACAACGTTGCTTTCGCAAGAATGTCTAGTATATCCCATCTTTTGTGATAGAAGACACCACTAGATAAACTAGATTCCACGGTATCCTTGACAAAACACATCTCATCCGCAACTTAACTCCAAAGAGTAAAGTTGTAGGAGAATGTCCATTACCTAAGGAAAAGCCTAACAATTAACCATTTCAATTTCATTTATATGGTTTTGAATCCATACTAGATGTAAATGGCTTCAAAGGGAACTGGCAGACTGCAACCGGTTATTTTGCAAGGAAATTTTAGAATGAAAATTTTAGCCGTGTATTGATTGGTGTTTGAGAAATTCTAAAATGTATGCTTTCCTTATTCCTTTTTTGATTTAAAAAAATATTCAATAATCTATGGAAATTTTTACAAATTCCGAACAATGAATTCAAAATTTCATGCAATTTCTGAGACAATTTGTTTTAAATTTGAAAAATCATGAATAAACAATCATTATAAATGTATAAGCAATAATCAGTTTCAGCGTCACTTGAATTTTGAAGTGAGGAAAAACGAAAACAAGTCTTATCTGCTGTTCTATTTGAGATAAAAAAATTTTTTTAATTATCTAAAAAAAAAAAAGAATTATTTGCAATTTTATATTTTTAAAGTACGAAAAAAGATCTTTCAATTTTTTAAGATTTTTGTGATCATTATTTTCAGCTCCCTCTACAGCTCCTGTGATTACGTGTTTAACTGTAGTGAGTCCTAGTCGTGTGTCCTTAAGTTTTGACCCACCTCCATATCCCAATGGACCTATTTTATCTTATGTATTGTACATATACGAATACCCTAGTGGAAACATTATGATTAAGGTAAGAATTTAGGCTATTTTATTCTATTTCTTATAAATTTACAGTATAATATTTTACGGTAAAAATGGATATTTCGGATGATGCATTCAAAATCTTTTTAAAAGAATGCATCACTTAAGAGAATTGATACTTTACGGATTTGTCTTACTCGAAATAGAATATAAGGGTCAGTTGCTAATGTAAACGAATGGCGCGTTTTAACAACCAATCAGGATCGAGATACCCATTCTACGTCACTTGCGGCACCCTATTAAAAAAAAAACTAAAAATGATTTTACTGAATTTTATCAGTACTTTGTTTAATTGAATTTATTAAAAAATTTATTGCATAAAATTATTAATTAACACTATAGTACCCTAAATATAGTTATAATATTTACATTTTTAGATAATTAGATTTTAGCTTTAACAATACACAATTACAATTACAATTATATTTCAATCAAAATTCATTGTACGATGAAATAATAATTTTAAATATCTTTCATTAACGAGGCAGTATGATAGCAAACAGTACGAGACACATTTATGCATGAATAGTGATTATTTTTATTTTACCTAAATGGTTCCTTTGTTCGACTCCACTTTGAAAAGTTCTTTCGAAAATAAAGAAAAGGTTAATATAAGTCAAACGTTTTTATTAGTCACGAATGAGCATCGCTTTTATAATTCACTGAATTATTTCCTCAAATGTTGGCAAAACTAAACTTGAAGATCTTTTTATTATTCTATAAGAAATAATTTCACGTTATAATCATCACTATGGACTTATTAAACTATTTAACACGGTGTATTTATAATAGGAAATTAGTGGAATCAATGCATCATGTTTCACAGTTAACTTTTAAATATCAGACGATATTTTAAATACAGTTTTTCACGAAATTTAATCAACAAGAGAAATATTATCACAAATGAGTTTTACTTTTATAATTAGCAAACGATTTCATATGATTTATGAACTGAAAGCTTCCTTTTGTTTGTAAGTTATGAATGAATGTTTTCATTTTTTTTGTCAAATTATCCGTAATTTTTTTAAAAAATTGTTCTTGTAGTGTCCATTTTGATATCTGTTAAAACTGGGCATCTTCAGTGTTTAGATTCTTTCAATAGATTTTTAATTGGGTATAATATGAAAAAAACACAACTACTTCGATTTAGTAGGAACAACATATGACGCAATGCTAAACGAATGGAATTTAGTTGTTGTTTATTTAGTTATTGCTATTAGTAGTTGTTGTTGTTTGTTTTAGTTGTTGTTGTTTATTTAGTTGTATTTAGTTTCAATAACTTTTCTTTATAATGCAATAAAATCTGGCGAGCAGCTATTTAAACGATCGAACACTTCGTTTGTTTATTTGTGGCTTGAAGTTAGGCTCGCAGAAAATGCCGTTCATGGGTTAAATTTAGTAGGAACAACACAACCTGTGACGTAGGCTATATTATACCCAATTCATGATACGTTTCCATGCAAAAGATTTTGACGTATCCCGAGGCATAAATATGTTGTTATATTCGCGATCGCAACGCTCGAGTACGCCGTCTAGCGGGAGCCTGTAAATATCAGACATTAATTTATCACGTTTTCCTTTAGTTCCATCGAAATCATTGACAGAATCAGACGCCACTTTTTAGCAGCAAATAAGAAACAAAATTTCCCTAAGGAAAAGGCCGAAGAACTTGAAAAAAATCTCCAGAATATTAGTAAATCTTTCAGGAACAGAACACGCCAAACATTTGAAGAAAAATTCCTCAATAATTTTTAATTTCTATTATCAACAAACTTGCAACTGATGACTTACGATTTCGGATACTGTTACTGATGTGTGTATTAAGGTAATATGCATTTCTTCTGTCTTCAATTCATTACGAATTAAAGTGAAGTCACCATTGCTTTCGTCATTCCAGTGAATAAATATGAATTCAGAACATACAGAATTGTAATAGTTATAGCATATTCTTCTTCGTTATAGAATAGTATATATTTCTGTATCCATATAATTCGGAAAACAACAATAAAAAATTATCCAAGTTGCTTGAAATAGTGCCATTTGTGCTTATTCTTAATTAATTTGAATCGTTTTCTTGGTAAGTATTTTTTAGTTTTGAAAGAATAAGTTCAACTAGAATTTAGCTATTCTGTTTTTAGATACATATTCAAATTCACATCAATTAAAAAATTTTGCTGTGTAGCATGTTATCTAAAAGTAATGAAGGGATAAACTATGTATCTATTATTTGAGAATAAAGTTTTCAAACAAGGAACTTATCATTTTGGAATTCTCCGGGAATTATAAATCAGGTAAGTGCAATGATTTTTACAATAAAAAATTTGCTTGTAAATATTTTTTTTTTTCATTTGATGATGGTTCTCTACAGAATGGTTTCTTACGTCTGATTAAGAACTATAAGAATAATAAAAAAAGAAACAATATGAAAGTTTTTATTTCAATGTAAAGAATTCTTAAAATCGCTTTTTTATCCTAAGAATTCTTTATTTTCCGTTTTTTAGTTTATAATTTTTTGATAAAAATTGTTCTCAAAATTCTTTTTTATAAAAATTAAATGGTATAACATTATGTGTTTATGTATACTTCTTGTATATTCCAATGTTTGAAGTAATATGATTCAGAAAAGTATGGAATAAAAATTCGGTACTTACGTATTAACGCCACCGCCGCTACAGATTTGGCGGTTTTTAAGTGCCGCCAATCTACACTTAAAATTCCTTAAAATAAAACACTTTATTTAAAATCAAAATAGTCAATCGGATTTCGGTGGAAAATGAGCCGATATAGAGTTTAGCATAGATTCAAAACAATCATATCGCCATATGAACTCTGATAAATAAGATTCCAAATGAAATAACATTTCCAAGGCGTACGTTTACCAAGATAAAGTTTCATGTTGTGGAAATTGGTAAATTTTCGTTTTTTCGGTAAAATATTTCCCTCCTGAAAAAATAAAATTGCATCTTGTTTTGTTTTTGGCAAATCCCAAAGACGAATTTTCGTAGCACTAAAAATGGCGACAAAAAAGAATTGATTTTTTGTTTTTGTTTCGTCAGCATTCTTTATTTTACGTTTCTTAGTTTCTAAATAATGATTTTTATTGAAACTTGAAATTTTTTGATAAAAATTGTTGTCAAAAAACTTTGTTTACAAAACTAAATTTCATAAAATTATGAGGCTTGTGTATACTTTTTGTTCATTTTAATTTTTGAAGTAATATGATTCTTAAAACTATGGAATGTAAAGTTTAAATAGGTCTTTCATGTTATATCATTAAATTTAGTACAACTATTTCTCGGGCATTAGGTTTTAACTCTTATAAGAATATACATATTTTTTTCTGTTAATGTACAAATATTTTTCCGATGTGTTTTGGATATTCCTTCTCTAATAAAAAGAGATACCATTTTGTTTTCGTTTGCATAAGAAAGAATATCAAGCATTTTTCTTTTTTAAATTTAATTAGCCACAATAAAGAAGGAACGTTGCAATGCTACGTGCTACATTAACGACGTCTCTAGAGTAACTGAATGACTGTTCATATAGAAATCGCAGGTATTAGTCTCATACAACAACGGCCCCTATAGTTCGTTGCGATCGCGAATTATATTATATTCCTTATACATTATATTCCTTTATATATTATATAAATGCATGTAAAGATATAAATCACAGTTTGTGTTATAAATAATATTTTTATTCAAGTAATCTCCTATTAGAATTAAAATAATTCTTCCATTTTCGCAAACTAACAATTTTTTTTAATTAAAATATAATGAATGGTTAACGTTCTAAAATTCAGTTTCTGATAACCTAGACAAAATACTTTCTAAAAAAAGTTTTGGAAAAAGTATAAAATAAAGTTGCAAAGAAACAGAACTGATTTGTTGATAAGAACAATATTTTAAAACTAAGAAAAACTAACTGGCATCGAAGTGAGAAATGAGTCTTCCCACTGTTAAAATCACGGGGGGAAGGGAATTAACATTTTGTGATAGAGAAATTCTTTGACGAAATTAAATTTTGTGATAGAGAAATTCTTTGACGAAATTAAATTTTGTGAAAAGGGACACAATTCTTGTAAGTAATCTCTTTGGACTATCATAAATGAATTTTTCAGTGCTGTTATAAATCGAGCATGCTATCAGCGAGCCTCACGATATATTTTTTTTCTTGTAGAGTTGCACTTTCGTAATCTGGCAACTTCTATTTCTTGTATATTCCGAGTTTATTTTTCTAATCGTTCTTTTCCTTTTCTGTTTCTAAGTTCTTATTAAATACTAATTTAAAATAGCTGTCACCTTTATTTTGCTAATATTTACAACAGGTTATGGGCTATTAGCAACGTTTTACTGCGTGGATAGTTGTTTTTGACGACGTGTATGAACTTTTGTATGCCAAATCGTGAGTAGTACTTCGTTTTTCATTAACGTTAGTGGTGAAGTGATTGCTCATTTTTGTGGATTAACAGTTTGGCGATGGAAGGAAAGAACTTTATACAGTGCACGAAGTTGGAAGGTGCGTCCAACTGGACTGACTGGAAATTAGAAATCAACTCTTTATTCGTCTTAAATGATTGTGTTGGAATTCTGGATGGCTCAGTTGTAGAACCGTCGGTACCTGTGAAAGACGCCAGTGCCGAAGCGGTCAACGAATACAACAAAGCGCTCGTATCCTACACAAAGACGAATGCAAAAGCCGCAATAATTATTCGATCAAATGTGTCGGCGGATATTTTAAATCTAATTCGCATGCATGGTAACTCTGCACAGGAAATATGGAAGGAGTTGCTGAACAACTTCGACAAAGTGTCGAGTGTAAAATTGGATACTCTCCTTCAACAATTTTTCACTTTCAAAATAGAGAAGGATGAAGACGTAATGAAATCTCTCGCACGTTTGCGTACGTTATGGGTCGAGTTGCAACGGGAACAGGAGGCGAGCGGCGAAGGAAAGTTGCCCCAAAATCTGCTTATGCCGCGCATATTATCGATTCTTCCGGATGACGAATACAAGGAGTTCAAGTCCCAGTGGGACTCGATACCAAAAGCTGAAAAGTCACCCGAGAGACTGATGGAACAAATAAAGATGCGCCTTCAAAGGCAAAGTGTATGCGCGAAAAAAGACGCTACAACAGCTTTTGTAACAAGCGGTGCAAGGCACGGTGCCAACGGAGAGAAGAAATGGAGGAAGGGGACAAGGTCCCAGATGGCGAGAAAATCTCAACCTTCAACAGCTACAGGTATAAAACTTAGTAAGGCCAATGATGGTGTGAAAAGTTTTCGTGGCAACTGTTTTCGGTGCAATAAGCCAGGGCACATGGGAAAATTTTGTCCTGATTTTCCAGACAAGCCAAAGATGCCAGGTAATAAAACCGAAACTTTTCTTACTACTCATTGTAGTGCATTTATTTGCCAAAATGACAGTAGCCGAAATGTGTGGCTCAAAGACGATGGAGCTACAGCACACATCACAAATTCAGCCGAATATTTCAAGACGTATCGTCATTTTGACAAGCCAGTAGAAATCGTAGTTGGTAACAAACAGACAATACCAGCGTATGGCTGCGGAGAAATTGACATGTGCGCAACTGTTGGAACCCTGCAAAAGTCTATTGAGCTCAGTGATGTATTGTATGCACCAGATATCAGCAAAAATTTACTATCAGCTTCAAAGGCGATGAAACGAGGAATCTCAAACTTCGGAGATTCGGATGACATGGTTTGTCGTTTCTTTCGTAAAGAAAACCCTGAAAATGTACTTTTAGAAGCTCCATGCTCATCTAGTGGACTTTTTGAATTACGTGCAAAACCGGTCAAGCCAGAAGGAGGTTCTGCTGCTTCTGCTTACCTGGTCGATGATGACGTAACAACACCTTACCAAGATACAACAATGGTGACAACGACAAAGTTGCCATTATCAGTTTGGCACAGAAGACTTGGGCATCAGGGAGTACAATATGTGAAACAGTACTTGCGCCAAAATGGTATAGATTTCATTGATGATGAACTCTTTTGTGAACCTTGCAGGTATGGTAAACAGTGCCGACGGACTTTCAAATCAAAACGATTTAAAGCGAAGGAGTCAGGTGAAATCATACATGCAGATTTACTCGAATCACCAATTTTATCGCGAGGAGGAAAGAAGTACATGCTAGTAATCAAAGATAATTATTCAAAATTTCGAAGTGTAGAATTTCTGAGACACAAAGATGAAGCTGTTGATAAAGTTAGATCGTTTCTTACTCGGGCTAATAAAGACGGCATAAATGTGAAAGAACTGGTTACAGACGGTGGTCGTGAGTTCGAAAATGCTAAGATGGCTAAACTGACTGATGATGAAGGCATCAAGTTAAGAATCACTATGCCGTACACACCAGAACAAAATGGTGCAGTTGAGAGAAAAAACCGCACAATAATGGACACAGTTCGTACTATGCTCAAAGATACAGGCTTACCACAGTTTTTATGGGCAGAATCAGCATCGACGGCTGTCTACATTCTTAATCGAACTGGACCAAGTAAAATCACAGGAAAATCTCCATTCGAAGTATGGTTCGGACGCAAGCCGAAAATCGACAAGTTTCGAATTTTTGGATCAACTGCTTTTGTACATGTACCGGATACCAACAGAAGTAAACTGGACGACAAGGCTGTAAAGGGATATTTGGTTGGATATTGTGATTATGATGGCTATCGTGTCTTCATACCATCAAAGAATGACACAATCAAGAGTGCCAATGTGGTGTTCAACGAGCAGCAGATAGGTCCCACTTCCTTGTTTTCAGAAACGACTTCTAGTGTCAGTACTAGTACATCAACTGGTATGCAGTTTGAAATTTCAGGCAGTTCCGACGGTACTGACTTACAGGAGGGTGAAAATCTTCGCAATGTAGAAGATGAACTATCACAGATGACGACGTATGGATTGCGTGACCGATCAACTACACGCCGCCCACCCAGATTTAACGACTATGAAGTCTACAGCAGCATCCTGAATTTGACAGAACCCCAATCATATGAAGAAGCTATGAAGTCTTCGATGCATGTCAACTGGAAACGAGCCATGGACGAAGAGATGTCTTCGCAAAACAAGCACGGTACGTGGAAACTTGTTGAACCACCTGAAGGAAGAAAGATTCTTGCAAATCGCTGGGTTTACAAAGTGAAGACTAACCCAGACGGCTCTATCGAAAGATTTAAGGCTCGATTAGTCGCGAAAGGATATACGCAGACGAAAGATATCGACTACGGGGAGACTTTTAGCCCAGTGTGTCGCTACGACACTATTCGAGCTCTAATTGCAACAGCAGCTAAGGAGAAATTAAAATTATTTCAAATTGACGTGGAGACAGCTTTCCTTTATGGTGATTTGACTGAAGATATATACATGTATCAACCCGAAGGATATGATGACGGAAGCGGACGTATATGCAGGATGATCCGACCTTTGTACGGTCTTAAACAATGCCAAGTTTACCGACGTGCTAAAGAAACATGGTATGACCCAAAGCAAATCTGACCACTGCCTCTTCACTCGTAAAGATTCGGGACACAAGATGCTGATGGCGATTTATGTCGATGATGGTATTGTCGCTGTACAAGACGAAGCATCATTCTTCACCTTTATGAACGAACTCAAGCAACATTTTAACCTTAGAGTGACAACGTTAAATTGTTTTCTTGGTCTACAAGTTGAACAGTTGAAAGACGGCTCAATCTTTTTGCACCAAGAAGCATTCACTAAAAAGATGCTAGAGCGTTTTGGGGATGCTACCAAAACATCACGCATTCCGGTGAAAAAGGCAAATCTGAAAGTTGAATATGAACTTCCGAATGCTGATGGGATGATAAAGATCAAGGAGGCAAATCCTCTTAGCAGTCACATTCCATATAGATCAGCAGTAGGTAGCTTACTTTATTTAGCGATGGGAACCCGACCTGACATTGCTTATGCAGTAAGTTTAGTATCTCGTAAATTGGATAATCCCACAGAAACTGATTGGGAAATTGTACAGACTACATTCAGGTACCTTCGTACTACCGTTGCACATGGCATTGTATATAGCAGTACAGATGATAGAAGCCTTATGTTGTTTAGTGATGCAGATAACAACAGTTGTGCTGAAACTCGAAGATCTCGCACAGGTGTGATATCTTTCTACGGTGGAGGTGCAATTACTTGGAGAAGTAAGTTGCAGGAGGCTATATCTAATTCAACAACAGAAGCAGAGTTTATGGCAGCAGCGGATGCGACAAAAGATCTGATATGGTTAAAGCGCCTGTTTGCCGAGATAGCCAACGACGTCTCATTACCAATCCTCCAGATTGATAATCAAAGTACCATCAAGTACATCAAAAATCCGATGTTTCACGCTCGCACTAAGCACATCGATCAAAGATACAAGTTTGTTCAAGATGAGTTTGCTAAAGGACATTTTGAACTAGGCTACGTCAGAAGTGATGAGCAACGAGCAGACATTCTGACGAAGGCACTTCCAGTACCTCAGTTTTATGCTCAAAAGACATTACTTGGTGTGAGAGCAGTTCTTTGAGTGACAATATTGACTACTGACTGTTTTCATGCTCGAAGGAGGCTGTTATAAATCGAGCATGCTATCAGCGAGCCTCACGATATATTTTTTTTCTTGTAGAGTTGCACTTTCGTAATCTGGCAACTTCTATTTCTTGTATATTCCGAGTTTATTTTTCTAATCGTTCTTTTCCTTTTCTGTTTCTAAGTTCTTATTAAATACTAATTTAAAATAGCTGTCACCTTTATTTTGCTAATATTTACAAAGATTTTTTTTACTATACTTAGATTAAGAATGTCGTATTACATAAAAGAGTCTGGAGAAGAAATGCAATAACGGTCTGGCGTAGTTATTTAAATTTATTTTCAGTAATCAATTCAAACTTTTTTTCACAATTTTCTACAGAATTATTTTTGTAAGAAGTAACAAAATTGAAATAATATGATTAAAGAGTAAGCAGTTTTGTTTAAGTCCAACTTGCATTATTCATTTAATCCTATGTAACTTAATTTTTGTCCTAGTCTCACTTGAATCACTCATTTTATGTTATCAAACTCTCTTTTCCGTCATTGTTTGAGTCATTAATTAACTGATGTTTTTCTTTTTTTTTCCATCAGGATATTTCTGATACATCAGATGGATTGCACTACATGATAAATGGTTTAAAAGAAAATACAACTTATAAAGTTTTGTTAAGTATAAGGAATTCAATGGGCGAAGGACCCATGGACGAACGGAATGTCACAACATTGTCGAAAGAGACGTCCAGTAAGTATTCTAATGTTTACGAATATTAAAAGCAATGAACTAGATCATTTATTTGAAAACGACAATAAACTAAAATGCGATGAGTGATCTAGTTACGCCACTGATGTTTTTCAGTTTTGTTTATTGATATGATGTTCTTTTTCGTTCGCACTGTTATGTTTAAAATAATTAAAAGTTGTTTTTTAACGTTGGTATTGGAAGTTTTTTAAAAATAGAGTTGAGTTTTAATCAGTTCTAGTTCGTGTTTTTAACAACGAAAGCATTTAAAATAATTTTAAACACAAAAAAAAGGATTGTTTCAGACAAGTTTTCAGCTAAAATGGATAATTTTAATTCTTTTTAGAAATAATCAAATGAGTTTTTGTACTTTACATGTTTTAATTATTTTTTTACGATTTTGTCTGCATGAAATCAGTGGTTTGAATGTTTCTTTGTTAAGTTTTAAATAAATGCAAACTTTTATAAATTAAATTATTTGAATGCTTTAATAAAATTCAACAAAAATACTATTAAAAGCATGATTTATACTTTATACTTCTTGACCTTAAATTAACATTTTGTCATTAGGAGATGAAATATTCATATTATTGAAATATACATATGAAATATTCATATGTAATATTCATATATATTAATATTAATTGTGCATGATTTAATGGTGGTTTATTGGTGGATTTAAAGGTGGTATAAATTTAGCATTAATTAGGCATGATGGATTAATCATATATAATTTTATTACGTATTATAGAGGGATATTTGATTATAAATTTCGAATTTATATGAAGATAATTAACAGCGTTTTTTAATTTTCAAAAAATATGAGAATTACATTTAATTTCAGTAATATAATAATTCATGAATTGAATAATTGAGTTCAGATAATAACTTTTATTGTATAAAATTTATATTTAAGTGAAACAAATCTATTGCACCAGTATCAAATTTAAACATTCAAAATGATTTCACTTTTGGTTATCATGATTTTAAAATTTCCGTACTCTAACAGTAAATTTAAAAGGCTAATAACAATTTTTTTTACATTATCATAGCGTTAATGCTCACATACAGCGATAGTAATAAAATTAAAACATCATTTTATTTCCAATTTTAACAATTTCCATATAAACTCGCAACAACAGTCATTACATTTACAATAATTTTGTTTTTAATCATCTGGAGTTATATACTAGCATACAGAAAAAGTAATCAATTTAAAATATTTACAATAGTCTTTTATGTTACAATTATTTCAATGCTGGTATACAGCAACAGATATAAATTGAAAACATTAACTGTAATTTTATTTTCAATTTTAAAAATTTGAATATTGACTTCCACAACCAGTATTAAACTGAAAATATGAACAATAGTTTTGTTTTCAATTTTCTTTATTTTAAAAGTCACGTACAGCAACAGCAGTAAATTTAAAACATTTTCAATGGTATGTTTTCAATTATCAGGATTTAATCGACCTCTGATTAAATTATTCTGTTTTATGTCAATAGCTTCTTCAACTAGATCGTTGAGACAAATTTAGTGTATAAATTTCATTCTGACAAATGTGTTTATGGCAAACTTATATGGTGATTAAATTATTATATGGTAATTATATGGTTAAATTATTTAACGGTAATTAAATTAGTGTTATGTGGCTGTATGGTAATATGACACACTTATTATAAAGTAATTTACAAATTATTATTTTCGATACTTTAATTATTTTTATTTTTTTATTAATATTTAGGTGAACATCACCCTCCTGCGTTCCTCATTTTTGGAACAGAGCGCAGTGTTTTAAAACAAGGATTACGAATTCTTGATGATGCCCATGTTTTGTATAAAGTTCGTAATGAGTCAGCATACATCACAGGTACTTGTAAATTATATTTTCCTTTTAAAAATTTACGATAAAAAACTATTTCATCTCTATTTTACTTTCGAATTAAAACAATATTTTCTTTTATTTATAGGTATTGCGTTAAATCTTCAGCGAAATCTATTTTTCGTATCCGATTCTACAGGAAACGTTTATATGGTTGATTTAAGGGGTGCAAACAGAATAAAAAAGATCATTAACTCAAGTCCGAATCTCCCAACTAAACTCACATTTGACTGGCTGAACAATAAACTATACTTAGCTGAGGAAAAACAAGTAAAAATTATTTTATTTAATAACTATTTTCACTATTATTTGACATAATCTAACTTGATTGGTATGATACTAGTTTATATACTCGTGCATGATTGGTATAATACTAGAGTTCGATCCTGGTGGCCAAGAAAATAACCGGCTTGCATACGCATAAAGGTGAACGTTAAATCTTTCGTGGCTGAAAGTCCTCTCATTGGTTGTGGTGTGGAAGTTTGGAGTGAGGGGCGTCTGCTCAAGCGCTGTCCACGTCGTTTGACCAGGGTCAAAATTACGTTAGATTCCTACCATGGCCGTTGAAAGACAGAGCCCTGAAAATGTGGCTGGATGCTTGACCATGGTTGAGTGATGATGATGTACTCATATACAATATGATGTAGTCGTTTACGATAGTTTTTTAAAGTTACAATTATTTTAATGCTGGTATACAGCAATAGGTAAAAATTTAAATATTAACTGCAATTTTATTTCCAATTTTAATAATCTGATTATTGACTTCCAGAACCAGTATTAAACTGAAAATATGAGCAATAATTTTGTTTTCAATTACCTTTATCTTAAAACTCATCTGCAGCAACAGTAGTAAATTTACAACATTTACAATAATATGTTTTCAATTATCAGGATTTTATTAACCTCTGATTAAATTATTCTGTTTTATGTCAATAGCTAATTCAACTAGATCGATGAGACAAATTCAGTGTGTAAATTTCATTTTGACAAATGTGGTATGATGAATGTGGTATGCAGATGATTAATTGATACACTCGCATATAATTTGCATAATACTACTTAATTGATTATGGCACTAAATGACTTATTCGTAATTGGTATGATATTAATTGGTGTATTCTTAAGTGATAGACCTGGTTGGTTCAGTTCAAAGTAGTCTTGCTTTATTTCACATTTTTGTTAATTTTTTTATCTAAAATTCATAATCAGAAATGTTTCTATTTACTTATTATTTAGATATCTCGATGTGACATTAAAGGAATCAATTGTGAAATAGCATTGGCAAATATGAAACATAAAGCTAAAGACATGCATGTGGATCCATTAAATGGGTGAGTTAAATCAATGTAGTTAAATGAAAAAAAGTTTTTCAAGAGTTATTGCTAACCTATTTCCTAGTGTAATATACTCTTGCTAATTATTTTGTAATTTTCCTTTTAAAACTACCAAGTAAGTTAGTTTTCTTCAAAATATAAAATTATAGTAAAAATATTCAATCAAAAATCTCTAAAAATTAAGTTTTTGTACTTATAGTCATTTTGAAGATAAAATTGTTGAAATTCTAACATTTGATTTCATAAAATTATTTTTTGCTGAATTTACGAACAAAATTTAATTTACTAGCTTTTCGTGTAACTTACTTTTGGAGGATCTCTGTTTTTGATATTCTAAGTTCATATATAAGTTCTCTTTTATAATGTTTAAAAATACACTTGATCCGAAAAATAACCGACGATTTGGGGCTACAAATAGTTATAATTAAAAAAAGATATTAGATTGGGGAAAACTGAAAACAGTTTTGGATTAAAATGAACTAAAACATGAAAATAAACTAACTTTAATTCTTTGTTTCTACCTAAAAATATTAGGAAAGTGACTCATGATTGGAAAATTACTATTTGAATTAGTTGGTCATTTTCTAGTTATGCTTTTGAGACCTAAAAGTGAATAAAAAACTAGCATTTTAATCTACTATTCAAGCATGAGTTTACACTAATTTAAAGGAAAATATTTATTAATATAATAAGGTAATTTAATATCCAGTTGTAGTAGTTAGTGATAAGAACAATTTGACAAGCATATTTTAGTTCAAATTTCAAATACATGCTTGAATTAATTGAAAAATGCATTTTTACAAAATTATTGGTATTACTAGTTAAATTTTAAAGTTTTTATAAACAAACCAAAAAATATTGAGAATTTCTTTTACACCTTTTTAGTATTAATTGTTATGATTAAGGCTTTAAGCCTGGTTTGAATAAAGCTAAATCTTAATGTTAATTATGATAGTTTAGTTTTTTTACAGCAATACAACTAAATCTTCACTTTTAATCATAGATACTTATACTTCATCGCATCAAATGGATCACTGAATGGCGGTTTATACAGAGTAGATTTAGTTCAATTCGAAAGCGGATGCGTCGACTTCGACAAAGCTCAACTAATAGTAAGCGACAACTATTTGTCAGCTTTCGCAGTAGACCATAAAAACTTTCGCCTCATTCTACCATCTTCCTCTAACAACACTGTTGTTTCAATCGCTCTCGACGGCAACGATGTGACAGACATTCGTGAGAATTCACAGACACCTCAGTACAGAAATGTCAAAAGCATAGCCATCCATCACGACTTGCTTTACTGGACAACAGGAAATGATTTGTTTGGAGAAGAATACCACAAGATGGAAGATAAATATTATCAAAATGTGTATTTTGTTGGAAACGGTCCCTTCTCAGCTTTGAATGTTTACCATCCAGATTATCAGCCTTATCCCGTCCCCCTCAACCCAGTTGAGTCTGTTGAAAGTTTGTTTGGGAGCAATACTGCGAAAATCAAATGGATTAGTCCAAGATTATTGAGTGGTCAAGGTAAGTTTTTTTTTCTTCTTGTTACTATACTATTTAGAGATTAAGCCACTGTCGAATTCTGTAAATGTCGTGCTTCTGTTATTTGCTTAAAAGATGTCTAAACAGATTAAAATAATATACTCAAAGTTTTATAAGAAGGAGAAATATCTTCTACACGAATATAAAATTTTTCTGACCCCTATTTCTGTACTCTGACTGCAAAAATTGGGATATTTGTTCAAAGTATTGATATTTTTTTTTATCTAAAAAGATATTATTGTTACACGAGTTTTTAAATTGATGCTTTTTTCCGTTTACATTTTTGGCCGCATTAAAATTATCGAAAAAGTATTTTTTACCAAGAGCTGCCATATTTTTACCAAGAATTAGCCATATGAGGGGAATATTTTATGTATTTTAGTTTAAAAAAATACGCTTTCCTCCACACTTGAATCTTTCCACAGCTCATTTCAAGAAAAAAAATTCTACTAATAGTGTATAAACTTTTTGAATTTCGTTTTTTGGAAGAAACCAGGAATTTGACGGAATTCTATCTCACCTCTTAAACAAAACGTTAAGAAAATAGTTTTTCTCTATCTTTTATACATAAAAAGTTCCCATCAAGTGACATGCGTAGTACTAATTATTCATAAAAAAATAACAATACTAAAAACAAACTCGAAAGCTATGTAAAGAATCAAGATATTTGATTCGGAGTATTAAAAAAATTATATTAATAACAGTTGAAGTAAAACTTTTGTAATCATTACTATGAAATGGTATAAAACCTAATACTATAATAAGAATTAATATTGGAAACAATCCTAATATTTCACCAGCTCTTTAACCTAGAATTTCGTTTCTAATTCGGTTCGTAGAATTTTGTTTCGTTTCAGTTTTAATCAGTAGTATTGTATAAAATGCTCCATTAATATTTATAAGCATGCTGTAGTAATAAGCATAATTTAACTTTTTAGTTATCACTCTTGAGTTCATGAACATATTTTCTTATGTGGTACAAGAAGACTTTCACACCTTAAAATTGGTTGTTTGTTGTCATGATGAAAGAAAAAGTTGGATACCACTGGTTCAGTTTATCTTTTGTTAAGCAGGGCGTTTTGTAATGGCCAACTTTTCTATATATTTTTCAAATCCTTTTTAATACTGTGAAATAATTTTACACATTAGAGTTGCAATTTTCTATTTAAACTAGAAGACAATAAAACGTTAGCGAAATCTATAGAATCAATAAAGATCACATGAAAATATCAATACAAGTTAAACTGTTTCATCTAGTAATTAAACTGATTTTGATGTTTTCAGGCTCGTCTGCCTTATTAATGATACTTTAGATTTCAAGAGCGTTTTTCTTATACCTTTCTTAAATATTATTATGTGACCCTAACGTGTAAACGTTTTTGACTAATGGCTCTAAAAATATAAATTAAAGGTGGTCATTAAAGGACACCCTGTATAAATTATAGACGGCGTGTCATCTTTCAAAACACAAATTGTAAAACTGTAGCACTGTTTCTGTTAATCACAAAAATTTTATCTTTCATAATTTTTTATTTTTTATTTTTGGAATTTAGGCAAAGGATCGTGGAGGAAATGGTCTTACGAAGTTTCACTAACAGATACATCAAGAAATGAACACGTGAAAGCCTTAATTAACGATACAATTTATGCAATCAAAAATCTTTGCCCGAATACTACATATTCAGTAAAAGTTAGAGCTTACAGCACACGTGGTAAAGGTCCATGGTCATCTGAATTTCGAGGAATGACTCTCAAAAAATGTATGTATTTCTCTCTTAATTTATTCTAATTTTATTACAGAACTGTTTGTTTGCAAAAAGATTCTATAACACAGTGATGAATTCTGACTATCGTTAGTTGGTCTGGAGCAATAAACTCATTTCAAATTATATTCAATATACCACCGAAAAGGGCAAAAAATAATAAATAAATAAATAATTGGAATTATTTTAGCTTTATTAATAGTGATGGTTATGTTTATCAGTTTTGGGCCTGATTTCGTAGCGCTTATGAATACCGATTTATTGATTACTTATTTATTTATTTTACCCCGAATGAAAACAGGAATTCAGTTTGCTCTTCTTCTAAAAATTCTTATAATCTAATCAATATCATTTAATATTTCTGCTGCATTCGAAGCGTCATAATTAAAATCCATCTAAATGCAATTTAAGTAAATTTTCATCAGTAGATTGCCATCCCTGAACATTTGCGATCCACTGAGGAGAAGTCATTCAGTGTTTCTAAACTTGTTTATTGAGGCACACCATAAACTAAAACTTTCTATTCAGTTATGTATTTATCCTACTGAGAATCTTGTGGCTCAAGAAATCTTAGTATGTAAATTATTTTTGTACCAAGATGCGTATACTGATCTTCTCAATAAAGCTACCTAGTTAATGAATTGCCGTGTCGAAGTGTTGCCGATATTCTCATTTATTCCTTATTGGTTTGTGTCTTTGTTTCCCAATCTGCGGAAGAAATTGCCACTATGAAAGAAAGGATTGCTGCTTTTAAATTGGATATTATTCAATCATGCCAACGAAAGAGTGGAATAGTTTCGATTTCAATTTTATTATAATCGAGAATTTTGTTTTCTCTGTATTCTAGCTCTCTGTCAAACAGTAGTGTGAACAAAATTTTGTCAAATAAGTTCCTTATGGAAAAAGTCTTTTTTATTGGATTTGAAACATTAAGAATGATAGAAGCATAAAGAAGATTAATAATAATTTTGCTCGAAAATTAAAACTTAGTTATTGGTTGCAGCTATAAGACTGATCTCAGCTGCTCTCTCCGACCATAGTGATGACGTCATATATCACCAGCCGTAGACGAATCAGGTATTAGAATCCCATTTATTATCTGGCTAACCGTTAATATGTTTAGGCGGTTTTCCCCTCCTTGTAACGCAAATGTGAGTTAGTTATACTTAAAAAAACGCTTGCAAAGGAAAATCTGATCGACACCGCTTTATCTAGGAATTTCCCAGTCTTCTAAGGTGAGTCCAAAGTTATAAGCTGCTGAATTGGACATTGATAACCACAATCTTATACATAACAGCTGTTCAGCAACGGTGGTAGAACGATAACGAACGTAATCAAATTGACTTAAGCAATTTTTTAAAAAAATATATCCGAAATTATAACAATATTTCGATAAATTTAATTACATATTTTCCTATGCTTATTATTCATTATTGGTTTTTATAATTACATTGTTTTAAATTTCTTACAGCTGAACATTCTTCTCCTTATATTCTATGGGGTGCTCAAGAAGGATTACTTAAATCTGATTTTGTTGGAGAAGGTGTTGAACTGCTTGTGCCCAAAATAAATCTTAATAACGCACATATAACAGGTAAACATGAAACTATAAATAGCAAAAAAAAAGTATTTCTAAATAAAACATGTCATTTTAAATATTGGCAAATATCGCTTGTGAATACTTAAATTAACATATTTTCAATTCATAATTAATTGATTTTTTTTTGTAAAGACAATACGCTTAATATTTTTATGAATATGCAGCCATTAAATGATTCTATTTGCAAAGTGAACAACATGAGTTCCCAGAATTATTCAACTAAGGCGAAGTTAGCGAGTGACGAGAAAGCTTAGTGGAAGAGTTCACTTTTTCATAGCGCCTGAAATATGAGCTTTTGGCGAGAATTCCAAACTTGCATACAATTTTGTTTCTTTGGTTCACTATGATAGAAAGCTCTTTCAATTAGTTATATATTTATTTATTTTCGATAATACGCCAAATAAGGTGTGTATATACAATCGATTTTTCTTTTGCTTCGCCTTTCATTGCTCTCTTCCCTTAAATCAATGGAATGAATTTTACCGGTTTGATTTGCTCTCACTTACTTTCCGCACGCCAACTCGTATTGGGAGACCTTTGATTGGTTCTCATATAAAATGGGAACTTTCTTTGACACAAATTTACATATTTAGCCTACAACTTTTGTTATGCAATTAAATCATCAATGGACATTTTAAAATGTGATCTGATGTGACCGCAGATTTGATTAATCGAATAAAATGTAAGCATCAGCAGGATGTTATTTGTTAAAATGGGATACCTGCAAGTGCCTTTATTAAATACCAGTAAGCGAAGCCTGGGAAGTATCAATTCTCTTAAGCAGCACATTCTATATTCTTTCATAACGATTCTTGCACAAAGATTTCAGTTCTATATATTTCTCTATACTCTATAATTCTGTATATTTCTATATATTGTATATATTACTATATATTTTTGCTATTTAACACAAAGACAGGCACGAAGCCATGTAAAACGTAAACAAACGTCGAAGTTACAAGACAAAGCAACAATATATAATGATTACAATAAAATATGTAAACAAATAATAAATCTAAGTTAAATAAAATACGTTGACGATAAAGAATTATATCTTAACAAATTTGCTATACGATGCTGCGTTGTATTTAATTAACTTCGCGTCAATTAACATTCTAACTCGTGTGGAGAAATTTAGCTGGATTTTAGCACGCCATCTTGTTTGTAAACGATCATCTGGCGCTGAGGTCATAGGTCAAGTGCCTGTGTGTCAGTGATCGTCTATTTTCAGATATACAAGCATCCAATTAGCTCTACAATTTTTTAATTAATAAATAAAAAAAATATATTTTTGTTTTTCCTTCTTGTATTGTTTAGAACTAATAGCTAGGTATGTTTTCAAGTTGTTTTTAAAATTAGTTTAATAAATTTGTTAGCATAACGTAAGCTTTGTACTGAACAATGTCATCCTAATATTACCAGTCATTTCTTTTTATGATACATTTATTTATAAAATGAGTGGACCGCAATTCGTTTAATTTCTTTTTATAAATAAATAAATTAGAGTAATTTTATTCATTAAAATAGAACTTAAATTAGAATATAATGTACATTACCCAAATCGCTATAGTTTTATTTCCTCTTTCAATTTCTTTCAACTGTGGAATTTCTGTCATCAAAAACATAGTGTGTAATGGTCAGTGATTGATTCCAAAATAGTTAATAGTAATTGCCAACGGAGATCACAGAAATACAGCTCAATTATTTATGTGCCGCAGGAGATTCATCTATTACGATTAATATATATATTTGATAATATTTATTATATGTTTTATTTTATTTTTAACCTAGATATTTGCTGGTTTGACCATTCTTTGTTCATCAACACCAACACTTCTTACGTTTATTTATATAATAAACTTGATGGTTTAACGAGGCTACAAAATATAACTTTAGCATCAAGTATAGCAATTGAATGGTTTGCACCTAAACTATATTGGTCAAGTCCAACTCAACAAATGGTATGTCAATTTTAGCTTGTACATACTTTCAAAATTGTTTATCCAAATATTGCATGAAATTGCAAGGGAAAAAAAGTTGATAGGCTTCGTGGCTTACAATTGTTTAACAAGTGAAATAGTTTGAACGAATTTTATAATTTAATCAGCATTTATAAATATTGAAAAGATAATTCAGTTGTACAATGATAAATTCTACGCTATATCATAATATCGTTAAAATTAGTTGCAATCATAATACGGGGCCAAGTTTAATTATTATTCATCATTTTGATTTTTCATAAACTTGGGCACACAAACACATCAGCTAGTTCATTAGGGAACCACATGATCGGTAATTTGAACCATAATACTCAAGCTTAAAAAGTACAATAGAATTAAGGTAGCTTTAAATTTGAATTATATTATGTTTCAACGTGACTTGGTCCCGCGACTGGTGACTAATCGTTAAGACACGATTTCCAGCAGATCACCGAAGTCAAGCTCCACTGGCTGCAGTCAGTGTGAGGTTGGGTGACCACATGGATCATTCTGCGTAGGGATCGAGGGTGTGCGGTACTGGTCCTCGTTGAATTGTTCTACCGTAAAATGCTCGACTTCGCGTGCAGGTCGTTGGGATACCGAATTGGGGGTGCCATCCCCTCTGCAGAGGATTTAAATTATGATGGCATGTCTTCGGATCATCCTCAGGGATGTTTCCCAGACCGTCGCAAATAGCCCATTGTGCAGCTCTAGTGCGACGTAAATGAACTACAACTACAGCAGCTTTAACGTGACTTGAAATTTCATACTGCATATAGTTCAATAGAAACATGAGTCAATTTAACACCTTATTTAGGTTTCAGTAAAATTCATGGTATAATTGTTCAAAATACCAATAATGGTTCATAGTTGCAATCCCCAAAAAATTTACTTTGACATAAAAAAATTTTTAGACGGGAAATTTTTTTTTATTTAATTGTTAAAAGTATGTGCACGCAAAACTGTTTTATGTATGTTATTTGTAATGGACTTTAATGCTGGCAAAGTTGAACAAAATATTTTTCGCCCACTCTTGCGTTAGATGAACTTAACTTATTTTGAATTTTTCATACCAATGTTTTTAACCAAGAAACTTATATTTTCCTTATGAATTCAATTCCAATTCTTATTAATTAGCCAATAAATTTATTTAAATCCTTTTTTTTCGCCTATTTTCAGATCTTCCGCTCAAACATCGATGGTAGCCAAGCGGAGCCTGTTCCTATCCTAACAATGGCAAAAGCAATAGCTATTGATTCGACAAACGGCTATCTCTATTGGGCTACATCGCATACAGTTGAGCGTTCTCGTTTAAATGGAATGGATCATTTTGTTTATTTAAAAAATGCACTCTTCTCTGGAAAACATGGTAAAAATTTAAACATCTTCTGATCTGACATTTTTATTTTAAATGTATAATAAAATTCGACAAATGTTGTAACAATCGATTGCAAAGAGCTCCATTAAAATTTTAGCTTACTTTTACTTTGTCCAAAAACATACAATATATATATTTAACCAACATGTTTATTCGGTTTTTGTTAAACTATTACATTTTCAACAGTAGTTATTACTTCTTTGATATATTTAGGATTTCTGTTGTCGAATGTTGTCTAAGAGAGAATGGTAGTTTTTCATTGTAGTATCAATAAATGGTAGTCTCAAATTTAGAATGGTAGTTTTGATTTTAAATTACAACTTAATTTATTTTTCTGAAATTAATTACTTTTAATATAAATTATTTTAAACGATGCATGTCTTTTTATTTAAATATCCAAGTTAGTTATTAAATTACATTCGTCAATTGAATCAACAACTTTTATATTTATTGGCTAAATTTTAGTTATCTACATTAATCTAATTGAGAATTAGACATTCTAATTCAAGAGAATTGCCATTGAAAAAAATTAAACTATTTGGCATTTTTTTCGAGGAATTTAAATTTTCTTAAACTTAAAGACAAGTTACTATTTCGTAATTACACTGCCGACTATGACTATAGCGTTAGCTATTGCTTCGACAAATGGCTTTTTCTATAGCGTTACATCACACACAGTTAAGTTTTTTCATACAAATAGAGTATATAATTTAATTAGGTCAGATTTAACACCATTTCACTGCTTCATTGAACTTATGGCTTAAGGTTCGATGTAACAGTTCAAGATTAAATCACTTTTTTTTCAATTTCTTATATATTTCGTTTATTCTTTCAGTGATGGGAATAAGCCTAGATTTTGACAAGAAAAATGTTTATTGGATGGTCAGAAGTTATGAGGGATCCATAATGTACCGAGCTTGCATGGTGGACACCACTAATCAATGCAATCCAACTGAACCAGAAATACTTGGATCACTATCTCTGGATGGTTTGTAAGTATACGATCGCAAGCACTTACAATTTTTTTCATAAATGTATAAATTTTGTTCCTTATTTCCTCAAGTTATGATTGAAAAATACCCGAAACATTATCGTCTGTAGTTTGAAGTTACGGTGTATTTTACACGCTCCTAAAGATACTGCTGAGTATATTTAATAAAAATCGTAATTCAATTGAGAAAACTTCATAATGCTAAAATAAAACCTTATTTAATATTTCTTCTGCGCCATTACCCTCTTGAACTGTCGATCGGATTATTATGTCATCAGATTGTCAGCTGAGCAATAAAAAAATAAAAAATTTTTGTGTAAATCTTCATTAATTGTATCCATTAATATGTTAAATAGTAATATTAAATGGTTAATTATGCATAAGTTAAGAAAATAAAAAAATATTTTCTATGTTAAAATCACTAATTTTATAAGCACAAATTAAAAAATTGGAAAAAGCATTGGTTGAACACACAATAAAAAAATTCCACATGAAATAAAGATAAAGCGTACGGTACTGGAACATGCTACAGAGAAAATAATCTGATTTACAGTAATTTTTATAGAAGTAGTTATCGTAAAATCACTGAATCACTCTAATTAAATAAATATTACTGTAAAAATTAAGGAATAATGTATTACAATGTAAAAGGATTTTTACGGATGATACACTCAAGTGTCGGTACTTAATACCGTAATTTGATCCTAAGTTTTTTACGAAGTAGTTTAGAAGAAATAATTTAAAAAAAAAGGTATTAAATAAATACAAATAGTATAGAGCAGTAGCAGGACTCTACGAGTTCTGAGGGCCAGGTCGCTACAACGTCTAAAATAACATAGCCTATCATTTTAGTAAAATTTTTTATTTCAATGGGCAA
Source organism: Parasteatoda tepidariorum (assembly GCF_982258835.1). Classification (NCBI taxonomy): domain Eukaryota; kingdom Metazoa; phylum Arthropoda; class Arachnida; order Araneae; family Theridiidae; genus Parasteatoda; species Parasteatoda tepidariorum. The sequence goes on along the minus strand of NC_141756.1, from coordinate 63,968,933 downwards.
CAATTGATGTAATTAAAAATACAACAATAATTTTTATATGATCTGTTTAAACTATGTGATAAAGCGTTAACTTCTGCTTTACAGGCATGGACCAGTTTCATATTTTGCCAACAGACTTTTTTATTTCCACGAAAGTCACAAATCCTTTGTGAGTGATGTCAACGGGAAGAATTTTGCCCAGATGGAAGGCGTTGGCTTAGAAGGGTTGTCTTCAATAGAAATCATCGATAATTCTTTGCATGCCTACCCAGGTAGGTTCGATGCTGTTTGCTTTTTATAAAATGCGTATGAATTTCATGGAAGGTGTTCAGTAATGACCGCCCTTCCTTGCATATTTTTAAAAACGTTGTCATATATGAATTCAAAATGTTCGTGCACTAAGTGTCGCGAGTTAATATTTTAGAAAGAACGAAACAAAAACGCTTTTCGAATCCATCCAATCAACAGTAAAGAAAGCGGGAAGGAAATATTAAAACCAGTTTGATTGCCAGATAAAATTTATGACATACATTCTAGAAGAAATCACTTCTTAGCTTCTCTTTTGTTTCCTCTCACAATCAAACAGGTTTTTGTATTCTTTGTCTTGCCTCCCTCATTAATGTTCCGTCAGATTTCGATAACGTTTTTGTTTTTACCTTGCCTGTATATTATTTTGAAAAATCCTAATGTGCATTCTTTTTTTAGTTCTTTTTTAACTTTTGTTTTACTTCTTTTTTAAAATTGCGCGTTAAATGTAGTGGTAAGGGACACCCTGTAGCCTTATTACCACTAAAAAGCTACTCAGATTAGGTTTTTTGCATAATCTTTTTAGTTATTTGTATCAATTTTGTTCTAATTATTAAATTCGATTTGCAGAAAATTATGACAGAACATCGATCAAGGTAGTACCCACTTCCGTTAATGGAGATTACATTCATGTCAACGGAACGCATGATTGTTTCAACATCACGTGGCAGCCAGATGCTATTGTGAACTACGGCACAGTCTTGTATGAAATAAAGGTAGATGACGGTGATGAAGTTTACACATTGGTAAGTAGAGAGTAAAATTAAAGAAATTTCTGTTCACGTGATTAAAAAGCATGCGTCCTTAATATGTCTAAAAACTAATTTCATTTTTCAGATTACCAATGATACAATATTTACTTATCCAACAATGAAACGATTACCACCTTATAGTCTGCTTACGGTGACAGTTCAAGCTTTTACATATTGGGCTTCATCAAAGTTGACAGTCGCCACATTATATTCGCCTATGTCAAGTAAATGGAATTTTATTTTATATCTTTTTTTAAACTTATTATGTACTATTTAACCAGAAACATATTTTATAAACAAAAAACGATAGTTCTGAATCACTGTTATTGCTATAACTATTATATGTTTTTTTCAATTGCAAGCTTAACTTTCAATAAGGGATAGGTGGACATTAAAAACACATTTTCTAATCTTTAAAAATATTGGTAATTGCATAATTTGTTTTTTTTCATTCTATACTGGTTTTCTAAATTGTTGATATGTTACTCTATTTTAACTCCATTGTAATATCATTCCACCACTGTTTATCTCTCTTTTTTTCTTCTTGGAAGGTTTTTGAATATCGAAAACTTTAACATGTTTTGAAATCTTAAATTTAAAAAATAACGTGTTTAATATCAATTCTAAGTTTATATTGTTGTATTATTTAAGAACTTGGTTTCTTTTCTAATAGCAATTTTAGCAGTATTAAGAATTGCGTGAAGGTTACGTAGGGTTTCTTGCAACTCATATATAAAAGCAATATTTCCAGAATTGTTTGCTTATAATCGAGAAAAATGTGGAAATTATAATTCAATTTCTTTCTCGTTTTGACAGAGTCAAAAGTCGAGTCGTTCAAACGGAGAAAAACTAATTGCATAAAATTTAACAATACGTACTTCTTAATTTGAAGATCAACGTGAATGGTAAAAAAAAAAAACACTATACAGAGAGAAACATTGCATAAATTGCATGAGGTAATATAGTGTAAGTTGCATAAATAATCACTACATTAGCTGAATTAATTAACATCGGATTAGTTGCATAACATAACATTGCATAGATTGCATTAGGCGAATTTTTATATGCTTTATACGATAATTTTTTTACGTTGTACAGTGTGCAGAAAAATAAACGGACCACTCTAAATAGCTTCTGTTACAATGATCGGATCTTCGCATTCTAAGACTCAATCTTAATGGTTTCAGGGAGGTGACCTCAAACATGCAAATTAATTAGTGCAAACGATATTGTAAGTTGCGAAATCGCGCTCAAAAAAGCACTTACTCTGAATAATCATACCTTTTTTTTCTCTCCATGGAATCGAATTTCTGACCCCCAAAATATAGGGAGCATCCGTAATCTGGGAAATGTGGTCCTAATAGTTTAGTCAAGAGAGCTATCCAAAGTTAGGACTTAATGTCGATGTTATTTTTTGCGTCTCTTGCTATATCTCGGGAATTTTTAAGTGACTCGAGTTTTTTTACATAGTTACATCAAGTTCGTTTATCCAAAGACAATTCCACTTAGAAAATAACTTTCAGTAAATATTTATTATTTTTTATTACTTTATTTGACAATAATCGAAAAAATTTTAAATTGTAAGCATCCAATTTTTTTACATTATTTTTAAGAATATAACTTTGTATGGCAATGTACATAAAATTTTTTAAAAGTTATTTTTTACTCGTCTTACAATTTATTTTGTGAGAAAATTTTTTTCTATTCACTTAAGAAATTCTCGAGTTATGGTGAAATATGTTAAAAATAAAATTAACGTTAAACTTTCCAAACTTTGGACCGCACTCCTGACCTAGCAATTGGAACCAATTTCCCAGATTGCGGCTATTTGGAAGATCAGAAATTCAAATCCGTTGAAAAAGCGGCATGTTTATTTCAGAGAAAGTATATCTTCGAGTCGGATTTCGTAACTGAAAATAGCGTTTGCACTAATTAATTAGCGTATTTGAGTTCTCCCTTTCGAGCCGTTACTAGAACATGAAGATCCGATCAAAGGTTATTTTGGGTACTGTATTGCGCACTGTATACGAGAAATTGCGTATGATAACATCGCATAAGGCATCTACTTATTAAGTTCGTGATTTTTTGCAGTTCCGTCCCAGCCGATTCACCCAAGAGTTTTTATCACTCACAAATCCTCTCCTCTGCACGGTGATCAAGAAATTGTTGCAGACTTCAGATGGTCACCCCCAAAAGACGAAAATGGAATCATTAGTTATTATCAAATAAATTGCTGGATGGTTGAAGATGGTGAAAAGATGACTGCATGCGATTCAAACCTCCTCGTAGATGGGAAATTTCTTCAATACCAAATAAAAGGCTTGCTTCCCAACACAACGTATTATTTTCAAGTATGTATAATGTAAATTTGTATTTGTAAGTTTAATGTAAATATCTCGGAATTTGTTAAAATAATTCTGATTCAAAAAGTATCCTGTTTTTCGAAATTTCAGAAATAGGTAGATGGCGTATTTTAACAACGTTTTATTATATATTAATTAAACTATAACGTGGTTTTTGTTATTCAGATACTACAATACAGTCTCTGAAGTATCTTTGCCTTTGATAAGAATATTTAAAAATTAGCATAATTCTCATTATTTTTTATACTCCAGAAGATTACTTCAATGATAAACCATAACGTCAGTAAGTTAAAACCTACAATTGCTGTACAAATCTGTCCAGTTGTGGTAGCCCAGATCGGACTCCGGTCCGGAAAGGCCGGGGTTCGATCCTCGACTTCAATAAGATCTATCGAGTACATGCTCATGAACTCTGTGGAATCGCAAGTCATGTGGTCAGTCGCTGAGCAGAAAGTTGCATTGATCGTTTTGATTACTTTTTATCTTTTTTAACTTTCCAAATTTTCGTGCAATTTTACAATTGGATTACATTTTTTAATTTTTAAAGTTTCATGTTATTTGATAATTCGAACATTTTTTATCCTAAATTTTCAAAGAGAATTTAAAAAGTACTTGTTTCAATATTTATGTATAGAAATAAAGAAGATGAACAGACCTATGAATGAAATTGTATTTTTACATATGAATATATTTTTATACTGTACTGTACTATATACTGTACATATGAATATATATTTATATAATATTAGAGGAAACTAAACCTTTTACTTAATAGGTTGAAGCAATTACTGAAGCTGGCATAGGACCGCCAAGTGTAATAGTGGAAGCTCAAGCTTCAGTTGAAAGGCCCGTACCACAGCTACTTCTTGCTAAGTCTGATAGTGTAAAAGTAGCTGACTTTGACATACACGAAGAAAAATTATTGTATGGAAAAGCCACTCAGCCCGCAGCAATTGCATACCTTGCTCAAGAGCGAAGAGTATTCTGGATGGAACACGATGCATTAAGATCGTCCATTGACGGAACTAATGCTTCTCTGGTAAGTGGATGAACTAACTTTCAGTGATGAAGTCTTTTTATCGATTGAGAGTCTAATCCTGATTATTGATTACAGATCAAACATTTATCCTCTGAAGGTACATGCATGGCCGTTGATTGGATCGGAAGACAACTGTTTTGGGCTGAAGTTGACAAAATGAAAAGAAATAGTCAAGTGTTTTCTGTTGACCTGAGTTATGATAGTTATCCCAAAATGCTTTTCAACAGTTCTGCAGTAATTAGTAGTTTAGAGGTTGAGCCGTTTTCAGGGTATGGGGATTTGTTTATTTTTTTAAATAAAATTATTGTTCAGAATTTCTCTAGGATTAGAATTTAGAGGTCTTTTTTATTTTGCAGCATCAAAGATTAAGATAACTTCACCTTTGTTTTTCAGAATAATGCGTTACAGTGCCTTCCTGATAACTTTTTTTGAAATGAAAGTAAAAACAAATAATTTTTTAGCAGTTTTTCATGCTTACTTAAACTGAAAATCAATAATTTATTTTCAAAAAATAGAAAAATGCTCGTTTTTTTAAAAAATATTGAAAAAATGTTAAACAACAATGTTAAACAAATGTTCACAAGTTTTAAAAACTTAAGTTTTTTTGCATATATGCTTTGTTTATTAATTAATTTCAACGATCACAGATGAAGATCTGTGCATTTATTTACTTTTAAATAAATTAGATCCTTTTTAAAGGCTCGTTTTGATAACAGCCAAAGAAAAATATGTATCCTGCAGACAAAATATATTGTAAGAAATTATTAATTTTTAGACGATGCACAGTTTTATTAAGTATATCATGCTGATTCTAAAAAAGTTTACTTTATATCCTCAAAGATTCAAAGAACTTATGAATATTTAAAAAATATCCTCTCTCTAAAAAAAATACTTCAAAGTTATGTTTTCCGGGGAAAAATCCCCTTCTTTTTTACAAAAATTGCTAATAACTATGTTAATAATACTAAAAAAAATACTTCAAAGTTATGTTTTCCGGGGAAATATCCCCACCTTTTTTTCAAAAATTGCTAATAACTATGTTAATAATACTAAAAAAAATACTTCAAAGTCATGTTTTCCGGGGAAAAATCAAATTGCTAATAACTATGTTAATAATGTAGATGTGGAAATGAAATTTTTGCGCGCGTGTTTGGAATTTTCTGAAGATTTAATGTAATCAGTACCTTTATTTTAAATATATTAGACAATTTCAAGGTAATCATTTTAATGACTAATGAAATTTTTTTATGCCATAAATATGCCTTCAATTAAAGACTATTTTTGTTCTATCTGTAGGTCTCTTATTTGGACTGTGGCTTCTGGAAATAACTGTAGCGTGATGATTTCCGACATGAATGGTTCAAACATTCGCCCATTTTTTGCCCGCAACTATGAATATCATGCCACAGCTAACAGAATAAAAGTCAAGAGAACAGCCGACCTTAAAAAACCATGCAATTGCAATCCAACATCGTCTGTTGGACAGGCTATAACGATAGACAGTGCTAACATTTCTCAACCAAATCTCATTTTCATAGACGATTTCTTGATATGGTCTTCTGATATGGAAGGATGCTATTGTGAGCCGATTTTGAATGCAACAGAAAAACAAAATTCCGGTAAGTGAAAATTTTACCGTTGAAGTTCGAAAAAAGTTAACCTTCACATTACCTAGATAATCTACAAGTTAACTAGGATAATCTGTTAAAGTGTGGAAACAAGAGTTTTCTGCAATTTACTTTGATATTATGCGCATTAACGGTCTCATTTCTGTTGTTTGATTGCATTGATTTGATTCTTTAGATATCAAAAAATAAATAATGGCACTATATAAAGTTCCTTAATTGTAATAATATTTTAAACCGTTTGATTGATTGTATTTTATTTTCTAAAAGTAAATGATGATTTATTCTGTTAACAAATGTGATAATTGATTGATTGTAGTCGCTTGATGTTTCAGATAGCGAATTTAAATAAATGACCTAATGATAATTTATAGAACATTATGTTGTTTAACAGCAACAGTACAGAAACAGAACTGTTATTCTCACAATAAAAAAATCAGCTAAATTTACAGAAAAATCTGCTGGGTGGTGAGCCAGCATAAAACCGTGTGTTTTTCGGAAAAATAATTAAAATTTAAAAACCAACACCTGTTTTCTTAGCATATAAGTATTGTTGTTTTAACAAACAGTTGTATTATTGGTCACAATAAAAAAACTCTGTTATTTCAACAAAAAATTCTATAAAATAATTGTGTCAGTATCCTAGTCGGTGCGAACCGAGAACAGTATTCGTACAACCAGTCGAAGCAAGGATTCGAATCTGGGTCACCTCATAGAGAGGCGAGTACTCTGTCCTCTGAGCTACTGCAGCTCTAGTGTTTTAGTATTTAAAAAAAAAAAAAAAAAAAAAAAAAAAAAAAAAAAACAGCTTTAAACTATCAAATATTCGGAGAAAGTTTGTAAAAAGTACCGGAATTTTCTACAGTGTGCGATTAACGGATAAAAACAGGACAAAAAAATTTGTATTATCTTTTTGAAAAATTTTCTGTGAAATTTTTTTTTCTTCTGTAAAATTCGCAGTTATTTTTTCCAGTGCTGTTTAAATAGAATTTTTTGTTATTGTTAATCTTTAGTTTCAAAAAATTTATTTCATTCAGTTTTAAAAAAGAACCGTATTTCCTAAAAATGAAAAGCAGTATCGGTTGCAAAAAGGATATATTTATGCTCATGTTATGACTAATAAATTACCATGGCTTTCATCGATTTGGAAATGAACCAAAATCTCAACTTCTCTTGCTTTTTATGAAGCTCTATCCATGCAAAGAATAAACCAGTTTTAAGGCCTCTTTGATTTGTTTCTGATTTCTTTTTATCAGCATTTTATTTTTATTGGGAAAAATTTTGACTGCTGTGTAGTAAACACCCAATACTGTTTAAAACAATTTATTTTACGAACTCAAATTTAGCTGTTTTCTTTGCATTGATCTTAAATACATGCTTTACAGGACCTGATTATTTTTCGATTGCAAATATATAAATGCATTAAAATCATACACCAACAGTAATCATATTAGAGTCGTTAATTCCATCTTTGGATTTTTATAGTTTTAATTATTATTTTAAAATAATAAATAACAGTTATTGTTAAAAATTAACTAAATAAATAATTAATATTACTATTAATGTAATTACAAACATTGAATTTCAACACGGTATTCCTCAATAATTATTCATCAGTTTTTGAGAGAGTTCTTACTTTTCTTTCATTCAAATTCTTTGACCATTGTTCTTTAACAATTCTATTTATTGGAATCCCCCAGTATGTATTCTTTTCTAATTTTTCACCAGAAAATTAAGCACAAAAATTAAAGATGGCGATTTTAGAAGGCGATATAATAATTTCCACGCAATATTCAAAATATGCTAGACCATTTAGGATATAAAAAATTTTTTTCGCTTTATTTATCTAAGAGATGAATTGATTTATTCAAACAAGCAAAATAATCTATTATTTAAACATGAATTTTGTTTAAATATTTTATTCTTACTGCTATTTTAAATGCTTTTTCTTTTTTTAAAATCCAGGTCTTCCACCGACTTCTATAACAGTAGATAACTCGCACATATATTGGCTAAATAAAACTATAGGCAAGGTATATAGAATCAAGAAATCGGAGCAACATCTCGACACTGAAAGGCATCAATATGATGAACTCAGTCAGAAGAATATCAAAACAGAAGAGATAAGAGGAGTCAGAACTATTAGAGCGATTGGTAATCATTTGCAGCCTTATCCTGATGCATCCTGTCTTATCTCTCTGACTTACAAGGAAGCTGCCAGGCTCCTGAATCGAACCTCTCATAGTTTGACCCTGTACCTGCCACCAGTTCATCGCCCTAAGATATGTAGCAAAATATCCTCGCCTTCAGTTATGTACACGTTGTTTTATGGTCCTTCAAGCAATTCAAGTACAAGAGCTTGTTTCTTCACCAAAAATAAGAACCTATGCAAGACTCTGGTAAGGAGCGTGTTTTCAGATTTTGTTTTATAAAGGAAAATTTAATAAATTCTTGATAAAACATTTTTATTAAACATAATTTTCATACTTTTTTCATTATTTTCTATTAATTTAGGTCTAAATAAGTAAAATATTACATATTTAACCATTTAAAAGCTTATGGTTATGAAATACAACATGAAACACCGGTGTCATTTTCTGCGTTAAAGGGAAAAATCTTCTAAATACGGCTCACTTCCACGCAATAATTTTTAAAAATTCGAAACTTATTTGCATTTATTTAGATCAAAGAAAAACAGTTATAACATTAAAATTTCTTTAATTTACAAAATCATGAGAGCATGGCATTAAAAACCAATTATACGGATAAATTCACTTTTCAGTTAAATAGATAGTTTTGAAAATCAGAATTTCTGGTAAATCATTACTACATGAACAGATTTTAATGCCTCTTACCAAAACCAAACAATATGGTAATATTATTACAGTGCAGTACGGTAATTTTATCAGAACTCCTGTAAATATTTCTCCGTGTAAAATATTGAAAATGAAATTTGTTTCTACTATCTGCGTTCGAAATTGTGTTGTTTAATATAACTAAAATACTTATATTCGTCACAATCTACTTTTTCTTTTAATACCTTCATTATTAATATCTCAATTCACTCAACTTTTGATTCTTTTGGGATTTGCAAAAATTAACACAAATATGATATTTATACTGATTTTTTGTTCCATACGGCCATCATCATGCATCTAATTTTTTTAAAAATTTTACCTGTTGTATTTTCTATAATTTCCAAGATTATTTTCTGTATACTAGTTTGTTTATTATTAATTTTCATTTTTTCAGAGCACCTATGAAAACATCATAACAATTAAAGATCTGTTGCCATTTAATAACTACTCCATAAGTGTGGCAGTGAGGAACTATTACAGTGAAAGATTATCTGATCTAAGTCCGATTGTTACATATCGAACTGATGAAGGAGGTAAAATAGCATTTGCCATGAGCTTATAAATCAAATATACCATAGTTTGTCTACGCTAGGAACTCCTCCACCACAAAATCTGAGGTCGTCTGCTGCTATGGAAACAAGAATATCGCATTTTTGGGAGGGTCTCTTCACTCTAGGGCTAACACAATAGACAGAAGAAAAATATTCCCTTTCTCTCGCCGACCCGAACCAAAACCTGTCCTAAACAGTGACCTCACACCCCTACTTGAAATAATTATTCCTCGTTACTATAGTCACCACCACGGGTCCAGACGAATGGCTAGGGGAGTTCTCTCTTTAGACAAACTATACATTAGTTTAGGTCTTGTAAACAGAACTATAATTTAATGTTTAAAAAAAAAATTCAGAATTTTTTAAGCACCTGCTTAAATTTATATTTTGTACAAAGAAAATAAATTAAACACTATTTTTTCAGGTCATAACTTTTCATTTGAATTCAGGGGCTCTAGATTGAATATAAATCTTATTCATTACGTATGTTCTATGTAAGCCGTAATGATTGTCTGAAAAAATCTTTAGTACAGTCAATTTCGTTTTACTTTCTGTGCTTCTTTCTTTTACCTGGTAGACATTAATTGATCCATGCGTATATTAACCGCAAAACTGGTGTACGAAGAGCTTTAGATAATATAGTTTCAATTGTTTTCTCAAATATGACATTTTTACTTGTTTTTTTTTGATGTTCCATGACTTTTGTTTACGTATATGTATTACACAAATTTCAAAAATTTCATTTAAATAGCAGCATAATACTCAAAACAAACATCTCATTGTATACATAGAAGGGGGGGGTACTTTTCACCAGCTTAACAATCAACAGTTTAGAAATTTGCCTTTTTATTTTCATCATTTCCCCCTTAATGTTTTCTTCATGTTTTGCGCCATTTTTGATTTGCCCTCAGCACCAAACGGGTGGACGTTATATAGTGTACCCGCCGGTAACGTCGATCACCAGGGTACCTGTCTGATATAAAAGAATTAATTAGCGACACACAAGACTATGGAGTTTACACACGCATTCACATTAATTTTTGATCCCCTCTTATTTTAATTGAAAATAAGACAAAAAATATTGCCTTTAAAGCAAACAATTATTTAGACAATAATATTTCTGTTTGTGAATAACAAGTTTCGATCTTCCTTAAGGCGTGCATGCTCCTTCGGGGAGTCCTCTTTTGATCCGAAAATTCCTCTTTTATCCCAAATTCGATTTCTACGAATGGTACTTTGTGACGACTAAGACTTTGACATGTGTTCTGTTTCTACTGTTTCTTTAAATTTATGTTTAATGTTTTCATTTCTTTCTGTTAAGTAGTATGTAATAAGCTATAAGACACACTAATATTCTGAAATTATGTTAATCAACTCATAATATGACCTAATATTAAGCTACCTACCCTTTGATAATTGGCTGGTACCTGCATCAGATTCGACACACAGACGTGACGTCGCTCACGGGCATCCAATTAAATCAAATTTAAATCACATGGTCAGACATGATAACTACACTTCTTCTCGAGTTGCAAGTATCTAGTTATATTAATATTTTAAAAATACTTAACTCGCAAAATACCTATAATTTTTAACTCACAAAATACCTAGCTAACTTTAATGTTTATAAATTTCCCGCAATGAAGCATATAATTTTTAAATTAAAGTATGATTCGAATTCTGATTTGTAACAATCACTAATTTTACAACAAGTGCATTTAAAAAAAGTTTTTTTTCTGGCTTTTTTTTCAGTTCCATCTGCTCCTGTGAATGTAACAGCTAAAGCTATGACTCCATTCAAGATAGAGGTGACCTGGGAACCACCATTGTTTCCCAATGGGTATCCCATTTCATACGGCGTGCAATGGAAAGTGTTTAACTCAACTAAGGATTCTTTACTGAGCATCCAACCACTCTGTGGCCTCGAATCGAATTCTGATTTGCGTGCAACTATAGAAACCTCAGAAGCTGGAAAGGATCATTACATATCGGTATGCATTTCAGTTTTTAAATACACCTATTTATGATTATGAGTGTTCCTCTTTAAGAATCTTTGTCAAGAAACATAAGTATGCAAGGGGTCCTAAATTAATATTTAAGCATGAAAAAAGAGACATTCTCAAAACGAAACGAATCACTACTGCGGAACTTGGGCTGAAATCCTCTAAATCTGTTTGATTGCCAGATTAAGGAAAAGGAGTTGTTACAAACATTTCGAAGTTTCATTGATCAATTAAACTAGTTTTAACTTTTTCACACCGCCTTACTCACTTGTGATTCGATAGATTTCATCAAATAAATTAAAGAGATTGTGCACTTTCACGTAGCTCATTTGTAAGTTCTGCGCAGCGCAGTTACAGAGCATGCGCACTACCTACATACGAGAGTGTGCGGTAAGATTGAATCTTTCTATTAGTTTGCACCCTCAAGGTACATACTTTGTTTGACAAGGAAACCAAAAGGGAAAGAGGAGTGATAACGGGACGTGTTTTTTTCTTTTTCGTGTCACTTGAATATTAACGAATATTTTGTTCTTTAGGTGAGGGCTTACTCTTCCAATTGCAAAATGTTTAATGACAGTGAAGAAGTAGTAGCCACAACTTTTCAAATGCCAAACAATTTGACTCTTCTCAATGCAACTTCAACAACTCTGAACATTCTATGGATTTCACCTGATGATGACAGTATTAGTTATCACACTTTAGAACTCACACAGGTTTGGTTTTATTTGAATATTTATTTCTTTTCTGTTTGATTAAAGACGGATAACAACTTGGAACTTTTTTACTTAAAGTTATTCGTAGAAAACAATTTTAAATAAAAATATAGGTTTGTTCAAATTAGCTGTTTTTCAATAATTTTCTTGTTAATATCTTGTCAATCTGTATTATTTGTCTTTTTTGTTTAACCTAATTTCCAAAGATTCTTGGAATTGGGTCATCCGGGTAATTCGTGTTGATTCTATAATACTGGATAACGTATGTATTGGCACGAAATTTCCGTAAGAACCAATGGATCTATATCAGTATTCAGTAATTTCAATCTTGGTAATGATTTTATTTTAACGTTTCACTTTTAAAAACTCTTAAGTACTAAAGCTTTTAAAGTGAATGCTATATAATGATTTCAAAGACGAAGAAGCCTAATTTGTCTATTTTAAAATATTAATTAACAAGGAGCCTTTTTATTTGTTGAATATCGGCCATTTAATGAAAATCAGGTTTTAATTACAAAAGTAACTTGAATTTGTTTACTTAAAATAACCTTTTATTTTTATTTTCATTTGTGCTAAGAGATAAACCTAACGTTTTCCTTATTTCCATGACAACTATAACTCATATAAAAATTAATAATTACAAATTTGTAACGTAAGAAATTTAAAAAATCTAATTTTAGTTATTTTGTTTAGAAAGGAATATGGATTGCCCATTCCAATGCTGCGTCAACTGAACCTTCAGCATTCAACATATTTGCAATTGAGAACTTATCACCAAAAACTAAATATGTTTTCCGATTAATGTTAATATATAAAGATAGTGAAGAACCATTTGTATGGCCTCAGAATTTTGTCTCCGAGTTTTCTACAATCGGCGATGTACCAAGTGTGCCAGGTATACCTCTAGTGAAACCCATAGGGAAGGAAGTGTACCAAGTAACCTGGGACGAAGCCCTCAACAATGGCTATTTAGATATTACATATGAGTTAGAAATGAAGTAAGTGATTGAGTATATGTATATTTTCAACATTTTAAGCATTCATATTTTCTTAAGAAGTTACTTAGAATAAATCAGTTTTCCAGCAATTATATACCTGCCAGTGGCGTCATTGTAGGTAAATCGCGGTTTTTGTCGATTCAGAAGTCAATCAGGTTCGGCACTCACGAGTGACGTTGCTTATTGGTATCCATCTGAATCTGATTTAAATCACATGGCTAGCCATAATCATTTAACTTTGCAAGTACTCAATATTTATTGCTATGAATAAATAATGGTTACTTGCAACGAGGATATATATATATATATATATATATATATATATATATATATATATATATATATATATATATATATATATATATATATATATATATATATATATATATATATATATATATATATATATATATATATATATATATATATATATATATATATATATATATATATATATATATATATATATATATATATATATATATATATATATATATATATATATATGTATATAAACAGAAATCGGTCGAAGATGAAATTTTGGAGTCACTTTCTAATTTTCAATTCAATTCTTTGCTGTTGAATAAAATTAAAAGTGTTCGAAAGCACTTTATGAGAAGAAATTTCGTCTGTAATTTTAAAGCATTAGTTTGTGTTTTGAGACATGATAACGGAAATTTGATCTATTGTTTAACTATTACTGTAGAATAATTAAAAAGGAACATGTTATTATTTCTTGATGGTTGCTACAGGTTGTAAGTTCCTTTATAAACTTTATTTTATTTTATGAGAAAAGAAAAACAATTCTTTAAAGAGGTAAACTGAATATAACTTTTTGCTCAAGCAATTATAAAAATGGTGGACTTCTGGAATTCTTTTCTAGTTTTCCATTTTATCTTATGTTGTTGAATGAAAAGAAACGTGCCGTGACACTTTGAGTGGAATTTTTGTTTTATTTTATAGCATTGATTAAATTGTGTGAAATTATAATGGAAATTTGATGAATTGTTTAACTATTGCTGTAGAAAAATTGATTAAACAAACTATTTTTTTTTCACAAAATTTGTGACAGAAAAATAATATGTATATCAAAGAAGTGCTTTTGTAATGTTTATTTTTCTGAGAAAAAAAATCAAGAAGAGATTTTGAGTAAATGATTCCATAGATGTCCGAGTTTTAGAATCGCATGTATTCATTGTTAAATTATAATTTTTAGTAGATTTTGATAGCCCGTTTTAAAGGTAGATTAAAACCTGACGAGGAAAGAGAGATTAAAAACATTAAAATAGGACCACAGTATTAAAATACTTAGCAAAAAAATAATTAATAAATGAAGACCATAAGGCATAATTCCTTTTATTTTCAATATAGGTCAGATAATGAAGATGCTGGGTGGATTTTTGTGACCAACAGTTCAATTAATCAATGGATTGTAAACAATTTTTCTGGGAATCAATATTACGAGTTCCGAGTCCGCGCTGTGAATGAATATGGTCCTGGAATGTTTAATTACTCAGAGAAATCATTCTTTCTACCGGATGCAGGAGGTAAGTAAAAATATTTACTTTCAAATTTAATTTAAATTTAAACAGAATTTAAAATGTTAGAAAAGGTTGATACTTCATTTTCATTAGTTTGTTTGGTAGAGCAAGCACGTGTTTAAGTAAAAATAATTTTATTATAATCGCATAAACAATAAATCGCGATACTATCTTTGTGTTTTTAGGTCAAACTTGTAAAGCATCAGAATTCGTAGACATTATGTAAAATAAAAACTGAGCACCCTAGTAGCTTTTGATCTAATGATCAGACTTTTATGCGTACTAAGATGCAATATCAATAATTTGAAGGTTTAAAATTAAATATGCTGATTACTATTGATAATGTTTTAGATTACGAAAACAGGCGCAATTCTTATTCTAAATAAATATGTTTTTTTGAGGTCAGGATTGAAATCAGATGAATACAGCGGTTGATGCACAGATTTATGCGCAGAAACGCTGTATTTCGGCATTTTCATAGAAAAATTATCAACAATAGTGGTAAGAGTGAGCATGCAAATAAAAAACATCCTAAACCAATAAATGTTTGCTAAATAATTGAATATCGTGAAGAATTCAAAAGTTATTAATTTTTTTCCATATAGCTTAATAATTATCATCTGTTATTAACATAAATTTTTAATATATACTTAGTTAACTATGTCAGAACTTAAACTTGGCGCAGCATGCATCTATTTTCAATCAAGATATATATTCAATCTAATCCTCTTAAAAAGTGTAGTTCTCGTAAAATAATATGCTGTATAATAAAACAAGATATCTAAAAAAGTCGATATCTATCCTTTTAACTGCAAATATTGTTATAGGAATGGTGTCTAGGTATAATAAAGGGATTGCGTGTTACCAAGTGAGACCGCTTACAGTGTCACTCGGTGAAAACTTAGTATTTCTATATCGGAAAATGTGTTACAAATCCTCAATTTCGTACTCCTCACAAACATTAGTGCTGAGAAAAGAATGCTTATTTGTTTGCCTGTGATTTAACGTAAACAAAATAGTTTTATGAGAAAAAACAAGTTATCCCATTAAACCTTTGTTTTAGATGATTATACTTCTTTTACGCTTATTCGCAATGTAAGATATCCAGAGCGTGCCAGAAGCAATCTTTTCCCAGCATTAATGTACATAATAATTCATACTAAATCGATGGTATATTATTAAATTGCAATTATTTTTTTTTTTAAATATCTCACACCGATTTAGATACAGAAACGCTAAGTATTTGCTTTTTTTTTACCCGGGGTCATTGAATACAATCTCATCTTGTAGACCATTGTTATTAATCATACCCATCTGGTATCACTTTCATAACTACAGCTGCAATCGTTCGAAAGAGAACAGGAACAATTTAGGCGTTAGCGAGTACCCTGCAAAGCTTTGTCCTACATGCATATAAAGTTTTATATTTTCTCTGTGTATTATAGCTCTTGTTGACCAAGTTGAAAACTCCTTTGGAATTATCATCGCTGCCAGCATTGCTACAGTTATGCTATTCATCATATTAACTGCACTTTACATATGTAAGTATCATTTAAGTGATTATTTTTGTTTTGTATGGTACACATTTATCAAACTTGCATTCTTCCACATAGCTTATGCTCGCTTTTACTTTTTTACATGTTGGGCAATTGTTTCAAACAATTTGAGTTGAAAAATTAAATTAATATAATATGAAAATGAAGCACATTTCACATATGAATTATCTTGAATTATTTTTTCACAGTTCACATGAAGAAGGAGAAGTGCAAGAAGATACTTCAAGAAGTAACATCCTCAAATCAACTTGTTCCAGATTTAGAATTAGCGACATTACAAGACTTGCCCATACATCCAAATTTTATTCACCAAACGAATGCACTCTACAATTTAAAGTAAGTTCATTATTTCAACTTTTAAACTTTAAACTAGATTTCATATTCTTAATAAAATAAGGAAAACATCGTTCAAGGGACGAGATTCTCTTTATTGACAATTTCAGTGATATTTATAGGATCTCTCAGGTTCCACAATTCATGAGCAAGGTCGCTAAAAATATCAATACATAATGAACTTAATGAAAAAAGAATTCTAAAAATTATCAAACAGCAGCGGTCACCATAGCAACGCGTGCAATGATGACGCATGCGCACTGTTTACCGTTACTCTTGAACAATACTTTTGGTGTGAGATTTTAATTAGAGGTAAAAACTAGTTTTAATAATTCTATTTCCTCTACAACTGCTATTCAAATTTTAAAACAGAATTCCAAAAATATGCAGTTGGGAAAACGGTAAATTTTCTATTCTACGCGGAGAAAAAAAGTTCTGGAAAAACTACTATATGGTAATGGCATTTTAAAAAAAACAATTCTGGTTATAAAATCAAAATATACGGTATTTAAACCATTCGATAGTTTTTCCCTTTCATATGGTAGCTGTTTACAGGAATAGTTATTATTACTACACATTTAGTAAAAAATATAAAACTGAAAAGCAAATTTTGCCTATTAAATGGTTTTTATGCCATTCTCTAAGGTAGCATGATAGAGTTACCAAATTTTAGCGCGTATTATTAACTAATTTTAATGTTCATTTTACTAAATCAATACAAAGTGCTTGCGTAAAAATTACAGCTTTTCTTTAGTGTTCATATAGAGCCAGAAACACGGTAAATTTTATCCTATTCTGGTAGATTTAATCGTACTTTTTTTTTTCTCAGAGAAATTATTTTAAATAATGTTAACTCTTTCATTGGGAATATTCTTATAACTTCAAAATATTCCCTTAATTTTGGAATACATCCTATACTTCAAAATATCTCCTTCAATCAAATCCCGCAAAACAAAAATCCTGTTTATTAATTAAGTTAATATGGATTAAAATTGATGTCCTGTTTATTGGACGCCAGGTCTGCAGGAGTCATGAAAGTAGAAACCGGAATGCTCCGTCGTAGCATAGATCTTACGCTGGTGTCTAAAATTAAGAGAATTTTCCTACTCTAAATAACCCCAAAATTAGAAGAAGAAACAGAGAGACAACTAGAGAATAAAACAAAGTAACTATTTTTCAGTTATAAGGCACACATATGCTCATGGGGAATAACAACGATGAGAATCTGAAGTCATTAAACAAGGGTTATAGAATCAAACAAAACAAAAAAAAATCGATTAATAAGATATATATTCTTCTATTAGGTTAATTTTAACTGATATACTGGCCTCATATTATAATTTAATGCACGAAGCAGGGTTTCCTTACAGGGAAAGTTTAGGTAATCGTGTCGCAAGGTCCTGAATGGTTGCCAGAAGTAGGTTCTGATGGTCCTACTTAGAACTAGACATGCTTGTAGGATTGAGATCTATAGATCTAATAGGCTATATTTTATACGGCGAATATCTCCACTCTCCCGAAAATTAATGATCAAATGATAAGATTATTTGATAATATAGTTAACTCTTTTTCCTTAGTGACATGCTGCCATCAGATGAGGAATTCCTATCCTTGCCTCAAATCCATAAAGATCAAATAGTTGCAATGGAATTTTTAGGAAGTGGAGC
Organism: Parasteatoda tepidariorum; assembly: GCF_982258835.1. NCBI lineage: Eukaryota > Metazoa > Arthropoda > Arachnida > Araneae > Theridiidae > Parasteatoda > Parasteatoda tepidariorum. Next base: position 63,950,649 of record NC_141756.1, on the reverse strand, counting down.
TTTTGGAGAAGTTTATTCTGGCATTGTCTATGGCTTAAGTAGTGAAGCACCCATTTTAAAGATAGCAATAAAGGTAAATTTAATCTATGTGCACATTGCTAGGTTGACAAAAAGTTTTGGAAATCTAAACAGTGAACACATTTATTTTTCTATTAATTTAGTTATTACAAATCAAACGAGCTGTTTAAAGCACACGTCTAATCATTATCTATATTTATGCCTGGAAAAAAATTCATTAATTATATAAAAATGACTCTGAATGATTATTAAAAATGACTATTTTTTAGACTCTGAAGAAAGGTGCAACTGAACATGAAAAAGATGAATTCATAAAAGAAGCCAAATTAATGAGGTAATTATAAATTTATAGTATAGAAAAAGTATTTTATTTTATTTCATGACGTAGTGACAACGTTTTAATTTCAAGAACATTGTTGCTGCTACATACTTCATTAATTAGAAATTTGCTAATACCAATGAAAAAAAAAATGTGTGGATTACACTGCCTTGCACTGTTAAAAATTCTGGATTAAACTATAGCGTAAAATCTAATTTTGCCGTGAAATTTTATACCGTATATTTTACAGTAATAATTATTAAACTACAGTGATTTTCAAATAAATACTACTATAAACATTGCATTTTATCAAATTTTTTGTTCCGTAAAATTTTACGGTAAAAATTACCAGCACCGTAGGTTTGATCCAGAATTTTTTGCAATGTGTTTTTACAGAATAATTTTCGCGAATTAGTAAGGATATATTCCTTTTCTCTTAGAATCCAAATGCCTTAGCATATATTCAGTCGTATTTTTGTTGCACAAGCAAGCATGTCAAAGCTGTTAGAAAACTAAGAAGTAGACATAACATTAATTTTAAACTAAAACAACGTAAAACTGTAAATAAAACAGTTAAGTGCTCGTAATTGTTTTTAAATATTCGTAAAAGAAATGATCATCAACACTGAAATAGAATTTTTAGTTTCATTTCTTTCCTCTAAAGCTACCTCCTCCCACATTTAAATTTATTTAAATTCATAAAAAATTCATTAAAATTTATGAAAATATTATTTCGTTCAATCTGATTCATTCATATTTACAGCAATTTCAAGCATGAGCACATACTCCAGCTTTTAGGCGTTTGTTTTGATAATAATGCCAATTTTATAATTTTGGAATTGATGGAAGGAGGTGATCTTCTCTCCTATCTTCGAAGTAATCGACCAATGATAGTGAGTATATTTTCTGTCATTTTTTATCACTATTCATACTGTTGGAAAAAATGTCTATTTAAAAGAAGAAAAAAAAGAAAAAAAAACTAATAATATTTTTGTAATCATTTTCTAGGTCCAAAATAGTAATTTAACCTTGGATGACCTTCTTATAATTTCAATAGACGTGGCAAAAGGTTGCAAGTATTTAGAAGACTTACATTTTGTTCATCGGTACGTTTTTTCTATTAGATAAAACTTCACTGCTGTTAGTTTTTTGTACATATAAAATTACACTACTTTTGCTTTCTCCAACATAAGATCATGCTTTACCTTTAAGGGCATAGTTTATATAAAACTGTGTGTGTGTAGAGGTAATTTAGATTATAACGTAATACATAATTGTAGTAATGAGTAGATGAAGGCGTTATGCAATAATAAGAAAAATTTGAGATAATTGACTTTGAAGTCGATCTAATGTTTCAAATTAGTTTTTTACCACACTGATGTTTTATAATCTCCATTTAAATCTCTTAAAAATGAGTTAAATATACATTCAGTGAGTAATTTTTTTAAGAAAAAAAAATTTTATGATTGTAAAAGAAAAAAAAATTACTATTTTTCAATGACTTTAATTCCTTTCTTGCTCTTATATTCAAAACGATCATATTCAAAATAATTTATCGGAAATTAAAAATGTTTTTTTTCTCTACTCGCATAATGATTTTTGACACCGAATCTCCGTAATGTTTTGACTTCATTCTGAACATTATTATTCATTATTAAGGATACTCATTACTAAATATCACGTACGTGTTAATCAATTAAAGAATCTAAAAACTATTATTTTACACTAATTAGGGTTCCTAGTTTGAGACCCCTGATATAGTGTGTATATTGTTTTTTTACTTAATTTCAGACAAATACTTAAAAAATGTATAGATTAAAGGTAATCATCACAGAGCATGAGATACAATGGCTCAATCGTTTACACTCGAACCCCAGTGGCGGCTTGAAGCCACTCAGCTTTAGATGAATGGATCTTGTCTGGAAAATTAAAGGCGATCTCTGCCCATTGCTGACCATATTGCTACAATCATGCCGTTGTCCATGAAATTGTGGAGCCTTAATCTCTAAGACCCCCGACCTCGCTCACAACGGGCTGTTGCGTGACTGTTTTATTTTTTAATTATTGAACATCCTTTATAATACTTGCTTATTTGAAATGGAGTATGCATTCAATACCCTTACACCAAAACGAGTTACTATCATTAAGTTCGTATTACAGTATTTTATTTTCTTTTATAAACGTCGCTGAACAGACGACCCAATTTTTGGATTTACGACTACTAATGTTCAACTCCGTAGCCAAGTAATTTTGAACCCTATCCAGAAAACAAGGGAACTCCTGGATCAAGTATTGGGAGAAATTTGCCTTCATGGAGGACTTTTTTTGATGGAACTAACCCGCATTTGCGTTACATAGAGAGGAAGATCACGAGAACCTCCCACGGTTAGCCTGACGACAAGGGGACTCTATCCCATGATCCGTCTACCACAGAGGATATTTCATGTTTGCACTGCCGTCATTGCGAGCCGGGTGCGAAATTCGTATCGACCAGTTATCGCTGGTATTCGAACCCGGTTCATCTAATTAGTGGGTGAGCGCTCTATCCCCTGAACCACCACAGCTCTTTCAGACTAGACTGACTTTTTGATGGAACTAACCCGCATTTGCGTTACATGGAGAGGAAAACCGCGAAAATCTCCCGTAGTAATTAGTTTGTCGGCAAGAGGAATATAATCAGTGATTCTTCTACCACTCAGTGGTTGGTGATCTAACCCATGATTCATCAACCACTGAGGATATTTTACGTCAGCACTGAGGTCGGTGCAAGCCGGATGCGGAATTCGTATCGACCAGCCATCGCCAGGATCGAACCCCAGTTTACCTCATTGAAAGGCGAACGCTCTATCCCCTGAGCCATCACAGCTCTCGTATTACAGTATTTAACAGATTTGTGTTTTTCCATTTATATAACGGCGTTTTAATACTTACACATTGCATTTTACAGTGATTTAGCTGCCAGGAACTGCCTTGTGTCCAGCTATGACCGGGAGCACAGAATCGTGAAAATTGGAGATTTCGGACTTGCCCGTGATATCTATAAAAACGATTACTACAGAAAAGAAGGTGAGGGATTGCTACCTGTCCGGTGGATGGCACCAGAATCTTTGATTGATGGCATATTTACTAACCAGTCGGATGTATGGTATGAAGATGCTTGATAATCAAAAAATTATTTTGTTAAAGGCTTGTTTTTTTCGATTAAATTGAGTAATTTTGTGGCACTTTTTTTAGGGCTTTTGGAGTTCTGCTGTGGGAGGTGATGACTTTGGGACAACAGCCATATCCTGCTCAATCTAACATGGAAGTTTTAAATTATGTCCGTGAAGGAAACCATTTGGATAAACCGAAAAATTGTCCTGATGACATGTAAGTTGAAATAATATGAGGAAATAATTGATACTTTATCGTTTAATAAATCATAATGTTTATGCGTCGCTTTTGTAATCATTTCAATGACTGAATATTGATATAGCTAGAGAATGAAGAAAGAATGAACTCTAATCAATAAATCTATAAATCAGAAAATCATTGAATGAGCGCATGAGCAAATGGATGTATGAAAAAAAATCAGGAAATAAGGTGACTGGACGAATTATTGAATGAACAAGTCAATTTTTCAATTAAAGGTTAATAAGCACTCAATTTGTTAAACGGCACATGATATATTTCTAATTTATATTTTATGAAATTAAATCAATCTTTACATTATTGTAACGGCTTTTGTGATTCTTTCTGGGGAACTGGGGACATTTTTTTTCCTGATGCATGAGATTTTTAAATGGATCTTGGATATTTTCACGTCACTAATTTCAAATCTACAATTGGTTTCTCTCGCCAAGCTACAGTTTTTTTAATTAATACTTTAGTCTATATTTTTTATCGAAATGTGCAATGTTAAAAACGTTATATATAACAGGAGGTTGCAATAATTGGAACCCATTCCCGGAAAATGTCATCATAAGCCGATAGGGGTACTTCCCCTATTATAAACTGTTTTTGTGTCTTTTCTGAACAGGATATAATATGCAAGTACCCCTAGCTGCGTACGACGACATTTCCGAGAATAGATTCCTATGCAATTTTAATAATGATGATGTGCTTTAACTCCCCTAGAAGTTTGCTGCAACATTTACGTGGCCCCTGTTATATATAACGCTTTGTAAACTTGTGCATTTTGACGAAAAATGTGATTTAAAAAAAACTGTAGGCTTAGGAGCAAAATTAATTTCAGATTTGAATTCCCTACACCGGAATTAAGCAAGATCAAGTATTTGTATGAATGCAGCAAACAAAAATTGTTCCCTAGGTTAACTGATAAAATTATGATAAAAATTATTTTGATTATATGATATATTTTTTCCTTCCAAAATGCAGGATCTTTTATAAATTATCCTTATATTTCATATTTAATTATCTTTTTCTTAAAAAGAAAAATCCCAATTTTCGAGAAGTACCATATTGCTAAAGAATATAATCTCTAAGTTATGTAGTTTTATTTCTACATTTTTGTTTTTTTATATTTTTAGGCACGATATTATGGCAAGATGTTGGAGTTATAATGCTGATGATCGTCCTACATTTTGCTACTGCCTTCGTGCGTTGCAAGAAATACGAAACAAACTCATTCAGACACCTAGTGTATTAACAGCTGTTTATAACTACAATTACTTCAATGACACTAATTTAGGTATTTTTTCTGCTTTATTATCTTTATTTTCTAGCATTTCGTTAACTTTGCATCATTTTTACTTGGAGTTCCTATTCATCAGAAGTGGCGGCAAGCAGCCTAAAAAATTCTCAAATTATTGATGTGAGAAGAATAGTGAAGTCAGGTACAACACTTCGCGATTCTTTCGAATAACGCTTTCTTAATCCGTGTCAAAATCATGTTTCGTTTTTTATTAGCCAAACATCACGTAACTACGACTGAATTGCGCATGGAATTGATAAACTGATTCAATCCTCGTCTGCACATAAATATGTAAACTTTTACTTTAGTTTTTTTTTTAAATTTTCTTTTAGAAATAATATTTTGGCAAGGCAATTGCCTTATCAAAACATTAATAGGTTTTTTATCGGTATATAAAAATATAAATAACTTGAGAAAGTTTAATTATTATTGCCTTCTAAAGCAAATTATTTTACAAAATAGATGGTTATTTTACATAAATTTTACTTATAACAGATACTTTGATTAGCAATAACTTTAAAATAATAATTTATAAATAATTTTAAATTCAAGCAAAAAGAATCCGTGTCCATAATTTTGAGAAACAGCCGGATACAGATGCCTCATCAATGCGTTGCGTGTTTAATATAAAACAACATTCCATTCTTCCTTTTACGGTAAATTTTGTCTGTAGGCCAATCACAGATTGTTACTCGTTTGTCGCAACTCTCTAAACTTTCTTTATACATAGGAACTCTAACACTATTTAATCCTTACCTGTATGTATATAATACCTGCCAAAAAACAATCCAATACATCCAGAAATATTGATTTATTAGGTTTTGACAACTTAGGATATAGTGGAAGCGTGTTGAATACTTCATCTGTTACATCTTCCCTGACGGAAATATCTTACTTCGCAGCATCAGGTAGAACGTGGCTTAAGATTCTTTATTTGCACTTCTTATGCACCTCAGTAAAAGAATCTGCACTTAGCACAACATGGAGATGGTACCAAAAAAGTTTGACCATCGTTTGATGGTGGTACTTATTCATAATATTCTACAGTATTAAGATGCAATTTTTTGCATCTTATACTTTGATAATGCGTAATATTCGTCACATTAAGTAGAACTTAATTTAGGAGTTTTTTGTTGCACTTTTTATGCACCTTAATAAATGAAACTGCACTTTGTAATAAATGGTGATGGTGCTTAATATCTTTCATCATAGTTTAATGGTGATATTTATTAACAGCAATAGCAAATGATGTAATCGGATGTAATTCTTTTATGGTGAATAATAATTTTGCCACATCGTAATTGCATGCTTTATTCACAGCAATAATTAACATGGCACTATGCGTAATGCCATGTTATATGTATTTCATGTATATTTTATACTTATATATTATATGTATTTTATGTATATTTTATACTTTATTATATACTTATGTATTTATATGTATTTTAAAAATTCCTGTCAAAAACGAGGTTAAATAAGCATGCTATCAGGGATCACAAATTAATATTAACACGAGGAAAAAACAAATATACCACCTGAAATCTATCGAATCTCTAGCGAAAAACATCAAAACCAGTTTGATTGCCTTTTGAAATTCGGTGGAGTTTCTATAAATCACTTTCAAACTTATCTATACTTTTCTGACAATCAAACAAATTTCAATTATTTTAGTGTGGTCTTTCTCAATTGTGATTCGTTACATTTCGATCTATATTTTGTTTTTTCCTAACTTAAATTTTAATTTGCGACCCCTAACCCTTTGACGCAGATGACACATCGTCTTTAGATATTATTTTCTGGCGTTTCAATTACAAACTAAAATATATATCTTGGTATTATAAAAAAATATGTTAGATTATCAGAATTATATTAAAAGTAAAGTATTCTAAATATTATCGATGATTAATTTTGTAAATTAATGAAATTTCAATGATGAATTACTGTTTCTCTTAGATCTAACTAACTACAAATTTGAAAAACTATTGTTTGGAAGTGAGACTTGTTGGGAAGATTTTTCCTTTAACGCAGAAAAAGACACAGCTGTTTCATGCTGTATTTCATAACCATGAATTATTAACAAGTTAAATATAATATTTGTCCCTTATTTTGACTTAAATTTGCAAAAAATCTTGAAAAAAAGTATGAAAAATATGTTTAATAAAAATTCTACGTTAAAGAACAAATAGGCAGGATTTTTAGACTTCTTTTTGACAAAGATTCTAAAAACACATATTATGAACAGTAGTTATGGAATACCTTGTACTAATAAATAATATGATTATGTCTAGTTTTTAATCGTAAGAAAACTAAAAACAGCAGCTTCTACTTTTTACTTAAATTTTATGAATAAGCATTGAATTCAATGGTCATTTTAGATGATGTAACTTATTAACAGTATAGTTGTTTAAAAAAGTTACATCTTTCTATGCTTGCAAATATAATTATTATTTTATGAAAATTCTAGGAACGTATATTGGACGAGGCATTGATGCAGAAAATGATCAGAACAAATTTTTAGATCATAACTTAGATTCTCGTAGTACTCATAGCTTTCCAGCAACACTTCTTGATGTAAGTAATTTCTTAAACCATCCACATCAAATATTTATTTATAGCATTTTACTTGATAATTATTATAACGTTTACTTGATAATTATTATAACATTTACTTGATAATTATTATAACGTTTACTTGATAATTATTATAACGTAGAGTGGAATTTATTATAATTTATTAAATTTAATAATTATTTTATTTTTTATTTTATTTTATTTTAATTTATTAAATTTATAATTTATTAAATTTTACTCTCGAGTAAATGCCACATTTATGCATAGGAAAATATTTATATAAAAATATGTTAAGCCTTAATCTTAAGCCTTAGTTCTGCTTTTTATGATAAAAGCAATTATGATATTTTCCCTCGAATATGTTTGAATTATCATGTAATTACTTAAATTATTACTTTCTCATTTGGATATTTTCTTTCGATTTTTTTCAGCATGAGACAAACCCTTCCTCATTTAGAAGATCTCTGTCATGGACGCATACACCATTCGAGACTGAAAGAAATCAAATGTCTGCGTCCTTTAGAAACCCATCACAAATAAGGCGCACCGCCAACAAATACCTCGAAATACTGGGCGACAATGAAGATGCAGATGGCTACCAACTCCCACTAACCTTCCAGAAAACGCCACCACCCAATGAACCACTACCGATGGCCTTTTACCAAACGCAGTGCAATCCAACATATTCCTCCACTATCCAGCTCAAAAATCCTTCAAGCACCCCTGATGCAGTTGGGGATTATGAAATTCCCAAAGACATTTCAAATTCAACTCCAGATCCACGTGAACTCGTGAAAAAATATCCATCATTTTGCAATGAAATGGACAGGATTTTGCATCCTGATGATTCCTCAGATAGATCGAGCACCCCATCATCCATGTACTCTGAAGACTGTTGTCTAGCTACTTGTGATAGCTGGTCAGATTCTACGGCGTCCACTTGCCCTTTGGAGTTGACGCCTGAGTGTCACAGCAGTTATGATTCAGTATCATTTCCTCCCATACCCGGTATAACACTGGAATCGCAGGACTCATCTTGTTGTTGATGTAACTACACTGTTTCAACATACTGTACTTTGTATATTGCCTACTTAACGCAGTATGATTTGATTGTTCCATTATTCAACAAGATTAGTTATTCAACAATCGACAATCGGATGTCTTGGAGTGGGAGCCTTTTGAAAAATGCCATTTTAATGCCAGTTACTAATATAGTTAACATTGTAAATTATTTTTGGAACATATCATATTACTTGTTTCTATGGTTCAGAGATTCATATGTGCCCGTACTTTGTTGTAGAATAACATGCGAAATCGTGATTAACATTCCAGTCATTGTGATTTACTCAATGAAATCGACATCCTTCAAAAAAGTTGTACATATTTTATGGAAATCTTTAAATTAGTTAGCAAAATTAGGAAATAACAAACCGTTTTTATATAAAGTAATGAGGGCATAACAAAACTAAGTTCATTTTTGACAAAAGTAGTCATTGAAATTTAATGACATTTTGGTCATATGCCATTTTTTAAAATTAGCACGTATAATAAAATCTGTTATATAAGAAAGAATCATCTTGCAATTATAAAAAGCTTTAACACAGTTTTAGTGCAATAAATTAAAAAGGCTATAATTAAAAAAAATATTTATTGTAACTTGTAATTCATAAAAAGAAAAAAAATATTTCGCATGTGCATCTAATGTCATACATTTTACAAACATCATTTGTTTCATACTTGTATATAGTCACATTCATCTGTTTATCGACCGTTTTTTAATCCATTTTTTAACATCATATTTGTATATTTTTCATACCATGCAGTTTTATAAAATTTACTCATCTGTTGCGACTATTTACAAATATATTTATTTATTAAAAAAAAGGAATTGCTGCTCAACTTGAAATGTACCTAACTAATTTCTGCTATTTAGAAATTTAAATTAAGTTTAATGTAGTGCGTGCAGGGTGTTCCAAAATGATCACTTTTCATATGCATTTAGAATACTTGTCAAAAAGTAAAGTACTCACATTAGGCAACGCTATTTAATATTTAAGCAAGGAAGAATCAAAAGCCCTTCAGAAGTCTGTCTAACCATTTGTGAGAAACGCGAAAATAAAAATATCAAGACCAGTTTAGTTGCTATGTGAACCTTAGAGGTGTTTCTAAGAATTCATATTTCAACTGTTCTTTGTTTCCTTCAGCAATCAAACAAGTTTTGACATTTTCTGACTCGTTTTCATTGCAAGTGATTATTCAAGTTTGGATGATGCTTTTCGCTTAAGTATTAAAGTGTAATCCGTAATGTGTATACTTTTTTTACTTCCTTTTTGGTAAGTATTCCAAAAATAAGGACGATTATTGCAGAACACCATGCAAAGATTTTAATTGCTATTTGCCTCAAAAAAGTCCTGAAAGTTCTTATGAAATTAAAATTAATTATTTAAAGCTATTAGAAATTAGAATATTGTATGCGAAGACCTCCAAGTTAATTAGCTTAACGTGGTCTTACAGTCAAAATCTAACTTGAGTAGTTTAAACTAACTTTATGTGGTCTGAAAATAATCTGTTGTATTAAGACATCCTGATGCATTGTTATGAAACTTATCCTGATGAATTGTTGTATATTTTGAAAGTTGTTTTCATCAATACTTCATTAAGTCACATTGCATTTACTTCATGAACTTTGTATATTTGTATTATTTGAATATTTTTACATTTGGATGAGCTTTGATAGTCAGTAATGTCTATTCTTCGAGATTTCTTTTCTCAGCATTATTGAGGAAATGTCATAAATTTCTAAAAATTCTATAAAGGACTTTTGGATGAGCTTTGATAGTCAGTAATGTCTATTCTTCGAGATTTCTTTTCTGAGCAATTATTGAGGAAATGTTATAAATTTCTAAAAATTCTATAAAGGACTTTTGGATGAGCTTTGATAGTCAGTATTGTCTATACTTCGAGATTTCTTTTCTGAGCAATTATTGAGAAAATGTCATAAATTTCTAAAAATTCTATAAAGGACTTTTGGATGAGCTTTGATAGTCAGTAATGTCGATTCTTTGAGATCTCCTTTTAGAGCAATTATTGAGGAAATGTAATAAATTTCTAAAAATTGTATAAAGGACTTTATGGCAAAAAGTGTTGTTATTATAAAAGCTTTATTAGTCTAAATAAAAAGTACCTTCATTTAAAATAATGAAAACTTTTAAATATTTCTTAATTTTTATCTTTAAATCTCCCATATTCATTTAGGATTAAACCTGATAATGGGATCAATCAGAAAATTAAACTTTTAACAATGGTTTAATAACCACTGTTAATGTTATTTTATAGTAATAAATCTGATGGAATTGTTTCATCATTATATGTGAGACGCTTGTTTTCAAAATTAAAAACAAATGTTTTTAATTTATAATTTCTTCAAAAATCAATAAAACTGTAATTTTAGTCTTGGAGCAATATTTGTGCATTGTTTCTTGGTATATGAAAAGCAAACTTCGTTGCAAATTTTAGATTAAAATTGTGATTGATATTGTTTGTAACTGTTGCTCTTGTTGAAAATCAAATCTAACTGGAAATTGTAAAAAAGTTATTTTTGTTATATATATTTTATACTAAAACATACATTTTAACAAAAATTGTTTTGTAAATAAATTAGTATCTTTTAATGTTGTGTAGTTTTTTGAGCATAAGTTTTTTAGCATGAGCTTTTGAGCATTCGACCTTACCGCAAATTCCAACTATTTCCCTTTTAATAAAAGAAATTCAGCTGATTTTTCATAAGCATTTGAATAATTGTAAGGAAAGAACGTTTAACGAATCAGCCCTAAAATGAAAGGTTTTAAGAACATCAAATGTTATTTTTAACTATTCAATTATTTTATTTTTTATTGTTTTCTAATTTTTTAAATTTCATTTAATATCATTCATTTATTATAGGAAATGCTATAGCAAATTCTTGTGTACTTTTGTAAAAACTTTTATATCTGGCAATATTTAGTGCTGCCATCTAACAGCATTTTACAACATTAAAATAACTAAAATCAAAGAAAAGAAAACTGGAAAAAAAGGTGGTGGTGTTGAAAAAAAAAAAAAAATTTGATTAACATAAATTTAAATTTAGCAATTGAGTATTTCAAACAAAGCGGAAGGGGAGAAATAAATTGACATTCCACTCGAAAAATAAGTACTAGGTGAAAAACGTACAAGAGTTTCTATCAATATGATAATTCACATTTCTTGAAAAAATCATAGAAAAATGAGATTTTATGAAAAATTTAATCGTGTGAAATCTCTTTCAAGTATTCAAATTAGGAATAAAGTGCGATTAAATTATCAATGAGTATTTGATATGTACTATTTAAAACTTTGCTCTTTTGATACAAATATTAACTTAAGTATTTGTTTTTATAAAAACTTCGTTTTGTATGTTTGCACTTTCCGGATATTAATATAAAACTTTTTTCGTAAATTTAATGAGATGCAACTTTTTAAAATGGAATTCTTCAAAAAGTTGATAGCTACTAATGCCGTTGTTTCAAAAATCAGTAAACTCTATTTGACATTAATTAAATAAACACGTTCGTTTAATTTAGCTAACAATTAGGTTGACACGATCTGTTCCAAGGAAATATTTTTTTTAAATATAAGCATCGCCAAAGCAACAGTTACCTGTAGATATGCAAAATAAAAGAACACTTTAATAATATAATCACGAAAAAACATTTTAAAAGAAGGTTTCTACAACATATGATGTTTTCGATTTACTTGAAAATGCTTTAAAATAAATTTCGTTTTTTTCCCCCTATCACAAATAAATTGTCTTTAAATTCACTGTTCTAGACAGAAAGTTAACTGCTAAATGTAATTAAGTCATGAATTTTTGATTTCAGTGCAAATAAAATCGAGGAAAATATACAAATTGCGAGATATTTATTTTACCGGATGGGTTTAATAATTTTGAATTAAAAAATGAATTAGTTAAAAAATTAATTAATAAATAGAAATTTTGCCAAGGCTCCAACAATATTCAGCAGTCAATGATTTATCTACCTAATGTTGGCGGACATATTGTCGCATTCCCTCAATCTAAATTTTAAAGCGTTTGGTTCACCCCATGTAGTCAAATGTGCATTGGCAAGGCATGAGGTAATTGCCCCAGTGCTCTCATACTAGGCAATTTTGATTATAATAAGCAAACCAAGCAGAGCTTTATGTTAAGGGAACACGACAGATATGCTCGTCCTCAAAAATAAGATTGCCGCAAAATAATCGATTGTCAAAAAGTCATCGATTGGATTGGAACCATGGGCTAAACTTAACTAATAACGCCATAATATCTGCCCACCTGATATAAAGGACATTTTTAGGTTTTCCCTGAAAAAATATTCAAACCAACATTTTCAAAAGAAATTTTATCCCTTTGTTGAAAATTCGATTTATGTATCAGATTACACAAAACTGCGATTTAGCAACATTGTACTCGATCCAGAAGATTAAAAAAAATCTTGAATAAAGAACTATCAAAACTTTTGTAAGATTTAAGGAAAATTAACCGACATCTGCGTAACATGAAGAAAAAAAAATAAGCATTTAAATCAGGAAAACTTAGCCCGATGGCCATGAACTTAAAATTTTTTGATAAGAGGAAGTGAAATTCTGCCATAAGACATTTGTCTCTTAGCTAGAAATATCTTAGAAAAATGTAATGACAAGTTTAAATAAACGAAAAAGTCGAAATTATAAAAATTATTTTACTTTTTGTCACTTGCCCCAAATGTAAGGGCATCGATTCCCTTAAATGGTGAGCAGCATCGAAATTTGTAAATTTATTCTGTAGTGAACAAAATTGCATCGTTTGTTATTCTAATGGCGTGCAATATAAGAATACCGATGTGGTAAATATAATTGGATGATTAAAGAAACACTTTTTCTTTAATTGAAATTCATTTTATATTACTTTACTGGTCATTAAAATTGCTACACCAGGAAGGCGACACACCACGAACGTGAAATTGCAGGACGGATAAAGCATATTGTGGCATGCAAATGATTAGCTTATCAAAGAATTCATGCAAAGCAGTAGCGACACCTACAATGTGTATAAAAGAACAGATTTGACAGTAAGTTTCTCATAGAGAAATTGAATTTGAGCGTTGTTCTTGTAAGGAGAAATGCCAACCAGCACGGGTCTGAGTTTGATAGTGGTCAAATTGTGGCCTACCGGGCTTGCGGTTTATCATACCGAAGTATTGCTGCACGCGTTGGTCAAGATCACATGACTGTTAGCAGAATATGGAATCGATGGGTTCATATGGAATGCCGTGCAGGATCTCAGCGGCCCCCCATCACTAACAGTAGAGAAGACAGGCATATTATCCACATAGCCTTAATGGATCGCACAGCTACGTTACGAACCCTAAGACAACAAATGGGGTCATTTGCAAGACAAGTTGACTTGCCATGCGGTAGAGGCGAGTGGTTATTTTCAGGTCTAGAAGAAGGCACTCTACTGGGCATCAATTGTGGCAGGAGTTCATAAATCGCCTAAGCAAGCCTACTTATCAAGAATATTTCTTTTGTAGATGGATCCAAGTCCATTCAGACCTATAAGTAACGCAGTGTGTCTCAAGCGCAGCCTGAACACGTCCTGCAGCATTCTGGACATACAAGGGAGGACATAACATCAAATCCCTTGACTGTTATCAGCATTTTAAATGTCAATAATTCCATAGAACTCATCTGACGTCTGCCAGAAAAGGATTATAAATAACAACACTTTACAAGGAATTATCAATAAATTCAACTTAAGTATTTCATCAATTTCAATCATATGCGTATTGAACATTCAAAGGTATTTATAATCACCCTCAATTATATTAAAGTTTCATTGAGATAAATAATTTTAAAAGAAATATTTATATAAAAGTGTTCAAACGTTTTCTATCAAGTAGTGCTTTAAATGTCCTATCAATTATCATTTCCTTTCTACAGAAAATATATGGACTATAAAATTACACAAAATAGAGTCTAGATTTATTTGGAAAATGTGTTCACATAAAACACTTCAAACATTACGGTTTATAATTGTTTATTTCTCAAATCTAATAAAGTTACGACAAAATACACAGGCAAAATTAAAAGAAGACAGCAAAATTGAAACCTTGTTCAATGAGAAAAATACTTGTATAATGACAAAATAACACAGTATATATGCAATAAAAAATATAAATTTCTAAGCAAATTAAAATAAAAAAAAAGAACTTGATAGTGCCATTTACACGTAATTTATAAAATGCCAGATCTACACATGCTTACAAAAAGTGAAATAATAATACATAGCGAAATAAGATATAAATGCCTCAATTATTTCTTTTAACGTAGTTAGCTTGATTATGAAGATTGCTTTGCATTATTATAACACTTCACATTGAATATTTCTCATTTTAAACATTTCTAATGAACATGATTTCTAAAATACAATACTACTTGAATGTAATCACATAACTTCCAAAAAATAACTCACAATGAGCATTATCTGATATGTATTTCAGAATAGTCAGACACACATTACTACAACAGTTTAACATTCATCTGCGGTTACAATAATGAAGAAAATATTTAGTTTTGTAACCATCTTCACACAACATAACAATACCTCGAATGTTAATATGTAAACTGATGACAGTAGAGAGCTTTTGCATAGCATTTGCTTTAAGTTAACCTTTTAAACGCTAACCTTATTATCTACCTCATAGCGACATTGTGACGTGTAGGACATTTTCGGAAAAGCTCTGTGAGGCTCAAATTGCGTTAAAGTTAGGGGGAAACGTAACGCTTTGCAAAATCTCTATTACCTAATGTTAATTGTAGAACTCATTAAAATTTTTTATTAGAATTGACTAATTTTAGAAAATTTTTATTATTTAATTATTAATCAATTATTAACTTTTAATCCATTTATGTACGTCGCAATTTTTCAATAAAATTTTGTCTGTTAACAATTAGTAACAAGAAATCACCTAGAGTTACTAATTAAGTTTTGCAGATATTTATTTTGTTTCATTAGAAAAAGTCGAAAACTTCCTACATTTTGCAGAGGGAACACAATATGCCATTTATCATATAATATGAAATGACAGAAAAAATAGTATTCATTTAAATTAATTTATTTAATTATTGGATGTAGACACATTGTAAAATAAATCGAAAAACTCTAAATTTTTTCTTGAAATTGAGAACTACTTTTTAGTAAAGCTAGCAAAAATGTTAAAAAAAAAAAAAAAAAAAAAAAAAAAGCTGCAATATCAATAGAACGTAGTTGTCAGTAATATAACTAAAAGAATACTGAAAAATAAATTTTCAAAATTAGATTGAATAAAATTATTCTTGTAAACATACGATATTGTTTAAAGCGTCCCTATATTATATTTTACCATCTATATTAGTTTCCACAGTCAATCTAGTCTAATCTTCACAGTCTATTTCAAAAAGAAATATCGCGTTTAACAAATGCGTCACAGTAGTATCTCAATAAAGTAATTGAAGAAAAAAAGATTTTTATATTATAAGTACTCTAATATTTTATTAAATTTACTTGATGAATTCGATGAAATAAAACAAGAATCAAACTTTCAACAAAATTCAATATTAAATTATGAATATTAAATGTCATAGAATATTAAATTATCGGCCGAAAAATTTAATATTAAATGTCATAGAATATTAAATTATCGGCCGAAAAATTTAAACACAAATAAGCGACCATCGCAATTTGTCACAGTAATAAATTTTTATGTTCAAGTGGTGTTCAAAATCTATGGTTTAAATTCTGTTTCCTCTTAACATATCTGTTCTATTTCGCCTTGGCGCAGACCCTTCTTGGGTTATCGGGTTGCTCTTTCTTAATTATTTTGCCACCACTGTTAAAAATCTTCAGCAGAAAACGTAATAGTCAGCAGATGATGCATTTTAACTGGCACGTCGCTCGTGAGGTAATTCGATTGTGTCACGCCAACAATTGCAACAATATATTTAATATTTAGAAACATGACAGCCTCAACATAGCAGGTTTAGAACAAGATGAAATAGATAATAAAGTGTAACAGATCTTTAAATATAGTTAAGTACTCCATACTAAGCAGGCCCAAGTTTTAGTAGTAACTGTTAAATCAGCACGTTTTTACTAAATTACATTCCAAAATACTTGATTTATATATATGAAAGGTTGGATGTATTTCATCGTGATACTTTAAAAATGGCAAGAAGGGTTGTAAAAATGGTGATAAGGTTCGTTAAAGTTGACACTTTAAACATGGAATGGGCACTGTTACAGCCGTCGGTGTAGCATGTGTAGACGCAACCTCTGTACTCTCTGCCGTCGTAATGGCGGACATATTCACAGTAATCTCCTAACTCTTTTGGGGAACAAAATCGCTGAGTACCCAGCTCACCTAAAACAAAGAAAGAGATTTTTTGAGAGACTATCCATATTTATCGTTATCACCACAACACAGATTTCGATAATCTAAAATAAATACTAAACATGCATTTAAAAATAGGAAGAAATGCCATTAAAAAATAAATTTTGAATAATTAAATAAGAATTTTAATTTAAAACAATGTTTCCTCCATAAACGCATTTTAAGAAAGAACAGATATCGTTATCACCACAGCCCAAATTCATCAAAATTTGGGCTGTGGTGATTACTTAAGTTACGAAATCAGACACAAAAACATACTTTATCTGAATAAACATACCTTTTTTTCGACGGCTTCGGATTTCTGACCCCCAAAATATAGGGGGTCGAATATCTCGGGAGCTTTTTAAGAGAATTGGAAAATTTTTCACACAATTATAAAATTCGTTTATTCAAAGAAAATTAATTTTAATAAATATTTATTATTTTTTAATATTTTATTTAATAATAGTCGAAAAATTTCGAATTGTAAGGTGCACAATTTTTAACATCATTTTAAAGTATGTAAGTTTACATGGCAAAATATAAGATTTGTGTGAAATCGGTCGAATAGTGAGAAATTGAATTTTAAAGATTCGACTTTCTTAAAATTTGATTACTCAGGAACTATTTGACCGATTTCACTTTAATTTTGTGTTGTGCCACTTAAACTTACATACTTTAAAATGAGGTAAAAAAATATATATCATACATTAAAATAATCATACATTAAAATTATCATACATTTAAAACTTTTTTTAAAAAAAAGACCTTTTAGCTATGAATTTTTGTTTTTAATCCCAAAACAATAATTCGGATGTTTAATATTACTGCGATGTCATCTATTGGTTAAAGTAATATAAGGAAAAAATATGCAGTTTTTGCCATTAGATAATTAAAAATTGTCACTATACCAAGGTAAAAAAATCCTACCTATTAATTTACCAACCCCAATATATATAATTAATTGACTTCATTTTTGACAAGGGTTCTAAAAATATATGTAATGTAAAAAGATCATCGAACACTAAGTGTGTGCATGTATTATACGATTTATTACATAAATAAAATAATATAAAAAAAATATATGATTATAAGCATATAAATTAAATGATTTTAGCATATAAATAAAAATTACATAAATATTTGCAATTAAAATATTATATTTAAACAGTTAATTCTATATACGTAAATCCAAATGATACTAATAGTATAAATGATAGCAAAAGCAACAGAAATGAACAAAATGAACCATCATATATTTAAAAATTTAGCTTAAACTTGATTGACCTAAATTAAGAGACATTTCATTAATTACACATGAACGTAATTCTAATTTGCATAAGATTTGGAAGGGAGTTAAAATTTTATCAGAAGCAAATTGTCGCAGAAAAAACGATTTTACAAAGATAATTTTGCATAGTACTTATACCTCCATATTTCTGGGACAGATTTAGACGATAACTAAAATTTACGGGATTATCTTTCATTTTCTAAATCCGAAATCGCAATAGTCACGATCTCAACCGTACAAGAATCTGTTTACAAGATAGTAACATGAATTCCTTAAAGCGACGATTTGGCATCTGTTACTATGACAACAAGGGTCCCACGGGCCTCATAACAAAGGAATAATGTATAGTGATTAAAATTTCATCAGATAAAGGTAACTAAACTAACCAGCAAACATAAGAGAAAATAAGTACTCAATCATAGTTGTACTTAGATTTGTTTTAGAGTGAAACTTCTGGATTTAAAACGAAACGATCGAAAAATCGTGTAAAAGTTTTATCAAGAAGAGTTTTATAGTCCTCTAATGGGTCTTATTCCATTGTTGTCATGGAATTTAATAAAATTTTTGATTCTTCGCTTTTTTTTTTCTTACTCCCCATGCTTTTGATAATAGAGTATCAGATGACAGCAGTCTTACAAAATTAGGTAGGAAGCGAAATTTATTAGCTCTAGATTTTGATTTATTAGATTTGGATAAACAACACTTGCTAATTTTTATTTAGAATTCCCACTATTTTTCTTAAAATTATTATTATTATATTAAGTTAAAAAATTTATGCAGTATATAATTTTAGTTAATACTGTATATTCGTGTATTTTTAAAATTTTGTTCAGACTCAGGAAAATTGATTCGATGATAAATTCCCGGTGCTGATGTTTAACATGAATTGAGCCAAAACAACGATCCGTTTCGAAAGTCTGAATACGGAAAAATGTATAAAACCAAGTTATATCTTTTTGAAAAAGCTCATTGCTGAATTTTAATTGAATAATTTCGTCATAAAAAGGAAAGAACATTCAAATTTTAGAATAATGACCAATATATCTCGCTCATTTTGATTGGAAGATGGCCTTGAATTTTACGTTTCAGAAGACGAGTAAAATGGGCAACCGTATAAAACCAAATTACGTCTCTCTGAAAAAGCTGATTGTTGAATTATAATAATATAATTTTGTCAGAAAAAAAGACGTTAAATTTTAGAATAACGCCGAATATATGTCTGCCATTCTGACTGGCAGATAACCTTGTGATTGCAAGAGCTGAAAAATAGGGGCAAGAGCTGAATAATAACAATCTTATAAAACCAAACTATACATCTTAGAAAAAGCCGATTGCTGAATTCTAAAAGTATAATTTTGTCAGAAAAAAGGTCGTTAAAATTTTAGATTTACACGAAATATACGTCTGCCATTCTGATTGGCAGACCTTGTGATTGCAAGAGCTGAGCAAAACGGAAAACCGTATAATGCCAACTTATATCTTCTGAAAATGCTGATTGAGTGAGGGGGGGGGGTGATCAGGGGCGAATCCAGAAATTTTTCCTGGGGAGGGTCATAGATTCAGATTTCCCCCCTCCCTACAATAAATTTTTTTTATAAAAAAAATTTTTTTTTGAATATTTTTTTGAAAAAAAAAAAAAACTGGGGTTTTTAATGCTAGTCTTCTTATTTGTTTTTTTTTTTTTTTTTTTTTTCATAATGAACAATAGGACAATACATAAATAATTCAAGTATTTAAAATCTTTAAATAATAAATGTAATGAGTTTTTTAAAAACTTTGGCAAATCTGTCAATGATTTTTTGAATATCCAAATCAGTTTCTCGATAAATGTTTAATAATGCGAGTCCATTTAATCGTTCTTGACTTTGAGTTGCTTTAAGCCAAGTTTTGAGAACTCGAAGAGCTGAAAAGGAACGTTCAGCTGTTGCTGCACTAACTGGCTGAGTTATTAAAATTCTCAACAACATATTGATTGATGGGTACAAATCGATGTCACAACCATTAATAATTTTGGAAAGATCGTTGGGCACTTCAAGTCCTGCTTACAAGTCTTGAAACAGTGAAAAACATAATTAGCTGGAAAAAATTGATTTTTTCGACCTACATAGGTGTATATGCCCCCTTAAATAATTTTTGTAACTTTTGTAAACTATTGAAAAATTATTATTTTTATTTTTGAATAATAAAAAAAAAAAAAATTGGGGGGGGGGGTCACGACCCCTATGACCCCCCCCCCCCCGCTGGATCCGCCACTGGGGGTGGCAGCGTCCATGTTAAGAACCTATAATGGTCTACACACTTAATGGAAAGTTCTGCTGCAAACAAAGTTGATTTTTGAAAGTTGAAGTTTTTTTCTCCCTCTTTTATTAAACCGGATAAAGATAAAATTCTAAGATATTTTCTAAGTCTACAGTTATTGAAGCGCCTTAAAAATGTCACTCACTACATAGATTGAATTGTTGAGATATTCAATGCACATTAATTTCTCTTTTTTTCACAATGCACATTAATTTCTCTTTTTTTAAATTTATGTTTTTTCGTTGGGGCAAGATAAAAAAAATTTTAATTTAAAAATCAGGATCTTGAATTATTTAATCTTATTATTTTTAGAACTAAAAAAAAATGGATTTGTTAACTTACCATTATATATACCAGTAGTTTTTATACAGTATCTAGCTTCAAACACGTCAGAACAGGATTCTGGTCGTAGTGGATTAGGATTCAGGAACTTTTCAAGGCAATCCAAAGTTTGGGTAGAGTTACATCGAAAACAGCTAATGGCAGTTCCTGAGGGGAAAAAATAAATAATAATGAAACATATTTGTCATGAAATCGTAACTCTAGAGATGCAAAGCCTCCAAGCTACTTTTTTCATGTCGGTTGTACAAGCCATAACTCGATTAAATCTTCATAGACTGACTTTATATTTAAAGTTGTACTCTTTGTAGAAGTAGGAGTGTTTTACGTTATCGCACAGTTTTTTCTGCAATGAGGGACCCTTAAATGTCACGTGAGCTTGTTTATGGCAACTTCGGATACCCTTCTGAGTAAAAATAAACAAATCACAACCCCCCTTAGGTTTACGTAAATAAGTCGCAAAACAGTAACTTTTACAATAGTAATCTAATTTTAGCATTTAATTCCAAGAAGAAGCAAATCTTGACGAAAAATTAAATTTATATTTTAATTTATTTAATGAAATTTTGAGAATATTCGTCCAGTAGTCCAATATCGGTCATTATTTTTTTTAAATTAAACATTTAATTTTTCATAACTATACCTTGTTTTACAACGATGAAGACAAAAATGAGATATCATTTAAAGAGTGCCACGTTGGAAATATTTATTTTGTTGTTGTTCATTTTCGTCGCACTAGAGCTGCACAATGGGCTATTGGCGACGGTCTGGGAAACATCCCTGAGGATGATCCGAAGACATGCCATCATAATTTAAATCCTCTGCAGAGGGGATGGCATCTCCGCTTCAGTAACCCGACAACCTGCACGCGAAGTCGAGCACTTTACGGTAGAACAGTTTAACGAGGACCAATACCGCACACCCTCGGTCCCTACGCAGACTGATCCAAGTGGTCACCCACCCGCACACTGACCGCAACCAGAGATGCTCGACTTCGGTGATCTGCTGGGAACCGTGTCTTAACGATCAGTCCACTGCGGGACAAATATTTATTTTCAATGTGAATATCAAATTTGTAAAATAACTTTTTTCATCAAAATAAAAAAAAAAAAAAAAATTGACAGCCAGTAATAAAACAATTTCCAGCTAACATGCGTAAGTGTGTGTGTGACACCCTTTTATTAAACAGAGAACATACAAATATAAGTTCTGTGATACAAATTGGTAAAATAATTTTTTTATTTTTTAATTTTCACTATATGATAACAACTTTGCTCACTTTTTCACCCAATTTTAAAAAAAAAAATTTGACAGCCATTTTTAGAGGAATTTACAACTCAAATGTGCAATGTACGGCACGATTTTCAAAAGTTGCAAGAGTAGATACTATTTACAATCTCCTAAAAGATTTAAGAGAGACACGAGAATTGAATTAAATGTAGGGTTTTATGACACAAGGGTAGAATGTTTATGGCTACGGAGAGGAGTGACAAAGTGCACATTTTGTAAAAAGGAAAACGTCTACACTTAAAAAGGAAATACTGTAGAAGTGGGCAATATGGGGCCCTCGAAAGATTGTAGCGCGACCTCTTACTTTCTAACCGTAAATAGGATTAAGTTTTGGAGGAAAGAAAGGCGATGTTTTAACATTTAAATTCCAAGATGTAGAGGTATGATATCAAGGTCGGTGTCAGAAGATTTAAATCTTCCAATACTTCAATATTTTTTAAGAAATTTTCTTTAAACATTTTTAAATACTGATTTATTTAAAAATTAAAGATATAAGTTATTTATATACAGTAAAAAAAATTTAAAGAAAATTATTAAGGGAAAGAATTTTTTCATTCACAGAAAGTTGAAAATTAGCTAATATTCAATTTATTTTCTTCTTATAACTGTCGTTGAACAGTCAACCCAATTTTATGGGTTTACGACTACTAATGTTCTACTCCGTAGCCTTGTAATTTTGAACCCGATACAGAAGTCAAGAGAACTCCTGGATCGAGTATTGGGTGAATTTGCCTTCGTGGAGGACTTTTTGGATGGAGCTAACCCGCATTTGCGTTACATGAAGGGGAAGACCACGAGAACCTCCCACTGTTAGCCTGCCGACAAGGGGACTCTAACCCATGATCCGTCTACCACTTTCACGTCAGCCCTGTGGTCGGTGCAAGCCGGATGCGGAATTAGTATCGACTGGGATTCGAACCCGGTTCGCCTCATTGGAAGACGAACGCTCTATTCCCTGAGCCATCGCGGCTCTAATATTCAATTTTATAACAAATAAAAAGTGTGTAAAATTTCATAAGTTTTCTAATTCGTAAGTAAAATATGATTATTTTTTATATATTTTTAAAAGCCAAATTAGTATTGTTCTCACTATACTTAGAAACAATTAAGTTATAATTGATTGATAAAAACACTGAATCTGTTAGCAGGGGTCTGTCCAGACATTTTGTGAAAGGTCTGGTTTTTGTGAAATTGTGAAAAATTACTCACATTCTTTCAACCAGGGTCCTGCTTTTATGAACTTGTGCAAATAGGGTCCGGTTATTGCAAAAAACTTTTTCAAGGAGTTTTTAAATTGTAAATAGATACAAGATTATGCTCAGCACTTAAAATTATAATTTAAAAAATTAAAATTTCAAAAATAAACAGCAATTGCTGCTTCTAAATTAGAGATGCAACATACAAATATTTGGTATTTAGCTTATACTGCTGAACGCAGAATAATCATTTCGGACGAATAATGGAAGAATCGTCTGACGAAGACAAAACTTAATTCGTTTACGTCCATCTTTCTTGTTTTCTGCCCTAGGAAGGGTTAGCGCAATTAACAAAACAATAATGAAGAACAAATTTGTGAAGGGTCCGATTAAAAGAAAAATCATTTTGTGAAGGGTTCGTTTTTAAATTAAAATATTTTGTGAAGAGTCCGTTTTTATGAAAAGATATTTTGTGAAGGGTCCGGTCCGTTAACGCAGCGGTTCTTAACCTATGGGTCGCGATCCAAAATTGGGTCGCGAAGCATATTTCTTGGGTCGCGCTGAGTCGAATCAAAAAATTTAGTAATACACCAAATAATAAGTAATACCAGCACCTCCTAGAAGAAGTCATTGTGGCTTACTCAGCCTAATTTTGACTTTTTTTTGGGTCGCGTCATGAACATATTTCTTAAATTTGGGTCGCGGCTTAAAAAGGTTAAGAACCACTGCGTTAACGGACCAAATTTCTTCTAAACAGACCCCTGGTTAGGGTCTCCAAAAGCTGAAAATGTTTTTTGCGGTTTATCGCAAAAGGTTGTGCATCCCTAAATTAAATGGAAAAATAAATTTGCAACTTAGAAACTCTGAATAAATGAATGAATAAATAAAAAAAAATAGATATTAAAATTAGATATTACGCAGGAAATGATTTAACTTTTAATTTTGTCCGAATTTGTTCTAAAAATAAAAAGTTAGCTGGGATAACTATTAAGAATAAACCGAATTCCATAACATAAAAGAACCTGCTTAAGAAAACAAAAAGACTATCCCTATTGCATAAATAATACATAAACAAGTTTGGTCTCTTTCTATTTACGAGAACACGTGAAAATAAATCACATCCATTTATTCTTTCAGTGATATTCTTTAAAACCTGTATTTTAACTTCATTACAAACAATTACTTTCAACGATTCGACGGTGATAAAGAAGAAGCAAAAAAGAATATATATTTACGGCAAAATTTTCAGACGATTAATAAATTTATGCGGAGAGTGAGATGAAGCGAAACCTCTCAGTCAAAAGATAGGAATAAAAGTTGCTATGGTGATGGAAAGTGCAACAAAGCACTTAAACATCGACCCGAATTCTCAAATGTCAGCATTTGATTCATCATTCATCCTATCGAAGCATTACTAATAATTAATTGTGCATATGTGATTCCAAAGAATACCCTTGAGACAAAAAACATGTGTTTTGAAATCAACGATAGAAGATAACGGAAAACTACTGATGCAGTTTAAAATTTAGTGATGAGACATCATTGAACCCACTTGAAGAAATAATTTCATACACTTTTTTTAGAAGAGAGATAATGAGAATATAAAATTAATGTGTAAAAGTTATTATGTAATAAACCAATTACTTTATATTTTTAGAGTCCTTGTCAAATATTAATTAAAAAAGCACACACATTTAAAGGGAACAAATGATTATTATATAGAGGGGGAAAATGCTATCGTAGTAAAGAAACACAATACAGACTGTAATTAAATAGAATTTAATAGAGAGGAGTTGAGAAGGCAATTATTTGAAACACCTAAGTTTCACCTCAGTCAATCAAACTGTTTTTGATTTTTTTTCACCCCGCCTTCTTCACTAGTGATTCCACAGGATCTGATAGGTTTATGTTCCTTTTAAACATTAATTTGGGTTCTAAAAGATATATGTTGCAACAATAAGTAGATAGTAAGTCGAACAGCAACTTTTTAAAACTTATTTACACTAACTTCACGAAACTCTAAGTATATAAACAGATTTTACTTTTTAAAAATTACTAAGCTGGAAATCTTCTTAAATATCAATATTTTAAATTTTAGAAGCATTAAAAATATTTCCAAGCATTAGCTTTTCACAATAATTTTCCATTATTTTCATAATGAAATAGAGTCAAAAGAGTATAGAGTCAAAATGCAAAAATTAAGTACTATACTGTCGAACTCCATCCAAATTTCATGCCTCTATGACAGTGTTTCAAAAACTTATGACTTTTGTGTACCCTTTCTTAATTTTTCGTGACGCTGTGTTCCACTAATAAAAAAATGAATGTATTTTTTATAATAAAAAATTTCACAAAAGTTAAAAATCACAACTAGCTGTTGACACCACTAATTATTAACTGTTAACTCTGCAAAAAACGCCAATAGAAAAATACGTAATTGTAAATTTTCATGGCCAGCTTTGTTTTTAAAATTTTTTTTTTTGAAATTTTCGTTTGTTGCAAGATATTTCGCATAAGAACGCGTACCCCCGTTAAACTGTTCCCGTACCCCTGGGGGTACGCGTACCACACTTTGGGAAACACTGCTCTATGATATAGCAGACATAAATACAGTGCTGTAGTTGAGGGGGAAGGGAACGCAGGAAAACGGCGTTCTCCGAAATATTTCTTTTTGCTGCAGTAAAAAAAAATTTAAATGTTTGAAAAAGATTTCAATTCAATTTATAAATTTTTCATGAAACAAAGCAAAAATTCCTGCTCGATTGTGGGGAAAAATTTTTTTCCTTCTGCCAGAAGTGTCAATTGTACTAATCAGATTCAACAGCGCGAGTGCTGTTTCAAATCTTATTGGTGCAATTTTTAAGCTCGTTTGTAAACAGGCGCAAGGAGAATAGCTATAAGAATAATAATAATAAATGTTATAGCATAAACGGAAAGTTTAATCCTTTTTATAAATTCCATGTGGTTTGTAAAATTTTAGACTTAAAAGTGATGCAACTATGCTTTCTTAATTTTTTAAATCATTACTTCAATAACCAAAAAAAAAAAAAAAAAAAAAAAAAAACGAAAGATAAGAAAAGGTTCTTAACTGAAATACATAAGTGGGCAGTGGGTATAAAAAATTGACAACTTCTTATTTTATACAAATATTTTAAGTAAAGGAACGGTCAAAAGAACTTTATATTTTGATAGTAATGGTATATAGTACCTTTGCAACATTCGCTATATGTTTGCATTAGTATGCGCAAGTCAACCCTGCGCATCCTGTTGCAAATTTGTAGGAATTCGCCTCATATGTCTCTTGTTTCTAGCTCACTCACTCAGTGTTACTGGTAGGGAAATATAAATTGCATTGATAACTGATAAATAGAATTATTTTTCCTCAGAAAAAAAAAAAGTCGTCAGCACTTAATACCGCGTTAAATGGTTATCACAACTTTTATATTTAAAATTTGTTAATATCATTCTCAAAATCATTTTAAACCAAATTTATAAAAAAAAAAAAAAAAAAAAAAAAAAAAAAAAAAAAACCAAAAGTGTACATTTTGGTTCAATTTTAATATAAAATTTTCCGAGAAAACAAGACTGTTAAAGGGGTAAAGAAGGTGGTTTTATCTCTTGAAGCGTGATATTCTCATGAAATGAACTTTACATGATCAGCAGAAAATTATCTTTCTCTTATGAATGAAGATGAAAGAAAAATAACGCCTCATGGATATATTTCATAGATCCGAAATGTTAGGCAGAACATAGCATCCTAACTGTTGAGACTCTTTTTGTTACATATTTTGCACGTTCGAAATTTTATTTAAAACTTCGTACTTACAAACAGAATTAAAACTGTAATAATGAAAATTTTTCATTATGAGGGAAATCCCAATTATTTGACAAAAAGAAGCAAACCACGGCTCTTTCGAAGATGCTTACGCAAAAATTTTGTTTTCGAAACTTGCACAATATTTATTATAAAATTACTTTATATAAGGAGTCTTGAATACAACCTATAGGTTGCTTCATTATCATCAGATTCTAAAAATAATATCTAATTAGAGATTGAAATACGCGAAAACGTTATCATCAATACCTGACGAATCACAACTAAAGAAAACGGTTTTGAAAATATCAAAACCGGTTTGATTGTCGGATTGACGGGAAAATAGGAGTCTATTAATTGCTTTTTAGCATAGAACCTGTTTTCTCAGGCAATCAAATAGGTTTTGATGTTTTTAAAACCAATTCCTCAAGTTTTGATAAGGTTTTCGTTCTTGAATAGCGCAGAATATAATTTGTCCATTGTGTATGATAATGATAATGTGTTCAACTTCATTTTTGGCAAAGCGTTTTAAAATCTATATTAACGGTAGTAATTACGAAATATCCTGCCTACAACAGTGGCTTTTATCCAGTAATGCTTAAAAAATAATAAAAAATAATTTTTTTATTTAGCTCGCTTATTTGTGACCATTTATTGGTAGTTTCAAGTTGAAATGATTGTAAATCAGAAAAATAAGTATTTTTTTATTCATACGTATTTGGATGTAATTATCCTTCATTAACTTTTAACAGCGTTTCCTCATAAATAGCTTTTTTTCTATTACTATTCATTCAAAATATTTATTGGATATAAAATAAGTAAATTGTTGTGCTAGTGATTATAATAAATTATGCAAAAAAAAAAAAAAATTATCATTTTACTATAACGAAGTCTCCCAAGATAAAATTTCTGACTAGAGTGAAATTTTTAATCTGAATATGTTAAATAATATTCAAAATAGTCTCCGCATACCGAAATTTTTAGATGCAAATCTTTCCGATTTTGTTAACTTTTGGAAACTTTTTTTTCGTGTTTTCGTCATTTTCAGAAATTTTTAGACAGCTTTTTTTTTTCTTTCAATTTTCGCCATTTCTTTAAACTTTCAAACTTTTTATCTTTTTGATTTCCGTCATTTTTTTAAAAAAGAAAACTGTAATTTAATGTAGGAATTTTTACGACGAATTTATTCTCAGACACGCCTGTTTCTGATGCAAATCCTATAATTCATTCCAGCAAAAATTCATCACTATTTTTGCTTGGTTTTTTTTTTTTTTTTTTTTTGGAAAAAAAAGAAATTACTCATTTTAAATAAATCTTCATTCTGACATTAAAAATAAAAGCTCTCTCTTAGGATGCAAAAATTTTTATGAATATTTAACCACGACAATAAAAGCAATACAAAAATTTATTTATCTCTAAATTGACGAATTATCGGCAATTCTGAGCATTTTATTTTTAAGTAAAATCCGGTATTTTATAGGATAACTAGGTATTTTATTAAATAACTGGACAAGTTTTTTTTTTTATAACCGTCATTGAACAGCCGAACCAATTTTATGGGTTTACGATTACTAATGTTCAACTCCGAAGCCTTATAATTTTGAACCAATCCAGAAGACAAGGGAACTCCTGGATCGAGTAGTGGGAGAAATTTTGCCTTCGTGGAGGACTTTTTGATGGATTTAACCAGGGCCGCCTCGAAAGAAGGAGGAGTTATAGTTCAGGGGGCCACGGCACTCGTTTTGTGACGTCACGCATTACGATCCAGATACGTTTCTTCACTTTCTCTCTAGTAGTTTGAATGTTGTCAAAAAGAGATAGTTTTATTCATAAAATTTCAAGCTCAGCTTTTTTAGTAGAAAAAGAATCTTCGTTTCAACAAAAACATTGTATTTACTTAGTAATAATTTCAAAAGAGTATTAATTTAGTTATTTTTATATGAAGTAGTGCAGAAAAATAACTTTTTCATCTATCTGCATATTTATAAGTTATCAGTTAAGTTGACGTAAAACGAATTTCAAGTAATTTTTAAAAATGTCTCTTCTGCCTAAATTACGTGACATTAATTAGAATTTAATTTATTCTAATTAAACATAATTTATTTTATACCAGCTTCTT
Organism: Parasteatoda tepidariorum; assembly: GCF_982258835.1. NCBI lineage: Eukaryota > Metazoa > Arthropoda > Arachnida > Araneae > Theridiidae > Parasteatoda > Parasteatoda tepidariorum. The sequence goes on along the minus strand of NC_141756.1, from coordinate 63,921,234 downwards.
TTGCATTTTAAATTACCAAACCTTTAACCTAATAAAATTTAGTGCAAAGGAAATTATCATCCATAAGAAAAGTTGAATCTGAATGTATAGAGAGATAACTAGTCAATTCAATAAATGCTATGAGTTCCGTTAAAACATTTTAATTACAGATGGTAAATATTTCTTCTCCAAATTACCTTTTTTTTAAATTCAAAAAAATAAAAATGTGATTTAGCTATGACGTTGCTTAACAATTATTTATTGCAAATTATATTTTAAATCCACATAAGTTGAACAACCAACTACACTATTTATGATTCAACTAAATCTTTATTCAATCTATTGACATTTACTAATAGGAAGTTTTGAACCAAATAATTGGAATACTTTCAGGTAGGAGACTAGTCACATAAAAAAATAATAAATAAATAAATAAAAAATAAATAAAAAAATAAATAAATAAATAAAAATACAGACAAGATATAAAAAATTAAAATAACTGGCGGCGAATCATTTGTTCTTATAAATACTATCTTGTAATAATTTTTGTTTAACTAGCAAAACAAAGGAAACTATTCAAAAGAAAACTTAAACCAGTCATGGTTAAAAACAAATATATAGAATAACAGAAGAAAAGTATAAGAAACATATTTTAAGTATTGTACAATTAATAAAATGAGCAAAATTATAATGTACTAGTATTATGTAACCAATTTCATGGGTAACTACAATATATAAAAATATTTTTTTCTCCCCTAATTGTATTAAAAATACATAAATAAAAATTACATTGTACTAGTATTATGTAACCAATTTCATGGGTAACTACAATATATAAAAATATTTTTTTCTCCCCTAATTGCATTAAAAATACATTGAATTCTCCCACCAAAAGCTTTAAAAATATTTACCAATAGCATTGCATTTTTGACAATTATGTACAATTTGTATTACACAAAAAGAAAATAATAAATAAATAAAAATTACATTTTGAATGTGTTTCACTAAAATAGCGAAACACAAGAAATCATTCTAAGTTTTTAAGCCTGACAGTGTTGTTCGATGCTTCAACCAACAAAAACAAAATATAATTTGTTTTTTCATCACCACTCGTAAAATAACAAATTTTATATAAGCCTTAGAAGAAATTCCTTAGAATTTTAATGAAAATGCTTAAAATTCCAAAAGCTAATATTTCTTTAATGCAATCATACAACAAAGAATAAGAACAAAGCACGGACAATTAGAATAATAACTAGTAGCGCATTCATTATTTTCTGGAAAAAAAAACAAGAAAAGAAAAACAATTTTGTTATGTAATCAACACAGCATACAACACAAACCAGCTGAAACATGGATCGTGATGCATGACGTCAGAGCTGAAAATCACTTTCAGTACCGAGGCCCCCTATTCAACTGTAACTCCTCCTTCTTTCGAGGCGGCCCTGAGCTAACCCGCATTTTCGTTACATGGAGAGAAAGACCACGAGAACCTCCCACTGTTAGCCTAAAGGTAAGGGGACTGTAACCCATGATCCATCTACCACTGAGGATATTTCACGTCAGCACTGTGGTCGGTGAAAGCCAGATGCGGATTTCGTATCGACAGGGATTCGAACCCGGTTCGCCTCATTGTAAGGTGAACGCTCTTTCCCCTGAGCCATCGCTGCTCGGTCAAGTTAGTTAAAATATATAAAAATATTGAATTTCACGATTTAATTAGGTATTCTATAGAATAACTATTATTTGATCGTCAAAGTATGATATACGGCACTCGAAAATTCTTTGAACCGGTTCTAGCAGCTTTCAGTCAGTTTTAAACTGCTTATAGCTGCTTTGCAATGATGTGTGTGTACGCTTCATTTTGTTGCTTTTAGACGCAGTTATTAATATGAACAATAATAAACCATATCATCTTCTTTTCTGTATTATTTATCAATTATTAATCATCCGTAATAGGGATAAAATGTATTTTTTCGAGAGATTTTAGCTATTTATGATAAATTAATTTATAAAATAGCTATTTTGAAATCGTTTACTTTTCAACTTTAACGGTCTTTAATTAGTTATTTCGTAGAATAACTAGGTAAAGCATGAAATTTTTCACCTATTATATACTTTAACTAACTTATCTAATTATTTCACGAAATATCTAGTTATTCTATGAAATAACTGAATCATACGCTTTAACGGTTACACATATAATAAAAATTAATGAAGTTTATGAACTTATAATAAAGATTACTTCATGTACTTAAATAAAAGTAATCATTATATACTTTGTGTAGGGGTCTGTCCAGACATTTTGTGAGAGGTCTGTTCTTGTAAAATTGTGAAAAAATTACTCGTAATTTGTGAATATAAAATAAACGTTAAGTCACATTCTTTCAACCAGGGTCCGCTTTTGTGAATGTGTGCAAATAGGATTAGTTATTGCAAAAAAAAAATTTCTAAGGAGTTTTTAAATTGTAAAGACTTACAAGATAATGCTCAACACTGTAAAATTATAATTAAAACAATTAAATTGTCAAAAATAAACAGCAATTGCAGCTACTAAATTAGGGATGCACCATATAAATATTTGGTATTTAGCCTATACTGCTGAACGCAGAATATTCATTTCGGATGAATAAAAGAAGAAGCGTCTGCCGAAGACAAAACTTAGTTCGTTTACATCAGTCTTTCTCCCCCCCCCCCTTCCAGGGAAGGGTTTATTCGATTTACAAAACAATAATGAAGATAAAAAAAATTTGTGAAGAGTCCGATTAAAAGATAAATTATTTTGTGAAGGGTCCGTTTTTAAGTTAAAATATTTTGTGAAGGGTCCGTTTTTATAAAAAGATATTTTGTGAAGGGTCCGTTAACGGACCCAAATTTCTTCTAAACAGACCCCTGCTTTCTGACATAAAACTTTATAATATTCACTTATAGCTCAGTTGACTTCGGAATCGATTCGGATTTCGTTACTTGAAAGACTCCGTTGTATTAGTAATTTCTGAGACTATGGTCCACTAAAACAATTGAAAAATTATTAGTGTTCCGTGGCTAAAAAGCTTAGGAATCACTGGTCAACAAAAGTGCAATACCGCTTCCGCTCCTTTATATGATCACGCACGAAGCAGAAAAAGTCATTCATGAAAACGATATACTGGGTCACTGGAACAAAGTGAGCGTATTTTATTAATCCTAAAAATAAGTACTTTTAGATTTGACCCATGGGAAGACTTACGAAAGCATATTTTCTTTTTCGCTTCCATTAGGGATTTTTCTTCCTTTGTATTCCATAATAAAAAGACTATGATGTGATTGAAAAGGGGCATGGTTTTGTTTGGAGCAAATTTTACTCTATTAGGGATGGCATTTAATTTTTTTTTCTTCAGATATTTTTATTTCTTTTTTAATTTAATTGAACATTTCAATTTCTTCTTGAGCATAAATAAGTAATTTTTGAAAGCCGGCATAGCATGGTTGGTGGAACGTTAGGCTCGCGTTCGTGGAATCGTGGGTTCGAATCCCGTCGGCCGAAGAATCCCCGTGTATTAAATGGTGACTGGTGCACGTTAAATCTGTCAGAGTCATTAAGTCCTCCAAGTTCCGATAACAAATTAATACCTCTGGGGGTACTGAATTGGAGATAGTTCGTTTTCAGGTTCAGGCCAAAATTACGATTTGTGAATAATTGAATGGAGTATGAATGGGTCCTCCCTGTAAAACGGGCTGTGACGTGTGTGCGTAACTGAAGGCGTATTCTTGGCCATAGATGGCGCCACAGAAAAACGAGAAACGCACCCTCTGCCTTAAAATCGCTTTGATTCAGATAGCAGGCTTGCTGATATTGGCAAGTAGCTTTAGTAACAACAAGAACAAAAACGTTTCGTACTTTTGCAGCGAAAAAATAAATAAATAGATACAAATAAATGAAGCAACTTTGACAAAAAGGTGCTCCTAAGTTAGGTTGCATCAGAATAGGCAAAGTTTTGAAAATTGTTTATTTCGGAATGATTGATTTCGACCACTAAAAAGATAAATTAGAACAATTCTCAAAAAGAGCCTGTTTTGGTGCAGGTCGCCAAAACTACGATTTAACATAGTAGTTTGACAAATGTAAAGAAGCAATCACACCAGTACAATAAATTCGTAACGTCACTTAAGCGGTAAAAATATATATATATTTTGGTTATCATTTTCTTCTTTTCCGAGAGGCTTAAAAGAATCAAAATTCTGAAAATGGTTCTAAGAACAAGTTCAACTGCAAAAATTAATAATTTCAAAGGAATACAAAACAAATGCTGGACCTACAGCCTTTTTTTAATATAACACATTTTTTTTAAATATTTTTTCACTGGTGTACATATGAACCATCAACACTGGCAATTTTTAAAATTTGCTATTAACGATTATTTTATAAATAACTAATTAGTTAAATAAATAATCCTAAGAAACAGAAGTGGAAAAGATATTACTTGATTAATAACTTCATTAACTTCAAAAATACATAAATTTGAAACAACAGCCAACGTGTTTCAAGCGCTTAAAAACTGGCACACATTTTCAAGACTTCTCAGAAGTGAACATGTCTGGCAAGTCTTGTAAATGAACACCTACTTTTGAGAGCTTAAAACATGTCGACTGTTATTCCCAATTTGCATAGTTAAGCGAATCAAGTTCATAACCAGTTAAGAACTAACTAGTTATTACAATTTATTTATCAACAAGTTTGTTGTAGGATAAGAAATAAGCGCTTTAATGTCTATCAAGTTTAGCAAAAGCGAACTAACTGTAGAAGAGAATGTTAGGCAGTAGTTAGTTTCAAGTCTAATGTTAGCAGGTAAAGGAACATAAATTTTGAAATTAAAGAGAAATTTCACTTTTAAGTAGCTTTTCAGTTGATAACTTTAATTGATTCTAAATAATATTTTTATCAATTAAAAGATCACTATTTCATGTCAAGTAAAAAAACTTTTTGTTACTTATCGTAAGCAATCATAAGATACGATCTTTCCATAAAATAAAATTTCAACAACGAGCACAGTAAACAGCATAACAAAGAAAATTCTAGTCCAAAACATAATTTTTTTTCTTTCTTTTATAATAATTCGAGAGGAAATATTTTTACAAGTTTGTTGTATTCGTAAGAAAATAAATATCGTTCACATCAAAGGCATCGTTATTTTTTCAAATATTTGACAGCATTCAAGTGTTCCCTTTTATTTGGCTTCAGACAGAAAGAAAGAGACTTTTTTTTACAGTTTTATTGGAAAATTGCAAACCGGTACATAAATAGAAAAAAGAAGAATTGTCTATCAAGAAAATAAGTATCAATAAGAAGTAAAGAGAAAGAAAAAAAAACTATAGAGTAAAAAGTGGAAATGTTGTGTTCAAGCTTTTATTAAAAATTCAGTCTGCTGTTATTTTAGTGCTGTCATTTAAAACTAATTTTAGTGTATAGGTTTGTTAGGAGGTGTAGCGAGATTTTTAATAATTTTTTTTTATTTTATTTCAAATTTGAATATTTATTTATCTAAGTAGCATAGCCTTATTCCAATCTTCGATTACCTATTATATACAGTGAGCAAAATAATAATGATGAAATTTAAAGTATCTATAAAACCAAGATTCAAAATTACATAAAATGAGTTTCATAAAATAATCATAAGGAATTAGATTTTTTCCCCCCAACGAATTCATATTCTAGGTTTAAAAAATATAGAAGGTGGCTCTAATTCAGAATCCGTCGCAAATAAAAAATAAATAAATCTTGTTTATATATTAAAAGCAAGTTTTTAAAAACATCACATTTTTACATGACCAACTAGATAAGTTAGTCAACCACACTCGAAAAACATTTTTATATGCCTGAACATCTTATTCAATTGTATATCAATAAAAAAAAAAAAAAAAAAACAATGAGGGAGGAAGACAAAACGAAATATCTTGAGTAACTTTTGATCTAATTACCGGATCTTCACATACTAAAAATTCTAACTCAAAGCAGTTTAAAGCAACCATCGCCACGGACCAGTCAAAGTTTGAAAATTTAAAAGCGGCACGCTGAAGGGAGACGTTGATGGTCTAAAATTTAGATTTTGATTTAATAATTTTAATTTAATTGCATTTAAGCACGTCTTGAAAAATAAAAAAATAAATAAATACAAAAAAAAAATTAAAAAACAGTTGCATCGAAAAAAATTTATGTAGTGATTTTACATTATAACGGTTCCATTAGTATTCACTAAGACAGGGGTCGTCAAACATTTTTGATCATCGACCCTTATATAATTTTTGGAAAACTTCATCGACCCCCATAAAAGTAATTTTCGGTTAATTAAAATAAAACTATATTAGATACGTGTTTGTACATTTATTTTATGATTTTAAACATTTATTAAAATAATAGTACATAGTGTAACCATAGTTTTATGCAAAATATATTAATGTTGAAATTTTAATACCTTAATATTTATTAAATAAAAAGTAATTTTGAATAAGTAGAAATAATAAGTAAAGTAACTAAAGATTTATTGCTCATTAATCAATGAGATGGGTGCGCAGGATGTTTTTTTGCAAGGTTCGCTATATTGATTTCAAAATTGGTCAATTTTAATTTTCGTCAAAATTGGTCAATTTTAATTTTTGTTGAAATTTGTCAATTTTGTAATTTTCTTAAAAAAGTACAAAGAGTGCCATAGTTTTGTGGCGGGATGTACATTAATTATATATTGCTGCCATATTATTAATGCTTGCCTTCTTTTTTTACATGCATTAATAATTAAAATTGATATCTGAACTAAATGAATGGTTTTATCGAAACAATAACTAATTATCCAAAACTATAAAAGTTTTAATAATGACACTGCAAATATTCAACACTGTTTACAGTTTGCAAAGATAGCTGAAACTGCGTATGATATTTGCGTTTGTAACGTCAATGCTCGTCACAAGTGACATTTGGACAAGCGCACATATGCATATGACTTATAAACCAGAAGTGCAGAGTACGTGCCACTGCGCGCTGGTACGTAAATACTTGTTTCACCAAAATAAATATACGTTTATTAATTTATGTTTTATGAAGAAACTGATATTAAGTCAATTATAAAGAAATTCACAAATTTTACATACTTATTTAGGTATGTGTGATTTGTGTATAAGGAACTGTTTTTTCTTCAACCCCCAGTCGACCCTTCAGATTCGGATCGACCCCCATTCGACCCCCTGGCTCAGATCGACCCCCGCTTTTATTAAATAGACCCCTGGGGGTCTATATAGACCACTTTGGCGACCTCTGCACTAAGACGATCTTAAATCCCTGTTGCTGAGATGGCAACAGGGATTTAATTGCTGTAGTATCGAATCTCAGGGTTAACTTTCCGACAATGGAAAGTCGCCCTAACCGAATAGCACAGTAAATAAAATTAATGGAACGGGACCATTTTATCTATGGACCGGTACCGAGCCCGGAGGTTGGGAACCATTGGTTTAAATGGTGACTTCAAATATTGGTGCAGAGGATTGTTGGTCAAATATTGGTGCAACCGGAGGTTGGGAACCATTGGTTTAAAAGGTGACTTCAAATGTTGGTGCAAAGGATAATTCAAGTTACGAAATCAGACACAAAAGAACTACTTTATCTGAATAAACATATGTTTTTTTTCGAAGGATATGGGTCCTTGACCTTCAGAATATGGAGGTAAGCCGCAATCTCGAAAATATAGTCCAAATAGTTTGGTCCGGAGAGCTGTCGATAGTTTGATCCTCTTAATCTTAATTTTCTTATTAATTTATTTTTGTGTATTTTGATATGTCTCAAGAACTTTTTAAGCGAATCGAAGCATTTTTGGACACAACTGTAAAATTCGTTAAATACATGCCCGATTGAAACTTTCATGTGCGCCGGGCAGGTCAGGTAATTTAATTTTCGAATCCTGATAGTAAACGCTTAAGTTTTGCAGTCTAATAAACTAATTCAATGAGGGCTTAACAAGCCATGAATATTGCATATCAGAAAGTGAAAATCCGATCATTAATCAAACTATATTTTTAGGGTGATTCGTCCCCAATTTATGAACACTCTACGTTCAGATAAAATGAAACAATTAAAATTTAAAAAAAATTGCTTTCAGATCTTTTTTCAACCGCAACTTTAAGGTACCCTGGAAAGTACTGACCTCCGCAATCATGAAAGAAAGGTAATTCCGTTTTATCACGGGAATCGTTAATGATGTATCTAAGCGACTGAAGATACTAATTTTCTAAAATTAGAGAAAAACGTTAATCATACTATAAAAAGGTATAAAAAATACCACTGCTAATATAAAAAATAAATTTATTTCATTCTAAATATTTAACGGAGATTGCATTAATATTGGGTACATTTATTGATTGTTCTATGTAATTGGAAATAAAAGAAATACATATTACAAATTATTTTTTGCGTGTGCAATATTTGTGTGAATATTTGAGCCTCAACTATTTAATAGGTTTAATGGTAAATTGCAAACTCTTATGATAGCTAATAAACTTCGAATAACATATAGTGATATTATCGATACTTTTATTTATCTTATGTTGCTCCAAAAGCACTGATATCTCGCTATCTAAAATTGGCAACATTATCGTAATCTATAATAATTCAATTTTTAGGTTGTCTTAAGTAATAATTTAAGTAGTACATATTAGATTATTAGTAATACGTTAAGTATTTATTTATAATAATTTTGTATTTTTTAAAGAAATAAAAACTTTAAGTTGCGAAGTAATTATTTAGATTTAATTTTGATCCTTTTTCAAATGACAGTAGAACTTATAAACATAAACGGCGCTGTCGCGCCCAGTCATGCACCATAATTTGTGACCATATATATGTTTCCGTTTTGTGCATAATTTCGTAGAATTGAATAATATCGATGCACTGATTATTAAATTTTTTTTCTTCACCCCATTCGAAGAAAGATAAGTTATTCAGCTAGTTAAATAATAAATACACTAAGTCACCAATTTTATTTAATTCTGTAAGTATGAGTGCATAATAATTTTATGCAAAATAACTATTACTCTTCTTTTAAATCATTTTGCCTGAAATCTTTTCATTATAGATTTTTTTTTAAATTTCAACAGAAAAAGTCAAAAATTTACACATCTAACAAATTTTTTGTGAATGAAGTGTGAACTGTTTATATAAACTATATGAACTGTCAAAATATAATTTAAAAAATTGTATTTTAATAATTAATTACAGAGCCAGGAATCAATATTTTACACGGCCAAACGCAGCTTGCCTTTTTTAATGATTTATTTGAGTTCGACACCTGTTTGTTTAAGTGAATACAAGTATTATAATTTTTTTCATGAAATTACACATAAATTTCAATTTTCATATTTTTTTGGACATTTCGAATTCGTTTCTAAAATTTTATAATTGTTTTTAACATTATAATAATAAGCGCTATATTTATTAGGCAATAAGCAACTCTTTCAAAAGCAATCTAGACAAAATCAAAAAATGTAAGTTGGGCGTTAATGGGTTAAAATGTCTACCTTAAGACAACAATAACAAACAAATAAAATAATTCAAAACTATCTATTTCCTCTTTACGCATCCTGGGGTCATTTGTTTCCCGATTACTCAATCAATTTGAACCTATTCTTCTTTTGTTTGAGTAAAAGCATGTTGGTACACATTGCCAAATGACGTCATAACTCGAGCATTTTGACGTCATGGATAACAAAGCGGGAAGATGAAAAACGTGACTAAACTTTTAAGTTTTAAATGTGGTTGGGGAGGAATTTAATCCTATAACAGATCTCAAACTATCCACTCTGTCCTAAAAGTAATTTGTAAAACTTAAAACTAGGTGAAACAAGGGGAAAACTCTGAAGAGGAGACTCTAATAAGTGAAATTGACGCATGTCTCCAAGGGCTTTAAGTTGTTCCAAATTTTTTTAACAATGTTTTTTCGAAATGAAGGGAACCGGAGAAATAATTTTTTTTTATTCCATACTTTTGTTCAGGCTCAAAAAATAACAATATCGTTGAGAATCACTATTAGAAAATCGCCATCACGAGCAACGTAAGACAGGATTAGATAAAATATTAAGACTGAAAATTGAAATTTATATTGACTCCAATTTAAAAATTACAGATATAAAATAAAAATAAATCTCTATATAACATAAAATCATAGAAGTCTGACCTCGTTTTCCATTGTTGTCGGCGCAATTTTATTGGCTGGAAAAATCACGTGGTAGGATCAAGTTTCCCCCCATTCATTTCCATATTGTTTAGGTTGTCATTAGCATAAAATTAACAAAAGTCGTAAAGGTATTGTTTTTCTTTAAATGATTTTGTATCCCTAATTTGAAGTTATTTTTCAGTACTGTTATTATTAGTGAAATTTTTAAATTATGGTTGTGAACTCATCAAATTTGTTTGAACAATCTAATGCATTAAGAATATAAATGTTATTTTAAAAAAATGATAATTAAAAAATCACTTCTGTTCACCAAGAGATCTAAATGTTTATAATACTAATAGATAATAATATTTGGAGGTGGGAAGTAGAGGCGCAAGAGCGTAAGTAAACAGAAATCCTTTTAGTACATAGATGTTAAGTGAATATTTTTAATTTTAGTAGAAAAACTGTTTTCTGGCAAGAAAAAGCAATTATTATTGCGAAGCAATCAACGGGGTTGGTGAGCGGTAGCGAACAGGGGGCTTTGCCCCCTAGTAGTAAAATAAAATAAAAAATTACAGTCAGTGTATTTTGATTCTCTTTTACAGGAAAAAGTATTAGATCTTCTTTTAAGCCAATACGAAAAGTTACGCATTCAGCAAAGTAGAATTTATATATATATATATATATATATATATATATATATATATATATATATATATATATATATATATATATATATATATATATATATATATATATATATATATATATATATATATATATATATATATATATATACTGCCCTACAATAATAGAAGAGACACTTTCAGGGTTCAGGGGTTTTCCACAAATTTAATTTTGTTCTTGCTGTCTGGTTATAAGGTAGTGCGATCCTTACGAGTATGGGTGGTCGTGGGTTTGTTGGAATACATCTTATACTTCAAAAAACCCTTAAAAATAAGTTTAACGGCACTAAATCGCAGGATCTGAGCGGCCAATTATGATTATCAAATCAGGGGTTTCAAGGAAATGACATAAAAACGCTCAAAACATTTCCCAACGATGAAAAAGTTTTTTATTTTAATGTGAGTAATTTTTAAAATTGTTTTTTTTTGTTTCGTAAACATTCTTTATTTTACGTTTTTTTAGTTTATAAATAATGATTTTTATTAAAACCTTTTTTTGATAAAAATTGCGGTCAAAAAATCATCTTTGCAAAATTAATAATTATAGGCTTATGCATACTTTTTGCATATTTTAATGTTTGAAGTAATATGATTCATAAAACTATGGAATGTTAAGTTTAAATAGGCCTTTCATGATACACCATTAAATTTAGTAAAACGATTTCGCAGGCATTAGGTTTAAATGCTAATAAGACAGGTAATAACGCTAATGATTTATTTACAAATATTTTTCTGATGTGTTTTGGACGTTCCTTTTCTTAAAAAAAAGATACCATTTTGTTTTCGTTTGCATAAGAAAGAATATCAAAAAATTTTCTTTTTTAAATTTAATAAGCCACAATAAAGAAGGAACGCTACAATGCTATACGCTACATTAAAGACGTCTCCAGAGCAACTGAAAGGCGACTATTCATATGGAAATCGCTGGAATTCGTCTCATACAACAACGCCCCCTATAGTTCGTTGCGATCGCCAATAGCATAATAAAATTTTTTTTTATCAAAACAAAAAACTTTATTTACTAATAAAAAAAAAGATTCATACGTTTTTAGAAATTTAACTTAATTAAATAGTTAACTTTCTAAGTCTACTTCATAAAATTTCCCCGTTGGTTAATTAGTTCATAATTGGGTATAATATAAAAAAAACACAACTACTTCCACTTAGTAGGAATAACATTTACCATGACGCAATGCTAAATTCTATGCCACTATCCACATTAATGCCACTATCCACATAAATCAATTATTAATCAAAAATCGAATATCAATTACTTTTCTTTATAATGCAATAAAATCTGGCGAGCAGCTATTTAAACGATCAAACACTTCGTTTGTTTATTTGTGGCTTGAAGTTAGGCTCGCAGAAAATGCCGTTCATGGGTTAAATTTAGTAGGAATAACACAACCTGTGACGTAGGCTATAGTATACCCAATTGTGAAAGAGTCATAAAAAACAAGGGCTAACTTAAACAATAACTAAGTGCAGTATAACAAGATAAGGAAAAAAAGCAGACGACAATTTTAGAATTGTAACGTAAAAACGAAGTCGACTGATTCAGACCAAGTGTTTGAGATGTAGTGATTCTGTTATGGGAAAGATAAAACTGAGTTTTTGTTGAGGAATATGGATTAGCCGTTACAGGAAAATAAAGTAAGATAGTTTGAATTAATATAATCGTCTAAAGAATTTCTTGTGATTTAATTAGTTCTGATGTCATCGCATGAAAAATCGTCTGAACTGATGGAATTGTTAGTGTCGTTTCAGTTTATATTGATGAATATATTCCTGATACATACTGATTTTTATATAAATAACTTTTCTTACACCTTCTGGAATTTCAATTAAACACTCGACTGAATAGTAAAATCTGCAAGGAAAATATAAATCATTAAGATACGCAGATAGCATTTCAAAATTAAACCCAATTGTGGTATTGTAGATCTAACTGACTTCTTAATTCATATTTTTGCTATTTAAAAATGCTTTTATTTTCGTAATTCCAATCATATGATTCTTCAAATAAAATTTAAATACGTTCTCTAACTATTATGTTCATACATAAATGAAATTGGATGTAAAATATCGACTGCTTAACATGCTTTAAAATGTTGATTTTATAAATGTAGACAAAAATTCAGTATTTCTTTTCTTTTTTTCTAGCATATAGAACACTACAACAAAAGAGAGCACATAGCAGAGATAGGCCATGACAATGTTAAAGAGATGTGACTGAATTGCCTTAAAGGAAAAAAATAAGTATTCTGATGTTCCAGAAAACTTTCCTGATATTCAGACTTTTGTTCTCACAAATAATGACGAAACACAATATCATGAAACTATTGATATCATTGAGAATCTGAATAAAAAATTAAAAGGCTAGGAACAGTTTTATTTCCAGATTGTACAAGATATAAAAAGTAGGTAAGTTAAAGTCAATTCTGTCCTCTTATTTATAAAATACAACTAAATTGATTGATAACGTTTGCAATTTTTTTTTTTCAAATGTTCATAGCAATTGATATCCTTTCCGAATAAGGGTTACCTTTTAACTTCGATTACAGTGCCGTAAAAGACGATGCTTTAGAATTTTAAATTTTTTTAAAAATTCATTACTTTAATTGTATATGTTGATTGATCACAGTTCTGCTTATTATTTGTTATAAAAGTAAACATTGACCGTTTAATAATTGCAAAATTGAAATTGAATTTCTTTACTTCAGAATTTCGATTTCAAATTGTCATTTTATATTCATTACTTTAATAACATACTTTGAATGAGCACATATTACGCAAAATTAATTTTATAAATAAATATAACTTATTAAAAGATAAATACAACTTACTTACCTTTTAATAATAGTAAATATCTCTATCATAAAATTATGCATGATAATGAGTTATGATAAAATAATAAAAAAAACAGCACTCTTAATTTTAAGCCTTTAACTCTGATTAATATCAAAGCAGAACATTAGAAAAATGATAGATAAATAATGCTGCAAATACTGTTGAATAAAAGACAAATAATTTACAAGTGTCGAATAAGAATCAATAATTTTTATGCTAAACATATCTTTATCTTATTTGTTTTATAGTGATCATATCAAGAGATTTTTTTATTCAATGAGAGAATGCACAAAATGACTAGACAACAATTATCTTTCAAGAGATGTAAAGAAATAACTAAATTTGTTAAAAAAAATTTAAATAAATAGGTGCTTCTTTTAAATATAATTAGTCCCTAATTTAAATATTATTCAATGACGAATAATGAAAAGAAGACATTACAAAATAGTCCTACGTATGCTATTTAGTAAAGCTTAAAACGCGTGAAGAAAACCTACAAAACGTGTAAATCCATTTCTCCACAGTCATTTGAACAAGAAAATTGATCAGTCTAACTGATGATTCCTTCAAAAATATTCATAACAGAGGGCATAAAGAAAGAAAGCCTGCTAACCAGATATTTTCTCCTAAAAATAGGTCTCGTTAATCTGGCAGAAAGCCAGCATAACTCAGAATGAGTTAGAATTTTACTTTTCTGAAATCATTTGTTTTCCGATACAAAACCCACCAAAGGCCACTCACGAAATTTGTTTCCGTTGCTTTCAAAGAATATTTTTACTCTCTTAAAATGAATCAGCTATCGATTAAAAATCATTTTGCGCTTGGTATGTTAAAGAAAAGCGAAAAAGAAAACTTTAGTTTTTGTTATCAGATGAATTACCGCATGCTAAACTGTTTTTTAAATCAATAAAGTAAAAGGTGGGAATTTATAGATCAATAGAAATGTTTCTGATGTGAGATTACAAAAACTGGCGCTAATAAGAATTTAAAAAAAATTTTCCTCGTTATTAACAATATGGCGGAAAAGGTATAATTAATTAAGCGCCCAACTAACCTGTTCCCTGTTGGGAATTTTCGACGAGAATGGTTCAAGTTTTATCCTTTAAAAATCATTCACAAATAGGTAGTTAAATTAGTCCTTACAAGATATTTCAAATTAATTCCTAGCATGTTATAATTAATAGGGTAGTGTTAATGATTTTAACTTTTAATGAATTTTAGAAGATCGATCAAGTGTCGGAGGCTAGCCCAGGTATCCTCGAAATTGCATCTTTAATTTGTCAGCATAGTATTTCTTTTTAACATTTCCTCAGAAAAAAAAAAAGTTTTTGGGGAAAAAATTACAGTAACCAAGAAATTTCTTCTAAGGTGATGAAATAATAAATTCGTTGTTTCAAAAAAATTTCATTGTTGTGAAAGAACATATCATGGGTTCACCAATTTAAAAGTCACGTTCGAATTTGAGCTCACACTTTACTTTTATTTTACTTAACTTTTTTTTTTAAATAATTATTGTATCATCGAGCTTGAACTATCGATTTATACATTGGATGTTTGGTCTTAAGTATAGACTACGTTATACAAATTTTTTTCAAACAAAGTTTATAGATTTCTTAAAAACTTAAGACTTCAGATTAAAAGAATATGTTGAATAACATGATTAGAAACTGTATTGCTAAATTAAAATTCAAACATTACATTAAAGTTAGAAAAATGATAAAAAATACAAAACAAGTAGCCTTTTAATAATTTTAAGTTCCAGATTTGAGTAATTATTATTAAGAGATGTATTGTTAATCGCATTTTTCTTGAATTTTACCTGTACGACTGTTGAAGTTTATCTTTAGTCTTCGTGAACTTTGATCCAAAAAATTAAACGTTACTGAAATAGAATTTTTTTTTTTTAAATTCAAATAGCTTTAATATATCAGCTTGTAACTATATTCCTATAACTTCCTATTTCTTTCGTCTTTTTTTAATTTTATTTACTTATTTTTGTTGATAAAAAGCAAACCGTTAGATTACCGTAGGTAGGTTGTGTATCGATCATAAATCACATTTGAAATGTGATAAACGATGGCAATATTCATGACAAAAAAAATCACTTTCTCCGATTAATTCCTCCAATTAAACTTTCGCCTTCTTTTCTTGCCTGTTTTGGACGTTGCATGAGATGAATAATCCGGTGAAGGGATTCATAATTTTTTAGTTCAACTAGGTTTTTAAACATGGCTTGAAGGGAAGAACAAATTTATTTCGAATCAAACAGTTAGAGGGCATCGCCATTTATCATCAAAATATTACCGCCATCTTTAAATAACAATTTAGATTACTCCAAAAAACATCAACAAAAAAAAAAACATTTATTACTAAATGATACTGAATACGTGATTAAAATTTCATCAGTTGATATTTCGTGGCTATTGCTAAAATTCCAACAAAAAAAATAATAATAATAATCAGCAGAATAAATAAAATTCTATATTAAGGCCCCTTCAACGGAATGACATCAAGAACTTTTCTCTTAAGAACAAAATTTAGTAGGAAAACTGATTTTATTATTTTAACGTTTTGCTTATTCCGAGAAACAATGTTTAGTAAGAGAGAAAAATCAGTACCGAGAGAAACATTTGAAGAAAAAAAGAATGAGCATTACAACAGTGTTTAAATTTCTGTCAACTTGGGAATTTATTCTTCTTTTAAGCATTCAACTTCATCTATCGAAAAACAAGATACTTATACTGCATTAATTCCTAAAAAATTAATGTATTGCAAAAGATTAAATATTTTCTAGTAAAGACACAAAACAAAAAGTGGCTCTTTGACTTACGACTCCAATTAAAGTAGAAGTGATTAATAAGAAAAATTTTAAACCAAATTTGCAGTGGATAATATTTAGATAATAATTGCATTTCTTAGTGGAGAAAAATTAAATTTTCGCCATCAAGGGTGAAAACGCTGCTGTAACGCCATTTTAGGTGTAAAATATGAAGTGTTTAGATCATGAGATTTTTCCTACATGTCAGTAAAGTTTAAAGCTTTTAGGGGTTTGAGAGACCGACAAAAAACTACAAACGGTAAATAGTGTTTTAAACGCCATATGTCAAAATACGTAGCAATAAATTTGTAACTATTATTTCGGTTACGATATGTAATAACTGAAAAAATTTCGTTCGCCTAAATTAAATATTTATGGAGATATGGACATTCTTATAAAAAACTAATTTTTTTTGTCGTACGTTTTTATGATATAACTTTAAAAATATTCAATAAGATTTAACAAAATTTTTAGAGCAATTTAAAATTAATTACAAACTTTTTCTTCAAAATTTGAAGAAAAAAAAATCTATTGAAAACTGTGCAATATATAAGAAATGAAAGTAGTTCTTTTACACTGCGCATGTGCGGAAAAATTTTAACATTTTCTTTTCATAATTTTGTAGTGAATCATATCGGGCAACTAATGAAAAAAATTCGATTTGAATATTCTAAAAATTTAAAAAGTTGAAAGCAATTTTCCTTTTTTTTTTTGTACTTTTTAAAAGAAAGATCAAATGATAAGGGTTTTTCTACAAATATTATTTTGTATCAAAAGACAAAATTAAATAACAAATTATAAAACCTTGCAATAAACGTTCATAACTCCACAAAATTCTGAGCAATTATTGCAAACAATAACCAAAATAATTGTTACAAGTTAAAAATTTATTGCTACATTTTTTGACACAGGTTTTGAAAAACACTATTTTCTATTTGTAATTTATTGTCGGTCCCACAAACCTTGATAAGTTTTGATATGAATGAGAAATTGCATGATCTACACACTTCTAAATTTACAAACTGATTCTCTAAGCATTTTTTGAGAAAGATCAAAAAATGTGTTAATTTAGAAGTTTTTCTATCATTTTGTTTAACTTTTAACTCCTGTATATAAACATAGATTATAAAGTGTTCCCCAGTCTGAAGATGATTCAATATCTCATTAAAATTAGTACTTGGGTCCAATATCTGTTTAATAAAATAATTAAAAAAGAATTTCAAGAACTTTAAAAAAATATTTAAAAAAATGTATTTGCTAATATTGTATAAGACAAGTTTGCAGGGTAGCCTACAAATCATACATTTAAAAAAATCCTGTAAATAAGAAAATTAGTGAATGTTCTCTAGCACAAAATAACTCGGAAATGCTGAAAATTACAAATTCGGGAGAATGCATAAGAAGCTTTATATATTTTTATACAATTAATGGATAGTCTTTCAGGTACAACTTTTCCAATTTTAAAATTGTAAATAAACCTAGTCCTAATATAATCAAGTGAAATAATGGAAGCAGAAAACTGAAAAGGTTTTGCCATCATTAATTTTCTTAAATTAATTTTCTTTAATTTTCTTCTCTTCCTTGGATAATGAAACATAAATGTCAAATATTAAATTTAGTATTAAGTATTCATAAAGATAAAATTAAAACTAAAAAAATTAAGAAATAATTTAAAATTAATTTGTTATTAAGAATTCTTAAAGTCAAAGGTGGGATTTAATAAAAAGAAAAAAGTATTCACATTTAATACGGAACAAATCTCTATTATTAATTTAAAAAAATAAAGAAAGAGAAGTACATAATGGAACAAATTTTATTTATAAATAATAAAAAAAAAGGAGGAAAGGTCAATTTCATTTCTAAAATAAATCTACAATATAATCAATATAACCTCAGAATTTGCATATTTTTCTTATTTGGTACTTATTGGAATCAAGTTATATATTTCATAATGACTGGTAACATTAAAAATGCTTTGCAAAGCTGACACTCAATTTTGCAGTTGTATATTCTGTAATTTAAAAAAAATGAATGGAGGAAATGATATGATTGTGATATTAACATATAGAGGATATCTAAGAAATACTTTATGTAATATACTAATTATCTATTCTTATTAAAAGTGAAATATGATTCTGTGCCTATATAGTATTTTTAAATTATGATAATATTAATAAAATTTTCTAGTACATATTTTACACTATATAAACAAATATATATATTTTTTAAAAATTTTATTATAAAACATACTTAGAAATAAATTTTACAGAAAAAACTAAAAATAGCAGCTTTTATTTTTTTCATAAGAAGCATCCATGCATAATCTTATTATTTACTAATAAAAAAGAAAAAGAAATTACTCTAAACTGTGAATTTCAATTACATGCCTCGACTACAAATCATGTTATAACTGACTGGGATTAGGCAACAGCATGAAAATTTTTTCGATACGTAATAATACAATTATGTCTAAATGTTAATTAACAATGTATCTAACATTCACAAAAATTGTTAACTAATTGAATGAGACTTAGTTTAAAGCAAACTTATACTTAGAAAGTGACAAATGCAGTAAAGCCTCAGTCGCATTTCCTCAATTTTTTTACATTAATTATGAAATCATCAAGTAATTATTTCTGTTCTAATAAAGTTTCGACAATTATTTATGTAGCTAAATACTAGAACACATTTCAAACAGGAGTAACTTGTTAGGAAGTAAAGAGAACCACACATAATTGTATAATAAACTTTAAGCGTTGTTCAGCATTAGCGAGTATTGTTTTAGAATTGTTTCAAAAAAATATGTGTAAATATAAAATAAGCAATAAAAATTATTTTAGTTTACTTCTGTAAAAAAAAGAAAAATTAATAATTTATAGAGAATAAAACAATTTAACTTACAAGGAACTATTTTCAATACAGGATTAAAGCAATTAAAGTGCTTTAACTTTTTTTGGTTTCATCATTAATACAATAAGGTACACAGGAATATTTTCAGACCTCTAGAAACCTGTTTAAAGGCAATTATATAAAATAATTCTATGCCCTTTTATTTTTAATAAAATTTTAAGACAATGCATAATATCCCCCTCTGTAGATAATCAATACCAAAATACCACATAAAACCAAAAGTGTGTTTTGTTCATCTAAAGAATCAGTGGAAAATGTAAAATTTTTGCTTGCTGATGAAAAAGAGTAAAAAAAAAAAGGGGGGGGGGAATATTTCAACTGGTAACATACACTTTCAGGAGAGAAATTGTCATAAATGTATCACTTTACAATGTTAATATGTTAACAAATGAAAGCTTTTCGAAAATGAATAATTTATACATATCATAGCTTATATGATTTTTTTAAAATTTATTTTTATTTAAATATTATAAATTGAAAGCATACAAATTAACAGACTTCTAATTAATAGAACTGTGATAAGAATTGTAAAACAGATTAAGTTAAAGTAATAAAGGAAAATAATCAATGATAAAGCTAAGCATATTATTTTCCTCATCTAAAGCTCATTTTAAATATAGCCCAACCACCAAGAAACAACAACAAATAAGCAAAATATTTTTTTTTTCTAAAATAAATATTCCTATCGTTTGCAAGACTAACGCAATCTAAACAAACAACTCGCTAAACAAAAGGGGGAAAACATGATTACCCCACGTTTTGACCACCATAAATTGTTACACAAAAGAGGGATAAATTAATACTTGTTGAATCATCGTACTCTGAAAAATAATGTTTCAGTAAAAATTTTAGTGGATTCAATAATTCGTAAACAACACAGGTGAATAACAAATTTTAAGGCGAACACTTATAATTTGAATAAAATGTCTATTGTTGAAAGTACTATCGGCATTTCTACTTCTGGAGTTACAGTCAAGTTGAAATATTAAGAAGTTAAAAAGCTATTCCTTACCTGTAGAAAATAACACTAAAAATGATATTAATCCAAAGGAGAAATGCATTTTTCTATGAGGCTAAAAATTCATAAGTTAACACAAAATAACAAACATATTTAAATCAACAAATTTTTCGCTTTATTTGTTTACATCGTTAAGACGTCATCTTCATATGGCATAATCCCTTGGCCAACTTACTTGACTGCTTTTCTTCGAACTAGCAGAGGGAAAAGAGGGAATTTGAAGTTTCGGTATTATAAAGAAATGTTAAAAAGATTTCACGCATGCTGCCATCTAGTGTAAAAGAACTTAATCTTAAAATTCTGCTTTACCCTCCTTCCTCATAGTCTCGTATTAGGTTTAAGTCTGAGACCGATGATTTTTCAATTTCATTTTACGCATTTTAATTTAATTTTTTAGTAATATTATAACTGTAACATTTAAAAGTTTGCGTGAATTTTATAGAAAAAAATTCATAAAATAGGATTCGGCTATTCAATTTTTCGTATGAGATAGATAATATCTTTTTTCTTAAGACTTGCAAGAAAATTATTCTTTAACTTTTTAAAAAAAATTTGCGGTGATTTAAATGAATTTTTAAAGCGAATAAATATTTTTTAATAATTTGAGGGTATTTTTTAGAAAATATACGTATGGATGGAAGGATGACGCTATCGATTGAAACGAGAGTGTTTTTCATTCGCATCACGTGTTTAATTTGCCGGAATGGGGAACAATAGTTTTGAGTAACATTTTTACGAATACTACTATTATTTTCTTATAGTAGTATTCGTAGTATTTTCTTATTTGTTTTTTAGTTAAAGGATGAGTGAAAATCCGAAATTTAAAATAATATACTTGTTAAAAATAAATTCAGTAAAGATTGCAAAAATTTAGAGGAAGAAAAAAAAAAACTTTTGCAACTTATTTCTTTCAAATTTTGAAATTAGACCTTTAAAATAAGCGACAGATACGGATGTAAAAATTTTCTATGGTTTTATTCAAAGCTTTTATTCGATAATTAGTAAATTAAATCATAAAATGTAAGAAAATAATTGGGAAAGTCAGTATTTCATGCTATTTTCTTCATCATATTGTAAATAGGCAAAATGTTTTTTTTTCTTTCCTTTTTTTGTTGTTGATTATAGCGTAGTTAATTTCTGAGTAATGATAAGGGCCTGATCTGAAAATACCAGGGTAGAAGGCCAACCGCTGGAGGACCCCTCCATACCTTATGATAAATCAGGCCCGCCTTATAACAATGCGTTATAAATGCACATAAAAAAAATAACAATGGTTAACTTTCAAATAGCTACATTTTGCTCGTTTCTACATTACTTATAAAGTTTTCTACATTACTTATAAAGTTTTGCTATCATACTAAGCAAAATATGTTTCTATAAGTACATTCCATCAAAATAAAAATTAGTTGTGCTCAATATCATTTTGCATAATGCTGTTGCTCCGGGACAACTTCACTTCTGATAGTCAAAAAACACCATGCAATGTTCTCTAGTAGTCATCCCTTTCAGTGTGCCGTAAAAATGTATTTTCACAGTACCTACAGTTGGTATCTTGGTACCAATATTAGTATATTTAGTATTTTTTTAGATCATGAATTAACCAGTAAGAATTACCAGAGTCAGTAGTACCTATTACTAACATTAATTTATCATCATTGGTGTCAATAAATAATTAAGTGATTCTTTATGATTTTCCTATATGAATTAGTACATTTTTACCAAGCTTTTTTTGTATAAAACTTTTTTTTTTAAATTTTTATTTGTTCCAATTACTAAATTATTTAAGCATTACTGGCGACAAAAACAATATGTCAATTTTTTATATACGAATAAGCAACTTTTTTTCCATCAATTTACAAAACTAAAAATATATGTATATATATATATATCAGTATTACTTTTGTTAATCACCAAAAATAATAAGGAGTAATTTTCGAATATAATTATTAACGACACTAATAATTTAATAATCATTTTTGGCGATCGAAGTATGATCGAAGATCTTATTTCGAAGCAGTAAAAAATTGCCTAACTAATATTGACGCAAGTGATTCTTTATTAAATGTGGTATTAAATACTACGTTTCTAGTATTGCAGTTTCAAGTACTGTGATAATAAGAACTTATTATATCAAAACAGGCGTTTAATGTTGATAATGTGGCAATAAGTTTTTTACCATCTGCTGAAATTGATAAAGTACCCTAATATCACCAAACTACACATTCATGGCACCTACTGCGCAACCTTTATATTTTTATTATTTAGTGTTTTTTTTTAAATATTTTTTTATGCGACTTCATACCTTTAGATTTATCATAATAGGAGTTAGAAGTTTAACTCATCAAAATAAATATTAACTATTCATATAGCGTATCATTTAAAATGCGATATCCAGAATAATGCCCATGGCTTAATAGAAAACTTGATATAGTACTTGCTTTTGCTGAGTTTCCATTATTTAAGTTTATTAAAACATGCTTTTTGAACGAGTAAGCATTAATATAAGAAACAGATAGTTTCTTAAACCTTTTAAAATATGAATTTGGGGATGAAATTATTAATGTTGATTTTATTTGTTATAATTTACCGTAGGAAACCAAAGATAAAAAATTCATAAAAACGTGGGATAAAACTAAATTATAATTTTTTATTAGAGCCGTAAGCTAGCAAATTACGCATGCAATATATATATATATATATATATATATATATATATATATATATATATATATATATATACAACAAAATAAATAAATAACAAAAAAAAAACACGAAGAAAATTAAGAAAAACAATAAGAATACACTATAATATTTCCATGTGCAAATCCATTTCAGGCAAATCCGTGGCTAAAATTATGTGCAAAACAGGCAATTCATGTTTCTTCTTTCTATTTTATATTTTTTTCTTAAATAAATATTTATTTTCTAAAATTATTTATGGTCAACTTCTTAAAATTATCCAGTATAATATTACCTTGCGCACATCCATTTCGGGCCCATCCTTGGTAACTAACAAATCAAACACATTTCAGCAATACAGTAAGAACAGCACTTTAAAACAAAACTCCTCTAGTTACGCTCATTTGCGCTTTTGTTTTCATACTATGCAATCTGGCAATCTTGTTACGAAAATATTTTTTAAATCATTCTTGAAAAATTTCCCGTTCATGTAAGTACATTTGAATTCGCTACTCGCTTTATAGTTTTTGGTTTATTGTTTTTTATTTTATTTTATTTTCTGTATTTACGTGTTATTTTTACGTATTGTGTTCTACTTTATTTGTTGTAATTTTTGTAAAAAAAGATTTTTGAGTGCTCCTCACATTATTGTATTAATATATTTTGCTTTGGCTATATTGATACACAAAAAGCACTCTTTTTTGCGGATATAATCGGGCAGGCTGATGAAAAGATTATATCTTTTATTTTCCGGATTTTAAAAAAAATTTGATTCATGAAGTTACTAAATTTTTGGAAGCAATATTCGTTATTAGATTGCGGTATATGGAATAT
The DNA here is from genome assembly GCF_982258835.1 of Parasteatoda tepidariorum. Taxonomy (NCBI): domain Eukaryota; kingdom Metazoa; phylum Arthropoda; class Arachnida; order Araneae; family Theridiidae; genus Parasteatoda; species Parasteatoda tepidariorum. The sequence goes on along the minus strand of NC_141756.1, from coordinate 63,897,285 downwards.
CACCAGCATGATCAAAGGTAAAATTGTCTACGTTATCACGATCTTGGAGAAAGATCATACAGCTTAATGAACAATCCTCTTCAGATGTTCAAGAAAAATATGATAACAGTATTCTCGAACAAGCAAAAGAAATCTGAGGTTTCGAAATTCTTGAAGAAGAAAATTTAGAAGATTGGTTTCAAAGTGATGCATATGAGCCTGGCTTCCAGTATTTGACTGATGAAGGCATCGTTATGTTGTTTAATCAAATAGTGATGATAGTAACTGATGCAGAAGATGTAGTAAATGAATGAAATACAATTTCTCATTCTGCTGCTCTGTGGAAACTTTATTAGATTATATGGGAGGATTTGATTACGGTGACATTACTGCGGTTCGTAAAATATGTGTATCGATGTATGGCGAAGACGCATTACACATTTTTTAATAAGGAAAATTCCTAGTTTGATGTTATGCATGCAAATGTCAGTAATTTTTATATTTTTTGTACTGATATTGAATTTTTCCTTAATGAAAGGAGTTTTCGGATTATCCGTGTTTTTCGATTGTCCGTGAGACCTGTTCCGGTGATTAACCCGGATAATCGGGAGTGCATTGTATATATATATATATATATATATATATATATATATATATCGAGAGATTGCGTAGAATTAGCTCTTGTAGCGTGAAACCGTTAGCAGGCTTATTGAAAAATCTTATGCAACAGAAAAAAAGTTGTTCCCTAATGCAATTTACGTCGTTTAAGAGTTACTCTAAAGACAGATGACAGATGATAAAGACTTAGAAACTTATTAGCGGAAGGGAGATAACAGTTAATTGTTTATTTTTTCATAAGTTACAATGTTTTATGATTCCTAATATAATGGTATTTTGTTATATATATTAACTAATAGTTAATCTCCGTTAGATCCTTTGACTGAAGTCTGACTCGCCGAAAACATTGCGTACGGTTGGAGCTTGGGAATGAGAGTGGGGGGGGGGGCTGCAAGGCCCAACATAAACCTATAATTTCTTCATCCTCAAATAGAGTCTTCACTTCTTTAATAAGCAGAACTGATACTGTGGGTTTTTTTTCTGATTTTATCTTTTCATTAAAGCAGATTTCTCTTAATTCTTGAAGCACATCAGGATAAATTTTCTGAATGATCAAAAGAACATTTGGTATAGATTGTTGAGTGGTGGTGTAGAGTTCTTAGCACATTGACAGGGAAAATGCAGGCCAGCACACTTCGAACATATGGGATCATGGGTACAATTTCGCTGAACATGACCATTCGTCGTTGGCATTTGTAACACTGAGAATATATAAAATTACGAGGGCAATTTTTTTGTGATATTATTAAAATTCATTAAAAAGCTGTCAGCCGTACCTTGGGGATGATTAGTTTGAGGATTAAAATTTATAGAAATTATATTTCTAAATCGAAACTTGCAGCAGCTTTGACCACGGAGAACTGGGCACTAATTTATTGTATTTGATTTGATACACGAAAAAGAAAATTTTGGGTTAATAGTTGGCTCCAACTGGCCGTTTTAAAACAGACCAAAACAGCTGTCAGGTTTTCCCGATTATTAAAGGCGTTTTTGATTGCATGGCTGAAAACTGTGACTTGGTCAACAATAGAACCTTCAACAAGAAACCCTACTAGATGCTCTCAGATTAACTCGGAATTCTCTCGGAAGCCCTGTTCTAGTTTTTGGACACGGTACCACGAAATTTGCGTATCTTCCTATACGCTCCTGTAATTATACCGTCCTCACTTCAATATGTATCGCACTTTCCAGGGGACTTTTTAAATTTGAGCTTCTTTAATTACGGCTATAATTTAAATTCACTGCAGGGAGCTGGAAAAAAAAACACTGCCTAAAACTCGCTCATTCTTAAAAGACCAAAAGTGAGTACCGTCATGTGAGGCTACTTTGTGCAGCGGGGGCTACTTTGTGCAAATTCGAATTTGGCAGTTTTCAAATCCTGCTATTCAGTATTATGTTTTTTTCACGTTAAAAATGTGTGGAATTTGAAGATAGAAGTCTCCTCTATTACTACAAACATTTTCTCGAAATTTAAAACAATCTCAGAGTGTGTTTTGTTTATCCAATGTCAAAAATTTTCTGAGAACGCCGGACGTCGAAAAGTGTGCGTGAAAACTTTAGCTGTGAAATGCAAAGACGTTGATAAAACAATTGTCGTAAGTGCGAAAGTCTTTATTTATATATTAATAAACAATTATATCATGTTAGCGTTAAAAAAAAATTGAAAATTAATAACAAATAAACGGAAAATGAAAAAAAAAATGCACTGTGGGGCTACTTTGTGCAAAGTGTCATTCGTTTTTTTTTTCGACAGAAAAATGGTCAGACGTTATAAAAAAATACCTGGAACGAGAAACCACCGTGATTACACTTTAGAAAAGCTGCAACAATGTTTGCAAGCAGTTGCTGGTGGTATGTCGATTGCAGAAGCTTCTCGGAAGTACAAAATCCACAGAAATACTATCTCTAATAAAATTCACAAAAAACACCTTAAACGTGCAGGTAAACTATTATTTTTCCTCTACAAAGATTTTTCTAGTGAATTAATCAAACGATTTAACACATAAAAATATATTTTATAGGACATCAGGTGATTTTGACAGAAACTGAAGAGCAAGTTCTGCCATGTTCATTCAAGCATGTTAAGTTCAAATTTATCATTATTATAAATGTTAATGAATATGTAGTAATTAATATTTTGGAAATTTCATCCATTTAAATGTTCAAAAATGTATATGGTTTCCTTTTGTCTAAACTCAAATGTTTTGAAATAAACATTCTTTTTAAGAAAAAATTCTTAATAAAAAATGTTTTTTTAACGCTGAAAATTATTTTCAAACTAATATCTTTACATATCTCGATGTTTTTGTTATTAAAAATGTCAACAATTACCTTTTTTAACAATTTAATATCAATATTTTACTAAAAACATGATTATTAAACTGAATTCCTATCCTGCTTCGTGAGAGATTTTAACAGTAACATTTCAATACAGCAATAAACTGATTAAAATATCTCAGAAGAGGAAAAAAAACTGATGAAGTTTAGAGTTATAGATCTCTTAGCCGTCGAAACGTTTCCGGGGTACACCACGAGGAGGTGGATCTATAATCGTACCCCTTGTTTTTTTTTTTTTTTTTTTTTTTTTTTTTTTTTTTTTTAAGTTCGTTCTTAAATTTTGTTACTGGTATAATTTTAAAGAAATTTTTTTTTTTTTTTTTTTTTTTATAGAATAAATTTTTTTTATTGTATTACCATTAATGTAGTTTTTTATGATTTAAGTTCTCTCAGTTTTTTTTGTTGCAAAAATATCTATCTATTTGATTCATACAAGTCGATTGCTTTCTCTGACGTGGACAAAGTAGGGATTATGAAGGAGATCTGAACTAGTTTCTTTCTCATCTGAAATGTGGTTTTCTCTTTTATCATTCAAGTTGATCTCACAATCTTTATCATCCTTTCAGAAAAATAATTTTGCATTCATTTCGATTCATACAAATTTATTTCCTTCCGTGACATGAAATAGGTTTTACGAAGAAGAGCAAAAATTTTTTCTCTCTCTCTCTTTTTTTTTTATCTTAAATTGCTTTCAAAATTTTTTTTTAAGTACAATTTTTTTTTTTTTTTTTTTTTTTTTTTGCAATATAGCTTTTTTTCTTCATTTTCCTTTACGTATCTCATAATTTTGATCATCCTGACCGCAACAACTTTACATACATTTCGATTCATTCAAGTCTATTTTTTCCCGCAACAGGAACAAAATAGATTTTTGAAGGAGGACCAAAACCCTTTCTTTTTTCTTTTCACATCTGTAATGCAATCTCCTCCTTTACCATTCAAATTGGTCCCCTTCCTGAAAAAAATTAATTTTTTTATAATTAAAGTAATATCTGCACCTAGTCATTTTGATGAATCACTAAATCATATCAAAATAGAATGCTACTTTTGAAATCAAAAAACTTTTATTAATTGATTATTGCAGGATTAAGTGTCCGAAAATGAACAACGTAAAGTTTCTTTGATATTTAAATAAGTCTTTATAATTTATAATATAAATGGTATTTATGAACTTAGAAATATTAGATATATTGCTTTTGATGTAATAGTTGAGTATACTAATATGAAAGTAAGATACTTCATAGATGAAGAATAGTTATGTATACCAATTTTGTTTTCAAAAAAAGTAGATTTCTAATTAGGAAGTGTAAGAAGGTAAACCCGTTGTGATTTTAAACTTTCATTTAGCAAAGAGTGTTTTTTAATTCATGAGACTTTTAAATTTAAATCAAATGCTTTTAAATTTAATTAAAAAATAACGAAATTACTTTCAGTTCAAAATATTTGCAACCAACTTGTGGAAGTTAAATACTTATTATTCTAGGAGAAAATTTTTTCATACAGCAGTTGTTGGAGAAAATTTTCTTAACTAACAAAAGGAAGAATTTTTGTGTGCGCCTGTGTGTCTCTCTTCTAAATTAAGAGTGTTAAATTTCTAAAATTTGAGCAGTGGGTGCAAGGTTCAACTTTAGACTTAAATCCTCAAAACTTATCAAAAGGTTTATCTAATTCTATTTAGTAGAGAAATTTAAAGATGAATTCTTCGAATAGATTTACCATTAGGAACTGTTACAACTGCAAACGCTTTGTCGTTTAAACTGTTTAAAAAGTTATATCATCGATGTTCGCTTGAATACAGCTCTGTATAATATGTGAGGATGTGTTTTTTTATATTGCTTTAACGTGTATCTCAGTAAAAGTTTTCGAACAATTTACATGATTTTGACAAGACGGCAACTCCTCTATCTTTAGTTATTAGAAAGATGAACAAAAAAAATTATTGTTAGAGTGATATATAATTACGAAATCATAATTTGTATCGTTAAATAAAGAACACTTTTTTATTAAAAGAATATTTACTAATTTATGTTTATCATATGAATTCATTTTTTAAATATTTACAAGAAGGTCATACGCATTAACAGGGAAACAATTTGAATCTACAAGCAATAAGATATGGTTATTTTAAATAAAAGTACTTGTATATCTTATAATTATAATTATATATCTTATAATTATTGTATATCTAATAATTATGAGTTTTTTTTTGACACATTTAAAACAAAAAAAAATTTTTTTTTTAATATTGACTATGAAGTCAAGAAAGTACTAGTTTTTTTTTATTAAAAAAATATTTTACAATCTATTTTAAACATAAAAATTCGCTTCATGAATATATATGAGAATGTTATGAGTATTATCAGAAAAATAATTCAAAACTGAATGTGATAAGATATAATTATTTATAATTTTTAAAAATATTGGTATATTTCATAATTAAACGATATTTTTTTGACACATTTAAAGCAAAAAAAATGTATTTTTTTTTAATATTGGCTATGAATTCAAGAAAGTACTATGTCGCTGTTGGAGCTTTGAAATCATAATTCTTTTTATTCAATTATTTAATTTCTGTGTTTTTTATATTTATATTTAGAAATATATATTTTACAGCTGCACAAAACGGCCTAATATGGTACTTTTAATTAAAGTTTTATTCATGGGCCATGAATAATTGAATTTACCTGCAGGACACATATTGTTCAATTTCTCAATGATGTTATTCAAAAAAGTGAAAAAAAGAGTAAATATTGAAAGCGCTCTGATTAATCAAAAGTACTTGAAATAGCTGGAAAAAGCATTAAAACTAAAGATTGCTAAGAAAAATCAAATTAAATGCAGATTACCATACCTGTTCTTTTGAAATTCCTCAACTCCATGTTTCTCATCAGAAACATTTTCAACAATTCCGGGGTCTCCAGAACCTCCGAAATCATACGTCGCTCTAAAATTATAAACGAACATAATGGATTTTAATATAGTTTTCAATGCATAAATTTAAGAAATATAATAGATTCTCATTATTTTTTTCAATTATAAAGTGCTTAGTTATTTTGAAACGAAAGAGTTAACTTTAAGCGTATTCAGAAATTCATCAATGGTTTTTTTTAGGGAATAATATTTTGGTTTCAAGATATCTGTGGGTTAAGTTTTAATTTGTGTGTGAGTAATCAGCGCAAGTTTATAAAAAAAATTTTTTAAATAAATCGTGAAAATTGAATCTTTTAAAATATTTCAGCCTGAAATTCTTAACTGAAAATATGTAAATACTCTAAAAATACCAAATTTTTTTAATACTAAGAATAGTGTTATTTTAAATTCGAGAATATGTTTTGAAAATAGATCCGCGATGGCTCAGAAGATACAGCGTTCGCCTTCCAATGCGGGGAACCGGGATCGAATCCCAGTCGATGCAAATTCCGCATCCGGCTTGCACTGACCACAGTGCTGGCATGAAATATCCTCAGTGGTAGACGGATCATAGAGTCCCTTTGACGTCAGGCTAACCGTGGGAGGTTCTCGTGGTCTTCCTCTCCATGTAACGCAAATGCGGATTAGCTCCTTCAAAAAGTCCTCGAAGAAGGCAAATTTCTCCAAGGAATTTCCTTGTCTTCTGGATTGGGCTCAAAATTACAAGGCTACGGAGTTGAACATTAGTAGTCGTAAAATTGGGTTGGCGGTAAAGCGACAGTTATAAAATTATTAAGTGAAAAATGTTTTAACAATTTTTAATCTTTTAAAACATTATTAAAATGAAATTTAGTTTGATTGGCAATTGGTGTAAGAACTTCTGAACCATCATTATTGAAAATTAATTTTTAAGCAAATAAAAAAAACGTGATTGAAATCTAAAGAATCACTACTGATAAAAAGGAGACTAAAATATTGAAACAGCTGATAAAGCTTAGTGGTGTTTTTAATAATTGTGTTTTAATATTGTGTGTTTAAATAATTGTGTTTTGAAAATTATTTTTAAGCAAATAAAAAAAAAACGTGATTGAAGTCTAAAGAATCACTATTGATGAAAAGGAGACTAAAATATTGAAATAACTTTAAATGCCTGATAAAGCTTAGTGGTGTTATTAATAATTGTGTTTTTTCTTCCCGTAATCTAAAATGTTTCGATGCTTTCTGATTCACCTTCCTCTTCAGTAATTGGTTAGATTTCAAGAACTTGTTGCATCTCATCGTTGCTGAAACTCATAATCCCTAATGAGTATACTTTTTCAATCTACCCTGTGGATATGGATTTCAAAAATGTATACTAAGGGCCATCATTACGGAACACCTTGTAAGTTTATTGGCAATTTTGAAGTCCTTGAAATCCTTTGAAATGTCATTATTTATTCATCACCTTTGCTTACATAAATTTTCTTTCAGCATTTATCCTTGAGATTTTTTTTAATATTTATCTACATAAAAAGAAATATGGTATGACGAAAATACTAAATTAAATAAAAATGCAATGAGTTGTTTCTCAACACCCACTTAATTTTCTAAAAGGAACGGCAGAATGAAATTCAGATACTATTTAATTTAGTTTTGTTTCTGCCAAATTTTGATTGAAAATATTGGTATTCAACATAATGTGGAAATTACAAAACTCAACATATTATTCAGTCTTAATAAACAGAAAAAAATATAGTCACCAAGTTTTAGTTAAGATTCTAGCTTAACAAACTACATAATAAGGCTTAGGTATCGCATTACTCACCAAATTTATTTATTTTTGTAAAATTTTTTATTATTAAGCAGAACTCATAACTATATGAATTAAATCATAACTTATATGAATAAAAAATACATTTCATGTCCTAGACGGGATTTATAACCCAATAACTCACCTATAAAATAGAAAGTCTATTACTTAATGATATCATAATTAATTAGATTTATATTTATTCAAATTACAGTAGATTGAAGCTCATGAGATAATTTATTAAAAAAAATTTTTTTCTTAAATATTTGTCTTTCTGAAAATTATAATATATTTTTTTGATATTTATATCCTTTAAAGCAATTAAAGTTTAAAAAGAGGAAAATAAAAATAAATTTTGAAGTATTCTTCTGTTGCCCCAAACGTAGAAAGGCATGGTCACAAAACATTTTTGCATATATACTAAAAAAAAAAATCAATCTGAATACAAATTATCATACCTTATATTTTCACCATTCTCTATAGTCAGATTTTGAGCAACGAAATCCCCAATACATTCAGATTCAACAAAGAATCCGTATTCATCACACTCAACAATCTGGTCACCACTAAAATTATAAAAGGTCATTTTTCAAGTATCAGCACGAATTATAATGCATAGATGAATACATTTTAAATTTTTAACTTTATCAAAAAATAGGGATATGTATTTAATATGAATTCTTGCAGTATTTAGTATTTTCTACCCTAAAAATGAAAAACTTATATAAACATATAGGGTGGAAAATGCCTCATGAAAATAGAATTCAGTCAAATAAAATAATATGTATGCTGGACTTTATAAAAGCTATGAAATCTGAATAATAAAATTTTGACTAATCACTAATATATAAAATTTTATCTTTGTTATTTAAAAATAAAGCTAGTGTTAACTCTTAAGAAATGGTTGAATTTGCTCTGAAATTATTCTTATGCTCTAACTTCTTCAAAGTTATACAAAGGTATTAGAATTTATAAGTGTTTCATACTTTCACAGCTTCAGATCATAATTAATAGATGATGATTGTAATCAATCGTCTATATAATTAATAAGATAAAGATTTTTTTATGTTAAACTTGACTATACAGTATCCTTTTTTATTGGTTTGTACATTTCTCGTTGGAACAGAAACTATTAAACATCTTACTTAATTATTAAATTAATTTTCGAAACTTTTAATTAATTAAGAATAAATGTTGAAGAATAAGATACCCATATGTCTTTGAAAATAATTAGGTAGATCACATGAGTTAATAGTTCTAATAATTTATTTTAATTATTAAATCATCTTTTTAGTTTTATTCGGAAAAATTACAAATTATAATTTGAGTAAAAAGAAAATAGGGGAGAGTCGGGTAGCCCCACTCACTTAAGGAGTATTGCTTATATTTCTGTATAATATTGAGTAATAATCAATATTTTTGTATGTTTCTATTGTTTTATCATCTAATTAAATAATGCAAGTAGAGTAAACCAAAAAAAGAATAGTTTAACTTAAAAAAATAGAAATTAAAAAAAACATGTTTTTCAGCTCTTTTCAAAGCTGAAAAACATGTTTTTGCTGGGTAGCTCCGCCCAGTTGCAAAAATTGTGTTTTTTGACTGTTTTTTCAGGTGTAAATGAAAGTGACCAATGTATTGACAATAGATAAACCTCATTTATCATTTTTATCACAAAATTATTTAATTTATTACATATTTATATACTTTTAGTGAATTCTATCATTTAATAACAATCATTTAATAACAATCATTTAATAACAATCATTTAATAACAATATTTGTTGTTAAAAATGCATATAACATTCAAATTTGAAGCAATAAAATAATAATCTTTGCAACCGTACATTTATCGACAAAATAAAATTGGGCGGTGATACCCGACATTCATGTGAGCGGGGCTACCCGAAATCCAATTTTTTTGTAAATTCGAACAATTTTTCACGTATTAACTTCTTTCTTTGAGCAAATTAAACTTAAGACTACATACTTTAATGCTGTATGTATAGAAAAAATTATTTTTTTAGTATGAAGTTTAATCGAAACATTCAAGCAATTTTTCTTAATTTCATTACTACTGTATTCAACATATTTTATTTTTATTATTATTACACCCTGCTAACAGCTGCATAAATACTTGAAACTTTGAAAATAATCTTTTTTTAATATAACAATTAATGTCCGATGGCCCATTGACTTGAAAAAATATTCTATAGATATGAAATTGACTGTGGGCGGGGCTACCCGACTCTCCCCTACATTTTATGAATTATTTGGGGACTCCTATAAGCCATACGCAGATTTCATTACTGGATCCGATAATTACTTGCAGATATTTTAAGATCTATTTAAAGTAGAATTATTTAAAATATTTGAGATTGTGTTAATATTTAAAAATATTTGTTTTTATTTTTGCTTTTGTGATGTATTTAAAAAAAGTCAAAATGTTAAACATTTATTTTGAAAAATAAATTACTTTTTAAAGAGCTTTACGTAATTCTTACACAGGCAAGTAATATTATTATTAAAGAAATTTAAAAATTCAGAGTAAACTCAATTTAAATCTAATTTTGCTTACCCGCTATATTCATCATTCTCATGCGCTGGAATTTCCTCAACATAACCTTCTTTGACATCAGACTCAACATAAAATCCATATTCATCATTGCCAACTAGGAAAACACTAAAATTATAATAGATCATTATTCACTATTTTGCCACTATTTGTAATAACCATATGCATTAATTTTAAGTTTTCTTATTTTCTCAAAAAACAATACTTTATTTTTTTTATTCAAAATGTGTAAAAGCTTGTTAACATTATTTAAAGATACAATGTTGAAGGTTGTCCTGGGCAAAACGCATATTTTTTTATCATACTACGGAAGTTTATTCTTGAAAGGTTGCTCTTTATGCAAAAAACTGGGATAAAACATCCATAATCATGTGTAGAATTGTGTCCAATGATAAGTGAAAAATAAGATGTTTTGCCTATAACAATCTTCATATAATTTAGTTAAATTTGCAGAAATCAACTGGTTAAAATAAGAAAGAGAAAATTTGGAGAGAGCCTTATGTAATGCGTATGTAACATACGTTATGTAACATAGACAAGTAATATTCAGAAAAAAAATTATGGAATGCTGATAAAACCTAATTTGCATACAATTTAACATACCTTTTATTTTCATCATTCTCATTCATTTGAGTCTGAGTAACAAATTCATCTTTACAATCGGCCTCAACATAACACCCATACTCATCATATTTCACATCGAGGTCAACACTAAAATCATAATATTTCATTGCTTACTATTTCGGCATCATTCATATTATATAGATGTATACATTTTGATGTATGACATTTATAAAAACTGGTGAATTTTTTTTTCATACAAAATGTGTAAATGTTTTCTATCAAATTATTTAAAACTACACTGATGAATATTACTGAATGGGGTAATATTGTACAAGTAATGCTTTAAATTTGATTCAAATAACTAATATAAAAAGCTCACTAACATTTGCAAAATTCTGCTTAATAATATACTGGTTAAAATTTTATCGGTTATGTTATTTAAAAAATAAAGTTTTAAATGTTTACAATTTGTTATTTTTTTGTTTATTTTATTTAAAAATCTTTTATCCTGTTTAATGCTATATTGTTAAAGGGTGAAGAAATTTATATATCAGACGTATTTTATACTTACATCGAAGAACCATTACATTATGACCACCCTGCTAATAACATGTAGGACCACCTTTAGCCCTCAAAACTGCCAACACCCGCCGTGGCATTGATTCCACAAGGTGCTGATAGGTAGTCTGAGGTATCTGGTACCAAGCGCTCAGCAACTGGTTCTGCAATTCCCTCACATTGCGGGGGGTAGCGTGGCAGCATGAATTTGGTTTTCTAAGTAGGATCACAAATGCTCTGTTGGAATAAAGTCAGCTGAATTTGGTTGCCAAGACATGACTTGAAAGTTACTGGAATGTTCCTCGAACCAATCCATGACGATTCGACCCTTATGACATGGTGCATTATCCTGTTGGTAAACACCACCCCCCGCAGGAAAAACTGTTGCCATGAAACTGGTCTGCAACTATGTTCAAGTAGCTCAGAGACATCCGGATTGTTCTATGAGGATTATGGGTCCTAATGTGCCCCATGAAAACATTGTTCCTGGGCGAGAAACCATGAAAACCTGGGTGAGTCCATTGTTATAGAGGGAAGGTGGTCATAATGTAATGGCTCTTCGGTGTATATCGTAACTGAATAGACTATGACTAATACATTTAAGGTGAAATATTTATAACTGCTGAAATTTGTGGAGTCTAGTATTTAGGGGCTCACATATCATATTTAGGAATTGCTTTTTTCTTACCAGTTTGTTTATAATTTAAGTTAACGAATATTAAATTGGCTTTTTAAAATCTAAATTGCACCTAAATAGTGAATTTATAATAAAAGAGGCCTTGAAGTTCATTCAAGGATTTAATTAGTTTTTTTTAAATAAATGTATAAGCAGTTCATGATTTACATGTGTCAATCTCCCGCAATACTATACTTCCTGCTGTAGAGCTTCTTCTATATCTTTAGTTATTAAAAAGATATTGCATAAATTAAATTTGTTTATCCTGTTTATCTGTTAAATCACAACCTGAGTACTTGAAAACTATCTTTAAACAAGAAAATGTAAAATACTTATCATAAATGTATAAATTCCGTTGATGAATATTTATAAGATAATAACTTGGATGCAATCTTTACAATCATAAGCAGCTCAATAATTTTAAAGAGTGTCTGCACAATTGCTAATATGAATTTTAATAGTTTGCTGATTAATTGTAAGCGTTTGGAACAGCAGAAATCAAACAACATACCAAAATCACTAACTGAAAATTTGAAGAAATTTCATTTTAAAGAAAAATTAGCATACCTGATGTTTTTAAGAACCTCATCACCTAATGGTTGGACCGATATGTTCTCAATAATTGCCGGTTCCACAGAACCTCCAAAATCACTTTCCACAATCCTAAAATAAGCATAAAATGAACCTTAATAAATTCCTGTGTATGTATAATTTTAAATAACTTAAGGTATGCCTGTTTTTTTTATTTAAAGAAAATAGTTGGCAATCAATTAAGAAAATCATCACTAAAAATCAAGCTTTTCTCAGTGTTCTTCTAAGTTCTTCATATTTTAATTAAATTTATACTTTTGATATGTTTCATAAAGCTACGCGAGATGATTTTGCATTTTCTTAAATAAATCTTGCAACGTTTTACCTTGCTTGTCAATTAGTGACTAAATGTGAAAGTTTTCTTATCAACTATTAGAAAGCATAGTCACAACTTATTATTTAAACTGGAAGAAAATTAGCTGTCAAAATCTAACAAATCATTGCAAATCATCATCAGTGTAAGTGTAGACTGAAAACATTGATATCAATTTGAGAGTCTGAATAATCTTGGAGATTTTCTAATTATTTTGTTTTCAATCTTTTATTTCTTCCAGGCCTTAATTCTCTTCACCTTCCTCAGTAGTATTTTTTCACAGCTCAAACAGTATAAATATTAGTTTGTGATACCAAACATTTAAACTTCTTTATTTAATTTTTTTACGAGAATTTTAATTATCTACATTGAATTACTACATACTTTCCATATTTAGAAATAATAATTATGAAGTATAATCCTTTATAAAATTAGTTCTGATTTAAAAGCAGTTTTTTAAGAAAATCTTCATTTTATGTTTTATTTGTCTTGTTAATGATACTTTATAAGAAAATGAATTTGAAGGAAAGTTCAATAATAAATTAAAAAGTAATGAGCTTTGTTTATTAACAATCATTTTGAGAATTAAAAAAGGAAACGATATCATATTCAGATTTGCCTTAATTTTAATTCGTGTTTCTGCAAATTTTCTATTAAAACTGTTAATAATCCAAGTCAAGTTTCCCAATTTTTCAAAAGCATATTTCTCTTTTTTTAGTAGGGGAGAGTGGGGTCAATTGTAACATTTTTTACTTAACTATTTTTAACTAACAAAAAATTCAATATATAATTAGTATTAATTGACAGACGAGTAAAGTAGACTATCCTCTACTAGAAAAAAAATAAATACCTGATTTTAAATATTATTATATTAGTTATTAACAATTTTTGACAGTCGTGCAGTTGTTACAATTGTCCCCACTTACGGGGTCAATTGTAACAGTTCATAAATTCAACTAAAACATAGTTAATTATACATATTATCGTAGTTGTGATATATTTTTTTATTGATCAAAATAGTAGTGATATTTTAGGAGTAAAAATAATAATGAGCAGAAACCTAAAGGGTTAAACTTTTAACTTTAGGGGGTTAAAAATTTTAATTTATGCTGTGAAAGGTGACAAATAAAATAATGCACATGCAACATAATATAAATGATATAAGAAACTATTGGTGGTTCTTAAAGAGTTAAGTAATGGTTTGTAAACATAAGATTATTTATTTTCAGCTGTTACAATCGTCCCTTTACTTATTGTTACAATTGTCCCCAAGACGCCATTTCAGCTTCATTTGTTAAAAACAATGCTAGTTAAGTAGCAAAACTAATCTTTTTTTTATTGAAATGTTAATTAAAGTGTCCACTTACATATTCGGTTGCTAATTTTTATTTGTTTAAACAAAATTACTTTGTTACAATATAACATTCTAATACCAAAAAAGTACTTGCGTGGTGTGAAAATATCTTTTGTGATGTAACTCTTTCAAAAACACATAAAAATGGTTGCCATCAGGGGTGTACATGTAGATTTATTAAATACACCTTGTGCGCCACCTAGGAACCAAATCTAGAACCCGACACTCGAAATTTTTGCTCTGTTACAATCGTACCCTGTTACAATTGACCCCACTCTCCCCTACTGCTCCTTGTCCAGTCTATAGCAGGTAACATCACCAGTACAATTAAAGAGACTTTAAGGGAATGCTACAACATCAATTCAATTGCAACAAGAAATTTCTAATTATAATTTCAATTGAAACCTAATTTTCGAAAATGTTTCCTATTAAGTCATAATAAATGAAGAATGATGAAGTAATATGGTATCAGTTTAGATTCTAGCTAAAAAAATAAACTTTCAGCTAGAACTTAACTTAATAAAACTTAACTTAAAAATAAACTTTCAGCAAGACATTAGACACTCGTTTTGTATGAATTTAATAATAAAGTGTAAAATCCCCATAGTGAATGAACTCTTAAAAAACCCGCTTGTGTATAATATTAAAATTAAGCCATTTGTTATACCTTTAATATGATTGCACATTTTAAAATTATTGAATTTCTTCACCTTTCACTTTTCTCTGTTTTTTTTTTCTGCAATCAAGTAGGTTTTACGATTTTTCGCTTAGCCTTTCACAATAGAGTGATTCAATCGATGTTTAGGGTTGTGAAAATATAGATTGTGGTACAATAACCATCCTAATCTTAAAAAACAAAATTCTGAACAGAAAGATAGTATGTACCATGCAAAAGCTTGCTAACAACCAGAGAAAAATACTCTTGTAGATAAAATTACTGTACAGTGTGGTAATGACAGTTTTGATAAAAAAAGAACAGCATATTCTGATAATAAAAAGAAAAAATATATATACAGTATTGAAACCATTCATTTGGTACATTCTCTCCTCATTTGGTGATGAATTAACGAAAATTGTAGTCTTTAAAAATATAGTTCTTATTCTCACCCATTTAGTAAAAATGAAGCATTAAGAAGTTATTTTAACCAGATCAATGATTTTTTAATCACGATCTAAGATATTACTTCATCTATCAAATTATATCATATATTATTGTTAATTTTACAAAAATCTTTACCAAAGTGCTTTGTTTTAAACTACCAAGATTTTTTTCCCCCATAGATCCACGGATATGATAAATCTCTCAATATTCTGGTAGTTTTGGCGATATTTTTTTCTCAGTGCCGTTTGTTTCGGCCTATATTTTCGTGCCTATATATTTATAATTTTAATTTGTGCCCTTTTTTGGAAATTCGGTATATTTATGATTATATCATAATTAGCGAGTTGAAAAATATATACCTACTCATTGATTGTTTCATCCTCACTTTCAATATCATCATAATCCTCATCATGAGCTAAATATAATTTCACAGTTAGGAAAAATTCAACTTTTCACATTTTAAAAAGTATAATATAATCTAAATTTTAAATTGAAGTTATCAGTTATTTTGAAAATATGTTTCAAGGACTTGTGTTATTTTAATTTTACGACGCGCTAAAAATTGTGACTGTCATTTATTACAAATATGAAAATTATAAAAGTAACTTCAACGTGCATGTTTGTCATAATTTTATTTCAAACTTAATGATTATTTGTTTATAATTGCATGTTTTACAAAGCAAATAAGTGTAAATGAAATGATTTTTTTTTACCTATTGTCTATGGTGAAAAATGGAACTTTTTTTATTTTGTTCAAATGCCTATAATACTATAAAAAACTATAATACTTTATAATTTACTTTTAATACTATAATACTTTAAATATTCTAAAATCTTGATAGTATTAAGAATTGGCTTAAAACCTGCTTATGATACATCATAACAATATCAGCAGCGCAGTTTTTTCAAGTAATCATTACATTAATTGCCGCTTGGCATAAAAAGTATTAGACAAGTTTATGTAAGAAATTAAAATTCTATTAAATGAAATTTTTTTGAAAAATACTTTATTCTACTGATTCTTCTAGTTCTTTCCATTTCTCCTTTGATATCACTTACTTATTTTGACAGAAGACAAAAAGGACCTTAGCAAGGTCCTTTTAGGAGAAATTTGGCTAGGTAATGAAAAATTTTTATCGTTTAATTGCGCCCTCGTGAAAACAAAACAGTTTAACGGGAAAGCTGACTTTTAACAAACTATTTTGTCGCAAGAAACTATTATATCTTAAAGATGGAACCTTCGCACTTTTTTTATTTCAAAATTGCCCTTTATTACAAAATTTTAATAAAACAATTACTATTTATAAACAATTATAATAAAACCAATAAAGAAACAAAAAGAATAAAAGAAAAAAGAAATTAACGAAGAAAATTAAGAAAAATAATAATAAGTTTTATTAAATGGGCATAAGCTGCAAGTACATAGAATCCAAAATAATAAAAAATACAAAGAAGACATTGAAAAGAAATATTTGTAAAGCTGAAAATAAAAATTATAAGTAAATAAAATAGTCTTTAAAAATATTTAAAAAATTAAAAATTAAAAAAATAAATTAATATCAGAAAACAAAATAAGGAAAAGATATTAAACTCGTCATAAGCTCACTTAATTATAACCACAAAGAAGAGTGCTATCTTTTACTGTACTAATACAGCAGAATCAAACTACATCAATTCAATAGTAATGATATAGATCATGGCATTTAGTGCAGTAACAGTTTTTAAGTTAATTGCAAATTTTTATTGTCTTACTACTAACATTTGAAATTTCTTTTTCTTTGAAAGTGTATAAATGTCTTCACTAATTTTTGTCTACTAAAAACTTTATAATTTGCAAAACTGCTAATATTTGAATAAACATACAAAGTTTAGACTTACCCATAGGCCGAGGATACTTCATCATCTGGTCTAACCAGTGATTAATAATCGCTTGTTTATGCAGAGGAAATTTCTTCCTGTGCATTCGCCAGAAAGGCGCAAAGGTTTGGTGATATAAATCACTCATAATAGCACTTTTTTAAAGCTTTTCAAAATCGCCGTCAAATTTGACAACATACACTGAGTATAGCTCAAAAAAGAATGACCAACAAAGTATTTTTAATTGATTTCATATCTATTTTCAACAATTAACATTTTCGGTAACAATGCTTAACAATCAAACTTTCTATACATTTCCCAACTATTTCAATCCATGTATTGTTATAAATAAACTCTGAAAACACTTTTTCTTGTATTTGATTGTTTAAATGAAATGAAAAAAGTTAAATTGTTGAAAAGAAAGAAACCAAACTATTACATTAATCTTTCCAATATTGATTTCTTAATGAACTGAAATTTATAAAAAAAATAATTAAAAATTTTGTAAGAACCCATGTAAGAATTTATAACAAAAAAAATAGGTAAAGTATTCAGAAACTAGCACACATAATTTTTTTAAAATAATTTTTAATAGTTTACTCTTGTGCAAAAGATACTAATATCTGGAAGGAATAAGGCTATTGGCACTAACTCTGTACATCAAACATTTTTATCGATAGCTTAATTTCCTTTTCCATTTAGAGAACATCTCGTACCACGAAACTCAATTTTTTTAAAGCACTTAAAAAAGGGTTATATTTAGTTTAGTTGCCTAAATAATTAAAAAATACAGAAGTAACTTCAAATCCAATCAAAACCAGTTTACTTGGCAGGGTAGAGAGCTAAAGTTTTACAGCTATTTAAATGATCTAGTTAATACATCCGAATACAAAACGTTTTTTAGATTAAAAAGAGAAGTCTATCAGCATAAGTTTGATTAGTTTCCGTCCATTATGTAGTAGAAAAATTGTCCAATCACTTTTTAAATGTACTTTGCGTTTTTTTTTTTTGCATTGCCTTATTTGCTAGTTCAAATGTAAAAATTTGAAAAGCGATTTTTTTTTTGGCAAAAATATGTAACTTTTTGATGAAAATATTAAAATTTAAAACATAAATGCAAACAGATGTTAAAAATTTTCCTTTTGGGAAAAATACTATTATAAACTGTATTTAATATTTAATTTTTTTGAAAATTTGAGGGTTTTATTTTTGAAATTTTACGAAACAAAATTTAGATTTCTGGATCCAGCGGTCATTTTGTTAAAATCCCACATCCTTTCTGCAGTTTTAACTTTAAATTAATTTAACCATTCCTTTTTGCGAAAATTATCTCAATTCAAGCAGCCAGAGTCATAGCGGAAAATTCTTCGACTTATGTAAAAACTAAAACTTTTAACTATTTATACTCTTACAGTATTGTTTTAACTTTAAATCTCGTTAAATGTTGGTACATTTACAGCAATTATTTTATATTTTTTAACAATCTATATATATATTTCTCTTACACGGCACCAAAAAAAAGCCTCTTTACAACTCCCCGAATGGCAACGTTAGAAAATCGACCAATGATTGCTGCTAAAAATGTCACATGCCAAATCTAGCTCAGGTGGCTCAACATATAGCGCTTTTAAACACGGAAACAATAACCAGAGTGAAGCATTATCAGGTTGTTCATTTCAGATTCGTGCCCTAAAAACACGATATTTAATTTAAACTCAATTAGGAATTAATTAATTAATTGAAGTGAGAATAATCTAAAAGGCCGCTGTTGAATTGATATTTTTGTACTGGGAGCTACCTAAATGTCTAAAAAACGTCTAAGTGTTTGTATTGAATGCATTGAATTTTTTTATATTTCGCGTTTATTTATGCATCGAATTTTCACGCTTTAAAATGCAGAATATTGGTGAAGCTGCTAGGGCTTTTTAAGCGTAATGAAGGAAAACGTGTTCGAAGAGCCCAAGAAAGTGTTGAGGAATGTTATGGAAGACGTAGATTGCAGAGATCAAGTGCAATAATAACTGTTCAAGATGTAACAGTAGATGTCGAAGAGTATAATATTGACTCAATGACGGAACAATTTCCTATTAGGCTGGCCTTCTCCATGATTATAAATAAGTCACAAAGTCAGACTTTTGAGAAAATCAGTTTAGTATTGACTAATCAAGTTTTTAGTCTTGGACAACTTTATGTTGGCCTGTCAAGAGTTAAGTCATTTGACAGCCTTTCAGTAATTGCTCCAAGAGGCCAAATCTATAATTGGGTTTTCAAAGAAATTCTAAATGCTTAGTGTTAAAAAAATGTTTTTTGGAAAAAATTTAATTGAAACTTCTATTGGCAGTAGTCAAGGGGAACTGCCAAAATCAAAACTCCCCGATTAGAAATGCAGCATGGCGACCTCCACGTGATATTTCTCGGGTAATACTAACAGCCATGCATTTTAATTTATTGTATGTAAGACATCCTTATTTTGTTCTAAAATGTTATGTACTTTATCACAAATGTTAATTAATATAGAAATTGATTTCAATAATGCTGATCATCAAAAAATATTTCATTTGGCGATAAAAGAAATTTTTGTGTTCTTGAAAATGAAAGACTTTTTGAGGGTTATTATCTCACAAGGAAAAGTTAGGGTTTAAAGTTTATATTTTTTTATAATAAAATTTTTTTCTAAAACTTTCAGAATTTCTAGCATTAACAAATTTATTATACACATTTAGTTGATTTTAGGTGAGTAACTGCAATATTTGATAATTTATTTTGCTAATATGTTTTTTAGCTAATGTTTTGATTTTTTCACCATGTACAATCTAAATAGCTAATATACTTTTTTAAAAGCCAATAAGAACATTGATAGAATTCTTCTAAATAAGTACAATACTATGTCTTTGATGATAAAATACTATGTCTTTGATGATAAAATACTATGTCTTTGATGATAAAATACTATGCCTTTGATGATAATATACTATGTCTTTGTGCTAGAACATTGTGTTCATTGGCGAGCGAGCGCAGCGAGCCATGGTTCACGGCGTGAACCACATAGAATTGCGTAGCAATTCTCGGGGGTTGGCGAGCGTTAGCGAGCAGGGGGCGAAGCCTCCTAGTATGAATATAGTAATCAAAAATATTGAATGGAAGTTTTTTCTTGCGATTTCGCTTAATAGTATTCGATTTCTCCTAACTTATAAAAACATTGAATTTTAAATTTTCCGGTAAAGTTTACTATTTTAATTTGAATATTGTATGTAAAATCCTTATTTCTTGAAATTCTTAAGAAATAAGAATTAAATAAGGAATTTTCAGTTCTTCCTGGATTACAAAGTGTTTAAGTCATAAGCTCTCGTGTATTAATGTTTGGAAAAAAACACAAATTTAATTTTTTTTTGAGCTGTTGTGTCAAATACATAATCATTATCATCATAGTTGGTCAGACAGCCCAATGTGAGCCAATGCCTTCCTCTGAAATTTTCTCCAGGACGACTTCCTATTTATCTTTGATCTCCAATTTTTTTCATTAATTGCAAGAAAATCAGATTCCACTGAGTCAGCCCATCTCAACCTCGGCGGTCCCCGCTTTCTTTTTCCAGTGGGTCTAAAAAGCAGTATCTTTTTTATTGTGTTGTCGTCACTCATTCGAATCACGTGGGCGATCCAATTCATTCTATTTGCTTATATGTATTTAATAATATCAGGTTGTTTATAAATCTTGTACAGTTTTAAGTTAAATCTCCTTCTCCAGTTATTTTTTTCATTTACACCACCAAGTATACTCTGCAAAATCTTTCTCTCAAATATTTGCGATACAATTTCCCTCCAGTTTTGTCATTGTCCAAGCTTCAGAGGCGTATGTCAAGACAGGTCGGACAAGAGTTTTGTAGATTAAGAACTTTGTTTTTCTAGAAAGAAACCTAGATTTAATAAATCTTCTCAGTCCATAGACAGTC
Source organism: Parasteatoda tepidariorum (assembly GCF_982258835.1). Taxonomy (NCBI): domain Eukaryota; kingdom Metazoa; phylum Arthropoda; class Arachnida; order Araneae; family Theridiidae; genus Parasteatoda; species Parasteatoda tepidariorum. Next base: position 63,876,115 of record NC_141756.1, on the reverse strand, counting down.
CTATTCGCCAAATAGATTCGGTTTTTTATTTCAGGAGTTATTCTGTTGTCAATGGTAATAATTGGTGAAACTCCTCACTTTTTCAAATCTATAAGAATTTATTTCAAGATAGGTGTCTGGGACTCTGTTTCTTGAGAATAACATATATTTTGTTTTATCTGCATTTATGACCAAGCCTATTTGCCATGTATTCCTTAAAAAAATTGGCATTTACGAAATATCCCGCGACTATTTCCCCCAACATTATGCCGAAGTTATTTTGGTAACTTTAAAATTTATTTTAATATAGTAATTGATTATAAAGACATTGATAAATGCAAATATTATTTATTGCATGCAAAAAAATAGATAATATTTAAATTTAAATTATTTCAAAACTTATTTTCTGATTTGGCTTAAATGGTCTATAGGATAATACGTAAGTACTGAAAAGTGCAATCAAGAATTGTTTACATGTCGCATTTGTTTTAATTCGCCTCTGACATTTACTTCGATTTATTGAAAAATAACTAAGGGGGTTTAGATACCCTATTATTTTCGAAAATGTAACAAATACAAAATCGATAATTTTTGAAACTGGTTAGTTTAATTTAGAAAATTAACTTAACTAAACTGCTTTTAAATTTAAAATAAGACATCAATAATGTATATACACACGTTTAAACCAAATTTAAATATTGTTTGCTAATGATTTGTGCTATTGATTTTGTTCATTAACTTGATGTATTATTTTTTAGATATTAAAATAAAACAGTTTCTGAAATGAACTTAATTAAGAGCTCAATGAAATAAAATCAGTAAGCAACGCTATTGAAAATATTTTAAGTATAAAAAAAATAAAAGTATTGAAAGTACTATGCAATCATTGGAACTCCTTATAAAATAGTATAAATTAAAGCTTATTTTATCATAATTATGATGGAAACGAAATTGGACAGTAGATTTCTTACACTTTTTACCCACTTCTGTTTCTTGAACAAAGCACGCTCTTGAAAATATTTTAAGTATAAACTAATAAAAGTATTGAGAGTACTAGGTATAAGTATTGAGTATTGAAAAGGTATTGAGAGTACCACACTTTTCACCCATTTCCGCTTCTTGAACAATGCACGAAGGTAAACGAGACCAGTTGAAAACCCATGTAATACCTGTGAAGAAAATAAACTAGTAAAGTTCACGTGCTAATTTTTGGCATTGTTACAACATCTTATTTAGTATTTTTCAAGGTCAATCTTCCAATGTCAGAACTGGCGATGGCCTGTATATAGATGGTCCGGTCCTTTTTAAAGCTATTTGTCCTGCAACTTTTGCAAACAAATAATTTTTTCACTGACATATTCATTCATGACATAAAAGTATAGACATAAACATTTACGTTCTGAGACTTTCCTCGCTCCCTCTTTTCTTTTTTTCTTCATTTTGTTATAAAAGTAAGATGCATTTCAGTTTGGCACGTTTTTACATCCAATTGTCACATACTTGAAAAAATTGTTTACTAAAACAATTTACTTATTAAAAAAATCTTTACTCCCTTTGTACAACAAATACCTTTTTACGTTAAAATCGTTGCAATCTTTCATCCTTAGTTCTCGTTTATTTTTATTCATTTTTCAAATAAAATTTTTTTATAATTGAATATACTTTTTATTAAACCTTTTATAGAAAATAAACAAATATTTTAGGTTAGGTTTAATTTTTAATATTTGATAGATATTCCAATAAAAAAAATTAAAAAATAACGAGTTTTTCCAACTTTACATTTAGAAAAATTAGAGCACTTAGGCAGTTTTGAAATTGTTCGAAACTTCAATCATTATACTTATTGTACTGCGATTTAATAAAATACAAATTATGCTTTTTATAACTAGCTTTATTTTAAAGAAAATTCAATTGATATCTTCTATCAGTTTAACCCTTTCAATACGGCGAAATATCAGTCCGAGAGCCCCCCATAGCCGGGATTAGTTATTTTTCCTCCAAGCAATTATTAGATAAAATAACTTTAATGCCTAAAAGATTGAAGGTCTTGGAGATGCATAAACGTCTCCATAACAGCGCACCCTCAATAATAATGATTTCTTAAGCTTCATTGATGGGACAGAATATGTCCCGCCGAAAAACCCAAAGCATCTGAACCACGGGACAGGGCATGTCCCGGCCGGAATTCTCGAGTTAATAGCTCATTTTTATTGACATTTTATTTAACATTTTGATGATTATTTTAGGCAACGTTTTTTTATTAACATTTTTATGAGCATTTGCGTTAATATTTTTATTAACATATTTATTTATAAACTTTTTTCAGAATTAACAGTTATAAAATAGGAACGGTAAAAAATTAAAGTAGTGGTGGAGCAACAGTATCTAAAGTCTCGGTTCCTTGAGGGTGTGGTAGGACTGGAAACAGTTCTTGCGCAGTGCTACGTAGCAAGAAATGCACACTATTTTTGATCGTGTAACTTTCTTCATTTTTGCGCACCATGCACTTCTTCTGCAGGTTTTTCCCTCAATTGGGAAATGGTTTCCAACATTCAAAAGTCTCGCTGTTGATACTGATGATAACATAGCCTTAAAGGAAGAGTGTCTTTGCTTATTGACTTCCTTGCTTGCATTTCCAAATGTCAGGAGACTTTCAGCAACAGCAGCGAGGAATGGTAGCAAATGACGTCTTCGTACAGTAATGTCTTGATGAACAACATGGTCATTAACAATCGAAGTCATCAGTAATCTGTAGAATAATCTGTAGTAATCTTTTTCCATCACTTGTTGGATTTACGATCCGTCTCGTAGCATGTTCCCAGTTGGACAGAGAAGTCAACTCCACCCATGAACCTCGCTGTAAAACGTTACCATTGATGGGCATTGGCTCCTTCTGAGATCCATCTTTTAGAGTTCTAATCGCAGTAGTTAATTCAGTGCTATGGCAATTCGACATGACAAAAACTTCCTTCGTGTTCATCCATTTGACAGCAATTATTTCCTCTCTTGTAGTTTGGAAAACCAAATCACCTCTCTGTACTTCTCGCAGTCGTAAATGTTGGTGTATTTTTTCGTCCTTTCATGTAGGTGCCGACACATTCATAGGGCGGGGATACATCAGATTCACCAAAATGAAGAATCGGTTGAAATAGAGAACGATTTGGGGAATCTTCACTGTAGAAATAAGCATTTTTACAACGCGTTCTCCTAGAGTTCATTCAGTCACTAAAGATTCTTTCCCAGTGTAAATGTATACGTATACGTATTCAGTCTTAGAATCGCAGGGCTCTCAAACTTGATACCTCTTTTTACTGGTTTCATGGGTTGGTACTTTTTTAGGCCGTTCCTTCCCTTGAATTTGACCATTGACTCGTCTATTGACTGCCTTGTGCTGTCAGCGAAACTCTTTAAATAAGTACACTTCAAGCAGGAAACTACTTGTTCAATATAGTATAATTTTGAAGCATCAGCAAGTTTTTCCGGAGAATTGAAATATAATTTCGAAATCGAAGAAAAAAAAAGCGATCCCTTCTCATCGCCTTTTGAATAGCTGCATTTCCTAGCGAACAATTGTGCAACCAATAGTGAGCAATTTGCTGTCCCCGGTAGTAGCTCATGATCAACAATATCCCAGCTACTGTCATGATTTCGAATTTGTCGGCCATGAGATGCATTTTGTCTGTAGCGTTTCGACTGTCTGATGCTGAACTTGCTTCCTTTTCCTTCAATGCTTTATTCTCCATTTCTATTCTTTCGTTCGGAGAGTGGACAATGTAAAAGAACAATTTCTTGGGAAAGATCTTGAAGAAGAAATCCACTTCGGTGACTTCGTCGCCAAGAGAGAGATTTGTTTGACCCTTGATGAAAGTAACTAGTGCCATTCGTGGTGCAAAGTTAGTTGCATGGGACCATGAAAATGATGGTGGGTTCTGGCTCTGGAGCTCTACTTCTTCATCAAGCAAATCATTGTGATTGGGTGGAACGTTGTGATTGTCCGAGCACTGTAATATCAAAAATTTTCCAGACTGGGACAGTACATCTCCCTTCCTGTGCAAATGTGTTAAATATTTTTAATTTATCAAAAAATTAAGGTCCTGTGAGGCAATAATTAATAAATCCATTATTTATAACAATACAATTATAGTATATCATAAAATTGTATTAAAAATGTATGAAGTATTAAAAGTTGCTTTAAAACTTCAAATAAAACATTATACAAATACTCATTTTTTTTAGAAATAACTACGATTGAATAATTATTGATTCTTTTTAAATTCAGGTGCAACGGCATGAATCGTATCAGATATTTAGTTTATACAAATGTTAAGGAGGAGCTCTTTTTCCAGGTTTTTCTTCAGTGCTTTTTTTCCGGTACTTTTTTCCATGATTTACAGAGTATGCTACTTTGAATACCAGAGAAAATATCTAATTGTAAAAGTATAAAGGTATTACTAAGGGTTTTAAGCTATGTCTGAGAAAGGAAAACTGAAATCACTCTATCCAACCAGTATTTTAAGAGACATTTGCAAAAGCAGAATAGTTGGAATTTGTAATTCGTATAAAAAAAATATTAAAGTTTGGTGAAAGAAATAAGAAATAAAGATTTTTTTCTCACCCAAAATGTTGCTTACTATAATATTAAATTTAAAATTTTGGTTTCACTTTAGAAAAAATGATTTGCTAAAAGTTTTAGAAAAAATGATTTGCTAAATTTTGTTTTGGAAATTTAAGCATTAATATAATTTCAAAATACCATTTTTATAATATGACTGTTAAAATTTAGAAATTAATATTTATCTTACATTTGTTGTTGTTGTTGTTAATTTACGTCGCACTAGAGCTGCACAATTGGGCTATTGGCGACGGTCTGGGAAACATCCCGGAGGATGATCCGAAGACATGCCATCACAATTTTGATCCTCTGCGGAGGGGATGGCACCCCCGCTTCGGGAGCCCGACTGCGCGCGAAGTCGAGCACTTTACGGTAGCACAGTTTAACGAGGACCAATACCGCACACCCTCGGTCCCTACGCAGACTGATCCAAGTGGTCACCCACCCGCACACTGACCGTAGCCAGTGATGCTTGACTTCGGTGATCTGCTGGGAACCGTGTCTTAACGATCAGTCCACTGCGGGACTTACCTTACATATTCAGTTCGAATTTAACTAATAAATAAAATCTTTTAAAAGTGTCTGAAATGTAAAAGTGTTCAAGATCAGTCGACTTAATCATAAACAAAAGTTTAACATGCACATCGAAAAAATGACAATGGACTATTTATTTTCTTCATTCATTTCGAAATTAGCTAATAAATAAAATATTTCATTCTAAAAGTTTCTAAAGTATAAAAGTGTTCATGATCTGTAGACGCAATTCTAATTATATGTCGATTGAAAGAGATAAGTGTGGATTTTTTAATTGTGGAAACGCTTCAATCAATGAAATCTCTCCTAATATAATCCTTTATCTACAAAACGTTTATATATAAGTAATATCCCTCAATTTATATAAATAGCTATTTTCGTCAAGTATTTCAAATTGAACTTATAAATTTTAACAGTTATTAAAATATAGTAATAATAGGGGAGCCATCCCCTCTGTAGAGGATCAAAATTGTGATGGCATGTCTTCGGATCATCCTCAGGGATGCTTCCCAGACCGTCGCCAATAGCTCATTGTGCAGCTCTAGTGCGACGTAAATGAACTACAACAACACTATAAACTTTTTTAAATATTCCTCGAATTTGTCAGTTTGTAAGATTAAATGCAAATCATGCCTACATTTTTATATATTTTTAGCATTGATAAATTTATATAAATTCAAATGAGAGAATAGATTCCAAAATTTAAAATAGTTGACTCTAGTATTGGTCAAAAGAGAGTTCAATCGAGTAATGATCGATTATGAGTAGGTTCGCGAACTTACCGAATAATAGCGGGTTCGAATATTTACGCAAAAATTAGTGGTTTCGATATTTAAACAAAACAGAGTTGTTTAGAAACTGATAAGAGGATAGTGGAGACGAATATCGATAAACAAATAGTTAATTCGAGTACCTATAAAAAAGGCGATCGTTTGTGTAGTTCTATAAAGATAGTGGGTTCAAGTTTTTAACAAAAAAAGTGAGTTCAAAATTTAAACAAATGATAGTAGGTTCATGTATCGATTAAAAGGTAGTGTGTTCAAATACCAATGCAAAGATAGTGGGTTGCAGTTTTAAATAAAAGAGAGTGGATTATAAGAATTGATCAAATGATAGTGGATTCAAGCACTGAATAAAGGATAGTGGTTTCGAGTACCAATAAAAAGATAGTGGATTCGAGAACTCTCCAAAGGATAGTTGGTTCCTGTAGCTTTGAAAATTTTGTCGGATCGAGTACTAATCAAATGATAGAGAGTTTGAATAAAGATAAAAACAAAGTGGGTTCGAATATAGATAAAAAGATAGTTTGAGATTCGACCAAATGACAGTTGGTGTAAGTATGCCTATAAAATCATCGCATTTATCAAAAAGATTTATCGCTTCTAAATCTTATCTAATGATATTGTGTTCGAGTACAGATAAAAGGGAAGTAAGTTAGAGTACTGATCAAATGATAGTGGAGTTTTAAGTATCGATAATAAAGTATGTTTAAGTTCTGAACACAAGAGAGTGGATCCTAAAATTAATCAAATAACAATCAAATATCAATCAAATAACATTTAAAAAAGAGTGGTTTTGGGAGGTGATAAAAAAGAATGAGTTCGAGAGCTAAGCAGATGATAGTGGGTAAGAGTATCTGTAAAAACATCATTTGTACTAGTACTGATCAGAAAATTGTGTAGTTCCTAAAATTGATCAAATGATAGTGGGTTAGAGTACCGAATAAAAAGACAGTGGGATAGTACTAATTAATTAATAGCGATTAAATTAGCTTGGTGGTTACGAGGACCAGAAAAAAGCTACCGTATATAGAAACCTTGATCATCTTTACTCCGTTAGGTTCTTTGTATTTTGATTGCAAAGCGAGGGGGTTTAAGTACCTATAAATAGATAGTGGGTTCAAGTTTTGAACAAAAGAGGGGGGGGAGGGATTCAAAAAAGGGATCACATTATAATGTGTTTGAGTATTTATAAAAAAAAGTGGGTTCGAGTATCGATAAATAGATAACGAGTTCGATTGCCGATGGAAAGATAATGGCTCCAGTTTTGAATGAATCTGAGTGGATTCGAAAAAGTGATCAACTGATAGCGGGTTTAAGTCCTGATAAAAAGACAGTAGGTTCGAGTAACGTTAGGGAGCTAGTGAGTTTAAACTTTGAAAAACATAAGTGGGTTTGAAAGAAAGTAGATCGATTCTTAATCAAATGATAGCATGTTCGAGTTCAGATAAAAGTGTTCTTCGAGTGCTCATGAAAAAGATATCGGGTTCTATTTTGGAGCAAAACAGCGTTGTTTGGAGAGAAAAAATAGTGGGTTCGAGTACTGATACAGAGAGTGTGCATAAGCACCGATAAAAAAGTGGGTTTGAGTACCAATTAAAAGATAGTTGGTTCAAGTATTTAACAAAAGAAAGTAATATTGATAATTTATGACATGGTAGTAGGTTCAAGTGCCGATTTAAGGATAATATTGTTGAAAACCGATAAAAAAAATGTTAGTTCGAAGTAGTAAGAGCAGGCATATATGCGGAAGTGATGGGCAGTCAAGGGGTGCTTATTTCTGCCCCAACCGGAAGTTGCATATTTCTGCCCGCCCAGAAACCGGAAGTGGCTTATTTCTGCACGCTTGTTAACCGGAAGTATGCTTATTTCTGCCCGCTTGCTTATTTCTGCCCGCCTGAAAATCGAAACTTCGTCTGCAACGTCATGGGGAGCTTATTTCTTTTTTTCTTAAGCCTAATATATTTTTAGTTTCGGTTTCTGTTTTTAATTTAGTTTCGTTTTTTAAATAATATTTTTATTTATTACTTTTTGAGGGTGGCAACATTTAGAAACTTTGTTATTTGGGGGAGAAATTGTGTATTATGAAGTTATGACGTCATCTTTTATTACATAACACATAAATGATATCATGCTTTTGATCTAGTGGCGCCATCTATGTGGGAATAAAATAACTTTAAATCTATTTTATTATATAAATGTGTTCTTAATATTATTTATTAAATATAATTAAAGCTGAGGATCGAACTCACGCCATCAAAAAGCCTTCGTGGGTCAGTAGTTGGATATCATAACCACTGACCCACGAATGCTTGGTTAGATATGTGTAAATAAGTTTAACTTTTGTATTTTGAACACGTGTATAAATAAAAAGGATTTGATATCGATATCATCCTATAGTTTCATCGATATATTTTCACTTAATCTTTGACAGTTATTAAATAATTATTTCTGCCCTACTAAATGCTATTATAACTTTCTCTGGGTGGCAACACTACTGACCATGCACGTGTTAATATTTAGCGTGTTCCGTGTGATAACACAACTACTGATTACAGAGCGAGTCATTCTGATAAGATAAAACATGCTAAATCTTGGTCTATGACGTGTGTGTTGAATTCAGTTCCTTTCACTTGCGCTGGTAAGTAGTTAAGCATGTGACAGTTTGATATTTTTCTGATTGGTTGTTAGAGTTATATTTCCTTTGTTGGCAACGATTAATGCTGTGTTGGTAATAATTTCCTTATCGTATATCACAAGTTCCTTTGCTCTGGCGTGTGTAGTTACTTCTTGAAAAATTGTTTATATTTATTTCTTAAGTGTTGTTTTACAGTCTTTAGATAGTTATGGCAGCCAACTCTTCATTAAAAAGAAAGCACATTGAAATTCAAGTAAGTACTTATTATTTTCTTTACCCTTATTTTATGACTGTTCATGTGTAATAATTAATTTATTTAATGTTAATAGATTTTCAGCCGAAACATAATTTTAAATTCTTTAACTACTTATTTCTTAACTAACCTATCTGTAAACTTAATCATATATTTTTACTCTTAAACTTTTATTTCAGATATTCATATTACTTAGAAATAATTTTTAAAATAATGTTCAATCATAATAACGTTTTTCTTGGTGACTCAAAATATTTATTTTTTATTTTTAGGATGTACCAAAGAGAAAAGGTTTGTTTCAAGAGGGCTGCTATCCCGAACACTACTACCCAATTGGCGACAACTACTTTGTTTTGACCAGCACCTTCAAGGAAAAGACAGCTATTCATATTCGAAAGTTTAATCGCTACGGAGATGACTATTATCCATCAACAGTGGGGCTCACTCTTAAGCCGGAACAGTTCACTGTGTGTTTTCAACATGGCCCACCCACCTCCATTTTCGACATCGTTGAAATCAACTTAGCTCTTGAGGCGATCAATGAATACGATAAGAGGGAGTTTTATTTGCTCATGGCTGATGACGGCAAGTACACGCTCACTCACGAACACAAGTGTAGAAGTGGACGACTGTACAAGTTCCCCCTAGACATTAGCTTCGCCCAGTGGAACGCCATTAAAAATGTCCAAGAGGAAGTGATATCCAGCTACCTAACCCTGAAGTTTAAGTCTGGGGATCTCTTGGAGACTTTTAAAATGGTTTCCAAAAGGAATATACCTTTGGAAAAGCCGAACAGCAGCCGCTACGAAGAAGTTGAACGGGACCTCAATAACTGTTTGACACTCGTCTTATACAGACATATAGGTGCGAAGAAAGGTCTCCAACCACCTATGAGAGTTGGGGACGAGGATATTGAAATTGGTGAACTAGCGTCCGTCAAGGATTTTAACGAGTCCTGCATGTTTTTAAACGTTGTAGGGCTAGTTCGTGATTTTGAAAAAGAACTGTGCGAAAACAGGATCTATCCGGAATGTGTTCCGTTGATTGACTATCTGAGTGAACAATATTTGAAAGTCATCCGTCTGGATCTATGTATTGCTGCAGCAAGGAAGGATTTTTGTTCTTTCGAAATTTAAATAGTTAAGTTTTTATTATTATTATTATTATCTTTGAAAATAAAATGTATTTAATAACGTTCACACAATTTGTTGTTGTTATTAGGTATTTGTTAAAAATTTTGAGTGAAACTTTCTCTTCCAGAGGAGAAAATGTTTTTCTATTTCAGCAGGCATGACTTTTCTTTTTCAGCATAATACTTTTTTTCGGGTTCTTAAAATAAAATTCTTGCTTAAATTTAAAAAGGAAAAAAAATATTCAATATTTGTATAGGTATTACTATTTAATTTTATTAAAATTATTGTATACCATTATTTTTAAGAATGTTTATGAGTGTTAATTTTAACTGTTAGAAATAAAACTGTTATTAGAGAAAACAAAATAATTTCTAAAATTTTTTTTTTAAATAGATTATGGATCATTTACTTTCATCAGTTTATACGAAACCTGAACAACCAGGAAGTTTTGGAGGTGTAAATGCTATTTATAATTCTGTGAAAGGTAAAGTGAGGAAAAGTGACGTTAAGAAATGGTTAGAGACTAAAGATTCTTATACTTTGCATAAACCAGTAAAAAAGATATTTAAAAGGAATCGAGTGATTGTTGGAGGTATAGATGAACAATTTCAAATTGATTTAGTTGACATGCAATCTTTAGCAAAATTTAATAATGGCTTCAAATATTTGTTAACTTGTATAGATTGTTTCTCAAAGTATGCTTGGGCTATTCCTATTAAAGACAAATCAGCCAAAAATGTATTGCTAGCTTTGAAAACTATTTTTAGAGAAAGAAAACCTGAGAAACTGCAATCAGATAAAGGAAAAGAATTCACTAATAAACTTATACAGCAGTATCTTAAAAATTTAGGAGTTCATTTCTTTACAACGAATAATGAAACTAAATCAAGTATTGTTGAGAGGTTTAACCGTACCATTAAAATGAAGATGTGGAAATACTTTACAGAATATAATACGAAAAAATATATTGACGTCATTTCTAAATTAATCGATAGTTATAATCATACCAAACACAGAAGCATAAAAATGGAGCCAGCCTCAGTGAATATCGATAATCAAAAAGAAGTATGGAATAATTTATATAGTGATAAGGTGAATAATGATAAGCCTGTCTTTCAAATAGGTGACACTGTTCGTATTAGTAAGTCCAAACGTCATTTTGAAAAAGGATATGAAAATAATTGGACACGAGAATTATTTGTTATAGATAAAATAATTCCACGAAATCCTATAGTGTATAAATTGAAAGATTTAATGAATGAATCAATCGAAGGTACCTTTTATGCAGAAGAATTACAAAAAGTAGTCGATTCTGGATTTTATCCAGTTGAAAAAATAATTAAGAAGAAAAAGAAAGGAGGAAGCACGGAATATTTTGTTAAATTTCTAGGTTATCCTGAAAAGTTTAATGCCTGGGTGAGTGATATTCAAAAAGTATAAATAGTGAAACTTAACCTATGAAGACTCATTCTCAAAAATGTCTTTCTATGTGACGTTACCCTCTGATAGCTCCATGCAGTTTTTTCCTAACAACAAAATTTCCCATTTTAAGACGCAGTTACCGATACCAGTTAATCTAAAAGCGGAATGGGAAGTAGGCCTATCTGAAATCATCTATCCGCATTCTTGGCTGAACGTAAATGAAAGTAACAATTATTTTCATTACAAGATAAGTAACGGTAATATCATATCGACTGTTAAGCAAACAATTGATGTGGGCTGTTATGAATCAATGTTCGATATTGTATCAGCTATACAACTTGCTTTACCTAAAAATCCTAGTCGATTTACAATAAATTACAATAAAGCTACGAAACGAGTTAAAATTAACGCCGTTCAAGGTTGCAGCCTTCATTTAGAAAAGTTAGGTGAATTGTTAGGATTTCAACGTGATGCAATCATTACGGGTAACCTGAAAAGCGAATTTGTGGCTGACGCGTGGTCTAATTTTTCCGTTTTTTACGTCTACTCAGATTTAATTTCACCACAAATTGTCGGAGATACGCAAGCTCCTTTACTGCGGATCGTTCGAATAAAAGGATATGATGGTGAAACAATTAGCCAGTATTATGATAGACCTCAATACTTACCTTTAACGAGACACTCCTTTCAAACTATCCATGTGGAGCTCAGATTGAATTCAGGTGATTTCGTACCTTTTGAAAGTGGTAAAGTGATTATAGTTTTACATTTCCGCATGAGACAAATACTATAAATAGTACGATGCGTTTTTTGAATCATTCATTTGAAGAGAAGACGTCAAGATGAGTGTACCGTACGTTTGTTGTGCTGAAAAATTCGAAGATCATTATGCGAGTCAAATTGGCTCGGGTTTGCCCTATTATAAAGGTGTTAATTTCCAAAAGGGCTATGGACTTGGTGGTATATTTCGTCGATTATTTAGAGCAGCACTACCCTTTTTAGTAAGAGGTGGTAAAACTATTGGAAAAGAAGTTTTAAAAACAGGAACTCGAGTAGCATCTGATGTATTATCTGGAGAAAACTTTGAGGAAGCCGTCAAAACAAGAACTAAAGAAAGTGGAAAAAATCTAGCACGAAAAGCTATTGATAAAGTGCAGTCTATGGTCGGGAAAGGAAACTATAAAAGGAAGCGTAAGAAGCAAAAACGATTCATTTCATCTAAAGCACGCAAAGTGAGTGGACGTGATATTTTTGATCCATAAAATGGCATTTTTGTTGAAAGATTCTCCTGAGTGCGTAAAATCGGAATTGGAACTTTTTACTTTACCTGGAACTCAAACAGTTATTCAAGATGGTCAATGGATACAATTTCATCCTCTTTCTAACGTTTTTGATAATGCTCCCGTAGAGTTTCATGTCTCTGGAAGTGTAGAAGATTACATAGATCTCAGTCAAACACAATTGTATGTGAAAGCGAAAATAGTAAAAACGAACAATACAGTTATCACTAAAGATGATGTTATAGGACCTGTGAATTTATTTCTACATTCATTATTTTCTCAAATAGATGTGTCTTTAAACGATCGTACAGTTTCCAATTCAAGTAATACCTATCCCTATAGGGCCTATATTGAAACTCTCCTAAACCATGGATATGATAGCAAAACATCTCAATTAACTGCTGAGTTATTTTATAAAGATTCTGAGGATGGTTTAAATAAAAGAACTGCTTTTTTCAAAGAAAGCGCAACAGTGGACATGATTGGCTGCATTCATTCAGATATATTTCATCAAGAACGTCTTTTACTCAATTTAGTGGATTTGAAAATAAAACTAATAAGAAGCAAACCAGAATTTTGTCTACAAGGATCTGAAGGATTTAAAGTAGTATTAGATCATGTCTCTTTATTCATTCGAAAAGTTCGTGTGAACCCTGGAGTGCTTCTTGGTCATGCTAAAGCACTCGAGAAAACAAGTGCAAAATACCCCATTAATCGAGTCCTATGCAAAGTGTATTCAATTCCTAAAGGGAGCATGTCTTTTATTCAAGATAATATATTTTCGGGTCAAATGCCTAAAAAGGTTATTATTGGTTGTGTAGATAATGAAGCTTTTCATGAAACATTGACAAAATCTCCTTTTGATTTTAATCATTTTGATTTAAATTTTATTGGAGTGTATGTAGATGGACAACCTGTCCCCCATAATCCATTGGAACTCAACTTTTCACAAAATCAATACATTCGTGCCTATCAAACTTTATTTGATGGAACGGAACGAATGGGTCAAGATAGAGGAATATTTATTTCCAGAGAAGACTACAGGAACGGAAATACATTATTTGGATTTAATCTCCCCCCAGATCTATGTTCAGGAGAACCTTTAAATCTGATTAAGCATAGCAATTTGAGATTAGAACTGAAATTTGCCAAATCACTGGAAAAAACAGTATGCGTTATCGTTTTTGCCGAATTTGAAAATTTGATTGAAATTAACAAGTCAAGAAATATTTTATTCGACTTCGGAAATTGAAGAATGGATGGATTGCAACTATTCTACATTTTATCGCAAGATAAGATAACAACACCTTACTTTCAAGGCGTATATTCAAGAGATACGCTTCCGAGTCTCCGAGAAAACACATGTGCTATCACGAATTCAGATGACTCATCACAACCTGGAACTCACTGGCTAGCGTTATTTGTGAATGATCAAGGACAGTTAGAGTTTTATGACTCATATGGGAAACCTCCCGGATTTTACAACGTGAATACCGCTTCCTACACGGACGTACTATGGAATTCCAAAGTGTTTCAATCACCTACATCCAATGTATGTGGACAATATTGTATTTACTTTTTACTCAAACGCTGTCAAGGCTATTCTATGTATCATATTTCAAATCAATTATATGTAAATGATTTTCAGATGTATCAATTTGTAAAGAAAAAATATGGTGTAAGATTTGTGTTTAGAAAATAAAAAAGGAATGAAACTAAATCTAGTGTCTCTCATGTCATTATTATAAAATTTTACATTTAAATATTGTTATGTAGGCAATAGTGCAACATTTTTAATTCTTTTTAACAAAATTTTCAGAAAATATTTTTATTATTGAGGAAAACTTTCTATCTTTTATGAAAATATTTGTTTTTTGCAAAAAATTTTCTCTTTTAAGATAATATTTTTTTGTTTTTGTAAAAATATTTCAAACGTTTTAACAAAATTTTTCTATCTTTTAAGAAAACATTATGTTTTTACACAAAAATTTTTTATTTTAAGAAAATATTTTTACTTTTTGTTAAAAATTTGCTAGTTTCGTAAAAATATTTCAAACTTTTTAACAAAACTTTCTAATATTTCAGAAAATATTTTTATTTTTATAAAAAAATTTCTATCTTTTAAGAAAATATTTATGTTTTTGCAAAAAGGAAATTTCCAGTTTTTCAGAAAATTCTATCCCTCTTTCTAAAACTTTTTGTATTAATTAATAAAGGGTGAAATTTTTCCTTGATAATATAAACTTTTTCACCTGTGAAAAAAATGATCAATAAAGACAAAATACATTTTAATAAAATAAATAAAATTTTATTCAAAGTTTCACCCAAGCACTTCTGCGGGCATACATCATAGGTTTCTTAACAATTTTATTTTTACTATACAATTTTTTATTTACATCTAAATGTGATGGTAATTGAATATCATTTAATGTTTTTAAAAATACATTTCTCCCCACTGGAGCTGATTTTCTATTTCGCAAAAAGTCATTGATAAGATTTACTATATTACTTCCAGGAACAGTTTTATCTTCATGAATAATTTCACCTTTAGCGTTCCAAAGGAGAGATTCATTATTTTTTAAGAATTGATACATATCTTTAGCTTTTTCTTGGAATCGAACTGGAACAGCAGTTAGAATTTTTCCCTCCAAGTCTTCAGTTTCTTTTTTGATATTTGAAGAGATCTCTTCTGCAGACTCTACTAGAGGATTGTCTATGTTCGTAATTTCCTCATGATCGGTTTGAGATTCTGGTTTTTTCGGTCTCGAAATTGAAAAGTGCGTATACTTCTGCAATATTTGTAAATACAGAGTTGCTTTCTCGTCATCTGCTAAGTCCTTTTTCTGTAGAATATTCTTCATTTGTTGATCCAATTGTGATAAGTGTTCCGCTACTTGTACTCTATCCTCCGGAACCAACACAAATTTCTTACTATACTCCATGAATTAAAGAAGTAATCACAGAAATAGCTGCAGGTAATAAAAATGATAAAAATCCTTCTCCTTTCTGTACAAGAATTTTTTTCTTCTTATACAATGGCAATTTCTTCTTAGAAAGTTTTCTTTTAAACTTTCTTTATGAGGAGCTAGTTTATTTTTCTGAGATTTCGTGAGTGGTATATTACCACACAATACATTCAATACACACTCACACAAAGTTTTTATTTCACTTTTTGAACACTTTTTTAAAAGAGACTTGCAATGTTTAGTTTTAGAGATCAATTTCATGAGCTCTAATGTTCGCTCATTACATACGGACATCTTACTTTCAAATGATTTGAATTTCGAGTGTCTGTCCTATTTATAGGTGTTGATAAAAGTTGAAAACCTTCAAAAACAATGGTTAAAGTTGTCATCTAATTTCCTTGAAATTCACAGTTGAAATGAAATTATCGAGGTTGGTACACATAATAAGTATCTCCAGGAAACATACCAGTACGCATGCGTAAAGATTCTTCCGTATCACACTTTAAATCAATGAGTAAATAATCATAAGGTTTTGATGTGGCATCAGCATAACATTCTTGAAAAAAATTAACTTTACGAGGGTACAATTGACGTCCTAAATGTGAAATTTGCGATTGATCTCTTCGATTCTTAAATAATACAAGATAATGAGCATTTAAGGATATTTCTCTCATTTCCTTTCCTTTATGAAAAATGTTTTGAACCACAAAAATAATGCTAAGAGATTTATGATGGGAAAATTTTGTAAATAATTTCGTCAATTGAGGATCATTTCCCAATTCACTCATGAGATCATCAATCACAATTAATGCATCTGAATATTGATTCAAATCGGAGGGAAGTCCTTCTTGAAAAACAACATTAGGCATCTCATCATATAATTTTTGATAAACGCCATAACACCATACCACATGTTTTGGAAAAGGATGTATCATTTGGTTTTCAATCACATTTTTTATGAAATAACTTTTACCACTACCTGTTGGACCTGCGAGGACAGCTGTAAAGGGATGTTTGAACTTCAAAAGATCCATGATGAATGAAAAACTTTACTCTCGCCACCTCTATTTATCGTTATCTCTTATCACCACATGATGAGTTCAATCCTCAGCATTAATTATATTTAAATTAAATAATAAAATAGATTTAAAGTTATTATATCTCTAACATTCCCACACAGATGGCACCACTAGAGTTAAATATGATATCATGTATTTATTATGTTATAATTAACACGTGTATGGTCAGTACCGTTGCCATCCAGAGAAAGTTATAATAACATTAAGAGGTGCAGAAATAAATATTTAATAACTGTCAAAGGTTAAGTGAAACTATATCGATTAAACTGTATTAAGATATCGATATCAAACAGTTTTTATTTATACACGTGTTCAAAATACAAAGGTTTAACTTATTAACACATATCTAACCAAGCATTCGTGGGTCAGTGGTTATGATATCCAACTACTGACCCACGAAGGCTTTTTGATGGCGTGAGTTCGATCCTCAGCCTTAATTATATTTAATAAATAATATTAAAACAGATTTAAATATTAAAATAGATTTAAAGTCATTTTATTCCTACATAGATGGCGCCACTAGATCAAAAGCATGATATCATTTATGTGTTATGTAATAAAAGATGACGTCATAACTTCATAATACACAATTTCTCCCCCAAATAACAAAGTTTCTAAATGTTGCCATCCTTAAAAACTAATATTAAAATAATAAGTGATGCCACCTTCAAAAAACTAATAAATTAAATAATATTTAAAAAAACGAAACTAAATTAAAAACAGAAACCGAAACTAAAAATATATTAGGCTTAAGAAAAAAAAGAAATAAGCTCCCCATGACGCTGCAGACGAAGTTTCGATTTTCAGGCGGGCAGAAATAAGCAACTTCCGGTTTGTAGGTGGGCAGAAATAAGCAACTTCCGGTTTATGGGTGGGCAGAAATAAGCAACTTCCGGTTGGGGCGGAAATAAGCACCCCTTGACTGCCCATCACTTCCGCCGCATATATGCCTGCTCTTACTACTGTTCGACTACCTATAAGAAGACGGTGGGATCGAGTACTGATCAAATGATAGCTGGTATAAGTACTGATAATAAGATTGGTGATCGATTGTTGTTGTTGTTGTTAATTTACGTCGCACTAGAGCTGCACAATGGGCTATTGGCGACGGTCTGGGAAACATCCGGAGGATGATCCGAAGACATGCCATCGCAATTTTGTTATTGTTGCTGTTGTTGTTGTTAATTTACGTCGCACTAGAGCTGCACAATGGGCTATTGGCGACGGTCTGGGAAACATCCGGAGGATGATCCGAAGACATGCCATCACAATTTTGATCCTCTGCGGAGGGGATGGCACCCCCGCTTCGGTAGCCCGACGACCTGCGCGCGAAGTCGAGCACTTTACGGTAGCACAGTTTAACGAGGACCAATACCGCACACCCTCGGTCCCTACGCAGACTGATCCAAGTGGTCACCTACCCGCACACTGACCGCAGCCAGTGATGCTTGACTTCGGTGATCTGCTGGGAACCGTGTCTTAACGATCAACTGAAGTCCACTGCGGGACAGATTGGTGATCGAAAAGAGTAACTACTATTTTACCTCTAAATTCTATTTTACTTTTGTTCTAAACTTCGCATGAAACTGCAATCACAATTGAATACGAAATTTTATAATAAACGTATATTCAATTAAAATAATGAGTATAAAATTCAAAAACATTTTTAGTAATTGAATTTTTGTACTATTTCTTAATAATAAAATAGGCAAAAAAATTCTAGAAATAACTTTTTAGTCTTCAACGAAGAATTTTTAAGAAAAATGCAAAGGATAAATGCATTGATAACCGAGATAAACTATAAAGTTTAAATTTTATCCCAATTGAAGTGAAAACTAAATCTCTGAATCCAAATCTGTATTAATGTAATTAAATTCTTTGAGTATTACAATTGAATATATTTTAATTTAGATGTTACTTTTATCATGGAATAAAATTTTTGTTGTAGTCGCAGGGGATTGAAGAGTGAAGCTATCAGGGGAAAGAGCAACCCACATTCTGAAAAGAATGAATATAACTGAAACGAAATAATATAAAGATGAGAGATTAAATTCTTTAAAAGTTTACTTTGAAATCAATAATTTAGAAGATCTTTTCCATAACTCGAATTCTTTCTCTTATATTTTACCCTAAATAATTTACATTAATTAACTCCATTCTCAGTTTATACTTACGATGAATAGCAATTCTTACTTTCTCCAGATATGTTCCCTGTTTTAAATCTGAATTATATAATTTTGGTTCTGCGATTAAGATTAATTTTATTGATTTTATGAAGGAAAAAAAGATATATTATTTTGCTTTGATCAACGTAGCGTACTTTGACCAGAGTATAAAACAATACGTTTTAATCTAATTTAATGAGAAAAGTAAAGTCGAAAGATATTTGAATTTGGCCATTAACTAAATTATTTCTTCAAGCGAAAAGCCTTTCGCTGTCTAGATTTTCTTAATTTTGTCTCCTTTCACTTCGGACGGGACATGTGCTATCCCAGTCTGAAAAATGTTTGATAGTACGGCTGGGACAACATATGTCCCAGTTACTGAAAAACATCTAAGACAGAAAATAACGTCAAGTTCTGCCTCTAAAGGGCCAAACTTGGCGTTATTTTCTGAGGCCGTCTCAATCGCTCTGAGTCCATAAATTTCTCATCTCAAATCGTTCCCGATCTAATCAAGCAAGCGGCAACTGTCAAGGTTGCTCAGTTGATGATTATCATTTCTTACGTCAATTTATTCATTTCTTTCTAACGCTTGCCACTTGCAATTTTGTACGAAATTTTTCAGATATTTTCCCCATTTTCTTTCCTTTTTCTGATGAAGGGTTGAAATGAGTCGAAAGAGAATTTACCCTGATAACAAGCTGAGACAGCTCTCTTATATTAGTGACACTTCTGAAACTGAAAACACTGAGTCCACATTAGAGGAAAGTAGCCAAGAGGAATCCGAATAGAAAGTCGTTCCAACCTATCACAATGATTTGTCTGATGATGCAGTAGAGCTCCAGAACCAGAATCCACAATCATTTTTATGGTCCCATGCAACTAACTTTGCACTACGAATACCACTAGTTACTTACATCAAGGGTCAAACAAATCTCTCTATTGGCAGCGAAGTCACCGAAGTGGATTTTTTCATCAAGATCTTTCCGAAAAGCTTATTTATTTACATTACCCAATGTACGAACGAAAGAATAGAAATGGAGAATAAAGCATTGAAGGAAAAGGAAGCAAGTTTAGCATCAGACAGTCGAAACGCTACAAACAAAATGCATCACATGACCGACAAAATTCGAAATCATGACAGTAGTTGGGATCATGAGCTACAACAGGGAACCTCAAATGGTTCACTATTGGTCACTAAATTCTTCTCTAGGAAAAGCAGCTATTCAAAAGGCGATGAGTAGGGATCACTTTCTTTTTTCTGATTTCGAAATTATATTTCAATTCCACGGAAAAACCTGCAGATGTTTCGAAATTATACTATATTGAAGAAGTAGTTTCCTGCTTGAAGTGTACTTTTTGAAGAGTTGACAGCACAAGACAGTCAATAGACGAGTCAATGGTCAAATTCAAGGAAAGGAGCGGCCTAATACTGTACCAACCTATGAAACCAATAAAGATAGGTATCAAAGTTTGGGAGCGCTGTAAATTCTAAGACCGGATACGTATACGACTTCAACATTTACACTGGAAAAGAATCTTCAGTGACTGAAGGAACTCTTGGAGAACGCGTCATGCACTAAAAAGAGTATTAGATTTAGAGCAAACGTGGAGTTATGGGTTTGCTATTAAAATTCATGATAAAGTTTAATTCTTTTTCAAATCTGTTGTGATATTTCTTTTTAAACATGTAAAAGAGAAAACTATTTATAACTAAATTTCACCATTAACATCAAATATTTAAAAATAAATACAAAAGCGTAAAACGTATTTTTAACAAATATTATTCATATTATAAATATCTGCATTTTAGTTTTGATACTTTCAGCATTAATTTAGTTTATATGCGGAAATTATATTTCTTAATTATTTTTAAATCTGTATTTCCAGCTACAAATAGGAAATACATGCCTAAATATTACTGAGGCTGGTATTTTCCTCCTCATAGTTTCTCCACAGTTATGGAGAATATACTGCGATGTTTTTAATTCCAAAGATGATCGTTGATATGATGATCGTTGCAGTTTAGCAGTCAATGCAATAAAAGTAGAGGCGTATAATTAAGCGTGCCTGCATTTGATATTTAGATGATTTTGAGGGATTTTGTAGTAATCCTAATTATTCTTGATAAGAGCTTTTTCCAATTCCTGGTAGAGAAGTGAATGGGGAATTCCCGTAAAAATTCTTTAAATACAGTAACTTAGTGAAGGCGGTTCCGTAGACTTACGAGGCTCAGCCTCAATTGTTTTTACTTCAGTATTTTCACAATCCTTAAACGCTCTTAAAAGGGCTTTTTCATCTGTATTAGGGATAACATCTTAAACAAGCTTCCTCTTCTTAGGTTTCCCAGGAAATGTTTTTTGGAAGTAGTCTATCTGCAGATAAGTTTTCTTGTTTGGCAACTGAGGAAGGCGTAGCAGTGGAAGAAATTTCGTATTACTCTGTGATAACTATGTTCGGAATATTAGTTTTGACAGCTACAAATTTATCGGACACGATTTTCTTTTCTTTTAATGTAAATATTTCTATTAATTCTTTTTTGAGTTAGATTGAGGCTAGGGGTGCACAACCTTTTTGAGTGAAGGGCCACATGCACAGCAAATTGACCAATGAAGGGCCGCATGACAAAGTATTTCGACAGACGTATTGACAGCAGTTGTAGGTAGTAATTGTTATATGAACATCATTGTTCTAGGCCAGTGATTCTCAACCACTGTGCCGCGGCACTTTTGTGTGCCGCCAAATTCTTAAAATGTGCCGCCAAATATTAGAAATGATACAATAAAAATTATAATGCTTTTTTTTATTATGAGTAAAGTTTAAAATAAAGAAAAGTGTATATGTATTATGTATATACTTTTTATAATTTTCCCACGCTTTAACAGCGTGATAGCATCTTCGTCGGCGATTTTATTGTCTCTGACAATCTTAAAATAAGATGGAAGTGTTTAACACACAATTTTAAAAAATGTTGTAAGAGCTGATCATTAAAGTAAGCTATGCAATTAGTAAGCAAACTAACAAAGAATAACTAAAAAAACAAATATATAAAAAACAAATTAACAAAGGATAATTAGCAAAAATTAAGCTGACAATTAATAATTAGCAAAAAAACTGGTCAACAAAGAAATAAAAAAAAACAGTTAATAATTATAGAAAACAAGCTAACAATTTATAACTAGCAAAAAAATAAATAACTGTTACTAACTAATAAAAAATTGGTCGAAAGAAATAATTAATCCCTTAATAAATGTGATTTTGTAGTGCATATTATTTTATTCCACATTCAAAATTATTATCACAAACTATTTAACACAGTGTAAAATAGGTAATTAAACAACTTTTAATCTAATTTTTTCATTGTGTGCCGTCAAATTTCGAAATCGTTAAAAGTGTGTCGCAACGAAAGAAAGGTTGAGAATCTCTGTTCTAGGCACTACATTCTTTTAGTCAGTTAACTTTGTCATATCTTTACATAAAATTAAATGTTTAAAATTAGTTACTGCAAAACTGATTACTCAAGAGAAAAAAACAGAATCCGGAAATCAGAATCAATTTATCAGAAAAAATTGAAATAATTAAAAAACTATGGGAAAGTTCATGTTTTTTTTTTGAAGTTATACTTCTAATGCGACTTCCAACAAGGTTGCGTTAAACGTTTAACGCTACATTTTTATTGGCCGGGAAATCACGTGGTAGGATCCAGTTTTCCCTCATTCATTTCCATATTGTTTTGGTTCTCACTAGCATAAAAATAATAAAAGTCATAAAATTATTGTTTTTCTATAAATATTTTTTTAGTTTGTTTTGATACACATGCAATTTAATAGGGTAGTATTATTTATTTTCAAATTTAGTGGATAACAATTGTAAAAAATGAGTGAAAACAATCTCACGGACAATGCGACGGATTTAAGGTTATGTCAAGGTGCGTCTTTTGTGAATATCAATTGATTGTTTTTCTTCTGAAATTACGTTATGACGCATTCACATACATTATTAATACAAATACATTTTCCAGGGCGAGACGATGAGGCAACCACAAGCACTTCCACTGGTTCAAGAGGTCCACGAGGGAAAAATGCACAATATTACCGTGATTACAGAGCACGGAAGCGAGCGGAGCAGGAAAAAGAGTCGTTGAATAGAACTAGTGATCCTTCTACGACTGCTGATTCTTCTACAATTAACGTCGCAGGTTGCGAAGTTTAACTTCGTCCGCGTGGAGGGACTCCATGCATTATTTTTTATTATCATATTACATTACACGAAAGTCCATTTAAGCATAAATTTCAACATTAAAAAATTTGCTCATGGAATTAAATTTAAAAATAAATAAATATTCTAGTCATTAAAATAAATGCAAGTTAAATACTTTGATTTAAAGAAAGTTTATAGGTTTAGAAATTATTAAAATTAAAACAAAATCCCATCAACTGAAAATAAGATTTAGCATTTCGTAGGGAATATACTTTAACTTTAAAACATTTATTTTATAATGGTTATAAGAGGCAGGGGCTAAGAGAGGGAAGAAAAAGAAAGGAAGAAAACATTAATTTTGAGGGAACTATTTTCCTTAATAATAAAAAACTATTAAGATACTTGTTTGCAACTTTTTATGATGAATATTTTTTTAATATGACATTTACTATTTACAATTATTACACATATATATTTTAGCAATTAATAAAATTCACATTACTTTACGAAACTTATCTTGATTACATTTTTTTACATTTAAAATTGAATGATATACCAATCATTTCCCAGCATATTATCATAAATGATATAAAATGGTCCTAGTAGGTAGAAAATGGTTTAAAATTTTTCTTAATGGTTATCCTGCAATTTGCAAAATTTTTAAATATTGGGATAATTTTATTCATTTGATCATGTGATAGCTTTTTCGAGCCGTTAAATGAAAGTTTAATGATTTTGTTTAAAGATTGCTCTGTAATTTTGAACAGGGCTAATTCATTCTGGATCATAAGCTGATGTTGTGGGCAGTATTAAATTAGGGCAAATAACTTAATCAGTTTCGGAATTTGTTCTTAATGGTGTTCTTCCTTTTACGGATTTTTGAATCACTTTAATACAAATAGCGATGCGGTATTTTTTAATTGCTTGAATACGAATTGCTATATGTGATTTATAAATTTCGTAAATAAAGAACGCTATGCGTGGTTTTCAAATCGCGTGAATACGAATCGAGATATGTGGTTTTTAGCCCTTTGACTACGAATTTTAAAAAAGGATTTTTTTTGTCCCGTTTATTATTCAAAAGAACAAAATAGGTCACAAATAAGGCAGATTTAGTATTTGGGATTTTTCTATTTGCGTTTAGTATTTGCGTTTATAATAGTCACCTTTTACCTTATTTCAATTTCTACAGACAACCAACAGGTTTTGATGTTTTTAATCGCGCTTTTTAACCTAATGATTCGTTAGATTTAAATGAATTTTTTTCGCGTTTAATCCAAAATTCTCGACACTTAATGTATATATATATATATATATATATATATATATATATATATATATATATATATATATATATATATATATATATATATATATATATATATATATATATATATATATATATATATATATATATATATATATATATATATATATATATATATATATATATATATATATATATATATATATATATATATATATATATATATATATGTTGGTTGTGGAACATCGTGAATACAAAAAATAAAATTATTTAGATGACTAAATATATTTAATGCAGTCAAACTATAATGATTCAATTTAAAAATCAGAAGTTAAATAATAAGCAACAGTAAAGCTTGACAAAATTTATTTATTGACTTGTAATCATTTCCAGTATTACTTTTTGAAAAACAATGCTATTCTTGTATAATCAAATCACAGTCATAAATATGAAATCATAAGTTACATTTGTTATACAATGCCTCTCGATTGTCTAGAGTTTGCTTATGCACAGAAATTAATGTTACGATAGACGTAAAACATCACAAAGTAGTCTTGGATTAAATATGTTTAGCTAGTTAGGAGAAGTAATTAGAAATGTCAAAACTATAAACCTACTTTCATACACATACTTCTCAAAGAATGTAGTTAATAAATTTAGTTTTTTAAAATTAAATTGTATTTTACCGCCTGAATTCAGGTTTACATGCTCAAATACTCGTTCTAAAATATTTAGTTTAGAATATCATGTTAAAACTAATTAAGTTATGGATAGTCGCCTAAGTAACCTTCATGTATATTAATTTTATTTAAACAACTAGAATTTGATTAGTTACAAACTTTAGAATTTATAGATTGTTCTTGACTATTAAAAATTTATCAATATTTTTCATACGGTTAAATATGGTTAATTATATAATTATTTTACATTTTTCATCTAAAAGTATTTTATCAATAAATTCCTTATGAAAATAAAAAAAAATTAATGAGCATTTATGTTATTAAAAATTATAATTGTCTTGGTATATTTCTGCAACAAATTTTAAAAAAAAGTTAATTTGGGGTAAGTTAATATTTATTGTACAAACTATGTGAGTATTAAATCTTTATCAGCACTTGTGATTGAAGAGTTCTGATGCAGCATTGCATTCTTTTTATTAATGCATTAAAATCAAAAAATGAAATATAAGACCGGAAAATATTAATTATACCAACTATATTCTTTTTGAATTGTTAATAATTGTACCGTAAAAATCAATAAAAATAACTACAGTTTTTTTACATTAAGCGACAGAAATGAAAGTTGATAAATTTGCACCAAGAGAGCTTATTATGCATAAATTATAACACGCATTTAGATGCATGGATGAAATTGTTTAAATTTTATTCTTTTTTTTACTTTGTGATGTTACACGAATCAATAAAGTTTTATAGTTGTAATATAATTGTAAATTTATTGTTCCGCAATTACTTTTTCTAGTAAAACGTAAAAAACAAGTGCTCAGTGCTGAATTGTCATTCTCAAACGCCACCGAAGAATACCATTTCAATCTAACAAGGGTTTCTAGCAATTATGTACCATAGACGATATTTAACCCGCGGTTTCGGATGGAAATAATTCCTTTTCTTATTTCGAACTTGTACCTGCAACAGCTGATGTAATTATGAACCTTTAATGGGTGTTGCTATAAAAATATTTGAGAAGTAAGTATCCATTAAAAGAAGTTTTCTCTTTTAAGTGCTCTGTTAATCACTTTCTTCCTATTTTTAAATCTTTAGAGTACTTTTCTTTAAAAATTTTATTATATTTTATTATATTTACGACTACATTTTCTTGTAGAATAAGTTAAATACATTACCTATAGGCACTTATGTTTTTTACTTATACCAAATTATTTCATTTCATATCACTACAGGAATTTTAAAATTAAATATAACTGTTTTCTTTGTATGATTTTTTTTGTGTTATCCTTTTTTCAATATGGTTAATTTTTTTATTGTTTTATTTTATTTTCACCGTTCGAATTAAAAAGTTTCTTTATGTTTATATAACCTTTTAGAAACCAAGATGTTTTTAAAAAAAACTAATCTATTTTGAAACTATAAAAGACAGTTTCATCACATTCTTCATGCTCTAATTCCTCTCAAGTAAATAAAAGTTTTATTGTAGATAGTTTTATTATTTTTATGGTTTTATTTTATTAATTGGTGATTCCCCCAAATATTTTTAATGCCATAGAACTTTCTGGATAACTGCTTTAAAGGGTATAATTTTTGGAAGCGTTTCCTTCCGAAACCGGGGTTCGTTGTCGTCCACGTTAGTTTTTGCTTTCCTTGCTTACTCATCGATTCAAGTTCTTTTCTTCAGTGGCTATAATAGTTGTATAACATTTATACTAAAAAGGTTTCTAAAGCAGTTATCCAAAAACTTGCATAGCCGATTAAAGGTTCATATCCCGTTTTATCTCTAATATGTAACTCATTTTGGCATCTAGTTTCTGACATAATGGTCATAAATAATAGAAGAAATTCTGGTTTAGTTTCAACTTTTGAGTTATTAGAAGAAAACTTGTTAAATAAATTATATATTTAGGAGAATTTTGTTACAAGTACGAAAAAAATATTTAAATAAATTGGAAGAATATTGTAACTAAAAACATTTACATTTCCTACAAACTCATAGATATTAGCTAGAATGCAACAAGCGGAATATATAATATCAGTCTGTATTTTACATCAACTGCTGCTGTTATACAATCTTAATTGAGCTAAATCTAATTAATGAAACACTAATTGATTAAATTTGTAATTCGAATGCAGTGAAAAGGAATTCTAAATACTTCTAGAAAATGCAAACGCGCACTGAGCACTTTTCTCATTCCATAACATTCAAGCATTTTTTTTAAAACATTTAATTTCAAGTATATAATTAATTTAAAAAATTTATATAGCTGAATAGATTAACAGTTAATAGTTACTCTGATTAGATTAGTTACAGTCGTATATTTACATTATTTAAGATTTTAATGATCTACTCTACGAGCATTTAGATATTATAATATGAATATTGTTTTAAGAAGAAGAGTTAACCTTGACTCTAATATTGATTGCATTTGAAACATATACTTAGATTAAACATATAACAATGGTTGCCAACTGCTTGCCAACCATAAATAAGGACTAAGGAATAATTTATACAAACGCACATAGACATTTATCCATACCACTCCAATGGCATAGTTTAATTCATTTCAAATCTTCAAGAAAACTTTTTTTAAAACAAAGAATATTTATAACTCTATTCAGACTATTGTTCCAAAATAATTTGGAGTTTTAATTATTGCTGATACTTAAAATCGCTGTCCTTTTTTTGAAAAAATTTCTATAATTATCACAAAATAAGAATACAAAACTAAATTCGTTGGAGCCATGCCATTGGATGGTTGTAATAAGAAAAGCTGAGTTACATTTATTGGCCAATATTACTAATGTCCATTGGCACAGTCTTTAGTAGTAAATATATCCCACTACTTTCATGGCACTAAGATTCAAAAATTTGAATTGTTGTTGGTGTCTTGTATATCCAACTTGCACCAGCATTGAAAAGAAGGAATCACCACTCTTCATCATGCAAAAGTACGCAAGTATTTTAAATATTTATATATTTTGTACATATATGTAAATATATTTCTTGAATCATCGCCGCTCATCTTGGACAGCTGCAACGGAATACACCAGACAGCGTCACACGAGTAACTGCGACTTTAACCTCTGTACGTTAGACGAATCCATCTACTCGAATTTCATTCTAAAACAAAGGTTTCTTTTTTAGTTCCTAGATACAGTTCACGTCAGTTTCGATTCTTCATACTGATATCACTGTAGCGTCCTTGACGATAAGCCTTGGCTCTAGTTTTAGGCAGTAACTTTTTAGATGTAATTATTTCAGAATAATTTTTTTACAAAAATGAACGATTTGAAACTAATTTCAAAAGTTAACTAAATTAAAAGATATGAGATATTACTTTTCTAATAAGAATCAGGTTTTTGAAAACAAGTATTCTAATTAGTGAGAATTAAAATTTAAGTTGGAATAAACATTTGTTTTGGCCATAGCTCAGACACATCTCACGTCCACCACACCTTGCAGTGATTCAATGAATCTCATATTAATTTGTGAGCCATTTGGCAGACGTTTTAATGGAACTGCAAGTGCTTCTCTCTGGGTGGATCACAGCTGAGGAGAGTCAATCCTAAAACTGAGATGATCGTTTAATTTCATATGAAGGAGTAAGGCCCGTCAGTCAAGGCGCTACAGTGCAGGAGTCAGGAGTTGTCCTCCTTCGGTTCTTCCCCTCGGTTCGGTTTGTATTCAAGGCCAGGATCGAATTGCATCAGCACAAAGACCTACACAATGCAAATTTGAAATTAGTACATTTTCTTTGTTGATAAAAAAATTAACATTAACAATTACATGCATAGTCGTAAAATCAGTCTATCGCAAATAATGTGCAAAATATGTCACTGATTTTTAATTTCCGTATTTGATTTTAGCAAAATTTGAGAAACAAATCTCACGTTAGTGAAATAACTGCTAAACAAGGAAGAAAATGAGTTAAGCACTTCTTTAAAAGATAATTAATGGATTTGTTAAGCCGTTTGATTATTAGATTAGTTAAGCAATAATTATTATTCAGCAGTTCTTTAAAAGATAATTATAAGATTATAAATAGGAAAAGTACATAGACTTTTGAAGGTAAGCACATTTGAACTAGTTAATTTTAATATTTGTATCTTTTAATATTCACCAGATTTGATTGTATTACAGAAAAATTTTCGCGGTAAAAGAAGGAGTATTAATATATTGAAAGATAATACATAATTTAAAATATACCAGTCTATCGCAAATAATGTGCAAAATATGTCACTGATTTTTAATTTCCGTATTTGGTTTTAACAAAATTTGAGAAACAAATCTCACGTTAGTGAAATAACTGCTAAACAAGGAAGAAAATGAGTTAAGCACTTCTTTAAAAGATAATTAATAGATTAGTTAAGCCGTTTGATTATTAGATTAGTTAAGCAATAATTATTAGTGAAGCAGTTCTTTAAAAGATAATTATAAGATTATAAATAGGAAAAGTACATAGACTTTTGAAGGTACATACATTTGAACTAGTTAATTTTAATATTTGTATTTAATAATGTTCACCAGATTTAATTGTATTACAGAAAAGAAATTTTCAACCGTAAATGAATGAGTATTAATATATTGAAAGATAATACATAATTTAAAATATACATTGAATATAATTTGGGTTTTGAGGGTAAATGAGAAGAAATCAGTTGATTTGAGGTATGCATATTTAGCTTTACTTTTTCTTTTTCTTAACATTTGGTGAGTATGAAAACTCCGTATATTACGTCGTTAGAATTCCATGGGGAACTTTTAAACCATTATTAAGATTCCGAGTGTGTAACTCTTTGGAAAAGATACTTACTAAGAGATTAAAATGAATTTTTAAATGTAGATGGAACAGTGAAAAAACTGTTTCTGATTTGAAACATGCAGGCCATAAAAAGCTTTGTGACAAAATAAAATTTAAATTATCAAATAAATGTATACTTTAGGAAACAGCCAATATAAATGAATAACTCATGAAATGTGGGCAAATGTAATAATCGATTAGTTTAGGAGTAAAGGGACTTGTTTAATTCAATATCACCGAGAGCTCACTATGCTGCTCATTCATTCTTGAAGATGGATTCGTGTATTGTTGCAATTAAATGTTTAATTTTGTTACTCTCCTCAACTTGACTGATTGACTTCAAGTACGCTCTAGACTGTATCACGAAAAATGCTTTTTCGAATTCAGAATCACGAGTTTATTGCTTAGTGTCATTATAACAACATATTTACCATAGTACTTTTAATCAATTTCAAAAATAGTTTAATTTTCTGGAATGGGCCTAAAGTTCCATTTTTAGGGTGAAAAAACGTAAATTTTATTTTTTAAAGCAAATACTCGTATATTGAAAAAATTTTAGATTTCAAGTTTAATTTATAAATTAACAGTAAAAATAACTATGTATGAAAATATAGCATTTAGTTTACTGAAATCTACATAAAATTTTTAATGTAATCCGAATTAATATAAATAACTGAAAGATTGGGTTAAAAATTGAAAATATGCGTATATGTTAAGAAAAGTTAAGATTTTCCTGTAGATTCTGGTCTTAAATGCTATATTTCATAATAATTTTGATGTTACTTTATCTTCGAAAGTTTACATTTTTGAACTTGAAAGATAAAACTACTTTTGTATTTATGCTTTAAAGAAAATTTGAAATTTACATTTTTGATACCAAATGAAAACTTTCCCGAAAACCTAATTATTTTATAATTTGGCTAGAAAAGAATTTGATAAATATGTGATTACAGTGACCGATTTCTATCTGTTTGAAATCCTAAACTTTCAAAAACAAATTTTTTTTTCCACTCACGTTGTTGATAGAAAAAATTAGGCTGTATTTATTCCAGTTAAAACAAGAAACTACTTTTACCTTTTTTTATTTTCAGTTTCTTGCAATGCAGAATTTCCACATATTCAAAATTGAGAAAAAAAATTTATCGATAAATAAAATTGCTCGGTAAAGCTTATTTTTTCTATCCAATATTTTCCCTCAACGCTCTCGTAGGTATAAACACGTACTTTTATATTTTGGAAGACAATTGATAAAAAGACTTACCATATCTGTGGGAAGGAGTAGAAAATCTGCAGGAGGGTTCGTGATAACAAAGCGTTTTGAAGACGCTTCACAGGATGAGCTGGTATCCCTGAACCGGTAGAGCCCTATACAAAGCATGCCGTAGCTGCGGAGGGCCGATACGAACAAATCGCAGTATTTACCTCCCTCCTAAAACGAAGAATATTTTTACCCATAAATCTTCAAGTGTATAAAGCAAGAAATCATGCTGTTAATTTATAGGTCCTTTTAAATGTTAAGGAGCAATAAGTTTTCTGTATATAATTTGAAAACGAATAAATATAGAAACAATAAACGTGGAAAACACGTGCACTAAACAGTTCTTTCATTAGTGCTCCAAGAAAATTGACATAAATTCAACGCAATCTCGACAGAAAAATTTCTTCTTAAATAAAATATTACGCCGCATTTTTACGTTAAACGTTGTCTACGTAACAGAAAAAAAGGGTTCTAGTAAGGGATGTGTTATGCATTAGCGGTATTGACTTTTTATGTTACCAAATAAGTTGGAGGCTGAATAGGTGGTGCTTCAGCTATTGTATTAACCGTGAAAGAAGATTTAAAGCAGGAGCTTATCTGGCAAGAAAATACCAAACATTCTATATCAGATTTGGGTCAGGGGATTTGGATGACAAATTCCTCCGGTGAATATCTTCGCATTCCAAAGAATCACTTGGCATGATAAGACCTGTCATCCATTAAAATAGAGTCAGAACAAATCAATTTATAAGCACATTTTTGTATTCAAACTGTGCCTCTTTCAAAGACACAAAGAATTAAGTGGCCATCGAGCATAATGTCTCCTTAGACAGACAAATTTTGCTTCCATAGTTGCCGTTTTTTTCAGACAGTAGGAGGTAGGTAAAGTATCCATAGCTCTCTCTCCATGCCAAAGTATCAACCAGGAACTGCTGCCTGCCCTCCGATGTTCGAGAAATCGACTATTATGGAAGCTAGCGTTTGATGGTCTGAAAAATATGTTAAATCATAGCATGACCCTCCATTTTTTTAAAAAGAGGCACTATTACTGCTTTAGCCAGCAATATCTATAAACCTAAATCTGATCTGGAATGTTGGGGATTACCTTGGAAGACCAGTTGCTGGTTTGAACCCTTATGGCCATTACATGAGCTGTAACAAGAATTATGTCATGTTATGTTTTTGTTCTCCATTTTGCTCCCGATTAATCCCGATAGATTTACTTCGATTAATTAGAAATTGGGAAGTCATAACTACAATGAATTTCAGTTACATTCCTGACTAGAACACATTTTTGTAACATTTCAAAAACCATATTCCACATAACACTGTGGTGCACTGCTTGCTCTTATTAGACAGAACTATCTGTTAAGCTTGCTTTTTTGCTGTTTATTATGGCTGTTTGAATTTATGTAAAGTTTTGTGTGACAATTGAAGAACTATTAAGTGCAATTTTTCCTCCAGAGATCTTGCTTTTGTGTTCAATTGTTTCCGAATTCGGCACAAAAAACATGTTATACCTTAACTTTCATAACTTATCAATGTATTTATTGGACAATTTGCGAGTTTTTAATTCCGATTTTAGAAATAAATGCAAAACTGAAATTACAGGAGATGTAAGATAATCTTCAGTTAAAAACTCCTTTCTTATTGTAAAGGTTTCTTATTGTAAAGATAAATGATAATAAATTATGCATTAACTAAATTTTAAAATTACATGAATACGCGGAAGACGAAACCGAAGTTTAATCATAACTAAATTCATTCAAATAAAGCAACAAATAAGCAAAGATACGGCAACAATAATTTACTTAAAAAATTAATAGGAAAATGCATACATATGCATAGATTAGTCACAACTTTAAGATATTTACCTTGTATGTCCTCTTTATCTGATCATGTACGACACATGTTTACCTAATTTATCAAAATGAGCAATCAGAGTTTTCCACTGAACTGAAGATGTCAGCTGTTGACTAATTACAACTCACTCTCTCTTGATGATAACACATGAAGATGTGAGTTCGATAAAATGTCAGCCATAAGGTGCGCAATAAATCTGTTGTGTGCAATAATGGGTCATTCATAATACTTTCCGATGCGTATACTTAGTTAGTCTTCGTTTTTTACGAAGATTCTAAATTAGACATTAAAGGCGGAAAATATAAGACATTTTGTATATGTAGCAACAAGAAAAGTTTTTCTCAATTTTAAAAGAAAATTTGCTGATGATAGCCAGGACTTGACAATAGATTGTATTATCTGTGGTAAGTTATAATATGTTTTAAGAAATATATTTCTGGAAGAAATCTTTTTTTTTTGAATGCGTGAACTTGAGTTAAAATTGAGGGATTTAGATTAAGGTATGCTTACCCCAAACTGAGCGAGGGGTCCATCATATAAGGAAATCTGGCCCACGCGACAACGGTCTCTGTTAGCCAGTGACTCTGGAGTGCTATAGCCACCACGGAGTCCTGCGCCCTCTGCCAGGATCAGTTCCAGCTCCGGTGTTGCTCCCCCGGTAACCAATGATCGGATCAGGGTGAGGGCGTTCGCATTAAAATACGTCTATAAAAAAGAAAAACAAATTGGCGGGTAAAAATATGTTTTATCAATATCACATAAATTCATGCATATTGTCACAAAAGTTTTAATTTTTTTCCTAAGAAATTACTTGTTAATTATTGACACAAAATAATTTTTGAATTTTAGTAATTTTCCCATGTTTATATTTATTTCAATGGATCTTTTCTACAAATTCAGTTACCGAAAAATAGCAAAAAATTAAATAAAATAAAAAAGAAATCCAAAATCTGTTAATCTATTTCAGCTTTGTTTATTATGAATGAGATTCGATATATTTCTATAACAGGCGCGTTATTCCATTTTGAGATTAGAAGATATTTTTTGCAGTATTGGGATCTATTTTTTTTGCTAACATAGTGGATAAATATTGTTGAGTTGGACAAAAAAGTGTATATTTCTTTTAAAAAAAACCTTATGGGATAAATGCAACATACTAAGACTACGAAATACTAAACATATTTTTAATCTAATGAAACATGAAAATGAATATTAAAATAGTCGAATGATTTTAAATTTTAGAGACACGAAAAACCAAGTAACTCATAACGTAAAAATCTTGATTTAATACATTTAACTGGTAAACTTACAATTACCTAAAAATACACTTTATTTGAAATTGTGGAGTGAGAAATATTTTTTTTTATACGTACTGTGCTCATCAAAGAATCCAGGACACTGACAGCAAAGGCAGTGCCACAGGCAAAAGGCTGGGTCAAATAGAGCTCAGTATCAGGATCATCATCATCGTCTTGATCTAAGAACTGTACGTTTGTATCATTCACTGAAAGCAATAAAATCATTTCCCTTAGTTACTTATGTGAATAAACTTGCTCAATTTTTATATTACATGATTAAAAAATATCCATTACGAAATACGATGGTTCTTTTACATATGTAAAATGCTAATGAGAAACACTATTTTCATTTCACACCCGGTGAAGTACGATTAAAATTACAAATCTGTTTCCAAGAAAGTATAAAACTGTCCTCTTTGTAACATTTAAGGCTCTTAATTATTCATTGAAGATTTTGCCTTTTTTTTTTAAAAAAAATTTAGATTCATCGGAAAAAATCCTTAGTTTCTTCCGAAAAAATATAAGAAATATTAAACGAGAGTAGTTAACAGAAAAAGTCGAAGAAAAAAATAAGAAAAAGAACGTTTCGTTAAGTTTATCGCAGTACGAAATTATACGTAATTAAGCTAAACATATAATTTTAGGAAAGCTTCCTTATCCGGAAACATTTTCTTTTTAAAAAAAGAGCTTTACGAGATATTAAGTCCAATTTTTTAAATACCTGCATCTAAAGACATGGGCATCTATGTTAATTGAAACTCTATAATTTTATGATTAATTTTTTTCCAACGACAAAGAAATTTGTCAAGTGACACCGCTTTTCAACACAGTTTAAAAATATTTTTTGATGAAATTGGCAATAAATTAACACCGTCATAATATTAAAAAAAATTCTTCACTTTAAGTATATAGATCTAAGTGTATTAAAGATGTTCTGTAATGATTGTCTTTAATATCCTATATGTCTATAAAGAATTTTTATAAAGAATTAAATCAAAAAGACAATCCTTTAAAAAGTTAAAAATTGCTTTCATCGACATCCAATGTAATAGATAATTATCAATCAAATTACAAATAATTAACAATAATTATCAATCCAAAGTAAGCATAGTTTTTTTTAATATAATTTTGATAAGGATTTTTAAAATATAAGATGTTTATTGCCAGACACTCACTATTCTTAGCATCTAGAACTAAAAATACAGTAAATTGTTTTCCCCAAAGTTTAAAATTTGTAAATAAAATTACCTAATTCTGTTATTAAAGGAACATTAGTCCCATAAACGGATCCTCGTCTTTGCATAACTATGGGACTACCGAGGGGAGATAAGGCATCTGGGCCTCCTGGATCTATATTTATAAAATAAAGACATTTTAGCATTTTTATTTAATGGTAAGTAATAATAATAGTTCAATAACAAAGTGTAACAAAAGCAAGATAAATTTGTTCTCATTATAAATAGTTGAATCAATGTACAGTGCGTACAGTTTATAAGATTTCATTAGATTGTACAGTTTATGAGATTTCATAATAAGGAGATTTGTTCATTAGCAGCTCTAATCAATCAAAAATTAATTTAATCACACATTCTTACGAATTATCTTTGGTTACCTTTGTCCGGTTATCACAAACAAAATCAACATTAACGATATAGATAAAATAACATAATGTTACAACGTATTGTGATTTTTCTTTTGTGACACATATTGTCTTTAGTGTAATTGTGTTCCTGCTCACAGCCTGCTAGTCCTGATCACCTTTTTTGCCTTGGCACTTCTTATAAGCAGCTGCTGGTTGATCGGGACTTTCTGCAGATATATGGGAAACTGACGCGACGGGGTCTTCTGGACCTGGTGTAGGCTTTCCTTCTCCAGGGGGATGTGTAACAACAACAACAGTGTAATTGTTTTGAAAATATAAATGTTTAAAATTCTATCATTCGTTTGAGCTTTTTGATTTATATTTTCAAAACAATTACGCATTAGTGTAATTGTTTTGAAAATAAATATTTAAAATCCAATCATTCATTTGAGCTAATCCTGTGTAATATACAAATAAATAATCTTATCAATAATACAAAATGTAATATTTCTATTTATGAAATTCAGGTGTCTAAAAAAGTAGATAGATTTTTGAACTTTAAGATACAGGTGTAACGAGATAAAGAAAAACATATCTAAAATTTTCGAAACTGGTTTTTCTTCAAAAATACTGTTCCGGTAGGTAAAGCAGACTTGACCAAAAATGTGAACGATTAAATTTTTTTGATTACAGTAATCAATTACTTGTAACCATGATTACAAGATAACATAATTTTAATTACAGCTGTAATTGTGATTACAACAATCAATTACAGTAATCAATTACTTGTAATCGTGATTACAACTTTCAATGTTTTTGATTACAACTGTAATCATGATTCTAAGTCATTGCGATTGAAAGTGACAACGAAAACAATTGCGAGTAATTATGATTATAAGTGATCAAATTATACGACTACATGCAATCATGATTACAAGTAATCGTTATTACAAGTAATTGTGATTACTTGTAATCAAACTATACGATTTCAAGTAATTACGATTGCATACTATATGTAAATACATTAGCTAAGTATGTAGGGGGATACCTAGTTTTATGTACAAAGAATGTAAACACATATACATACAATTCGTGATTCCTATTTATACATATACAATGTATTTACAAACCATGTTTGTACGTACAATACACATAATTATATTGTAATACACATAAGGCAATGCGTATATGCTTAGTACACATAATTATGTATATATACGATACATGTGCGCATGTATATTAGTTTGTATACAAATGCATTGTGTTGCATGTTCGTATACGTAGAAAATATATGTATAAATGAATGTGAAAATGATGTAGATACGTATGCATGCATTTATGTATGTAAGTGCATAATTGTATCAATGTAAGATAATAGCATGTATGTGCAGTGTACGAGTGTACTATTTGTGAATTTATAATGTACGATTTGCGAAATACATTTATCCATATTTTACTATAAATATTATACTTTACATTTTCTATTAAAATCGAAAAAAGAAAGTATGAAATATTACAGTTATGTTTATTAGTTTTTGAAATTTTTGTATCATTTCATCAGCATTTCCTTTTTAAAACCATGCTAAGTTTTTAAGGCAAAATCAGCCTTTTATGGAGACTTCTAAAACGATTTTTGTCAGATCAGATTAGTATTCTGTAGCATTTCTGTTTTCTACAATGATGCATTTTATTTAAAAATGAGGAAAGAGAAAATATTTAAGAATAAAAATTGAAAGGAATGAGAATTATTACTGTGTGTTAGCACTCCTATGGTATCATCAAAGGTCATAGCCTTTATGTTCAATGAAGCTAAAATGGCTTCCTTATCTGCAAGCGTAGGATCATCACTACTCGGTATCTTGGCTG
The DNA here is from genome assembly GCF_982258835.1 of Parasteatoda tepidariorum. Classification (NCBI taxonomy): domain Eukaryota; kingdom Metazoa; phylum Arthropoda; class Arachnida; order Araneae; family Theridiidae; genus Parasteatoda; species Parasteatoda tepidariorum. The sequence goes on along the minus strand of NC_141756.1, from coordinate 63,838,456 downwards.
ACAATATAACACACATATCACATAGATTGATGTTCACTGCTCTCAAATCAGCTCGGCTCAGAGGTGAGCCCTGAAATGATTCAAACAAACAAATCATTGAAAGTCTGTTACAGTAATCTTTCAGAAAGTCTGTAAAATTTAATAAACGCTGCTTTTAGATACATAATGATTGCGAATAGGTTTTTCTTGTACAACTTAATAATTAGTCAGCCATCGAAGTGGTAGACATTAAAATTACGAACAAAACGAATTAATTTTTCTTTAACTCCATCTTCATCTTATATTCAGAGATACAATTTAATAAGTTATATTTAGTGACTAAAACCAATAGTTATACATTTTACAAAACGTTATAGTAATCATATGTACCGAGTTATAAACAAACAATATCAATAAGTAACTGATTTAAATTCACGGTCTTCACGTTTTTATCTATTTTTTTAGTAATCAATCTTAAAATTCAAATCTTAATCAAATTAAATCTTTATTTAAATAAAATTGTAGTCATTATTAACTTATAATGTAATTTTCAAGCATTCGCACTGTTTTTAAAATTCGATTAGACAGTGAAATATCATTTTTCAATCTTTCACCCAAGTAAACGAACTACTGACAAATGAGCCTTAATAGCTTTTAAATGTGTCAGAAACTTGAACTTTTGCTTAAAAACAAAATGAATGGCAAAAGAGTTGTAAGGGAAAAACCACAACCAAATCCTCAAATTTACGGTAGTAAAAATGATTTCATTTAATCTTATAGGAATTATTTGAGCAAATGTTTAAAAAGTTATTATACTCTGTTGCTAGTTAAGAAAAATCCATTTTCCCTATAGAGAGAGCCTGTTTGCATTTGCCAACTGGATGCCGAGGTCCCAGCGCGAACGTATATCAACATCGCCAACTTTTAAAACGACGTTGCACAGCCTTCTTCTTGCTTGCTTTCTTAAGTCATGTTAAATGAGGAAAACAAAACTTATTGAATAATCAATTAACAAGCAATATGAGTTGATAAAAATGATATCTAACAATCGTAACAAATATGCGTTTAACAAAAAAAATTGCATTTAACAAAAAAAAAAAAAAAAATATATGAAAGAATGATAAATATTGTTTTTCGCATATGATTTTATTCTACAGTGAATCAAATTTAAGAATCTCTTCTCTCGCGTTTGATTTGTTAAAAGCATATCAGCATAAGACTCGCCATTTTTTGTGGTCCAATCAAATCCCAAATGCTCCTACAAAGTCATATAGTTGTTTCTTTTTCAAGAACGAATGTTCTTATTTATTGAAATATGTCATCAAGTTTAGGAATCCAATAAGATTTCGAAACTAGAATCTTTTTTTCTTATTATTAATTCTGTGGTAGTTATCGTAAAAGATAGCACGAATTAAATTTCTGTTTGACGTGTTTAAGTTCTTAAAGCTTTTAATTTGTTTTAAAAGCATTTTTGCATAATTTGATGATGAAATAAAACAGAATTATAAGCAGTCAGGGATAATTACTTAAATCCAATATACCGCAATGGTCTTTTCTTAACTTGCAACGGAGTATAGAGTTATTTATCGGTGAAGTTGATATTAAAGAATATTTAAGGAGAAGGTAATTTTTTTTAAAGTATCGTATAAAAATCAACTTACGTTAAGTACAGAGATTTTCGGTAGATTCTGTAGCATCTTCCATTCACGGCGAAGATAGTCAACGTTACCAACAATTACAACATGTTTGAGTTCGTGGTAATGAAAGTTGCTCGCACGCAGTGGCATTACAAGGTTTCGAAGACCAATCAGTGGTGAGTCTGGATCAGCAAACAGGCAGACTACGACATGGCCATTAAGAACTGTCATAGCAGCTTGGTTTCGGTCCTAATAAAACAAAACATATAACTTCTACAATACTTCAAAAATACCAGGATAATAAAGACAAGAAAAAGATTCATTTTATAGAAATAGTTTGCTTGATTATTGATGGCCATAAGCTCAAAAAAAAATGTTGCTAAGGGGCAAAATTTGTAGTTTTTCGGATCTTAATTGCACGCAACGAAACAACATTAAGTTGCTCTATACTCTTAAAACAATAGTGAATTAACTCATAATAAATCTAACCAGCTTTGCCTTATTTATAGCACAGGTGGTAAAAATTAAAAATTAAAAATAAATAAATGTAAGAATAAGTTTTAATGAAATTCACGCACTAAGGAGCAATCTTTTTGTATAAAGGGCTTCTATTAAAATGCTAATTAATTCCTGCAGACGATAATTTAATTACGAATTCAAGCACAAAAACGTGTTTTCTGTAGCAAACATTCCCTTTTTTTACGGAATTATATTTTTGATTTTTAAAATATGAAAGAAGCTGCAATTTGACTGTGAAGGATCCAATATTTTAGACTAGTGTTTACCAAACTTACTCAGCTTCTAAGCTTCCGCATCACTCTTAAATCTCACTGTGATCTACCAACTAGTTACCAACTTTTTTATTTAATAAAAATCTTACATTTAGTTTACCTAGCCAGTGGCGGAATCGAGATTAGTGAATGCAACTTTTTAATATAATTCAACCGAACTTGAGATTATGTCCTTTATTAAGAGTATATAAAAAATTTTATACCCTACAATTCAAAAATTGATTCTCCATTATTAAATAAGGAAAAATTTCAACGACTTACTTTTCTAAAAAGAAAAATGAATTATTTTGATAAGAGAATATGCTATACATTTTTATCAATAGTTCATCAAGCTTTATACTATTCTTTTTTTATCTCGGTAAATATGCCATTAATTAATGAAACGCTTTTAAATGTCGTCTGAAAACGAAATCAAAGGGATACTTCGTTTCCCTATCGAATAACATGTCAGATAGTAATTCGAAATTCAATTTCTTCTCGATTACTACTATAATAGAGTAAATGTAACATAATTTTACAGGAAAGAGAAGAAAAAAAACTATCGTCAGTATACTATGAACGACATAAGCATCACGAGCAACTAACCAATATGCAATCTTCTAGAGATTTTGCCGGACACCAGTGGAACATTCCAGTTGAATCGTATTTCATTTCTGTTTTTTCAAAGTCAAAATCCTTTGCTTGATCATCAGCAAGACCAACTGCCAAAGGCCCTTCTTGTTTGTTTGATCCGTTCGTGCCACCCGCCCTACTAGTGGGCCTGCAGTGGAAATTAATAAAGGAAATTGCATTATAAGAGAATATATCATACAATTATTAATAAAAATGGAAGCACACACAAAAAAGGAATTTATTATTGAAATGCATAAATGGCGTATTTTTCTAAAAGGAATAATTAACTTGCATGGAGTTGAAGCAAGTCAAACATAAACAAGTTAACTTAAACATTGCTAATTTTTAAGAAATACGTGCCAAATACTTTAGTTTCGAGCTGCAATATATTTCGAAAATAACTATCGAGCTTCAAATATTTTTATTAAAAAACTGAGATCTAACTTTTGACGTTGCATGGGAAATGATAGAAATTAATTATAAACTTTTCTCAACAAAACCTATGTTTTCAGCACTTAATTGCTAGCATGAGGGTCATTCTTTGAAATAGTGCCTTATATAATAGATTTTAAAGTATAACAGTTTAGGAAAAACGGTCAAAAACGAAGTTTTGTCTTTTTAACAGTATTTAAAGTTTTTACATTAAAATGGACATTTTAGGAATTAATTTCAAGCTTTTCTCCACTAAATCTTTATTTTTAGAAATAACTAATATGTAAGTCATTCACTGAACTCGTGCTTTGAATTTGAAGCTGTACCTGTATAATTTTATAATATTTTTTTATACTTGCATTTATACTTGCATTTTAAATTGCTTTACAAGTGTTATTCTAGAAATCATTTTACAGATTTGCTCCACGAAATCCATGATTTTGGGACATAGTTCCTACCTGTATCGTTCTTTTGGTGCTATGCACTTTGAAGTTGTTATTTTGCAGAAAAATCAGACATGGAGTTATTTTTAAACGCATCTTGTAATTTATAAGTCATTGTCAATCTTTAATCAGTCTTTGCTTAATTTACGATATTAACTTTTAAAAAATGAATTTAGAGTTCTGTTGTACTACTGTCTTTACTTTAAAACTTAATTCAATAAGTATTATAGAAAAATTGTACTACTTTCTTTAAAAAATTAGTTGGAAAAAAAGAACATTAACAACTTTTTAAGTGGGAAAATGGATTTCTTCAAGTACCCAGCAATAAAACCCTTACTTATTTTACAGCGTATAAAATATATCTTTCTAAAACTTTATGTGCTTCCCGATCTTAAATGTTCAATTTTGTGGAAATTTAACTCACAAATGTTTGAGCTTGTCAATTTGCCTGAATTCTCATTCAGGCAAATGAAACTACTGTAGTTAACTGGGAAAGGGCAAAAGGAATGTCATTTAGCTTGAGCAAATAAAGATAGGTAACGCAGTGTCATGGTGTCATAGCAGCAGTGCTAGGATCACTTCATTTGTCTCGAAATTGGGGAGTCATAGATCCATGACCATTAAAAACCCAGCTTATAGCCAGTGAGAAATCCTCATATTTTGCTACTTCATTTCTAAAGCATGATTAATGCTGTATGAATAACATACCGTTTGTTCCTTGTTATGTAGTTTAAGTGTATCACGTACTTTTTTTTTAGTTTCTTTTGTTAAATGCTTGAGTCCTGCTTTGTCTTATGATCAACAATAGTAAAAACCACAGTCTCTTTCCAGTTACTCATGTGCTTTCAATTTGTGTTGTCATCAATAACAAATATTTTGATGAATTGTTCATGAGGAGACTGTTTTTGTGATTTCAAATGAAAGATGACTTGTCTTTATATACGATTATACAGGCAACTGCTACGCACGATAACGAATACTATGAAGTTCTTACAAAAATATTTTTTTTATTATTCAACAATGTCCTATAATCATTGCGTTTTTATTCTTCGATTAATATTTTCCATTTCAGTTTGTTTTGAAAATAAATTTAATAAAACTTTGCAAAAAAATACTATATTTCATGAAAAGAAAAATTTTATTCAGTTTTAAGTGACGACAAATAATTATTTAGTATCATGCTTATTCATTTCGCCTTCGCCAGAGAATTGTTGAAATTTAACAGACTTGTTTTCATGATTTTTTAACGTAAAGAACAAAATCGTTTAGCCTACGTAAATCACGCAAATGATGAGGTGAAGATCTGTAAATCATGAGTTCAATCCACCAGATGACTTAACCGACGAAAAATAACGAGGTGCACGTTAAATATGTCTAGGCTAAAAGTCCTTTTCTTGGTGTGATGTGGAATTTTGGAGATAAAAGTACCAGCTCAGAGACTATTGCGTGGTATTCTTACCATGGTCATCATTAGAAAGGGATGGTATGTATTTCGTATGTAGGCGAATAAGTAGTATTTTAAAACTTCATATTTGAGCTTCATAATGTGAATGCGCTTAGTATTAAAATTTGAAATAATTCAATTAAAGGTATTTAAATGGGGCATTATAATTATTTATATATATTTTTAAGCTATCAGAGATACTTGCTTTTAACTAGTAAAAAGTCTATTCCATCGTCAAGTACATGTTCAATGTATATGCACTTAATGTGCTATTTGAACCTGTTATTGTAAACAATATCGTCATTTTTTTTTACTTTCAAAAATTTGATTTCTGTCATGGCGATATTACTCGACTTCGCTTTTGTTATTTCGAAAAGCTTTGCTAGCTCTCTATTTCTTTTATAATTGCAGTCGAAATCTAAACATAGTTTAATCAAAAAGATAGTCAAACATTTAAAGTTTTATTTCCTTAAAAACTAAACAATATTAAAAAGTAAAAGAGATAAATAAACGTCAATAGTTGAGAAAATGGTTAAAAAGTTTAAATAATTACGTTTTATTTTGTAGAGATAAAATTTTAATAAAAAATAATAGTAGAAAGGAAAATAATGCAAGTGCTTTGATTTGTGAAGAGTTAAACTAGTTAAAAATATTTTGTTTAGTTTAAAAGTGGAAGGAGATTCATTCAACTAGAAATAAAATTGTTAAAATTTTTAAAGGGATAAAAAAACAAGCACAGGCATAAGGTTGATAAAAAAAACTAACCTGCAAATAATATTTGTATTTTTATAAAAAGAGTATGAAATAAATCAGAGAGTAAAAATGGAATTCCAAAATTATTAATAAAAATTTTGTACTAATTTTAAAACATTCTATAAATATGCCGCTACAAGCTGATTTTACATGAAAGGTGTTTATTTTTCTTCAACATCTACAAATGAAAATTGGTCTGATTTGGGTAATCGAGGAAAGAAATGAGGAACATTTTAAAAAATATATATATACTGGAATACATTTAATAGGTTAACTTGTGATACATTTTTATTTTTATGAAATTAAATAAGTATACACATCGATATAAAGTATTTGTATTAGATAGTATGAAATGTGAGGGTTTGTTGAATTATTTGAAAAGATATTTTTAAAAATTCTGAACATTTTTAAATGTCGTCTGAATTATTGAAATTTTTTTTAAAATTCTGTATTTTTTTCAATGGATTTCATTAGTAGCTTTATAAAAGCTTTGAAAAGTTCAAGATTATTTTAAAACTATTTAAAAAGTATGTGTACATTTACCAAAAAGTAATCAATAACTTTCACATTTATTCCATTTACAGCATCTATAATGTAAGAATTTTGAATGTTTCTTACAAAAAATATTAAGATAATATTCCAGATATGAACTGAGCTATGGAATGAGCAATAAACATTTAGCATAACTGTGTTTCTGTGATGCAGCTGTTTCACTTGCAGTTCTGTTTGATCTATTGTGTATAAAAGTAATGAAAACACAATGCTTGCAGTTCTTTTTCAATATATTTGTGCAATTTCGAATCAAATAAACTTAGATTAAATAATGTATGATTTTTCGTTTAAAATTTATGAGCTAAAGACATAGGGTAAGCAAACCATTTTTTGCGTTTAAAACAGAAAACTTAAATTTGGTTTTATTTAACCTACTAAGGAATAATTTTTCCATAATTTATTTAATTAATTATCATGTATTATTCGAGTACTACATACAAAAAAGATAATTAAAATAGAAAGAAATCATTTCTTTCCTTCATGGGAATTGTATGTGATAGTGCATAATAAATATAGCATGAACATCAATGCATACGCAGGGATATAGCAATGCATACTTCATGCATAGCAAGTGCAATTTAAAAAACATGCAATGCAAAAAGTTCTAGATGCATAATTCAAGACAAAATAAACATGTGTATAGTGACAAAACATGCATTTTTTTCAATACATGCACAATATATAGTGGTCTTGGATAAAGTCCTCTTAAACTTTACGTTACCTTCATCTTCTTGTACACAAAAATAAATGTCTACATTCGAAAAACTCGTTAAATTTTTTGTACAGATATCAAATTAACTAAGCTTTGCAAGAGCTTCACATTTTTTATTTTTGCTTTTCTAAGTTCTTGCTGTAATTTTTTTTAATGAAAATAAACTTCATAGTAAAAGGATTTGGGAGGAAGTAGTGATATTAAAAGTAAGGAGTGTAAAAGCTAAATTAAGGAATTTAAAAAAAAAAAAAAACTATTGATGAAGGGTAAAAATACTAAGTCTATTGAAGTTTTAAAGAGGATGTCACACTAAGTGCAAGCCTCAATATATATTCTACACTATGTGGTTACCTCTGATTCTTACGAGAGAGGATGGTATAAGAGGGCTACTATCCAAACATACCAAATAAGGAATAAAAGGCAGACAATAGCCAGAGCATGAAAAATGAAGAAGTAGAAGTAGAAAGTAGAGGCATACATGAGTTTTTTCACTTCATAGGCTAGGTGTAAGCCAGCAAATGTGTCGTCGGTCCGGGCGCCGTGCGTTGTGTTAGCCAGCGGGCTGGAAAAGAAACAGGAGAAAGGGGCCAGAAGTGATAACAGGATGTGCAAAACAACCACACGCGAAACACACTAGAACGCGCAGTTCAACGTGGAAGATAGTGAGGTGCCAGCACGAAACACAAGAACAAGCAAAGCGAACAATATTTCACAATACGTAGAGAAAAAAGTGAATTTTCACAGGGAAACAGTTGTTTCTTTTTAAGAGTGCCTCATTACACTTAAATTAGATAAAAATATAAAAATTAGATAAAAATATAAAAATAAAGTGTGATGACACGACTTTTTGTTATGATTTGCCTTAATTAAAAGATTAAACGCTACTTATTATTCTAACAAGCAACAGGTACTGTTGCAATAATAGATATTTAGCTACTAAAATTAGCGTAGATATTCAGATTTTATGCGCTCTTTAAAAAAATGGACAAATTAATCATTTAAAGAACTTTCAGTGTTAGCTGCACTGTTTTAAGTAATATGGCTGTTACTTTAATAAATTATTATAGTAATTTTAGTAATTATTACTATTATTATATAAAATATTCAGTTTCTATATAAAATATTTAGTTCTTATATAAAATATTTTGTTTCTAAATATTAGAGTTAGGCAGAAAAATTTATTTCAGCCAAAAACGCAATCATTCAAAAAATTACTTTTTTCTTGTCATCTTTAATTTTTTCATTCGTTAATGATGATAATTTCGAAACATATAATTTTTTTTTTTGTAAAATGATAGCGTGTACAATAGTTTTTGTGAAATTCTCGATCCAAACAGATCTTTACGAATTAAAAATCTTATATCATTGAATCTATGCCGAAACGACCATAAATTATTTTTCAAACAGTCGAATTTTATGTGAGTATACAATACTTTTGAATTGCTGCAGTATTTGTTAAATAAATTTGAAGCCAGTGAATTCGCAGTGTCAAAAGAAATAGACGATGTTTTTTTTTTAATATAAAGTATGTGAAATTATTTTTTTTACAAAAATTGTCTTATGGGTGAGAGCATTTAATATATAATAATTCATTTGATTGGCGAGGAGCACATGCGGTGCTTTTCTTGTAAAACATATTTAAGTCTCGGAATTGCGTAACTAAAAATATTTTGATTAAATAATGAGCTAAAAACTATTTAAAGATTACTTTTTATTTACTTTTTGCTTACAAGTTCACAGACCTATTGAGATTACAGGGCTGAATGCATCAGAATTTATCAATACAGATTATGCATTATTGAATTATTTTAAAAAAATAGTTCTCAACCGTATTCCCTGTGAATATTCACATTTATCTTATTTTTTTAAACAATACTGTTATATTAGTGCCATTTTCTGTCATTAAATAACTTAAAGATTTATTTTGCCTAAAAATAAACACATAAAAAAGCTTTTTCTTAATCTTAAGATTTATGATAGATGATCTTTACTGTTTTAAGTGGAATAATTATTATATTTACAAAATATTAAGAATAAAACCAAAACTATTATTTGCTGGCACGCTAAATAAAACTATTTTTAAATTTAAGAAACTTAAAAATACACTAATTTTCCAACTTATTTAAAAAATAAAATAAAAAACGATGATGGATAAATAATAATAATAATAGAATCTATTACATATAAAGTCTTTTGTAATAAAATATAAAGTAAAAATTTGAAGTATTTTTTACAGTATTTTAAACCCTGTTACTAAAATACATGAACTTGCATTGTTAAGAGAAATATGGTAATTAGAAGTTTCAACATTTTTTAAGCTATTCCAACCAGATCTTTTCATTATCATTAGACCTACACTGTTAGAATTTTCATTCTAAAATCATGGTGAAATAACTGGCAACAGTCTGTCCATCCAATTAAGCGTAAAGTTTACGGTTAGGAACGTTTCTCACTTTTACAGTTTTGCAATCGTTAAAGCTGGCGTGTTAAAAAAAGAAAAAAAACTAATTTAGGCAGACATAGGAGTTAGATTACGCTAGAATTTTCATTAGATAATGGACATTGGAGTTAAGTTGCGGTTAAGTAGTGTTTTTCTAAGTGAACCGCACAATGTGGCTCAATTAGTTTTTCTGATGGTGCTATCTATCGTGAGAATTAGAAAATACTAGACTTTTTGTGTAAAGCAACTCAGTTGTGCTACTATCTATGCGTCAGCTTTTATGAAAAGCCTAGGGTCACCAATTAAGGAGAGCTGGAAACTGTTCATTTGTTGAAGGAACAAAAGTTGCGTCAGCTCTGGGATTCGAACCCTCGTTTAGTCTGTTAGTCTGTCATGAGATAGACAGATTAGCTCTCTCGGCTACAGTAAGTAGCTTGCCGCAAAGAACTAAACGGCTTTATATTGTGGGCCTCTTGGCGCGAATAAAATTCTGATTGTGTAACCGTATTAGGTGAAAACAGTAAGAAAAAAAACTATTTTTCTCTCAGTTAATTGTTTGAATGACATTTTTTTTATAGTTATTTGACTTTTTTAGTTGAATATGATAAAATAACATATAAATTGGCATTTAACCATTTTTTCCAAGAAAGTTCTAACAGTGTAGTACTCTTTCATGTTCATACATTGTTTGAAAGTCTAGATCATTTTGAGTAATTAAATTGTTACGTTCTATTTTAATGTAGGATTCTTTTAATGAATAAGACTGGTGGAGAAATACTAGAATACAAAGATGATTAATTTATTTATGAGGAAAAACACAAATGAAAAAGATACAATGTAATATGCACTTTTTCAAGCACAGTTACTCTCACCAACATCTTTAGAATTTTTTTTGCTAAGTTCCATTCTCATTTAAAATTTTGAAACTAAAGAATTTTATAGGCTACTTGTTCTTCGAGAAAAATATCATTTAATAATGATATTTATTTTGATCTGACGTAATATTTCTGATTGTTTTGTTAAATCATTTATTAACAATGCAAGCTATTCCTGTGTAATGAAGTAATTTAAAATTTTCTTATTTTATTTTTTGATAATTTGAAAGTCAATAGAATATTTTTTCACAAAATATTTTTAATTTTCATTATTATCAAACACAATAAATACGAATACCACAAACACAAATGAATGAGATTATACAGAATTCATAACAGTTGTTACTTCACAATTCATGCAAAAACAGCAAAAAAAATTTTTTTGATAGACTTTTACTAACCTTGGAAATAATCCAGGATTTGTCCCTGCTGGTCCTGTTACTCCAGTACCATTATTAACGGCAGGAGACGTCAGTAGCGGTGTTGCAGGATTTGCGCCTGGTACTCTTGGGGGCTTGAGTCCAGATGAGGAATTTCTTTGTCGGAGATTTGTACCATGAGATGTTGCGGTACTAGGTGTTCCGTGGTGCGTGGCGTTGTGCCGCCCGCCCACTTGTCCTGCGATGTTACTGACTAAAAACAAATATTTGCAAATAAAGTAATGTGCCTTTATTTTCCTGATTCTATCTATATAAGGACTAGTCACACCAATCTTAGAATGATGCCATCCTATATTTAAGGTTTCAACCAAAAAGAAGGCTAGTTTGTAATTCTACGAACGTTAAGTTTGTTTATAGAATAAAAAATTTGTGCATGTACACCAAGTACACTTTCAAGTTAAAGGGAATGGAGGCTATAGTGATGATTCATCTTTAGATTGCATTTTAACATTAAACTGTTCTATAATATTGTTTACAGATATGCGCTTTACAATTTTTTTGCAATTTCTCTTTGTTAACAGCAGTTCTTCCATAAAAACGCTCTAAAAATATGGCTTATCATAGTGAAATGTGAGTTATCATAGTTGGAAATTTTACTTATCATAAAATTGCCCTAAATTTTTAAATTCCAAAGCCTTAAGATTTAAGCGCTTTTTTTTTAAATTATAAAGTTTATTAATCAATTGAAAATAACATAACAATTACTTAACAATAAATAGCAATTATTCATGTAATTTTAAGGAAGTCGTATTTTTGGCTATTACAGGGTTTTATTTCTAATTTCTAGTGAAAGTTTTTGAAAATTGCTATGTACTTCTTTTATTTTTAGTTTTGTTGAAGAGTGTTTCATGCTAGCTCACACAAAACGCCTAGTTCTTAAAATTTCTTATTGAGTAAGGTTTCCAATGTGGTCATCCATTTATATGGAAGAAAAAGGTTCCAAATTTCCAAGAACATTTCTAAAAGTTTGAAAAATAAATAATAACAAATAAATTTTCTCTTGTATGAAATAGCTCAAAATTTTTCTAAAAGTTTTTCAAGAATTAAATAAATTTCTAAAATCTTAATACTCAGTAATAAATAAAATATACATTGTTTTTCGAGGTAGTGTTTAAATGCTAGAAGATCAAGTGTTTAAATTTTTTTTCTTTTCGAATTAGAATAGTTTTATTCCATTAAACTTACATGAATGATCCACGCTTTGAAAACAAGCCTCATTTAAAAAACACGCGCTTTCTATTTCCTTACGTGCAAAAATATGAATTACCGTGAATAAATTTTGATCTAATGATTGGATCATCACGCTCTAGGACTCAATCTTAATGGTTCGACAGAGTTATCTCAAATAAGCTAATTAATTAGTGCAGACAGTACTTTAAGTAACGAAATCAGACAGAAAAACGTACCGTCTCTGAATAAATACACCTTTTTTTTCGACGAATTCGGATTTCTGACCCCCGAAATATAGGGGGTAGCCGCAATCTGGAAAATATGAACCCAATAATCGTTCGATGATCCAAAGTTTGGCCCCCTTAATGTTAATTTTACTTTCTGCGTATTTCGCCATATCTCGAGAAATTTTTAAGCGAATTGAAAAATTTTTGAGCCCAATTATATAATTCGTTTATCCAAAGATGATTTTACGCAAAAAATAACTTTTAGTAAATATTTATTACTTTTTTTATAATTTTATTTAATAAAGGTAAAAAAAAATGATTTGTGAGGTATACAGTTTTTGCATCATTTTAAAGAACATAATTTAATACGATAAAATACAAAATTTGAACAAAATCGGTTGAATAGTTCCTGAGAAATTTAATTTCAAAAAAGTCAAATATTTAAAATTCGACTTCTCAGGAACTATTCTACCGACTTTGCTCAAATTTTGCATTTTGCCTTAAAAAATTACGTTTTTTAAAATGTTGCAAAAAATTCTATACCTGACAATTCAATTTTTTTCCATTATTAATTACAATAATAAAAAATAAATATTTACTATAGGTTATTTATCTTTGGATAAGCGAAGTTTACAATTTTGTGCAAAAATTTTTCAATTAGCGTAAAAAAAAAGTATCAAGATATGGTTAAACACGTAAAAAGTAAAATTAATATTAATAGGTTTAAACTTTAGAGCATTTTTCTGACCTAACTATTGAGATCATATTTCACTGATAGCTGCTACCCCCTATATTTTGGGTAGCAGAAGTCTGAATCAGTCAGAAAAACGGTATGTTTATTCAGAGAAAGTTCGTCTTTGTGTCTGATTTTGTAACTTAAATTACTCGTCTGAACTCATTATATAGCATATTTGAAGTAACTCGCTCGAGCCATTAAGATTGAGTCCTAGATAAAGATCCAATCATTAGATCAAATTTTATTTAAAGTGGTCTGTTTTTTTTTGCGCATTGCACATGAAAAGAAAATTTTATCTGCTTATTAATAACTCGATAATATTTGCATCGAAGTGTGTTGGCTGCTTTTCTCCACAGTTTTGGAATATTCTGGGCATAATTTCATAAATATCACCATTTTATGATGCTCAATTTGATTTTCATACGAAAAACACTATAAAAATTGTTGTAATTGTAATGCTTCCGAACAAACGGCTAATAATAACTTTTGAATGGCTGCATCAACTGGGGAGAAATGTTTCTTCTACAATTTGGATTCATTATTGCATTTTAATTTTATTTATTTATTTTTATATAACTCAACTGAATTTCTCACCTTTGCACGTTACAAACTTTTTTCGCAATATTCGAAGAACATTTTTCTTTATAGAGCCTATCTACCAAAACAGCACTAAGCATTTATTATATATTTTTTAATTTTTAAGGAATAAAAATCGGCCGAGTCCCGTGTGTATAAGTGAAGAATTTAAAAAAAAACATTTAAATAATTAATGCCTCGCTTTCCAGCGTAAATCAGCTTTTTTAAGAGCTTTGTCATTATTTTAATTTAATGAAAACTAACTACGAAAGAGAAAAAGAAAGAAGTACATACAAGTATGAACTATCATTGAAAATACGTAGAATGAATGCCTTTTATTAATATTTGCTTTCCCTTCTGTTTTACGAGTTATTTTCTACATAAGCAATTTAACATGTAAATCGCAAAACGTTCTTCCCCTAATAGGTCATACACTCTTAGTAAATTGGTGAGATGAGAAGTTGTAAGTTAGAATCCATTTTTGCCTTTGGCTATGGATATTTTTACACTATGGACATCTCGTAAAATCCAAACATAAATAATGACATAATATTTACATAAATATAGAGTTACTGCTATTTAACTTCGTGAGAAAGTTACGACATACAAGTAACATTATCTGATTGGTCGAGAGTCAAAATTTAACGAAATAAAATGCAACATGCCTTTTCTCGTAGAGTTAACATGGGATTATTTAACGTAGTGTAGTTCGTAGAGTTAGCATGGATAATTTTTTTTATTTTGCCGAGTCTCATAATTTCAGGTACACTTCTTTTTCCTTTGATTTCAAAATAAATCTTAACTGTTCAAGATATCTATCATGCACAAATATGCTGTTTAAAAATCATTTATTTTGCGAAATAATTAGGTTTTAAATATTGTGACAGCTCTACTCTTCACTTTTATCAAGTTATTCATGTTATTGCATGCCAAATAAATTGAAAATTTTTGATTAAAAGTTAGCTTTCTTGCGGAAAATTTTGTAAACAAACTAAAAATAAGTTATAGTTTTATTCTTAAAGAGCTTAATTTGTACATGAACAATTTGCTGTTCTTTAGCGTAGTTTCTTGTCTCTAGTCCGGAAAAGAAAACGAATCGTAACGTAACTAAATATTGATACCTTAGCAACAAGTACAATTCTGAAATGTCTGCTGTTTATTCATTTTCCTATTATAATTAATCATGGTGATTTGTCATTGTGTTTGTTTATAGTTTTTATTTATCAATCTCTGGTTACTTTCTGGAAATTTAGATTTTTTTATTGTTGAAATATTAACTTTCACTGGTTATTGTGTATTTTTATAGAAATGTAAGTTGGTGTTTTAATGATTATATACAATACCTAATTTTAATATTCATTCATTTTTATATTTCAAAACAACTATGTCGCTGTTTTATATTTTACTCCTGCACAACTGATAAGAAAATTGCTTTAGGTTAATTCGAGTTTATATTAAAGACAGATAACTAGATTTATTAAGTATATCCTTATAAAGATAGAGATCTTTTAAAACACTTTGAATTTTTCTGAGTGTTCTTTTTGGAATTTCTTGCATAGTGTATTCATAGTATATGAAAAATCATATCACTCTGTATTTTAATGAGTGCTATTTTTAGATTTTCTTCCAAAGTGTATAATTTTTTTATTTTTCATTATTTTTATGCGAAGAAAAATGTTATTAGCATTCAAATATTCTTTATTAAATTTTATTTTCTGGATTTAATGACACAATTATTTAATTAAAAGATTTAATAAGTACAAAAAAATTTTCAATTTCTATCAAAGTTGGTCACAATTTAAAATAAAAATCGTGATATAATGACTAGTTATAACAAAATAAAATGAAAGTTCCAAGTGGATAAAAAAAAGCGAAAATAATTTGAGTTTTGGCAAACCAGAAAGGAAAGAGGTAGGGATCATCACTTTCAAAACAGGAAAAGGAGAATTTTGGTTGGGATAGAAGTTTATTACTAAAACTATTCTCTTTGCGTTTTTGGTATGGCAAAAATTGAATTACTTTGTAATTTTATCATGCACTTGAAAAACGTAGTTTTCAAAGTATTTACTTTATTTTATTCTTTTCTACCTTTTAGTTTTGTGCATATTAGATAAAGTCGAAATTTATAAAAAAATTCTTCATTTGTTAATAAATTTATCTTGAACTATTTAAAAAATGACTGCTTACTGCTATTAGATACATAGCTCCTGTTTAAATTTAAGCACTTTAGCTAGTCGGAAAGAGGTCAAAATTGAAATTGCTGATATGTTTTACTTGACGTTCTAAATTATGCTTATATTGGTCAAGAAATAATTGAAACTACCATTTCCATCTGACAGTGTTTAGTTCATTTAAGAGCACTTTAAATAGTTGGAAAGTAGTCGAAACTCAGATTGAAGGGAAATTCCTTTGGACGGCATGATTCTAAAATCTGCATGTAGTAATCAGGAAATGATAAAAACTTGAGACGTCATCCAGTACGTATTTCCATTTAAAATGTAGGCCCTCTAGCAAATCGGACAGTAGTTGAAATCTCGATTGACTATAAATTTACTTGTAGAAATAATATGGCTATAAATTTTGCTTGTGACAAAGTTACCAGGAAATAATAATTATTGAATTTGACACCAAGCTCGGATCTCTAGATGATGTTCAAACAATCTAGTTTTCGGAAAGTAGACAAACTTTTTAACAGCAATCAGTCAACTTTGCAGTAATACGCTAATTCTGATTATTTTGGAAAGGACAGAAGAGCGGAGGGGCTCTCGTAACTTGAACACTCCAGTTAATCAGAAAATTGCCGGAAATTTGACTGACAATAAGTTTCTTTTCGAACAATTTCGTGATAAATTTTTCTGGCAATGGTTGGGAAATGATTTAAAATAGTATTATAATTCAGCATAGAGCTTAAATTTGAGTGCTCTAGCCATTCTTAAAGTGATCGGAAAATTTTGATTGATGTAAAATTCTCTTTGACAGTATTAACGTAATAAGTTATACTGGTAGCTTCCAAAATTTGATTGAATATTGTATTGACATCGGCTACGGAACTTTAGTACTGTTTCAAGTGCTCTTGGTAGACGAAAAGTGATTTTAATTTTGACCAAGATTCCATCGATCATCTTTTGCAAAGATATCAAGATTCTATTAAGCTAACAATTAAGCTGTAAGAAATAAAATAAAAAGGTTTTTTATATCAAGTTGAAAATATTTATTTATGTTATAAAAGAATTGTCAATAAAAGTAATAAATGGAAGATTTAGCAATCTAAATTTTTTGTAAAGTTATCAATAATGGGATATCTGCAAGCGACGTAGTGTGGGTATCTCAATCCTGATTGGTTGTTGAAACGAAGCAATTAATTTCTTTCATTTGAAGTCACTGTAGTAACTCTCTAATTTAAAGTTAGATACCAGGAACTGTACATAAATCAAATGCTTTATGTAAAACACACCGATAATTATTTAATTGAAATGTAACTTTTAAGGATAAAATTTCAGAGCACGAATAAGCTTAAAACTTTATGTAACGCAAAATTTACTTACAGTCGTTAGGATTTTTTGGTGCGTCTGAAAAAAAAAAGAAAATTAATGGTAATTAATACAGGCAATAATTAGCACATATTTAAATAAAATATTTTTCTGATGTAAAAATTTTATACTATTGTTTAATAATTAGATTCTTACCTATGTGAAAATGGGTTTAGAGAAAGTTGGAACTTTGATCCTCTTAAACGTTATTTTTTATTTGTTTCTTTATTATTTTTATTGTATGAAAAGAATTTTTTTATAATTTCCTTCATTTCAATTTGTTATGCTTTTTATGCAGTGTTTTTCATTGATAATTGTTATTTTTAAACAACGTAATAGCTATGTAGTTAGTATTTTCAAGAATTATTTTCAATACAATCAAAACTATTTTCAATTTTTCAAAATTCGCATTTGTATTTTCAAAACTTGATTGCAATGCAACATTTATTTTCAGTATTTCAAAAACTAATTCAATGATAGCTTTTTTCGAGAGAACGTGCCAAATGTTGACCTATAAATTCAGTCCTTAGCATTACAACAAATTTCTTCCGATTTGATTCTTAATAAAGAAAAAAAATTGCATTTTCAATATTTTCTACGTTTTTTGATTTTTACCTTTAGCAAACTGAATTCATAACAAGGAAGTTTTTTTTAAAAAAAATAACGGTATAGTGTATCATAATATAATATTGTCACGATATTGTACATCTAAAATAAAAATGTTTAATATGCATGTAACTAATGGATATTAAATATACGTACACGCACATACGTAAATATACGTATGCTGTCATTTATACAAGTTGCACTATAATCGTATATTAATATTAGATATAGCTTTTTAAATTCCTTGCCAAAAAATAGGGTCCTAAAAACATAAACAAATTAGCAAATGAATATTAGTCTCTAATAAATATTTAAGTGAGAGAGGGAACACAAAATGTATAAAACTTTCAAACTTAATTAATCATTTTTGGAATTAATCAGAACTAAAGAGGAATTAAAATATCAAATAACTAGTTTTTTGTCAGTTGGAACTATAAAGATATTTTTTCCCCTTCAGAAACTTTTGCGACAATATGAATTGATTTTTGATTACTTTAATTCATACTTCATTGAGATTCTCAGCTATCAAGACTTTAAATAATAAAAGAAGAATGAAGCAATTTTGATGACAGAGAAAATGGTTCAAGTGATCTTGAAGAATTTTCATAGAAAATCATATCTCATTTTCTCTATCATCATAATTGCTTCATTCTTCTTTTATTATTTAACAATATAATTAAATAAATTAACCATATAATTAAAAGCATGCCATTCAAAAATAACAAATCTAAAATAAAAAGATTATTAATTAAAAAATCGTTTATTGAAAAATGTTTAAAGTGACCTTAAAAAATGAGCGGTTAGTTTTGTAAAGAGGGAGTCAGCTAAAAAAAGGTTGGGAACCTAAGTCCTATAGTAAATCAGTTAGTCCTACCTAATAGTTTGTCAGATTCGACGAATTTCCCTCATTCAAAGTTTTAAATCATGGTCAGTATTGTGTACTTTTGGGACTTTTTTTTTAAATTTTTAACAAAAAATTCAAAACTAAAAATTTAAAAATAGGAGTGCGGAGAGAAATATCTCATGCACATATGTAGCAAATGAAATATTACTCTTGTTAATTGTTAAATTGCTTAGCTGATTAACTTTCAATTTTAAAATAAATTTTCATATAGAGTTTAAAAAATGCACTTGTATTTACCTCTTAGTTTCACCCTCTTGGGTATTTCTGGAGGTGTGAATGTTGGGAACGTAGAGTTGTGAACACTCTCATCTGAAAGAAATAGTTAGAAGTAGAACACTTAAAAAATTAATAAACTTATTTTTCCTTAAGACACCAATTAAATCAAACACCCAGATATTTCATGTGGAAAAACATTGAACACAGGATACAACAAAGAACATTCCTTATGGAAGAAAATAAAATCATAGCACACCAAAAGCAGGATAATTGCCAGCCGTGCAAGCACATTTAGCGAACAGTTTTTCTAGGTAGAAGCAAGAGTAAGGTTATAGTATAAATTAAAGAAAATATCATAAATAATATAAATTTTTTATAATGGAAAATCAATAGCTATAATTCAAAAGAAAACATCTTGAATAAATTCATAAATTTGTAAGAGGAAAATAATAAAATTCCATAAAAAACTATATTATTTGATATTGCAATATATGTAAGGCATACCATTTGACAGAAATTAAAAAAAAATACCTTAGCAATGAAAGATCGACTCTCATTTCAGTCAAAAATCAAGTATGTCAATGCAAAATTAAAATACAAATTTTTAGTTACCATATTGTTTTTACCCGCCTATCCACATAAGCTAAAAAAAATACTAGCAACATGCATTCGATATCTTGAACAGTGACATCTTTTTTCCAACTAGCAACCCTAGAGCAAAATTGTTCTTTGCACACAATAATTTTTCATAACTTTTTAAGTAAAAAATTTAGTTTAGGTTATATTAAGGGGACAATATTATTTAAAATATTCTAAAAACTTTTAGGTAAAAATGGCAATAAGAGTTAAAATTTAGTTTTTAATTTTCAGACAAAATGAATGAGATGCATTAACTAGTCTTATTTAAAATAAAAATCACACGTAGTTTCCTTATTTAGTTCATTCTTTTGGCATTCTCTTTCTATCAAATATTCTTTTGAATTTAAAATTTTCTTTTCAAAGAAAAGTTGTTTTATTAAGTTATTACTTGTGAAATGAACTTTGAAATACATTTTGACTACTTTTCATCAAAATATACTCTGTCTAAATAAATGCTTGCCTGCTCTTGAATACAAATTATTCTTCTGATAGTTATCAGAACTGATCCTTTTCGTTTAAAGTCAATGAATTAAGAAGAATAAAACGCTAAATTTACATTTGTATTTGAAAATATTTGCATTTTAACGTTATTCTCCAAAATTTAAAAAATAAAAATTGTAAACGTAAGTCCGAAAAATATGACGTATGAATCTGAGAATCTCGGACTTCTTGAGATTTTAATGTGATTTTAGAAAACCGAGGTTTTTTTTTCTTATCATGGCGAAAATAACATATTCTGAAGATATGGTAATAATGATCTGGATGCACAGTCTACGTTCGGATGCAATGTTTAAGATAAAATATTTCACCTTTTCCTGCGTATATTAAGTGAAAAGTTCATTTCACATGGTGCAACGCGTATCTATTTAATTAAAGGTATATTCTACACTTTTATTGACTTTAACTTTTTTATCTTTATTGCATGCTATCTTATAGGAGACATCATTGCTTATTTTGATTTTCAGTAAGGATGTGATAAATTTATTTTAAACATTTTAGCAATTCCTAAGAAAATGCTAATATTTATATCGAATTCAATCGAAAATGGTGTTACAAATTGAGGTATGAAAATTGTCACAATTGTGACAAACTATTATTTAACTGTTTTTTAATAGATAATATGTTTCAAATAATTAATTTTTATTAATATTGGGATTCATTCAATCATCATGTATTTTTACATTTGACATTTTGTTTAAAGAAAGTCTATGCATACAAGCCTGATAATAATTTAAAACACATTTACTCGTATGTTTAATTCAACACTTTCCATTATTATCCATAAACTATAAACACTTAAAAGTAGAAAGGAAGAAAAAAACTGAATTTATTAGCAAACACCTTTTTTAAATAAAGCATAGCATTTTAATTCAGGCTCTGAAGGAAACTTTTTAATAAAAATAGTAGGTTTAACATTTAGAGAATAGTAAGTAGTACGTAATGCGATACCGCATATAACATTAGAAATGGCTGCTTACGGAAATGTGCAAAGATAACACATAGACTGGCGTGCACACGGAAAGCAAATTTAAGCGATTTCGAAATAACCTACTATTATCTGATTCAGATATATCAGCATCAATATCAACTGCACTTCCAGTTCTTGAGATAATATATTCTGTGGAGATTTACAAATAAATCGATTTACGCTTTGTTTAGTATTACTTACACAATATACAAATTCCAACAAATATCTAAGCAGCTTTTAAGATGAGTATTAGGGAAAAAAATATTTGTGAGCTAAATAATAAAAGACACATACTTGAAACATTTGTTATTTATTCGTAGAAAATCAGGCAAAATGATACTAATAACAGCTAAATAATATTAATATATTAAACAGATGAGGATGGATAAAAAAAGGGGATGAATGTATCCAATAATAAAAATCGTTTCACTTTTATAAAAAAAAAACTGATTAAATTAAAAAGCAACCTGCCTCATCTTGAAATCAAAAATATGATTTATTTTTAAAATATTTATTGTACTCTTCTAACATGTTTTTATATATATATTTTATGTATTGCAGTTATTGTATATTCTTTCTTTGAACTGTATTTTTGCATCCTTATATTTACGTTCTTTCTGTAAGAGAAAGAAGAATAGTCTGATTTTTTAAATACATTTATATTAGAGCATGTTTTTATACGTCACAATATAAATACTTTTTAAATATCCTTAGATCTATTAACCGTATTTTATCTATTTATTTATTTAAACCCGTAATAAATTTTCTTAAGTAAAAAGAGTCCACGCTCATGTAATTTACAAAAACAGAAAACATAAGTGTATCACAAACTAATTGAATTGAAATACAAAAAGCGTTTGAAATGTAAAATATTGGATTGTTTTTGTGCAAGAAAACATGTTTTTACTTGATTCAATGTAGAATAATTAACACTTTTCAAGTCTTTAACACTCTCAAAGTGCAAAAAAGCAGTTCTGCATTTTTATTATTCCTTAATTGTTAGTAATATTAAAAGATTGACTGCCCGTCACTCCTCATTCAGAGCAGATAATTTTGTCAAATGAGACTTGAAAACGAAATGACGAAAGCCATCGTGATTGATTTGACTTCAATGAAGTGTTTGATCGTCGCAACCTGATCAATGATCAAAGATTGAGATGAAATACCAATCTTTAACACTGGAAAGACTGAAATTTGTATGTACTTTATATTGCCCAAAAGCAGTCAAAATGACTGGATTGTAAAAGAATAAATTATGTATAACGAAATTTGTATAAGATTAATTTTTAATATTTTTTATATTATTTGCAGTTATATAAAAGTTATTAGTAAATATTAACAATAAAAAAATTATATGTTGTACAAAATTCTAAAAAATTGTGTTATTATATACACCATTGTTTTTCTAATTGAAATTAAAAGAAGTCAAAATGACTTCCTTAGGCAATCTAGTGTTAAGCTGACGATATCTATATGCATCAGAAGTTTACATTTTGCATGCAATTTTTCTGCACATAGCCGTGCCAGAATTTAAACTCTAGCAAATAAATTAACAAAGAAATTTAATTAATTATAACTCAATCACTTTAATAACTCAATTAATTAACAAAGAAAGTTTTCAGTATTTTTTTTCTGGCTGTCTTAGAACGCTATCTGGTACATAATCAATTTGAACATTTAATTATATGCATGTTTTGTTTTGTGATCAGGCAATTATGTTTGAATATAGCATTTAAAACTTTGTAGTTACAGTAAATTTAATTTAATTTGCATGTATTATTATGTTGCAATCTCTAGGAACAAAAATCTAGCATTAACGTGTGATAATATAAAAATGTTAGCAACATAATATAACTTCATGGCATTTTTTTAATATAAATGTTTTTTTATGGCAACTAACTACAAATTATAAAAATAGAATCACACATAAACAACAATATTATAAATAATAACTTATTTAATTTATGACTTCGAATTAGCGTATTATTATAGTAATTGTAATTATTAGTTTTTGAAGCACCCCTTTTTAAAACCATTATAAATGTGAACTACAGATAAAAGTATACTCATTAACATTACTTATCTAAGACATTCAACTAGCAATGAGACGTTAAATATTTTTGTCAAATATTATGTGTGGCTTTCATAAATTTGAGCCATAACATAAAATTTAATTAAATAAATAGAAGCCAAATATTATAGGTTTTAGATCGAAATTATTTTCAAAAAATAAATATAAGAGAAAATACTTTTATTTTCTTTAAACTGATATCCGGAACCATTTTCTGATAAAAAAAATAAAAAACAATTTTAAATTACTGCTGTTTATTTCAGTTAGTATAATTGATAAATTCTACATACACGAAATGTTTGGTGCGTTTTGACTACTGATGTGCTGTTGAGTATTAAATTTATGGTTTAAAAGTGATCATTTGAGTTTTAAAAAAGTAATAATAGATGATTAATAAATTATATCATGTATGCTATTATATATTCGGCATACATGAATATTATATATTCATGTATGCCATCCGCATTTGTGTTTAAAAGTATTATTAAAAAATAAGTAACCAAATATTTTATACATATGAAATAAATTGAATTGCACTTGTAAATGTAGTGCTTTTGAAATTACATTTGTTAGTTGCAAATAACCATTTATATTATAATGTAAATAACTTTATAATTTTTATTACAAATTTATCAAAAATTAGGAAGTTATGACTAATTAAACGATAAATTCTCGTCACTTCGAATGTATTTTTCTTATGTACAGAGCGTAAAGTGAAAAAAAGGGAAAAACCTGAATACTTTTTGATCTAATGATCGGATCTTCACGTTCTAGGTCTCAATCTTAAAAGTTTGAAGAGGAGACTTTTAAATATGCTAATTAAGTGCTGACGATATTTCAAGTTACAAAATTGAACACAAAAACGTGCTTTTTCTAACTAAACATATCTTTTATTAAACGGATTCAGATGAATACCTTAGGATAAAACGATGAGTTTATTTCTATAAACATAAAAATTTGCATGTTTAAGAAACGTTATGAACTTTTCGTTTTACCAAATTTAATAAGATTATTAAAATTTTTCAAATAATCTAATGCCAATAACAACTGCATTTACTGGATCTTACGCCCTATAATAAACTGTTTATAAAAAACGTCTCTCTGTTTGTTATTTAGTTTCGTCTCTGAATTCTGAAAACAAATTTATAATTTCCTTTAAAAGAGTATTTAAGCTTCTCAAAAATTTCTTCAACTCTCAAATTGTGGATAGTTTCTTGTTCTTAATTGCATTTTTATTCAAATGTTACTTTTTTGAAAAAAACTGTACATAAATTTTTACTTAATATTTGGCAAGCATATTTGTTTTCCGCTACATTACTAGTGAATGATAATTATTTAATACAGCATGCATAATGGTGTGATTATGAAAATGAGTTATGTGCTGGGACTAAATAGCAAAAGGGGGCTTTAGAACTCTTACACTTCGGCACAACATTCACACTGAATAACATTTAATCCATCATGCATTAAACTAATGATGAATGATAATTTTTAGTGAAAAGGTTTGTTTATAAAAGTGTTTTAAATTTATATAGACTTAATATAATTGTTAAAACATCGATACGATTACCAAAGCCAAGCACATCAACTAACTACCTAAAACATTTCATATTGGTTAGAAGCATGCGACATCAACGGGGGTGTCGCAGTGGTGGCCTTTCTTGTTTAGTTTGTATTAGATAAAAATAAACTTTAAATAACTCACGAAAGAAAAAATAATATAAGCAAAAAATATTTATCAAATTTAATATAAGGTAGGTTGTTTTTATATTCAAAATATAAAATTTCATAAGAAAACGTTTTATAAATGTGTTGGTTATTAATACTTTAGTTACTTTAGTATAAATACGTGTGTTCAGCTTAAATTGTAAAAATAATATGTTAGGTTAGCAAAATTTAATAAATAAATAATAATCTACTATTTAATTAAATTTTGAAATGGGTAGAACTTGTTTTATACTTAGTTAGATTTAGTGTTCTATTTTTGCGTTTATTGTACTAAATTTTAACAAATAAGCATAATGAATTCAAGATTTCAATAACTAGCAAAAGCCATGGGAAAATATTTTTGCTATAAAAATATGAAATAGTATTTAGTTTTTTAAATAAAAATATAAAACGTGCACTCACTTCCGCTTGAAAAACTTCAAAATATGGCCAAAATCCCAAATTATAATACTTCTCTGTAAGTGCATTATAAGTTGTTACATTTATTTTTAGAATTAAATCGCCGTGTATTATTTTCTGTTAAATATTAAACATTAAGAGTAATATTGTGTACCGCCATGATGCAGACGTAGTCAGGGTCAAAGACCCCTATAATAATTTCGTTTCTTACATTTGTTTCCAAAAGAATACCAAAAAATCGCTAGTTTTTGAAATACTTTTTTGTTGAATTAAATATTAAGTTTATAAGAATTCCATAAATAATCTTAAAACGTTACAAATAAACATCAAAAGAAATTTTTTTAAACAGATTTGAATCCCAAGGCAGAGACAGAGAATAGTTAAGCTGTTTGCTGGAAAATAGTGTTGGTATTAATGACTCAGACTACTTATTTTCATTTTATGTATTTAACTATTACTAGAATATTAAGGATTCTCCATCATAATTTAGAATTTAGTAAATGTCCAACAATTTCTTAAATGGTTTATGATCATGTATCAGTTTAAATATATCCAGAAAGGTTTAAAAAAATTATTTCCAACTTCTTATGTGTCTTATTCTTTTAATTTAATTCGACTCTTCAAGAACAACAATCTCACTCTGTGACATTTAAGTCTTTTGTTTATTAATGCTGAGGAATTCTTCAATTTTGTACTGATAGTATATAGAAAAAATTCCGGTGAAATTACCGTTCTATACATATGACATTTCTGATAAAAGAAACTGTAATTCTGATCAACAAAGCCAAATTAACAGAATTTAAACCATTCATTTGGTAGTGTTTGGTAGTTATATGGTAACGGTTAACCAGAAAATTCTGCTTTTCAAAAATTTTAATTCTTATTATCTCATGTTTAGTAAAATATACAAAACTGCAAGGTAAATTTAACCGAATAAATGGTTTTTATGGCATGCTCTAAAGTATCTAAATAAAATTACCAAATTTTATCGCATATTGTAAAACTACATTTAATTCTTAATTTTACCAAAATCTACCAAACCGCTTTGGTAAAAATTATCGAGCTTTTTGGTGTTTCCTTAGAGGTAAATTTTACCATATTCTGGGAATTTTGAATATACTTTTTTTTTAGTGTATCTTTTGTAGTTTTAAGTTTAGAATAATTTCAGCAATAACTGAGAAAATAGTGTTTAGTTGTTAACAAACAATAAATGAGTTTTTTTGTGAGAAAAATACAACATTTTATTATAATTTGAATAATTGTAGATAAGGCGCATCTAAAAAAAATTAATTAAAATCAGCCACCACTGTGTATTTAATATTCCATGTTTAAATAGGGACAAACAAACAACACCAAAAAACAGCTGAAACTGCCACCAAAGAATATATAGGAACGTACTTGCCCGTCCAACAACTTGGACAGCTCTGACACCTTTCTTAAACAGCGCCACTGCAGCGAAAATAACATAGTAACAGTAACTATTAGAATAAGTACAATGTTTCAAAAGTGTTACCATTGTTATTCTGTTTTAAATACAAATTATGGAAGGATCTCAAAAGTTTCATCGATAAAAATTTCACTGCTTTGCTGATTGACTTAAAAGAATCTATTTTGTGTTCAAAAAAGTGTCGACTACTTTCAGCGTTATAATTTCCAACAGGTTATTGACTCACATAGAAAAATTACATTTGGTTTGCAAATGAAAAGTGTTTCGACAATATATTAAATTTATAGAAATGTAGCTTTTTTAAAAAAAAAAAAAAAAAAAAAAACGATTTGAATATTGCTTTTTTAACTTCCTAATCGTGAAGTATGGTTTGATATACAGAGCGTTTCATAATTGAGCGTGTATATATAATTATATAACTATAATACATATAGACAATATGTGTCATAGATAACGTAATTCCATATCTATAATTTAGATTCCTTTCTAAATTAAAACAAGTTAAAAAAATTATTCAGCTTAGTGGCCATCAATAAATTCTTATTAATAGCAATTAATAATAATAAATTATTTATAATAATTTGAAAAACTTTTTTGCTTTTTCCTCTCTTTAATTTACGAGCTTTTATATACATACCTTTTTTGATTTAAATAATACATATATCGGGTTTTCCTAACAAAACACTCTGTTCACTTGATTGAAAATTTAAATTATTTCTCATAAGTAAGTAGATTTGTAATACGGAAAATTTTATGCTAGCATATATAAGTAATACTTTTCACTGCATATTTAAAAACTTCATTCACCTTATCCCGGTATTGTTGACATTCAGTATTTATAATTGGTCAACATTAAAATAATTTTAAATGCAATGCATTACTCTAATTCCCTCACACGTGTCAAAAAAATGCAGATTCAAAGCCAAATAATTCCTCTTCATATAACTCAGTGGGTAACTGCTGAAATGCTTCCATGATTTGTTATTTAAAAATTAAATAAACTTTCAAATGCTCCCTTATGATAATATGAAATGAAAAATAATTTAAAATGGAGCTAAAAGTTCATCATACACTCTCACTGGCAACTCACACAAACACAAGAGGGAAATGTAATAAATAAACAATTTATATATTGAGTTTTCAACATTTGAATAGTAAGGGAATTTATGCATTTAAGAATAAGGGCATTCTACTTATAGATTGAAACTAATGGATCACATCAGAAATGATAACTAATACAAAACGTACAGTTCAAGTCAACAGAAAAATGATATTACTTTCTAGAGGAAATTAAATAATATATTTCTAGCCCAGACTCAAGATTTTCATTATGCACTGCATCTACGTTGGTAAATCTAACTAAAATTCGATTTTCCATTATGGTATCGAAAACATTACCAAATCAGCTTTAGTGAAGACCTTTTAGGACGAGAAAAAGAATAGGAAAAATATGAAGAAGCACTACTTCTAATCTAGGGATAATGTACTTCATCACCTGAGGGTAATAGGCATTATTTTATAAGAGCACCTAAATTAATCAGCCAAAGCATAGATTTAAAAAAAAGCGTCCAGCATAATGGTACCATAACATTAAAGGCTGAAAAGAAACTATGTTACCTTTCTGTTTCGTATCTTTGGCTGCATGTGAATATGACAGAATATTATTTAGTTAAGGAAACAGTTAAATACATACAAGGAACCACCACGTGAACTGCACAAAACAAAAAATATCTGAAAGAAATCTGCACCATAATTAAACGCTATTTCAATGGTAACACATTTGCTTACAAGAAAATTATCGATAATTGGTTCACATCATGAGAGAAAAAGAGCATTTATTGACATTTATACTATACATTTTGTTAAATATATTTTTAGAACATCAACGAGGTAACAAAACATAGATTATAAAATCAACAAGATCTTTCAAACATCAAATTATATGTAAATTAGATAAAATATAAAATTTCGATATGAATTTTATGAAAAAAATAATACATTTTCAAACCGAAATTTAAAACATTAATGTTAAACATCTAGAATATTTTTAAAAGCTAAATACAAACCTTTTATTACTGCTGCTTTGAAAAATATTCCCGATAAATTTAAAAAAAAGCTAATTATAAAAATAGTTTGACTCTGAGAAAGTTATTATTACATTTAAAAGTATATACTTTTTCTGCTTTTTCAAATTTACTCTAATTTTAAGAAGCTCTTATATACAAAACAAAGAAATAAAAAACAACATTATTTATCAAATTTAAGTGGGATCTAACAAATGGGACCTTTTAGTTAAGCAAGAAAAATACAAATTTGAAATTAAAACAAAAGTCTCAAAATATTGTGTTAAACAAAAACTCATAATATGTATGCTTTGGAACGAGAAATAGAAAAATAAATTTTGAAAATTAAACAAAAGAGAAGTTTTATCAGCCAATATTAGTAAGAATTCTTTATTATACAATAAGTGTTCAAATGATATGAAAAAAATTATTCGATATATTAAAAGAAAAATATTCTCCTGTTGTTAAATTTGTAAAAATTTAAAAAAGATGAAGAAAATTCAAATTTATTCATTCGAGTAACTTGCATAAAATTACTCGACTAAAAGGAAATCTTTAATACAGAATTATTTCATAGTATATTGTAACAGCATAATAGCTTACCTTCTAGAGTCCCATACGTTTTCTGCTCAGTATAATAATTATATCTTGTTTTTACAAATAAACATTAATATTGATATAATTTTTTGAACCTAAAAACATTATGGAACAATTTCTATAAGCTTTTTATAACGCTTTAAACAGATCTTGATTACATATTTTTAAAAGGTTTATGATTTTCCTTGCATTTTTGCAATACTTGTTTCTCCATTTATTTTACTTAGCTTACAGAACAATGATCGAATAAATTATGAATAATTTGCTTACAAATAATCTAGTCAATGAACAGAATTACTATAAAATTATTTTTATTATCGAATATTGTACATTTAATTGAATTCAATCGAAGACAAAAAAATTTTTTTTAACTTTTTGCACTCTATTATATGTTTTACTAAATATAAAGTCACTATCAAAATAAATGCAGAATACTCACGGTTTTTACACTTGCACTTTTTTATTAACTTCTCATCTTTAACATCATCATGGCAGTTTTTACAATAATACCATGCCCTAAAAATATATTCGCTATTATTAAATATTTACTTAAAAAAAATTAATAAATTTGATTGCTGAATTGAGGAATAAAGAATAGCAAGAGCAATATTTCAAAAAAAAATTTAAACTGAAATTATGAAATTTAAGATCAATAATTATTCTAGCTCTCTCAAGTAATATTTTTACAATAGTATTTTAAATCCATATTGAATGTCGGGAAACAAACTAAAAAATTACATTCTGCGTAAAACTGGGTTTATTTATTAGAAAAAATTGTGAAGTCCCTTTAAGAGCGCAATACAAAATGTCAAAAAATATCTCAATTTAAAATTACACCTCATTTTTTAAGATTTATTTATTTAGGAAATAAAATTCTTCCAAAGTAACCTTAATGTTAACATTTTAAAACAATTTGTAATCTAAAGTAAGATAATTTGCATTCTAAATTGCATATTCTAAAGTAAAAAATAATTGAACAAATGGATATCTTTTTCAAAATTGTTTAAAATTTTTTGGACCCTGGCTTAATAGGGGGAAAACACTATACTATCATTTGGATGCTTGATACCTACAGCTCATTTAAATGAAATGAATATTCAAAAATGATTTACATATATGTATGGTAAAACATTATTTCCCGGAATTTACAATACGATTTTAAAACTGATTCTAAAAAGGAATGCTAAGCATTAATCAGTAAAAAACTGAAAGTTTTTTAAAGCGATATGTAAAAATTTACCTCACAGCATAAATATTTGAAATAATTACTGAGATTATTTACATGATATGATTGAA
Source organism: Parasteatoda tepidariorum (assembly GCF_982258835.1). Taxonomy (NCBI): domain Eukaryota; kingdom Metazoa; phylum Arthropoda; class Arachnida; order Araneae; family Theridiidae; genus Parasteatoda; species Parasteatoda tepidariorum. The sequence goes on along the minus strand of NC_141756.1, from coordinate 63,807,673 downwards.
TAATTTAGGATACAATTTGTGGAGAATGAATACCTTTTTACTTCATCCGCAGATTGAGCCATGAAGAAACCTTGAGCGTTAGAACCAATTTTAACCTTCTTCTTTGGATTGATGGTAATTTTGGTGTCAGAGCTGTCTTCGTTAGGGATCTCAATGGCCAACAAGAGAAGTTTAAGTTTCACGAAGCAGAGCCTTAAAATAAATTCAAATAACATTTAATAGAAATATGACAAGAAGTTTGAGTACATTTTAAGTTTTTAAAAAAATAAACTTTAGAGTGATAAAATAAAAGCCACAATAGTGCAAACTCAGGAAGCAATTTTACCGAATTTAGTATTGTGTGTTTGATGCTCATTATATTTAACCATAATACTTAAGTCTTTAGACCAACAAGGTATAAGATAAAGTATTTTTTAATTAATTTCAAAATGTTACGCAATCAATATATCATATTCATTTACCCCATACTAATAAATTAATTGTTAAGTATAGTGTTTATGTAATCTAATTAATGCAATATAATTTGTTTAAAATAAGTATTCTACCACTAGAATTTATGGGTAAATATTTTGTACAAAAAGTTCACTATTTTATATTCTAAAAATATTTTAATTTAAAATTCAGTTGAGTCCAAAGTAAGTAATTAAGCAAAAGCTTGATTCTTCAAAGTTTATATTTGTTCTTGTAGTTAATTTATAGTCTTGAGTTAAGTATCGATATAAATTTGACTACGTTTGGAACTTTTTTGAGGAAAAGTAAATTGCATGTGGTAACAAATGATCTTGTTTGTAAATATAGAAAATGTGTTTTGAGAAAACACTGCTAAAATTTTACAAAATCTGATTTCATTCATACACGCTTCAAAGCAGAAAATGTACATATTTGTCATTTTTCTAAGCTTTAACTTAATTTTATGACTTGCATTTAGGAAAATATCTCAAATTATGTAAAATTAAGATTTTAAAAAAATTCTTTCATTTTCAGGGGAGGAGAGTTTACAAATTTAGTTAATTCCTTTTAAACATTATCTAACACGACGAAGTATTTTTTTTAAAAAAATTTGAAATGGGACGACTGTCACAGACTCTTATTAATGAAAAAAAAGGCTTTTTCTTAGAAAAAAGATGTGAATCAATAGATTGTTTTTCTGATTTCTTTCCCTTAGAGAAATCTCAAAAATGGAATTTTGATGCCTAATGCGTGTGCATCAAACTTTCACATGAACTAAGTATCATGCGAAATTTATTATTAGAATATTATAAGTTACTTTATAAATCTATTATTAAAATTTAGCATTAAAATTATCATTAAGAAATTAGATCGTGTAAGTAAATTAATGTGTAAAGTCTGATATTTTTAAATCTCTTATAGATTTTGCAATATCTAAAATAGGTTTTAAAAAAATACACCTTTCTAATTAGAGTTAAAAAATGTTACGCTAGTAAGCTGTACTATAATACTAACATCAAAGCAAATATTTATTTATTCTAACATGAAAATCACCATGCAGTTTATATATTTTCCAAAAACTTACTCCGCTGCCTGAGGGAAGGTCATCCCACCAAATGAAGGCGACAAATTCTCCGTGTACATTTCCATCCCTGTTCCGCACAAATAATCGTTCTGCCATTCTGGCATATCAGGTGACTGAAAGAAAATATTATTTATTTTTCAAATCAAGTGAAATATGAATGATTTAGGCAATAGTTGATTTTTTTTGTTCTGTTAAATGTGTTTTTTTTTATGTTTAAAATATGAGATTAGATGTTGATGTGCTTTAAAATTTATTTTAATTCCAGCAATTTTAAACTTTTTTGTTAAGCATTTTTGTTCTAATTCGGTGTCAAATATTAGTAAATAAAATGTCTTCAAGGAAATTTTTTTATAAAAAAAGAACTGAATTTATTGTAGTTTTTGGTGCTTAGGGTTCTTGTTTTCCAGCGACGCCATCTCTACCCTAGAATTCGACTACTGCCACACCCATACGTCCTATCCGTTTATAGGGTGGACCCATTCATACATCCATTCATTCATCCGCAGATCGTAACTTTGATCTGCACCAGAGAACGAGCAATCTCCAACAGTGGCGTAGCGAGCTTAACTCGCGCCCGGGGCACAATACCCTTTTAGCGCCCCCCCCCATTCGAAAACCATATAATATTATATATAAAATATATATGGTTTATATATAGGCGACTTGGATTATAGCAAATTAATAAATAAATAAAGTAAAATAAATAAAGTCATAGACTCAAGCTAGGCTTTAAATTTGAGACAAAAAATGTAGTTGAGAGAACAAGACTAGATTTTGAAATGTATATGATCATCTAGAATTAGTTCAAAAGATACCTATTATTTATTTTGCATATTTATAAAGAAATATTTTAAAAACACGCAGTTTTTAAACAATAAAAAAGTAAATATTTATTATCTCTAAGGAGATACATATATTTTATAATCATATGATTATAATACATTAATATAACTATTACTATGTCTAAATTTTCCGTGCTTTTGATGAAGCAAATGTATCAATAATATCATCAAAATTGATCATTTAAAATTTTTCTCTTTCCACTCTTAAAAATGCTAGGTCACTTAGGCGATCTGTCAAAATTTATTGTAATTTGCTGAATGAACGTTCGCAGCTAGCAATTGATACTGAGATAGTCAGGAGTATTTGAAATGCCACTCTCAGATTTGGAAAAACATCTTCTTCATTCGAGATTGATTATAAAAGTAAGGAATTCTAATGGAGTTTCAGGTTTAATTTCTTTTCTACTGCGGAGTAACATTTTGCTGTCACATATTTTGATAAAAAGTTCTATTACATTGAAATCTGTATTATAAAATTCACCCAGATTTTTACAATTTTTTTCAAGGTCGTTATCAACATTATCCTTGTTTAATAAATTTTCAACGTCTAGTAGAAATCCAAATTTGAAATTAAGGTCACTTAATCGTGTACACATTTCTTGGAGACGATCAAGAGTGCTTTTCATAACGCGAGAAATTTCACTTTCTGCGGAAAGACCACCATAGCCAATTCTCCAGGCACGTATTGTTGTATCCATATCCCATTTTTCATAAAGAGACTCTGCTTTTTCTATTACCTCTTTACAGAACTTGTCTCAAATTTCGGCTAGTTCAGTCGCTAATGATTCAAGATCATGGAACACTTCTCTAAAATTCATTCTAGGATCTTGTAATCTGAGCTGCACACGATCAATCCTTCTTAAGATTTCATACCAGAAATGAAGTAAAGTTATAAAACTAAAGGTTAGTATATTTTACAACAGAATTATAGCTTCACTTCTGTTGTCACTTGTAGTGGTAGTGTGCTCTGCTAACTTTTCTATTAGTTCTTTTATATTCTCTAGCCCATAGATGATAACGATAACTGCTTGTATTCTAGCGCTCCATCGCGTTTCAGATGTGTGACCTGCCATCACGGCAGCATTATCGTAACATTGTGATCTGCAGTTTGTTAATGAAATTTCATCGTAATTTAATTTCTCTAAAATTGTATTTTCGATCGAGGCTGCATCTTTAGCATGTATTTCAATGAAACTCAAAAAAGATTCTTTGATGGAAACTTTTTTATTGATAAAATCAGCATCTACATACCTAGCGACTTGGGACATTTGTTCTCGATGAGAGATATCAGGAGTTGAATCAAACAAAAGTCCATAATATTTATTTCTTTTGATATCGTTTATTAGTTGATTTCGAACTGTAGATGCCTGAAGATGAATGAATTGATTTTGAATCTGTGGTGACAAATATGAGAACAACAAATTTTTCTGTTAACAAATTTTTTCATACTCTATTCACTTAATAATAGAAGCGTCGAGTAGATGTAGTAAGTAATCTTATTTGATTTATTACTTACCAAGAATGCCTTGAACTTGAAAGGTAGTAACATAGTGAAATGTACAATATAATTTATGCTGACATTAAACTTATATATAATATTTAATAACATTTCATTTTTATTCTAAGCAGAGCGCGATGACAAGGACGTGAATTAAATATTGAAATATATTTAATATGAATATGAATTTAATATGAATATGAATTTAATATAATATTTAATATGAATTGGATATTAAATATTATGAATAATATTTATGAATTAACTTTTATTATATTTCACTGGCACTAATTTAAGATATATTTTCCAGAAATCAATTATAATAAAAAAAAATTATCCAGCAATTTTTTGTTTTGCGGACCATTTGGCGCCCCTTTGTGAGTAGCGCCCGGGGCATGATGCCCCCCCCCCTTGCCCACCCTTCGCTACGCCACTGATCTCCAATTCAGTTCCTCAAGAGGTATAATTTGTTATGGGAGCATGGAGGACATCATGATCCGACAGATTCAGCGTACACCAGTCACCATTTTCTACACGAGGAGCCTTCGGTTGGCTGGATTCAAACTCCCGTTATCACGAACGTGAGTCTAGTGCCCTGTGAACCAGGTTATTCCTGTCTCACTAAACTTATTTAAAATTTTTAGTATCAAATAACGTATTTTGAGGAGTCAAATGTCCTTAACAAAATGAATATAAAAAATATCAGTTTATATTACTCGCTTCCTAACAATAAATTTTCAAATCTGCACTTATTCGTAGTTATTTAGAGAAATAGTTATCCATCATTGAAATTTCTTTAATTTAATAAATCAATCACTGATAATTGTTTGAATATGAATGAAAAAAGAAATTTCAAAATACTTTTTTGGATATTATATTTTATTACAAATATAATTCACGATAATCTAACGGATTTCTTTTGTAAATAATAGGCTATTTTTTATAACTGAAAGGTACCAAAATATATTTTTGATTCTTATAAGAGCGTCAGTAATATATATATATATATATATATATATATATATATATATATATATATATATATATATATATATATATATATATATATATATATATATATATATATATATATATATATATATATATATATATATATATATATATATATATATAAGAAACAGTGTTAAAAAATTAAATCCATCTGTGCTAAAAAATTTAATTAGCTTGAATGAAACAAAAGGGTTTAATATAACAACTTATTCCAGTTGATAAAAATGTGCGCAGTATTAATAAAAAATATCGATATTATAGTGAGAATGTAGAAATACATACTGTTTTATATGACCTCATGGCGAACAAGTTGGCCATCATAGTTGAGAAGCCAGGTGCGAGACAGCTTTGAGCTATAAAGCCCAATTTCAATTCAGATACACAGATGACATCATCGCCACGTTTCCAGTTCCAGCTTGGGATATTTAAAAGATAGGCCTGCAATGATATAAAATATTCTTCAACACTATTCATGTATTACTAACTAAAACTTATCTTTAATTTCCATTTGCAATTTAATTATTTAATGTCATTATTTCATAATATGTGAAATATAATACTGTCACAATTTAATATAACAGATTTAACTTATTCTATTTTTAGCAGTCAGTGTGATTTAGTTTGTATTGCAGCAATGAAATTATTTTACAGGCTTTGTTTACATTCGCAATATCTACTATCGACAGTTGTTAAATAATACGTATTCCTGAATCAATATAATGTTAAAGATACATGAAACCAAATGATGGATATCTAATTTATGCATTCTCTAAAAATCGAAATGCCTTCCTGTAAGTGGAGATGCTTATTTTTTGATAACCTAATTGTAAAAATAATGTTTTTTTAAATTGCTTTTTAATCTAAAGGCGTTAAAGATAAAATTTAATAAGGAAAAAAATTAGAAAAAATCAGGACTGAAAAAGAGGGAGCAAGATCTTAGAAAGATTTAAATTCATTGACTGAAACTAAGATGGCTCATATGGTCTGCAGTGCAATATTTTGTAACGAAATCTACAGATAAGCCATTTATTTGGATTATTTCAAAACGTTATTTATTGCTATTTTATAGTTCAAAGCACTCTTAAAAGCGTAGGTTTTATCTGAATTCGGTCTAATCAATATTATTTGATGAATAACAGTGATTATACGGAATTATTTATTGCAAACAACATAAAAATAATGATATATAAATTAAATTGCTCATTTTAAAAAAATGTACTAAAAAAGTAAATATTTTACCGAAGTAAAAGTTCTTTTAACACCCGCTTTTTTCTCAAAGAAAAAGCTCTAATACGAAATAAATTGCTAAAACAAATAATAATTCGTCTATTGTTGTCATTTAAAGGGAAAAAACAATTAAAAATTGCACTTCTCAGAGAGAATTTTTGAAATAATTTTTTTAAACAATAATTGATAAATAGAATACTGAAATATTTCAAAGTTTTCAACTTATTTTACAACACTAAATTAAAAAAAGGCTTTGAAAACCGAAAAAATTCATCAAAATTAAATCTTAAAATTATACTAAACAGCACTTTTGAAAAAGTGTTTCTTTAAAGTCTCAAAATAAATGTTTCGCTTATTTTCAATTTCCATATATAACTGATACAACAAGGAATGCAATACTTTATTATGATATTGCATGAGCTGGATGATGACCCTGATTTCATCTGAATAGTTTTTAATGGAGATGACCCTCATAATGTTGGCAGCATCTTCTGCATCGGGATCTTGACAGTATTTGTTGGCTAGCACCAGGCAAGCATCTGCTTCGTGTACCTGTGTGATTTAAGAACGACATTATTCGTACTGAAAAATGTGGTTGAACATTTGCACTTTAATTACTTCTCTCGGGTAAATATTAAAAATGAAGAATTGTGCTCCTACTCTTTCAAGGCTATTAAGCTGGACACTGAAATGGACTAATTTATTTATTACAGCGGAATTTGAGCAGATTTACAAACACGAAATTGTAAATGTTACAGACACAAAATTTTTATAATTGTGTTTTCTAATTTGTAATTTAATTTTTTAATAATAATAAAAAAAGTTGTGTCTTATTTATTATAAGTATAAAACTTATAAATAAGGAACTTATAACTTATTTATAAGCAAAAAATTGCTCAGAACTACGCTTTCTAAAGTAAATTTTTGCCACCTAACTACTCGACGCAGATTTTTTTAAAGCTAAAAATAGGTTTCTTCTTTAAAACACTTGATGCCATACTTTATTGAAAGACATTCAGTTAAAGGATATTGATTGATTTAGATAAATAATGATTCTCAGAGTGTGTTTCTATAACCATATTAAACGCATTCTTTATGCATACTTCATTCATATTGTTTTAAATATATACATATTTTATCTTTAAACTTAAATGTAATATTTTGGGTTGGAAAAAAATGATTTACCTTCACTCGCTGGAGGTCTATGGTGTTCATGACGCTGCCTTGGAAAAACTCCACAGTTGTGAAGTGCCTTTTTATCAAACCCTCCAGCTCCAAATCCGGTGGTTTTCTGGTGATTCGAAAATTAATGTATTAATAACTAATTTTAATTAATATGAATTATTTAATAAACTATTTCACGTAACTCCTAACATTTACCAATTTTTTTATTAAAAGTTTTGCATAAGTTAGTGAGTTAGTAAAGGTTTGGAAATAGTTACTTATTTAAGTGATAAGTCATTTATTATTGAGTGAGTGCATATCAATTGTCATATATTTTATCATTACATCAATTTAAGCAAGGTGAAATTTGTTGAAATTGAAGTGTAATACAAAACAATACACAAAAATTTAATAAGTATTGATGTATAAAAAAAACATTCGAAAATATAATGCCATTTTTACATATCAGGCTTGCAAGATTTTACCCGAAGCCTGATTTTTCAAAATAATTCAATATTTAATTAGGAACCAGGAAAACAAAAGGATAAAAATGTTATGTTTATTGATATGGTAGAAATATGAAAAAAGAATAAGTAAATGATGTTTTGTTACGTTTAATAATATAAAAATACTTGACTCTGTACGAATACTAATTAGAACCGTTTGGTTTTAATACTTTATCAACAGAATATTCAGGTTTATATACATTTAATTTAAGCAAACACTTATTAATTATTTAGACAGCATTAAATCACAGCGCTTAATAAATATTTTTTTTAAAATTCTTTTAAAAAATTGTAAAATAGTATACACAATAGGATTTTTAAACCAATATTTAGGCCCGGTAAAAAAACAAAAAAAAATCTATATAACGAATATATGACGAGAAAGGTAAAATTAAGAATAATGTAACATGTTTGTCAGACGAAACTGAGAATTTAAGTGAAAGGGGACAATTAGAAAAACTTTTAATTTTGCAAAGGTAATCACTCTGGTTTTTATTTATTTAATTTCATCATCCTCAATAGCAATTTGTCATATTTTAAGAACGTTTTTTATTCCTCACATAAATAGTTTATAACTTTCAAGCTTCATTAACGACCTCAAAAGATCTTATTTACTTCTCTTTCCAAGTTTACCTGTGTAAGAACACAACTTCTACATCAACATCTTCACGGTCCTCATGAAGGAAATCCTTAAGAAAGTGAGACACAGACTCATAAGTAATATGCCCACAAACTACGATATGCCTGGAAATAATATCAGAAATTCTTACTATATGATTAGACAAATTGTACAAAAAAAAGTTATAAATATAAAGTAATGAAATAGTGTTGATTTCAGTATTATGCGCAGTTATTTATAATATTACGTGAAATACAGTAACAGATATTTAAATGTTTATAAATACAGATTAACTTCTATTTCTGTATTAATAGATACATAGTTAGGATGAGTATTAGTTTATAACAATCTCTATTGACAAATATTTAAATGTCTGTATTTACAGATTAGTTGAATTCTGTATTAACAAATATTTAGTCAGATACACATTAAGGATACTATTTTGCCTGTAACAACAGATATTTAGTCAGATTGATATTATAGATATTAGTTGGACTGTCTGTATTAACAGATATTTAAATATCTGTATTGATATGTCTTTTCACATTAAAACATTTATATTTTATCACATTAATGATTTTTCTATTATTTCATAATTTTATGAATATATATTCAATGGAATGTTTTATAAGTTAAAAAATTTTCCAGTTTAGTGTAGATCAAAAAAATTTTTGGCGAAATATTAACAAAAAAATTGCTTAGTAATTGATAAATTTGTTTAATTTACTTCTACCTAAAAATGCAGCTTCTATGACAGAAGTAATTAATCATTCATAGGAAACAAATACATCCTGATTCTCTGAAATAACAATTTATTTCAGTTGAAATATTTTTTTATTGCTCATAATTTAAAAAAATCTTAAACTATTTTCAAGCAATCTTAAGCTAAGTATTACAATTACTTCTTCAAGTACTTTTTTAAACTGGATTTCAATGTCTAAATAAAGCTGTCTTTTTTTTTCTCAAGGATTCACATTAAAAAGTAAAGAAGTTGATAAAGTTTTCGAAGATTTAAAATTTATTAGATTACTAAATCAATTGATAAAGAAATCTGCATTTTATGAATGTAATTGTGAGAAAATAATAAGTTAACGAAAGCTTAATTAACCTTAAATAAGAATTAGTTTACTTGAATTTAATTTACAGTATCCATTTCTTGAATCAAAAGCATTTAATAATTGTTATTTTTGGTTGCTTTTAATTTTAGTTTTAACAGAATAAATATTTTAACAAGAACCCGCAAATTTCTGCAAATTTATTTCTGAAACATAAATTTCTATTTGTAGTATTTTAAACAGAATTAATTCATTACGAAATCTTAATACTTGAGGAAAAAGATTTAGAAGCAAATTAATTATTTTAGTTTTGAACATTCTTCTTTTTAAAGTTATTTAAAATTAAAAAAAGTCTGAAAGATAAGAAATCAGTAATAGCTTTTCTGTTCTATTTAAAATTACTTCTCGAATAATCAAATTTAATTAAAACTCAAAGTTTTGAAAGAAAAGATACAATGCTTGAAAATTCTCTAAATACGTTAGTTATATATATAATTTATTGATTATGTTGTAGTTGTGAATGATATTCAATTATACTTATATTTTCAGTAAACAGTTTTAAAAAAAAGATGAGAATATTTACAAAGATTGCAAATATTACCCACAAAAGTTTTAAAAAAATTTAAATTGCTATTATTATTATTTAAATTACCAGGATTTTTTTTCTGAAAGAGAAAGCTATGGTTATTTCACAATAAACTATACTATCTAACATTTTATACAATCACAAAGCATGCAGTAGCAATATCAATATTAATTCATGCACTCGAGAGCAAAGCAAGGCAAGTAGCTTCCCATGCAAAAAGAGCTAAAGCTAAAGATGTCATTGTTTAATTTCCTTTAATGATTATTTGAGCATTTTATTATTCAACTAAACATTGTAAAAGATCTTATTTGTTCAATTACTAAAATTTTTTCAAGTTCTGTTCCTTAAGGACTATTTGATAAAATGGATTTTACCCCATTTACCTCATCCAAAAAAATTAAATATTATGTTTATATCTATTTGCATAATTTGTTGTAAATAGCTAATTTATAATAAATTTTTTATTACTGAATTTTTATTGATAACCTCATTATGCTTAAGAAAAAGTTTTGCACAATTAATTGTATGAATTTAGTTTTTTTCAACTAATGAAATTCAGTTAAAGTTTTTCATTTTTAACGATAATTTATTTTCATTAATTCTTTAATATCTAATATTTATATCTTTTTCTAATATTGCATATTTTTAAATCTATTTATCTTTCCTTAGTTTAGTATTAATATTAAATTTATTAAATACAAAAAAAATATACTATTAAATGTGTTTGTGTATTTTTATTTAACAAACAAGTATTTTATTTGGGTTTTTTTTCGTTATGAAAAGTAGAGAGATGCTAGATTAAAATAATAATTTTGATTTGATAAATATATATTTTAAGATATAAAACCAAATAGATTTCTTTGCATTTTTTATGGGCTCTTTCATCCTTTAAAAAGCATTAGTAGAAGTAAAAATAATATTATTTAAGGAAAATGTAATAATAAAAGTTTTCTTTAACGTGCTAAATTGAAGTGGAATTTTAGAAATGATATCTAAACTCATTGTTATGTGTGTGATACAAATTACATGCTTTCTAATGTCACTTTCGAGACAAATTATTTTTGTAACTCTGCGTTCTAAATTTTAGACATTCTAGTAGTTTATATTTATATTCATTACTTTTATCCATACTACTTCTTCATACTACTTTGACTACTTCTTCAGACATATTTAAAAAGATTTTTCATTAAGCAGACTACTGATTTACCTTTCCTTATAAAATCTATTGCAGAAGTTGAATGAAGTGCAGGCAAAACTATGTGTGATTAGATTTTAGTGTTAGTATATTAGTACTTGAGAAAGATAAGAAATCGTGCAAGTAAAGGGATAGAAACCCGTGGAAGATGGAACTTCACTTTATAATTATTAATAAAACAAACCTGTATTGGTATGTGGTCCGTTTCTAAATTTAAGAGAAACAATAGCTATGAAATCGTTATTAGAATTGGAAATCAGAGTTAATTTAGTTTTTAATGTTATAAATTTATAAAAGTTCAGGCTGCTTTAAGTTTTAGCATATACACGGGAATGTAAGGTATAAAAAAATTTATCTCATTTCAAATTATGCAATTTTAAATGACAAAATAAAAAAACTCGAGCAAAATCCCTCGAACTGAGTAATGAAATTTCAATTAGAAATCGTGGTTTTTAAATTTCACTTTTTAAAGCTTAGTACTTTTTGATAGATGAACTCCGGTTGAGTTGACTTAGGTGCTTTTGCGAGCTCTTACTTAGATAACGTGAATGCAATACATACGGCAAATACATACGGTAGCAAGAGTGTACTTTTGCGACAAATTTAATTGGCAGAAACTATAACCAAACCGGGGTTGTTATAGTTTATATGAAGTGCACAATATGCAAAATGGAAAATGGAACACTTTAATATCTTTTAATCGAATGATCTATTTTCTCGTATTTAGATGCAATCGTAAAAATTTGAGGATCTTACTTTGGAAACGTTAATTGTTTATGTATATTTATAATTATAACGATATTTTAAGTTACGAAATTAAACACGGGAATGTAAGGTATAAAAAAATTTATCTCATTTCAAATTATGCAATTTTAAATGACAAAATAAAAAAACTCGAGCAAAATCCTTCGAACTGAGTAATGAAATTTCAATTAGAAATCGTGGTTTTTAAATTTCACTTTTTAAAGCTTAGTACTTTTTGATAGATGAACTCCGGTTGAGTTGACTTAGGTGCTTTTGCGAGCTCTTACTTAGATAACGTGAATGCAATACATACGGCAAATACATACGGTAGCAAGAGTGTACTTTTGCAACAAATTTAATTGGCAGAAACTATGACCAAACCGGGGTTGTTATAGTTTATATGAAGTGTGCAATATGCAAATTGGAAAATGAAACGCTTTAATATATTTTAATCGAATGATCTATTTTCTCGTATTCAGATGCAATCGTAAAAATTCGAAGGTCTTACTTTAAAGCGTTAATAATTTATATATATTTATAATTATAACGATATTTCAAGTTACGAAATCAAACACGGGAATATAAGGTATAAAAAATTTTATCTCACTTCAAGTTATGCAATTCTAAATGACAAAATTAAAAACTCGAGCAAAATCCTTCTAGCTGAGCAATGAAATTTCATTAAAAAATCGTGTTTCTTAAATTTTACTTTTTAAAGCTTAGTACTTTTTGATAGATGAACTCCGGTTGAGTTGACTTATAGGTGCTTTTGCGATAACGTGAATGCAGGACAGTATCACAAAGCTCGAAAACGTATTTGCTCTAATCCTCATTAAAATAAAACCATCAAAATCGGTTTTTGTTCAAAATTAAAAGACTATTAAGTTCAATATTTTAAACCATACTCCCACTAAGCATTCCGTGCATCGCTGGTTATTATAATTTTTACAGATTTTGAACAGGAAAAAACTTGCTTTACACTTATCTGGTGTCTTAAAAGAGTATGAAATCTGGGTGTCTTAAAAGAGTTTGAAAATAATTAAAAATATCTTGAGTGAAAAATCTAAAAATATGTTCAAAAATGTTATCAATGATATCAAATTCATCCATTTTGTTGTCCCCCCTAGCGATGAGTATGCGTAACTCCTAAGAGCTGACCGAGTTTGATGTCATCATATAGTTTTTCAAGAATATAAAACATGAATGATTTTATTTTTCTGATATTTCGGAAATGTATTCTCGGTATATCTCGATTTTAATCAATTATTACTTTGATCAATTTGTATTTCTATTTCTATTTTGCGATTAAAACCAAAATTTAAAAACCTCTGTAGTAAGTTGGGATTTTTGTTTCCAGTAAAGTCAAATTTAACTGTTACTAATTGTCTCTTACATTTGTCAGATTTTGCAGGGCGTATATTGCTATATAATTTTATATTCGGGTATATATTTTTAATCAACAAATTATAATATTTCTATCTCAAACAGCTATTAAGTTTCTTATGAAATGGCTCTTTATAAAGACCGATGGTTAAAAATGGCATTGTTGTAGTACTATTTTTACAATCTTGCTTCTTTTTTTTTAATTCTTGTACTTTATTTTTTATGCGCATGCACGGTAATGCATTTTTGAACTGAATGTTACCTCTATTTGATATACGATTACTTTTAAAAAAATCGCAATTATTCTTTCTGTCAATCTTATTTAATTATTTCAAATTTACCAGAAATGTTTAGTTGCTAGTATGCCACTAACGTAATTTCTAAATTTACATCTAAATATTTTTACATACCAAATTTGTGTGAAGTATAATTTTAAGCAAATTTTTAAGAAAATCTTGAATTACCAGGAAAAAATTATGCCGCTTTTGTAAAATAATAGTTTTAAAGATTATAGTTTTTAATAAGTAGTCGCAATTTCACGACGGTTAACTTTTGGAAACCATTTAGTCAAAAAAAATTTCAAATTTGAATTATTTTTACACTTTAATTATATTCATTAATTCATAATATAATTGACAATAACGAAATACGAGTATATAACTACTTTAACATGAAATTGTTTTTGATTTTTTTAAAAAAATCATTTTCAAAATTTTTAAGTTTTCTAAGAAGAAGAATAGGTGCAAAACGTGAAAAATAACATAATAGACATTGAAATTTAAGTCTCTCGAATTAAAAAGTCTATTTTTGTAGTATTTGTTTTTAAATCGCACAATTTTAAACCTTTACATTTAAAACAATTGTACCTTGTTTATTTTGGCTAGTTTCGTATTTAATGCAATGTCTTAATTATAATTTATTATCCTTAAACAAATCTCACATGATATCGTGCCTTTCAGCGATAAAGATTGTTGAGACTTTTTTCTGACTTTCGTCTTTTTTAAAATCAATAAAAAATCAATATCTTGTTTAGCAGGCTGCAAACTGCGGTTATCCCTGCAGTGCTCTAATTTGAAAACTATTGGAATTTCAGGTTGTAAATCATCAGATCTGTTTTTAATTTTTTTAAAAGAACGTCAATAATTTAAAATCATATTAGCTATTTGGATTGCATCAAGCAAATCTAAAAGATTTGCAGGTTTGCGATTGCTGTAAGCGATTCTCGAGTGAAAAGTATAAAACCTTTAAGCATAATTTTTATATGTTATTTGTTGAATTTGTTTTGAAAAAAAAAGAGATGTTTGATGCACGTAAATTTTTGAATTTAGAAGAATAAAAAAAAATTGAAAACTGTTCACAATTATTTTAAAAAAATTAAGATAAATCACTATATAGCCATTTAAAAGATATTTCACCAAATATATAAAGGAAAAATATATGGATAAAATATATAGAGGATCTGGGGAAAAGACTTTCATAGATGTATCAGATAAGGGCCCTGAGTTTCCATTAAAAAATTGTGTATACATTTTTGAATTCCATTTACATTAATTTCATCGCACGAATTCACTAAAAACTTTTTTCCAATTCTGTGTTACTAAGATAATTAAGAGTAATCAAGAAAACACTTTCTTTCGCGAATAGCAGCCCAAACCAAATAAGGAAATCGTTAAAAAAAGTTTGCATGGATGAAACAAAAAATTTTACTATCAGCATTAACCACCTAAAAAGAGAGTATGTGTTGCATTACCTCTGAATACACTGTTAGAAATTTCTCGAGAAAAATTGTTAAATAACAATTTATTTTATTGTTATTTTACCATATTCAAACAAAACAGTCAATTAACTTTAAATAAGATGATTTTCAAACTGTTAACTGTGAGTATAACCGTTTATACAGCTTTAACCTATTACGGTTGAGCAACCGGAATTTCATCGCACCAACAAGGGGCACCTAATTAAACCACTTTATTTCTTGCATCCGCGGGCATGTTTCAGCCGAGAGGGCTTAACTGTCAATCTCATGGCCGACAGAACTGGGTTTCGAATTCAAGCGTTGACACCACAATGTTTCCTCCATTCCCTTCAACACGCGAAGAATTTGCAATGTCCTTCACTCCCCAATTTGTGACCATGGACTGTTCGAATACGATACTCTCATTTTCGCATAGATGGCTGCACCATAAAGCTGCTTAACACAAAAAAAATATAATCTAGTACTTGTCATTTCTTACGATAGGTGAAACAGGTGATAAATTAATTAAACTAAATTCCACGATTCATTTGGAAAATAAAATACAACTCAACCACAACCTAATGCCCATTACCTAAAAAAAATGCTTGCTCCAATGTCCATTTGCTTTTTTTTACGGTTTTGAAGCCCTGTTTGTTGTAAATGGTTAAAAAAAATTCGTTGCTTTGTATTCGGGGTTTTTTAATCATGCTAATTGTAAATGGTTTCAAAACCGTGAGGGTAAAAAATGTTCTTTACCGAAAAATTTACAGTTAATTAAATGGACAAATTGCTGCTTGTTATTTTTTTGCAATTTTGGAATGGAAATTCTAACAGTGTACCATTCAAGAAATGACCTAAACAGCGAGAATGCAGTTCGTATTTTAGGAAAGCAACGAGCTGATAACGGCGATGAATGGTTTTAGCCCAGAACTAGTATTGAATTATCTCTGAGAGCATAAAAATAGGTTCAACAACTAAAATCTAAAACAGCATCAAAAGTTTACATGAAAAAAGTTTTCTGCCTACCCCGTTTTCACATTGAAAAAAAAAAATTATCTCAGAAAAGCAATAAAGCAGGAAAGATTTTAGTCAATCACTCAGAAGACTTTTCGAGTTTCCTTACACTAAGTGCCTGTTTTTATAAATCCTGGTCTACTTTACTTTTTTTAAAATTTAGCTCCTTGGAAACACCCAGTGTTATTGCTCTTACACGGAAAATGCAACGAGTACTTGCGAATAAATGTTAATCTATTAAATTCAGCTTCTGAAGTAATATAGTTTTAAAACTCATCAGAGCGATTATAATGTATTAAGATGCAAATTTACGGCAAAATTTATGGCTTTATTTTGCATCTCTTTAATTACATAATAGCTGTTTTTTTTTTTTTTTTTTTTTTTTTTTTTGCAGCTATGGTTTAAACAGTCAAATAATGCTCAACTCTAAGAACTTGACAAATTCATATTTATAATTTTTTTTTTTACATAAATCTCTAGTTCCTAATATGTTTTTTTAATTTTTTTTATTAAGTTTTAAAATTGTGGCATTATTAGTTTATTAACAAAATTCTTTAAAAAAATGTAACTTAGCCATTCTGATAATGTACAATATGAATAAATCTTTATGTTTGTTTCTCTTATTCGTTTTTTATGTACATGACACTCATTTTTATGATTTAAAAAAAAAAAAATTATTGATTTTAGCATGTATTGAGGGTAAAACTTTGAGATTCCATCTTCCTGAGAGAAGGGATAAAATCGGTGATAAGAAATAGGAAATATAAACTTTGAAAAATGTAAATATCTAATATCGATTAGGTTTTTAAATGTGAACTACTTTGGGTGTAACTACAATTTTTTATTAACGATTTTGTTTACCTTCGACCTCGTTCGGACTTGAAGGTTCCCCCGTATTTCGGCCGGGAACCAATCAGATCAATGATCTCCGGAATGCAGCTAGCAAACACCGCCTACCATTGGTCGGGAGAAGACACATGACGTGCAAGACGAGGAAGCGATGATGACGAGGTGCACACGTGCAGACAGAGAGGAAAGAATAGAAGGAAAGAAAGAAAATAGTTCTGGTTTTTTTTCTCATAACTTCAAAGACTATCAACATCAACACAATCCACAAAATACTTAGCAAAATTTTTTTCTTGCGTTGCATTTTAATTGGAATGGCAAAAAATGAATAATGATTGCTCTGCGAAAAATTGACTCTGAGTTCTTACCCACATAAAAACTAATTGCAACTTATGGTTCTATTATTGTTTTTAACAGAAAACGATTTAACTTTCTAAGCTGTATGAGAGAGAGTAATTTTTTCAGCTATGAGAAAAGCCGATAAAAACTCTCAGAGCTTTAGATTAAGCAAATGCAAAAGGGGGGGAAATTAATTATATTGTAAAAATGTTTTTTTTTTAAATTTATTTATAAATTTTATTTCTTATTGAAAACCATATTTGGTCTGTGCTACATATATATAGATTCTAGGTTATTTACAGACCAACATTGGTAGTGAACATGGTGCGATGTAACAATATTGGTAAAAATGTTTATAACT
The DNA here is from genome assembly GCF_982258835.1 of Parasteatoda tepidariorum. Lineage (NCBI taxonomy): Eukaryota > Metazoa > Arthropoda > Arachnida > Araneae > Theridiidae > Parasteatoda > Parasteatoda tepidariorum. Next base: position 63,790,014 of record NC_141756.1, on the reverse strand, counting down.
GATGAGGGAAAAAACATTACGTGTGAAAAATTAACAGTTAAAGTTCTTTAAACGTAATCTGTATAAATTATTGGGACACTTTGAAACAGATATTATTTTATGCTTACTAATCATCAAATAATTTAATTTCTTATGTTACAAAATTTTAATCTTGAATACTTGCATACATTATAATTTGATGTTTGGTTTAACTTTAACGAAAACGTAGGTTCATGTCATACCAAGACATGCATAACATATTTCTTATGATTTAAAAAATAAATTTCATGAAAACTATTCCCTCCTTATAATAAATTTTGTGAAGGAAAATTTTGTATTCGGTGGAGAAAGTTGGAATTAAATTATTTATCCTGTAATTGCTGATTATCATTTATTGAAGAGGAATTGGTTGCTGATGTGAAACGGATAGCGCTTGAAGAAATATGCTGATGAAGTTAAGTAATCTTAGAAGAAAATTATTATCCACTTCTCCATATTTCCCTTTCACAATTATGAAAAAAAAATGTTCATATAGCTAAACAAATTTAATGGAGTCATATAAAATTAATAACAAAATAATATGATGCATTTTTGATGATCAGGAGTTCTAGTGATTCTTTGCAAAAATGAACATCTAAACTATAAAATTATTAATTTTGAAAATAGCCAGAAAGGTGTGAGTTAAGCGGTAAGACCCACAAAACAACTCGTCCATCAAGAAATCAAAATGCAAATGCTATGTAGTTGTTAGAACGTTACTCGATAAGGAAAGTTAACGAATATACGTATTAGCTATTAATTGCTTTAACTTATTGTCAAGGCTCTTTTTCTTAGCCTTAAGCATTTAAATATGTTGGTGGCAAGGAAAGTGTGAAAAATAATAACGAATTTTAATAAAATCAAAACATTTAGCAACCATGTAATGGTTTTAAAATTCTACGCCACTGTGTTAGACATACGTATATAGAGAGAATCTAATAAAAAATAGATTTTACTCTGCACTCAAGTCAATGTTATAGAAAAAAGATTACCTTATGTTAATGCTTTTTATTTTTTAAGAAAAGAATTGAATGAATGTTACATTTCAGTAATGTTAATTTTATGAAATTTGGTTTTTAAATTCTAGAAAATGTGTTACGCAAATTCTTGCATGACCTATACACCCGCTCAACATGTAAAAAAATGGAAGTACTTTTTTAGATTAATTATAAAAAATTAATAAGTTTCTATTTTTGATTTTCAGGAGTTCTGGTGATTCTTTGCAAAAATGAATATTTAAACAGTAAAATTATTAATTTAGAAGATAGCCCGGAGGATATAATTCTAGGACAAGCCCGACAATACACCTCCGCCTATTAAGAAATCTAAATTGAAAGTGTAATATGTAGATGTTAGAATATTATTCGCCAAAGAAAGGTAATAAATCCATGTATTTGGCTATTAATTGTTTTAATTTGTTGTCAGGAATCCTTTAGGCTTTACGCATTCAAATGCGTTGGCGATGACGAAACTGTGAGAAATAATAACGAATTTTAATAAAATAAAAATATTTAGCAACCATGTAACGGTTTTCGAATTCTATACTAATGCGTTAGGCAGATAAAGAGAATCTCTTAAAATAGATTTTATTCAGCACTCAAGTTAAGGTTATTGAATAAAAGGATTACTGCTTATAATGTTTCTTATTTTGAGAAAAGGATTATATAAATGTTACTTTTTCTTAACGTTAGTTTTAAGAAATTTTGCTTTTAAAGTATAAGAAATATGTTAAGCACATCTACTGTTTACTTTTACAAAATGCAGTAAAGTTGAAATATAGTATATTCCGAAAAAAAGTAAAATAGTTTAAAAGGAATATTGACACGAAGAATACAAGTATTAATGTTTTATATCTATGGATTAACGTATAGTTACGTAAAGTTTTGTTAACATACTTCGCTCAAACATTTTGCAAATTTAACTCGATTTAAAAGAAGAGTACAAAATGTTGACTTAGAAGAATGTATTCATTACTATTTTTCAGTTAATTGAAGTAAGTAGAAGAAAAATGAAGACACTACTGTGGAAAGTGCCCGTCTCCAGTATCTTTCTTCTAAGGTTTTTTATACGAATCTGTTTATTTATTATGTGCCCACTTCTAAATTTATTTTTCTTACTTGGTTTCAGAGCAATCACTTTCATTAAAACCTACTATGAAATAAACACTTATATGCACATAGCAAGAATCAGCCAAGGGAAAGTTTCAAGCGTAGCATCGCGTTGATTCTGATAATAAACATTTTCTTTCTTATAATTTTTTTAATGTGCTTAATTCTTCTTGAGTTTAAGATTATCATAACAAATATGCTTATAATTGATAACTTTAAAGTTATAAAAAGAACTTACGAATTGTCTTGAAGTAAAATGAATAATAGCCATCCACACAGCACAAAAATTTTATTTTTTTAAAAAATATGTTTTTGAAATTGCAGACAGAAACCGCCTCAAAAATTCCAGTAATATTTTTAGTTATTTTTAAATATCGTTATTTAATTTTAAAAAATGATTTATATATAAAATTTTGTTGAGTAAAGTTTGTTTTGTTGATATAAAGTTTTGCTAGATATATTCAAAGACTAAACTGAACTGAAGGAAAAAACCTACTTAACATGTTTGTTTTGTTCAACTGTGTTTATAATTTAATTTATTTGTAAAAAGAAATCATGCTGCTTACGAATGTTAGCCTTCACTTATTATGTCATTACTATGCCACAAGATGCAAACTCAGACCATTGTCATGCTCTTTAATACTTATTATAATAAAATACTGATACTTTCATGTGAATATTTAATTATTGCAATTGCAAGTGTTATCTTATCAAACATTACTAATAGATAACACCAATAATAATGGCACTAATAAAATTGCGTCGTTGATCCCAAATAGATTAGAATCCCTCTCTTATTAGGTTGCAGCATATTATGAAATTGGAAACTAATTTGCAATGCGCTAACAATGATTACAATTTCTTTTAAAAATGTAAACAAAAAGTGTTAATATTGCTTGTTGATGAAACCGGCATTCTTATATTTTTAAAGAGTAATACATGCTACTTTCTAGAAAGTTTTGATCTATACACGCGTTTTATTTAAAATTAACATGTAATTTAATTATCGCATTAAATAATAATAATGACTATTATTTTCATAATAATTATCATTTTGAGCTGTGTGGGAAATTAGCTTGATAAATATTACACGCTAAAACCTTCCTTTGGGAAAGCCCATCAATCATAGCAGACAAAGAAAGAAGAAGAGGTAGAATAAAGAAGGAACACAGCGAGCAACAACTTTACAGGCGATGACACCATTTTTTTTTTCTTTCAGCTCATAAATATACACGGTTATACCTTTTTCCGTGCTCACGTCTGAATTCACCGCCATATTTAGGTCTAGTTCCCACTAACTCTAGGATCTCTGGGATGCAACTGGCAAAGACGGCCTGAAAAGTGTGCATATGTTACAAATAATTACCGATTGATTATACACGCACGAATCGTATTGCAACCCCGTTCTCGTTATATAAAGAAGTAGAATGCTTTTACTCATAAATTTTGTGAACCTTGATAAATTTATGAGTAACTGCATGCTAATGGATCGATAACTAAAAAAAGGTTAACTTTGCTGGAATAAAATCATTATAATTATTATTGAGAAACGTGACAAAAGTAATGTTTTGAATGTTTGCGTAATATCTAGCAAAGCAATCTCGTATCAGCTTAGACTTCATGTAAGGTATAAATAAAACCATTCCATTTCTTCATTCTATATAGGTATAAATAAAACCATCATAAGATGTAAAATCATCATTATTGCCCCCGATATTAAATATTTTAATAGTTTTCTTTCTAATAAAATTATTAATTTCTTTTGAAACATTTTTAAAAAGTGATGCATTATTAAATGTGGGAATAATCATCAAAAAATCAGTCCCTTCTAAAAGTTCCTTTTTATAACGCAGAATATGTCCAAATATTTTCGAGGTTTTCAACGAAATTTAAAATATGTCTGATATAAATCAATGGCTTGTCCTCAAATGAAAAACATTATAAATCTAATTACATGAGTTTAGCCCAGAACCATGTGTCTATTAAGCAAAATGATTACAAGAAAAAATTTTTTTTGAAGATTCTTATTGCAAAAACCTTATGAAGTAAAATATAAATCGTATTGTAGTAAATTAGCATCAAAATTTATATTAATGTAATTATAAAATATCGAATGTTATAGTTTGGTTTTTGTATTAGATTGCAATACATAAATAAATTAGTTAATTAAATTTGGTGAGGTACTTACCAAACCGACGAGAATAAAAAACACGATGAAGGCCCGCCCCAAGGACGTTTGACAGTAGATATCTCCGTAACCGACCGTAGACATGGTGACAATCAGGAAGTAGACGCACTCCCAATAGGTCAGGCTTTGAGGATTTACGAAATCCAAAGGATCTCCGGAGTTTTCTAACTGTAAATTAAAGGATTGTGAATAAGTTAATGGTAAATAATAGTTTTAAGAGTTTTCTAACTGTAAATTAATGGATTGTGAATAAGTTAATGGTAAATAATAGTTTTAGGAGTTTCCTAACTGTAAATTAATGGATTGTGAATAAGTTAATGGTAAATAATAGTTTTAAGAGTTTTCTAACCGCAAATTAATGGATTATGAATAAGTTAATGGTAAATAACAGTTTTAAGAGTTTTCTAACTGTAAATTAATGGATTGTGAATAAGTTAATGGTAAATAATAGTTTAAATATCATATAGATACTTACTATTTAGAAGATGATGATATTTGCCGAACATAAAAAACGCATGATTCTTATTATATAAATTATAAAAAAATTCATACTTTTCAATGCGTAATCCTTTCTTTAAAAAATTTAGTATCGAATTACTTACAATTTGTATTCATAAATCATATTTTAGCAGATAATGTTAATTTTAAAATTGAGTTATTAAAAAATGAACTAAAATGTGCAAATAAGTTATGTCTCATGTTTAACTAAGTATTATAAACAAACTTGAAATAATTTTCAAATACTTCCGCTAAATACTAATAATCTCAATTTATTCCCATGCAGCATAAAATATTCCATTCGTGTTCAAAATCAATTTTAACTAAAACGAATAATAATTGCTATGCGTTTATAGGAGGTTATCTTGAAAATATAATTTTTCGATATTTGAATGGTTTTTGAAATATATTTTTTTTTTCGAAATACTTCACTTTAGGTAGAAGTTTAATATTATTAAGATTTTCCGAAAGGTGAGATAAAGTAATCATAACAGAAAATTGTTCATTAAAATCTCAGTTTGAGTAGCGAAGAAAAAAAATATATGATTTTCTACATAGTCTTGTCTAGTACATTCTACATAGATTGTCTACATAGATTTTCTACATAGATTGTCTACATAGTCTTGTCTACTAGAGGAATATGTCGTATCGAATAAATGATATTGCTCTTGAAAGTAATCAAAAGAATTTTTCAATGTTTATAAGACGATTAAAAGAGTAAATAAAAAGTTTTTATTTTGGTTACAGAAAATAGAACATTTCTATGCTTGAGGAGAAAGTAAATGCGTTTTGCAGATTTTCTAAAAAGTTTCTGTACAATATAATTATGAGTCAGATGTGTTTTTGAAATTCTTTGTGCTATGTGATTTTCAAACATCTTTATCTTTAAATTAGAAAGTAAATTGTTTTCCCCAGTAGAAATTAAACTAGATTTTCATGGTTAACAAATAAGAAAGTTTTTTTTTTATGAAAATACATTACTATTCATTGTTCAAATCACCACGATTCTTATTTTCTCAAATTAGTAAACATTTTAGTTATTGCTTTACACCAGCTTTTGTGTATATTAGCTTTAATCAAATTATTCACAATTATACTTATACACAGGTAATTAAATATTTTGTAATGAAAATACTATGATTACGTTAACATTTTTTTCGTTTTTGCATAAATAAATTATATTATTTTACGAATTTGAAGCACAGTTTTTCTACTCTGATTAATTTATTTTAATAATTCTGGGGGAATTTAATTAGCTTTAAGACAAATAGTTATACAGTTTTTAAATTTATTAACGCTTTTAAATAAGTCCCCAATTTAAAAAAAATAGATTTGGATTGATATCAAATAAGATGCCCCTTTGAAAAAAAGAAGAATTAAATTTAGTTTTAGTGTATGATATACAGAATTATTGATAATTGCAAACAAAATTTTTAAACCACTACCTAAAGGATTACTATGATATTTAAACGATATAAATTAATGTAACAATATGTGAAACAAAGATTTCACTATTTTCTAATGAAGAAATATTGTTCAATTCACAGTATCTACTTTGATAAATAAATTTTTAAGTAGAACTCGCCCCAAAATAACTCTTAATATTTTACCTTTGATTTGATAAATTTTAGCCATAAATCATGAAAAATATATAACTATCTTTGAAAGCTATTTAAATTAGAATAACAAAATTGTTTAGTAAACTTACTAGGTGTATAACACCTGCTGCTGTCAACCATACGCTGATGACAATAGACACCAGCTGAGCAAGGCGGATCGAACTGCTGGTCTTGAGAACATTCAAGTATTGTAGGATGTCGGGAACAGACATAAGACGAAGGGCACGCAAAAAGCGAAGGCCTAAAAGAATTTGAAAAAATTGGTTAAAGTCTAAAAATACTCCAAAATAATTAACAATTTAATACATTTGCTTTATATATATTTGTTTTAAATATTTGAACACTGGAAGCTATCACCTTTTAATATAACATTTAATTCTTATACCTTTGCTAATTTCAAATTAATTTTCAAACTTTAAAATACATAAGAAAAAAGATACGTTAGAAAAGATGCAAAATGGCATCTTTTCATAGTTATTAGATTGCATAGAAACATCAAGAAGTTGTAAAAAAACATTAGCTCAATGCAGTACACAAAGACTTAAAAGATAATTAATTTTTTTACTGTCCTTTTCCTACCGTACTTTTAAAATTCTATTATACTGCGCAAAAAATGTCGCTGGCCTTTTTCACAAAAAGGTCTCGCAATAAAAGAGTTTGAAGCTCCATTGTAATTTGTGTTTTTAGTATATTTTTTTTAAAGAAATAGAAATAATGATTTTTTTTTCGCAAATCAAATAAACTATTAAAGATATTTTGAAACTAATTACAAAATTGATGGGGGAAAATCTACTGTTATTCATTTACTGTAGTCAATTTTTGAGAAATATATTACTGCTTGGATAAATCAAGATTTATGAAAGGTAATTTATGAAAAATAATTCATTAAAGCTAAGTAAATTTGCGACTTAATTTAATGTTGTTTTATTTACCAATCAATGTTATATTGCGTACTTATCAATGAATTAATATTAAATTTGTGAAGCAGTGTTAGTAATTTAAATTTGAACGTAAATACGATTACATTTGAGCTTTTTAGTTAAATACAATTAAGTTTATCTCCAATTTTAATTATTCTCTGTTAAATTTACAATATTGCTAATTAAATGTTTTATATACTGATTGTAAAAAATATCTATCTTAAAACTTGAGGGAAATTACTTCGTTTAAAAGTAACATTAATTTGTATATTGAAAATATAAACTTCAAAATATGAAAGATATTTGGGAGACGTAAGATAATGGGACAAATTTTGCTGAAATCGAGAAACAGACTGATGTTTGACAAACTGATGTTTGTAAATGGGAATACAGTTTCATATTATATTACGGAGCGTTAAAAGAGAAGTAATCTTTGGTATAGAAAGAGAAAAAAAATTTATGCAATTATGTAAAAATAATTTAATTTAGAGCATTTCTTTGTTTTATAAATTATTTTTATTGATTCATAGACAAATAGTATATGAAATTAAATCTTTGTCAAGAAATAAGGCTTCAACTGTGCATAACCCTATTTTTCAGAATCTTTTTCTTCCAAGATTTTAAATGCTAAAACGTAATTTTATGAATTTTTTAGAAAAAATGATCGACAATCATTCATCCATATTATAAAAATGATGCATTATAAAGTAACGATTCCTTCAAAATATATTTTTTATTATCGTAAGTAGTTAGTGTAAATACAATAAATTTATACCAATCCATGTTCTTCCCAGGTAAATTGAAACGAAAGACGGTGGAATAGTGAAGTAATCAACAAAGGAATATAACTCCAGCATGAACCACAACTTGTCACTCGCAGCTATAAACTGAAAGAAAGAAACAAAAAAGAAATTATTTCATTCAAATTTTTTGTCAAAGGTACTAAATGTGAGTAATGAGAGATTTGTTTTACAATAATATTCTATTTGTGTAAATTTAAAATTTTGACAAAATTTGAAATTTGAAATTTTTAGTTTGAAATTTTTAATAAAAGTGCAACTTTGCATTAAGTGTAATATACCATACCTACATCCTGCAATTATCCATTATTTTTACGATATTTCTGTATTTTAACTATACACGTGTTAAAATTTATGGTGTAAATAAAACAATATTTATACACGATTTCCATTTTAAAGACATAAAATCATATGATTTATATTTATCTTTTCCTAAAAAATTATTTCGGATCATGCTATTGTAAATATGTATTCGAGTTGACTCATAAAGCATAAATTCTAAAAGATCTTGAATCTATAAATTTTGAAATTATTCTTCTATTGATGTTTGGTATTTAAAAAATGTAGTGTATAAATATAAGACCTAAAGTTCACTGTTTTTAAAATAAATAATTCATAAAAAGAAGCATTTTTGTAAATGCCAATCGAGAAAAACTAAATACTGTTTTTATTTCTTTTTCTAATTTAAAATTACTTACATATTTGCTTATGCTATTTCAAAATATTTTATACAGTATTACATAGCATATATAATTAAAAAAATATTTAATAAATAAGTAATTGGGCCTAAACATATTTTTCAGTCATATATTCAAAATTATTAAAATACTCATTGTAAATATATGATCCCAATTGTTTTAAGAATAGTCTAATGCTAAATGAAAAAAAGCTTCTTTTTCAAGAAATATGCAAATGAAAAAATGAGTTAGATATAGTTTATCTTAATTAATTATAGCATGAGATAATGCTTTATGAGAAGGTGGTTCATTTCATGCTTTTTTATTGTGTAAATATATGTAGGTTAAAACAATCGCCGTTGGTTAATTGGACGGTAGGGCCACCAATCACTCATATATAATATACTATTTTTAAATAATAAATTATTACTGAAGTCATTTTAATAATTGTGTTTTCTGAACCTCAAAGTATCGTGATCAGACCGAGAGATTCGTTTTAATAGAAGAAAAACCGGTTAACGACCGATTTGGTTTAGTTTAAAATCATATTTACCAAGACTTCTGTGATGCCACAATTGGCATTACATATGTATTTCCTATCTTTTTAATATATCCTTCATTACTTAAGCTTATTTTTATTAATAGAATTACATTTAAAATAAATCAAAAACTTAAATCTTTTTAAATGAACATAAAATATTTATTTCTTCTCTTCTAGATTAATGTGACGGATACTTTTTTTTATTTCATTACTAATGCAGTCTTATATATTCACTGTCGCCTTTAATCGAAAACAAAAATCTATTTATAACATTTTATTCTAATTTTCCAACGGCTAAATGTTTCGGTTGCATGGTTGTAATAATTCACATAAATTTGTTGGCGACTCGTGATCGCCAAGGTGTTCTTTTACATCCATGTTGATATGCTAGTTGGCTTTGTATTGGCTATTAGGAAAAATCGCCAAATTATGGATCTCCTACCCATACTTTCTCTGTCCGTTGAGAATAAATATATTCACTTTGAATTTCAAATTTGTGGAGGCTGGGAGCCCTTTGGGGGCCTCTCAGTCTCAATTTTCTAACCGTCAGAAATGTTGTTCTGGCTTTATGATCTCTCAATAGAGAGTATTATTATTTCATCCCTTTAAGGGATTTCTTATTTAGGATGAAGATGTGGCCACTGTCGAAATCTTAAATTATGATTAATAAAACCTAAATTTACATTCAACGATTTGTACATTATTTCCTGGAAACTTAATTGTTTTATTCATTCAATATTGGCCTAAATGAACATTCATATATTACACTATGCAACTATACGGCTAATGACGGAGAAGCAAAGCTTCCCTCACAACTTCTTAATCACTTTCCACCCGGGATCCTTTTAAAACAAGAAAAATGGTCCCACTGTCCCTTCTATATAAATGTTATATAGCATATAACATTATAATAAATACAGTTAGGATTTTACTTTGGAAAAGTTTACATGAATACCATTTATTAATTTAATTAATAAATGGTATATTAGTACCCTTAAAATGACTGCTTATTTATTCCTTCGTTTCTTTAGTTTTTAAATGGAATGTTGGCTTTATTAATTATTAACCGGAATGATCACGATTTCATAAAACCATAGCAAATATATTCTGAATTTTGATACTTCATCAGTCACAGAATTTAGTTGGAAAGTCTAATTGAACTTAATTTGTGAATAAATTAATAAATTTGTGAAAAAATTCCTGTTATGTACCTACAGTTTTTCCAGAAAAGTTAATTCAGTAAAATTACTGAAGTTTGTTGAATAGAACAATTATAACAATAATTTTGTCGAAGAGAATAAAAAAATTCTAACTTTTTTTTCCCTACACATATATAATCAATATCTGTAATCAATATCTGAAAATTAAACTAAAAAAACCTCTGAGATCATGATTAGCAATTTGAGAAACTTTGATAAACACCAAATATAGTAAATATTTAAACGTTTTATGTTTTGTGATGCTGTCACTTAGTTTATTACTCAATTCAAGTTAATAATATTACTAAGCTGCAAATTTACACCTGTAACAGACATTTTTCAGTTTTTTCACTATACATTACGAAAAATATGTCATATCTAAACCGAATAGAAGATCTACGCATTTAACATTAATTAAATCGAATCAATTTTATCAACGCAACACCTGTTGAGATCACAATAAAAAAAAATTAAAAAAGCTCTGATATACATAACAAATATTTAAATTAAATAAATAATCAATCCCAAGAAACTGAAGAGTAAGATATTATTTAATAAAAAATTTTATTTACAATATTATTATTTAATAAAAATAAAAATATTAAAAATATTATTATTTAATAAAAAATATTATTTTATTAAAATATATAAATTGGAAATAACAGTTGACATGTTTCAACACTCAAACTCAAAAACTATCAACCGTTTTGAATTTTAATTCATTTTTTAAGCCTATAATTAAAATTAAATTTACGTCTCTTAGATATCCTATTAGTTTTGATAATAGTTGGAGCATTTACCACATTCCTTTTCCGTGTAACCTTGGCTACATCAAATAAACTAAATGTGCGTTATAGTTTAGACTTAAGGAAAACGATAGATACGTCCATTATCAAGAATACGAGAAATCATCAATTACTGCACAGTGCTGGAATCTTGGACATAAATTCAATTACGGAAATGCCATAATTATTTCCTCTCCAAGCACATCAGCTCACCTTGAGGCCCTAGAGTCTTGTTTTATACATATGAATGTTGATTCCCTTGTTACCGACATTAGTTCCTCATCTCCCCATAGCGCGCGGAATTGCATTTTACCCAGGCCAGTGTGGTTTCTCTTCTTCTATATTTCATCTTTTTCTCTCTCGGCTTTTTTCTAGTTTTTTTTTCCTCACTTTTATTTTTCCTTTTTCCATTAACAACTTTAAGTTTTATATTTCAATTTACTTTTGTTTCTTCTTATTCAAATCTGACAAGTCTTGAAAATTGAGAGCTAGAAACATGTCAACTCTTATTTCTAATTTGAGTATTTTTAAAGTGCAAGATATTTTTAATTAAGTAAATATTGAAGATATTTAGATTTTGTGACGCTATCTCTGAATTAGTTTAATTGTTAATTTTTCCTATCTGTTAAATCTTCATATTTTGTTCATACTTACACGTATAAAAAAGTAGACCATAAAAAATATATTTAGCGCTAAGTCTATCTGTTGGGTGGTGTTGGTTGCCCAAGATTGGCACATCTCCACTCCATCTCTAAAATGAGTAAATCACAATTATTAAATTTAAAATTTCACTGTTATGAAATAGTAGAGAAAACTTTAAAACACGCTTTGCTGTTCTTTAATTAAAACCACCAACCATATTGGTAGTATAAAAGTTATTACCTTTATTTGGCGTGTCTTAAAGCTTTCCAGTGGAAAAAAAAGAACAATCAAAAATAGATAGAAGTTACAAAAAGCACATCGATGAATGTTGGCTTTTAAGGATAAAAGAGGGACCAACACTGCTGTACAGAACATATAGAACATGCAGCAATATTCTACACTCTCACGACATCAAACAGCCGACAAAAGCGAAAATTAGTCGAGCTAACATGCTTCTGAAGATTAACTATGAAATAAGCTGTAAAATACGCTATTTGATTGAAAATTAAGTAAACTAGTAAGTTCTAGCATATGAAGCTTTCTCTAGCGTTCCTACGCTATACTAAAACATTCTACTAAAACGTAAAGCTTTGGCAAAATAGTTATTTTTATAATGATAAAGTACTATTTTTAAGATAGAAATTATGCGTCATTTTATTTATTTGGCTATTTTGAAAGAAAACGCATACTTTTGTAGTTAAAAGCAAATGATTTTAATTATTAAAATTAACACATTGTTTTTAAACAATATAAAATTAGATTTATGTTTGAAAACTACAGAATTTCTGATACTCACACATTTTCTGAATATTCTAAGAATTAATGCTTATAGTTAAAATCAATTCAAATAAGAACTCTTACTGATTGAAGTTAATGTAAATAATTTTGATATTCCTAACATGAATTATAGGTATGAAAAATTAAGTTATGATTAAGTATTTTAAGATTCAAGTACTTATAAAAATCATGAAATATTTTCATAGAACTTTATAAATTTATAATAAAACGATATTTGGTATGACTTTTGGATAAGAATTAGTAGTAATATATAACAATATATACACGTACTGTTTGCAAAATGTGTATTTTGGCACTTAGACTTTTAACAATGGAATTAAGTTATGAATATAACGTATACACTGAAAGCTACAACATCAATTAGATACATTTATCTTTGTGTGGGATACATATATATATCATGCTAATCGCCAAATAAGCAACACTAATACTAACAACTAACATGCATGACACAATAATAGCGGGAAATGTTACCTCTTTCTTTTTCTGGTGAACTTGCTATACAAAATTGGTTCTCATTCATATTAGAAAATGTTTTTGTGTATATAAGGGAAATTTTTATTTGAAGTTTGAATATTTTACAACGACGTACGAAGCAACACTGCTGCATTTGAAAATAAAACATTATAACACGGAAGAATAAATAACAATTTAGGCTTATTATATATTTACATATCTACGTAAAGATACTAAATTGCAAGTTGCGAAATTTTTATTGTATGTTTTTTTAATGAAATATGTAGCAATGTTTAATGAAATATAAAAGCAATTACATTCATTGTACTTTCTAAAAGTGTTAGTTATTCATTATTTCTGTTTTGGATTTTTAAAAAAATATTTCTATGCAATATTTATTTAATAAAAAGGAAATTATTTAGAAGAACTAAATTGAAATTTTTAAGAGACAAAAAAATAACTATCATTATAGAATATCATCTACTGTATACAAGCATGTATTAATATATCATTACAAAATCATTAAGAAGAGCTTTAAAAATATAAATGGTAAAGCTTGCGGAAGAAAAGATCATTTCTGTATGTACTTAACTGATTATAAATGCAAAATTTTTTTTTAACTTGATTTGGATACCACTTTATTCACGTTGAAAAAATTATTTGGTAAATTTTTTCATTCTATTTGTTGTTAGACACAAACCATTGCAGTTTTTTGTTCTATTGCAGAACTCAAAATTTAGAAGGTACAACAACAAAAGTTTAAAGAATTCATTTGGCAGATTTGAGTAATTTTAACTTCAAAAAAAATGTTCTTTGAAATGTATTAAATCAAGGCGAGGAACTGAATGAATTATTTCCAGTGCTAAATTCACTTATAAATTAACTAGTTTATTTCAAGTAATCTTTTTTAATATCATGTGAATGATTTTTTACACTTTATTTAAGTTTGTTTGGAAATATAATGCAATGCTGAAATATTTGTTTCCTTCATATTATTATGCAAGTTTCTACTCTCAGTAAATGTAATTTGGTTTTACGTAATTGTCTAATATTGATATTAACATTGTTATATAAATATGAAAATAACGCCTTCAATGAAAAACATATTTTCTATCACAACCTCATAAAAATTTACATTCGTGAAATCATAAATACTTTTATTGGTTTATTTATTTATAAGTTTCAAAAATAGCTAAAATCTAATTATAATATTATGAAACAATTTCTACATAAAATAAATTTATTAAAAACGGTATGTTTTTACAGTTATTAACAGTATAATATAAGCTGGTTTATGAGGTGGACAGATTTTATTGTAACACTACTGAAGGATATCAGAATTGTTATATTTTACAAGAGAAAAATGCATACATTTTAAATATTTCATTTTCTTAAAATCTAATTAGCTTTAAATAATAACGTTAAGGAAATGAGATCGTAAATACAATGTTATCAGATTATGACGAAACAAAATATGTTTTTCATTGTAGCAAAGATTTACATACATGCACGCAAATCATGAATAAAATTTTCATTTGCGTTTGGTATTTCTTATAAACATTTAAAAATTCATATTAGTCGATTTGTTATAAATTCTAACTTTAATTTAACCGTAAAAATAATCTAATGTTGCGAATACATTTAAATGAGTCACTAAAATGAAAGTAATGAGTCGGAAAAACTAGAAACGCTGAATTTCAAATTTATTTAGAATGAATACAAATTTATTTAGAATGAACATAACACTTGTCTCCTTCTTCAAAAATCACAATCTACTATGTATGTTTATTTATAATTTAAGAACTTTAGAAAATAATTTAAATAATAAAAAAAAATATTGCAATTAATAAAAAAATTTTATGTCATTGTCAATATGCAATTATACAATAAGAAAAAGCATGGTCAAAACTACCAGAATACAGTGATATTTACAGTGTTTTTGGCTCTACGGTACCAAAAAGCTCGGTAATTTTTACCGAACCACTTTAATAATCATTTTGATAAAATTAATTACAAAATATAATATTATAATGTATGATAAAACTTTACAAAAGTTGTAAAATTTTTAATTTTATCATTATATCTTAGAGCATTGAATAAAAATCATTTATTTGATCATTTGTTTATTTTTTCATTTGAAATCAGTCACCAGATAGAAAGAGTGGGTCAGTTAGGGAAGGAATAGGAATCATCAGGTGAAAAAAGGTGTGCAGGTGCTTAGGAAAGAGTAAGGTATTGATATTTCTACTCACCCTTTTGTGGAGTGTCCAGTGCTGGGGGAAAAAGTTATGAATATAACGTATACACTGAAAGCTACAACATCAATTAGATACATTTATCTTTGTGTGGGATACATATATATATCATGCTAATCGCCAAATAAGCAACACTAATACTAACAACTAACATGCATGACACAATAATAGCGGGAAATGTTACCTCTTTCTTTTTCTGGTGAACTTGCTATACAAAATTGGTTCTCATTCATATTAGAAAATGTTTTTGTGTATATAAGGGAAATTTTTATTTGAAGTTTGAATATTTTACAACGACGTACGAAGCAACACTGCTGCATTTGAAAATAAAACATTATAACACGGAAGAATAAATAACAATTTAGGCTTATTATATATTTACATATCTACGTAAAGATACTAAATTGCAAGTTGCGAAATTTTTATTGTATGTTTTTTTAATGAAATATGTAGCAATGTTTAATGAAATATAAAAGCAATTACATTCATTGTACTTTCTAAAAGTGTTAGTTATTCATTATTTCTGTTTTGGATTTTTAAAAAAATATTTCTATGCAATATTTATTTAATAAAAAGGAAATTATTTAGAAGAACTAAATTGAAATTTTTAAGAGACAAAAAAATAACTATCATTATAGAATATCATCTACTGTATACAAGCATGTATTAATATATCATTACAAAATCATTAAGAAGAGCTTTAAAAATATAAATGGTAAAGCTTGCGGAAGAAAAGATCATTTCTGTATGTACTTAACTGATTATAAATGCAAAATTTTTTTTTAACTTGATTTGGATACCACTTTATTCACGTTGAAAAAATTATTTGGTAAATTTTTTCATTCTATTTGTTGTTAGACACAAACCATTGCAGTTTTTTGTTCTATTGCAGAACTCAAAATTTAGAAGGTACAACAACAAAAGTTTAAAGAATTCATTTGGCAGATTTGAGTAATTTTAACTTCAAAAAAAATGTTCTTTGAAATGTATTAAATCAAGGCGAGGAACTGAATGAATTATTTCCAGTGCTAAATTCACTTATAAATTAACTAGTTTATTTCAAGTAATCTTTTTTAATATCATGTGAATGATTTTTTACACTTTATTTAAGTTTGTTTGGAAATATAATGCAATGCTGAAATATTTGTTTCCTTCATATTATTATGCAAGTTTCTACTCTCAGTAAATGTAATTTGGTTTTACGTAATTGTCTAATATTGATATTAACATTGTTATATAAATATGAAAATAACGCCTTCAATGAAAAACATATTTTCTATCACAACCTCATAAAAATTTACATTCGTGAAATCATAAATACTTTTATTGGTTTATTTATTTATAAGTTTCAAAAATAGCTAAAATCTAATTATAATATTATGAAACAATTTCTACATAAAATAAATTTATTAAAAACGGTATGTTTTTACAGTTATTAACAGTATAATATAAGCTGGTTTATGAGGTGGACAGATTTTATTGTAACACTACTGAAGGATATCAGAATTGTTATATTTTACAAGAGAAAAATGCATACATTTTAAATATTTCATTTTCTTAAAATCTAATTAGCTTTAAATAATAACGTTAAGGAAATGAGATCGTAAATACAATGTTATCAGATTATGACGAAACAAAATATGTTTTTCATTGTAGCAAAGATTTACATACATGCACGCAAATCATGAATAAAATTTTCATTTGCGTTTGGTATTTCTTATAAACATTTAAAAATTCATATTAGTCGATTTGTTATAAATTCTAACTTTAATTTAACCGTAAAAATAATCTAATGTTGCGAATACATTTAAATGAGTCACTAAAATGAAAGTAATGAGTCGGAAAAACTAGAAACGCTGAATTTCAAATTTATTTAGAATGAATACAAATTTATTTAGAATGAACATAACACTTGTCTCCTTCTTCAAAAATCACAATCTACTATGTATGTTTATTTATAATTTAAGAACTTTAGAAAATAATTTAAATAATAAAAAAAAATATTGCAATTAATAAAAAAATTTTATGTCATTGTCAATATGCAATTATACAATAAGAAAAAGCATGGTCAAAACTACCAGAATACAGTGATATTTACAGTGTTTTTGGCTCTACGGTACCAAAAAGCTCGGTAATTTTTACCGAACCACTTTAATAATCATTTTGATAAAATTAATTACAAAATATAATATTATAATGTATGATAAAACTTTACAAAAGTT
Organism: Parasteatoda tepidariorum; assembly: GCF_982258835.1. Taxonomy (NCBI): domain Eukaryota; kingdom Metazoa; phylum Arthropoda; class Arachnida; order Araneae; family Theridiidae; genus Parasteatoda; species Parasteatoda tepidariorum. The sequence continues at coordinate 63,772,288 of NC_141756.1, read as the reverse complement.
GTAAAATTTTTAATTTTATCATTATATCTTAGAGCATTGAATAAAAATCATTTATTTGATCATTTGTTTATTTTTTCATTTGAAATCAGTCACCAGATAGAAAGAGTGGGTCAGTTAGGGAAGGAATAGGAATCATCAGGTGAAAAAAGGTGTGCAGGTGCTTAGGAAAGAGTAAGGTATTGATATTTCTACTCACCCTTTTGTGGAGTGTCCAGTGCTGGGGGAAAAACAAAAGGATAAGGTTCAAAATGAAAGGACATTTTTTTTCTTTTTTTTTGTTACAACTACAATAACTGGGATTAATAGCGTTTCTAAAGCAAATAATTTTTGTAAAATTTTAAAAGGAAATGTCTATGATGTTTTGTGTAAATATCTACGACGTGTTGCGCACATAAAAATTCCATATTTTGAAATTTTCTAAACACCTATTATTTGAAGAAAAGTATTCATGAGAAAAAAAACGTGCCTAGTAAAGGAAATAAATTGCTTTTAAAGTGAAGGAAATATATTTTGAAAATTGTTTTAACTTACATAAAAAATTAAAAAGTGATTTATAGACTTTGAGTGCATAAAAATGTTTTTATTTTCATGCGATATTGCATTAAAAAATGAAAAAGGGAAAAATCAATTATCTCTTAAATTTTCTTTTGTGGTTTTAACAAACTCTCCTGACTGTATTTTCTATAACCATACCATAAAAGATATCGTAACTATTTTTATTGCTATTATTATAGATAGTTTTTCGTAACACTTTTATCCTGGAACATTGTGATTGTTATTATTATTTCGAAACAGTGTATACAAACTTCTCATTATTTAACATTTATTATCAATAAGTTTTTGCTGTTTACATTTATTTAACACTATACATTTATGAGCAATATTTATTACCAAAGATTAGTAAATATCATTAAATAGTTTATTTGATTTTAGTTTAATGTATGTATGCTGTTATTTTTCGAAGAATCAATGTTCTGATCGAGTATAGTTTATAAACCGAGTTTTTTCTTCTGACTTTTTTATTTCAATCTGTTGATCACTCTCAATTAATCATGTAGTTCTATAATAAATTTAATTTACAGTTTAATTAAAAAAAACTGTTTTTAAACTTATTGCAATTTATATCTTTTGTATATTGTTAAATAGTATCAAAAATTTAACATAATTTATAGATATTTTATTCCATCCAAAGTTTAAAAAATAGATCCATTAATTTAAGTATTAAACTATTATTTTAAAAAAGTTTTAATAAATAACAAATACGTATATTAGATATAAAGTAAAAGAAATGTAAATTATGTAGCATATTAATGTAACAAGTAGTCAATAATGATTTTATGTCTGGTTTGTGTACAGCTTAGATCAATAATCGATACAAATTTATCTTCCATTTTTATAATTAAATTCGATAAGATTTTGAAACTTTTTTCTAAAGACGAAATCAACAGGCAGTGTAATCTTTTTATACGGAAAATTTATCAACATTTTCAGATAAAATGATTATACACTAAACTTGTTAACTTGTAATCTTTTTTATCAGGTAATTTCATTTTTCCATGCCATTTATTCATTATTGCTCTTTTCAAACCTTTACCTATTCTTTTAACTAAATCAGTAATGAGTTAAGTCAAAGACAGAAATTATACCTCTAAAATTATCTAGAAAATTTTAAATACTTAACAGAGAAATATGAAAAATTGCAGAACTTAATTATTATTTTGTTATAAAAACCAATGCGTGAAAAAGTGGATTACAATAAAGTTACTATTCACTACACCATAAATGTCAGATAAAATGGGCTATAGAAGTAAAATAAAGTATAAACTTTTGCGAATTCGTTCTAAAGATCACAATATGTTCATTATTTGTTAAAAGAAATATTATCTTTTTCTTTTAGTCATTCCTAGTTTGATTTATATTTAGAATAAAGTTTCATTACACCATTAAACTTCATTTCATCGTTTAATTCAATTGAAATTTCAATTTTCTAAAAAAATTTCAATAAATAATTTCACATTAGGAAATAAAATCATCTTAATTTAGAAAAAAAATTAAAATTTTATTACCAATTCAACTTGTTTATTTGTTAATAGCTTCATTATGAAAAGTTTTTAACTGACGAGAACCATCAAAACTGTTAAACTCTAGAAAAATCTTGTTTTTGCTAAGTAAAATAGTTAAAGAAAAGTTTTGTAATTTAATTATGATTGTTTTACAAGTACTGTACATACTTTCACACAATTGTAAACTGGAAAAAAAGGAATGATTAAGTGAAGCGATATTTATTTTAAAAAAATTAAATTTCTACAATGTACTTTACAAATAGTGTACTTTCATAAAATTGTTCAGAACAAAACAAATCTAAGAACAATTAGACTAAACTGCAAGTGAGCTACAAACCTTATAATATAATTTATGAGCACTGGGCTTTACCTGAATTGTGAAGTATAAGAAGCTGAAAGAATTTAAACAGAACGGCAATTCTTACAATATACTTTAAAATATAGCGTCTAACGGATGAAAGATTGAAATAATGGCAATTATAAGAGGAGGACATGTCTTGGGAAATTCACTTCGTAATGCTGCTCAGAGTATTTTGTTATACACATATGGGGTGTTTAACCTTTAAACTAATAATGTGCCGTCCAAAGTTAATTTGTATTGAAAAATATCCTTGAAAAACTTTGAAATTTAAGTACAATTTATATATAAGCAACGTTTCAAGCTGACTAATGGTGCAACAGCTTACAGGGTAACGTAATTTACTTGTCGTTTGGGGAAACTATATTTGTTACGGATATTTTATTTAAAAAAAAGCTCTAATAAATTTACTTTTTACAAACATTATTTTTTGTAAATTAATAATTTAATAATTTCTTTTCATATTACTAATTTTTTATTCCTACTTCTGGATACGTAAATTACAATTATAATTTTATTTTCAAGTGTAATAATAATGTTTTAAGTAAATAATAAGTTTGTGAATTTCTCCATTTACAAACATAATTAAAAGTGCTAAAGTATCCCACTAATTCTTTCTATTCTTTTATTTTAATTATTCCTTTTCATTATTGTAAGCACTATTTACATTTGTTTTTAAAATCGCAATTCAAAAATGTATACTGGAATTATTACTGAAATTTAAATGCAAGGCATTATTTAATAATTAAAAAGAATAAGAAATAATACGAAATTGTGAGTGTTAATTTTGTAACATTTGGTAGAATTAAATGAGTAAAATTGTAACGTTTAATTTAAAAATTAAATTGGTAAAATAAAGTGAGAATCAGCGATAATCTAAATCTGAGTGTCTGCGAGGCAATCAAGTACCTATAATACTGCTAAATTTTTTGCGTTTTTGGACATTGTAGAAAGTATTTATGTAAACTTTTCTTAAATTTTCAAAGGATTTTTCTTGAAATTGACAGGTTGATAAGCCGTTTTATTTTAAGGAGAGAGCGTACATATGATATACCTACTAGTACATCAAATCTCAATTTGAAGTGAATTTCTCAAGTCTTGTTAGACAAACAAAAATTTTTCGTAGAAATTCAGTACTATTAGGTATCTTAAATGAGAAATTAGTAAGAATCATAAAAGTATTGATAGTACTTTTATACATTAATTAGAAAGTTTTCTTTCGTATGCATACAATTTTTTTATGTATAAAATGATTTCTTAGACACAATAGCAAAATAATGAACTACACGCAATATTTATTAAAAAAGCAGCTGAAATCTCTTAAAAAATTCTTAAAAGAGTTACAAGTTGTAAACAGATTTCAAAACTATAGATAGGAAGCCCCAATAATTTGTTATAACATTTAATCTCTTAAACCTATATATAAAAATCTTGATATAATATAAATCTTAAGCTTTATAATTTCCTAGATTTGTATATTTCTCAAACTTTAAGATGCTTACTTAAAAAAATTTTATAAAAGTATTGAAGAGACTATTGATTTCCTTTGTTTATTGTTATAAAAATAATAGTTTTTATAATTTAATTTTTTTTGCTAGTAAATATTAAAAATAAGTACAGTCAGATTTTAAACATTTGTTACAAATGTTATTTGAAGATATTATTCATTGTTATAAAAAATAATATTTTTTATAATTTAATTTTTTTATAATAAATACAAAAAATAAGAGCAATGAGGAATTAAACATTTATTGTAAACATTCTTTGAAGATTTTAAAGCAGTTCATGAATTGTTGCCAAATGTATAAGCATAGAACAAAATTTAAAGTTATATTTTCAATAAAAAATGCAGCTTTTAATTTTCATGCAATTTAAAATAAATGATACTTTAAAAAATAATCTTGATGCAGTTGTTTAAAAAAACAATTAGAAATGAGAACAAAATATGTTTTTGAAAAACAAATTTTGAACACTCTTTACTGAATAAATCCTTAGAAAGTTTTTTGTTGAGAAGCTAAGGATTACATTCTTATGAAGAAAATCCATCATATGCAAAATTGTCTATTGCTATTTACCTCATTTTTTTAAAAAAAAATTGTGTATTAGAAAGTTCGTTTAAATTATCAAATACAGAGAAAAAATAAATGTAATAATATTTTTAAAAAAAGCATGTAACTGTAATTTGCATAAATAATCGAGAATGTAATCAATTGATTTAACAAAACAATAAGTCCGAAAACCACTGTATAGGAAATATTATTTTTTTCCCAAGAATATTTCAAGAAGAAATAAGATTTTGAGACTTCACACCAATTATTAAATTAAACTCTTAACTTTTAAGCATGTGGTAATTTGAGAATTCCTAAATTTTCCAAAGTAACGGAAAACTACACTGTTTAAGTTTTTAGAGCTTTATTTTGAGAACAAAGGACCATATTACCATTATTAAGTTTGATTACCAGATATTATAATCCAAAATAAATGGAGACATTAGTAAACTGAGCAATTTAATAGACTTTCAGCAAATTTGCCATATATTGGTTCAAGGAACCAGTTTTATGGTTTGAATTCTAACGTTTTTTTCTCTCCCTTTTTTGAGAGTGTAGAGTTTCAAGAGCAAAGAGTGAGATTATTAAAAACATTATGGTAAGTATAGATTTGAAAGGAGATATTTTTTTACCACATATAACAGCTTCTTTGCGCAAAGTAAATAAAACGGGACACATCAATATCTTTTGAACATATGATCACATTTTCACGTAATACGGTGTAGAGGCATAAACACCCGATGGATTAAGATTTTTTTATGCTATAAACATTAAGAATAGCTGCAGCAGTTTGAAGAAAAAGGCCCCCAGTTTAGAAATCTTAATTAAATTTCATTTATTTGAGCATTTCACCATATTTCTCGAACTAATCAAAGAATTCTAGCATACAGTAATAAAACTCGCTTTTCAAAGACTTTAAAAATTATTTTTAAAAGTTTATTATTTATAAAAGTTTATTACTTATAAGCAATTTGGTCAATTTCGTGCGACTTTTGTATTTTTTCAATCAATTTAGATGATAAAAGACGTGAAAATTTGTATATTCTACAATTTAAGAAGTTTTTTTAAACTAGTAACAAATTAAAAATAAATTAAATAATAAAAAAATTAAACTAAATTATTAAATTTAATAATTATACATTAAAAAAGTATGTTTTATGCAAAATATTTTTTAGGAAAATTAATTCTATAATTTTGTATAAAATAGTTTTTCATTCTCTTAAATAGTTTCAAATGCATATGTTAAAAGTAAACGTAACTTTAAGAAGATCAAACTTCCGACTGATTACCTAACTTTTATATCTTATAGTTCAAAAAAAAGTTTTCGACCATTATTAAATTAAATTTTAAAAAATTTAAAACCTATGGTTTGCTTGAAATATTTTTAAGATAAGTAAGTTTTTTAATTTTCTATAAAAAGTTTGATTCTCTTAAACAGTTCTAAATGTGTGATGAAATTAAATAAAAGTAAACTTAACTTTAAGAAATTCAAACTTCCAACTGCTTGCCTACCTAAATTATTGGACAATAATTCACCGATTGTGTCAACTCCCTCCTATTTTACCAATTAAGATTTCAGATATTTATTAAAAAAATCATATTTATTTAGAGAAAAATTATTTTTGCGTTTAATTTCGTAACTTAAAGGACGTAAGTCTTTAATTACAATAACTATTAATAACTACAAAAGCTACTTAGCATATTTAAGGTTATACCCTAAAACTGTTAAAACTGCATCTTAGTATGTGAAAATGCAATCACTAAATCAAAAGATTTTAAAGTGTTCATTTATTTCATTTTGCTCTCTCTGTACAATAAAAAATTTTGCATTTTCATGGCTATTTACAACAATATTTTTGCATTTGAAAGAAAAAGGCAAAAAATATATCTATAACTACGATTACGAACGCTTGTTTAAAAAATAGTAATGCTAGTAATAGTAACAGTAAGTGAAGAAAGTTATAATCTGAAAATTGCGGAAATTTAAGGGAATAATTTTTATCTTGTACTCGTATCATAGCTGAAGTACTCTTGTTAAAATTTAGAAGTTGGTAAAACAAAAATCATCTGAGATACTACAGAAAAAATTAACTAAGCCCTAGTAAAATGTGTTTAAAATGCCATTATATTCCTAAATAGATTAATTGTGCGATCAACTCTTCCCAATGACTTATGATTAGAAGTGAATAATTGCTTGCTATAAACATCATACATACTTATACTTCATTGATGTTACTAATTCAACTAAAGTAAAAAAAAAAAAATAAACTGTAATTGTTTCTGATCTGTTTTAAAATTGGTCATTTTAAAGGGTCTAAAAAGAAAAAAAAAGTATTTGTTATCAGATCCTTGGAGTGACCAAGATAGATAAATGCATACAAAATATGCGAATTTATGAAATACTATAAATGAAACAAGGTATCAAAAACCATTAGTTCCTAGGACAAAGAAAAACTAGTACTTATATTAATGGAATGTTAGTAAATTTAGTTTTTAATTATAATAATTCAATCAAAAATTAATATGTTTAAAAGCACATACACTTTAAATAGAATGTTCATATTCTTAATATTTAGTAATACTATGAATTAACGATTTCCAAAATAAGTAAATACATAAAAATTCACAAAAATGTAGAATATCATCTTTTATTATTCTATTTAAGAGGTACTTTTCTCCTTCTATAAAATTATTCAAATTTTTCTCTTATTTTACTTTAGAAAGAAAAATTGACGATAAATTTGGAAAACTTTCTTTCTTTTTCACACTCTTTTTCATACATTAAAAATATTAAAAATTATTAATTTTTAAAAAAAATATACAAGAGTACTGATTAATGTAGTTGATAACAAAACTATAATTTTAATTTTCAGAATCTAATTTAATTAAAAAGAACTCTGGAACGTACTATGCATTTCACTTTCAGAATCATTATAATCTAATTGAATGAAAAACATACAATTTTATTAACATACCTATTAAATGACTCAGATAAAAAATTTCATTTCTTACACAGTTAATAGTTATACACTAGAAGCAAATAAATCTGCCACTTATATTTGTGTGGTCTCAATATTTGCGTGGTAATATATTGGAACTTATAAGGTTAAAAAATTTTCTTTTTATGAAACAAAGTTAAAAGCAATGAGCATTATACTAAGCACATTAAAGTGTGCTTGATAATTGAATTTTATGCAAAAAAAGCAGATGATTTTGAAATGTGAGAAAGCAACATACCGAGAGGCATCGATGAAGTAGATGATTAATGACGCTATACTAAGTAGGAACACCAGCACCACCTGAAAATATTTTAAACACTTTTATAAACCATATTAAAAGTATTAATAGAAGAATATTTATTTTAAAGTTCTTTTAAAGTTAACATTAAGTATTTTGTACTATTCATTACATTAGAATTTTTAGATATTCTCTGTTAAAATAACTAAATAAATAAAAACCACTTCTTCATAAAAAGTGTCAGTAGTTTTAAATCAGTTTTAAAATATTCAGTTTTTAAAAAGAATATTGGAAGTACTTTTAAGTGGATGAAAGAAAAGTTCTACTTTACAATAATGCTGAATATAATTTATAATTATTTATTCCTTTTTTCAGTTCATCTGAATTGAATTTCATTGTTTTAGATCTCCATCAACGAAAACAAATGAAAAACAGAATTATTTACTTTAGACAAAACTTTATAAGAGAAAAAACTATAACTAGTTTAAAATTTTATATCATCAGAAAATTAGAATTGTGAACTAAATTTTAAAAAAGCATTGCACCGTCAATATTGAAATCGATAAAAATTAAATTAGAGCTTACAAAAATTGCGTGAATTTTCATTTCTTTTTTCTTTCTAATTTCAGATTCATAAATTGCAATTCCATAAAAAATTTGGATTTTTGTTTTTTTGCAAATACCTATGAATCTATGACAAATTGATACTTGATACATTTTCATTTGCACAATTTGGGTTTAATTAAACTTTTAAGACTACTAGAGTTAGAATAAAAACAAGAGTGTTATAAACAAAATGGCCACAGCTTTAATTATTTAAGAAATTCTTCCCAACTTATGATATACCATTATTGCTATTTATTCACTTACTTATTTAGTCTATTTTCTAATATGCACTATAATTTGCTCTTTATTTTTAATTGCTTCGATCAAAAATTTATTTTTATACATATCATAACAAATAAAATGTATTAATAGACATATTTATGTATTAAGGTAAAACATTTAGATTTCATTATTTATTTATCCCAATTTTTTATAACAAATACAACAATTCTTGAAATTTGCTAAATTATACTTACCAAATTCTTTATAAGAAGAAAAGAAGCTTTTTAAATGCATTAATTTTAATAATGTTTTGAATACTAAGGAATCAAACGACAAATATAGAACACACTATTTGCGTGAAAATCAACTAAACTATCAGTTTTATAATCGTTTGCTCATATTTTTTCAGTTTATACGATTTATTTTTTATTTATGAAAGTCAAAAAATAAAATTCTAAAAAATATGAAGTTTTTTAAACATAATTCAAAAGATTATTTTATTAATTCAACTAAACAAAACTATTGAACGACTTTGAAAAAAAAATTTTTTTTCTTAAAGATAGATGCAAATATGCATCAGAAGTCAGACTTTGTATCGCTTTCACTTTTTCTTTTTATAGCAAGCGATTTATTTTTTATTATAAGCATAAAAATATCAAAAACAAACAATGAGATTCATTGATAAAATATATTGATATTTTTAGGATAAATGTTATTTTCAAAGGCGATGAATCTTTTCTTTATAAATGAGATCCATGATTTTATATTATTGATAAATAAAACATTTTCCTGAAAAATCAAATTGTCTTCTACGTGAATTGATATTTCTAACTACTGAAAATTTTATTAAGTGTTAAATGTAATTTTTGTTTCGATATATTCAATTTTTCATAACTTTTGCCAAATATTTCTTTTCCTTTGTATAAAGTGAGACTTTTAACGCTTCCTAAATCGAATGATATCAAATAAAATAATCGGCATATAATATCGAATAAAGGGAATAAAATATTCATAGAGTTATTGTTTTGTTTGCGAGTTCTTGTTATCGTTAAAAATGGGAATCAAGTATTGAAAAAATGGTAGTCTAAGAATTTGGTAAAAGTTTTTGTTAATAGCGATTTTGTTAATTAATTGTGAGAAAAAAAATTTCAACAAATTTTAATCAGACACTCAATTATTTGGATTTGATTTATGACTATCAACCATTAAACAATTTTTACCAGCGACGTCATTGTTATTACTATTTTGGTAAAGTATAGAAAAAAGTTCATTAATTTGTATATATCCTTGGTAGGGGGGATATTTTTATCTTGTTTTTATCTAGTTGAATATATATTCAACATTTAATGAAACACAAGAGATATAAGCTATATTAATTGCATATTATAGCATCTTTACTCCAAAGTATTACAATTAGGTTTTTTTTAAAAATGAGCACTGAAACTTAAAATGAAAAAAGTTAATTATTAAAAATTTATTTTAAAGTCACCTTTTTAAAAATGTGTTTATTAAAAGCATTTTTATTAATAAATGCGTTATTAACTGTGTTAATTTAGGTTCTACACTTTATTTATTTACTTGTTTAGGCTTTTTGAAAATAAAACTTCACTTTGAAGATCAAAATTAAATTTCATATGGTGTCCGATAGTTAGGTGTCTTCCTAAAATTTTTGATAAAATAATAAGTTTTTTGTCCAACTCAAATTGCATATTCTTCGAAATTTCTCTTATAATATTTTCAAATGCGAAACAAACTTTTAATTCAATATAATAATTGAAAGTTTCAGTGAAATAATTTAATCTTGAATTTTATCACTTTGTTTAATTAGTTAAAACAGCCACTTTTCCTTTTCTTCAACATGACTTAAAAACGAAAAAATAACTATATTAACAAAATGGTTGATACCTACTTCCAAAAATAAAATTTTAGAAAAGAATAATAAGAGCATAAAAGCAATTTTTTGTCGAAAAATAATCCCTGCGAAATATTATTTTCTCAAAATTAAAATTAGAAAGGTCATGAATTAACAGACTAAAGATTATCTCCGTTTATTAAAAAAGTGTATCAAAGTAACGAGTGAAAATAGGAATTTAAGAACATGCCTTCTATTTATTTATTTTGTTACAAATTTTATTAATGCTTATAAAAGCAGAAATTTTAATATTAATAACTATTATTATGTGGTTTTATAAAATCCACTTGGGAAAAATGCAGGCGATTTATTATACAACAAGAAGAAAATGCAAATTCCCTTATCGATTTCAAGTATCTTACATTTCATGAAAGTAAAACATATTACAATCAAACCTGTCAATGCATTGATTTTTGGTTGTCATAGTAACAGATTCATCAAACATAAGCAAGAACATGTTCATTTAGAAACAATTTACTGAACAGACAATATCATTAAACGTGTAATATTAATCGTTAAAAAACAGTTTAAAGTTTAAATACTTATTTTATTACATTTTAAAGATAATTCTATTCTTACAAAAATTTTAATAATTGTAATTTTAATGATTTGGGGATTAAATCTAGAATAACTTAATTATAATTTCAAAAAAATAATTAAAAATTCATTAGTACTTATTACTAAGTTACAAACTTAATAATAAAATAAATAATCCAAATTTTCTCTTAATAATATAATTATTGTTTCACGAATTAAAATTCTTGACCTTCAAAGTATGCAAAAGAGGCTGGGGGATCTTTGCAATCAGAAAAATATGCTCAAAATAAATTTTTTTGATGATAATTGTACATGATAATTATACATGACATTTAAACTTCGTGCCTCCTTAGATATTAACAAAATTAATTGCAAAAATCTATTATTCCTTTCACAGAATTAAAAGCTTTTTTTTACTCAAACATGATTTTGCTTACTAGCAATAGATTTTATTACAACTATTTATTGTTAGATTACTTAATTTAAAGATAATTAAAACATTTAAATAAATAAGATTTTTTTATTATAAATCGATTGAATAGTAATCGAGAAAAAATTTATAATTGTATATTTGTAAAAAAACTATAAATTGAAAGCTGATAGAATAAATTCATGAAAATAAAAATCTGAAAAACTTGTACAATAAATTATAGATAATTAAACAATTTTTTTTTTGCCTCTCAAAATCAAAAAAGAAATCAGAGAAAAAATCTGATCGATCTTCGAACCATGAGTGAAGATTTGTATATAATGTATTTTATAAAACTTTTCACTGTTATTGTTTTAACAACTCTAAAATTTCAAACTTAAGAAAATTAATTCAAACGAACAGACTAACACTGCAATGACATTCTACTGCACTGCTAATATCAATATGAATAATAAACTTAAAAGTGTTATATTTCTCCAAAACTACTAAAAAGAAAAAAAATAGCGTGCCTCCGTTGGAAGGAAGCAAATTATCTGGCAGCATTGATCATTGATCAGAAAGGATATATATATAATTGGATTTTGGTACTTATGTTGGGTTTTGGATAGATACGTATTTTTGCAAAACAACTTGATTGTACATCATCAGTGCATGATTCAGCTAAATCAAAACTTGTGCGAGATTCAAAACTTACAGGAAAATTATGAAAACAAATATTGGTGAGTTCAGTAACATAGAGTCAATGGAGTAGATTCAAAATTTTAAACGGTTGAAATCGTTGCCGTACTTAAAAAAAAAACTGCGAGATTCAAAAAATTGTAATTGTGAAAGAAGAGAGTGACAATATTTTTTTCTTCACAGATGATTTAGCTCCAAATAAAATATTTTAATAACAAATTTTTCATTATAATTGAAATATTATTTTGAAATATCTCCCATTCCAACTCCTACATTGAGTTGAAAATTCCTATAAAATATGCCTTGAGAAACTAAGAATGTGATTGATACAATTTAGAAAAATCTGCAGAACTTAATAATATTTCTTATATGTAGCTTACACTGTAAAAAACTCTTACAGTAAAAAGTACTTGCACCCTGGTTGCATCATCCGTAAAATCAATTACACCTTAAACTTCATTTTTAGAGTAAAATTTTATACCGTATATTTTATAGTAATAATTATTTAAATGCAATAGTTCAGTGACTTTACAATAAATGTTACAGTAAAAATTATGGTATATCAGGTTTTTTTAAAAAAAAATTTTCGGTAATAAGCATCGGCACCCTGGCTGTCGGTGCATTTTAACTATAATTTGTTTCGAAATTTTTTACAGTGCATATCGATCATGAAACGAAATGTTAAAATCATTCCTTTATAATAAATTTTGAAAGTGAATTGTAAATAATTACTCAGCAAAGCAGTTGAAAAATAAAAGATAGAAAAGTTGACAAATTTGATGCAGTCAGATAACTATGTTTTCATACTTTTTTATAACTAACTAATTTCAATATTTTGAAGAAAATATTACAGAGAAATAAAGGGTCACGTAAAAATATCTTTTTTTGCTTTATAAATTATGCTTCAAGGTGAGAATATAATTTTTTGAATAAGCGTGTGCATAAAGGATGCATTTAAATTGCTTTCTAATTTGCATTTTTAAACTTGATTATAAAATTTAAAATATGCTTCAAAATAAGACAAAACTTTATTGAACAAACGATTTTACAAGTAATTTATTATTTTTAATCATTCTCTTATTTTTAATTTGACTTTTTTGTTTTCCGAAGTCATATTTTTAGTCATTCCGAAGTCATTAATTAATAAGTCATATTTTTTTGAGAAACACATTTCTCCTCAGCAATTATTCGCTATTTTTTGCAAAAGTTGAAAGCCAGTTTTAATATATTTATATTGAGACTATGAGTTTATTCTAAACTTTAACCATAGACTACAGAATTAAATCTCCTCTCACGATATAATTCACTGCCAACTATTCACCTGTCACAGGTAATTTTTATCTATGTTTTATAACTTTATATCACGTATTTTGTGCTTTTCTTTCAGTTTATAATAAAAGTAACTATCAAGTTTCAAAGAATATTTTCAATATCATTTGCTGTATAAAATTCTATCTTATTCTTGACATAGAAAAGAAAAACACTCAAAACTATAAAAGCAGTAAACGTGAGATTTTAGCCCACATACAGTACAATAAAATCTCTGAAGATTTCAAAAACGAAAGAACGTTTCCTTTTTCGGTTACAAAAAAAAAAAAAACTTTAAGAACTTATTCTTTGTAATTTTTCTTCCAGGAGCGTGACTAGGATCTCTTATCTTCGCTTATCGCACTTTGAGGTAACATTAAAAACTTCTGTTAGGACAAAGTTTTTCACCTTCTCCCTTTAAGTGAGGAAAAAAAAATCTCTTTAAAATCCTTAGGATGAATCCTACATTCATTTAATGGAGCTTTACACCTATATCAAGTGATCTCGATCTTTTGTTCCGTTACTTTTGAGTTAAGAAATTGAATCTTACATTTTTTATTAAAAATTTTTTTAAGTAATTCATTTGATGAGAAAATGTATATCTAGATAGATACGAATTTAAATATTATATAGTTTTTTCCATATGAATTTCACCTTCAGTTACACTGATCTTGATTTTTGTAAATAATGTTTCTTTCACTGATTTGCAGTTAAATCTTTTATCGTCGAATATCGCACTTTGAATTCAGATTAAAAAATTCTGTTACGACAAAGTTTTTCACCTTTTCTCGTTAAGTGAGAAAAAATCTCTTTAAAATCCTTAGGATGAATTCTACATTTATTTAATCGAGCTTTACATCTCTATCAAGTGATCTCGATCTTTTGTTTCGTTACTGTTGAGTTGAGAAATTGAATCTTATATTTAAAAAAAAATTATTAAAGTAATTTATTTGATGATAAAATATTTCTTTAGATAGAGTGAATTTCTTAAGGTGCATTTTTACATATCAAAACACTGTTTTATGTAGAAACATTATATGATTTGCTTTTCATTTGTAAGTTGCACCATTTTTCAATGTAAGCAGTTTGAAAGTGAGAAGCTGGCAAACGTATTCTTTTCACTTTCTTTCCTCAAGGCTGAAAAAAAAATATTTTTAAAATTCTTAGAATGATATAATTTTTTTATTTTTTTTTTTAGTTAAGAGATTAAATTTTACGTTTATAAAAGGGAATATTTCTTAAAAGAATTTCTCTTGGCATAGAATAATATACCTAGAGAAGTAGTTTCAATCCAGAGAAGAATTTCGCTAGAATAGAAATATTTCTCCAGATATATTGAATTAGAATATTGTTTTTTTTTCATTAACAAATCTACGTTTGTTTACAAATTTATAGTTTTATACATATATTGTGTGTTTTTGGATTTTTGTTTCCTTTCGCTCAGATTAAAAAATTGATTTTTCCTTTTTCTTCAAAAAATTATAAATAAACAAAAACAATTTTAGTCTTATGATAAAAGATTCTTCTAGATATAGGGAATTCAAATAAGATTATTTTTTCTACGCTTCATTGGAATTTCTACTTTTATTACATATTGTTTTAGAATTTTATCATGTAACAGTGATTATTGCTATTTTTTACTTAAATTTAAAAAAATTAATTTTCCTTTCCAAATATTAAATTTCATGTTTATTAATTTGATAATAAAATATTTCTTTATATACATGTACTTTCCAGAATACTATTTTTTTTATAGAACGTTATTTATTTATTTTTACTATATTTTTCTGTGGAAACTTTATTTATTATATTGCAAAGTATTCATATTAATTTGCAACAACAAATGCAACCATATTTATAAAAAAAATATGTGAATACAATCAAAATCTCCTTCTAATGTTGAAACTTTGCATATAGATTGCTTTTACTAATTCTTTTTTTTTGTTTTTTTGTTTTTTGAATTAACAAAACAAACTGACACTTTAAGTATTTCTCTTTCTAGTGATTGATAGCAAGTAGCTTAAAACAATACATAAGTATTCTCTTTCTAAGAATATTACAATCATCATTTCGTCATTACATTATGCATTTTCAAAATTCAATTTTGCTAAATTTGGTAATTTTTTTTATTTTAGAAGCATAATGAAATGCAAAAAGGAAAAGAAATTTTAAATTATACATTTTTCAAAACTGAAAAAGTCCGAGTTTAACTTAATATGTTTTTGAGTGATAACCCATGATTGCAAACAATTGTTTTTTAATTCTATATCAATGTTTACGTAGTTTCAGATTTTTGATCTAACTTAATTTCAAAATAAAGTTTAGATTCTAATATTTCTCCCACAGTTTAAAGTTTCTGTTCTTATTTTGACTGCTAATGCAGCATACTGAGAAAATAGTTCCGGTAAATTACCGTGCTGTTTGGTAATAACATTTCAGTTAAGAAAACATAATTCTGATAGTAAAACCAAAATAAATGGTATTTCTAAATAAGTCATTTGATATTTTTTCTATTCATATGGTAACGGCTATGTGGAAGTTCTGGTTTTCAAAATAGTATTTCTTAATACCAAATATTTAATGAAAAATACAAAACTTAAAACTAAATTTTACCGAATAAATGGTTTCTATGACATGCTCTAGGGTATCTTAACAAAACTGCAATATCTTATCATAAGTTATAAAACCATATTTTATTGTTCATTTTACCAAAATCATTACTTAAGCTCTTTGGTAAAAATTACCGAACCTTCTAAAATGTTCCCATGGAACCAGAAACTTAGTAAATTTTATCAAATTCTGGAAGTTTTGCCCATGCTTTTTTCTTGGTGCTTTTTTTGCGGCTTTCTCTCAAAACTGAAAATTTAAACACAAAAAGACCAATTGCACCAAACATTTTGTTCAATTAATCCTGAGTTTTAGTAACAGGATAATGCATATGTCTTATATTATTTTGATTAACTTAAGGATAAATATTGTAATGTTTCTTGGTGTTTTTCAGAAACCTTTTCAGTAACAAATACTTTCTTTAAAAAAAATTCTAAACAAAGTTTTATAAAAAAACTCCAGCTATATTCATCAAAAAGGAAAAAAAAATATTTTGCTAGAAAAAATATCATGGTTGGATGTATTGTCAGTTTTTCTTAATTTTCCCTCAAAAATAACGCTTTTTAATATAGCAGAGATTGAGCTGCCTGAAGTGACCATTTCATACTGAAACTAAAATTTTATGGAAAGAGTTCTCTTACGTTAGTAAAAAACTGCAATATTAAACTGCAACAACAAATGCAAAAAATAAACATTTAAAAATATTTCATCAGTCATGTAGCGTGCATCAGGATATTAAACGTATAATAGAATATTGGTAAACATTTTGTATTAACCTGATACTAATTGAAATGCGGGTGCATTTTAATTAAGAGATTATCAGACGAGGAAAAATTATTTGCTACTGACAACATAAGCGTGAGGATTAGTTTCATGACAAAATATAATAATTTTTACTCTAATTAATTAAGTTCATTTTAAAAAAATTCACCGCACTCTCAACTTCGATATTTCTATGTACATGCAATATTTTTTTCCTAGTTTTTTTATGTATTTGAATAAAACAAAATTATGTTTCTTTGCACGTTCAACAGAGTTGAGACATGAGGAAAATTAATTTAATATTCTTTTATCTATAAACATAAAAATTAAAATGAGGTAATGAATATTATGCCGCTATTTAATTAAACAAATAAACTGGTTGTCCTCGCGTTTGAAATTTAAAATATTTAATAAGAATTATGATCAAATATTCATCTAAAAATAACTAAGAGTATCCAAATCCCTGGCACCATCCCAGCAGGCAAATATCGAGCTGTGGATCTTTCTCTGATCCTTATTGGTGGGCGGTGATGCCCTCTCGTTGCTATGGAAACGAGCAACCATTAAAGCCTGTTGCTTTTTCCCAGAATGACGTCAACTGTGACGTCACACAACAATCTGATGTTGGGAAGAGATGAAGAAATTGGGAGAATTTTTCTCTTTTCCCCTATTTTTTATTATTAAAGTAGGAGCATTTTATTTTTTTACCTGTTCTAACTCATTTTTATGAGTCTGTTTATACGCTGCTAGAATTCTGCCTCCTTTAAAATAACTTCTCAGAGTTACAAAAAGAAGTCGTTAAAAGTGGGGGAAAATAATGAAACTCATAAGGGAATCGAGCAACTATTCAAAAGAAATAATTCATTTTAAGCTTCCCAGAAATATTAGTTTTGCATCATTGATTTTCGAAATTAGTTTTTTGTTATTCTTTTAAAAATATGTTAATTACATATAATGCTTTTATATAAAATGAAAATTATGCAATTTTTCTTATTCTAAAAAGTAAAAAAAAGTCAGTTTTGAAAAAAAATTAGAGTCACTTTTTTCAGTAAAATAATTTCAGATCTTATATGTGAAAAGTATTTTAAGATAAATGCTTTCAGTCACTTAAAAACACAAATGATAGTTTAAATAATAATTTGCAGTGCATCAAATTCATTTATAGTAAAAAAGGTTGAACTGAAATTTTTACTTACCTACTTTATACTTAAACAATTTTTAATATCTTTTAAAGTTCTCAAAAGAGAAAATACCTTTAAAGGTAATCATTCTACAACGACTTAAAAAAACGCATTTAAGTTTTGTTTCTGCATTAAGTAAACAAATCCTTTAAATTACTCCATTTGAATGTAATACTGAGATAAAAGTGGTTTAAGTTTTTCTACACGTTTTATGAATATTTTTATGGTATTTTATATAATAGGGAACATTAATACATTTGCATAAGGATTTGCTTGAAAAACCAGAGCAGCTACTAAATAATAGAGCAGGAATGTCTGAGCAAGAGATATTGCAGCTAATTCTGCAATGATACAAAATAAACTTAAGTGCACTGTATTTTAGTTGAACTGCAATGTGCTAAATGTGACTGGAATTTAAAAACGCAATTCGCTGATTAAAATAAACCCTTTTATGTATTTTTAAGAATGGAAGATACACAAAGCATAATGTGAAAGCTAATTTATTGTGCTTAAAATATAATTTCACAGCTTTTTATAACAATAATAATGCAACTAATGCATTATAATTTCGATTTTATAGAATGAAAAATTCTTTTTATATACATTTGATAAATATTTAAATTGTACTTTTAAAGATTTTACTAATCCACAATCGATCACTTCGAAGTTCACCTTCATATCGACATTAGGGGAAGCTCTAACTTGAATTCACATTCATGAATGACCTTTGACATTTCCACGAAAACATCATTTCGATTCATTATTTCTTTCAAATATAGATAACTCATTATTTTCTGGGAAATGATTTACACATAATTTGTAAGAACATAGTGCATTAATTTAAAAAAAATTAAATGAATTCGTCATCATGTGATAGATTATGATCCCATAAATTAATTTGTCTTTATGCATTTAGCGAATAATTTGTTCCTTAATCCTTTTAAAAACTAAACTAACCTAACTAAACTACCAAATGTTAAATAGTTAACTCGATCAAAAGTTAAATAGTTAACTGTTGATAAACTATGTAATGCCTTATGTATTCTTAATAGCTTTTTTTCTTACGAGCTTAGTTAAAAAAAAAATTAAAAAATATTTAGTTTTAAAAAGCTCCGTAAAAGTAAAAAATCTCGCATTAATCAAATAAACATAAAACTAGTTTAATATGCTCTTTTTTCAACAACAATTTGCACAGTATAAGCTTTGCTGTTATAGTTAGCATAGTTCACATTTTAAACCCGTACATTTAAAAATAAAAATTGATTTTGTCATATATTTCTACTATACAATTTTGCTTACAATTTGCCACTTTTATAGCGGCAGCAACTGCTAAACTATGTTACACCTGAAGTTTCTTTGATTGCATTATTTTTAGCCTTAAAAACTACATTTTATAGCTTGTTTAGTTCAAAATTTCTTTTTTAAAAAATGGTTGGGGAATTGCGTTTTATATAGAACTTAAAGGAAATTGTTTAAACTGCACTAAATAAATTTTTATTGTTTTCTGCTTATCCTAATGCGCATTTTTTTAAACTCATGCAGCAAAAATAACAGCTACTTTTTCGATATATTTCTGACATTAAGTTATATTTACAATTCACCAATTTAGAGCCACGGGGTCTCAGGGGATAGAGCTCTCACTTGCCAATAAGAAGACCCGGGTTCGACTATTCGATACTGATTCCGCACTCAGCTCACACCAACCACAGTGCTGACGGAAAATATCCTTAATGGTTAAAATTTAAAAATCTTATGATTTGATATTTTTATTTTAAATGTATAATAAAATTCTACAAAAAAGCGGCAATAATCGATTGCAAAGAGCTCTACTAAAATCTTGGCTAGTCCAAAGAATAATATTTAACCAACCTGTTGATTCGTTTTTGCTTTAAATTGTCACTATTTCGACAGTAGCTATTAATTTTTTGATATTTTTAGGATTTCTGTAGTCGAACGTTGTCTTAGAAAGAAATCAAATTTAAAATGGTAGTTTTGATCTCAAATTAAAACTTAATTTATTTTTCTAAGCTTAATTATTTTTAATACAAATTATTTTAAACAATGCATGTTTTTTACATAAATATCCAAATTATTTATTGATTTACATTCGACAATTGAGTCGACAGAACCGTGGTGGCTCAGGTGATAGAGCATTCGCCTTCCCATGAGATGAGCCGGGTTCGAACCCCAGCAATGGCTGGTAGATACGAATTCCGAATCCCCCCACAGTGCTGACGTAAGCTTTCCTAAGTGGTAGACGTACCATAGGTTAGAGAGCCCTCGCCGTTAAGCTAACTGTGGGAGGTTTCGTGGTTTTTCTCTCTACGTAACGAAAATGTGAACTTCCATCAAGGAGTCCTCCATAAAAGCAAATTTCTTCTGATACTTGATCCAGGAGTTCCCTTGTCTTCTGGATTGGGTATAAAAATTACATGGCTATGGAGTTGGAGTTGAACATTGATAGTCGCAAACTTCAAATTGGGTCGGCCATTCAACGACGGTTATAAAATAAGAATTAAATTCATCACTATTATAGCAAAAGCATTTGCCAATTTCTGCTATACTTCTTTGATTCATTAGATTTATATAGCGTTCTTGTTTGTTTTTTTCCTTACTTAAATAATAATCTGCCACCCTTAATGTATGTATTTTTTTCTCAATTTTCATCATGGATTTTAAAAGTTTATACTAATGGCGGTGGCACCTTTCATTCAGATAATGAAATCACTTTTATTGTATGCAAACATATTCAAAAATACATAAAAATATAGTTTATTTTAAAATAACTTCGAACTTTCTCATAACAGCTATTAATAAAATGACTTACACATTAAATTATGAGAAAAATCATTATTTTAAATAATATAAAGAAATTATTAATTGATGAGACAGCCAACAATTTAAAATGATTAATTCGGAGAGTCATCCTTCATGTCTATATATCGTGCAAGAGGACTTAAATATGTCATGCGAGGCTCCATGATTAGTAATCCTCCAGGTAGTTTTGAGGGATTATTTTTCTTTGAAATTAACCGTTTATGTGCTCACTAGATTATGAAAACCTGAGAGAAAGTACAACCCCTCTCCATTCATGATTGAAGTGGAGAGTAAAAATATAAAATAAAAAAACTAACAAAGATTTTGTGAAACTCGTGTGTAACCGAATGTGACACACAGAAAACGTTAGTGGCTTGGAAAGCTTCCAGCTCACGTATTATGTCGAGGAAAAATTATTTATAAAATGCTAGAATCTCACATTTTTTTTCTTTTAAAAAAAATATTCAAATAGAATAAAATATTGTGAGCAAATGGAAAGAAATACAAATATAAACATGCGTTTCGTTGCATCTATTTATAATATTTTTAGGCTGTTAAAATGCATGCTCCAAGCTCAACTTTTGTGAAAAATATGATCAATAGAAATCCAAGACGTATTTTTAAAAAAATATTTAAAATTCTATTTTTTTTCTGTTTTATTATTTAGTAAGTAGACTGCAACTTCAAAGAGACGTTTAAATTAATTTTTAAAAAATATATATGTTTCTAATTTTTGATGCGACAGAAAATATTATACTTTTAACAATTTAATAATAAAAATTTTCAATTTATTTTTGAAAATTATTGTAGTTTCTGCTATTAGGATTTAATAAATTTTTTAAAGTAATTAACTTGGAATAGCACCTTTTTCGTCCTTTCTTCCATTTTTGGTAATATATATATATATATATATATATATATATATATATATATATATATATATATATATATATATATATATATATATATATATATATATATATATATATATATATATATATATATATATATATATTAATTTTTCTAACCGCAGCTTTTTATAATATTACCTTAAATAGCACTCTTTATAATTCATTTGTAAAAAAATAATTTGACAAACGTTAATTTTCCTCAAAGTTAAATCTAATAACAATAAATAATTTTATTTCACCGTTGCCATAGTGAACATTGTTTGTCGTTATAATAACATAACATCTTCGTAATTGAATTTCATTTTATTTTTAATCTTTAGTTTTTTTTTTTTTTTAACTTTTTTTAAACATTTTTTTTTCATTAACTCCCAAATTATCTTTGTCCTTGATTTAGTTATTTACGTTATGCTTAAATGATTGTATTTGAGCTATCAAAGACTGAAATATTTAATGAAAACCATTTCAAACATAAAAAAACTACTGCAAATGAAGTTTAAATAAAGAATATGTTTAAAAAGTAAGAGACACGTAGGTAAATAATTATAAATAATATTAAGTGAAAAAACTAATTAACTTTTCTGTGATATTATGTGAAATCGATAGAACATTTAAAAAAATTTAAAGTAAGAAAAATTTTTGTTGCATTAATGTGGATTTGCTGGAAGAAGACAAAAGCCTAAAGTCAAAGCCTAACTCATAAGGCAAAACCTAAGACAGAAATGAAAACAAATATAGCGAGGGGGGGGGAACGAGTGAAAGTCTTCAATTTAAAATAGTGGTCTTCAACTTTTTGTATCAGATAGCTACATCAATAAAGGAAGGAAATCTCTTAAGCTATAAAAACAACAAAACTATAAAATTGTTTTAGAAAAAAATTTTACTGTTGCTAAGCAGACTTTTGTTTATAAATAAATTTATCATTTTGAGACAATACACCACTTTGAATTCTTTGTTTTTAAGTATATGAAACTATAGTTTATAAATAAATTTATCATTTTGAAACAGTACACTACTTTGAATTCTTTGTTTTTAAGTATATGAAACTTTTGTTTATAAATAAATTTATCATTTTGAAACAATACACCACTTTGAACTCTTTGTTTTTAAGTATATGAAACTTTTGTTTATAAATAAATTTATCATTTTGAAACAATACACCACTTTGAATTCTTTGTTTTTAAGTATATGAAACTTTTGTTCATAAATAAATTTATCATTTTGAAACAGTACACTACTTTGGATTCTTTGTTTTTAAGTATATGAAAACTAAAAATCCTAATCTCAAGCATAAATTTTTGGTTGATGAATTAAAATTAAAATATAAAGATCAAATATTAAAAAGATAAAAAATAAAATGAATGAGAAAAACTATCTTTATAACTTTTATAAAAATATATTTACTTATAAACAAATATATTTACTTGTTTACTTGGCAAGCAAATATAATTTTTTGAATAATTCTTTTGCACAAAAAAAGTTTTGCATTTCCACATAATTATTATTTATAATATCTGAAGTGAAGCTTCAATTATCGTGCAATTATTAAATTACTAATTTACAATTAATAGGTAAGAATTTCAATGAGTAAATAAGAGTGGGACAAATTTTTTGTTGCATTTTTTCAAATATTAGTTCTTGTCTAGTTCAAATGTAGGGATTTTAAATTTGAAATTAGTTTTGCTGCTAAAGCTACATTTTTTAAATAACATTTTTAAGCTCTTTTTTGTCCAAATGTACAAGTTTAAAAATGTTATATATAACCAAAGAATAACATAAATCTTGCGACAAGTTTCCAGGGAAGATAAGGCAAATCATCAGGATTAAAATTGCTAAGAAATCCATGCCCGAAAAGGCTGTCGAACACTACTAGGAGTGCTTCCCTATCATGAATTGTCCAAATGCACACGAAGACACAGCTTATAAAAGGAAAGTGACCCTAGCCGCGAACAACAGCATTTCCAGGCATGGGCTTCTCTGCAATTACAATATCGATGATGTGTCCCAACTCCCCTAGAAGTTCGTTGCAACATTTACGTGGCTTCCTGTTATATGTTACATGATATATTTAAAACCTATGATATGTTTTTAAACATGTAAATTTTGACGGGGAAGGGGACTGCTGCTTGAAGAGAGAAATCGATTGCAAATTTGAAATCATCGATACGAAAGTATCTAAGATATGTTAAAGAATTTCATGCAACAGAAAAAAAATTGCTACCGAGTGAAATTAGAAGAAAAATTTAAAACCATTTGAAGTGTTAATAAATGCTGTTTAACTTGATGCCTAATTATCAAGGCAGCATCAATATCTTGCTTCAACATTTTTAAAAAGTCATTGTAGTGAATTAATTTCAGTGAATGAATTTATTTTATCAAAAACCTTTATATATTTTTTGAAAATCTTTGATTTCAGGAAAGAAAAAAAGTTTATCAGAAAAAGACGTTCATAAAATCAGAAAAAAAACATAAATTGAAAAGCTCTTGATTTAGTTTATTTCGATGTTATAAATGAGCAATGCATTTAACATTCCCATTTTATTGCATACGTTAACTGAAATGATATCTTCAGAAATTTTATTTTAACTACATGTTATCATTTTAATCTATTGATAATAACACTTCTCCCTTCAAGGCACTGCAGCCTGTTACAGGCCAAGGCCGTCCTAAGAAGTATTTGCCATCTAGTCCTATCCGCAGCAAGGTTCTTCCAGTTTTCCTTATTTACTATAAGAAAGTTCTTCTCGCCGGAGTCCAGCCACCTTATTGGTGGTCTTCTTCGTTTTCTGTTTTGAATGGGATTATTAGAAGTGAGCTTTTTTATTTGGTTCGTATTAGATAATAAAGCTATCAATTTTAATTTTAATAATATTTATCTTTTATGAACTTGTTTGTTTTATTGCTTTCGTATCATAAAATCAAGCAATTCCTGAATAAAAGAACACTTATCAGCATTCAGATAATTGTTTTTATAAGCAAATCTAAACAACATCAATCTTAAATTAAAAAGTAAGGGCACAGTTCTGTTTTTAGAGAAGTAAAAATATTTTAGTAAAAGTAGTGTCATTCAGGGACGTTATCAACAATCTACTTAATTGTGAATAAAAAATCATGAGTTTAAATTTTGGATGCAATCCAAATCTTAGTTCTGAAAGCCTTTTTTTTTCATTTTTGCATGATTATGAAGATTCTAAGTTAACGACCACACTAGTTGCTAATAAAAATAAAAAAAGGCAAGCATTTTAAAACTCTGGTTACATTTTAAATTAATGTGCACATGCCTAATTAAAAGTTTTGCAATATATATTTATTTATTCAATACGAATGCCTTTTATAGTAAATGCATTTTTTATGAAAAAGGAAGAAAAAAATTACATGTTAGGGTATGAAATGCACTTTTTTTACATGGAAAAAAGGGAGATGGAAAAATCAAGAGGAAAAAATGAACTTACAAAATGGATGCATAGTTAAAATGTGCGTTCTGCATTGTGGAAATTAATTTTTCTACATCAGTTACTTGATGTCATCAAATGTTAAAATGCATTGTGCAAAAAAAAAAGGAAAACAATCTGAAAATTTAGTGAACAAATTCAGTTACAATGCGCTAACATCGATTTCTGAAATTCTAAATGGAAAGCTTTCATAACTTTCGAAGCTTAATTTACATATTTTGTTACGAATGCTATAGGCTAACTTAAGGAATCCGGCTCTTTACAAATGTCTCCGTCATTTAAGGCTAATTGAAAAAAAGTCTCGAGCATTTTCTATTCAACCTGAAACTTATAGGCTTATTAGAATCCACGTATATGATTTTAGCTAATTAGAAATGTGCGAAATTAATGAGAAATAAATGAGAAAAACTATCTAATAATAAATGAGACTGTGCTAATTAGAAATCTACATCAGTTTGAAATTCCTTAAAACTATTGTTAATAAGTTCTTAAAACTATCCCTAAAACTATTGTTCTCTAGAGTAGCTCTGTGTAGTGAAGTATTGTGAATAAACTCAATATTTATTATATATTATTCACTGAAAATAATAAAACTACAATATATTCATTGTTTTAAAAAGATGTTGCATTTTAAAAATGGTATTTTTGAAATTTCAATGATTTTGATTTGAATTTTAAGTTTTAATATAGGAAATTAATATACAGTGTGCAAACAAAATACTGGAACACCCTTAATATTTTTTGATCTAATGCCCGGATTTTCACGTTCTAAGACTCTATCTTAATGGCTCGAGAGGGTGAGCTCAAATATGCTAATTATTAAATACAGATAATATTTTAAGTAGTAAATAAATAAGATAATATTGAATGTAGTTTTATATGGCAAAGTACACAATTTGTGCCAAATCGGTGGAATACTTCCTGAGAATTCGAATTTTAAGTATCTGACTTTTTTCGAAATTCAATTGCTACTAAGCCAATTCGCTCAATTTTTGCCATTTAAAATAACATTCTTTAAAAGATGCAAAAAAATGTATGCATTGCAATTTAAAATTTTTTTGACCATTGTTAAGTAAAATAAAAAATATTTACTTACAATAAATATTTTGCAGGAAATTATCTTTGGATAAACGAATTTTATAATTGTGAGCAAAAATTTTCGATTCGCTTAAAAAGTTCTCGAGATATAGCGAAATTCGCAAAAAGTAAAACTAACATTAAGGGGTCCAAACTTTTGAGCACTCTCCTTACCATTTTTCCCAGATTGTGGCTATCCACTATAGTTAAAGGGTCAGAAATCCGAATCCATTGGAAAAAAATATGTTTATTTAGAGAATGTACGTTTTTGTGTCTGATTTCCTTACTTAAAATATCATCTGTACTTATTAATTAGCATATTTAAGGTCACCCCCTCGAGCTATTAATAGTGAGTCCTAGAACGTGAAAATCCGATCATTAAATCGAAAGTTATTCAGGGCTGTCATTTTTTTGCTCCCTGTACGTTAGTCATTAAAAAATTCGATAACATGCAGGCAGCAATTATACATAACATCAGCTTTATTAAAACTTTTAACAGATTTCAAATTAAATCATAAAAAAATAATTATTATTTTTTTAATCGAAATTTTTTTCTCAATAAATTAGTTTTTTAACATTGTTGGATAGTTTCAGATGGGTCAAACTAGTTCCATGTATATATCTGAAATTATGCAAATTAAAAAGAAATGTTACGAATATCGAGATTTCTACTTACTTCTGATAGGTTTTGATGACCAGAACCTAAGAATTTTCTTAATATTTATCACCACACTCGTTTAAAATTCCTGCAAGCGCTGATTTAACTGTTACTTAAAAGTTATTTATCAAGTTAATGATAGAAAATCTTAAGCATAAAGATTCTAACGGAAAAACATAAAGCAGAAGATGTTAGAGATACTGTTCTTTGATAAATGTTCTGTTCCTTGATAAATTTAATATTTATTTCTTCCTTCAGTTTTTTGATAAATGTAATATTTATTAATATAAAAATTTAATTTTTATTAGATAATGGAAGTTTTTCAAATGCTCGTTATTGTTGAAACATTTTGTACCTTTTTTATTCACACTATCATTTTCTGCACTTATAATTTCTGGGCACAATCGTTGTTTAATATTTATTTCGTAGGCAAAAATAATTCAAGAGCCCATTTCACTGAAGCTAGCCTTAGCTCTAACTTATTGGCTTTTATTTGAACGCTTTTTATTAAGTCACTAATTCACCCATCTTATTACAAATGGCTGGAAATAATCAGATAAATTGAGCAGTGGATGATGTGTTCTCTAATTGGCCTAAGGATAAGTAGGTTCATTGACATAATCCTAAAACCTTTCAGATGGACTAGAAGGCATTGCAGACGATACCAATTAGCTCGTTGCATTGTAAAATGACAATGGCGGCTTGCGATTAGTCGGATTTCCCATTTAGCTTGATAAATCAATTAAATGCACAGCATATTATTTTGAAGTTCAAGGAATTAAAAATTTAAAAATCTAATTATAGTTGATGAAACTTTGTACATCATAAGACATGTTTTATATTTCACAAGCTTATTTTTAAATTAACTTTTTTGATTAAATGTATTGAACTGAATAAGCGTGAATAATATTTTCCTTGCATGTAATATGAATTTTGTAAATTTATAGCTCCCTTACTAAAACTAATTAAATAAATTATTAATTTATTATCTAAACTATGACATAAATGTACTTTTTAATAAACACGCTCATCAGTTCCATAAATTTACAGTAAATTCAGATATCTATAGTAACGTTAATTTCAGGGATAAAATTTCGAAAATCTAAGTTCGTAAAATATGTTCGTAAAAGTGGGCCGGAAAACAAAGCGTAATTAAATAAAATTAACTGTAACAAATATAAAAAATACTGTATTTGACAAACAAAAAAAAACTGTATTAAATAAGAAGTCACTTATGAGTGCACACCAGTTTGAAAATGCTCTAAATTATTTTTCCTGTTTAAATAATTTTCTCTAAAGATGACAAAAATCTTTTTTCATAACATCAATAAAAGTTTGCACACATAAATAAAATATTTCAGGCCAACCACGGATTAACACAAATGCACTTTTTTTGCTTCTTACTTTTTTCTTTTTGAAAATAAAGGTAAAAAGTATTGCATCAGATTCATCAGAATTTTTTATGTTCCTTTCACTATTTTTTTTAAAAACAAATGCTTATTTTTTAATGAAAAATTTTGTGAAATCGCAGATCATATCTAAACCGTCAAAAACTGAAATAATATAAATGTTTTCTAATGTGCCACCGATTCACTTATTTTCTGCCTTCTTTTATCTATTTTCCTATCATGAATTATTCACAGTAGCGATTGCAAAAGCAATGTGCTATTGATAGAAATGTAAAATAAGTACAAATATTCCATAATGTAAACATGTTTCATGCTGTAATGTAAACATGTTTCTATAGTACACCAAAAAATAGCGGACCACCCTGAATAACTTTTGATCTAATGATTGTATATCCAGGTCCTAAGACTCAATCTTAATGCCGGGTTTACCTCAAATATGTAAATTAATAAGTGCAGACACAAAAATAATCAGACAAAAAAACGCATTTTCGCTGAATAAATATACCTTTTTTCGACGTGTTACGATTTTTGACTTCCGAAATGTAGGAGGAAGCCCCAATCTAGGAAATATCGTCCCTATAACTTAGTCAGGAGTGCGGTCCAAAGTCTGGGTCTCTTATTGCTTATCTTATTTTTTTCGTATTTTGTCATATCTTTAAAACTTTTTAAGTGGATTAAAAAAATTTTGAACACAATTTTAAAATTCGTTTTACTAAAGATAATTTTATGCGAAATATAACTTTTAATAAATATTTATTATTTTATTTAACAATCATAGAAAAAATTTTATTACATTGCGCACTTTACATATCTACTCACCTGAATTGGTTATCTATGCAAATTAAGTACCGTATTCCGTGAATTAAGCTGAATTGAATAAAAGCAAACACGTACTAATAGTTTAGTAGTTGCAAAAGTTTCTATATAAAAAAAAATAATCATTTTGGACTTAAATTTATTTTCCCTTTTGATATTGCTATCTCGAAGCTGCTTAGACAACTGAGATAATATTTGAGTATTCTTATAAGCAAAATCGAAAGATATCAAAGTACAAAATTCAAAATTTAAAAAAAATCCTTGCAACTTCTGAGCTGTCAGTTTCATCGACTCGTTTGCTTTCGTTGTATTCAGCGCATAAAAATACATACGAAACAATATTTTATTTGTCTAGATAGCAATGTTAAATGCGTGAATAAGTACAAGTCAAACAATGTACTTTTTAAATTAAAGCATTATAACTAAGCTATTAGTCTTATCGTCTCAGATTTGGTCTTATTTGATATATTATAAACCATTTCAAGTTTAAGTTCAAAGTTTAAAAAGTTCTAAGATCACTAGAAACTTAAATAAAAGAGATATTTTTTACTATTTTCACTCAAATTGAAAAAAAAAAAACTTTCTCTGCTTCAGAAGTACTTAGCAAGACAAAACAACTTTTTTAATGATAATTTAATGATTACAATAAAAGGCTAAATTTCTAAAATTATTTATCTTTTGAGTGAAAGGAAAGTTTGAGATAATGAAAAGGAAAATATCATGACTATTAAAATCGTTATCGTAATCGTTAAAGTTTAATTTATGTATGTTGATTCAAAAATATAGGCATACCCTTTTTCTGATTAAAACTTGCTGATGAAGAGAAACCATAATTTGATGTTCTTTAAATTTATTGTCACGCAGAAACGCAAAACTGGCATGATAATTTGATCCTAATAGCTTAGTCGTGTAGCAGAATATTTAGATATTGTGTTAGTTATATAAACTAAGATGTTAAACCATTGTTCAGTTTTCTTAACCCTTTGACGCAGCATTTCTACTAAACATATTTTTCATACTTTTTTCATTATTTTCTATAAATTTGGGTCAAATATGGAAAAATATTGTATTGAGCATTTTAATAATTTATTGCTGGGAGATACAGCATGAGTGTCCTTTTCTGTGTTAATGGTAAAATCTTCCAAACACCGTTTACTTCCAAAGAATAATTTTTCAAATTTGCACATATTCGAAGTTATTTATATCTAACAGAATCATTTATTCATCAATAAAATTTCTTCCTTTTGCAAAATCAGTAACTAATTAATTTTTAAATTTGAAAAAAATAATTGCATCTAATTTTTTTGGATTTTAAATGTTAGTACAAATATAATTTCCATATTCTAACACAACTTTTCCCATTTTTTTTTTTTTTTTTTGGCTATGGTACCCTGAATAATCAGCCTTCTTTTTGGCGGAATCCCCACTTCAAAAATAAAGTTTAAGATAACTGTGAAACGTTATGACCTATAAAAGATTATATATTTTAAATATTTTGTTAGAAGAATGAAGATTTTTCATAGCTTTATCATTAATTATCTTAAATTAGGTTTTATGTCTGTCAGTTGAATTTGTTGTCCTTCCTTATGCTATATCTAGTCTAGTAATGAATTTGTTTCCGGTGTATATGCATAAGCTAAAAATGATTAAAACAAGCAGAATTTTGGTTTACTTTGAAATGAAAACTTAAAAGAACTGCTATAAACGTTGAAAAGGGTTATTATGAAAATATATTTCTATATAAAAGAATTGAGGTATTTTGCCTTGAAAAACGTAATAGATAATACTAATGGTATAGTTTACAAGTGCTTGTTTTCTTCATAATTTTTTCAATATCTTGTTAATAGAAATATTAATTTTCCTTTAAAAAATTCCCTTTCTATTTCATTGGCATTTTACTTGGAATAATTTCATAAAGGCAACCGTAATATAAAATAAATTATGAGTTATATGTTGGATCTAACTATAATCAAATGCTTCAAAACTCATCACTCTTTATAATAAGTACTAACAAGTGAAACACCATTTGTGAACCTCTGATCTAACAGATTTTTTAGTAACTAAAAGACTTAAAGGCTTGTTTTGATAATTAAATGATTCCGAAATATATTTTTGCTTGTAATTAGATAGTCAGAAAAAAAAACATACAACATGGACACTGGTGTCCAGAGTGCGTCAAAGGGTTAAACAATGTCAGTGTGGAAAATAGTTACAGAATAAGCATATATAAAATAATATTTGACTTACCAAAATCCTTCCTGTAGTCGACTGCCCAGAGATGAGCTCTCCGGCCCAGTCCTTCGCTTCGGTCATAAATCCTATTTCGTTTCCACCGGCCACCGCCCCTCCTTTCGGGTCCGCGGCCGTCACCTTCGCGACTTTCGCCGCCCCAGCGCCGCTCTTTTCCTTGTTCCGGCAGCAGAGGAAAGCAAATGCGCGCCAAATCAGGATGATGAAGAGTCCCGCCATGAATGTGAACACGCTCGACAGAAGGAAACACCACCATTTGCGCTCTTTCATACACTCGTCATGGGGGCTGAGGGTCGCGTTCACCACCGCCTCCTCGCCGCCGTCACCCCCGCCGCCCACTGTCACCATGGTCGTTCCCTCCATGGTCACCTGCGCAACTATCTCCTAATCGTCAGAGCGTCGTTTGTTGTCGTCTCGAGTGATTTGTTTGGCAATAGTTCTTGACATCGGGCTGTTCTGTAAGACGTGTTCTTCGATTCGTCTTTCCTCTTCGCCCTTTTAGGCTGCAACATTCGTCCCTTATTTGCCGGATGCCGCCGAAATTAATATTTGTGACCTTTGCACAGATGAACAAATAAACTTTTCCGCTATTAAGCAAAATGGAGTCAAACGAAAGGCTTAAGCAGGCAAAAGATTGCAAAAGTATGCTAGAAAACACCAATTCTTTGCGAATAACATAAGTAATGCGATGCTCATTATGCTTCTGATCAAAAAAAATCTTCAAATATATATATTTTACAGTTGCTTAACTTCCTTTGCAGATTTTAAATCATAATTTGTTTGCTGCAGTGACACTGTTTTGTTTGGTTCTAATTTATACAAGGTTTAACATAACGTCTAGAGAAACTTCAAATAAAGTCATAGCTTCTTTTGAAGTAATAAATACACCTGAGTTCAACGGACAGTAGAAACAAAATCACGTAGAAAGCCGTTCACTGGATATATGGACAACAAATTGAGTCTTCGAATTTTTTTTTTTGAATAAGAAGGATTACGAAGGCTTTTAAAAGTTCTTATAAGGTTATTTCATATCTTTTTAAACAAGTTCTTGTATGAAGAATATGATTATAGAAAAAGAACATGTACTTAACAGTTCAGTGTTTAATATAATTCTTCAACAAAAAAAAGTTCAAGTACAATTAATCGCAAATTATGTCCTTTTTCTAGACATGTTTTCGATACATTTATTACCTAATTTAAAATACTCGTAATTGCAAAACACACATAGTTCCCTAATAACATTAAAACTCTAGAAACGGTCCCATGGATGAGAAACAACACCAAAAGTACACATATAGCTTAAAAAATATTAAAAAAATATTCGCATCACTTTTTTTTTACCTAGGAATTCTAAACAGTTACAACACGAATACACCAATAGTATTTTTTTATTTGTAAAGTGAAAAAAAAGTCAATCTTTGTTTTAAAACAGCGAAGAAAAAATCGCTATTTAGTTTTTTAAGAGAAAGATTGGAAACATGAATTCAAATAATTTTTTTTAAGTACTTTGATTTAATTAAATTTAAGGATACATTTTTTTAAAACTTTGTTCAGGCAGGATAATCCTAATCTAATAAGCGATGACAAGTTTGTAATAAAAATTTAACATAATTATTTTTTTCTATTTCAGTCAAGTATTAAGTTTTCCTAATGTCATTTTCTTTTGAATATTAATTCAAATTGTTTTTAAAAAAGTGCTAAAATACCTTTAAGGGGGTTTTTGTGCCGTGTTACAATAAATACTTTTCAATCTCTGATGCTTTTTCGATTTCCTTATAAGATTCATTAGTAGAACGCTTTATATGGAATAAATTCAAACAAGAACGAAATTTATTGTGAAATAAATATCTCTGTAAAAATGATATTTTATTTTCAACACATGCAGCAGCATAAAATACTCCGGTTATCATAGAGAGTAAGTTTCAAAAACACATTAAAATATTAAATAAATTTAAATATTTTTAATTAAAAATCTTTCATTTTTGAAATTTATTATTTAAATAGTTTTAAAACAAATCAAATGTGATATTGTATAACAAAGCTTAACCAATAAGCATATATTCATACAGTTTTATATTAAAATAATTTTTTTTATATAAAATAACTTTAATTACGCTATTTGGAGTATATGTGTTTTAGAGTCAATATCATGTATAATCCGGTTTATTTTAAATGCAAAATTTTTTTTTTTTTTTTACCGTCAGAATGTTTCGAAATTAAATCAGTTATTGAACAAAGAAAGCAGACTTACCACTCAATTTTACTTGTAATCAATAGTTTTTTTTTTCTCATTAAAAATTTCCAACCTTTCGAAAGAAATTAAATAGTGCTGGGTGAAATTAGGTAATGAAAAATATCGAAAACATGCCTAGGTCGAGTTTTTTAATCACCTATTGCGGATAAAATGATGGAAATTTTCACATCAGAGAGAAAAATCGAAGAAGATGGAGAAAAATTCGAACTCAAAACTTAAACACTCTTGGGGTTCTTTGTAAGGCTACATAACGACTTATGGCATCATCCTGCGACAACGGTAAATGCGCATGCGCAAATGCACGTCCCAACAAGGTGACGATTTTCAAGATTTCTCTTCACTTCTCTTCTCGTTTAAATATCTTCGATATCTATTCTCTTTTTTTATCGTTTGCTTACTATTCTTCCATTTCTTAATGAGCACCAAATGGTAGTGTTTCCTATCCGATCGATCCGGTCACTTGTAGGTCTTGAGATGGACTTCCTCCTTCGATATCAAAACGATGAGTCCGGTTGTTGTTGACCTGATAGCAGGGGTGCAGATCTGTACCAGTTCCTTTTGGATGAGAAGGAGTTTCAAGAGGAGAAGCTCTCGTTACGCGGAACCCAGCAACGGCGAAGGGTTACTAGAGGGATTAAATTCGTCGCCAAATGAAAACTCTCCTTTGATGAAATCAGGAAAAACAGATTTTCCGGGACTAATTTCTAGAAAAAATATATTTTGACAATTTTTTATTTGTATAATTTTAAATTAATATTTCCAGCCAAAATTGCAAGATATTTTTCTATACTTTAATTAACGCAAAAAATTATTTTAATCATAGAAATAAAACGTAAAGTCTTCTTATTGAAAGGTAATCTCTTTGCTCTAAATGAGTGTAACGTGCACAGAAAAAAACAATTCTAGTGAAATTACAGTAGTGCATAAAAGTGACATTTTTAGTAAGAAAAAAAACATAATTTTGGTATATAAAATTAGAATATTCGATATTTAAGCCATTCATTTGTTAATTTTTCCTTTCATCGGCTAAGGGCATACCAGAAATTCTGGTTTTCAAATTTATAGTTCTTATTAGCACACTTTTAGGAAAAAATACAAAACTGAAAAGTAAATTTAACCGTATAAATGGTTTTTATGCCATGCTCAAAGGTCCATTTTACCAAATTTTATCGCATATTATAAAACCATATTTTATAGTTAATTTTACCAAAATTATTAACAAAGGGAGTACGGAGTTTACCATTATCGAGTTTTTGGTGTTCCCACGGTGTCAAAAGCCCGGCAAATTTTCCCATATTCTGGTAGTTTTGGTAATTCTTTATTTCGCAGTGTGCCATACAATCTGTAAGTAAAGTTATTTAAATTGAAATATTTTTTAAGTAAATTCACGAATAGCATATTTATACATTTTTCATAGGTGCGGATAAATTTAATTCCTTTTTCTGCAAATGAGAAACGTCAAATTAATTGTTTAGAAGAAGCAGAAATAGAAACTTTATTAAAGGAAGATTCTTATCAAGTAGGATAATATTTGGTCATTGAATTTAAAATGCTACTTGCAACCATAATTATTCATATTCGGGAAATAAAATCAATTCTCATGAATCTATTTCCACTTTTGCTTATTTATTTTGATCTTTTTTCTATTCATCTTTTTCCTAAAATATCTGAAATAGGAAAGAAATTTCTTCATAAATTATGTTTAAACGTAAAGCACTGTCACAACAGCAAATTAATGTATTCAAAATTCGCAAAATACAGTCACAAATTAGCAACATCAAAAATTTGCCTATTTATATCTTCAAAAATTCGTAATTTTACTTCTCAGACACTCTGGCATACATCTGGCATCTGAAGCTGTGTTATGCTTACAATTTCATAAAATGTGCGTTGCTTCGATCAGAAAATATATGAATAAATGTTATTTCAGTTTTTTAACTAATGATTGAAACTTGTTTTAATGAAAATACTTTTTTATTTACTTGAAAAAGGAAGAAACGTTATTAATGATCTAAAAAATACTACACAATGATGCTTGTATATTTCAAAATTAACTTTAATTTTATACGAAAACTTATTAGGTTTTGAAAACTTTTTTTTAGATAATATACTTTATTTACGAATTCTAATACTATTCGAATACATTCTTAATAATAAAATACAAAAGTCTAATTCTATACTTTATTAAGAATACCAAGACTTCACCGCTGTCCGTTTTTTTGCAACAAAAAAGAAAAATTTATTATTAAGAAATAAATTACATCATTTTCCGGGATTTGTTTTTGAACTTTATTATAAATACAGATTTCCTTTTAAATACTATTTAAGTAACAAAAAAGAAATTAAAATAAGGGTTTTAAGTATCAATATACTTTGTTTACAATTATTATAAAGCAGCTTCATGTATGAAATATAACACAACATTCTAATTTTAGTAATAAATGGCATAAAATTTTAATCATCGGGGTTTAATAAATATACATATGAATATACTAAGAGAGATGTTAAGATAATATTATTTTTTAGATTATCAAGATAAAATACCATTAATTTATTATTTTCTTATTTCCTGTTATATAAATTATTCTGCAAAGCAATTCATTTATATATTTTTATGATAAACAACTATTATCTGGAGATGTATTGTCAGAACCTTTGAAAATTAATTAAGGTTTCATTTATTAATCTACCGTGAGTAAGGTTTTATTTATTAATTTATCATGATTAAAATTTTATTTATTAATTTTCAGCATATTGGTTTTAAAGTTATAAATAGGATAAATTATCCATTTAACTTGCTCGATGTATTCATATTAAAATTGATTGCTGTAGTAAAGGAGAACAGGACCTCAAAAGAAAGCTTGTTGAAAATTTTGTAAATTTATGAACTCTGCTGAGCTATAAATCTAGTGAATTATAATTCATTACACCATCCACTGTTGTAGAATACCTGATTTCTAGAGGGGAAGATTTGAGCTTTTTTTTGTAGCTCCACTAAAGCATATTACGGATAGGAAGAACTTTTTACCCTGTTATATGATGCATGATTTTTTTTTCCATGACGATTAAATTTTACAAACATTTCACACGTGTGCCTGGTATATACATTTGCCCAAATGTTTTCAATTTTATGTGAATCCTATGTTTTCTAAGAATTTGTGTCAAAGATTTAATAAAAACAGACTCAGAAATAGCTGTTTATGTTTTGGCGAATGAATTGAGAGTTAAATTAGTTGCCAAATCATTAAATCGCTGTTTGATATCAAAATTTTACGTTAAACTTGGTGGAATTTCCTTATAAGACATAAGTTTCGTTTCGCTCTGACAAAGTGAAACTATACAGAAATAATAAGCAATATAGTGAAACTCATAAAAGTGAAACCACAAGAGTCAAGTACGTTTAAAGCATGCCAATTAAGCATTTGAAAACATCAATCAAAACTCTCTTCTCTCTATTATAACAGAAAGATATTTTAGATTAACAAAAATACTCAACACTTATTTAACTGTTATCAACAAAGTAGCATAATTTTAAATAAACTGTATCAGAAAATATAATAAACAGATTACAATTATCTATCACCATTATCTATCACATACACTTGAAGTTTTAAAATTACAAGATAAGTATTAAAATGAATGATACTTTCTGAAAATCTAGTAAATTTATCACAAATTTTTAGAGTTTGAAATAAAAATCTTTTTTTTCCTGTAAAAATTGCTTTTCATTCTTGTATTTTTACTTATGTGTGAATAAGAAAAATTATAATTTTGAAAAACAGAATTATCTAATAAATGACTTAAATTCTGCAAATTTTTGTGTTTAATAACAAAATTCCCCTCAATTGAAAAAAATTCTTAAATAATTTTTCCATACAAATGGGATTTTTGCAAAAATTATTTCCTCGAAGTGCTTCAAATGACAATTAAAAAAATTATCAGTAAAGAAGAAACGCATAGTTATCTTTCAGAAATTTGAAACGAATTCTAAAATTCCAAGATTCAATACAAAAAATTACAAGAAATAATAATAATAATAGAAATAAAATTTTTGGGTTCTTCATTTGTTCGTTTAATCTTACGAAGCATGACTATGTTTGTCACAGTATTTTTTTTTCCTCTTATAATTTTTATTAAAATGCTAATTTTTTTAAAAAAATCTTCCAATTAATCTATATTTTTTCGTAAATTTTATTTCATACTCTGTTGCAATTAATAGATAGGATATTAAAATTTTATTATTTATCTGTATTTATTTATTAATTTTTTCTTCAGATATTTTTTTCAAAATTAAATATTTTTAAATTTTTACCCTTTTAATGCTTTAATTCTTACTATTGCGAAGAACACAGCAAATGAAGCTATTAACAATTATTTATCACCCACCTTTATGGAGCATTATCTAAGTAATTACCCATCTTTTAAAATTATTTTATATTTACTTTTCGTTAAAATAATTTATGAAAACTTTTTCAGAAAGCCCTAAATATCAAAAAAGCATCTAATTTTTCACCCCAATGTCTTAAAAATTCGAATCGTAGTATCTAAAGTGATAACACAGCAACAACTGTGTCAACCAATGTGAGCATCTAATACCTTTTCAAAACGTTGTTGCTGTTGTTATTTTTATCCAAAATAGTTGAATCACTTCAGTCACAGCAATAGGCTATGATGTGACAGATGTTTCCATGAATTTTGTCAATGTAATATCATTATAAATAAATATTTTTCCTTTATTATTATTATTAAGGAAGATTAAAGTTAAGGTAATAAAATAGGAAATAAAAAATTACACCAGAACTGGAACTAAAAAAAATGAAGAAACCGGTATGGAATTTATATATAACAAATAAATGATTAAAGAAAATAAAAATTAGTTTAAAAAGAGCTTTGAAATTTATCTTACGTTTTGAAAATCAAGAGAACACTGCAAAAAATTCCAAATCAAATTACGATATAAAATACCGGCACTTTGGGTGTATCATCTGCAAAATCCATCTTACCGTAAAATATTATACCGTAATTTTTATTTAATTAGAGGAATTCAGTAATTTTACTGTAATTCAGTAATTGTACTGTATCACGCTGCAAAAAAAATCGGATCAAATTATTATGTAAATCATTTAGGGAGCATAAACAGTATCCATTTTTAACATAAAATATTATACTGTAATTTTCAAACTAATATTTATTTAATTAGAGTGATTCAGTGATTTTACGGTAATTATTACTGTAAAAATTACGGTACATCAGATTTTTTTGCTCCATAACATGCTCCTATTTTTCGGTAAAAAGTACCGGCTCTCTGAGTGTCGGTACTTTTTACCGGAATTTGAACCAGAATTCTTTAAAGTGTACTAATAATTAAATCACTTTTTTTAAAAAAGAAATGTTCAATACAAACGTGTCTAAAAATAAAACAAAGTTAAATAAATTCCGCAAAACAATATTTTGGATATAGATTTATTGAATAATTTTTCCTCCTACAAGTGGGAGTAAAGTAGGAAAACACTTTCGCCAAAGAGTTTCATTTTATCGCAATCCTGAATACCTCGGAAAGAAAAACCGGGATGCCGCCAGTCGATCGATTCCTGGAATTCCAGTGACATCTGGTGTCGAGCAGCAATCAACTGCATAAATATCCAAAATTATGCCCAGATTTTGCTTCACTACCAAATTTACAATGACATTATAATTTATTTGCAAAATCAGAAATGCAAAATTTATAATAAAAATATCTTGAATCAAAAATAATTCGGTTTTGAAAAAAATAAATATAACATTTTTAAACTTATAACAATTTTATCTTGATAAATTTTCATCTTCGATACCTTTTTCTTAGAAAAAAAAACCGAAGTTAACATTACTACATTTTAAGAAATATAATCTCCAAATATTCTTTTTAACTAAATGGTAATTTATATATATTGTTTTACTATTGGCTTACTTTAAGATTTTTTCTTACTCAAACTTTAAATTAAAGTGGCATATACTGTGAAAAATTCTGGATCAAATTACTGCGAAAAGTACTAGCACCCTGAAGTGCCGTAAAATCAGTAAAATTTTAAACAGTATTTTTTACAGCAATATTTATCTAATTACAGTAATTCAGTGATTTTACAGTAAATATTACTGTGAAAGTTGCAGTCTTTCAGATTTTTTTTTCCGTAAAATTTTAAGCTAAGATAAGTTTTTAAGGTAAAAAATACTGGCATCCCGAATTCTGGTACTTTTCACCAGAATTTTCTACAGTGTACTCTTTTCTAAATTTTCAATGAAATCCATACTAAAAGGCCTTTTTATACAATACGCGTAAGATTTAAATTATCAATCATTTATTAGTTAAATAAACAAAAAATCATTACCATAGAATTTCCTTCAGAGTTCCTTACTTTAAAAATAGTATTTAAAATGGTCTAAGCAAGTTTCGTGTTGAATGAACGCATTTTGATTGATTTAAAATTTAGGGTTAAAATCTTAGAGCTCTAAGCTTGCTTTTTATGAAAGGGAGTAACTCATAGAGCTCACCTGGCTTAAGCTCTTTTGGAAAATGAAAAGATCTGCCAATCAACCAGAAGATTTAAAATTTTCAATCTCTTTCCAAAAACCATTTAGGATCAGAACAGTGTTTCTAAGAACAATTGCCACATTAACTTCAAAACTATCTTACTTCTTGTATAAAATAACGTAATGTGTAATTAGTGGGGTCCATACCTTTATAAACCAATCTTTTCTACACGGAGAAAAACATTTTCAATAAAATTACGGAACTGTATGATAATGACATTTCCGGTAAAATAATAATAATAATGACACTTCTAGTAAAATAATAATAATAATAATAATGATATTTCTGGTAAAATAATAATAATAATTCTAATAATAAAAACCAAAGTATGCGGTATTTATGCTATGTAATTTTTCCATTCATATGGCAACGGTTTACAGGAAATTTCGGTTTTCAAAATTATAATCCCTATTACTCCATATTTAGTAAAAAAATACGAAACTGAAAAGTAAACTTAACTGAATAAACGATTTTTAAGACATACTCTAAGGTATTATGATAAAATTACCGAATTTTAAAACATTTACTAAATTTTTTCACTTGTCACAAAGCCTTATTTTATTGTTCATTTCACCAAAATCCT
Organism: Parasteatoda tepidariorum; assembly: GCF_982258835.1. Lineage (NCBI taxonomy): Eukaryota > Metazoa > Arthropoda > Arachnida > Araneae > Theridiidae > Parasteatoda > Parasteatoda tepidariorum. Next base: position 63,731,547 of record NC_141756.1, on the reverse strand, counting down.
TTCCAAAGTGCTTGAATAAAAATTAATGAACTTGGTTACTAATGTGCCAGATGCACGATAAATTTTACCATATTCTGGTAGTTTTGACTATACTTTTTTTCTCACCGTAGTTCACTTCTGTGATCATTGATTCACACTTTCTTACTGAAGTGAGTGTAACGCACGATCATTCTTGCACATTATTGTAGTTTTGTAGTTTGTATTGTAGTTTGTACTACCTATAGCATTGTAGTTTGTACTACCTATAGCATTGTAGTTTGTACTACCTGTTTTATTTGTATTATATCAGCCTATGTTCATACCAAATTTTATTTAAATCCATCCAGTATTTTACGGGATATTTGTCGAAATCTGAAATATTCCTTAATTTTTTGCACCAGTGTGGGTCATTATGATTGCATCAAACTTTAGAGTATAAGTTTAAAAAAATTGGTATTCATCGTCATTACAGTTTTCACTAATTGCAAAACAAAAATTAATTATATTAAAAAATATGAATAAAACAAAAAACAAAGTAATACAAAGCAGAATAAAACAAAGTCTTTTCCACCATGTAAAAGTTAATTTGATATTTTTTTTTATTATACTGATATATCATCCTCCCCTAATGTTTCTATATATCTGCTTGATAATTTATTTAATATAAAAAGTTAAATAATACTGTCTGATAACACAATATTTCCTTAACTTGCAACAGAATACAATGGCTGTAAACAATCAATTTATGCGTTTTTGACAAAATCCAAAAAGTTATAAAACTGTATTCTCTATAATATTATAGTAAACAATAAGCTATAAAACTATCTCTTAAACTACCTATGTTTTAAAACTATTTATTCGCGAAATTTGAAGGAGCTCTATGATGCCGGATATTGTCTCGTTTCAAAGTATAAAAAGGCACGGATATGCTTCTCGAAAAGACTGCGTCAAGAAAATAAAAAAATAAATAAAATATTTTTAAAAAAATCGTTTACCGCGACTAAATGACCTTGGAGTTCCGCTATTCCATCCGTGATGTCTCGCTATTTGGTTTCCCTGCAACAAGGCTCGCATCGTAAGGAAGAGACATTTACGTTTAACTTCACTTGGATTTTTACCTTGTATGGTAATGCGACATCATCATTTCGGCGAAGTAATGCTGGTATAGGACATTTTAGTGCTGAAATCAAGCTTTCTTTACGACCTGGGAGGAAAAATGTTTTAAAAAGTTTTATCTGGAATGAGTTTTTTTTAAAGACTTAAATCATCCTAGAAATTGTGACTAAAAAAATGTTTTAGTAATATGCTTCCGCAGATAAAACAGTGCCAACAATGCAATTAAAATATATTTGATTTCATCTTATCAATCATGATTTCAAAAAATTTGTGAAAACTGTGGTGCAATATTTTTTTAAATTTGATGTTGAACAACCCAAACAATTGTGTAAAGAACATTTCATTTCAAGTTAAACTCAAATATAGATCCCTTACAATTTAAAGGGTGTAGTTAAATTTAAACACCTAAAATGGAAAACGATTACACCATATTCATGTGCTTTCACACTATAAATGATTTATTTTCACATCTGAAAATACCAACGTTGGCACAGTTTAGATATCACCAAAAGTTTGTTTACATCGATTAAGAATTGGCATGAGAGCGTTCTTTTCTTCCACGTCGCTATACATTATCTACTGAAACAAAAGTTTGCCGTTAAAATATTAAAATATGCTCTTAGTATAAGAATAAATGATTTATTTTCACATCCAAAAATGCCAATGTTGACGCAGTTTAGATATCACTAAAAATTTGCTTACATCGATTAATAATTGGCATGAGAACGTTCTTCTCTTCCACGTCGCTATACATTATCTACTGAAACGAAAGTTTGCCATTCAAAATATTAAAATATGTTCCTAGTTGTATAATAAAGATAAATGATTTATTTTCACATCCAAACATACCAACGTTGGCGCAGTTTAGATATCACCAAAAGTTTGTTTACATCGATTAAGAATAGGCATGAGAGCGTTTTTTTCTTCCACGTCGGTATACATTATCTATTAAAAAGCCGTTAAAATATGTTTTCAGTTGTATAATAAGGATAATTATATTTTAATTTTTAAATATCAGCTACCTGTTTTAAATAATATTTATAATATTTAATTTCTATCCGCTTTGGTTTTGTTAACCCCAGTTTGAATTCATCTTAATATTCGCTCTCTGTTATGTATGTGTTTGATTAGAAAACTATTTTAATTTTAAGAAACAATTTATACGTGTATCTCAAATTTATGAAGTTTGCTTCATATTGTATCGTTCAAATATCTCGGAATCTTGTGTGCATCATTTCATATTATAATTACAAATTTTAGTGTAATTGAATAACGAACATGGTGTTGGCTTCTTTACACCAAGTAGTGTAAAAAGAAAATTCTAGCTGTTTCATTACTCTAGAAACTATCCTTATTCTGGGTGAACTGGAACAGTTAGTGGAACCCCCCTTTGGTATAAAGTAGTTACCATCATTTTTTGTGTGAAGATACAGTAAAATTTATAGTGCAGAAATCAAACAAATTTGTTTCTTATTTCTTAAGGTGATAGATACACGAAGCTTATATACGTGATACAAGAAGCTAATAAGTTTTCACTTTATCTTTATCACGTATTATTTCCTGCAAGGTTCTCATTATTTAATATCCAGAAAAGCAAAAGGCTACTATATTTTATTGTATTATTTTATAACAGAATTTCAAACTTATGTTGTTATGATATATATTTTAATCATATATGCATTATTACAGCTTAATTATTGTTATATCTTTACTTTGTATTGAAAATGTAACATTTTGTATTTTGTTTTTATTTTATATTTTTCTGGTCCGTTGAATGTTTTCAACATCTACGTCAGTAAATACATTTGGTTGAGAGTTTTAATTTTTCCTGTTTGTGTATGCTAATTTTAAATCTTTCAAAAAAGTGGATTTATTTTATTTGAAACTAATAAGATTGGTTTCTTTGGTAAAGTACAAACCGCTATGCTTAATTTAATTGTCATCTGCTTTCATTAAGTTAGTCGTCATTTTTTAAGTAATTAATTATGTAAGCTGTCATTAAATCTTGTAAAATTATTTCTAGTTCAGTTTTTATTAATATTTTGAAAAAACTGCAGTAAGGCTAATTTTGCGATTAAATTACAATTTTGATGACATAATCAAAAGCAAATATTGTTATGTTATGCAAAAAAAAAATACATCCACATAAAATATTGTCATTATATAAAATCTTTATTTGAAACAGTTATGGTAAAATTGTTTTTCTTTATGTTAAAAGATGTAATGCTACATTTTTCCTTTTTTATTACATTTTTTTCTGATACATTTTAATATGACAATGTTTGTTAACCAATAAAGTATTTAATAGAAAAGTTTAATTTTTTTGCCGATAACAAACCCTAATTTTAATCATATAGAAAATAAAATTTGTTTTATTTAAATCAACTAAGAGGAGGTCCTTTATTTAATAAAAGGAAAAACTGTCTCTTAAGCCCAATTGTCATTCACAGCATGATTCATAGCTATGAAGGTAACCACTTTTCATTAAGGTAATTTAGGGTAAGATGTGGTCGTCTTGCAGGTACTCACGCAATGTCTAGTGTTCATTAATTATTGCGCGAATAAGCTGTTGAGAGAATATGCTTCCTAACCCATATGAGCGAAAAGTTAAGTGCTTTTGCTCCATAATTCGTTTTAAAAGCATTTCACTGAGATGGTTGCTCATTGTGTTTAATCAGATAATTTCATCTCTATTTATAAATCTAAGTGACTTCAGTGTCTGCTAAGGAATTACTTGGAAGTTCAGAATGTAAAAATCATTCAATTACCAAAGTCATGATGTTTGAGTTTAAAAAAAAATATATAAACGTCACTAAACTCTAAAAAATTCTGGAAAAAAATTCCGGTACAAAGTACCGGAACTTTGGGTAGCATCATCCGCAAAATCCATTTTACCGTAAAATATTATATCGCAGATTTTACATTAATGTCTATTTAATTAGAGTGATTCAGTGACTTTTATGGTAATTATTACTGTAAAAATTACGGCATAATAGATTTTTTTCATCATGAGCGTCATGAGTGAACCTTGTACGAATCCCAGCAATGGCTGATCTACACGAATTCTGCACCTAGCTCAAACCGACCACAGTGCTGGTGTAAAATATCCACAAGGGTAAACGGATCTTGGGTTAGACTCCCCTTGTCGTCAGGTTAACCGTGGGATAATCTCGTGGTTTTCCTCTCTGTGTAACGCAAATGTGGGTTAGTGCCATCAAAAATTTTCCACGAAGGCAAATTTCTCCCAATACTTGATCCAGGAGTTCCCCTGGAGGTTAAAAGTTGCAAGGTAGTAGTCGTAAACCCTAAATTGGATCGGCTGTTCAACGACGATTATAAAATAAAATAAAATAAAATAAAGTAAGAAAACAGGGAGCCGTGGTGGCACAGGGAATAGAACTCTTGCATTCGAATGAGGTGAACCGGGCTGGGTATCAATGAGGGTTCACCTCATTTGAAGTTCAAATGAGGATCGATAAGAATTTCGCTCTCGGTTCGCACCGACCGCAGTGCTGACGCAAAATATCCTCAGTGGTAGACGAATCATGATCATGGGTTACAGTCCCCTTACCGTTAGGCTAACCGTGGAAGGTTTTCGTGATTTTTCCACTCCATATAGCACAAGTATGGGCTAGTTCTATCAAAGAATCCTCCACGAAGGCTTTTTGTATCAATGCTTGATCCAGGGGTTCCCTTATTTTCTTGGTGGGGTTTAAAATTATCGGGGTACGGAGTTGGGCATTGATAATTGTAAGCTCAAGGTTAGGTCGACTGTTCAACGCCAATTATAAAATAAAATAAAATTATAAAAAAGAAGTACCACCTATTTGTATCATAATTTTACACAAGTATTGAAAAAGTAAGAAAATATCACATTAAATTAGTTCATTTAGCTCCTCCCACTGGTTTATAGTTATCACATATCATGTTTACACTGAGCTCAATATATTTTACTGACTCTTAATCGATCAGACCACTTTCTTTAGTCATTAATGTTTTATTTCATTTCTTATCTGAGTAACAACAGTTTTCTCAGCTGGGTTTCTAACCTGGCGGACTCAAGATAAGCAACTCCTTCAACTCCAGTCGACTCCCCTTAAAATGATCAGCGCATTGATTTCGAATCGATTCAGCCCTAAAGCTTTCGTAATCGATATCAATGACCAGTCTTTACTCAGTCCATGGATCTTCCGTAAGGATTTTTTCCTTTTGATAATAGAATTCGGATCATTTAGTTGGCCCACCATATCCAGCTCCTTCGATGTTTAGATTTTCATTTTTATCATTAACTCTCCTTTTTGCTATTTATTTTTCCCCGTCTGCTGTTTTATAGCCTGATTTTTCTGAAAATGGCTATAGGGGGATGTATAATCTATGGTTTTTCTGTCTTCTGTCTTAAAACATTTCTTTTTTGTTCTTTTTTTAGGAAAAAACTTTGAGATTAATGGATTCGGAGAAATAAAAAAGCTGCATAAGAGTATATGGGCTGACTTTGTGCATGGTTTATCAATCTAGCTATTCAAACATTTAGATGATTATGCTTCAAATTATAGAAAGTAAGATGGTTAAGAAAACTCTTATTAAAATTCCTAGCTATTTATGCCCAGGTTAAATTGTTCAAAAAAAAAATTTTTTTATCAGGAATTTAACTAAAAACAAAAATAAAAGTAAAGAATCATTTATACCCTGTTTGATTTGCTCAGATGTGCATTTTTTTCTAACAAAAATTAAATAAAAGCAAAAACATAGAAGTGGAGTAAAAGAAATTGCATTTGTTTATATTAGACTCTACATGCGGTATAATTATCTAGCAACTTTTAAATATATATATTTTAAAATGATTATGCTTCAAATTCTAGGTGGCAAATTTGGTATAAAAAATTTAATTAAAATTCCTAATTTTTATGCCCTTGATAAATTGCTTACATATGTACTCTTTTAATCAAAAATTTAATTTAAAACAATTTAAATAAATCATTCAAAATGAAAATCAAATATATCTCATGTAAGGTAAAACATACAAATTACGGTTTGGATATGTTTTAAATGTTTGAAAAAAGTGTAATTTGCAAGCGTTTAAGAAAGTCACAGAAACAATTTCTATTAGCCACTGAAAATCAAAATGTCCACTGCAACGAAAGTGTTAATGAAATATTTCGTAAATGTTTCAGATATCCCATAAATAACATCACAGAAATATTTCAAAAATAACATCCCATAAATATTTCTTCGTCAACCAAAATGAAACTTTTGCAAGATTACATTTCTGAGACCTTTCTGGGGCTATAAGATTCAACTCATTTGAAACCTACGATGTTTTGTTCTCTATGAGAGGTGGTGAAGTCAATGTATATACAGAAAATGTAATAATTTAAAGTTTCTTTATAAATTATTTCGTCTATTTTAAACTTAGAGATATGAAAATATTTTTTAACCAAAATTTATTCCATATCTCCCATTTCAAATCCTCAAAAAAAAAAATAATAATAATAAACTCACCAACTTAATGCATAACAAAATTAAAAGTGAAAAAAAGAATTCTAAAAAAATTATCAAACAGTAGCGGTCGCCATAGCAACGCATGCAATGACGACGCATGCGAACTGTTTACTGTTACTCTTCAACACAGTTGAAAAGTTTGATGACTTCCAAATAACGCCATCAAACCCAAAACAACACCCATTTTTCCAATGGGCAATAATAGTTTTTTTATGCGAAAGAGATGTCAGAATATAAACGAAAATTTGAATTACTACGATTTTAAAATATAATCCTTAATAAGTGCAGGCAATAGAGCTCAAAAAGTGACATTAGCTGGAAAAGTAAGTGGGAGATTTTATTTCTTGCATACTTATGATTTTTGAGGTACTGAATATGAACCCGCATTTTGCGACAAAAAAAAATTTCCGGGGTATATGTCTTTTCCCGCGAAAAATCTGGTTTTTACCAATAACTATTTTTTAATTTAGAATAGAAAAGATTCTGATGACATATTTGAAAACCAGAGATAATTTCCCATAAAATCTATACTTTTACATTTAGCCCGTAGGGTAAAAAATCAAAGAATTACGAGCGCGGAAAAAGTGACTATTCCACTGGAATGGTGTCTCTTCAAAGGAAAACTTGGAGAGAATAACCAATAGAGATTTGAAATTTTATAAAAATTCTTTCGTCAGGTCTTGATATGAAAGGAAGAAAAACATACTTCCTATCACTAAAGAGAAAAAAAATGTAAGATTCTAAAATTTATATGGCTAAAAATTGAAAGAAAAAGACTGAAAATCATATTAATAAGGGCTATTTTAAGCAAATTATGGTTATTAGGAGTGGAAAATAGAGGAATAGAAAAGGGGATAAAGGAGGTAAAGGAAATGAACTGGGGGTAAATTTATGATGGTTAATTTAGAGATTAATTAGTTTTAATAGAGATTGAGTTGTTTCTCCAAAATTTTTCTTTTGAAGTACTGAGAGAGATTCCAGGGCAATAGTCACTTTTTCCGAGAACGTAATTCATAGATTTATTACGTACGGACAAAATGTAAACATAGATTTTGTAAGAAATTTTTTCCAGTTTTCAAATACGTCATCAGAAATTTCCAATCGAAAAAAATGTCCACTTTTTTCAAAGAAAAACACATTTTCCGGAAATAAATTTTGGTCGAAAAGGGCGGGTTCGTGTTCAACACCCCAAAAAATATAAGTACTCATAGTATGAAAACTCCCGTTCATTTTTCCAGGTAAAATCCTCTGTTGTTTGGACAATTATCAGATTTTCTGTACTACGATTTTTAAATGTTCTCATTTTTTAATTTCATTTCTATTTTTTAACTATTTATTTATTATTATTATTTTTTTTTTTTGCATTTTTATATTTTGTGATTGAATTGGGGCCTGTAAACTTTATTAAAAAGAAGGAGGTTTAAGGTTAGTTAATTTCAACTGAGCTTGGTTAAGCCAAGTTAAAAAAGTTACTTCAAGCTAACTCGGCATTTCATAAAGTTATATGTACCTAAAAATAAGCGCAAATCAAAAACTTCAAAACTCGCCATTTTTGCCAATTAAAAAAAAAAAAAGATGAAAAAAAAAACTGTCATCTGTTAAAAATATAATTTTTAAAGAGAAATAAAGGAAATAAAGTAAACATCAAGTAATGAAAGATAATTTATTATACTGAGGAAACAATCCGTTATCGAGTGATTTAAGAGCAAAATTAAATCTAAATCAAAGGGGGTCTCAGAAATTTACGACTCCACGAGTTTGTGCCCAATGGTAATTAGCGATAATGGGGTCAGAATTGGACACCAAACGCATTCATTTCCCAAATCATCTAGTACACAGTTACCGACACTCAAGGTGGCAGTACTGTTTACTCCAAAGTCCATTTTTACCGGAATATATTAAGGAACAAAAATCTTATATACCGCAATTTTTTTATTACAATAATAATTACCATAAAATCACTGAATTACTCAAACTAAATAAATATTTTTATTAAAACTACGGTTATACATTTTATGGTAAAGATGGATTTTAAGGTAAAAGAGATTATTTAGAGCATGCACCCAAAGTACTGGTACTTCATATTGTAAATTGATCCGAAATTTTCTACAGTGCATCCCTCCAAAGTTGATGTGCGTTAATTCTTTGTGAAAAATAGGACCCCGGTATTTTACATAGAAGTTTATTATAGTTTCTTTTTTTATTAAATAATAAATTCCTCAATAAGAAAGAAAATAGCTGACTGGAACTACTTTAAAGATCGGTTACATTAGAAAAACGAACAAATTTTTATTATTAACAGAAGTATTTTTGTAACTGGAACTTTCTCATCAATTTATTTCAAATATCATTAAAAGTTTTTTTAACAAAATGTTATAGAATTTTATAAAACGAAAATCGTTCCCTCTTAATAAAAAGAAGAAAAATAAAATTTAAGTCATTTTTATTTTCATCGTTCTCCCCTTCTTCCTTCATAAACAAATAATGTTTGCAAACATTCTGCTTCAGTTAAAACTTTTACACTCATTCCTTAATTAGGGTTAAATTGAGCCTCTCTCAATTCGGAAAATCTTCTTACTTCATTTTATTAAATAAAACTGTAAACAGGATACTTATGTCTTACAAAAACTTAGTGATTAACATTAAATATTTTTAAAAAAATCTATTTTGAGATATACTCTTACAAGTTTCTTTATGTGACAACAGAAGAGAGCTTATAAAATTCGAAAGAGCAGCAATGTAACCCGCTGCACATATAGAAGCCTCTAATACAAAAGTCACGTTCACTTTCTAGCATGGTGTGAGGCTTCTAACAGCTTCATTGGTCAACTTCGTGTAAACCAGAAAAATACGTGAGAAACCTGAAAACGAGATAATCTCCCCAAACACTTGCCGATCAAGTTACTCCAGACAGGAGAATATCTAAATTCAGAATATAAATGTTCTTTGATACTGGAAATTTATTTTTCTGCTCAAGAGAAAAAAGAAAGAAAAGACATTACCTTACCATAAACAGGTTTTTAAAAGCAATAAAAGTTATTCGAAGATATAATGATTCGAAATTAATAAATTCTTTATAACAATGTTTATTTCAACAGTAATTTTCTTATCATTTAATATCCTACATAATTGATATTGTTTTATTTACTTTCCAAAATGAGAATATAAGAATAAAATAATTAGAATAAACGCTATATATATATATATATATATATATATATATATATATATATATATATATATATATATATATATATATATATATATATATATATATAGGAAGCATTAAATGATTTTCCATAGTGCGTAGAGTTACAATGGCATGTACGACTGTAACCCAATTACACCAATCTCTGTAGTATTTAATGTGAGACGGATTGTTTTCGCATGTCTCTTGCTGAACAAACGTGTTCCACAAAACATCCATTTGAACCACCCAGAGTTACGTCCACTCCCCTTCCCTCGGGGAGGGCGGATGCGAAATGTTATAACCACCAGCATATCTTTTAATAAACCTTTTGACAACTTATTATGGTTTTGACTGCATTTTCTTAGTATGAATACACCAATGATAACAGAGATGTAGCCCTGTTATTACAAGCGACAGGATTATTTTTATTTTTGTTGTTAGTTTCTTGGTCATTCTTTCTTTTTCCTATTTTTCCTTTTATTTTTCGTTTTTGTTTTTGTTACCCTTTACATATTTTTTCGTCGATATTAACCAGATAATGAACGCATCCATTACCTAGATTTTTCTTCGAATCATTTGAACTTTTTGGACATTCTTTCTTTTTTTTTCCGATGCTTACTTTTAGTGAAACATCCTTAACTTTCATTTTTTCGATGCTTACTTTTACTGAAACATCTTTTCTTTTTTCGATGTTTACTTTTTTTTTAAACATCTTTAACTTTTCTTTTTTCGTTGTTGACTTTTTTTGAAATCTAATTATTATTCAATGGTATGTTTTCAGCCTTGAATTCCCAAAATAGAATAGCTCTACGCTTACTCTTTAACAAAGACATTTTATGAAACCGAAAGAGTTTTAATTAATACAAAAGTATTTATTATTTTTGTATTACATATATATATATATATATATATACATACAGTTCCCGTTGGATACCTTTATTAAACCCATTTGTAATGCAAGTTTGTTGACATTGTTCAAAGTAGTAGAAAGCAAATTCAGAGACGTGTTGTAGCTGTGCCGTTGCATCAAATTTACCTACCGTACCTACGTAAGAGTAAATTTTATCAAATATATTCTATACTCTTATAGAGACATTCTATCAAAACTTCCCCAATAATACCAATAGTGCACATTACCAAAATTAAGCATTAGCAAAAAAATGCAAATGTGATAATGAAACTTTATTCTATTAAAATACGTTAGGCTAAAATATACAAAGGTGATAATGAAATAATATTTATTAAAATACGAAAAGGAAAAAAAATGCAAAGGTTTTAGTGAAATTTCATTTCATTAAAAAATGTGTTAGGCTACAAAATGTTAAGGTGATAATGAAATTTTATTTTATTAAAATTCTTAAGGCTAAAAAATGCAAAGGTGATACTGAAATTTTATTTTATTGAAATGCGTTAGGCTAAAAAATACAAAGGTAATAGTGAAATTTTCTCAACAGAATGCCCCTCGGATTCAATTGTGTAGCGCTATAATGCCATAAGTCTCTTAAATCGTGCTTTCATCTTAAAAGTACCTTTATTTTCCAACCTCGATTTCTGGAAACATTTCACTTTTTTTTTTTTTTGAGGAACTTAAACTGGATACTTTTATGCACTTGTAGTCGATGCTTAAGTAGCATTGAAATGATATACTAAGACTTCATTTTCATAACTAGATAAAATATCTCTTAAAGACAAATGCGACATGAATAGCTAGGACGCTTCCAACCAAAGTTATAAAAAATTAAGTTATGAAAATTAATTTACAACTTAATAAGCAGAGACCAAATTGAAGAACAAAAGCAATTGCAAATATTTTTTTTTTGTCCCTTCACATATTGATTTCAACAGTATTTTATAATTTTTTTAGATGCCTATGCTGAAATTTGCATAGATGAGACAGATTAAAGCATTTATTGTTTAGTGACATTAGTAGTAACTTTATTTACGTCGCATCAAAACTGCACGATGAGCTATTGGCGCCAGTCTGAGAAAAGTCGATGAGGATGACTCGAAAGCACGAAATCGAGCAATTTCTGGAATCACAATTTGCCGAATACCTATAACGCGCACCCTAGGTCCCTTCACAAACTGATCACCCACCTGCTCACTGACCGGAATCAGTTATGCTTAACTTCTGTAATCTACTGCCAACCGTGTCTTGCGATCAGTCCACTGTGGAACTATTGTTTACTGGAAAAGTGGTTAGAAAGAGCCTTGAGAAACTTATTCCTTGCTTAACAAAAGTAACATGCTGTAAAATGTACTTAAAAGCTCTTTTTCTTCATGAAGAACTATTTTATTATTTAAAAAAAAATTAAAGTAGAAAAAGACAATAAATAACCTTCAAAGATCTTTTGTCAAGTGTTTTAAAAGAGCGATAATAAAAGGAAAACGAACGCGAATGAAAAAAACAAAGGAAAACTACTTAAGAAAGAAAGTGGAGGTGAGGGGGGGGCGTAGTTTCTCAGAAAAAGAGCTAGAATCGATCTAATCAATCGTTCTCCAGAAAAAGCCATCAATCCTGAATCCAGTGACGTAATGGGAGCTCCTCCCTCATGGACCTTCCTTCAAAACGATCGAAGAAAAGAATGTTACCCTTGAGTCCCATCAGTGAGATTTGTATTCAAATGAAAAGAACATTTTGTAAAACTAAGTTTAAATCTCTTAACTACTCATTCTTTTTAATCAAAATTGACTGGAAATTTTCTTTTACCTTACCACTGTATGGTTTATATTGATCAATGTTTAATGGCTTAAACGTGCAACAACTTGTCGGAGAAAGCTTTTGATAAAATGATTTACACATACAAAGAAGGTTATTAAACGTTCCTGGCTTCCATAAATTAAGCAACTTCTCCATATAAAATCAGAGTACCATTTTTTTTAGTCTTATAAATGCATTCAGTCGCAGTAATTATTCAAACCGGAATTAAAGTCTTAAGGCATAATGGAATTTCCTTTTTAACATACTCATGGATGCTTCCAGCATAAAAATTAAAAAATCCCAACAGATTTTGCGAATCAACAAAATTATTGCCACTATACTTTAAAGGATTCACACACATAGTTTGTCTACAGTAAGAACTCTCCCCACCACAAAGTCTGTTGCTATGGAAACTAGAATAGTGCATTTCAGGGAGCGTAGCTTTTCGTCACTCTAGGGCTAACACAATGGACCAAAGAAAAGATTCTCTATCTCTTGCCCATCCGAGCCAAAACCTGTCCTAAACAATGACCCCACACCCCTACTTGAAATGGTTATACCTCGTTACCATAGTCACCGCGGCGGGTCCAGACGAATGGCTAGGGGAGTTCTTACTTTAGACAAACTATTTATAAATTTTTATTTATTTATTTGAAAGAAATTAAAATACTAACAATTGGAAACCTGCAAATGACGTCATCGTAGGTAAATCGTGGCATTTGTCGATTCAGAAGACACTAAGGTTCGACACACACGCTTGACATCACTTACAGGTATCCAATCAAATCTAATTTAAATTACGTGGTTAGGCTAAATCACTTCACTTCTTCTCGAGTTATAAGTACCCAATTGAAAATTTAAATTCGCAGAATATTTTTCGTTTGGGATGGACAGTAAGAATTCAATAAACAGTGAAAAAAAATTACACCCAAGCATTTTATAATTTTAAATATTGGAAGATATTTCATTTATTATCATGAACTTAATTTTTAATACCACATAGCTAAAAAAAAAAAATTTTAACAGATTTTTTTTTTTTTAAAAAAGAAAAGATTTAAAAAAATTAGCTTCTGGTGATCAAAGGCATTAAATTAAGAGCATTACAAGGAAATAAACTGGCGGCAAAAAGTACTAATGAATAATTATTGCATTGTTTTCAATACCATTTACAACATTTAATCATTCACAAAGAAAAAAATTTTAAAAATTAATAAATTGAGAATTAACTGGCCTTTAATAAAAATGGTTTAAGTTAAAAAACATTGAACTGAAATGTTCAGCAATAAAATTTTTGTAATAATTATTTATTCTACATTTTCATAAAGGCTCTGATTAAATGAAGCAAATGGTTATCAACCAAATCGTTATCAAACCAATGTTGAAGTAAGGATGAAAAGTAATTTCTTATCACAAATCAATACATGATCATAAGTACAATTGTATAAGAATGAATAGAAATTAACAGAATTGGAATGCGTTCGAAACTGGATTTGGATTAAGAAACGATATACCGACTCCTGCTTTTCTTATAGTCTATAGCTTTAAAAACTGCACTAATAGATGTCGGTTTTTTCAGTTAAGGGATCTTGCACGCAAAGTGAAAAAAATTGAAATTGAGAAAAACAGATTTAAAGACAAAAATCTTGTGTAAATAACTTTAAACAAAATAAGTAAGTCTGCAGGCGATTTCTATTTTAAAAATGGATAGGTTGTTTTCTGTTTTCAATGAGTGGGTTTCAGTTCTTTTGCTGTAACTTTGATCTAGCGTAAATGTTACACTAAGTCATATGATGTATATGTGTATCGAAAAGTAAAGTCGATTAAACCAGACAGCTGTAAGAAGAAATTATCTGAAATTTTTGTTCTCAATGTAAGGTTTTTTAAAATTTCTCTTATCTTTTTTGTATATAAAAGATTACAGTCTACATAGAAGATGAAAAGACTGTCATTTTTATGCATAAAACATTTATAAAATTTAAAGAGAGAAAGGAAATTTTTAACAAAATAAATGGTTTTTTTATCAACGCACAAAAGAATATATATATTGAAAAGAAACTACATATTCCAGATTTTTCGCACTTAGAGACTAGTTATCGCATCAAAAAATAAAAAAAATTTTAAATTCTTTGCAATAACTGAAAAAAAATTTAAAACATGTATTTACGACGAAATCACACGAATCGGACGCATCAAAAGGGTAAACTTGGTAAGTTTCAAGGTTTGTCTTTTACAAAGTTATCAATAAGTGTTGTCAAGTAAAAAAGTGTTGTACTGCAAATATCAATAAGCGTTGTATAGTAAAAAAAAAGGTTTCGCCTACTTTCGATGTACAACTTTCCGTAAATGAATTCATCTCTCCAGTTATCATAACATTGCATACAGCATTTCGCACGTCGTTTATTCACATAGGAACTCCCGTTTCGACTTCATAACAATCTAATCCAAAAATAAAATCATCAAAAAATGCCAGTACTTGTACTTTTACCTGTTATCTCCATAATTTTGTTGACTAGTATTGCTTTCGAAATATTAAACTGAAAAGATACTTTGTTCAGTTGTTTTATACTCGCGAGTTCTACATGATTCGTTGTTGAATAATCAAACCGTTCGTAATTCTTTTTCACTGAACATTTTTGGTCATAATCGCGTTCAAAAGGTCTTATATTTATTCTCATCGGAAAAAATTCTATACCATTAGCTTTAAAACAAATTTAATCTTTGCATTTAATATATTATCAAGATAAAGGGCGCTAATAGATACAGTAACTAGTTTGTTACTGCACCTATAGCGTTATTGTACACTGTTTCATTCTTATTTATTGTTTCCGAATATAAGTTTAAAACGTAATTTTACAAATAATGCATTTGCATTGCTATCATATAATTGTGAATACAATGAATGAATAACATTTATTAATTTTTTATTTATTTGACTTTTGTTGTATTAGCTTTATTTAGTTATAATGTTTCTTTGTTAATGTTGTCCCATACTTTGGTCAGGAGAGTGATCCAAAGTTTGAACCCCTAATGTAATTTATTTTTTTTTTTTTGCAAATTTCCCCATATCATAAGCATTTTTTAAGCAAACTGAAAAATCTGCACACAATTATAAAATTTGTTTATCCAAAGATAAATCCATGCAAAAAATTAAATTTAATAAATATTATTTTATTTAGTAATAGTCGAAAAAATTTTAAACTGTAAGGTATAAATTTTTTTCACATCATCATAGTTGACCATTTATACTAGATTGCAGCTACTATTTTGGGAGTTAGAAAACCGAAAAAATTTATGTTTATTCAGAGAAAGTAGTTTTTGTATCTTATTTTGTAATATAATATCGTCAGCAGTAGTCAATTAGCATACTTGAGGTCGCCTCCTCAAACCTTTAAGATTGAGCCCTACACCATAAAGATCTGATCATTAGATCAAAAGTTATTCATGGTCGGGGTTTTTTTTTCTTTTTTCGGCTCGACTTAAAATTGCACATTTTGAAATAAAATATAACTAAAAAAATCTTGATGAAATTTTAACTTTTAAATTATTATTTTGAATGATTCATGAACATTGCATTGTTATAAATGAAAATAATATCATTATGACAACAGAGATCATAATTTGGAATTAAAAATGTAAAAAAAATGAGAAAACATTGATTTTACAAATACATTTCTAAACATTAATTTGAATATGTTTCTTCTTTTTACACAGAAAGTTTTTTTTAGTGGAAAATAATTAAAATTAGCAAAAAAATTATTTTACTAAGTTGTACTTGAAAAAGCCTACATGAGTCAAGCATCATCACTTTACAGACAACAATATTAAGTATTCACTATCATCATACAATAATATTTTTAAAAAAATAATTAGGATTACTTATAACACACAAATTTAGCTTACTGACTGACAAGCATTTTCTTATTTAACTTTGTTATAAATTTGAACAAAAAATATTGTAAGAAAAGAAACATATTTCCATATCATCCATTTATTTGTATAAAACATCATACTGGACAATAGCTTCCTATACAATTCAAGAAAAGCAAAACAAATTTATACAATGGAAGAATTCTAATTCATTTAGTAATCCATTATACATGACAACAAATAATGTTGACAAAGATAATAACATCAAATGCAAAAAGATAAAAAAAGAAAAAAGAGTCCTCTTAAAATCTGGAAGAATACGAAGGAGGAGGTACTGAATAATTGTTGGCTGCAGAAAATCTGACAATAGGAGGAGGACTTGAAAATGTGGGGATTTGTATAGTCAAGGGTGCAGTCGGAGGTGGACTCTGTACATTCGTAAAGGATGGCGCATGCTGATTCTGAGGACGCCAATAAGGATTTGGAGACAAGGCAGGTGAAGGAAAAGGAGAATATGCATTGGGTGGAATATACATAGCTGGACTAGGACAAGGGCTAAAAATAGCTGGAGACATTGGAGGAGCAGGGGACATAGGTGGAGCTGGAGACATAATACCAACTGGAGTTATTTGGCCAAAGATGTGTCGATTTGGAACATTATTGTGGGCATTTTGGAACAATATTTGTCCTGATGCATTCTGTATCATTTGATGAGATGGTCTTTGAGATGGAGGGAAATAACAATTGTTTCCATTAGGTGGAGGAATGGGTGACTGCAATAATAGTCTCTGCGAGTTAAGATTCGGAGGTTGGCGAGGCACAAAAGGCTGTTTAGGATTGAGTAAAAGTGTGCCTGGTCTAAATTGTGTTTGGGATGAATTACGTGGAACACTGGATGATTGTAAATGGTTCTGTGTCGGTAAGGATGCAGGTTGCTTAAGTTGAAATGATTGCACGGGTGTAATATTTGTGGCATTGCTATGCGAAGGTAATGGCTTAGGTTCTAGATAAGAAGGTGGAGCTGAGATCCAAACTGGAACATTATCCAAATTGCCACTGTTCCTCTGGTCAGAATTTCTATTGTTTTGATTTGAGTTCCTGTGGTAATTAATCGAATTTCTATTGTTCAGCGTTTCACAGCTGTTGCTCCGAGTATAAGAAGTATAACCTAAATAAATTATAAAAATATATTTAATGGAATGATTCAAATAAATCTTTCATTTACTAAGTTATAAAAAGTCAGATGATATTCGAAACAGTTGATAGCAGCAACATAATTTTAACAGTTTTTCTATAGCATGTTTTTAAACATAGTCATTTTTTTTTCTTCGAAGTACAGTAGGGAACCGATTATCCGGAACGATCGGGACCATCGCTATTCCGGATAACTGATTTTTCCGGTTTTTTGAATCGCTACAAAAAGCCGTTTTTTTCATTGTCAAACTCAACTAAAAAAAAAATATTTGGAAATAATCTTAAAAAGAAGAAAAAACGAAGTAATACACTAATGATTATTTCCAAAATGATAGTAAGGTAAACATCTTTCCAAAAAGAAAGAAAAATCCTAAAATCATATGAGGAAGAAAAAAAAATTTTTTTTTTTAAATGGCTGGAAAATTTATCGTATTTTGTTCCGGTTTTTTGGTTTTCCGGTTTTCTGATTTCCGGATAACGGGTTCTGTACTGTAGTAACAATTATGATAAAATTTTTTGATATTTTGGAAGAGTTTTAGAAGCTTTAAATTCGAAGAAGTATGTATTTTGAGTAAGAGTTCAGAAAATTGTGTAAAATAAAAAAAATTATAATTTTAATAGTAAAGCTTCTTCTACCACTTTTTCTGCCATGACTAATAAAGCAGATAAGTATATGTTTCTGAAAAGCATTCAAATGATAGTACTAATTAAATTTAAGATAAAAGTCAAACCAAAATATAACATTTTAAGGAAATTTCGAAATTATTTTGCCACATTTTTTTATATTAGCTTTTCGATAAAGTTGTCAGGAAAATGAGTCATTCAATAGATATATTTGGATATTGAAGTGAAATTACTAAAATCCTAATTTAGTAAAATTATCATCCAATGCAAAAAATAAATAAATAAATATATAGTTTCAAATACTTTAAGCATAGTAAGCATAGAATATAAAGTATTGTTGAAAGTTTTCAACATCTGAATAAAACCCACACCACACACACACACACAAAAAAAATTGGCAACAAATTTGCAAGGAAAAGTTTTTATAACATAATTATTATTGCATTAAATTTACACAATATTGCACAAAATTTTACATTTTACAATTTAATATAACATTTGCAGAGCCGGATTATATCTTTCGTAGGCCCTAGGCATAGCCGTTTTTGGGCACTCCTCTCCTTCCCCCACTCCTCCCCTCTTTTCAAAATATATGCTAAAATTTTCTTGCATATTTTTTTTTACATTTTTATTAATATGGATTTTAATTTACAAATTTGTTTATCGAACTTTATATGCATACCCTCCAACTGCTACGGAATTTCTGTAGTTTCAGAAATCTTCTTTTCAGACGGTAGCAAAATTAATATCTTAATATTTAAAAAAAATAATAATTTTAGCGTAACTTGTCCACTATTACTTATAAAAAAGCAGGCCATATGGCTAGATTTTTAAGTTCTGATAAAAGTTTTATAAGAGATCCATTTGCTTTAAAAATTTCTACTTTGGTTCGCTACCACTAGAAAGAATTATTTTCAAAATCCTCATAAGTTGGAGGGTATGTATCTGCAATACCAAACTTTATCTGCAATGTATCTTCATAATTTTGTGCAAAATACATTTGTTGTTTTTAAAGCTAAATTATTTTTGTCAAAAAAAAATTTTCCCCAAGTTTTTCGTAGACCCCTGAATTTTGTAGGCCCTAGGCACGTGCCTATAGGTTAATCCGGCCCTGAACATTTGCTATTTAATATCTGATTTATAATAAAAAATATCATTTGTAATAAAATTTTTACATCAAAACTTTCTATAGTTTCATAACTGGATCAATTTCTTAATTAAATAAATTCTGCAATTTAATTGGATTTTTTTTTTCAAGAAATAAAATTTTATTTTACTAAAATAAATTCTCATTACTCTTACAAAATGTACTAAATTTAATTTAAATTTAAGTCAATTTTAGGAACTTTATTAAAATGCTAGCAAAAATATATAAGTCAAATGCTTAACAATAATACAATAAATAACTGAATAAATAATTAAATAGAAATAATTACATTTATTATCTTTTATTCATTAAACTTATGGTACTTCAGTAACCAACAATTTTTAAACACACTATATTTAAGCTTTATTTATTTATATAATATACACTTCATATCAGACCAGCTAGAAATGTAAACATATAAAACTTTTTCTACATTCAAATCATATTAGTTTTGTTTCATCGATATATTTTTGTGTTACTTGTATTTATTAACTAAAAATATAATACTAAACAAGTAAAACCATTAAAACCACTAAACATGACATGTAACATTGCCTTTCAGTTCTTCACTGGTTTAGCAATATTTGACAGAAATTTGAAAGAATTCTTTATAGCATTTTTCATTAAGTTATAGCAGAAAAAAATTTTTATTATTGAAAAGTTAAATTTCTTTCCAACTTCCAGCTCATAAACTTAATTTCCACCCCCCCCCCCTTTTTTTAGAGTTACTTCCTTCAAAAAGTTTATAGGTTTCTTTATAGAAAGCTTGATAGACCAATATATATATTATTATACATTATTTAAAGAAACAGAACTCTTTTTTTTAAAAAAAAAGAAAGAACAAAATATTACACCACTTTATACCATAATTGTCAAGTTATAAAAGTTACCATTGAAAGTACTTTCTCAACAAAAATAAACCCTAAAACACCCAAAAAGAAAATAAATTATTTTCACTGCTCAATGTTTAATTTCAAAATAAAACATAGCATACAAATATAAAAATGTACGAAACATAAGAGAATACTTACTGAATGTTCTTTTTTCATTGGGAGAAATCTTATAAGGAAGAACTTGCACCTCATCATCATCTTCAGATTCACGAACTCTGTTTTTACCCCTTCGCTTCAATTTAGCTGCTCTTTCCTGTTCATCATCAGAATAATCTAAATGCTATTAAAATTAAATAAATACATTACTGTCAACATTGGAGAAATAAAATAACGCAGATTTTACAAGCGAAATTTTTTGGGCTATGAGTAAAGTTTTGATACATCAAGGATAATCATGCAAGTCAAAAAGAGAAATTCTAAATTGGAAATAATATTAGCACTTATATTTAGCGAAGTAAAAAATATGTATATAAATCTTAATCTAAAGAAGATTATTTTTGAACCATTATTTATAATTACTTAAACTATAAACACTCAACATACTGCAGTACTAACAATAGCGGCATCTGTTGAGGAATAAGATAAGTACATTTGTTGCCATTAGTGAATATTTTATCATCAACAATTTTTTTTAAAAGTTTCTTCCACATATAAGGAGAAAATTGAGAATATACAGGTAAACAGGAGATAAGGGTAAAAATAAAGGAGTCTTTGTTAAAAAAAAAAAAAAACAGGAGACTTGGCAGGTATGTAAATAAAAAATTTTTACAAAACAGACCTAGACATTGTACCAGCTTCATTTAGATAGAGCTTATAGCTTCACTATCTTTTTAAAAAAAATTTAAGTATTTTTTAAACAAGATTAGCCACGAGTCCAAACACCCAAAAACTAAAAGAATTCACAAGACAGTTCAAATTTTCATTGTTACATTGTCACATTCCATTTTAAATTTAGTAGGTAAATTTAGTAAAAAAAGGAGTAGGGCACTGAACTGAATACTAGAAGTAAATACAATCAATGTAATATTAGATGAAATGAATAACTCCAGAATATGCTTAGCAATCAAAATAATGTAGACAAAATAAACACCTAAGATTTTACAAAACTAGGATTGGCAAAATCATAGCTTTATATACTTACACTGAGTAGCCAAATTATTATAACAACCTGACAGTTTTAAGCAAAATGTGCAATTGCGTCACAGAATAGAAGGGAAGATAGTTATAAAAAGGGAATGCAAGACAAGTGAATCATCAATTGCATTCATTGTGTTTACCCGTGGAGATATGGGCAATAAACGTGATTTAACAAAGTTTGAACATGGGATGATTATAGGCGCTCAAGTGTTGGATCCAGTATAAACAAAATGGCTACTTTTGTGAAGTGTTCCGAGTGGACTACCAAGGAGGAAACCAGATCTCAACATCGGGTTACTGAATACTTGACCTGAGAGAAGATTTGCGCGAGTTGTCCTGTCCAACAGAAGAGCTACAGTACATCAAATAGTGGGCTGACTTAACCATGTGCCACACACTACACCGTATAGGCTAAGGGAGCCGCCAACCAGTTTGAAAACCTGTGCTGTCAGCCTTGAACAAGAGCAGACATCTCTAGTTAGCAAAGGAGCATAAGGATTGGACAGTAGATGACTGGAAAAGGATCATGTGGTCTGATGAATCACAATTTCAATTACACCATGAGAATTAAAGGGTTCGGATATGGCAAAAACTCCATGAAAGCATGGACCCCAACTGCATTACCACAAAACTTCAAGTTGGTGCAGGCAATGTTTTGGCTTGGGCTGGGGGATGTTTTCTTGGCATAAGATGAATTCTTTGGTTCCTGTGGAACAATGCCTGAATGCCTAAAGCTATTTAAGTGTTTCTCAGATCAAGTACATCCTGTTATGTTAATGGTGTACCCTGCCAAGGATGGATACTTTCAGAAAGACAATGCTCCTGGTCATATAGCTTGTATTGTCGTCAGATGGTTCGAAGAACGTGGCGGTGACTTTACCTTTGTTTGCTTGCACAATCACCAGATCTTAATACAATTAAGAATTTGTGAAATGAGATCGAATGGAGCATCAGACAGCTGAATCCAGTACCATCCAATCTTACGAAACTGAAAAGGGCAGTTCACCGGATATGAGGTTAAATTTCTCCTACCACTTACCAGCATCTCATAGAATCTATGCCAAGAAGAATACTAACAATATTACAGGCTAAAGGTGGTCCAACATTGTATTAAGGGGATGGTCATAATAATTTGGCCACTCAGTGTATATATATGAAGCTTTTACTGATTGAATTTTTTATTGAATAATTGATTTTAAAAAAAATTTTTTTTTCATTAACAAACCACAGCTTTCATAAAATGTATTAATAATGCTTAATAATATTATTTAAAAACATTACTGTGACTAAAATACCTAATATTTCCAACTAAAATGGTTGAATTTATTATAAATTATTTTGTTAATCATATTTCTTACAAATTTTAGGCAACAGAAATAAAATGTTCTAATTTACCTCTTCAGGAGGCTCATTGTTATCTTTCCATGAAGCATCAGAACCTTTTTGCCTAGGGAAAAAAAATAGACAATAAGAAAGTTAATTTATTAACTTTAAATCATACAAATACCTATTATTTAAAAAATAATTAGAATATTGTTTTTTCTTTAATAACATTTACTAGTTCAACTATATATATAACACATCTAAAAGCATATAATTATAATATCAAGTATAGTCTGTTACATTTAGAAATTTTTTTTAGTCTTAAGGTTAATATAGATCAATTTTGAAAACTAATAAAAACTATTTTAAAAAGCACATTTATATTTATTCATATAAATTAAAATTTATGAAAGAGAGTCATTTAGAAATAATAATTATACATGGTGCATAAATCTTTAAACAAACATTATGTATGTAATCTTCAGTAATTTTAAGACTTCATTAATATTTATATCATACATAGCTTAGATTAAATAACAAATATGATGAATTTAAATGTTTATAACAAACTGAAAATTAATTATTCATATATCTAAACATTACTTTGAGAAAATTCCATTCATGCAGAAATCATGTGTTTAAGAGTCAAATATTATTCTAAGAAATTTTTTAAGTATTATGCTGAGTTCTCACTAGGAATAAAAAAGGGCAAGGTGCTTCCACACAGAAAAAGGCACTTTGAGTTCTGAAAGGGCACTCACTGAACACCGTAAAAATTTATCAAATGTATAATGTTATGTAATAACTGAATTCGATCCTCAACAATTTTTAAATGGCCTTCTTATACTATTTCATGTGTACATTGCAAAAGTTACTCACTATCAAAATAAAAGAAATTTTTTCAGCTTTTTAAAAAAATTAAGACATCCTAAAGGACAATCACTGCCCACAAATGTTTTCAAAAAAAGTAAACTAAAAAAATTATTAATTGATAAACAATTTGAAAGCTTTTTCCATAATTTACATTGAAAATTATGAGACAATGAACATTTGAAGGGACATTTTTTTAAAAAAGGTCTTTATTTAAAAATAATTACAACATTTAGAATCACTTGCATTAACATTTATTAATATACCCTCCAGAAAAAAGAGAAATTTAAAATTTAGTTAATAATAATAATACAAATTAAATATAAAATAATTATAATACAAAAATAAATATAATATTTATAGAATATAAAAATTAATAATAATATAAATTAAAAACTTAACCACTTAAAAATAATACTAACAAATTAAATATTTGTAATAGTAATCAGAATTAAACCTATGAACTCAAATAATTTTACCTGTGTAATTATTATTTAAACATTGAATTAATTTTTTTAATGGAACATGAATAAAAAAAGTAGCACAATGATGGCTTATTTTTACAAGTAGGGCAAAGAGGATGCAAAGGGCAGGCAGGGTGAGTCATCCTAAAAATGCTCTAGTAGAACACTGATTATGCTAATAGCACTCAGAAAATTTGCAGAACCCAAGATACCATTGTTATATCTTCTAAACATGTGTTGCAAGTTAAGAAACAGATTGTTGCATAAATATATTTACAGTCAAACCCCGCTATAGTGAACCTTCAAGGGACCGAAATTTCGTTCACTATAACCGGGAGTTCACTATATCCGCTCCGCAAACAATTTTAACTAATAGTTCTGAACTCCTTTTTTTTAATTATACATGACCAATAATGACTGAAAAAGAATACGTAGTAACACAAATATGTTAACTTGCTCCTATTTTTCATTACTCTTTGTCCTGTGTACAAAATAAAAATTAGTAATCTTTGGCTGATGCAGGGAAAATTTGTCGATACATCTGCCTGAGTTGGCCTTTGTTTAGGGATAGAAAAGTGAGATAAAAGAAGCAAACAAGAAAAAATACTTATGGCTACATTACACTCAATAGATGGTTTTAAAAATCAGTATAAGTATTTATTTTGAAGTAGACATTTCAAAATTATTAAAAATTAATCAGTCGAAGACAGAAAAAAGTTCATAATATCCAACTTCCTCACTTTTTTAGTTCACTATATCCGGGAGTTCACTATAGTGGGGTTTGACTGCATATATATATATATATATATATATATATAATATGCGGTGTATCCACACCGATATTTTTTAGTATAGTAGTAGTGAGAGAAGCATGATTGAAGAGTCCAGATTGTGCATAATTTTCTTTTATTAAGTTGCGATGGTGAAATAGCAGTTTAACCCCTCTCCAAAGCGGGAGAGGGGGAACAGATATCCCGTCTAAGCTGACGGATTTTATTTTAGCAAGATAAACAACAAAAAGCCACGCAGAAACATTAGGTCCTGCATTATATAGGATGATTAAAAAGAGTAAAAAGTCCAGCCATATATCTTTTTTGTATTCTTACGCCTCATCAAATTTATTTATTACTCAAAGCAAATCGTTTAATCTTTCCTTATATGGAAGTGAAAGATCTTAAAATAACTTCTCTTTTGAAGTATTAATCTAATTATTATTCATTGGCATGTTTTTAGCCTTGAAGTCCCAAAATAGAATTTCTACCCTTATCCTTTACTAAAGATATTTAATGAAAAGGAATGAAGTTTTAATGCTTTTATTAATACAAAAGTATTTAATTTTTGTATTACACACACACACATATATATATATATATATATATATATATATATATATATATATATATATATATATATATATATATATATATATATATATATATATATATATATATATATATATATAAAACTAAGTGGTTTGTTCCCCTGTAGGTCAGCACCTAGCTACCCCTGTCTTGTCTTAATCAAAACCTTGAATCCATGATATCATGTAAAAGTTCGAGTATATCATTATATTAGTTATAAATGATTTCAACTCAATATACATACATTTTTTTAAAATTAAAGTAAAGCATTCCCTCAACAGCCATTGTAGGTCAGGGAGGTCAAGGAGGATAAGTGTCCACAATTTCGTAACCAATGGCAATGTGGTCAGCATTGTGCACAGGTTACCTTTACTTTCTAGACAAGCAGGTACCCATCAAACAGAAGCTGGGTAGGCTTCAAGCCGCTGCTGGGATTCGAACCCCAATTCTTCATAATGACAGTCCAGTGTCTTAACCACTAAACCACTGCAGCTGATTACTTGTTTAGTTTAAGAACTAAAATTTATATTTTTATACGTTAGAATTAATTTAAAAAAAATAATCTGAAAAATACATGAAAAATTACTAAAAATAAATAAAAGCTCCAAAAGTAATTTGAAAGGTGGATTTCTGTTTAGGAACATGGGACATCAATGAATTTTTTTTTTTTGCATGTAAAAAGGAAAAAAAATATTTACTAGATAATAGATAGATTTTGAAGATAGATTTAGAACTTTAGTTCACTTAGTTGCATGCAATTAATTTAGTTAGGTTGATCTCGATTAAATCTAAATTGTCCATTCTTCTAAATAAATATATGAAAGATAAAAGAAAAAATTTTGTTTAAATTATTTTATAGTTGCAAGCTGCTGAAGTTCAACTTTGGCTAAGAAATATTTTTTGATTTTTATCATTTATTTTTCTTAAAACATAACATAAAATATTATATAATTAAAATTTAACAGTTAGTTTTTTTTTCTTCTTAAAGTTAATAAAAATTAAGTAGCTCTAAATTACACACTTCATTAGAGCTTTAAAAAATCATTTAAGTAGCACTCCATATAAATGCGGCAGAGAATTTAATCTACCATATAATGCAATGATTAAACTTATGTTTAGAACCACATTAAAGTTTTTTTAATTAAAAAACTAAACTATGATTATTAAATTAAACTAATCAAAAATAAAATTACTTACTGTCTAAGCATGTCGATAAACACATATGAAGTAATCTCATCTTTATGTGGTGCATAGAACACATCAGATCCTACTTCAATACCTTTCTCAATAATATCTTCAGGTGTATTAAATAACACTGTATAAAAGGGTTCAATAACAGGTCCAAAAACTTCAAAAATCTATAATAGAGTGAAAAAATTTATGCAATGAAATCTTCATTTAAAAAATAGTTAAGTATAAAAAAATGCATAGTTTAAAGTAATTTTTAACTTAATTTGAACAAAATTGGTTAAATAAGTTTCTGGCCAGTAAAAAAAAAAAATCTCATTTTCAAATTTTAATTTTGTATGAACTATTTAGTCAATTTTGTTCCAGCTTTGACTTTTGCCATTTAAAATTACTTAATTTTATTTCTTTATTTTCTATTTCTTGAACTGTTTTAATATATTACTGCAATATATCAAAAGTACAGATGGGGACTTCCTAAGCAATTTCAGGCTTGTAACAGCAGTGAAAATTGAAAAATAATAAGTAAAATAAAATTTATGCAAAAGATCATTAAGAATGAAATTCTAAATAGCTATTATGTAGTTGACAGATACTTACTCGCCCAAGTGGCTCATCTGGTGCTAAAAACAAAACTGAATCAATATCTAGAGGCTTTCCATCTTTTGCAGCTTGAATTACAACTGCAATAAAATTTGAAATATTGAGCAAGGGACAAGAAAAAAATATAATATACCTCTGCATATTAAAATTAAGTTAAAGATGAATATGCAATAATACCTAGCAATATATTCATTGGAAATTGATAGATAAAAGTGCTGTGAAAAAGTCTGTCAGGATCAGCTTAGAAATTTTTATAACACCGGCCTGAAAAATTTTAAGTATGAAAAGATATTTGTAATGCAATAACTGTTTTTTATTTTTTTCATTGTTCAGTATGCTGGCTTCAAATTATAACCAGCATGACAGCCAGGGGTGGGCCATGGCCTTCTCTAGGACATCTCACCATGCCTTTCTCTTTGTTGATAGTTCGTGCTAATTCAATGTTGTCCTAAAATCTGCGCAAATGGAGTCCAGCCATCAAAGTCTCGGATGTTCTCTAGCTCTACTGCGAATTAATTTGTGTTTGAATATCTTAAGTGTTGAGCTAGTTGTATATAAACGATTGGTTTCAAAAAAGTTATAACTCTTCTATCACAAAAAGATTTTTTACAAAATGAGTTTAAATAAAAGATTAAGTGTCTATTTTAATAAATGTTGGAGTAGGGTAGAAACTAAAACATTGCTTTGTAGACAAGGGAAATTACTAGGTCTCTAGATGCATTTGTAATTTTTCTTACCTTACTAAATTTGCAAACAAATTGATTTATTCAAACTTATTAAGTAAGCACTTTACAATTACACAAAATATACACAAATAAAATGTTTTAAGTTATTTTTTTAATCTTAAAACAATGAGAAAAAATAGAATAGAATAGAGAAATTATTGCAAAATACCCAGTTTGAAAACAATTGCATGAACTTGACCAATTCTTTTCAAATCTTCTTCGTCAACAGATATTTTTAGATACTCAATGGGAGGCAAATCCTAATAAAAGAATTATTTTAATAAAACTTGCTTATACATGAGCAAAAAATACATTTTAAATATTAAAAAACTCATGTCTAAAACAAAAATGATTCCTTTATTATATTTTATTTACAAGGCATTTTCAAATACAATTAAATTAAAATTATCAAAACTACCTATAAAAATAAACAATTAATGTTCTACCCAATCTCAGCGTAATGTGCTAAAATTATTAAAGTCAATCAGTCCACAGCAATAAAATTTGGAGCACACTGGTTTAAATCACTTGTTTTTTTCTTTTTTTTTTAAAAAAAAAAGAAAAAACTATTTATTCTTTTTTTATTTTATTATAAGAAAATAGTTCATTGAAGTCAAAATATTATTGGTGACGGACTGGGAAACATCCCTGAGGATGATCCGCAGAGATGCCATCATAATTTTGATCCTCTGCAGAGGGGATGGCACCCCTGCTTTGATAGCCCGACGACATGCACATGAAGTAGAGCACTTTACGGTAGAACAGTTTAATGAGGACCGATACCGCTCACCCTCCGTCTCTAAGCAGACTAATCCAAGTGGTCTTCCGCACACTGACCACAGTCAATGATGCTTGACTTCGGTGATCTGCTGGGAACCGTGTCTTAACAATCAGCTCACTGCGGGACTTTTGATGACTTAAGGAATCCATTTTAATACATTAGTATCACAACATGTTGAAATATTAAAAAGTATTACCAATTGGGTAATTAAAAATATCAAATAAGAAAATGGAAAAACTGGACTGCAAGAAATAAAGAGGCATAAGTTTTAAAAAAAAACTAATCCAGAATATTAATCAAAAGATTCTAAATTAATACACATCAGCAATCATTAAAACACTGGAATATGAAACTTTGGCACATGTGATATTTTTGACAAAATTGGAACTTAGATGACAAGATGATCCATCCATATACTATAATAAATCAAGTGTCATCTGTCATTTTAGAGGACTTTGTTTAGAACTCTTTCCGTAGTTGCGCAGTGATTCATCAGGGAGCAAAGGGGTCTCAATGTAAACCATACATAAGGAATTAGCATATATTTTTCAGCAACGTACGTCATGAGTTAATAATTAACATATCTTTTTCTTTTCAAGTAATTCTTAACAGAACAGTTATTGTTAAACATTTAGCTATTGGCATAATGTTACGTAAATTAGAAAACTGAATA
The DNA here is from genome assembly GCF_982258835.1 of Parasteatoda tepidariorum. Lineage (NCBI taxonomy): Eukaryota > Metazoa > Arthropoda > Arachnida > Araneae > Theridiidae > Parasteatoda > Parasteatoda tepidariorum. Next base: position 63,702,215 of record NC_141756.1, on the reverse strand, counting down.
AGTATGGTTAGGTGTCCATTTCTTGCTATCTTCTTCTCTAACCTGTTTAGAAATGGTAGTGCTCAGTTTCAAGTCCAGTAGATGTGATTAATGAAAGATCAACACTAATTTTTTCTAGATATATAAATATAAAAAAAATATATAAAAACATTTCCTTATAATTTTTTTTTAATTTACTTTAAAAAATAAAAAACCATTTTGCATGCTTCTAATCTTTGATTTTTCTTAGAAACAAATTGAAATTTATTCCTGAGTAAAATTTCTTATTTATTTTACATGAAATGGCATAGACAAAACACAAAGCTAAGTAATAGCCAGAACATAAAAAATTACAAATAGACCTTATAATGCATATAAGTTTCAATGCTTTGCTGGAGCATTTTCAGCTCCCAGTACGAGACAGAAAAATGGCAAAGAATAAAACAGCATCATATGAAATTAATAGCTACAGAAAAATGATATTAACTCATATAAAAATGATTTTCTTCTCTTTCAGTATCTTAAAAAAAAAAAGCTTATAAAATTGCAATTTGAAAGTTATTTCATTATTATTTGTATTTCTAAAGTAACAAAGCAATGCTTAGTATAACGAAAAAAGGCAACAGTTTAATAAAACTTTTATAAAAAAATAATTGAATCAAAAAATTACCTCAATATCCAACTCCCCTTTTGTTTTCACACAATTGACTTTGGGTGTAGAGCTAAATAAAAAAACATTAAATTTAAAAACATGTCTGCAGAAAATTTAAAGGCCAGTTGTTAAACACAACTTATACTAAGTGCAGAAAGTTCCGAAGTATATTATTGGATAGCAGTTTATAGAAAAAATTATTTTTCTCAAAAATTGCTATTACCCTGGGGAAAAAAAATATCCATCTCAGTCAAAGATTCAATAAAATTATTATGCATTGTCTTATTCAAATTATTATTTTTTTAAAGTTTGCAGCATACATCAAATTAAAAAAATTTTGAACATTATAGTTTTACACAATATTTTTTAAGGATCATACACCATATGAAAAGGAAAAAAAAAAACTGGTAGTAGTACCGAAGTACAGCTTTTTACGTTGAATTGAAAAAATTCCCGTACTAATTTTATTGTTTGATATAATCGGTATAGAATTCTAATGCATTTCATTCAAATGAATTTAACTGAAAGTGGCTGGTACAAAAAATTTGAAATTATATCTTGAAATTTCAAATTTACATGTTGTGCTATGCTTTGCATTCATGTACTGACAGCATAATATTTCATCAATAAAATAATATTTTATGCTCTTTCAGAATTGACTTTATTTTAAAAAAATTTATTTTTAATACAAAATTTGGTCTCAGCTTTTTAATCTCTATGTTGAATCTATTTATGAATATTAATTTAGCTTTTTTTTCACTTAATTTCATTAACTATTATAATTATATATAAATAACCTAATTGATTTTTAAGTATTATAGATGACGATTTATAATTTTTGATATGTAGTATAACATGAATTATGTAATTGTAAAATTCAATTTTTTCCCTCAATTTTGTCTACTACTAAATGACTACCTAGGTAGACCTATTAGACCACTAAATTTTTATTGCTGGTGAGAACTATATTATATATATATATATATATATATATATATATATATATATATATATATATATATATATATATATATATATATATATATATATATATATATACACACACAAAAAAAAAGTCTAACAAAAAGTTTAAATATTAAAGTAAATAATATTTTTATAAACTTATTGCAATATATTTGTTGCTATCAAAAATAACAAACTAATATAACTGAGAATCAATTTTCAATGTTTCTATACAACAAATAATGAACCACACACACAAAAAAAAATTTTCAATAACAAATAAAATTTCAAATGACTGAAACTTTTTCATAATTTAATAGAACAGTAACATAAAAACATTTTCTTGAATTATATATACTAAACACTTAAATTTTTATTGAAATTTACTTTTCAAAGCTGTTAAGTTAAATACTGCAAAATGGCTGGTACAAATTAATTGGACATAATTTAATAAAAGTTTCATGCATTGTTATGTAAGTGTATGCAAGACTGTGAAAACATGAACAAAATTTAATAAATACAGTGAATTCGCGATAACTCGAATCTGATAGGACTGACGAAAAACTTTGACATATCGGAAGTTCGACTTACCGTTAGTTTCGGTTTTGGTCTTTCTAAATATTGTCGGATTATTTAATTAATGCTTATTAATTACAAATCTTCTAAATGCTTACAATATTTAAGATCATTTTTTTGACAAGCCATTTACGATAAGACTGTTTGAAGCACTTTATGATATCCTGGTCCATCGGCTGCAACTTTGCTGTTGTGTTTGGCTGGAGAAACTGCAAGTTTACTGCTTTCAAATTAGGTAGATCACTATGCGCTGTGCATTTATCCATAAAGTGTATCACTTTTCTTTCCGATCCAATTTTCTTACATAGTCTTCAAATAAAACTGATGTCATCGAAAACTTTTTGTTAGACTTGTAATCCAAAGGATACGTTTTTACATTCTTGAAACATCGGGAATTTCGGTATTTTCCGATAACAAGTAAGGGCAATTTCTCTGTCCCAGACGCATTTCCTTCAACTAGGACAGTCAAACGTTCCTTGCTCATTTTACCCCCTGAGCAGTTTTCATCCTTAAACATCATAGTCTTATTTAGAAGACTTTTAAAAAATAAACCCATTTCATCAATATTGAAAACATCATTTTGACTGTATCCTTGAAGTAAAATTGGTAACGTTTCATTTAACCACTGCTCACGTACTTCAAGAGGGACAGCTTTAACTCCTCCATGAAGAGTGCGAAAAACATAGTGCAAAGGAAGGGGCAAGATATCAGCTCCTAGGTTTCCTTTCTTGCTTTAAAAGATCCAAAAAAAAATCGAGTTAAAGGGAGTAAAATTCGAGTAATCGAGAATAATTAACATGAAATTGAAGATAAAAGGGTCGGGACCCCTTAAAAAAATCTAGTTATAGTAATATTCGAGTTATCGTACTTCGAGTTATAGCGAATTGACTGCATATATAAAAAAAGTTTTTTAAAAAATTTTAAATATAAAATTAAAATATACTAGTAACAAAAAAAAATCTAGAGTAATAAAAACAATAATCATTTATATTTTTATCTTAAATACTAATTAGATTTTAAGCATATAAGAGGTTAATAAATCATTCAGAAAAAGATTAAACGAATAAGGAAAGTAGATACTTTAGCTGGACTGATTCAAAATGAAAATCTGAATCAGAACTTGAACTTGAAGAGGAATCGTCATCTTCAGACCAAGAAGAATCAGAGTCACGGTACTCTCCTACTTGCTTGACCTTAAATATAATATAATAAAGACTTTTAATTAAACATTTTTACATAATAAATAACTATGAAAGTAAAATGCTCATAAATTAAATTCATAGAATAATAATAAGAATAGAAAAAAAAAGGAGCCCCTTTTATAGGGCAATATGCCTTAGAATTTACAGCTTAAAAGATTTTCCGTATTCATATTACATCACAATTTCTTATTAGAAAATCTCATTTTTGAGTACTTTTCCCAGTTTTTTACAAGAATATAAAACTCTGCCAAAAATAAGAAGGGTATCTTATAATCAACTTTTACCAGAATAATAAGTTATAAATAAAATACTTTTTTTTTCCCTTCATAGCTTAGAAAACCTGTAGCAATAACAAACAATCAATCATGATACACAGGCCATATTGTTAGCTGTTTCTAAAAATGTAGTTTGCTTCTTATATAGTGCTTTCATATTTGAGACTGATTTAGACAAAATCTTCAAACACAGACACAAAATTCATATTTAATGTTCTATAAATATAATGTCTAACTATGGGGAGATTTCCGTATTGTGATCCGATCAGAATAATAGTAAAGTCTTGGAAACTTCCAGGCAGTGGCCAGCGAGAAACTAAATAAACATCACAGAAAGGGACTAAATAGAAAGATATAACTCGTAACTACCCCCGGGCAAACATCTACATATTTTTTTAAAAAACATTTGCAAGTTTAAAATCTATTTGGCACCCTGGCTATTGTAGTTAGTGCGACAGATCACGATACAGAAATATCCCCTAGCCATCTTTTAGCCAATACGTCAAAAACTTTTGAAATTTTATTAGATTTGTAAAATCATGGAGACAATAAAACAATTCGGATATTACTGAAAACATAATTAAAAAGAAAATAAAAAATAGTTCAAAATAATTTACTTCAAGTTCAACCAATTTTTTCTCTTCCTTTGAAGCATTTGCATTTTCTATTTGTTCACATTTCTCATGATTAAGAACATTATCTGTACTTTCTTTTGCTTCACTTATTTGTGTGCTATTAGTGTCATTCGCAATGTTAGAGGTATTTTCAACATTTAGTTCAGAAGAGTTGTTCAATACAGTTTCTGTAAATGTTAGATGAGCTTCTGATTCACCAAAATCATTTAATAAACTTAAAATATATTCAACACTTATATCTTCTTTACCTAAAGGGCTGTCTGACTTTTTTGCACCTTTTCTTTGTTTACAATTAATATTCTCGGTTTCGCCATCACTGTTTGATTGAGACATTGCACAATTAATTACACAGGTCAATGCTTGAACAGATAATTCACACTGTCATTTGAAACAACTGGAAAAACAATATTATTGAAATTGTAAAACTAAATGCTTTATTACTAATTTCATATTGGTCGTGAGAGAGTAAACAAACGCTTCCCTACACGTGAAGCAAAAAGAACCGCCGGAAGGCCACGAACGTTCCGCGAACTGCGAACGATTATGCAATCCATTGGACTTGAAGTGAATAAATTTTTTGAGAGAAAATTTAGAAAGAAAATGAAGAAGGAAGAAAAGAAATCGAGAATAAAGAGAGAAAAAAATATATTGAATTCGACTTCTCACTATATTATTTTAATTTTCTTTTTTAAATTTGATTTTCAAACTATTCAGTTTTTTACTATAGTTATAAAAGTTCAAACTATTGTAGTTTTTATAGGATTGAAAAAGTTTTACAAATTACAAGGAGTACAAGGTTCCTTAATGAACTATTCTAATTTAAAAAGTTTCAAAGCTATGGTGCACGTTATTGCCGAGGAGTTTTGCAAACACCCCATTCTTTCATACGATCTAGTTCAACCTCCATCAACCTTTTTTCTCCTCAGCTGGGCGCTGCGTGATTTTAAGTAAATAACTTGCTTCTGTTACTGAGACGACGAAGTTCTGGTTTTAATTTTTAATTACTTGATTAATGTAAACAAGATGTATGCCCGTACAGGTCGAAGGTTAATCGAGAAAATTCTTAGTGGTCGAGAAAGTTTAACTTCACTTAATAATTCCAATAAGCTAATATGGAAATATAGCAATGGTAAGTTATTATACAAGCATTGTTTACAATTATTGTGTTTATGTGATAAGCTTTTTATAATTAATTCCTGATTTTATGAATGTATCGTGTAGAAAGCAAATATCCGTTTTTGAAATGATTATTTGATTTACACTGCTTAATCATCGGTAGATAAATTTACAATGAATCAAAGGAATAATCTCGAAAATCTTTGGTCCATATGCAAAACAAATTCTATTTTTAACAAAATATTAAAAATAGAGTTTTTTAATTCTTTTCAAAAGAGTATTTGTGTTTTATAAAATATACAAATGGATGGATAAAATATACAAATGTTAACTTATTTTGCAATATTAATTTTATTAAATAAAAGTTTACATGGTTGATTAATTTTTCTATTTGTCACAGCAAAATTAATTCTAAATACTTTGTTTAGAAAACAATTTTAAAAAATATTAAAGAAAATTGTTAAATAAACAGTAGTTATGTAGTTAGTTGGCCTGTAAAAAACTTACAAGGGAAATTGAAATTATAACTTATATATTTAAAAACAAATTGAACAGAAAACAGCATATTTCTTTGACCCTAATATTATGCTTTTATTTCTAGTTTAAGAAGGAATTAATTTACGAGCCTTTTATTGATACCAGCATGAAAACATGGTACAGTACAGAACCCGTTATCCGGAAATTGGAAAACCAAAAAACCGAAACGAAATTCGATAAATTTTCCTGCCATTTTTTTTAAAAAATGTTTTTTTCCTCATAAGATTTTAGGATTTTTCTTTCTATTTTGAAAGATGTTTACCTTACCATCATTTTGGAAATAATCATTAGTGTATTACTTCATCGTTTTTTTCTTCTTTTTAAGATTATTTCTAAATATTTTTTTTTTTAGTTGGGTTTAACAACAATAAAAAACAGCTTTTTGTAGTGATTCAGAAAACCGGAAAAATCAGTTATCCGGAATAGCGATGGTCCCGATCGTTCTGGATTATCGATTCCCTACTGTACTACATTAAAATTAAAGCTATTTTATTTTAATTCCTTATTTAAATATTTTCTTATTGTGATCTGTCATGCCAACTACAATTGCCAAGGTGCCAAATAGATTTTAACTTGGAAATTTAAAGAAAAAAGACACGTGGAAGTTTGCCAGGAAGTGACTACGAGTTATACCTTTCGATTTGGTCCCTTCCTGTGAAGTTTTTTTTTTAGTTTCTTGCGGGCCGCTGTTCGCAAGTTGCCAAGACTTGGCGATTATAATGCCGCAGATCACAATATGGAAATCTTCCCTATTTTCCTATGAAAGTTATCTTGTAAACTGAAACTGTTCCTTTTGAATTAAAAATTAAATCTAGATATTGTTATAATAGATAATATCTTGAAAAATCCAAAAGAGCCCAATAAACCTCCCCCCCCCTTTTAAAAAAACCATACAACCTATCCAAGTTGTGGTTTTTTATTTATTCCATGAGTAATATTCTTGACATAAATGCTGACAAATTTTCACATCTCAAGCAAATTATGTTATGGTAAAGGAAAATAATCCTGTTATAATTTGTTTGTTTGAAAAAAAAATAAGCCTTTGAAATTTAATAGATTACTTTTGATGTAACTCATTTCTGTTTCTTACTTAAAATTTCAAACTACTAATGTAGTTGAAAGGGCATTAATCATAGTGAGGTTTTCCTGCATTATAGTGTTTCAGCGAAATTTTGTAAGTACAAACAAGTGTAGAACTCAATTACTCCCCATTTCATGAACTTTTTACTAACAGAATTACTAAAAAAAAAATTTTGAAAATAAAATTAAAAAAATTTGTGATTAATGTATTAAAAGAAACATCATTATCTTTAATTAATTTTAACTTAATTTTTGATAAAATGTTTTGTTATACTTCTTGTTAAGTTAAAGAATGATATCTATAACTATCAAAAATGTAATTAAAATTGTTAATTATAGTTAAGTTTACTAAAATATTATTCAAAAATTAATTATGTTTTTAACTTATCATTTAAAATTGACATAAAGTAAAAGACTGTTAAAAAGTCACAATAAAATTTTATTGATAATAAATCACATATCAAACATATACATGCAAATCCTATATTAAATTCACTACAGCATGCTAATTTTTATAATCATACTCTTAAGCATGAATGTTCTAATTGATTCTTCAAATTTTTAGTTAGTCACATCAGCATCACATGATATAGATTTTGAAATTATGCATAAAATGGAAGTAGTTTTTTTTTTAAATGAAAAGTAAATGTAGAAAACTTCTAACCATCTAATATTATATTAAATTTCATTTGTGTAAATTTAAGCTACTCTTAGAATGCTTATTGTTAAACAATCCTATTGGTCCTTTTTAGTTTCTCCATTTTGTGCATTTTTTTAAAAATTATAATTTTGTGTCACTACACTATTTTTAAGTGCTGATGTAGTTTTATTAGTATTTTGCATCAAAGTTATAGGAACTGGTTATGTTTTAAATTCATTCAAAGGTGCATTTGGAGAAAAATATCTATTAAAATGCTTATTGTAATGTGTATTATAAATATTTTAAGTTGAAATATTTAACTCTCTTTTTTTTATATATAAAAATTTAGAACACAGACTTCTTTCTAGTAAAGCACAAGCTAAAACAAAGGAAACAAAGCTGGTACAACAAATGAAAAATAGAATTTCAGGTAGTGGTCCTATTTCAGTTGCAGAATATATGAAAGAAGTCAACATTAATCCCATGTCAGTAAGTATTTTACCCAAATTTTAAAGTGATTTTTTACTTTCATTTATTATATAATTGACTGATTTGGTAGATTTTTTTCTCCTTCAATATTTAGCTCCTCAATCCTTCTGTAAAGAGTTCTGCCTATCCCTGCTGTTTTTGTTTCTACTACCTGCTATCAATCATAAAGTCTTCTAACTTAAGTGTGTCCAAAAATTGACTAGAATTTTCTTTTTGCATTACAAAAGAAGAAAAGGTTTTAATTGCTTCAAAAGCCTCTATCATAGGGACAAAGCTATCTATTTTCAACTGTTTATTTTTATCCTGGGAATTGTGGCGTAACTACCACTATAAATATTGAATACCGAATCACTAGTATATAAGACATGTTAACTTGATTCTATCTAGAAGTACCTCTAAAGCGGCAAGATGATTAAGCAAGGTATTAATGTATTAAGCAAGATGATTATAAATTATTTCTTATATGTTGGATGGCAACAGTCTAGATAAAAAATAGAACAGCTATGGTGAATAAATATTTGCTAACATTCTGAATAAGTCTCTCTTGTATTAAGGTGATAAAACAACACTCAATGGTGACCTGCGAACATGATATGAACTGGCTAACATGATGGATGGTCCACATTAAACAGTTGATTTGCTTAATATGAACTGCTCAAAGAAAAAAAAAACGATCTAGTGAAGTAAATGAAGTAAACAATATAGAAAAAAAATGGGCAAAATGCTATAAATAAAAAATTAAGAAAAAAATATAATGAGCAAAAATGTTATAAATAAATAAATAGCATGAATCAACTAGTGGTATCCGTTCTTTGAATTCTATCCCAGATAAAATTCTGGAAGGGGAGAAATAAATATTAAATATGGAATCACTAGTATATAAGACATGTTAACTTGATTCTATCTAGAGGTACCTTTTGATAGATGAAGGTTGGCATAGTCTAAGATTAAATCCTCTCAGAATCTTTAGAATCTACATCAGCTGATTAATTTTGCCAACTCTTTATCTCCCCAACTATATCAGAGTTTGTAACAATATCAATGGTCATTTCTCAGAAAAACATGCTTCTTTACATTCGCACCTATGAGGGGGGAAAAATTCTAATCTATTAAAATACTAAAGGGCTTTTCCTATAATGTCCCTTCCCTCTCAACACATTTTATTCATGTAATTCTTTTTTTTGACTGATGTGTGAAATTATGAACACTATAACAAAACATGCAGAAATACCTATTCTTATAGATATAGAACTGTGAATGATCAGTTTTTTTACCTGTCAGAGGGGAAATAAATTTCCTGTTCACATTAAAAGTATAATGTTTTCAAGAATAATGAAATTTCAATTCATCTTAAAAGATATTTCATGAAGATACTTTAAAGCATTATATCTGGATACATAACAAGGAATCAAAAATTAGTTCACCTTAAAAGAAATTCACAGCAATGGTGTTCAACTGTATGTATATACAGGGTGTTTATAAAGTCCCGGACCCATTTTGATGTTTAATAACTCATAGAGATAGATTAAAATTAATAGCATAAATGGTTAGATAGACTCAAAAAGTTTCATGACCCTTGTTAATGAACTTCCACGTGTGCCCCCTACGTCGCGCGGAGAATATCAAGTCGATAGTCAATTTCACGCCAGGTAGCGGCAAGCATGTCGGCATCCACAGAAGCTGTTGCGGTTGTAATTCTGGCTTTTAGGTCATCAAAGTTTGATGCGATCCTCCTGTAAACATTGTCCTTTATAAATCCCCAAAGAAAAAAGTCCAACGCCGTTATATAAAGTGATCTTTGTGGCTAAGGAATTGGACCTCCTCGCTCAATCCAATCCAAGGAACTCCTGGAAAATGGTCATTCAAAGAACTACGAACGATGATACCCCAATGAGGTGGTGCACAATCTTGTTGCAAAAAGACATGTGGCGGAAGCTCTTCTAGTTGTGGAACTGAATAAATCATGATTAAGCAACTTTTGGAGGAACCTTGACTTAATGTATTTTAGTATGAATGAATGTATCGTGATTTTTGAAATTAACTATCAATGAATAGGGTTTGAATTTGTGATTGTTAAATTGAATCTAACTATTGACCTGCTGACGACTGATCTTCCTCACTCAATAAATCATTGTCCCGCAGTGGTCTGATCGTAAAGACACGGTTCCCAGCAGATCACCGAAGTCAAGCATCACTGGCTGTGGTCAGTGTGCGGGTGTGTGACCACTTGGATCAATCTGCGTAGGGACCGAGGGTGTGCGGTATGGGTCCTCGTTAAACTGTTCTACCGTAAAGTGCTCGACTTCGCGTGCAGGTCATCGGGCTACCAAAGCGGGGGTGCCATCCCCTCTGCAGAGGATCAAAATTGTGATGGCAGATCTTCGGATTATCCTCAGGGATGCTTACCAGACCGTCGCCAATAGCCCATTGTGCAGCTCTAGTGCGACGTAACTCAACTACAACTAAGTGTAATGGAAACTATACTGTTCAACTTTAAACCAGATGGAATGAGCTCTTTTACATTGTCGGGCTATGCTGATTTAAAGTTGTGAAACCATATTCAATGTGAAATTAAATTAATTAATTTAGTTTTCCTAATCTAAACTTGTAACAATCCAGAAATGTCCTCTTAAGTTTGATATTATCTATATATATTATAGGCATATCAGATGCACAAAAACTTGGTTTGTCCCCACTGCTGTAAGTCCTAACTGTGTTTTTGCTTGAATTAGCAAGATTTGGTATTTACATTTAAATGCGTATGGCAACCCTTTAGCAAGCATTGGTGCTAACTCTAGTATAAGCAGGTTTTGCTCCAAATACAAACACTTTTCAAGCTTTCTAAGAAAAATGAATGATTTAAAATGTTCTAAATTTAGTTGAGTAGTTTGTCAAAAAATTTAAATTTATGGGCTTGCCTCAAAAAATAAATAAATAAAATAGTTAAAATAAAATAAATAAATTTTCATGATCACATTTAAGTTCATAATATAAATAACTTTAATTACAGCATAGTTAAGTAGATTTTATTAGGTTGCTGAGGAGAAATACCTTATTCTAAATTAACCTAAAGGAATATTTAGATGATTTTTATTCATATTTAACTTCATTTTATAAAGAAAAAGCAAAATATGAGGTGGAAATAGATGAAAACAAATGTAATGAAAAGAAAAGCAGTGGTGTCAGACGAAAAAATAACTAATTAATCATTTACATGAAAAATAATAATTTTCTTGAAAATCAAAATAGATTGTACAAATGAAACTTAGAATCTTGCTTTAAACAGAAAAAATAGTTTTATTACATTAAATTTTAGTGGGACAGTATAATTAATTAGTAGGTGTCGGACATAAAATAACAAAAGTACATCTTGGAGATTTTTTTGTAAATCAAAATGTTAAATGTTTCTAAACATTTGTGCTAGATGACCTGTTTTGAAGCAGTTTACTTTAATTATTATTTATTCCATTTTTTATTTTTAGAGTGAATTTTTGAAAAAAAAACTGTACTTCTTAAAGATTCACTTATCGTGATTAAAAATTGCAAATTATGTAGTCCTTCATTTAACAGCCTATAGCTTATTGAAAACTGAAATTTATAAGTTAATATTTCTAAAATTTCATTTTTTTACCTTGAAAATAATACCTAGCTTGCTTAAAAATATTAAATTTAAAATTTTGGTCATCAGGTTGGCCATACCATGAAATTGCCCTACTGTATCTTTTTAATACTATAATATATTTTTTCATCAGGGATATTATATGCATCGTGATGTGATCGGAAGCTCAGGAACCGTAACATCTCCTGAATTATCCCAGCTTTTTGGTGATGTAAGTATTATATTTAATTACTTTGAACCAGTGACAATTGATGTCACAATACAAAAGTCTATTTTAACATAAAGTCTAACAAAAAACCTAAGCGTTGATCGAATTAAATTTTAAAAAAATATATAAATATTCTAGTGAGTAAAATAATTGTAAGCTAACTTTAATTTAAAGAAGGTATGGTTTAAAATGATAAATTAAAACAAAACCCTTACAGCTGTCTTGCAGGGTATATACTTCATTTTTGAAACATTTATATTTTAAATAAATTGTAAGCTTTTACAAATCTTGAATATTTTCTAAAGGACAAAAAAAAATAATAATAATTGAAACAGAATCGAGTTTGGTGAGTTGTAATATTGTGTTAAAATATCAGAATATTAAAAATCATGTAGCAATAACTGCCAAAAAAAGTTCAAAAAACCTCTTAAATTTATGTTAATATTGGCATAAACAGAGTGCATCAGAAAGTGTTTATTTTAATGCGCTATTCTAAATTTAAGTGTGTTAATAGTGTATTAAAAATAATCAGGATTTTTTAAATCACAAGGAAAAGTGTAACTGCCAAAAAAACTATGGAGAATAATTTTGTATTAACGGTAAAATCATCGCAAATACACGCGCCAAGTAGAGGTGTATTTAAACGGGGGATTCAAAATTCGTAACTGCATATTAAAAATACTGTGACTTTCTAAACCTTTTAAAAGTTCATCGCATTAAGTGTTAAAAACAAAAAGAAAGTGATTGAAAAATAATTTGGATTTGCGTTAAAATCGGCACAAATAGGCTTTGTCAAAAAGTGGTTTTCTAAATGAGCAATTGGATACACGCGATTTGTTATAATATCGTAAGAAAAATATCGCACTTTTAAAGACCATGTGGAAATTGTATGATCAAAGTTCATTTGGATTTTTGTGCAAATAAAGCACATCAAAATGCGTTTATTTAAGTGCACCACTCAAAACTTTAAAAACGTTAAAACATATTTTTGAAAAATCATGATTTTAGAAACTACATAGTCAATGCATTACAATGACTGCAGAAAAAGAGATTGAAAAGTCATTGTATTTGCGATGAAATGGGCACTTATAAGAGAGGCAGAAATTATAACTAAAATTCCAAATTCGGATGTAATAAAAATTTATTAAAAATATTGAGATTTTTAAAACTAAGTGTAAATCCATAGCATTAACCATCGCAAAACTATATTAAGACTGGGCGTGACAAAAACTTAAATGTGCAATTTTAAATTTCTATTATTTTTTTTTTCTTTTCAAATTTAAGTATCTTTTTTTTAATTTTGTTTAGATGCTGCCGCGGGCCACACATTGAGAATTGGCGAGCCGCATGTGGCCTGCCAACATTTCACCCATTTTAGGTTGTGCACCCCTATCCTGTACAAATTAATTAGTATTTATAAGGTCACCCTTGTGGACCAATAAATTTGAGTCCTAGCACGTGGAAATCCAATCACTAGATAAAAAAATATTCAGAATGGCTCTTTCTTTTTTCACGCTGTACATTATGTTTTGAAAAATTTTAATTCAAGTCTAAAATAGATTTTTTCTGGGACACTCATTTAATGCTTATGATATTTTTCTTAAGTGTCTTTGTTACTAAATAATATAAAATTGGGCATAAAACATCATTTATAAATTGATCTTAAAAATTTTTTAGATTAGAATTTGACCTCAGTTACAATACTCAATTGTACTCACATGATTCATTTTTCCATCTAATGAAAATAAATTTTAATAGTTAATCTTAAAAAGGTAATCCATCAAATAGAAGTACATTTTAATAAAACTTATTTTTGTTTAATTTCTGTTTCAATTCTGCTGTGCATATTCACTCTCATCCTTAATTTGTGTTACATATTTTGGCAATGCCATAGTTTACTTGTTCTAATTTAATCTGTTTCGCAATTAATTAAACTTAAATATGTTTAGTAGATTGCCATAAATTATGTGCTACAACTACATTATTATTTAATATAAAACACATATTCAAATACAATATAGAAAACTTTAAATGCTGAGGGATTAAAATATTACTAGAGTATCCATTAGCTTAAAAATTGTAGAATCATGAATAAATGTATTTATTTAGTATGTGTGTTTAGTAAAAAGTTATTAATTTTGCATAAAATGTTTTCCCTTTTATTAGGTTATAGCTGAATGGTGTCTGAATGAATGGATCAAAGCTGGAAAACCAAAACCTTGGTATATTGTTGAGATAGGACCAAATAGAGGTGATTTAGCTGATGAATTATTAAGAGTGAGTCACTTTATGCTGTAGAGTCCTATATGTTTTTTTTTTAAGTATTTAAATGTATGCTTATATTTATTTAGTAGGAAAATATTGTATTCTATATTTATAAACAATTTTATGACAAAACAATTATAATAGTTGTTAGACAAATTTTGTATTACTGGCCTTTGTGTCTCTTATGGGTAGGAGAATATTTTTGTCTCTATTGGGGAAAAAAATAATAACTTGCAAACATTTAAATTTTACTTCACATATTGACAAAATATATTTCAGTGATGTTAACCTCTTAAAGATTGAAGCTACTAGCAAAATGTTTACATTACATGTGATTTGCAGTAATGTTTTTTTTTCCCATTATAAAAATAGAATTTTATAGAAAACTTTTATATGAAATTTTATATTTGTTATTAAATAGTATGTGTATTTGATTGGTATATATGCTAAAAAATCTATTTGAATAAATCTGTCAATTTTTCTTATGTTAACTTGTAAGGACGCAAGATGATGGAAGGAAAACATCGCAAAGAGCTCAATATTTTTAATTATACATTCACATTAAACATTTAACAATAAAGAGTAAAAGCATAACATTAACTAACATAAAAGTAATTTAAAGGGTTATCCAAACTGTTTGGGGTTAAAAGGAAACCAGAAAGGTTTGGAGAGCTCGTCTTGCGTCATCTCACATCATAAGTCAGAATGAAGACTATTGTTTTTGCAGATAGAGGGGTAGCGCCATCTGGTCCTACGAATTAACTATCTGTTACAAACTTAAATAATATTATCTATCTATACCTAATCTTTAATTATTCTTTATGTAAACCTAATTCTAGTTTTTAAAAATCAATTTTTTTAAATAAATTAATGTTCTTAATCGTAATTATTTTGAATTTATTTTGTATTTGGTTTTTTTTTTTGTCCATTTATTGTTTTCGTTACTTTTTTATGTTAAAAAAAATAATTTCCATTCCAAAAAAGGAAAACCGTCTTTTTTTTATTAATTTTTTTAAAGAAATTTATGCAATTTGAAGTTTGATTAAAACTTGTATTAATGAAACTAATATTTTTCTTTGCTTTATTCTGAAGTGATAATAACCCGATTATTGCAGTACAATTTTCTCAAATGTGACGTTATTATATAAGCTATTTCTTACTTTAGGCGTTCTCACAAAACGATGCTGCTAAAGATGTTGTTTCACTTCATCTAGTTGAAGTCAGCCCACACCTGAGTCAACTTCAAGAGTTAAAATTGTGTGGAACTGTCAGTGTAGTAAAAGATGTTTTGGAATTTGATGACTCCCGTCGACATTTGCATCTTCATACCAATCAGGATAAAGATGAATTGATGTATAAACACAACATCACCAAGCACGGTGTTCCTGTCTCCTGGTATAGAAATCTGGAAGATGTCCCAGAAGGATTTTCTTGTATTATTGCATATGAATTGTTTGATGCATTTCCTATTCATAAATTACAAGTGAGTTTTCATTTTAAGCTTATTTTTTGTTTAGATTCTATTCTTATTACAAAAAAAATGTATAGTTTCACTGTTTTTTTTTTTTTTTTACCCGCAGTGCTTTTTTGGAATTTTATGTTTGCAGACTTTAAAATCATATAACTTGATTTTAAAAAAATTAAGCAGCTATAATAGTTTTTTTTAAATTAGTTTTTGTGTCAATTTACACTTACTAAGAAAGATTTAAAAATTAAATTCATAGTTTCAAAATTTTTTTAGAAATAAAAACTAGTTGTTGGGTATAATACAAAATGTTGTGTCCATAACAGCTAGTTTTTAATTTTTTTAAAAAATTTCTAAATTTATATAACTTTCTAAAATATTGAAATATTGGTGGGATTGCCCTTTTGTTTAATTTTTTTAAAACAATAATTAAGGTGTCCAGCATCTTAAAGATGTGCTTATGCAGCAATGAAAATCCCTTAAATTATGTACCTTGTTGCGCAGTGATTCACCTGTACTAGTCTTTTTTAATTTTTAACTGGTTATTTTCTGTTCACCTTGAATGTTTGTTGCTGAAATGTACATGCTTTAATTTTTGCTACTGACTCGCTAATAGTGATACAGATGCAAAATTTGTTCTGGAGACTAAAAATAAAAAAAATAAAAAAAAAAAATAAGAACTTTGAAAAGAAATAAGAATAGTCTATTCTTTACCTAAAGTTAAATTTTTTAAATTGATTTTGTTATCCTATGTTTCTGCACATCACCCTCCTAGGGTCAAGAACCTAGTTCCAATTTTCACAGATAAAGGGACAAGATGTTTTAACATTTGTTATATTTTATTATTTGATAGATTTTATTATTTATTTGAAATTTGATGTAGAATGAATTTAAAATATCTTGACTCAGAGTTCTCCCAAGAAATAAAAAGGGCAGGGCACTTTCTCACAGAAAGCACTTTGAGTTTTGAAAGGACACTCACTTAACACTGTAAAAATTTATCAAAATGTGTAACAATATATAATAACTGCTTTTGATCCTCAACACTTTTTAAATTACCCTTTTATACTATTTTATGCATGTATTTCAGAAAATAATTCTCACCCATTTTCAAAATAAGAGAAAAACTTATAATTTATAAAAAATAATTAAAGGCATCCTAAAAGACAATCACTGTGCACAAATTTTTATCAAAAAAAAGTAAAGTAAAAAATTAAACGATAATTGATAAAGAACTGAAAAGCTTTTTCTATAATTGAAACTGAAAATTATGAGAAATAATATAGATTCTTTTTTTAAAAAAAGAAGGCATTAAAAAATGAATTTCAAATTTAAACTAATTTTTAAATTACTAAATTTATTAATATACCCTCTCCCTAAAAAAAGAGAAAATCCAATTGAGAATCTTGACGAAATAAATATTTGTAATAGTAATCGGAATTAAACCTATAAACAGATAATTTTACCAGTATGTAATTATTATTTAAAGAGTGAATTAATTTTTTTAAATGGAATATGAATAAAAAGGCAGTGTTTTTAAGAGATGGTGGCTTATTTTGAGAGGCTGCGGTTAAGAGGGCATCAAAAGGCAGTCAAAAACTCTTAGGGAGAACATTGACTCAAATTTCTAATATTCCAATTTATTTTCATCTTTGTACAATCCCATATATAACTCTATATTCTAATTATTTATTATTTTAGTGTGTTGATTTGTTTGTCCTAATTGTTGCTTCATATTCTATTACTGTTATTAAAATTTCTCTGGAATCTGCGTGCTTTGAATGATATTAGTCTGATTAAAGACTAAGCCCAATAGAACACTCTTTCATTACAGGAAATAACTCATTCTATACCTAAATTTTTGCAATATTTAAGATTTTTATGATGAAAACATAAGAAATTACTGCTAAAAAAAGGAAGGACAATTTATTGTATGAATTTGAAACTGACATTTTACCAAAATGTGTATAGATTCCAAAATATGTGAAATATAGTATATTTCCAATCTAGCTTTTTGTACCCTACTGGCAAAATGATATGAAAAAAATACTATAGAATCCCATTCTATAGTATTTAAGGAATTCTATTACTGCTATTAAAATTTCTCTGGAATCTGCGTGCTTTGAATGATATTAGTCTGATTAAAGACTAAGCCCAATAGAACACTCTTTCATTACAGGAAATAACTCATTCTATACCTAAATTTTTGCAATATTTAAGATTTTTATGATGAAAACATAAGAAATTACTGCTAAAAAAAGGAAGGACAATTTATTGTATGAATTTGAAACTGACATTTTACCAAAATGTGTATAGATTCCAAAATATGTGAAATATAGTATATTTCCAATCTAGCTTTTTGTACCCTACTGGCAAAATGATATGAAAAAAATACTATAGAATCCCATTCTACTAGATGATGAATTTACTGAAAAATACTTTTCCAAATAATTTCTCTTTATTTATAGGAAATTTTTTAAATTACGAGAAAAGTTTTATGGATCTATAACTATATTGTCTATTACTGTATTTCTGTTTAACCATTTTTTGTGTGATAATTTTTTTTTTAAAAATTTGTTTTACAGCTTCGATAAAAATTTCAATCAGAATTTGAATGTTTATAAAAAGGTTGACGTGATCAGAGACTATGCCCAGTTTAAAATGTATTATGTGTAATTAAATTACTTTAAAAAAAGGCATTAATTGAAAAATCAATCAACTTTTGCTCTTCTGTCTAAACATTTATTTAATATAGTCTGGTGAATGGCAAGTTAACTAAAAAGCGCCATTCTACTCAAAAGAATTTTTGCATGTTACTTACTCCATAATAAGTCCCCATCAAGCATACTAAAATAGTTATTTAAAATTTATTAAGTCCTTTTAATTGAAGTTAAAAACTCATCAATGATTGTTAACATATATAAATTTTACTGATCTATTAGCTTTTAGTGCAATTAAACTAAATTTAATAATTAAGAAAATATTATTTAACTTACCTCTTGTCTAGTTTTGCTATTACTTAGTATTGTGTTCAATTCTAAATGTCTCTTTTTCTTCAATTATGATTAAGAAAACTAATGAAGGTTGGAGAGAAGTTCTGATTGACTTAGACGATGGGCCGGGAGAACACCACCTCCGTTATGTTCTTTCTCGTGGCCCAACCACTGCCAGTCAGTTTTTCATTGACGTGAGTGTTTTGTTCTAATCCTGTTTTAGTTTCAGTATGCATGGGACAGTTTCTTGAGTTCTTCCTTCAATTTTATCCCGACTCTGCTCTTGGTGTTTTGTTATTTTGGATGCTTAAGATTAAATTTTTAAAATTATAATTTAAGGGCTTTGTGCGATGCAATGCTAAGCCACATTTTTATAGTGTTCATAAGAATGATTTGCGATGCCACAAGTTCCTAGTAAGAAATAAAATGTTTCTGTGTATTTTACTTTTATCTAAAGTACTTATTAAGACACCATACTAAGAAATAGTTTAATGTAAAAATGTGGCTTATCACTAAATTACCCTAAGCCCTTCAGTTATTCTTTATCTTTAAATTAGAATCTTAATATATTAACTCTTCTCTAATTCTTGAAAACACTTCTTATTAAAACATTAATATTATCTCTTATAGTGAAACATTATTTTTTAATATATAAGATTTGATTGCATACATAACTGCAAGTTTATCTGCTGTTTATTTTTCAAATTTGCATCAATTTAGCGCATTGTTGTTTCTCAATACCTGTATATTATGTTTATCTGTTTCCACTCAATTTTCTTTTCTGGCTTTTATTTGAAAAATAATAATAGCTTTTAAATTAAATCTGAATAATAGTGGCAAAGGTTTTAAAAAAATTAATGGAGATTTTAATAATTTAATGGAATTTAAAAACTTTTTCAGCAAGATGAGGGTCGATCAAGTTTAGAAGTCAGTCCTGAATCTGGAGTACTAGTACAAGAAATAGCTGCAAGAATTGAGAAAGAAGGAGGTTACTCTTTATTAATTGATTATGGACATGATGGTACTAAAACTGATACTTTTAGAGTAAGTTTTTTATTGCATGTGTGGTACACCTAATTTATGTTTGGAGTATAGTTTTAGTGAAATTTTAGTATGTAAGAAACTTTTGATGACAAATAATATATATATTGGTCGATTTCACCATTTAGGATTATCTTGTTTGCAGATTTTAAATGCATATAATTTAGTTTTTAAAAAAATCAAGCAATTCAGATAACTTTTGTTAAAATAACTTAAGTTAACATTTATACTTACTTTAATTTATATTAACATTCATAAATATGAAAATTTAAAACTGGGTCTTATGGATGTAACATACTATGTTACAAATGTCTATTAATAAAAATTAGTACTAGTGTAAAAGACTACTAGAGGTATTTTAAAAAAATTATTTGAATAGTATTGTTTTAACTGGGTAAAATGCATTGAAGCATAACATTTGTAAATGGTGAAATTACCCATTAAGAAACTATTTGTCCTGATCACTTTTCTTAATCTTTAATTAGCTTTCCATGAATTATTTAACAACTTTATTACAAATATTTTTACAAACAAGGTTTAATTTTGGAATAAAATTTTAATCTGATTAATTAATAAGTGAAATTCATCTTGTAAATCAAGTAAATAATTTTAATCACTTTCTTGGCATGGAATATAGATGTAGTAATGATAGTAATATAAAAATGCAGTAAAAATGACTATATAATGATGGTGTAAAATGTTTATAATTACATGAAATGTATAAACAAACAAAAATATTTATGTAGGATAGTTTTGTAAGCATTAGTACTTAATGCAGTCCTTTAATATTAATTCCTGTTTCAATATTTTTTATTAATTCTGCACTTAATATATGTTATTTATAAAAGAAACTTTAGCAGAAAATGGATTACAATCATAGCATGTCAAATGTGCTTGACTTTTTCAGTTATCCTTGTATCTTGAAATTGTATTACACTTGCTCACTTTCAACCCTCCCCCCCCCAAAAAAAAAAGAAATCTGAAAAATCATTTTTTAAGAGTAAATTTAATATAATTGTAATAATAAATTAGATATTATGTAATTTTGCCTTACCCTATAAAATTCCTTTCTACCAGGCACCAAAGAAATTCCTTCAGAAACAAATGTAACCTTTATAAATTTAATTAGACATAAAATTAAAATTTAAAGAGTTGCCGGTGTATTTAGTGATAGAAAGTTAATTAAAAAAAATTTAAGTTAATTTATATGAATATTATTGTATTGAATTTTATTTAATAGGCTTTTAGACGCCATGCCCTTCATGAACCTTTGAGTGAACCTGGAACTGCAGATCTCACTGCTGATGTAGACTTTTCATATTTAAAGAAAATGGTTCAAGGCAAAGGTAAATCTGTTTTTTTTAAACTTGATTTCCTGATTATGAACTTAAAACTGCAAGGGTGATTGTGCTCTGGAAAAAATCTGAATTTTCCGCTAATTGTGATCCGAAAGTTTCCGGAAATCCAAAGTCCAGAAGTTTCAAGAAATCACAGATCACATTTATACATAAAAATTCTTGTATATTTTATTTAAAAATATTAGAACTAGAATTTATACTTGGCATCTCTTTCATTTGTAAATATTTTTTCTGGTAGAATAATAAATGTGATTAGAGATAAAAGTAAACTTACACATAATTATTCATTTATATTATGCTGCATATAATTCATTTAGAATATCATGTTTTGAAAATTTCAATGATTTTAAATTTGTAAAGATGTCAATTTTTTAAATGATTTTACTCAAGAAATTTTTAGGATTTTTCAGTTGGGCCCACAATCACGCCTGAAACTGTTAAAAAAAAATCTTTTTTTCTACTAAATTCCTCCGATCCACATTTTAATATTTTGGAGTTTTAAATGACATAGCTTTTTGTTTCTAGTAAATCTCAATCAATATATATGATTCATGTTTTCTTATTTTTCTTATATCTTTTACATTTAAGTAGCACTTTATTTTAAAAAATTTTAAAACATTGTCAAAATTGTGTGATATATAAAATTACAGTATAGATTCATATATATAATTATAATATTAAATTTGAAGAATATAATACTTTACATTATAGTGAAAAGTTCAGATGAAAATATAATGGTGTATACCAAAGTAAACAAATCTGACATCAAGGCTTTTGAGTGATAATTATGTATTAATTTAATATTAAGTACAGTAATTGAAAATTTTTACATTGTATTCGTAAACATAATTCATGTTTCACTGCATTTGCATTAACAAACTATTAGTATTTTAAAAACACTTAACTGAGCATCAAATATATTGCATATATACTGAAATTTGTGCTAGTTTATAAGTAACAAAATGTTTAATAAATGTTCAGAAAATAAAATGCTTTTTAGCGAATTTTTTCATTAAAAAATGCAATAGGAAGAAAAAGTAATAAGCAACATTATTAAAATACCTTTAACTGAATTAGTTGTCTAATAGGGTTAAACGATGAGTTTCATATTTTTTCCACAAATAAGTGCTTATAAATCTCTATTTTTTCACATTCATTTTTTTAAAGTTGTTTTTGCCTTCCCTCACCCTAAAGATTCTTTTACTATTTTGGCAAAAGAACTAAGTTTCTGCAACTAAGATTTGTCTTCTTTTTTTTTCTTCCCCAATTTGAACACTCTATTACTGTTGAATTTTTCCAGTATGGAAATTTATGTTCGAATATCATGTCAGAATTATGTACACATGTTTTTAAATAATGGTGATCACTTCTAGAAATCTTCTTCAGAATCTTAATGATCTAAAAATTGAAGCTTTTTTTTAGTGATTTTCCATTTATTTTTTTCAAAGATCTCAGAATCTTTCTTTCTTTTATGTTCATTTGTATTTTAGCCATTCTTATTTATTTATAATTATGTATTTTTCACTATGTTATTATCATGGCACACTGAGTTTATTTTGTTATTAGGCATTTTTGCTATTTTTATTTACTCAAACTTGAAGTATTGTATTACATTATGAGTCTGTTATTTTTAAATTTTTGTGGTGCATTCAGATTAAATAAGAAACAAGTGCAAAGTTTTTCTCTTATTTTTAGTTGCAATTTAACAAATGTACTTAAAAATAAATATACTTAAAAAAAAATCAAGTGATAAAAAAATAAACATTGAGAAAAAGATTTCAGATAATTTCTCCTTCCAGCAATCACATATTTGACTATGGTATGAAATTCAAGCTTGATTATTCAAATTATGTATACTAAGAGCACAGAAGTGATTTTTTATTTCACTTGTTTTTATCTATTTAATGTACTTGTTTCTTTTATTAATTTTTTGTGAGATATACCACAGAAACTTAATAGTTCATCATAGCATCTTACTTACGCTTAATTTCTGGCTATCGGCACATAATTATCACACAATAGAAAATTGTAATTGCTTAAAATAAAAATAATTAATTTATGAGGTTTCTAGGCAATTTCAATCTACTTTATGAGCATCAAAAAGATCCTAGTCATTTTAGATAGCTAACTGTGGCACATAAAATTGTTAGGTTGTACATAAATTTAGTTCTGTTCTTTTGAGAATTCATAAGAAAACAAAATTAGTAACATCCATTCTTAAATGATGCATGCATGGGTGGTTCAACATAAAAAGAACAAATATTATGCTAATTTCCATAAATATTTACTTCAAATTCTATTCTTATTATTCTGACAATTTACTTCAGATTGTGAATCTAATAAAATGAGCTGTTTTTTTTATATTTATTTACTGCTCTTATTGAAAACTTGCGGTTAGTTTAGCTTTAATTGCAAATAATACGAAATGCATATGAGAACACAGAGTAAGAGAATTTTAAAAGCAAGACAAAAGCAAAAATTACAAAATTATTTGTTGCATCTGAAATAAACTTTGACGCTACTGATTAGAATAATTTGCTATTGTATCTTCCCACTTCTAAAGAATTTACGAAAATAATATTAAAATTACATATTTCATTAATTTTGAAGTTATCCACCATTGGTAATATCATAATGTGTACAATGTACAATAGATATATCAAAGTACTTAAGGAAGCCTCAAATGTGAAACAATTTTTATTTGAGACACATCTGGCTTCTTCTTTAATGGAATTATGAAAAACTATAAAAGAATTAATCATTCCAAGACATTATGATACGACAATTATTTGAACTATTCTGTGATTAGACATTGTAGAAATAAGTGCTTTGCTGTAAAAAAATAATTTTTTCCTTTTGCATCCTAACTTCTTTTAAAAAATGTACCCTCTTGCTATTCGTTTCAGCAAGACAGCTTGAATCTCATTTAAGAACAACTAAAAAAAGCATTTGTGCTGGTAGTTTGCTGTGCAGAAATATCTGGGCTCAATTGTGAAATATTTGCGAGCCTAACAATTGTATTATTTGGTTCATAATGTGGCAGGGTTGTTAGATTCGACAATAAATAGCAAGAAACTTGAAAGAATTAGGATAGTTTGTGTTTTTAAACTATGATGAAATAATATTTTTACTTATTTTGCTTTTTTAAACCATAAAATGAGCAGTAGAAACAATAGCATGTTAATTGTACTGTGGTATTAAAAATTTAAAAAAAAAAATTTTTTTGTCAGTTTTTGTAACTTTTTTGTGTGATGGGTGACCAGAAAATATCAACTAATATAAAATCTTTTTGTCAGTATTTTTCTTTTTGCATAAAACTTCTTGTGTTATTTTTTCACTCTGTCCTTATACATAAATAATTCTATTTCGATTTGCTAATAGTATATCTGTGTTGTATTTTCTTTGTTGTTTGGGAAGAAGACAAGGATTGTGTACAATTAGTTAGTGTATTTCATTAATTAAGTATTTAAACAACACTACACTATTTTGATTTTATACAAAAAAAAACTCTGGCGTTACTTATACTCAGACCTGCCAACTTTTACTCTTTCTGAATAAGTATTTTCAAAATGGTAGTAAAAAACTAATTGAAATACAATTATAGATGTAATTAACTTTTCACAGTTGCTATTACTTACACTAATTTTTGTTTTCATAACTTGCTCTGATATATAAGATTGATTTATTTCCATTAAGTAGTAATCAAATTTATAAATCCAAGAATCAAAAAGAAATTTATAAGACTCAGTACCACTTTAAATATAAGATTGAAATACTATGGACAATCTATAGTTGTTGGTAGATATGTTTGCACCATATCATATCCAAGTTGAATGTAACAGAACACCAGCTATAGGGTTCACACCAGCAATTCAAATGGGTCTAGGTGGTCCAATAAGACCACTTAGGTATTCATTTAGTGGTCCAAAAATTGGTAGACAAATTTGAGAGAGAAAAAATTGAACATGACAATTACATTATTCATGTTATTGTCATGTTCAACTCTTCAAAAATTATTAATTATCATCTATAATATCCTGAAACTAATTAAGTTCATTGCTTTATCATAATTGAAGATTAGTATGTATTTAATTTAAGTGAAAAAAATCTAAAATAATATCAGAAAATAGACTCAACATAAAAGTTAAAATGCTAAGACCAAATAAATAAATAAATAAATGAGGAAAACAGAGAAAGGGAGAGCAAATAAAATATTATATTAATTATCTAAAAATTATATAATTTTAAATAAAGTCAACTCTAAAAGAGCAAAAAATATTGTTTTGTTGATGAACAATTATACTTTTGGTACATGAATGCAAAACACAGAACAGTTTGTTAATTTGAAATTTCAGCATTTAAAATTTTTTGTACCAGACACATTCCGTTATTCCGTTTGAATACCACACATTTGAATTCCATACCATTGTGTAGATCAATAAAATTAGTACAACAAAGTTTTTTTAAATGCATGGAACTTAATGGAGAAAAAAATTTTTTCGTCAATGTTTTGTAATTTCTAAATAAATTTCAAGGCGACAAATTTGTTGCTTATGCTTATAATTTCAGCGAAATTTATAGAACATTTGGCGATAAGTGTCACAATACTGGCATAAACCCTAACCCTCTATCAGAATAAATTGCCATTACTTACACTCTGCGCCTTTTTATAAAAAAATATCATTTAAATATTATGCTGCTGTTTTATTTCAATTCGATAACAATCAAATAAACTAAAATTCATTACTAGTTCTCTTTCCTTTGAATTTAACAATGCTACTTTTTTTTTCAGCTCTAACATATGGACCAGTTACACAACGGGAATTTCTCA
Organism: Parasteatoda tepidariorum; assembly: GCF_982258835.1. Lineage (NCBI taxonomy): Eukaryota > Metazoa > Arthropoda > Arachnida > Araneae > Theridiidae > Parasteatoda > Parasteatoda tepidariorum. The sequence continues at coordinate 63,676,291 of NC_141756.1, read as the reverse complement.
CTAGAATGGGAATCAAAGCAAAATTTGAAGTAAGCTTTAAACTTATTTAATTATATTTATACTTGTTTGCTTATTTACTTTACTATTTGATTTTATATTTATATTTCATACAGAAAATCTTAGCATCAGTTAAACCAGAAATGCATAAGGAACTTATATCTAGTTATGACATGCTACTTAGTTCAGAGCATATGGGAGAGAAATTCAAGTTCCTTAGTCTATTTCCTGCAGATATGGCTGATGTTCTGGAGAAGACTCCTCCTGAAGGTTTTGATAGCAACTAATTTCTTCACCTTAATTTTATATGCTTTCATAGAAAATTCTGGCACATCTCTTTTCTATGAATTATTGAAAGCTGTAGATGCTATTCTTTGTTTTTGTTATATTGTAGATTTTGTATGCTTACTGAAATGTATAGTTTTCAAACATTTGAATTGTAAATAAATTTCTAGTTTCAATTATAACTTATATTTCATTGTCAAGTTTAATAGATTCATGTACACTGAAGGGGGGGGGGAAGGTATATTCAATCGTTTTTGACAATTGCTATTTTTTGCATTTTCTAGTTAAGATTCTTTGAAGTGGTAGAAATACTACAATAGATTTTACTTTTGTAAGCAGATATTATTTTAACTATGCCAAACACTTAATACTTTTAAAGAATTTCGCTAGGACTTTTATATATTTTTTTTTAATTATTTATATGCAGTGGTTATTAACCTCTTGCACTACGCTGAAATTCGGAACAAGCCATGCCTAACTTATGCACCCGATGTTCGCGAAAAGACCCTAAGACGAGAGACAGGCAGAGGATGCGAGATTAGGAGACAAGATATAAAATAACTATTCATGTGAAGAAGAGATAAGAACCCATTCAGACGTTCTTGTTTAGCCTGAGATTAAGACCACGAGCTCGGCTCGGGATATTCATGTTTGGCCAGAAATGTCGCAGACTCGTGATATTCACATTTTACAGGAAATTAAACTACAAGCCTGACTTGTGATATTCAAGTTTGGCCTAAGATTTTCATCACGAGTCAGACTCATAAAAATAGTGCAAAAGGTTAAAATGCTTTTACATCAACTTTGTTGAACAAAGATAGAAATATTAATGCATACTTTGTTATAACTTTAAATATAAAAGGAAATTTCCAACGCAAATCAGATTCAGCAACTGTATAATGATCAGATTTTCCTTTTCTAAAACTCAATAGCTTAAAGGATAGATTTTTACTGTACTAATTAATTGCCTGCAAATTAAGGTACAAAATCTGACTCTAAAGCATACTCTCTCTAAAAATACAATTTTATCGATGGAGTTTGATTTTTACCCTCTCAGACAAGAAAATGGTTGAAAGTTAGTACCCATATAAAAAAGAGGAGTAGACATTACTTCTGAATTACCCTCTCAGACAGGAAAATGGTTGAAAGTTTGTACCCATATAATAAAGAGGAGTAGACATCTGAAAGGTAAAGTCATACCTAAAAGACCATATAGTGTAGTTCAATGCTAGGGACAAGCGCTTATCAAAATATAAGAGCTATTTTTAATTGTAATTGTATAATAGAACAGTTTCATACTTTATGAACAAACATGTATAAATTATTTTTCTTTATTCAACATCGTTTTGATAAAATTCCAGTTGGGAATTTTTGCTTCATTTAACTAGAACAATCATTCAAATACAAATATGTATGAAACATACTCTTTTTGTAGACTTATGTATGAAATGTAGTTTATTTCAAAAATATTATTGAACAATCAGTTCTACAAGTTAAAACCAAGACCATTTTTTTTAAAGGGCAGTAAATTCTAATTTTAATATTTTTTTAGTATGATTAAATATAGTAAAAAAATTGTACTAATAGCATTACTATGCTTGTTTAGCATCACTTTCATATTTGTTCAAGAGCACTTCTATCTGTTGCTTTTTTCAAATCAACACTCACATTTTTTGTTTGATTTTCATAAATTTTTTTTTCATAAGACTTTGACAGTAATTTTATTTTGGGTAATCTAATAAAAAAAAAAGTTCAATTTAATCCCAGGAATCCTTGATTTAAAAGAAAATAATAAAAACTTGTGAGATGAAAGATCATTCATTAAATGACTTTCATACTTTATCGAAAACATTTCTTGTGATATTGAAGTCAACTTTCATTAATTAGTTATAAGATTATTAACTGTTAAACTTTGGAAAAACATTATGCAGGCCACAGAAATGCAGCTACAAAATTAAAATTTTACATGCTGAAAGGGCCATGCTTATTTATGATATATATATACATATATTGAAATTTCATTTGTTTGAAAGTTATTGCAATTTTAAAAGCTCTTTTTTTCTAATTTTTCTTTTTTGCTTCATTTTACATTCTGTTTTGCTGTGTGCAAAATTCTATATGGCTTAAAAGTTTGAAATTATGAAGGTGTGTTGAAAATTATACAAGGTATTTGATGGAATAAAAAAAAAATTTAAGATTTGATAATTAGTTCTAGAATGATCAATTGTTAAGTTAAAAGTAAAGAAAAACTATGTTGGCTAATCAGAATTGTAATTTGATACGTTGAAAGGGCTATTATAAATGTAATGAGTTTTTTAATAAATTCAAATTTGTTGAAAAGGTGTAACAATTTTAAATGCTTTTTTCGTTAATTTTTTTTTCTCTTTTTGTGCATTAAATAATGATTGTTTATCCATTGCTGTCGAAAAATTTACCTTTCTCGAGATCATCATTTTATTAGCTCAAACATGACTTGATGTCAAAAATAACAAAAAATGGATAGATAAAATTAAAGTAAGAGAAAACAATCAGATGTTGCCAATTATGAATCATAATATTTATATCAAAATTTTTTAAAAATCGAGATGTTTCAAGAGAGATAAAATCCATTGTTTTACAATATAAAGTTATCTTTACCGATTGTGTACAAGTAAAATTACTTCTTATTCTCTTATTTATTCTATATTCCCCAGTTAAATATTTTCCAAATTCAGTTGTTAATTTTATTACGATCAACATATTGACAAAATGTTTTTACATAAAATTATAATTTATATATTTTATAAACAATTTTTGTTGACTAACTCTCTTAAAAAAAGAGAAATCAAATTTTATAATGTAACATTACTTAGTTTAAGATAATATTCAAATATTGATTTAATTTGCATGGATGGAATTCTTTTTAGATGAACGAGTTTTATAATTTTGAGCAAAACTTTTTTGTATGCCACATGGTAGACATAAATTGCCTTAGTCGTTCTTTTAACAAGTACTATATTGACACCCTAGTACAGGGGTGGCGAAGCTTTATGCACCAACGTGCCATTTTTTTCAAAATATTGTTTAATGAGGTCATAGACGTGCCATCAAATAATTTTGACTTCTTGATTATTGGGAAAATAATAATACTAAATACTATCACTCAAAACTCTTTATTTACTATGAAAAAAAAACATTTTGCAATGTCTCAGTTATGCGTGTAATTCAACCTAAAGTAACATTAGTGTGACTTTTGTTGTTGCAGATTAGAAGACAAATGACTTATATTAGGTTGTAAGATGATAGTTTAAGCAGAACTGTTAATGTTTTTTTGCTAGTTATTTATTGTTAGCTTGTCTTTTACAGTTATTGTTTTTTTCTTGGCATTAGGTTGTTAATTTTTTTTTGTTAATTGTTTATTTTTTTGTTTGTTTTTGTGAATTTTAATTTAATAGTAATATGCTTCATAGTGAACTTTGTGATTGGTGGCGTGCCGAGAATATTGTGTCGCGTGCCATTGGTTTGCCATCCCTGCCCTAGTATATCATTTATTTTTCTGTATTAAAGTAGAGTTTAGCCCCCCCCCCCAAAAAAAAAATTTTTTTTTTATATATTTTAAATTGACATACATATAATCTAAGTAAAGAAAAGATTTTTAAAATTTAAATTTTTGACTCTAGAGTACTAGTAACTAGTTGTAAAAGAACTGAAAATAAATAAAGCAATTTCAAAAAAGATAAAACATTAATATTTATTTATACAATTTACTTCAAAATATACATTCTAAAACTTGTTTAAAATTTTCCTTTCTATAAAAATATATGTTTTTGTAAGACTTCACTTTTAACTCTATATTAATTATGTTAAACTTTTTATGTCCTAAAAAATCTTTTCACCGAACTTTTCATTTTGAATTAAATGATAATTCTATATGAATATTGAATTGAATTTTTAAGAAAGTAGGTAATTAATTTATTTTAATAAATAAAATGTTTTCAATTTACTTTTTGCCTATGGTATACCTGCTAACTTTCTGGAATACCTACTGATACAACAGGTATTCCAGAATAACAAATGTTTAGTCATTATTTCAATTAGTATTGGGAAAAACAAATTTACACATTTTTAACAATTAAAAAATTTAGGTTGTTAAAAATTAAACAATAGAACCAATATATTCACCAAAGGTTGACAGGAAAAAAATGATAAATGTTTTAGCTGAGCTAAGAATACCAAAAAAATTAGTCAAACTAATTGAAATAGCCCTAAGTGACACCAAGGCCACAGTTATCATGCAGAAATGAATTTAATATAAATGCTGGCATCTACAGTGTGGTGCACTCTCAACTCTGTTATTTAAATTGATTCTGAAGCATGTTCATCAACTTGACTTAAAAGGAAACATCTGCAACAAAAAATCACAGATTTGCACTTATGCTGAAAACTGATCAGATTTGCACTTATGCTGATACTTTGAAAGAGTGCATAGTTGCACCCGCCTTGGCTCCATCATCACTGATTCAGAAAGTATTTCCGAAGAAATACATGCAAAAATTCTTAAAGGAAACCGGTCACACTTTGTATACAGTTACCTTTTAAAAAATAAATTACTTACAAAATCTTTAAAAAGGTGACTTTATAAAACTATGATTAGGCCAATTGTGACATATGGAAGTAAAACCTGAACAATGACCAAAAAAGATGATAATGACTAGCTGGTGTTAGAACGAAAGGTTCTGAGGAGAATAATAGGATCTAATAATGATACAGGCAAATGGAGAATTAGATCGAACCTAGAAATTGAGAAAATCATAAAAGGAAGAAATATTGTTAGCTTTATCAAATTCAAGCGCCTCTCATGGCTTGGACACATAGATAGAGACAATAACTGGGCACCTATAAGAACCAGGCCGAAAAGGTGGAAGTAAGACGTTATTGGTGATTTAAAAATAATGAAGATCTGTAGGTGGAGGGAGAAGTCAAGAGAGAGGGCCGGTATGGAATAGAATTTTGGAACAAGCCAGGGTCCACAAAGGGCTGAAGAGCTATAGAAGAAGATATTTACCAAGTAGGACATAAAAAGTTTAACAATCATTGCAGTTAATATATTTACAAATAGGACATTAAAAATTTAACAATATCATTAGATTTACAGATAGGAATAATCAGGATACATTGATATTATATATAACCTTTTACATCTTGTATCTCATTTGTAGTGAAATGTAGAACCGTGGCAATAGCATTAATCATATGCTTTCTGCTATTGTAATCATTGCATTTCAAAAATCGTAATACAACATTTTTTAAGTACTCTACATTAGTACCTTCTTGATCTTGAGTACTCTCCAATAACTTTATTCTTGATTTAAGGGCATCAACTTCATCAAAGTACTTCTCTTTAATGGTACTCAGAGCTTGCTCGAGCTTTCTCACATTTGATTCAGATTGAATGCGAGATTGTCGAAGGTTTGATATCTCTACATCTTTTCTGGCTAGTTCCTGAACGTAATGTAGTATGTGTCCATCTTTTTTACTTGAGATGAGGGAATGTGATAAAATATTTGTGGCAGCTTCTTGGTCTATTGCTGATAATTCGACATGTTCTGCTACATCTCCATCAGGTTTTTTCTCCTAATGGAATTAAATTAATGAATTACAATTTTTTTTTATAAAGAGTTATCATCAAAATAGCTCAAAAGTTATAATTAGATATAGATAATTTTATTCACTATTTTTCTATCGTTCGTTTAGATATGTTTTATTCTGAGTGCTTTTTTTTTACGAAATACTGCAAAAAACTTTTTTTTTGTTAACTTTTACTTTAATTACACAGGAATACATTGTGTGAGGAAGCAATGAGGTCCTACCTTTAACTCTGGGATCCACAATTAAATGGCTAAGTTAAAAAAAAATTAAAATAAGATAAAAGAGTAGAGCTTAAGTAGAGAAGAGAAAGTAAAAATATTTTAAGCAATAAAATAGCAAGGATTGGCATTTTGTAATGTGCTTTTAACGTGCCATTAATGTGCTTTTCTCCCTCCCATAAACAGTAGACCAAAGATATTTTAAATTACTGTTTTATTTCTCAATCATGGAAGAATTATGTGTAAGCTGCAGCCTTGAAGAAAAAAAAGCAAGCAATACGGTATTAAAATGTAATGAAATGTATAACAGATAATTTGAACAAAAAAATAGATTTTTTCAATTGTCTGCTTTATGGTATATATCCAAGGTCTAATTTGTCAATAAAATTTTACATGTACAATAATCTCCAATTTTTTTTTTTTTTTTTTTTTTTTAATAGTGTTAGTATTTTTGTCTTTCAGAGAATCTGTCTCTTAATATTCTGTCTAAATGAGATTTTTTGTCAAGACATTTTGTTAGTTTCATAATATTTTGTTTGTGTTAAATTTAGTTTTACAATATTTCAAATGGATACCCTGAGGCTTTTTATTTTTGACTGTATTTATGCTATAATATTCCACCAACCATCTTTATTTTATTTTTTGTTATTATTGCAATACAACAATTATATTTTGTTTTATAATCATCATTACTAAAAAAAAAATTGTTAGACTATCTGCAAAATTCACTTATTTTAATTTATTTAATGTTTCAATATCATTAAATAATTGAAAAAATAATTTTGAAATTTAATTAATAAAAAAATATAAACTGCATTCTTAAACAAAATAAACAAGGCAATAATATCACTTCTGTACAATTGAGAATGGATAGTTTTTTTTTTTGTTGATAATTGCAATTTAAACATAAAATAAACATTAAATAGTTAAGCATAGAACATACCTTCTGAATAAATGAAGAGAGGAATGAAGATTTTAGATGACCAATCTCTTTATCTTTTTCTTCCAACAATAGCAGAGTTCTTTCCCGTTGCTTTTGTATTTGGTGTTCTAGTTCTATGAGATGTGCCTTACCGGATGCTTCTATTTGAACAATTTCTTGTTTATGAATTAATTTTAAGTCTTCACAGGCCTTCTCCAAGTTAGAAGTTATTTTACTATGATATTCTTCATTTAGCTTCAATTGGGACTTGCATGATTGTAATTGGTCTTGCATGTGTGCCACTTTACTCTTCAATTCTTTAATTTCTTTTCCAGCTTTTGCATCCTGCATTTATGAAAAATTTGAATCAATGACAAATATAAAAAAATACTTACGCGCATGAGCTGATTATAAAATTTTGTCTAATAGCCTTCTTCTGTAACTAATGTTTGTTATAACTGCATTAAATTAATGTAATGTCTTTAATACTTCAATATATAATACATTTGTCTTTAAACAAAAAAGAGTTACATATGAACATTTTAGTAAATCAATTAATTAAATTTATTGTATTCAGGATATTTAATAATTGAGTAAAAACACTGTCAAAAAATATTTTAATAGCAAATTTGATATTTTATGTATAAAATTAGATAATTAAATAAAATATGATGATAATGTAATAGATGAAAATGATTGGTGCTCTTTTAAAGAAATAATGTTTTTTTTTTCTTTTAGTTTCTTTTAGTTTTTCTTTTAGTTTCATCTGCAGTTTAATGAAAGAACAACAAATGTTAAAGTTTGACAACAGGTTATGACTTTTATTAGCAACTTCAACCAAAATAACATTTTAAACACATTAATTTTTTTTTTCAAACTGTTTTCTTAAAATCAGTATCAAATCATAGAGCTTAAACTTTTTTATGGCATTTTGAAATTCTTTTACAAAATCAAAAGTACAACGCTAAAAATTTTCAATCAAAAGATTATTTTAAGTTTTTAAATAAATATATTAACAATACAGGAATGTTTTAATACATTAATCCAAAATTACTAGAAACAGTAATCACTATACATTTTTTGATAATATCAAATAACATGGGTCTAAATAATAAATCATAAATTATATTTTAATCACAAACATACCGAGAGTAAAGCTGCTGATGATTTGTTATATCTTTCCCTGAGAACAGATTCACACTTTGCTTTATATTGCTCTAATTCTTTCTTAAGCTCTGATATTTCAACTAGGCAATGTAAATGAAGGTTTTCTGAAATAAACTTCACATTAAAATACATTACTGAAATAAGTATAATGGATATACAGTATGAGATAGAATTTTATTTGTATGAATTTAATAACTTTCGTACTTTAATCGAGCAGCAAAATTTTTTTAGAATTAATAAACCAGTTTAATTTAATTCACATTCTGGTGTCTAAAATTAATAGACAGGTTAACTCAATACATTTATATGAAATGAAATTATTTGCTTGAGCTCTTTAACTGTCAGACTTAGATAGAAATATGATTTGCACAACACAAACTGGTTTCTGATCACATTACCCAAGATAGATAACACTCATAGCGAATATATTTTTCTAATGAGACTTAGAAATTAAAGAGGAGTTAAAATAACATTAAAACTAGATACAATCACTGGTATAGTCTGTAGTTGAACAGCCTGTAGTTGAACTGTAATTCAGTTAAAATTCAATAAATTCTCAAATTCTTTAAAGTTCTTAATGAATGAATAATGCAGTAAAGATTTTAAAAAATTCTGCAAAAATATAGGAAAAATTTGATAAATAAAGCAATTTTCTCAGTAATTATTTTCGAAAAAAAATACTTTTTTGAGTCAAACTTTCATGTTAATTTTAGTTTTCAAGGATTTATTTTAATTTTTTTCTTTTATCACAAATTTTCCTCAAGCTAAATATTATCTAAGTGATTTTGAGAATTGTCTAATACAAAGGGGACAAAAATTAAAATAAAAAAATTCTATAAGTAAAAAAACTCTATTTAACTACAGTTTCTTCAATAACTTACCCAAACATCGGCAAATTAATTAACTAAATTTTGATTAAATTTTAAAGCAAGCAAACTTTTAGTCTTAAAGTAAGACAATTTAGCAAGGTATTTAGTAAAAAATTTTAATATTTCAATCTCTCAAATCAAATAAAAGCAAAAGTAGCTATATTTGATACTAAATAATCAGAAAAAAATCCTTTTTTAATTACTTTATGAATACACAAATAATTTGAATATTGGAAATAAAACGAAGAGTCATATATGCAAGTTTAATTTTTTATCTGAAATGATATACAATATGCAATTCTATAAAAATAAAATAACGTAATATTCCATAAAATGTTTAATTTTTAAGTTTCTACAAAGTTACAATTTAATTGAAATGAAATTTTATTTTCAATGTTTTTTTTCTACCATAGGTGAACTAAAAAATTTAAAACAAACCTTCAGTGTGGGAATTGTCTGTATTAACATACAATGGCTCTGAATGAGTTCTAGGTCTTTGTACAGTATCTTTAACCTCAGTAAATTGCCTGAATTCCAATAATTTGGAGTCATCTGTAGAAATATGGGATGAAAATGCAGCACATTCATTTTGAAGTTGAGATATTCTAGCCTTAAATTAGAAACAAGAAAATAAGTTATTTCTATTAAGATTTCTGGAAAAAGTGAGTTGATTTATTTATTTTTTAAAAATTCATCTTTTATGCAAAATAAATAGTATTTAAAAATTTGTTTTCTTTGAGCGAACAAGCAACATTTTCTACATAATGTAACAAAAGCTATTTTTAAACTATCTTATTCTTAAATGCTATTAAAAATATATAAATGCTATTGAAACTTTTTAATCAAATGACCCTCATCAATTCATTAGAATCAATCAATATATTAAATTAATAAAAAAGAAAAGTCCACTTCATGCATTGGATTAGACTAATTAAACTAAACATTAGATCTGAAAATAACCACTCGCCGCATGGCGAGTCAACAAAAAAAATGGTGACTTAAATTAAGTATCATTTTTTAAGCATCAATTGGTCATTTTTTTTTAATTGTTAAATGATAAAAGTAGATAAATGCAGAAAGACTCAGGAAAATAGAATTTGCATTTAAATGTCCAATATCTCCATTCAAAATTTTGCTCCTTCAGCTATTTCAGCTTTCCATCCTCATTGCTATTTCATGAAAAAGTAGTGCATAACAGAAAAGTTCTGAACATTTGATCCGCAAACTTGTAATGTTAGAAATATCAACTATTTCAAGCATAGAAAGATTTAATATAAGTATATTAAGAAATTATATTAAGTTACAAAATCTCACTTTGTTTTAAAAACTCTACTTTCCAAAATCACTGTGTTTTAATTAGAATCTGGATAATAAAATTAATTAAGCATAAACTAAAAAGTTTAAAAAATTCATACTTTAAGTTTTTCAATGGTAATTTGATCTTGCAATTTTATTTTGTCATGATCACCAATTATACAAGATAATTCAGACACTCTGCTCTCTAAATTAGCTATTCTTTCTTCTTTAACAAAAACTAGCATCCCTAGTTTCTCCTCAGCAGTGTCAGCTCGAAGTTTTTCTTCATTAATCTTTGATTGGTATTGAGACTAGAAAATGAAGACATAGAAATACACAAAGATTTTTTAAATGCCTATCTAATTACAGCAAGTAAATTTTATTTTCAAACTTATAGATTTCTGAACTATAAATACAATAATAAGAAATAATTTAAACATATAATATATAAAACAAAGATTGTGTTTCATTTATTTATCAATTTAACAAAAGTACAACACATTATTTTAGCTATACTTTTATACAACAACAGCATTTTCAGATTTATTAGCCCATTGACTCTTATAAACAAACTTTTATATATTCTAACATAATGAAAATATTCTAAAAAAAAAATTAACAAAAATTCCCATTTAAAAAGAAACCTAAAAGAAAAATTAATTTCTTTACAATGAAAAAATATGTTAATAATATTTAAAAAGGTTTGCCACAACATTAAAGAGAATTTTACTATTGTTCATCATAATTTACTTTTCAGAACACAACAATAAAATGAATATTATGCTTTTGTCAAACAATTTATATGGAAAAAAAAGGCATCAAAGCAAATTCAGTGCAGAACCTCTTATCCGGAAATCAGAAAACCAGATAACCGGAATGAAATTCAGAACCGGAAATTAATTTTCCTCAATTAAAAAAAAAACAATTTTTCCTACAAGATTTTGAGCCCATTTTGTTATTTAGAGCGTACGACGTATCAAGTTGACGAAAGAACTGATTTAGAGGACGGATCAAAAGCCATTTGTAGACGAATCTCACATAAGCACAAATAGCTTATATATGTTATTAATGTTAATAATAACATTAATAACATATATAAGCCTGAATATAATTTTTATTTCATAATTTCTTTCCTTATTTAAATTTAAATGTATTATTATTTATAATTTTTTATTATTTCTAAAACTATTTCAAAATAATTTTTTAGTTTCGTTTTATAAACATTAAAAAAACGGCATTTTGTAGCGATTCAGAAAACCGGAAAAATCAGTTATCCGGAATCGCGATGGTCCCGATTGTTCCTGATAATCGGTTCTCTACTGTATCATTTTTTTCTTATAGCTCTATTTTTACTTAACAGTTACATCAATTTCGGAGTTTGAAAAAACTTAATTACTAAATTGAAGTACCTAATACCTTACGTGTTACATCTACACGTGTATACATTGCTATTAAATTAGTTACAATAATGGTTATTATATATACTTTTTAATTTAAATTATTATTCACTTTATTTTGAGGAAAACTATTCAATATTATTTATAAGATAATTATTTTAAGGAAACTATAGTCAAAAATCTTATATGCTTTAGTTTAGAAGACTTTTTTTAATTTACCTTTAGTGAGGTATCAATCAAAAATAATACTTAAAGAAATTTAAAAAAACTTACCTTCATTTCATGAATTTCTTCTTGCATTTTCAGAATCAAAATTTCTTTTTTCTTTACTTCATTTCTTGCAGCATTCAAATTCTCTCGGGTGGACTTCAATTCAGCTCGCAAATCATCAAAAGTTCTCTCATATTCAGTAATCTTTTTCTCAGAAAGCTTACCACTAAATTTTTGTAAAAGTTCACTAATCTATAAATTTGAAAATAAAAGAACTGTAACTATTAAAAAAATTTAAATATATAATAGCTAATAAGTACTATTTAAACAAATAAAAAAACTATGCAATCATAAATTTCCCTATTTTTGCATAAAAGGCAAGCTAGCAAAATAATAATTATGAAAGTAATTTTTTTTTTACCAAAATAAAAAATTAAACAGAACAGAGAGGAAACAAAATTATTAATTACTAGAATGGATAATTCTTGCCTTTTTTTTTTCTAATTTATACACACACTAGAATGAAACTAATTATTTTGCAAAAACATACTACCCATAACTCTTGTCAGATACCATTAAAATTAAAATATGATTTTATAATCAAACAAATTTAAGAATCAAGGTAATAAAATCGAAAATCATGCTTAAAAAAGCTTGAAATTAAATATTTTATTAAATTAAAAACTGACAACTATTAACATTACAAATAAAGATAAATTCTTCAGAATACTTTCCAATTTACTTTGAATCTATTTTCACACAAAAAAAAAGTAACTCTTATACATCAAACAAAAATCAAGAATTAATTCAAAACTTTTTATTAATTGAAATTTTCATATTTTTGTCACTTGATTATTGTTTTGAGTAACCTCTCAACTCAGTATCACCATTAATTTTTAAAATATTAAGATATGAAATAAAAATTTTATTTAAACTCTTTCAAAGTGGCAATATCATTTTGAATATTTAAAGAGGGATTTCAAATATATAAAACTGTGAAAACTTTATAACATAATGAGATGATAAAAAATTTCAATATATCAAAGGGAATGATTAGACAATACATATGTTTTAATTATATGAAGATATCAATTTTTTAAAGCATATTTAATCCTAATCAGAGCTTTGGCTATATATCACATACTTCAATCAAATACATTTAATAATTTCTCAAATTTTGTCAATATTTTTGGAAAAATACTTTCGAATTTGCTTGGTTACCTTTAAACATATCACTTCACACATGCATGGAAAAAAATTATCATTTACCCATGTATCTGATTTTAAAATAACTTTTTTGTAACATATAAAATTTTATCTACAGTATCAATAAACTCAAAGTTCATTTAAGTTGCACCTAAAATTAATAGCAAAATATTTTAATTAAAAGATTAAACAAAATTGTAAAAAAAAATTCAAAAATTTGTTTACTTTCTAATTAAAGTTTTTTGATTCTAAATACAATATTAAAGTATTATTTTTTTTATGAAGAATTAATTTAATTAAAGAGGAAACAAATGCAAAATCTTGCGTTGCAGAATCTTACCAAATAAAATTTTTATTTGACCATCAATATCAAATCAGATATTTTTATGAGAGTTGTTTCTCACATTTTATAATAAAAATTAGGTTTTTATTCTAACATACAATATTCTGTTTCATTCAATTCAGTTTATAAACATTCCAGATAAAATTGTTAACCACACTAATAATATGTTTAAAAAAAATTTAAAATATTTTTATCTTCTCAGATAAAAAAAAAAACATAAATTTTAATTATAATTCATGTAAATGGTGGCAAAATATAAGAAAAACAATTTAAAGAGCCTATAATCTAACTTTGACTTTGACGCACATTTTCTTTATCTTTATAAATTATGTCCTAATACTAATTGCTTTAAAAAACTAAATACAAGTAATTATTTAATATATATGTTAAATTAATATAGATAAACCTTAATTTAAATTTATACCTGTTGCTCTAATTTTTCCTTCATAGCTCTTTCATTTGCAAGAACATTTTGAAGTTCTTTTAACATCAAGACATGATCTTGTTGTTCTTTATCTCTTTCTCTTTGTTGGTCACTAATTTTCCTTCTTAACTAAATTAAGCACAAGATTTTATTTATGTAATACAGTCAATACCAATCGTCAGTAAAAGTATAAAACATATTATTGGTGTTAAGATTTTTTATAAATGTCTGCTCAACAGTTTTGAAAAGAAAAATAATCTTAAAAAATCTTAAAAATGAAATTTTAAAAAAAATTGAAAATAGTACAGGGCACGAAAGCTAAAAAATTTCATGCAAACTTACATTTTACTTGCAAAATTTACTGTTATATTTTACAAAAAAAAATATTTCAATGAGTGTGAACAAACTACGATTACATTTCTAAAGTATTATTACTTGTTATGCTAATTTTACAAGAAGTAATTTATTTTATAAAACTATTCTCAAAAATATGCATTATTTCTAATAAATCATCCAGCACCAAAATTATGTTTCAATCGGTAATGCCTTATATGTATAAATAAAATAAAAAATAGCGCAGCTGAAACTACTATTTTAAGTATCTGTAACCTGTTAATTGTATACTTTAGTTCACGGAATGTCCACAAATGCTTTAATTTGTAATCAAGAAATCAGTTAAAAGTAATGACTTATTATATTTAATTATTTATAAATTCCACGCTTTAAAAAATTCACATAACTAACTCAGATTTTTTTAATGCCTGTAGCAAATAATTGAGTAATGACTTAGCTTTCATGCTTGCATTTACTAAACATTATTTAGTTTTTTATCACAGAACTTTTTGACTAGATAAAGATCGCTAAAACTAACAACTTTCTAGAAATTATTTTTAGGAAGTCTGCTTAAGTATTGCTGGCAAGTCTTAAAAAAATGGCCCAAAGGATAAGAAAAATATTTATATCAAAAATTCATACGCTTCATAATCATGTAATTATCTTACGCTTTAACATTTAAAGAAAACATTGCCTATAAAATTTGGTACAAAGAATTTGTTAATAATCATTATAATTAAAAAAAAAGGAACATGTTTTTTACCTCCACTATGAGCTTGTCACATTTTTCTTTTTCAAGAAAATACTTATTTTCTGAATCAACAAGTTTTTTTTCTAGATCCTCCTTCTGTTGCTGAATTTTATAAAAAAAAAGAAGAAGAAAAAGAATCAAATAAACCAGATAAAATGTTAACAAGTTTTTAGCATTTCTAACAGCTTAGACATTAAATTTACCAAAATTTTCTTCCTATCTGTTTTTAATTCATTTTCAATGCGGGCTCTTTCAATCGTTAATGCACCTAAACTGCTCTTTAGGTTTTGGATGCAAAGCTCATTCTTCTTTTCTGAGGAAAGCTGAAAAACATTTTATTGTTTTTAGAGAAATAATTATTCTATAAAATTATATATAATGCATAAAAAATATTTATTTTAAAAAGGGAGTCATCGTCAAAAAGTAGGAACCAATTATTTATTTAAATATTTACTACATGTTTACTAGCAGGGGTCTGTCCAGACATTTTGTAAAAGGTCCGTTTTTGTAAAATTGTGAAAAAATTACTTGTAATTTGTGAATATAAAATAAACGTTCACATTCTTTCAAACAGGATCCTGCTTTTGTGAATTTGTGCAAATAGGGTCCTGTTATTGCAAAAAACTTTTTCAATGAGTTTTTAAATTGTAAAGTGATACCAGATTATGCTCAACACTGTAAAATTATAATTAAAAAAAATTAAATTTAAAAAAATAAACAGTAATTGCTGCTACTAAATTAGAGATGCAACATACAAATATTTGGTATTTAGCCTATTCTGCTGAATGCAGAATATTCATTTCGGACCAATAATGGAAGTAGCCTCTGCTGAAGACAAAACTTAGTTCGTTTACATCTGTCTTTCTTTCCCCCACACCGCTGGGAAGGGTTTATTCGATTAACAAAACAATAATGACGATAAACAAATTTGTGAAAGGTCCGATTAAAAGATATATTATTCTGTGAAGGGTCAGTTTTTAAGTTAAAATATCTTGTAAAGGGTCCGTTTTCATGAAAAGATATTTTGTGAAGGGTCCGTTAACAGGCCCAAATTTCATCTAAACAGACCCCTGACTAGATAACTTTTATTACATATTTGCTTGATAACTATACTCTGTTAAGTGAGAACCGATAGAGAAAGTAAACGAAATTGCTAGGGACTTGGAATTACTTTTGGC
Organism: Parasteatoda tepidariorum; assembly: GCF_982258835.1. NCBI lineage: Eukaryota > Metazoa > Arthropoda > Arachnida > Araneae > Theridiidae > Parasteatoda > Parasteatoda tepidariorum. Next base: position 63,660,067 of record NC_141756.1, on the reverse strand, counting down.
TGATTGATACCAAAGTCGTGACAAGTAGTTATGACCAATGGTAAGGAAGAAAAGAGTCTCCGACTTACTGAGAAACCAGCAGATGTTAGCTACGTTGTCTATAAGCAGTAAACTCTTATGTTTACTTCCAATATCAGTTTTAGCTCTAGCTGATCACAGTATAGATGGTTAAACTAGTTTTAATATAATGCCTACTCATATCTGAATGTAAACTGAAACTAGTTAAATAACTAAATGTCAGGTGAGAACTACTTACTAGATAAAAGGTTATGGTTAGGGAAGTTGAAAGGAATATAATAAATAAGTTAATAGTTAAAATTAAGATTTCATTAAAAGAGTTTTTAAACATGTTTTTGAAAAACCTGAATATTTAAACATAAAAGTATTTATTATGAGTGCATTTCCATCTTATTCCTTCAGAAAAAATACAGATCATCTTTAAAAAAGAAAACTTAATATTATAAAATTTATTAAACTGTATTGTATTTATATAATTTAATTGTATTATTTAAATATATTGTATTGTGAATTTCTGAGACTCTATTGTGTTTTATATGACAATCTTTTGATAAATTTTCCAGTTATCCAACATTTGAGTTGAACAAGGAGATGTTTTACACCCAAATTTTCATCATCATATCTTTCTAACAAAGGCCAGTTTTATTCCAGACCCTGTATTGAGTTCCGAATAAAACTGGTTGTTTATTTGGATGGCAAATAATAATAGATGATGAACGCAATCCACTATTCTTGGTGAATCTGATATAGAAAAAGAATAGATTGAAGAGAAATTACTGTGCAAATTTACACAGTTTGTTCAACATTTAAAAGTTTAAATCACAATTTTTTTATCAGAAAACTTTCAAGAAAATAGAAAAAAATTCTTTTTTCAAGTGCTGAATCATTCCATTTACAAACACTGATTACCAATTTTATATTTTATCAAAAAATATAATTAGTATATGTTCTTTCCAGAAAATGCAATAATTTGATACTTTAAAAAATGCTTACATCATTCTCATTATTTTCACTTGTTTCATCCGTAGATATTACAACAGAAGCTTCTGTGAGAGTTTTAATGCTGTTTTGAAGAGTTTCTTTTTCAGCTAACAGATTTTTATAAGATCCAATAATATCTACAAATTAAAGATTAAAAATTATGCAAATTTATTATTAAAAGCGTGCAACATTTGTGACATGGGAAGAAAATTGACAATAGAATATACAACTTAGATTTAACATTATCAATGTTGCTGTCAAAAATGTGAGATTACTTGCGATAGCAGCAACATAATTTAAGAAATACCGAAATATAGAGTAAGTGAATTGCTTATTGCTGGAAAATCTTTACAAGATCTAATAAAAAAAGTTCAGATTTTTGCTCTATGCTTAACTTGCAAATTTCTTGTTAATCAAAAATTTATATTTAACTAGCCGCTTAAGACGGCCAGCTGTCCGCCACGCTAAAGGTTTTCACAAATAAAGTTTTTTAAAACATAGCAAGAAATCTAAAGATTAGTGGACAATTAATGCGTTCCTGTCCTGCAATTTTGTCTTTATATCCAGTTCTGCTGCAGATGTGTTATAGCTCTTGAGGATCTTTGAAGATGTAACTTTGCTATGGTAACCTAAGGCCTATGGTAACCTAACCTATAATATAACTATCAGGTGGAGACTTGTTTTTTTTTTCTTTTAAAAAAGGCCTCAGAAATTGTAAAAGCATACAAAAGTTGCTTTCGAAATCATCATTGGCCAATAGCTGAAAATTAAACACGATCCTCTTCCAATCTTCTTTGACGTTCCTCAGGTGTTTCTCGGGCCCAAACACTGCTAGTTGAGACACAATCCTCTTCTAATCTTCTTTGACATTTCTCTGATACTTCTTGGGCTCTAGAATTGCTTGTCGAAATTCGGTCATGTTCCATCCTTCTTTGATGTTCCACAGACGTTTCTTGGGCCCTTCTTCTTTGAGAATCTCTTAATATCTTTTTCCTTGACAAAATACAAAGTTTTTTGGAAGGCGGTTCTGCCATGTCAGTAATCGGGTTTTTAAGAAGTCAACGAATACTTTAGAACAACAATTACTATGAAAGCAAATCATGAAACTTCAATATTAAAATCTAAGTGCTTACCAGCAAACTGAAACTTTCTGAAAACAACTAATTACATTTCATAAAAACTCTTAAAATAAAGAATAGAAAAACCAAAGAGATCCAAGGAAAGTGTGATCGTTCTGTGGCGTAACTACCACTATAAATATTAAATACCGAATCACTAGTATATAAGAGATGTTAACTTGAATCCATCATGAGGTACCTTTTGATAGACGAAGGTTGGCGTAGTCTAAGATTAAATCCCCTCATTGGTGACCTGCTGACATGATAAGAAATTGTCAATATTGATGGATAAATCCACGTCAAACAGTTGATTTGCTTAAAAATATATATATACTGCGCAAAGAAAAAAAGAAAAAGAAAGAAATCCGGTTAAGTGTAAATAAAGTCTCCCGGTTAATAAATAATAATGAGCGAAATGCTAGAAAAAAAAATATTAATAGCAAAAAGCTATTAAAAAAATAATGGGAAAAAAAAGCAAAAAAAAAAAAAGCTGTAAAAAAAAATAATAAAAAAAATTAAAAAATAACGAGCGAAATGCTTGGAAGAAAAAAAATATATATAATGAGCAAAAAATTGAAGTTAATAAATAAAACAGCATTAATCAACTAGTGGTATCTGTTCATCGAATTCTATCACAGATAAAATTCTGGAAGGGGAGTAATGTGGCGTAACTACCACTACAAATGTTAAATAACAAATCACTAGTATATAAGACATGTTAACTCGTTTCTATCTTGAGGTACCTTTTGATAGATAAAAGTTGACATGCCTATAATTAAATCCCCCTCAGTTCCTTCAAAAACAATTAAATTCCTATTTAATATATTATATAGCTACAACGCTTAAGAAAAAAAACTAAAATGCTAAATACATGAAAAGAATGCGAAAACAAAGTAATTTTTATGGTATCAATTTTTATTTCTATATAATATTTTATGGTATCAATTTCTATTTCTATATAATTTTTTATGGTATCAATTTCTATTTCTATATCGCTACAAAAATTATCGTCTTCGCTTAAGAGAAAAAAAATAGAGCGTGGAAAGAAGAATAAAAACTTACTATAACAATTATGAACAGCGACAAATATATCAAAGCGAAGCCTTCTATTTACGTATCGAATATGTTGCCACATTTTTAATACAAAAGTTAAACTTTTCTCCACTTTGATTAATGTAAACTAATGCGAACCTGACAATTAAATTATTAATTCCTTCGTATATTATTGGTTTAAGTTGTCGAAAATTAATATTTCAATGTAAGGTTCGCATTAGCATACATTTATAAGAGTGGAGAAAAGTATATGCATTTTTTAACAGTTTTTTGAATATGGCTCTTTGAAGACGAAAAAGCATAGATTTTCTTACAAAATGACTGATAACTAAAAAACTAATCCAAATTTTTGAAAAAGAAAAAAAAAAAATACTTCTTTATTATGTCAAAACACAATTATGTGCCGAGTTTCGTGCCTGGGCGAGGCTTCTGGGGTGATATATTGTGATTACAGACACACACACACAGCCGCGTTTATTATTATGTATAGATAATTAAAAATCTCATAGATTCTATTTAAGTTATAATTTTAAACAAACTTTAGCATTATGTTTGAGATACTTAAGAATTTTCTTGATAAAATCTTGAAGAGGATAGGAATCAAACTCTGGCCAGTATGAAAGATTTAAAAATTTAATTTCTAAAATTTAAAAACAAAGGACAATAATTGTTTTTCAAAAGATATAATTATACACCTTTATTGCCTTTTTTATTTTTTTTTACCTATCTTAGAGCTTTTTTTAAATAATTCATTTATTAAAATAATTAGTAAATAATATGTAATAAATAAGAACAATATACAATTCAAATAATGGTATAGAATTTAACCTTATAATTGGGACATTTAAAGTTATATTTAACTAATTGTATCTAATAAGATGAAACCAATTACAGTGTCTCCTATCTATTGATCCAAAGTGTAGGAGATAAATAAATTATTTTCTTTAGTCTTAAGAATGGTCAACTTTAAACAATAAATATTCAAACCCAACATTATTTTTGTGATTAAAAGCTTTTGTGATAAAAAAAAACTTGTCAATATAGCGCTCACAACCTAAATAACTTAGTTTCCAATTTGATAAATGAAATTCATATTTTTACACTGAATTGCATTTTTTTCAAAAATTTTATACAATTATACAATATTATTACAGTGAGAGTAAATTAATATTAAAATTATAATTGGAGAAAAATAAATTAAAATTAAATCGATACAACAAAACTTATATTTATATTATAAAATTTTTTTAGAATTAAGTAAAAACATCACAAAGCTGGAAACATTTCACTTAAATTCTACAATTGAATTTTTATATTAAGTTTTTCTTTTCTCTAATCGAACTATTCCTAAAATTCCAAGGGAACAATTGAATTCAAAGCACTTTTGCAAAACAAAATTCAGTCTTTCCCATTTTCTATTTATAATTTATAGCCTACTTTCAATTGCATATAGGGTAATTAAAATTGATATTTATATAAAAATAAGAACTACTACTTGTTACTTACATAGTAAAAATAACAAATTCATAAAAAATTTAAACGTGATTATTTATATGTATAACAACATAATAAAGACAAAAAGGATAAAGAAAATTAATAATAATAATAATAATAAACTTTATTCGCTGCGAATAACCTGCAAATACATTGAACTCTATTGTATTGATATATTTTGCTCTAGGCTACATTAATACGATATTAGAAAGCACTATTTTTTCTTGAATTTAATCATGTGAGCTGATAACGAGATTATAACTTTTCCTTATTATATTCTTTGTTTAAATTTTTTCAAATTTTGAGATAGTTTTAAAAACATTTTTTACTAATTTTTTTTCTATTCCTTTAAAAATTCAATATTCCTTCCTTTTTCTTTATTTTTAACATTAAATAAAAAATATATCACGTAAAAAACAGAAAATAATGTGTTAAGAAAAAATAGAACAAAACACAAAGAAAATTTTTTAGCGAATTCAAATGAACTTGCATGTACCGGAATCTTTCAAGAATGATTTAAAATATTTTTGTAATAAGATTGCCAGATAATTCAAAGAATGATATTTAATTATACAATTTTGATGATTTTTGAAAAAAAAAAGAGAGAGAGAAACATCATTTCCCCATTTTGTACAGATTTTTAGTCACGGATTTGCCCAACTTGGATTTGCACATGGTAAAAATATAAATTAACAAAAAAATATTTAGTAAATTTATTAATACTAACATACAATTAACTCAATGATTTTATATAAAATTTAATTACTTTAGTTGGGTATCCATTGTTTTTTTATCAAATTTTGAAAGAGTTCAACTATATATTTTGTTTTTTGGATAAATAAATATTGCTACATATTCTTTTAATTTTATCCATTTGACAAAAAATGGTATTTAAATAGATGTTTTCAGAAACATTTAGATGTTTTTAGAATTTCAGGTAATTAGTTTATTTATGTATTAACATTGAAATCATTAGTTTTATCGTATAAATCAACAAAGCAGATATTTTCTTCATTTTTAATACCCAAATCCAATAATTTAAAATTAATATTTTCATCATGATTACGAAGCAAGATTAATTCCTCTAGGCATATTATTTAATAAAATTGTATAACCTTGTAAGTTAAAGATAATCAAATCATCAATAAATCTAAAAAGAAATTTAATATTAAGAGTATGATTTTTTTTATAATAGTGTAAAAATAAGTTACCTAAGAAAGATGAAAAATTAAATCCTTGTGTTATTCCATCAATTTGAATAAAAATATCTTTTCCATAGTAAAAATAATTATTAAAAAGACAAAACTTAGAATTTCCCAATAATCAAAATTGCAATTAAGGATATTTTTAAAATCATAGTAATATTTTAAAAGAGCATCTTTTAGTTTAGAAAGGGGAATGCTGTTGTAAAGATCCGGGAAATCAAAAGTCGCAATCGAATCAATTTTATTTTGTTTAATAAATTCTAAAATCGGTTAATTATTAGTGATAATCCAAGAAAAACCTTCTTTAGTAATATTGTTAATTTTATTGAAAGTTAGAAAAAATTGGGCCAGATTACTTAGGTAAATATTAGATCCACATGTGATTGCTCTAAATTTTATAAAATTTTGGTAATTAAGTAAGTAATGAAATAAAGGGTAATTAAGTAAGGAAATTGTATATTGCTAATTTTAAATTTTAACCTTTTATATAAAGTTACAATTTTCTTAATGATATTATTATTTAAATTACTTAGGTTAAAGTTTTATGCAATTTTTAACTCCGTAATTAAGAGTTTAACTTAGAATTTTTTATAGAAGATTGCATAGTTATCGTTAGAATTGTCTTCGGGTTAATTAAAATTTTATTTTTGTAGCTGCTTAATAGATTGAACAATTTTTAAAAAAATTTTTGAATTGTTAATGTTATTTAAATGTTTCTTATTATCGAGAATAAAGTTTTTAAAATAATAATAAACAGCCCATTTCCATTCTGTTAGCATACCTAAAGGTAAAGTTAATTTGTTTGATATCTTAAAACAAAAGTTATCGAGATCATTAAGAAAGTATTGTAGAATTTTATTATATTAATTTATATATGGTAAATGGGACTAATTTTTGTTCCTTTGTTCATTAAATTCCAAATTTCTGAGCTTTCTATAACATTTAAATTACCAGTAATAATATGTTCATGGTGTTTATCAACAAAATCAAAATATTTCTCTTCTTCACAGTGACATTCATAATCGAATATATTAATTTTCCCTTAATTCTTGCTTATATTATTATAATTAAATATAGTTCTACTAATAGATTAAATATATATATATATGAATGATAAGCCTAGTAATGTGTAAAAAGTAGGTAAAATAAAGTCTAGTTCATTAAATATGTCTCATCAGAAATCATTGCAGACATATGTTTAAACTCCTTATTCACAAAAAAACTAACCATGTAAGCGAGATTTATACTTCAGTAAATTTTTATCTTGATCTTCGATTATAGATAGCAATTCTCTTTTATTTTTCTTCTCCATTATAAGGGACACCTTTTTATAATTAAAAAGTATTAATTTTAATCATAACTAGAACACATACAGCAAACGTCACAAAATTAATTGAATTATTATCGTCTGTTTGTTATTGTTTTTCAAACAGGACATGCACCGCTATCATTAGCTTATTTTTTTCAAGTATAGATCAGCTAAAAGTAAATATTTTGAATTTCAGTTGAATTTCGAAACTATTACCCAGATTAATTTTAAAAGTTTTGGGTCTCTATCTTTTAAGGAATTGGTAACTAATTTTAAACCATAGTTTCTACTACAGAATGGCAACAAGGAGATGATAACGTCGGATCAATGGGCTTTTCGCACTGTGATTGGCTGTTGACTATCACTCATGGTTGCAAGAATTTGGGAAGTTATCGCGTTTATTGTGAATTAAAATAAAAATTTCAATAATTTTGTGCACGCCTGTCTGTGTTCTCGCGTAATCTCGTACTTGGTGTGATGAAACAATTGGTTCATTGATGGATTGTGTTTACATTTATTTCGTAAACAGCCACTGGAAAAGAGGAGATTTGTGTTTAAAAAAGAAATTAGGCGAAAATGTTTTCGAATTTTTCGATATTTATAAATGTAACAATAAAAATGAATGTTTTCTTTGCTATGTTTATTATTTGTTTTTAAATAAAATTATGTCATTTTGATATTAAGAGTATGTTAACGGGTGTTCTTAAATACTTTTAAATTAAGTATTCTCTTTTAAAAGCTTAGCTGCAATATTTATATAATTTTCTTACATTCTGTTGTAAGGAAAAGAAAATTCGGATCTAAATTAAAAGAATAATTATGCCATGTAATGTCTAATCATCCTATGCATATTTCCTAACATTTGTACTTAATTATTAAGCATTGTAATTGTAACATAAAAAATAATTCTGCAGTAAAGTTCAAATTGATGTTTAAGTGTTTATATATTATGCTTATTCGACACTAAAAGTGTTTCTACTTATAACATTTTATAAATGAATTTGTAACGAGCAGTTTTAATAAAATAAAATTATGGCTAGTTAATAAAACTATGGCAAGAGTTAAAGAGTTTTATGTGGTTATCAATTATTCTATATTTATTTGGAAGTAATGAAAAGTAATAATATATTTGTGAATCTAAGCACATCATGATAAACAATAATATTGAAATGATAAAAATTCTGTGGAAATAACAATAATATTGGAAATGAAAAAAATTCATGTTACATGAAATTTATTTTCGAATAGTTGACTACTTACTTTTATGATGATAGAATAGATTTTTGATTACATATTTACTGCTGTGTATTAAGAGTTAGGTCAAATGTGCATCAAGTGGCTAGTATAAAAATGTTGCTTTTTTTAAACTTACCACTGCCTTATTAGAAAAACAATTTTGTAACAATCAAATAATAAATATATAAAAATCTATATTTGAAGCATATAAGAGTAAAATTTTTTTTTTTTTTTTTGATTTAGAAACTATCAATCAAAAAGATCCTTTAAAGTTTGAATTATATTTATATAATAAGTAGAAGGAAATATTAGCAAAGGAAAAATTTCATAATGAGTCATTCCACAACAGATCAATCACTTTTGAACTGACCCCCCTACTATTTTAATGAAATTTGGTGGAACATGCACACATGATAAAGTAAACAATTCGAACAGTTTTTAATTTGAAATTTGTCCAAGTTATAAACACTTGAAAAAATAAAATTTTCATTGAAAAAAACACTAACTTGCATGCATATAAATAACTGCAACTTTTTTTTTTTTACTTAAAAAAAGTTACTTTAAGAACTTTACTTTATAAGTTACTTTTTTTTTACTTTAGAAGAAAGTAAATGGTGTTTAAGAAAAGATTTGAAACACCATTGCAATAGACCTTTCATTTGATACCTTATATGACTTTCTGAGGCTAGGTCAACTTTCAAAGCAACCTGATTAGGCCTTTGACCTGTGATATGTGATCTCAAAGAATTACGAAAGAAATATTTTTTATTGACTGCAACATTCTTCTACACCTTTCAAATTTGTAGCATAGAAATTGAAATTTAAAAAAAAAAAAAAAAAAAACATTAATTATTGCAAACCAAAATTTTTATTAATTGAAAGTGGTATGCTGTACAACTTTTTTCCCCTTTAAGATATTTCATACAATATACGTAGAAAACTGAGTAAAAAGCCTAAAATTCTTAAACCGATATATAAATCAATGATCATTCATATCAAAAGTAATATTTATCCCATACTTTTGGCTCCTAAAATGTATCGAAAATAACATTTTTATTTTTAGCAAGTGTATTATATTTTTCTTATTAAAAGATGGTTTGCCTTTTGATATGTAAAATAGTTACAAGATATGAATAACATTTATTTCATAGAAAATAATTTATAAAATTATGATTATTAACTCTGTTACAATATGTTATGAACAGAATTAGTAATTTTTTAAACATATAAGCATTATAAAATTTTATGAAATAGTTAGGAATGATGTAGTGCTATTTTTTTGTTAATTATTTTTATCTCATTAGACGGTATGAAAAAATCTTAACCTGTTGTTGTTAGTACTTCAACCTTCTAAATGATCTGTGATTTATTTACTTTCAATATCAAAGGCTTCTGTGGGTACGAGTATGACAGTGAGGGTCCATGAGGCTGTAGAAAACGTATCTTAACTTCTTCGTAGTTTATATTTACATCTAAAATACATCGTATCCACCATTGGCTGTACTGCAAAATTACAACATACCCTCTAATATCTTCTAAGAGCAGTTCTAAAGGATGTAACACCACTGACTGGATCTTACTTTCAGATGAATTTTAATACATTTTCGTTTTAATTGATGTGTGGCTTTTGTGTCTGTTTTCATATATTTTTTTGTGTACCGGAGATTGTGTGGCTTTTCAAAAAAGTGTCTCTATTTCTCACAATCATAATATGATTTTATAATACACAAAATTTGTTTATTGAACACAATATTAAAAAGTGTAAATAATTTACTCTAATTTTTATTTCATCAAAGTTTTTTTTAAAATTTTTTATAGGATTGTTTTGTGTTGAATGAATATCTAATTTAAATTGGTCTAAATGTTGCTAGCATATATATATATATATAGATTTTTTTTTCTGAAAAAGTTATGTATGAATGCTGAAACATGAAGGAAGAAATTTTTTTTACAGTACAACTATCGTTTTATGTTAAAAGGGCATTTATTTTTTATGCTTTGTTTAGAAACATAAAGAGACCAAAGAACATCTTAAGGGATTGTGGATCTCATTTCAAATCATCTTAAGTAAATAGAATTAAATTGTTTTTTATTATTTGAATTAACAGTATTTGTTTATGCTTACATGGTTACTGCTACTTTATAGCCTAAAATAATAATTTCTTGTTTTGTAATCAAATGGAGAAGTGTATTATTTCTTCTTAGTCTAAATCAACTACAGTTTAAATGGTCATAAAAAGTATATTTAATTCTTAATTTATTTACCATTTGTATCAATGTTAATGTACTCAAAGTTTGGTATGAAATAAAAACCTAATATAAAAAAGAAGCTGCTTTTGTACATAGTCTTAAAAAAAGCTACAAGTAATGTAAAGTTTCATTTTTTCATTACATGTTACACATATATAATTTTTTTTTTTCATTTTTTTATCATGGCTAAAATAAATTTTCATAAATTTAATACAGAAAATGAGATTTGTTAAATATTTAGTTAATTTTTTACTCATGAAAAAAATATATATATATAATTTTTATTTTATTTGCATGTATAGAATTGGCCTTTTATGTATAATCTGCACTAAGGCTCTTTCTCATACTGTTTAGCAGTTTTGGAATTTTGACATTTTTTTCAAAAAAATTATTGAATATAGCTTTTTTTATTTTATTTATTTTTGTCATTTCTTAGATGACCCTTTGACTATCCTTGGGCTGCAACCCGCAAACAGTAAGCCTATACTTATCCCCATGATTCATGCATAGAATAAAAAGGCATACCCCATTAATTTAACAGTACTTTTTATTATTTATTTTTAATTGTTTATTTGTAAAATCGCTGTTTGAACTCTAATGCACCATTGAAAAAGATTTTCCTTAGAGCATGAGTGGTGAGTTTTCATTGCTTATTACTAAGGAAAATAGTGAGGTTAACTGGTAATCAATAAATAATGTTTCAATTTTGATTTGCTACGTTTTATATATGGATTAATTGTATTTGAAGAGAAGTGTGCTTAGGATAAAGCTCAAACTGGACTGACTCTTTCTAGATGAAATTTCAGTTATAGTTTAATGACAGCATTACCAGAATCGACTACACTGTTCCAAACATCAATGATATTAAAGAAAGCTCATCAATATTTGCAACATGCCTGATAAACCTAGTATGAAACACAACGATAAAAGCAGCAGAATTTTATTTATTTACTTTTTTTTTCCAGAGTGCCTTCGACATTCTAAATGCTCCTCAATATCGTTTGAACACTAAGTTGTTCTTTTTTTCGTAAAATCTATGCAACTTTTTACAATAGCTCATTCTAAAGAGCGGTCGAAAATATGAGCACAAATGCTATGGCAATTCGCATTTCCGTCGTATCTATGAAGTTAAATTCAAGAATTTAAAAATATTTTCACATTACAGTAAAATTTATTTGTCCAAAACTAATGTTGAAGTTCCTTTAAGAATTAAAGATTATTTGTATTTTATTCATTAATGATTATAAAAAGAAGTGTATTTTAAAAGGTATGAAACATTTTATATCATTCTTAACATCATAATTTTTCAACATAATTTTGAAGAGACGTAGTAATTACAAGAAGTTAAAAAATGATATTTTTAAATTTTTGGTATTAGAAAAGCTATTTATCTTATTAAAATTTAAATTTGATTTTGAAAATTACCTAATTAATAATCACGTAAAATACTGTATATCATACAGGGTGTTCTGTAATTACATCTAACACGTTGTGAAAGCTGCAAATTGATATTTCATAGAGGAGAAAAAATGACAACTTCATCGTATCAGTTAAATTAATTGGTAAATAGGCGGTATGAAAAATAGAAAACCAGTTTGAATGGCCGATGACACACGAACGTGTTAAGTTTTAATCGCCTTCTAAGTTTTGTTTTCTCTAGTAATCACAAGTTTTTAGTCAATCCCACCTTCATCAGTCGTGATTCATTAAATTTTGATTTTTTTTCCTTGCCTAAATATTAATTTATGACCCTTAATGTGTGTACTCGTTTTTTTACTTAAATTTCATCAAGGATTTTAAAAATATACATTAAGGTTGAACTTTATGAAATGCCCTGTTTAAGTTGAAACCTTGTATTGTTTTTAAATGAAATTATTACGACAACCAGTTTCGACAACAATGATTGTAATAGGATGATTTGAATGCAGTCATCCAACTCCATCCAAACTCAAATATGTTATGCAGTTTAAGTAATGATATTTAAGAGCTTTAAATCTGACTCTCAAAAAAAAAAAAAAAACCGGGATATTACTGAAAAATATTGTGATTGGAGCGCGTGGTTTTTATTTTATTTCATAATCGTCGTTCAACAGCCGACCCAATTTTGGGTTTACTGTTACCAATGTTCAACAACGTCGCCTTGTAATTTTGTACCCAATCCAGAAGACAAGGGAACTCTTGGATCAAGTGTTGGGAAATTTTTTTTATTGAAACTAACCCGCGTTTGCGTTACACGAAGAAAAAAACCACGAAATCCTATAATCCGTCTACCGTGGAGGATATTTTGCATCAGCACTGTAGTAGGTGCAAGCCGGGTGCGGAATTCGTATCGACCAGCCATTATTGGGATTCGAATCTGCTTCACCTCATTCGGAGGCGAATACTCTTTCCCTTGGTTCCATCTTCACTGAGTATTAACTCTACAGGATGTTCCAATTTTATTGATTGGTTCCAATTTTATTGTTTTGTCTAAATTTAGTCATCTTCAAAATGTAAATAGCAATTCGATCGTAATTTAAGGAAATAAACGGTTTTTTTCTCTTAATCCGCAATGATTAATGAGAAGCAACCATGAGGGTTGATCAGCAACGTAAACAAGGGGCGGAACTTTCCAGTTTTTAATTATAAAATTACAAAACTACGGAGTTGAACATTAGTGGTCGTAAACCCAAAAACTGGATCAGCTGTTCTACGACGGATATAAAATAAAATAAAATCTATCTATTATAGGCCTGGATAGTAGGGCACTGAACCCATGCCCAAGAGTTCGTGGGTTCATCCACAGCCGGCCGAAGACTGCCCGTGTAGTAAATGGTGACTGATGCAAGTTAAATCTATCGAGTTGCAAAGTCGTCCATGTTCCTATAACAAATCAATACCTCTGAGGGTACTGAAACAAAAATTTCCTTGTCTTCTGAATTTGTTCAAAATTACAAGGTTACAGAGTTGAACATTAGGAGTCGTAAACCTAAAATTGGGTCGGCTGTTCAACGATGGTTATAAAACAAAATCTATATTTTAAATAAGGCGAGTGAAAAAGTCTTTCTCACAGTTCAAATAAGGGGAAAAATCAAAACTGTTACTCGAGTAACCAAAAGTAGATTACAAGAGAGGATGTGAATATTAAAGTGCAAGAGCGTTTAGTTTAGAATAGTAAATTAAGAAAAAGACTTCGACAAAGGAATAACATAAAAAGATTAGTTGAAGCGCTTTATGTTACACACACACATATATATGTAGGGAGAGGGGAGAGACTCCCCCCACTCTATAGGTACTGCCGCGGTCATAATTTTACTTCTTATAATCTTAGCTTAACTAAATTACGCCGAAGGAAAAAAATGTAGCTTTAACTTAAACTAAACTCAGTGGCGCGACAGCCCCTAAGGGGCCAAGGCCTACTGGGCCCATCTCAGTTTTCTTGACATTGGGCTCTGGGGTACAGGAGCAGATGTTCCAGTTAGGTGGTCAGCCGAACGCGTAACCCCAAGTGTTTAGTTCCCAAGCATGCTTGGTACTCATTTGTCTACCCACTTAAGGGATGAAAGGCTGAGTCAACCTTGCCCGGCCTGAGGATCGAACCCAGGACCGGTGGCACGGGAGCGCAAAGCACTACCACTCAGCCACCGGGTGTCTAGCTTTAACTTAAGATAATTTAAAATCTGTTCTCCTATTTATATCCAATTATGTTAGAGGCTATGTGTCCTTTTCGCTCGCACTCACTTGTTTTTTCCTATATTTTAAAAACATGAATGTAATTATAAATGGATGCAGAATTTAACAGAGTATTTATAGTTTGTCTAAGCTAAGAACTCCCCCCGCCACATGGTCTGAGGCCGTCTGCTGCTATGGATACAAGAATAGCGTATTCCAGGGAAGGTAGCTAGCCGACCGGCCTGTGGAGGGGTTAGGGAACTGCCTTTGCACCAGAAAGGTTCTGGGATCGAATCCCGGGCAAGGCATGGATGTTCTTTTCTTCTCTGTACTATCTGTCCTTACTGTGGGAGCAACGTTGGCCCACCTAATATAGTGCCCTTGTAAGAGAGGCCAACAAATCTGCCCTGTTAATGTCCGAATTGACGAACAATGTTAACACTGGAGGGCATTGGGGGGGAGGGGAGGGAAGGTAGCTTCTCTTCACTCTAGGGCTAACACAATAGACTGGAAAAAAAGTCTCTTACTCTCGCTGAATCTTAGCCAAAATCTGTCCTAAGCAATGACCCCACATCCCTTGAAATAGTTAGACCTCGTTACCATAGTCACCGCCAAGGGTCTTGACAAATGGCTAGGCGAGTTTTTACTTTAGACAAACTATACATTAATTAGTTCATTAAACATTTTTTTAGAAAAAATTGCACGTTGAGACATAAAGGTTTGCCACCCCTGGACTAAACCATCCGACAGAGAGCAATGAAATTTGGCATACTAATAGTTCGTCGCACGAAGGTTACTGTTCACATTAAAACATTATATTACAAACCGTTCGAGCGAAAAACGGATTGGAACTTTCTTGCGTCATGTCCACTTAATTACATGTCGGATAATCGAATAACAAGCTTACACGAATGGAACCAAATCATTTTGTATGCAACTAATGTTAAACTTCCCCGTTTAAACTGACATTCTTTGTTTTTTGTCCCCGCCTAATTGCATGAAGAAGAGGTACTGAAATGAAAAAAATTTTTTTATTTTGGAGAAATGCTTAACTAACTAAAATGAAATTTTCGTTTTTCAGTTAAGATAAGGATACAATAGGTGGTCACTTCAAAAGGGTCCTGTTCATTAGTTGGTCTAAACAGGTGTTAGGGGTAAAATTGAAAAAAAAAAATCTAATCTTGCTGCTAGTTATACATTTAAGTGAGCGACGAGTGTTTTACCCCTCCTTGAATTATAGTTTGTTTACGGTAAGAACTCCCCCCGCCACTAAATCTGAGGCCGTCTGCTGCTAAGGAAACAAGAATAGCGAATTTCAGGGAGGGTAGCTTCTCTTTACTTTAGGGCAGTGTTTCCCAAACTTATGACTTTTGTGTACCCTTTCTAAATTTTTCGTAATGCTGTGTACCACTAATAAAAAAATGAGTGTATTTTTTACTATAAAAAAAAATTGCACAAAAGTTAAAAATCACAACTGGCTGTTGACACCACTAATTATTAACTGCAAACTCCGCAAAAAATAGCAAATAGAAAAATACGTAATCGTAAATTTTCATGGCTAGCTTTGTTTTTAAATAAGTTTGTTTGAAATTTTCGTTTATTGCAAGACGCGTAAGGACGCGTACCCTCGCTAAACTGTTCCCGTACCCCTGGGGGTACGCGTACCACACTTTGGGAAACACTGCTTTAGGGCAATATGAAGAAAAATGATTCCCTTTCTCTCCCCCACCCGAGACAAAATATATCCTAAATAGTGACCCACACCCCTATTTGAAATAGTTATACCTTGTTACCATAGTCACCCCCACAGGTCCAGACGAATAGGGGAGTTCTTACTTTAGACAAATTGTACTTACTTACACATCATTTAGAATTTTAAAAAGGTACAGAGTGATTTGTTTTGTAGTCAAGATTTGTGGTCCCCTCCTGGTGCGCTATTAGCTTTCATAAGAAAAAATTTCAAAAACGTAACAAATCAGTATACAGTGTGTCTTTCTCTTAAGTAAGAATAATTATTGCTTAATCCAGAGAATAACTCTGAGAATGATTGCAAGTTCAGCAAGAAAAGGATGGATTTGAATTAATAGAGGGGGGGGGGCAATGAATCTGGGAAACGATATATTAAAAAAAATTCCAAACTAAAACAGCTCATTAATTTGGAAATTCTCAAGACGAGGTTAGAAAAAAAAATTTAAATTAAATAATCTGACTATACGTTTGAGAGGAATACGCAATTATTCATGAAAGTCTTAATAGAAACTGAAAGGGAAAATCTAATTTTGATAAATTGACGAATTAAACGGGTATAAAAATAGTCTTCAATTATAGATTTTTTCGGAAGGGATCAAATAATATTTTAGTACCTATATATTATACTATTCACTAATATTGATTTATTTTTATATAACTTTAAATGACATTTATATTTTATGATACTAACACAGATACTATTAATCAAAATTGTTTATTGATCATAAAACTAAGTTTATTTAATCAAAACACTATAATTTGCATTAAATACCATAAAAAATAAAATTTCGCAGAAATTTAGGATAGAATATTGCACTATCCTTTTAATCGAATAACCCGCTCAATTGCATAGATTTGTCTGGAACTGATGATATTCCTTTAAGCGGGGTTGACTGGTTAAGCCTTAGCCGTTGTTTCCTCAAAAATCTTAAAGATAACATCATTGATACTTTATAGCTCTATTTAATAACAATAAAAAAGAGTTATTGCTTGTACTTTATTTAGTTTTTTTTTCTCGCTACGTCATAATTTCAATCAACAACAGTTCCGCAAATGACTGATTGTTGACACGTTCTCAGCAGATCACCGAAGTCGAGCATAACTGGCTGCTGTCAGCGTGCGGGTGAAAAACTACTTGGATCAATCTGTGAAGGGACCGAGGGTGTGAGGTATTGTTTCTCGTTAAAATGTTATACGTAAGTACTTGACTTCACGCGCATGTCGTCGGTCTATCGAAGCGAAGGGAGCCTCACCTCGGCAGAGTTCAAAATTGCGATGGCATGTCTTCAGATGATTGTCAGGAATGTTTACCAGACCGTTACCAATAGCCCATTGAGCAGCTTTAGTGCGACGTAAACAACAACAATGAAAAAAAAAATTTACGTGGTAGCACTATGTCACCAAATTATCTCTGAAGTTATCTGAAATCACGTATTTAATTTGTCACGTCTGTCAAAATGTGTTTCGGTATAAGTAAATAATTTAAAAACAGCGGTAATTAAAATTAAAAAAAAATTCTTTTGCAATGAAAGGCAAAATTAATGGGAAAGTGGTGCTAATTTGCTTAGGAAAAACGTAGAAAATTACTTCAGTTTTATTAACAGCTGTCCCTCTTTTCTTTTTCTCTGGCCTTTTAATTCCTAGTAAGAATATATATATTTTTTTGGTATTCTCTCTTTAAAAATAAAAAGTCAAACAGCTGATAAAAAATATTTGTTAGATTACGGAATTATATATTTTACTGAAATATAAAATTCAAAATAATTAGTTTGGAAAAATCTTTTTTTGATTCATATTCAAAAATGTATTAATGATTTTGTAAATTAAAGAAGTTTCAATTATAAATAACTGTTTCGCTAAGATTTAAATAACTGCATATTAGTTAAATTGTTTGGAAGTGAACCGCGTTTGAAATATTTGACTTTTTATGCAGGAAAAGACATGGTGTTTCACGTTATATTTCATCTCACCAAATATTATTAAACTTCTAAATTTATTTCTCACCTATCCTGACATGAATAAATACAAAGAAATAATGAAAAAAAATATATTTAATGAAAATTCTGAGTCAAAGTGTTAATGCTGACGCTCAGTTCATTTAAGTAATGTAATAGATGCATATTGAAATACTAAAAAGTAAGCCATTATGTTACAAAAAGCAACATTTATGGAGTTCAGGTACTTATTCGTATAGATTAATCGTAAACAAGGGCCATACTATTATTGTCGCCAATGATGCTTAATTAATATGGGTAATTCCTATTATATAAATTAAAAAAAATTACTTATTTACAAAAATTCCAAGTTAATGGTTAATTTCGATATTATGCCTAGTAATGTTGAATACAGTTAATCTCAATTTTAATGGGCTGAACAACAAAAAACAGGTTTTGTTATGTTTTTGCTTATTAATTTTGTCAGTATATACCGTTCAGTTTTGTCCACGATTTCATTGGGTTGTTCAGTACCGAGTTATTGTTTTTTTGATTTTATTAATCCTGTTCGAAGAGTGGATATTTAGCTAGTTGAAAATAAAAAAAAGTTGAATTACAGTTCGTTAAAAATAAGTTAACTAACGCTTTTCGTTTCCCGAAACTCTTGTTTTTTTCTCAGGTCAAGAGCTAGCCCTTGTACAATACTTATCAATATTTTAGTCAAATAACTTCTAAACGTACTATTGGACGTATTTTCAAAATTTTAATTAAATATAGTAGCATTAAATTCCAACTTGAGATTCATTTAAACTGAAATAGTTGCAGTGTTATAGTAGTAGCACCTTGGATACATATGTACTATAAAATAGTATCTTTCTCTTGATATACATCTTCAAGAAAGAATAAATAAATGAGATAAATTTTCTTTTGAATATATTTATTTTTAGTGGTAAGAGTACAGCATATGTAAAAAGTATAAAAAAGGAAGAAAAAAAAATTATTCAAGTTGGATCTGAGAATTTGAAGCACGTATATTTGTTTTTGTTCTTACACAATAGACAGAGTATGGTAGCTAGCTTGACTCTATGAAGGTGCTTGCAGATGCAATCATATAAGGTCTATGACCACTATCAGTGGCATCATCCTGAGAAAAACAGCAGCTAAGTCTTTCTTTATAACTATTGCATAGCTGCCAACCTTATGAATCAAAAATGAGGAACACTATATGCGACAAAATTATACGCACTAATTACGAGAGTAAGATAAAAATTTAATTATTAAATCGTAACATTAATAGACATACATTTAAATATGTAAATTAGTAAAACAAAACTATAAACACTATCTTTTGTGGGAAACTTATAATATTAATGTTTTATAATTAGGAATACCGGTATAATATATTAAAAACAAACATTACCTATTAATATATAATTATTTATCTCCAAATTATAAAACACTGGTAAATAATAATCTACATCATAAACAAATATTTCTGATGCAAGTGTTTAAATACTACAAAAAAAAAAATTTCCAAAAATAATAATTTAGTGAAATAATCAGCAACAGACAGCTATTGGAATAATATTTTCCAATAAAAAGCTACTAAAAATTACTTTAGCACAATAATCACAGGATGCATGCTTGTGGCGATCAGAAAAAAGGATTGGTTTAAAATCAAAAATTTTATGAAAATTCGGAATTTTTATAAAAATATCAGATTGGATTTAAAAATTAGGAACAAATCCGAAAAATTCTGAACAGTTGGCAGCTATGCTATTGTCTGCTTAGTCAGCTGTAAAATAAAAGCATTTTTCTAGATAAAAAAATAGAAATCATGTTACTTTAAAATTCTACAGTGGATCAGAATCCAATCAAAGACTTCAGTTATATTAATAACTGACAACCGTGCCGGAAAATAAAGAGCTTAATTATTTTTATGAATTTAAAAAATATACAATTATATTTAATACATATAGCAAAATCAATGACTGAAATGTTATCTTGTTACGGTACAGAGATATTCTTCAAACTAAATGAGACTCTGCATAAACCATTGTAGAAAATCAAGTCCTGGTAAATATATCTCACAGAAAAGCTTTAAGCAGACAATGCTGTGAGACCATTCCCCGGGACAAACATGAATCATCAGCAGAATCCAGGCAAAAGCTAGAAGAGAACAAGTTGCTTCAAATTAATATTGTAATCAAGATACCTTGTTAAGATTTCAACCAATGGTTAAGTATATAGATAAAAGCACAACTCTTCAAATTGTGAATCTAATAAAGGATTGCATACATTAGTTTGAATCAATTTGAATTACAGAGTGAAAGAACTTTTAGCACAGAAGTATAAGTTTTAAGTTATAAGCACAGATTAACAGAAATTTTTTTATTATTATTAAATCTGGCATATCCATCTTTTTCCACACATATGGCATACTTGCGACACTTTCAGAGTGGTCTCACAACTCTTTTGGGAGGAAGCATCACTCAAACTCATACTCGGGGAATTGACACATCTGTCACTTTAAAATCAAGACATAAAAAAGGAGTGTAAATTATTGCAACATTAGCTTTGTTGCTCGATTTTTTCTTTTTGCAGATCCCCAATTTAGTCAGGTTACTTACATCTGAAAGAGAGGGAAAGTGTCTGATTAATATTATTTAATATTTCTATTGCAGCATCAATCAGGGTTTACATATAAAGACTAATGGCTTTAAGAACAAGACAATCACAGGACATTACATCACAGCATTTAATAGTTAGTCACAGCACAGATTTTATTATATTTTCTTTACACAACATAAATGACCCCACAGCCAATTGTTCAGTTGGTGTGTGCACTGTTGAGTCACCGTTTACCCTAGAGACAGCCACGTAGGCTTCTTAAAGGCACGAGTCCATGATGGATCATGGAATGTGCATGTTGTGTTATCCCCACGCTGACTTTTAATGATGAGCCAGTACACGTTGATGTGTTTGTACATGTTGACATGTCTGATTGCACTGTTCCCAGTTTTTTAGTATCTAATCATCTAAATTCTGTCGGCATCACCAGTTCCTTAATGAATATTATTTTCTAAACCTTTTACAAGAATAAAAAATAAAATCATAAATTAATTTTCTAAACTTATTAGTATCTAGATCAAACATTAAATTAGTTTTTATTTAGAATGCAATAAATGCCACTGATAAAAACAAAATTAATAAATATTTTTGAAATAATCAAAGTAAAAGAATATATATTATTAATAAAAGAGGAATATACTAACTGGTAGGGCACTGTCTTTTCCTTAACCACGGTGTGATTAAAGACAAATACTGATAAACATTAAAAGATAATTTAATTCATTCTGACTTTAATTATTTTATTAATACTGTAATAATTTATAAACAGTGCTGTACTAACAGTAAACAATCCATACTATAACAATACAGTTGGGGAAAAAAAACTCACAACGATTAAGGTATAATGCCACTGTTAAAAATATACAATTCTCCGAATAATCAAAACATTATAGTAATAAAAGAGAAAGATACTAACTGAGACACTCATATTAGCTTCTGTTAAGTCTAGATCTCATTTAAGCTAACAAAGAATAGAATTAGATCAATCTCCGTGCAATCTAAAAGTTTTTATAATCTCTTTTAGTGTTGAACATATACCCATTGCTATTTAGAAATAGCAATTGGCATTATTCATTAGCGTTATTAGCATTATTCATTTAGTATATTTTACCAAAGGCATTTAAAGTGGAAGAGTATTTATAATTCAGGTACAATGCTCTAAACAATCTTCCCTCTGCCCTTTAAGGGTAGAACCAGAATCATTGAGAGAGAGAACTAGTCATAAAATATTCTATTGCATCTAAAAAATTTTCTGCATTGTGTAAAGTAGCACAGATAAGAATATTATAAAAAAACACTCTCTACTGAATATTTTTCTTTACAGCATCATAGTACTAAATCTGTTCAAGTACTGTCAGGGATCTGTCCAGACATTCTGTAAAAGGTCCGTATTTGTAAAATTGGAAAAAAATTACTTGTAATTTGTGAATATAAAATAAACGTTAAGTCACATTCTTTCAACCAGGGTCCTGCTTTTGTGAATTTGTGCAAATAGGGTCTGTTATTGCAAAAAAAAAAAAAAAAACTTTTTCAAGGAGTTTTTAAATTGTAAAGACTTACAAGATTATGTCCAACACTGTAAAATTATAATTAAAAAAATTAAAATTTAAAAAATAAACAGCAATTGCTGCTACTAAATTAGAGATGCAACATACAAATATTTGGTATTTTGCCTATACTGCTGAACGCAGCATATTCATTTCGGACGAATAAAGGAAGAAGTGTCTGCCGAAGACAAAATTTATTTAGATTACATCTGTCGTTCTCCCCCCCCCTGGGAAGGGCTTATTCGATTAACAAAACAATAATGAAGATAAACGAATTTGTGAAGAGTCTGAGTAAAGGATAAATTATTTTGTGAAATGTCCGTTTTTATGAAAAGATATTTTGTGAATAGTTCGTTAACGGACCCAAATCTCTTCTAAACAGATATCTGACTGTGACTACTCTTTCTTATTTGTATGGGATGAGTTCTGGTTATCTGGCTAAATGTCAAGACAAGATTACAATATTTTTATATTATTAGTATATGAAGTTGTGTATAAATACACTTCTTTTTTTAGCAACTTTGCTATGCATTCTTCAAAGATGTTTGCCAGTTGAATATGGCCCTGGCAGTTTAAATGTATGTGATCTTAACCAATACATTCATCCACAGATAAAGCTGATTCACAGAACATTAGCCAAAGTAAAATTCACAAAGTTTTAATTACTTCATTGAATCGCTTTATAGTGACGTTTTCAAGATTAACAAAATGTTGATGCATACGCTGATCTTTCAGCAAGAGAAATTTCTAAACTCTTCGTTCGAGAAAAACAACTCAGAAATATTTCTGTATTGTGATCTGCCGTGCCAACTACAATCGCCAAGGTGCTAAACAGATTTTAAACTTGCAAATTTAATAACAAAAAAAAAACAAAACACATGTAGATAGTTGTCCGGGGGTGGTTACGAGTTATACCTTCTGAGTTCCTTACTCTTTTTATTAGTTCCTGGCGGCTGGCTACCCAGAATTATTCTTCCACAGATAACCAAACAAAATCTCCCCAATAACCCCACAAGCCAGTTTTTTAAAGTTGGGCATTGTACCCAATTGCACATCATTAGTTCCTTTATTTTTAAGAAAAGCAAAATAAATTATTATTTTATAGCACAACCATAAGTAATATTAATAAAAAAATAAATAAGTATCTGAATTAGAATATTTACACAAGATACTAACAATGCCAACAAATGGTTTAGATACATAATCATTAAATATGTAAATAAATTACATTTCAACTTACCAACATGAATTAAGACAAAAACACAATCGTCCCTTCACAACTGCACACTTAATTTGTCCACACCGATTCCAGGGTGTGCAAACATCGATATCCCATTTTCATTCAGCATTTAAGTAATTAGCCAAATACTTCTCCAAGGAATCACCTAGTAAAAAAGTATTTTATGAAGAGAAAGAAGAAATATGAAAAGTTTGCTTTACATTGTCCACGTAAACTGTCAAAAATCTTAGGGTAATGAAAAAAATACAATTATAGATATAGTTTGAGAAGTTAAATAATTAAAAAAATTCAATTTCATATTAATATCCAATAAAGATAACTTAAATTTAAGATAACTTGCTAATCTGAATTATCTTCTAATTTATTATAGTATTTGATTTATGTATTTTAAATAAAACAAATTATTGAGTACAAATTGTTTTGCACATAATTGTGATACACCTATAAAATAAAAATTTTTTTTGAAAGTATGCATGCTCATAATTTATTCAATAGTTAAGACAACCTAAAAGAATAATAATGAATGCAGTAACTGTGAATGAAAATGATAAATATTATCTAAATTTGTTCCATTTCTCTCAGAATTTTTTTTTAGATTAGTTTACAATAAAATTGAAACAAATTATTTTAGACATGATCAAAACCCTCTTCACTATTTTTAAGAAAATTCAATATTAATCTTTCTATATATAATAAATTTTAATTAGCAATATATTTCATAGAAAAAAAAAGATACCTCTGTATTATGTCACTAAAATAAACATAAATCAAGTAATTCAACTAAATGAAATTTCATTACTAAACTGCTTCACACAATTTCGGCAGATCAAACAAAGGATTTCTAAGGAAGCAGAGAAAAACTTTGATAAATGAATTTTTATAACGATTTTCTTAAAATACATACATTTTACAAACTATTTACTTTAAAATCTAACGCGTGGTATTCACAGATATTTAATAAAATTCATTAATCTTTTTAAAAATTTCATGTAATTTTTTTATATACTGCTATGAAACGTACACTAATATTATAAATCTCTAATTAATAAGAATTACCTGTAATTAAAACTTTCATGATGATAAAATATAAAATCCCTCGCAGCCAAATACAGAGAATGGCTTCCTCTAACAATAGCTTTTGTTTAAACAACGCCAATTGCTTTGGCGAAAAAGTTTGGTCACACCACACAATCAATATAGGGTTATAAGAAGATTGATGGATAAAAGCTAGCGTCAAGCTCACTCCGCCCAGTTACCAATTCCTAAATTGACCAAATATCAAAAGTTTTAGCTCACAGCGAATCTTGAATAGAGCAGAAATGAACAGCTAATAGCGAAAACTGTAAACAAATTTTAAAGCACGTTTTTCAATAATAAATTTAAAAAAAATTTTATATCATCACTATACATTGAAATTTAAAAACGGTAAAGTAAATTTGTGTTTCTGATCAAGTGAACTGTTTTTTTAGGTTTTGTCAGAAAATCTACTTTGTAGATATTTTAATAATCTTATTTCTTTAGAAAATTTTCACAGAAGACTTAATAATTGACGTAATGCTTATTTTATTGTTTACTATAGATTTTTGCAACTTTACTTGTTATCTCCAAATAGAAAAGCTACGTTTCTCTTTTAAATTACTGCTTTAATTATATCTGTTTAAACTACAGTAAAGGTGTTAGATTTTAGGCACTAAATTCGACCGATTAACCGTGTAGCTATTTCTTCAAGTTCTTGAAATTTTAATTGCAAAGAAAAATATACGGAATAGTCTCCATAATCAATTTAAGTCAGCTTTTCTCTCTCTCTCTGAATATATATATATACATATATATTTCTTTGAAATATTGGGGAGAGCATACAGATCATAAAAAGAGGGGAGATGGGGAGGATTACCATATTTGCAGCAAGTTGGCGACGAAATCCGTTTTCTCTCAAGAAAGATATTATTTTGTTACATTTAAAACAATGTTATTGATTCAAAATGTTATTTTCTAGTCATTATCATAGAAATGTTTAAAAGTGATTTTTTATCAAACACTTTCATCAAAACATAAAAAAGAGTAATTAAAAGAAAGAAGTCTGGATATTATGTGAAAAAATCTTTACTTTGAAAATGATTAATGTTTCTGTCAGTTGAATGTGAGTAAATTTTTTGAAAATTATAGCTTACTACTTAGAATAGTAAGTATTTATCTATTAACTGGGTGCCAGGCAAAATTTCCTGTTCTAAAGGGTGAAATAAGTATTTATTAAGAAGAATCCTAACTTAAATTTATTACCTGCAAATATAAAGTTCAGAATTACATTCTGGCTTCTTAAATTTTTATTATGTTTTATACATAAAGTTTAAGTTTTATTTAAGTTCAAGTTTTTATTTCTGTAATTTAAGTGTATTAAACATATTAGTATTGAAGCTTAGTCTAGTAGCATTTTACAACATAGCAAAACATTCTATGTTATTAGATTAATGCATACATGATGAGATGTATAAATATTAAATTTAGTGAAATATGTTCTCATTTATTTTAATTTAATATTCTATGTAGGATCAAAAATATGGGTGATACAGACTCTGAGTGGCAATCTGTTAATCATAAAAGGAAGGTTGTGCATTTTCCCAAGAACAAAAAGAAGAAAAAGATTCTTCAAAATGAACTTGGTATAGATGATTTGAATAGTTTAAAGTCCTATGAAGATTCTCACACTAATCTTTTGAAAATGCAGGTAAATTGTCTTCAGATATGATTAATCTTTTTTTTTTATGTTAATAAACATTTTCTGAGGCCTTAAAAGTACATTTGCCAGCCACAGGAATTTAGAAAATTCTGGATATATAGGTTACATAATATTTTAGTAATTATTTGGTAAAAAATTATTGCTTTGAAACTGTAAGTGTGATTTTGTGTTACAATATGATTAAACTAATACAGTATTGTATAAAATGAGATTTATTTATAAGTTGAAACTGTGGTGAGAGAGGAAAGCGGTGTTCCATGTAGACAATTGGTTATTGATTAGCTTAAATAGTATCAGGCATTTATTTTCAAATTATCCATTAAATATATATTCTTAATGTATTTTTAAAATATGTAAATCAAAATACTTTTTATTTATGTAACTTCCTTTTGGTTTAAATGTTTGACATATTTGTAACAAATTTTCCTCATATTTTTTATTTACTTTTATTATATTTTGAATGAAAGTGAAAGATTAAGCATTATCCAGGTGCTTGACAATAAAAAACCCTTATTAGCTTCATAATTAAAATAGAATGCAAATCAACATGTTTTGAGTAAAACATGACAATCTTGGATCTACCAATTGTGAATTCTTAAAAATGATCAAAAATAGCTTTATTGTGAAAAAGAAAAGTTTATAGGGAGAGAGACTTCTGATCCTAACTTATCTGTTACTTTACTATTATACTTTTTTTTTTTTTCAGTTACAAATTTGCTAATAACTTGGCTCATTTTGGTTTTCAAATTATTTTCATGCTTTTTACTAAAATTAAATTCAAATCCCTTAAAGACTTAACCAATAAAGCTACTCCTTAAGCCATTTATCATATACTTCGCCAATCCAACTTTTGTTACATATGGCAAACCAGTCATGCATGTATTTCGATTGGGTACACTGCAGTTGTTCTTTATCAAGTGTTTTTATACATCATAAATTACTGCAATTTTCCAATTGGTAATAAAGGGATAGTATGTTGATTTACTTTCCCAATTTCTCATTTGATGTCTTAGCTTGTTTCTGTCATGACTGTTAGTTCTATGTTTTTTCATAATTTTAGATATCAGACATTCTCTGTAATTTTACATTTAATTTTACTTAAATAACTTTTTTTTTGTTGCTTTTAGCAATGCAATATCAGGGTTGGCAGGTTTTTGACATGTGACAGTTTTTGACAGTTTAAACCAGTGTTTCCCAACGTGGGGCCCATGCCCCACCAGGGGGCAATTTAATTGCAAAGGGGGGCAATTCAAAAATGGACTCGACATGAGTTTAAACCTTTTGCTCTGGGTCATTTAAGTGCAATGCGAGATTTCGGTGACAAAATCTAAATAAAAAAGCAAATTCTTAAATAATTGCGATCAATAAATATTATGTGACTGAGGGGTTTTTTAAGTGACAAACCTGAAATGAAGTATCTGTTTACAGTCGATGGTAAAGCATTTGTGAGTTATTTAGTCAATATCTTTGAAAAACTGAATATATTAAATAAGAAGCTTCAAGGAACAAATAAAACCTTGTTGATGCAAAAGAGAAGATATATGGCTTCATTACCCTTATTGAGTTATGTCAGAAATATATTAACAACAAAAACTTTGAACAGTTTCATTGGCTCCAAAAATGTGAAGTAAATGATACCCCTTTACTTGTTATTGTCTATCATTTGAAAATTCTATCGGCTGATTTAAAAGAAAGATATTCTGATTTAAAACAAATTTATTTTCCAACATGGATGTTGCAGTCCATGTTAGTGGATTTGTCTGATATATCAAGCATATCAAGAAGAACTTGCAGAAATGCAAAATGATGAGCCAGTTAAAACCTTATTTAATATGAAAGGAGTGATGGCATGACTTCGTGAGGAAACAGAAAACAAATACCCAAATTCAATCAAATGTGCAAGAAAACTATTGTTACCGATTCCATCTTCATATTTAGCTGAATGTGGATTTAGTGCTGTAAATGATTTTATTGGTAAAAAAAAAATCGTCTAGATATAACACAACGGGGTGACTTGAGACTGAGGCTAACCAAATTGAAACCTAAGATAAAATCTACGTGCAGCAAGCATCAAAGGCAAGAATCTCACTTAATTAAAATATTAAATTATTATAGAAAAATATTTATTAAAATTATTTCGAATTTGAATTTTAGTTCTTCATTATATGTTCTGAAAATTTACTTACTTTATTTCGCTAACAATTTCCTAAGTTTCTTAAGTGAACAATTTGATTTTTTAATATTAAAAATTATGTATATGTTACATAAGGGGGCATAAGAATTTTAGAAAGGCTTAGGTGGGGCATGGTACAAAAAAGGTTGGGAAACACTGGTTTAAACCATGGTTTAAACCGTCACGTCAAAAACCTCACTGTCGAAAATGTCAAAAACCTATATTCATATGTGAAATTTAATTAATACATAAAATTTATATATTTTTTAAAGGATAGTGTTTCTAAATATGTTCTAGAAAAAATAAATTTAAAATTTTGAAGAAACACTTATATTTTGAATAGTAACCAAAATCTTGTACTTTTGAAAACTCACATCTTTTGTAATATTATGTATTCATTTTCATTTGTTATTGAAAATCTGCAGTGATATTATTAAGAAATTTATTTATAACCAAATTTAGTGTATAGTATAGATTATACTAAAAATTAGACATTTTTAAAGATAAACATTAGCAGTTTTGTACATTAGACATCTTCTTTTAAAGAAAAATCTTTTTAATATTCTTTTAAATCTTCTTAATAATCTTTTTAACATAAGACAATACAAATTTAAGTGCTTTCTGTTAAATACACAGAGTAGTTAGTGTCGATTTACAGTATATTCAGCCTATTCATTTACTATGCTGAAAATTTAGTTTATCCAAATACTTGTGAATTTCAGTTTGCTGAATACGATATAGTTTTGTTGAATATCTAAATATTCAGCTGTTGAATAATTACTTCTTGCTTTCAAGATATGCATTATTTGTATTCTTCATACAAGTGGAGAAAAAAAAATTAAGAGATAAAAATTGTTTTGAAATGATAAGTGTAATAATTATAAATAAATATAATAAACAATATGAATTATATTTATCATTATTCATAAATATAACTACTTTTAAATTCAAATTAACATACTGGATAATAAAGATATTCGGTATAACATTAAAAAAAAAATTTTATACACTTGTATCTTATATCAAGTTTGTATTTATACAACATAACTTGTAAGTTCCTTATAAATATTAGTTATATGTTCCTTATATGTCAAAAATGCATAGTAATAAACTTTTAATTTTCTTAAGTATCAAAAAGAAAAAGAAAAATTTTAAATATAAATATTTAAGCAATTTTTGTGCAAAATTTTTCTGCACATGCATTTGAATATAAATTTCTGAGATTTTAAATCTGTTATTTTACCTTAATTTTAATTAAAAAATATTTTAAAACCTGCTGATTACCTATAGTATAATTAAATTTCAATATAATGCATGGCAACTGTTGGTAGTTTTGAAGTTTATATATTTTCTTGGCAAACTTCAGTTTTTGACCTTTTTGACGGTTTAAACCAGTACTATACCCTTGTCATGTCAAAAACCACTTTTTGACGTCAAAAACCCAACCCTGTGCAATATAATGCTTTATCTATGGTAAATATGTAATATTAAACGTTTACTAAAACACTGATAAAATATTCCTTAAATGAAGGTTAGTTTGCCTTTTTTAATTAGTTTTGTTTAAAACATTTGTTAAATTTATTTTACTTCATATAATGTTAGTTTTAAGAGAAAAACTTATAATTGGTAAATGGATTAATGAAAGTTTTCACTAACTAGTGAAATATTTTAGTTATTTATTCTTTATACTACCTAGTAACTAAATTTCTCGAATTTCTACCTTTCCATTGCACCCAGAATCTTGCTCAAAACTCTCTTAAAGATAGCTAATCGATTCTCATGCCAGGTTTTTGACTAATATGTGAACACAGTCTAATGATAGTTTTATGTATAATGATTTTTATTTTCCTTTTTTTTAAATTCTGATTATAGAACATTTTCTAATCCATTACTTGACAATTAGTAGTAATTAAGAAACTTTTTTATTCTAAGAATGTGTACAGTAATTAAAAAGTACTTTCTCCTTTAAAAATATAATGACATTTTAAAAATGCATTTTACAATTGAAATTTTTACAATTGAAATACGGTACTCGAGTTCTTTGAACCGATTCTAGCTGCTTACACTTATAACTACTTTGCAGTGAAATGTGTGTGCTCGTTTCATTCTGTTGCTTTTATATGTAATTATTGATATGAGCAGTAATAAATTATATCATTTGCTTTTCCACAATATTAATTAATCATCCTTATTTGGGATAGAATATATTTTTCGTGAGATTTTAGCTATTTATAATCAATTGCTTTAGAAAATAACTTTAAAATTGTTTATTTTCCACTTTAATGGTCTATCATTAATTAATTCATAAAATACCTAGTTATTCTATGAAATAACTGGATTATACACTTTAATGGTCTATCATTAGTTAATTCATGAAATACCTAGTTATTCTATGAAATAACTGGATTATACACTTTAAAGGTAACATATTTATATTAAATTAAAGTATGAAAAATTTATTCATTCAAGATGAAATCTGCTTATCTATTTGTCTGCTACACTATAATTGATTATCCAATTTCTTTTCAACATAGCAATCTAAATATAAATTGGTTGTCTTTACATATTTCAGATCGATGAACTTTTAAAAGATCAGATAAAGATAAATGAAAGTGTTAAAATTTGGCTTGAAGAGTTCGAACAATTTCTTTTAAATCTCCCTGAGAGTTCCCAATGCTGTGTAAGTATGAATTTCACGTTTTTATGTTAACTTTATTTTTTCATTTTTATATTTAAATTTGAAATTCTTTCATTTTCTTTATTCACAGATTAACGATTTTTCTGTTGGAAAAGGAATAAAAATTCCTATCAGTCTAGTGCCTGAGAATGATAAAGGGGTGTTTAAATTTTTTCCCCCAACACAAATTTTATCTGTTGGTGCTTATGCCTTTGAAACTATTCATTCATCATCTCCTGTGATCAATATTGCTGTTGAAATCCCAAAAGTAATACTTAGTTATTTAATAATCTACTAACATGTGATGTTCTATTTTATATTCAGTATTGTTATTTCATCATTTTATTGATAATATTTTTATTTCAACACATACTTTTTGTATCTTTAGGTTGTTACTTTTAAAACATTATAATTTAAACATGATTAAGAATTTAAAAAGAAAAACATTTCTGAACTTAAATTTTTTTAAAAATACATTGCATTCAACTTAGTATGGATAATAAAAATTTTCTTAGGAGATGCAACAGTTATGCTAAAATGTATAAATCTTAATTTTCAAAAGATATTATCAAATCAATAATTCAAGCATTTTTTTTTTTTTTTTTCCTTTTCCAAAATAGCTTAACTTTTAAAAAATTCTTTCCAATGTTAATGATTCATTTACTATAAGTTTACTACTTGTTTAAGTAATTTATTAATTTTTAAAAAATGATGTAATCGACTTTTCATTTTGTGATATAGCTAAGTTAACTGTTAATTGAGCTTAAAGCTAAAACATAAATATTTGCCTCATATCTCTGCTCAGAATAGAAGCAAAAACCGGTTCTGAAGGGTGAGAAAGAGTTACTTCTTTCCTTAAACATGCACACAGCAATGCTCATTACATAATAGAACCGGTTGATCCTAGCTTTGGATAATTCCTCAATAGGAGACAAATATTTACACTCTAAACAAATCAGTTAAGAGGCTCCTTCCCATTTTACTTGTGTATTGATCTTGCTAAAGAATTTTAAAATTTGTTTTGCCTAGACTGCATTCTTTAGATGGCATTTTAAAAGCTCTGAATATGTTTATTTTATTTTATGACCGTCGTTGAACAGCCGACCCAATTTTGGGTTTACGACTACTAATGTTCAACTCCGCAGCCTTGTAATTTTGAACCAATTCAGAAGACAAAGGAACTCTTGGATTAGTACCCCCAGAGTTTGTTATGGAAACAGGGAGGACTTTGCTATTCGACAGATTTAACGTGCACCAGTCACCATTTCTGCACAGAGAGTCTTCGGCCAGTGGTTAAACCCACAAACTCTTGGACATGGGCCCAACCTATCAGGCTATCCCGCCGTGTATTTTTTTTTTTTTTTTTTAGTGTTAACTCTGAAAATAAAATATTTTTTTCTATAACAACTAGTTTTTTAAATAACAAGTACATTTTGAAGATATTTCATAATTCTAAGCAAAATTTATTTGTAACAACATTTTATTTATCTGAAATTTTTATTTTTTTTAAAAATTGGATTTAGATTTCATTGATAAATAACAGCTTTTTTGAAAGAAAGTGGAAACTTGAATACTTTTAATAAATGTAGGGCACAAAATGTAATGTTTCAATATTGTTTACAATTTGATATTACAATATTACTTCTAAATTATGTTTAGTTGTTTAATATAAATATTTATTTGATTTTAGCCTTGCTGGCAGGGAATGGACAATTTAAATTACAGATATCACAGGAAACGTGCCTTCTATTTGACGTATATTGCACACTCGTTATTGGATTCGGATCTGGTTAATGATTTGAGATTTATTTATCCAAATGATTGCCATATTAAACCGGATTTATTAATAACCCCTAATGGTAATAATATTCTTCAATTTATTTAATTTTTTTAATTTTATTGTGTTTTCAAAATAATGTGATATATTTAATATATTTATAATCATTTTATTTATTTAAAATTTTTAAAGAAATATGTCATTATCTGTTCTGCTTTTGTTTTAAGAAGTGGATTTTAAATTTCACTTTAAAATTATTGACCCTTTAAAAAAAAATTAACATTATTCTGATGAGTAGTAAAGATAGATATTTTTGATTGTAATGTAGTGGAATTAGTCTGTAGTTTTTATAAATAATTAAACTCACTATATTTCATTGGGTTACCTTTCAAAACTAATAATTTTTATATAGTCTGTTTATATTTGAGTATAGATATATATTTATGTATATTTATACAGTCAAACCCCGCTATAGTGAACCTTCAAAGGACCAAAATTTTTGTTCATTCCGCTAGTAATTTTAACTAATGGTTCCAAACTCTCCCCCCCTTTTTTATTACACATTATTTAAATAAATGACCAATAAAATGAAATATAAAAATGACTGAAAAATAATATGTAGTAACAAAATGTGTTAACTTTTATTTCCTATTACTCCTCATCTTGCATACAAAGAAATGTAATCTTTAGCTGATGAGCAATCCTCAACATCATATATGGAGGCAGTTCCCCACTGTCCTATAATTTATCCTAAATTTATGTTATTCCGCTTTTTAAACCTGTCTAACCAGTGATTTGAGCACATAAAAGTAGTCACACCTAATCTCTTCATTGGCTTTGACTTGAAGCATTTGTTCAGATACTGGAAGATTGTGGATTCTTTGAATGCTGAACCAATTCAATAATGAAGGAACGAAAAATTTTTATTGCTACATTTCATGCTATAGAGGGTTATAAAAATCGGGGTTTAAAAATGTATTTTAAAAGGGTTTTAAAAATATTAAAATGTTTAAAATTATTTCAAACTAGAAATTTTAAAATTATTACAAAAAAAAAATGAAGAAAATCTGTCGAAGACGGAAAAAAGTTCATAATATCCAACTTCCTCTCTTTTTTTGGTTCATTATATCCACAAAAAATAACATTATACGTTTGTAGAAAGGCACACGAGCGAACATTTTGTTCACTATATCTGGGAGTTTACTATGGCAGGGTTTGACTGGGTATATATACATATATAACTGCACTTTTAAACATTTCTTTTGAAATAAATTCTTCTAATTTAAGAAGAAAAGTTAAACTGAAAAATAAGCACTATATTTTAGCAGTGCAAAGCTATTTGTTTAAAATTTCATAGTGATAGCTTAGGAAGAAGTCCTTATAAGCAGACCCTTTCCATTCTTTTGAGTCGGCCCCTTTTTTTCCTCTTGTAAGTTATTCATAGATTGCCCTATTATCCTCTCCTTATAATTTTGTTTCTAGTGAAGAACTGTTACTCGATCACTAATTATCTTCTTTTTATCTGATCTTTGAAATCACATAGAAGTCTCAAAACTATATCATGCAATTCGGAAATTTGTAACTAAATTACTATCTAAAGATGTGTCACTTTATTATTTTTCTCCCATAAAACCATTTAACTGATTCCACTTATTAATTATTTAAAAGAAAACTTTCGTATTATTTTGTATTGTTTTACGTTTGAACAAAAATAACGTTTGCTGTAGGAATAGTTAATATTAACATAACTGTTGTTATTATTAGGAATGGCTTCGTTTTCTTTTCGTTTAACTGCATTTCCGTGTGAAGAAGCTTTCAAGGAGAGTAGGTTTCTTCCTGATAAAAATAATGTTCGATCATCTTGGTTATATGGTAATACTGGCGGTAAGTATTTATTATTTTCATGCATATATTATCATTTTATTTTTATGCATAACTTGGCTGCATGTTTTCTACCAAGTATATTTTGCTCTTGTTATTTATCAAAATTTTATTTGTCCATTGATACTCATTTTTAAAACAAATGAAGAGCAAAAAATACTTATTATTTGGTATTTGTGGAATCATTAGACTCTTATCTTACTTCAGGTTCTTTATCTCATCATTCATTCATATTAAATTTTAAATGCTATAGAAGTGTAATTATTATGAAATATACTTGTATTTTCATAAACAATTAAAATGTAATACTATATCAAAACAAATTTACGAAATTTATTTGTGGAGTTAATATTTAAAAAAGGGTTTTTTTTTTTTTTTTTTTTTTTTTTAAATACGCAAATAAAATATTGATGTTTTTTCATGCACATGTTTTCAAAAAAAAAAATTTATGATTATTTCAAGAGTTCATATTTTCTGTTATGTTAGAAAAAAAGTAGACTGTTTTTAGAAGATTAGCATGTCATTTGATTAATATATATAAATATATTTTTTTTAATGAAAATTTTTATGTAGCATATCATTTTTTAACTCTCCTTTTTTTATTTACTTATTTTGCTCATAATATGATTTGATTAACTGATTTGTTGTGCATATGTACTCGATATTTGGCACATTTTTTTCCTCGCCAACCGCTCTTCATGCATTTTTATTGGTGCCGCCTCCATCACATAGCAAAAATTCTAAGTTCACTTATATTACAGTCATTTTTTAACTCTAAGCATGGATTTCATAAATGCAGATAATATCCCATTTAATATCCAGTGTATTTACTAAATGTGGAGTATTTCAAAAATTGAATTTTGGATTTATGTTAAACTTAATTTCTTTTTAAATTAAGCTAAGCTAAAATTAAGTAATAACTAATGCTAACACTGCAATCTATTATCAAAATATGTGTTCAGAAAGCATCAAATTTTAAGAAGTATGTCTTTTTTTAACTTTACATTTTCATAAACTGTATGTATTGTTCCTTATATTAATAATTAGTATATTTATAGCAATTATATTATTATATTTTATAGCAATTGATGAGCCAACACCATTTTACAACTCCACAGTATTAGCTGATATACTTCTTGTTAAATTAAATGATTATGTAAAAAGTAATTTGTCAGCACAAAGTTTAAAAGATGCAGTAATTTTGTTAAAGACATGGGCTTTCACTAGAGAACTCATGTGTGTAAGTATGAATCTAGATTTTTTATTTTTATGAATTGTCATAATAGGTATTTTAAACATTAGACAGTCTTAAAATAGTTTTAAAAGTGAAATTCAAACATAATAATATCTCATTTAATTTAGATATTACTTATTTTAAAATTTTGCACCACACTTTATATTTATATATATATATATATATATATATATATATATATATATATATATATATATATATATATATATATATATATATATATATATATATATATATATATATATAGTGGAAAGAGAGAGTTTCACAAAATAGGAAGTAATTATTAAATATTGAGAGAACTTTCCCATAAAACTAATAATTGTAAACAAAACATATTTTTAATTTGATCCGAGTTAGAATTGTACCAGATATCGAATTTTTAAGTATACTTTTACTGTTTTCAGTTGTTTTTGAAAAGTAAAAGTTTTTTTTACAATGATCAACTATTTTGTATATTTGATATATTTTTAGTTCAACTATATTTGTTGGGGGAAAGGAGTATGAAAACACCTGAGTATCCTAAAATATACTTCAATAAACTGTCTTAATATTATTTTTAATATTCCGGACTTAGGTTTATCGTATCACCCTTCCGTGTCTAAAAATTAGGAGCTGGGCCTGTGATTTTCTAAGAATATCGCGGAATTTCGCTAATTGAAATTTAAATTTTGAAACTTTTACTGAATCCCATTAACAAGACATTTACATACGTGTGATTCTGGTGGATTTTCGCTGTTTGGAATATTTGGAACTGCTCTGGAATCCGCTACTATCACGATTCTTATTCACGTGATTTTAATACCAAACATTGATTTCTCTATTCACCTAATAAAAAAATTACACATGGTTATTCTTATTTATGCATGATTTAATATCTGCAGATATTCAAGCTATCTAAAATCATGCATTGCATTTCGTATTCACGTTTTTGAAAACCAATATCCCAGTTCATATTTATTTACGTGATTTTAAAATCCAATATTGCAATTCTTGGGAGAACTAAGGCTTTTCTTATATTAGCTATTATAAAGGTATGATATATCTTCATTGGTAGGTAATTTAATTATGAATCTAATTTCAAAAAATTATGTTAAATACGAAATAGGTATTTTTTATAATTTAAACTTTTTGCACACAAAATTTTCAGCGTTTTTCACTTGTGTCACAATCACCCCTGTTAAATAGTCTATAAGTCTTAGATCAAATTGTACCTATTTCAGTTTTCTAAAGTTGTAGGATTGTTCTTTTATTCAATTATCTTATTGTCTAAATACTATTATCTAGTTATTTACGAACCGTATTTTTAATGAAAAGAAAAAGATTAGCATGTAAACCAAATCTAATATAGGATTAATAACATACGACTATAAAAAAATTAATTTTTTTAATAAATTTTGAATTTCATTCATGAATGGTTGCATTTCCCTTTAATTTAAGTATCATTTTATAGATTTCACAACTTATTAAGTACACCAAATAAAACAGAAGAAGCTTCAAAGGAATTCTTTTTACTACATTTTTATCTATTGTTTGATGCTGTAATTAATATTATTCTTATTTTGTATTACTCTTATTTTGTTTTGCAGGGTTATGGTAGACTGAATGGCTTTATTTTGTCATCATTTATTGTTTCTATGCTACAAAATAAACGAATATCTTCGTATATGAGCAGCTATGAAATATTCAAGTATGCCATCCTTGATTTAAGTAAGTTTAATCTCTTTTATTTATTTATTTATGTATTTCATACGTGCCTACACCTCCTATTTTTACAATATACCCTGAACTCCTAAAAAATGCCCCTATATAATATCCATTGGAAACCTCATATTCATTAATACGTTTTAATAAAGAATTCATATCGTCATTATTTCTGCTTGTGTAAATAACATATTCTTATCTACATTTAGGTTCAAATTCAATACCACGCAACATGTTTAAAGATGTTACAGGTTATGATGTCCTTTATTCCGTTAGTGAAGAAACTCTGCAAATGGTATATTAAACTAATATTATACGTATTATAAATTAACATAGAGATTTAAATTATGCTTCAATTGTGTAGTTTTCATACTTTATTTTAAATTTATTTTATAGACTTATAATTAATGATAATTTCAGTGCGAGCAATGTTATTTCTTCATTGCTTGCAATTTCAATTTATATATAATGGTAAAAATTATTTAATAATTAAAACTAATCAACTCATTCACATTGCAATAATTTCTTTTAATAAGTTATTATTA
The DNA here is from genome assembly GCF_982258835.1 of Parasteatoda tepidariorum. Lineage (NCBI taxonomy): Eukaryota > Metazoa > Arthropoda > Arachnida > Araneae > Theridiidae > Parasteatoda > Parasteatoda tepidariorum. Next base: position 63,621,905 of record NC_141756.1, on the reverse strand, counting down.
TTTTCAAGGTAATTATGTAATTGTTCCTTAATGTCTTGCAAAATTTTTGTCCATTTATTCATAATCCTGGACTTCTCATATAATTTTAATTATTGCTTAGTATTGATTGCATTAGTTATTTTTATTTTATATGACTTTTTTTTAAAAGTATTTATCAATTTCTTTTGAAGTTTGATTTAAAAATATTCAATTTTTTTTCCTCTAGCTGAAACATGAAGCAAAACTGGCATTAGCAATGTTGAATAGTACTTCTTTAGACACTTTTACTTATTTATTCTTAAAGAAAATTACATTTGTTGAGAAGTTCGAATATCTCTTACAGTAAGTTATTTTAAATATAATAATTTTTAATTTTAAAAAATTTAATGATCAATACTTTACTAGTGATTAATACAATACAGTTCATATAGTTTACTGTTTTTAACAGTAGATAACGAAATTTTATGAGAAAAAGTTAACCAAGCTTAGCTAAAGTATTTCTTCATTATTACAGACATACTAAATTGCCTTGTAAAAATGTTCAGCTAAAATTATTAAAAAAAAAGTTATGGGCATTGGTACCATTTTATTTGTTAAAAGAATATATATATAAGTATATATATATACAAGACTTCAGTTTTATATGTATTATAATTAATATATGAAATCACCCAATATACTAACAAAAATTCAAACTGAAACTTCAGGATTTTTTAGACAACAAGCAAATAATTGTTTATTTTATTATTTAATTTCTTATTAATTCATAATTATTTTCTATGCTATAAAAAAATGAACTATTCTAGACAACTGGAATATTTCTGTTCTATTTAAAGCATGAAATTTCTATTTATATATATATATATTTGCAAAACTGTAACAATCTTACATGTAGTTACATGTTGTTAATTGGCAAATTATAAAACAATGTTTTTATTGTGATAAAATACATTCTTAATTTGCTTAATTATAATTTTAGGATTTTTTCCCCCACCGTTTTTAATAATAAGAGTTAATATGATATGAATGAATATAATTTTACATATTTTAATAACCGTTTTTGTTTCAAACTTTTAAATTAACCAGTTATTTATTTAATCAAATAACTCCAATGGGCTACTGTGGACAATCAATAGTAACAGGGCTCCTAAGAGCCTTTTACAGTAAATTTATATAATTGTTTGCAGGAAAATACTTTTAGCATTATTAAATTTTTCTAATAACTGTTGGAACCATGATACAATATTAATATAGTCACCAATGCTGATTTTGTAGATTTCTTTAATAGTGCTGTAAAGAAAATTTCAGTAAGGTCAAGTTTACTTGATTTTGTCACTTAAAAATTTCACTGCATTATTATCAGGTCATATATATTAGTTTAAATTGTTTATATATTGAGGTGACCGAATAATCGTAAATCAAATCAATTATATCAGAAATGGAATAGTAAAGCAAAATATTTGCTACCATTTTAAATATTCGTCAAAAATCTTTCGTTCGGATAGGATAAGTTGGCATTTCTGTATTTATTAGGCTTTAACATTAATTATTATAGAGACAAAAATTATTTCCATTTTAATTGTAAATAACAGTAGATTAAATAGTTTTTTAATTATGTCCAGACTTAGAAAACCCATAGCATGAAGCTAGTGTGTTTAAAAACACCTTTTTTTTATAATAATAACAAGAAATTAAAAATGTTGAATTATCTTTTTAAAACATCCATATTACCTTATGTGTTGTTCAAAATAGAGATATGTGTTCAAATTTTAATATAAATACTAGATATATTCAAAATATTTATTAGTAAATTAGCAAAAATAAAATTTTTCCCTTCTAGCCTCTTCTCTATGTTTTTTGGCATATCAAATAAGATACTGCTTTTACTTTTATATTAATATTACAGGTTAATAGTTAACAATGATAAAATTTGATTTTACTTATTTTGTTTTTAAATCTCGATGCCCTCATTTTCAAGTGATATTTATGTAATCAGAATACATGCAATATTTGTAAAGTAATGATTTATCATCAAAGCTAATCGTAAAAGGAGGGCACATGATAGTTAGAGAAAAGTGATAAATTAAAATTTAGATTATTAAATAAAAAAGAGAGTAAAAAATAATAGTATTCTGTATCCAAACAGACTAACTACATTAATTTTGACTAAAACACTCATTCGGCAATTTTAAAGTATGCATAGCTTTTTCGAAAAAAGTCCTGATGAAAACATACAGAAAATAAAAAACTTTGTTGCATATTTTCAGTTTGAAGAATTTTAAACTAGACTCTCTACCAGATATGTGCAAAAAAATTAAGGAAGGCCTTAGGGATAGGATATTGTTGATGGATGTTTCTAAAAGTCCTTTTATATCTGTGAGTACTTTTAGTATCATTAATCTTTTTATATTTTATAACAAACTTATTTAGTTATTTCACTGCAAAGTCTTACTTAAGTTTATTTTTCTTTCTAATAAATTAAATTATTCTTTAGAATTAAATTAGAAAAGAATTATTTTATTTTTATTTTTTCAAAATTTTTAATTCTTCCAAAATAATCAATGAATCTTTGAATTTTGTTTTATAAATAAATCAAAAGCTGTTGAAAAAAATTTGTAAATTTTTTTTAAAATTTTTATTGTTTTTCTTATTTTATTTTTTCTTTATAATGATGATTTAAAAAAAATTGTCATGGACTAAAATAGGTTCCATAATAAACCTCAATTCAATATTCTGTTCATGCTTTCTTTTAAAAAATCTTTTTATAATTGACCTTGTTTTTTTTTAATCAACATTGGTTATTTGATTTTATCATTTATCATAAAAAACATCAGTGTCTGTAATATTTTAATAAAATGAAGTATAGTTCTCTATAAACCTTACTTGGCTATTCACATTAATGGAAAAACTTCATCCAACGAGAGTTAAATGAAGTAATATATTAGGTGAATTACTGAATTCAAATTAGATGCTTTGTACTGTAGCAAATTTATAATCTTCAGAATATATCTACAGTTTTTTTTTTCTTTGTTTAATGTTAAATCAAAATCACGGAATTTCAATTAATAAAAGCATTCTTTTTCTCTTTTTTTTTTTTTTGAAAAGGAAAACTTCTAAAAATAGTAAATGGAAGAAAAAATAATTTAAGCTAGAATAAATATCAAATTAAAAGCAATTTTAAATGATTATGTTAAATGTGCCTATATGAAATTAAGGAGTTAAAAGAGTTTTTTAGAATTAAGTGCATGCTAATTGAATCACCACCCATTTCATAAACACAAAAATGGAAAGAAAAATATCTGCATTCTTACTCATCTGAGAAATAAGATGGAACTAAAGGGAAAATATTGATTATGCCAAATAAGAAATTTTGATTTGGGAATAAACTGAAAATTATGTAAAATTCTACTTTTGATAGGTTTCTCTTTGTTGTATCTTCTTTCTTTTATGAGTGTAATTGATCTGTTTGATGCATGCATAAGCCAACATTAAAAAGATATACAGAATAATAAAGCAATAGACCTAAAGATTCCTACAGATCATTTTAAAATAGTTGTCACTCAACTTAACTTTGTTTTAATAATCAAAATAATTTTCAGTTATTTTCCTTGTCTATTGAAAGTTATTCCCTTAAAATTATTTTTTTCTTGCTTATAATTTTAATATGTTGTATGCATTTTGTTTGATAGGAATATTTTTATTTCTTTATCTGTTTCGGAGAGTGCAGCTCTATAATATATTTTTCTTCGTTTGTTTTGTTCCTCTTTCACCTGACGAATAAGAAGAAATATAGCATTTAAAGAGAGATTAGTGTTATTATCATCTAACTCTTTACCTATATTATCTGTTCACAGATATCAGCTAGAATATTAATATTTTAAAGTGGTAGTTATTGCTGTATGATAAAAAAAAAAATCAAGTGATATTCTAGGTATGTATTGTTTTCTAAAATAATAATAATTTTCAATTTTGTTTTACAGTGGCCTGTAACTACTTTTCCTCCTGATGTTAATAAAAACCTGGTTACTATTGGTTTTCTTTTGAACTCAGAAGTGCCTTTAAGTAATTTGGAAAAAGGTCCATTAGCAAATGACCCTAAAGTAACTACTGCATCCATCTTTTCTTTTTGGATTCTAAGTTGTTGTTTTTTTAATATTTTATAAATCTGATTTCTTATTTTATTTATTTTTGAAGGCAAAAAGTTTTCAAGAATTTTGGGGAGAGCAATCAGAATTAAGAAGATTTCAAGATGGGTCTGTAAGGGAAGCTGTTTTCTGGCCTGCAGTAACCGTTGCAGATAAAAGAGAAGTTTTTTGTACAATACTGAAAGATATTGTTGAAAGGTATGTATTATTTTCCTAAGCTGCACTGTAATTTCCTGCATATTATCTATTATTTACTGTGAAGCATTATTTGTATAGATGATTTTCATTATGTAAATTGAGGAGAGAAATCACTATACTTCGTCTGACTGGCATTTCAAACCATAGTAATAGTAATGAAATAAAACAAATGTATTGTCTAGTTACCAGATTATTGCCAAGGAAAATAGCCTTTAGAATACCTTTTGTATAAGGTTTATAATTCAATATCATCTGTCAAACAATTAATACGAATGAAAGGAAAATTATGAAAATTTCAGAGATAAGGCTTTTGTGGGCTGGAAATTGAAGAAAAGTTTAAGTTGATATGTTTTTCAACAGATCTAATACTACATGTAATTAAACACTTATTTCCTATTTAGCATCAAATGATTAATACCTTCAATTGTAAGAAAGGGCAAATAAGATATAGGAGACATTTTTAAATTAAAAACTGCTATGTCTAAATGTAGTTGCTACTGAATTTAATGTAGTAAATTTTATTTTTAATAGGAAATGTACTAGTAAAAATTAAAATCATGACAGGGAGTGCATCTGTATGTAACTTCTTATTTTTTTTAAAAAAAATTTCATGTATGTTCTTCTAAATTACAATATCTCAACAATTCTGTTCTTCTTTCAGGCATTTTAAAATACCGAAGACAGAAGTGACAATAAATGGTGTTGAAACTGAATGTGTCTTGAAATTGCCTGACATTATTTTTGCCAAAGAATTTTCTGCATACGGCACTGGTGAAGAATCTCTCACAAAATTGATGCAATCATTCAACAGCTTATCTAAAGAACTTCGGAGCTTAAAACTTCCTTTACTTATTGCATCAATACAAGGAGTATCACCTGCTTTTAGATTTACTGATGTAGGTTTTAAACTTTTTATTTTCTGTTTGTTTTACCCTACATTTTTCTAACCAAAGGTGCATGTACCAGGCCTACTTCAAATTTTGAAAATAGTTAGTCTTGAGGGGGAATTATTTAATTTTTTGTGCTTAACTTACTTTCCTTATAATTGAATTTTAGAAAGTACATATCTCAGCTTATCGCCGCTTTTTAAAGTAGAGTCATCCCAAAGTAGTAATTTTTGCTTTTGAAAGTAAGTGGTATATACACTCATGACTTAGTATTATTAATTAAGGTTATTTATTTCAGTATTGCTTACTCATTTTATTTGACACACTTTCTAAATTTTTCTTTAAAAAAATTGGGATCAAAGTTGAGGGCAAACCATTTATTATGTATTTCTGTGCCAAAAGTAAGCCATGACATTAAGAATTATTTTGTTTTCTACTTTCACACTAACTATTAGAAGATTAATACTTAGGGGTGAGTTTTGGCACAAGGATCATTTATATTTATATGAAATAAGGCTTTTCTTTATCTTGATTATTATCATCAAATTTTTGAATTTCAATGGTCAGAATTTAAAAAAACAAACATTAAATCATAGAAATTTGTGTGTCAAGAATCAGCAATGAGTATTAATGCCCTAGTAATTAGTGTGAAAATAGTAGAAAGCAAAATATGAGGATGAGAATCATTTATGGCACAAAAAAAGCGTAGCACTTTTTAAGTTAATGCCTTTTTTTTTTTTTTTTTTTTTTTTTTTTTTTTTTTTTATGTAAATACCTGGTGACCTTTAGTTTTGACATTACAAATCTTAAAGAATTTTTTTCTTTCCACTTAATTATTATTATTTGCAAAAATAAATTTTAAAAAAATCATTTACCTTTTTTAATCATTGTCTGAAAATTTCAACAAAATAAAAAAGTTGCTTTTAAAATGTATATTTAATTATGATTAATATAATTTCAAACTTTTATGAATTAATTTCATGCAAAATAAAGTTCAAATTAATATATTATTACTGTAAAACCATGATTTTTTGAACCTCTTTTAATAGAACACTTCCCTAAATCAAAATTGATTCAGGTTTTTTTTCTTCATTTTATTTATTTTTTATATGCACACAAATGGTTTATTTTATCCCCTAATAGTATGCTGCTGTAATTCAGAATCTCAAGAAAAGATTTTTTTCTTTGTGTATAACTTTTATATTCATCATTTTCGCCCTATTCCATTATAAATTTTTAACAAAAATTTCCTAGTTGTCAAAAAACTGTTAAATGAGCATTTTAGTATTTAACTTAACTTCTAAATTTCTAAATATGTTAAGTTTTCTTTTAATAATAGCAAAAAAAAAAAAAAAACTTTTTTTTTAGAGCTATTTAGGAAAATTGATTTTAAAACAATGTCACGACTAAAATCCTTATAATTTAGCTATACAAAAATCAATCAGATTGCTTGCTTTGGATAAATGAATACATATTTGATTATATTTATTATATAATATACTTTCTCTTTATTTTTTTTATGAAAGTTAGAATGCTAGTTTACAGAAAAAAATTTGTGAATTGCTAAATTTTCTTACCCTTGTATTTGAGCGTCAACCACATTTCAGCATTTAGTTAATTTTAATTATAGTATCTTTTATTTTTATATTACCTTCATATTAATATTATATATTCATTTAAAAGAAATAATAATTAAAGGTCATAAGTATTTAAAGATTGATAGATATGTTCTCACTATCATATTTAAATATTTATGAAATATATTAATTTTTTTTGCAAAACCTACATTGATGTTTCATTTTTTACAGGTATTTCCTCCTCTTTCCATAATCCATAAAGTAGATAGTTCCGTATGTTATGTCGATGGGCAAGTTATGAAACTGAAAAAAGATTTCTCTAAAGTGCCACTTTACATTCCTGCTTTAAAAGGTATTATTTCAAATTGTTTAATATTAATTTTTTATGTAGTAATTTATATTACATTTTAGGTCCTTACCCTACTCGCTGGACTCTCCAATCTCTAAATTGGTTTTGCTGTTCTCTTTTTATTGCTTTGCTAGCTCGCTTAATCAGTTCATTGGATAATTATATAATTTAGTCTCGTTGGTATATCTTGTAAGATGAAGTCATAAAACTGTGCAATTTAATTTATATTCATTTCATTGCTACTTTGCAATAACATTTGGAAATTCAGAACTCCTTAATTTTTTTTTCCTTGCACACAATTATAAATTTTAGTGTTTTGAGATGCAACAGTTTTTTTATCCCCTTTGTACAACCTAAAGTCATAAAAAAAAAACAATTGCTGTCCAATAGTTATTATAAAATGCATCTTTCTTCTCTTTTAATTATGAAGCATTAATAAAACTAAAATATAGCTCGAAATTGTTATTAAATCTAAATAAATTAAGTATAATTGAAACAAAAATAACTCTCCCACCTTATTTATGAACATCATTAAAAACTAAAATATAGCTCTAAATTATTATGAAACCTGCATAACTTAATAACATAATTAAAAAATATGTTTAACTCCAGTCTGTAACTTGAAAAAAATTGGTTATTCAACAATATGCATGCCATATAATACAGATTTCATTTATATTTATTTTATATTTTATTTATATTATTATGTATGTAGGGGAGAGTGCTGAGCTACATGGTCAATCTTGGCTATACGGTCTTACCCCACATTCCTCTATATTGTTAGTAGTACCTAAGGAACTTTAGTATGCATGTAATTAGAAATATGAGTTTAAAATATTGCTTATATTTTTGCTAAGATGTAGTTAAAAGTGTAATTAATTATAATTATGTGTATGTATATGCTATGCTTAATTTATAAATTTAAATTTTGCATTAGTATTTTTACAATTACCATAACTTATTTAACTATAGTTGTATGTTTTATTTACATTCACATTATGACTATATAATAAGTTTATTATTCTACTTTTACCCAGTTTTCTAATATCCAGTGTACTGGGAACAAATGTATCAGTCACACATGACTATTGGAATGGAGATTTGAAAAACCACATTTGCGCAATTGACAGGCAAACTGTGGCTAATGCAGCTAAAATAGTTAAACTTATCTTTTATATGTTTTTGAAAATTACTTTTACTAAACTGTAGTATTATTTTCTTGTGTTTAAAAGTCAAATGTCTATAAAATGATGTTTATTTCCGCAGCTGTTCTTCACTTTGAAGGTAGTGGGAAGTGGCCAAATGATGTAGAGGCTTTGAAGAGAGTGAAAGCTGCCTTTCAAGTAAAGATTGCTGAGCTGGCTAAATCCCAATGTTCCTTAATGGCAATTCCATTTGTTACTCATACAGATATATTTAAGGTAAGATGATTTATATTAGACTAATAATAGTATAATCTTCTTATATGATCTGCAAGTGAAAATTTTACTTGTTAATAAGATGAAATTTGAAAAATTACTGAACCATAAGGTTCAATCAGCTTGCATTAATTGGACATTCAAAAAATATCACATTTCATTGCACATCAATATGTAAACCAAAATATTTTTTTTTTTATATATATATAGGAAAAGAGAAAAAAAGCATACAAGTTAAGTCTTCAAGAAACTAATCAATAACTGTGTAAATGTTAATTAAAAATTTGTTGTAAATATTTTAACAACAAAAAATTTTCTTTCTAAAGAAGGCATTGCTGTTTGCGCTAAGCAGCATGATGGCAAATTGGGTCATGAAGGTAAAGGTCTGTAATTTTATGACCAACACCATTGTTGTGAAAATGTGGTCTTTATTGGGCAGCGATCATCGCGTTTATTTCGTTGATAAGCTTGTACCCATGGATAGTTTTCAAGCAGCTACTTAGAATTGAATATTTACTTATTTATTTATCTTATATTGTCTAAGCATACGTGCAAAGATGTATTATTATTCTGCTGTATTTGCATCTATTTTTGATTGAATTTACATTCATTTACAAGGGGGCTCCACCCCCTGCTCGCTACCGCTCACCAACCCCCGAGAATTGCTACGCAATTCTTTTTAGTATGCTTCGCAAACAAATTTTAATACATTTATATAAGGATATAAATGCGCGGCAGAGCATAAGTACGACTGTACGATTCTCCCAAATACTGATTTTCATCTATTTCTCGAAGACGATTAGCTGCCCTACTTCGATTTTCTCTTTGCGGGCATTAGTAAGCTCTCGATTATTTTGTCGATTTATTCTTCGACGCTCTTGTTCATTTTGACGATACGTGGGATCCAATCTCCGCTGTCAGCGATATTCTCGATCACGATCTGTCCTGTCAGACATTATACTGAAATTCCAAATGATTGAAATGAGTTGAATAAATAAATGTGATTTAAAATTTAACCATTTTAAGGTAAGCAAGCCTCAGTAAGCTTTATAATAGCAAACAACAAAAATGTAAACATTAAAATATATCAATCACTGGATAGGCATAAGAATGATAAGATAAGATGAGATGTAATCAGCAAAAACCCACTCAAAGTAAATCAACAAAAAGCTTTGACGCGAATGCGTTCTCTTTTCTGATTGGCTTAAAACTGCATCCTCGCTTGGATTGGCTACTTCTTTCATACTGTCACGTGATACCTTAGATTTCGTTGGCTGGTGCGACACCAACATTGGATTTTTATATATAGTTAGAAAATTATATTTTACTTTTTAAATTATTCAATTATGTGTGTGTGTGCTGTTCACTGCATATGTCAATTAACTCCATTTTTTAGAATATCTGAAATTTAAGTGTCAAAGCACTTTGTTTAATTACATTTTATTCTCATAACAATGAATTATCAATTTTAAATTCAAAAAAAATGAATGAAGTTTTTATGCTATGAAAGGAAAAGTTAAAAATGATGTATAATATTTGGTTTAATCACGTTTTCCTCGTTTTGTTCTATAGAGTTAATAATATGTGCAGTGATTGTCTTTTGTATATGTTCGAATGTGTAAGATAAATTTCCTATGTAAATATGTATTCATTTTTATTGTGAAAACATTGCAAAAAATATAATTTCTTTTAGGATGGTTTTATCTTTCGATTTGAAGTGGCTTGTCATAAAGAAATTAATTTGCTGAAACAAATTCAGTCACCAGATGGTAGCATAAAAATTAAAGACACCAAAGAATCACTGAAGTTAGAAATATCAACTAAAATTCTTCCCAAATTGAATAGCGTTCTTCATGGGTATATTTGCTTTTTCCTCTAAGATATGCCTGTTATTTTTATACTGATCAAACTTATATGATAATGATGCACTATTTTTTTTATATATATAAATCTAATTTATTTGTGTTGCAGGCTTCACCAACAACACAACAGCTATGGTACTGCTTGCCGAATTGCAAAAAGATGGATTTCCTCTCAATTGAAACATAAATTCATTGATGATCTCACAGTAGAACTCATTGTTGCGTCTCTTTACGTTCATCCTGAACCATTCACATGTCCAAAGTGAGTTGTCAACCAAAAAAATCCCCCCCCCCCAATTTGTTTAAAAAATTAAAAGAAAATTTTGAAATTTATAAACTCATGTTTTTTCAAACTAGTATATGAACTATATTTTTTGTGCTCAGAATCTAAATCTAATCTTAGTCTAAATTAACCCCCCCCCCCAATTTGTCTCAAAAATTAAAAGAAAATTTTGAAATTTATAAACTCATGTTTTTTCAAACTAGTATATGAACTATATTTTTTGTGCTCAGAATCTAAATCTAATCTTAGTCTAAATAGAAACTTAACCATTTTACCCTTTCCTGTATGGTGTAACTAGTATATCAACACCAATTCAACAACTGTTGAAACCACTTAAATTGGAAAATTAATCTATTTTAATCATTTCATAAACTTACTGTTTTTTTTTTTTTTTCAAATTCTTCTTAAAAAATCACTCCTGTCCGATTTAACTGGAACGTTTTATTCTAAGGAACACACTGAAAGAGAAATTAAGGGAATTGAAATTAAAAATCTGACAATATGTTTGAATTCAAGCACTGCAAAATTTGTTAATTGTTTTATGTGATAGTGTTTTTTATTAAGAGATATAAATGCTTAGAATTATTTATTAAAATTTATAAATCAATTTCGGTTTGAATTTCGAAAGAGGGAATTGACCTTGTTCTGTAATTGCTTTTAATTCTTCTGTAATTGCTATTTATTAAAAATAAAACGACATTGTTTGATTAATTATGATTTAGTACAAGGTAACTGTAATTATATTATTTCTTTCTAATCAGGTTAATGTATGTGTCTATTTATGTATAAAAGATATTTTGAAATTGTCAGAATATTGCAGACTACAAATTTTTATTTATTAGACGAAAGTATAGTTTGATCGTATTGAAATTTAAAATATGTAATCAAAAGATCTCAACATTAAATCTTAAATATGTAAACTTATCAATATTGTATCTGAAATTGTTTAAAATTGTTAGACTAAATTAATATTATTATTCTCTTATAAAAAATCATTTCAGTTGACTACCGGCATAAATATATATGATAAAATTTAACTCAGTGAGTAATTGCTAATTAGAAATTAAAACAATTGCTAAAATTTCTCTTCGAACTCATATTTTCAAAAATGTCTTATGATTTTTTTTTTAATTGGCGGAGGAAGAATACAACTTGCATGATTTACCAAAAATGATAGACGTTATCTAAGGGTAACTCTTCTCCTTTGTTTGTTTGATTTCGACGTAATGTTGCAGTTGGAACCGGTCTTATTTTAATCATAATCAAAGGAGTTCTTGTGATTTGAATCAAGGAATCAGATTTAAGTTCATGGGTGCCACTCTTCAGTCCCAGGGACTGAAATCAGCCTTGAGAAAAATCAATAGACTAATAAATTCTATCAATTAAATAAATATTTCTTCTTTTTTTTTCATTAGAATTTTTTTTTTTTGTCGAAATAAGAAAATATTCTATCTTAATGAAAACATATGATATGGTATTGATGTCAGGACTTTAATTTATCTTCTTTTTGTCAGCTTCACTAAATCTCATTCTTTAAAGTCTTGACAAATGGGATTGACTGAACTTTATCTACTTGTATAATTAAATTTTGTACTATTAATGAATCTAAGTCTGCTCTAGTTTGCTTCCTCCATCAAGATTATTCCCAATCAAGATTATTTTTTTAAGAAAGAAAGAAATTATAGTGCTAGAGCAAAAAATAAGTAATGGTGAAGTGAAAAACAGGGATACGAATGGTTTCAGATTGTTCAGTAATAGTTGTTATAAAATATACAAGGTTGGTTGTTATTTATGTTTTGTGTGATAAAAAAACATAAAATAAAAAATTAGAAAAAATAATAAATGATTGATTTAATATGTAGGCTAATATCAAGGAAAGGTAAATTTTGGTGTCAGTGTGCTATAAATTTCTAAAAGTTTGATAAACAACGCTAGACAGTATTATTTGGTCAAAAAATGAGTTCAGTCTTGAAATTTTTTTAGAGTGACACCCCTGTAAGTTGCATATAGATGTTAATGCATTTTTATATGACTTTCATTAAATTATTTACATTAAAATAAAACAGATATAATTTACATTAAAATAAAACAGACTGTGATTTCAAAACTAGTATATTTCGAAGAAGTCTAAAAAAGTTATTAAATCTCTTGCTTTTCCAAAAAGAAATACCATGCAAGAATTTTTTTTTACTCTAATCCTAAATTATGTAATAATTTGACAATTTAATTGATAAATATTTTCAATTTCAAAGGAACAAGAACAAAATTTTTACCTTTACTTACTCATCTTACTACAGAATATTTTTTATGCTTTTTTTTTAATTATTATTTCTTATTCATCTCTGATAATATATATTTCTTATTAAAAAAATCTCATTGTTCTTCTTATGAACTGTATCTTTTATTTATTTAAGTGTGAGAACATATGAGTATATTAACAAATTTGTCTGAGATATCTAATTTCTCTTATAAATGCTGAATGAGCCAGATCTTTTCCTTTCATTCTCATTTAATTTCAAAACATGAATGAAATTCAGCATAGGAAGCAGCTATTCTTAAATATTCAAACTCGTTTATTTATTGAAATTATTTTTAAGTCATTAGTTTTACTTTTTTAGTTAAAAGTTTTAAATTCCACTTGCTCTCTATAATAACAATAAACTATTTTGCAGCTCTCCACAGACAGCATTTATTCGTTTCTTATCATTAATAATTACTCACAACTGGACAGCAGTTCCTCTGATTGTTAATTTAAATCACGAATTAACTGGTAAGTTTTATTATTAAGAAATGGGCAAGTTTTGGGCACAGGAGCCACTGTAGTATGCTTTGAATCCTCAAAGCGATTCCTGTAAAAAGTTAACAAAACTTAATTTGTTTGAATGTTAGAGAGGGGAGATATTCCCTCTTCTTTCTTTCTGTTATTTTTTTATTAACTAGTGATTTAAAGTTTAAAACGTTTTAGAAAGTTTTTATTTGTAAAATATTAAGCAGCACTATGCTAATTTCTTTCCCTTTTTTTACTTTTTTTTAATCATCTGATAGAAAAAAATCATATAAAATATGCAATTAAAAATTAGTGAAGTGAAATAGATTCTTAAATTCCGGAAAATTATAAATTGAATTTGAATATCACTATTTTTTTTTTATTTGGACTTTATAGGTTGTTTTCCTTTAAAAAATTGTTTTGAATATTAAAAAACAAGATTTTTTTCTTATAAAAAATATTATTTCATGTTAAAACTATAAATAGAGTTATTGGTAAAGATCACATGATTGCAATTTGAACATTTGAGAAATTATGAACATGCTCCACTGGCTCCTGATCACAAAATTTACTGACTTTTGTTACTATTTGTAACACATTTTGTTTTGAAATTACTTACTAGGGGTCTTAAATTTGTCGAAGTTAATCTATGAAATTTGAGATCAACAGGCATATAGTTTAAATAGTGAGTGAAAAAATATAATCATAAATAAAATAACATACTGACAATGTGTGTTTTTTTTTTGCCATTTGATTAAAGAAGTATTGAAGTACAGGGTTATTCATAATTCCCTCTGATGTTTCGAAGCGTTATAGTAAAAAAACGAAGACGAATATGCCAAAAAAGAACATATAAAATTATTCCGAAAGTATTCAAGTTTTAATTTAGGTAGGTGCTGGTAGATGGCAGTAACATGTACCACTGAAGCCTGTTGTAGTAAACAAAAATGGCGTTTGCTGGCGGAGGGAATTATGAATAACCCCGTATATTTTAACAAAATATTGAATTTTATCTTCAAAGTGAGAGAAAAAATTTTATTCAATGTTTCCTGATTTCCTTCCATAAATTCCCCAGCTTTGTAATTTTTGCATTTTTGTGTCTATTTAATATTTGTATCCAATTAACAATTCTATAATATATGAAAGTTATATGAAGAAATATTCACTAATTTTCAGAAATATTCACTAATTTGTAATCATTTCATTAAGTTTTCCTTTTCTGCCTAATCCATCTATCATCAATTCATTTTAATCAATAATGATATTCTTATAAATGTTTTTATTAAATATGCATTTATAAATAATTATTTTTATTTAAATTGTGCAAATGTAATTTTTTTTTAAATTCTTGAATTTAAGAGGGTTAGCACTCCTTCCTGTACTGTAATTTATGCAATAAAACCATATTTAATTTTTTTTTCCTTTTCTGCTTTTAAGAAAGATTGTTGAGCAAATGAATGATTAGTTATTAATTTTTTTGTTTCATACAGATATTTTTTTGTTTTATTCTATTTATTATTTCTTTGTTTCTTACTTATATGATCTAGTGCCTATTTTCAACACTTCTTGTTATTGAAATTAACAATTATTGCAAGTATAGAATAGAAAAATTACTATAGCTTCCTATTCTTAGAAAATTTTCTTGAAGCATAGATAAAACTAAATTTAGCCTTGCATTTGAAATTCCTCTTTTTTTCTTGCAACTAATTAACATTTTTATTAATTGTTTACCTATATAATATTGTTTGTGCTTTCATTTAATGACCTTATTTATTGCTAGTTTCTGGTTAACCACCTTAGTGTAACCTTCCTTGAGAAAAGAAATTAAATTTATGAATATTGTGTAAATCTTGTTAATTTTTTTTTGTATTGTAATTTATTTATTTTTCCTATTTTTAGCTGAAGATATAGAAGAAATAAATTCAAATTTTACTTCTCAGAGATCTACTCTTCCACCCATGGTTATCATCACTCCATTTGATAAAAAAGGCAACATGTGGACAAAAAACAAGCCTCCAGCTGTCATTCTTAAAAGGATAATAATGCTTGCTGAAGCAAGCTTAAATACTTTGAAAGAAGCTTTCCTTAACTGTAAATCTTTTGACTGTAAAGTAAGTTCATTGGAATTAACAAAACTATAACAATGTAATTAAAAATACTATTGGTTGCTAGCTTTAAACTTAATCAATAGACCAAAGTTTATTTAGTGTTAATGAGAAACCGAAATCTCAGGCTTCTGGTAGTCAAGTCACTTAAAGATTCACACCTGATGCCCAATATTTTTTTTAAACATTTGGAATCTTTTTTTTTTTTCCTTTTTTTTTGCATTAAAAAATCCACAGCATTTGTATAAATAACACCCAATCAGAACATTGTTAAAGTTCACATTTCTTATTGACTCATTTGATGTTATTCAGGGAGTCCTAAAAAGTCAAGAATAATGAATAAATTTTGCTTGATGTATTTAAAAGTCTAATATTTAAAAAAAAAAAAAACTAGTTTTGACTCTTATTTATGTATTAGTGTTTTGTGATATATTTTATGTTACAGCAGTGTTTCCCAAAGTGTGGTACGCGTACCCCCAGGGGTACGGGAACAGCTTAGAGGGGGTACGCGTTCTTATGCGAAATATCTTGCACCAAACGAAAATTTCAAAAAATTTTCTTTGAAAACAAAGCTAGCCATGAAAATTTACGATTACGTATTTTTCTATTGGCTATTTTTTTGCAGAGTTAACAGTTAATAATGAGTGGTGTCACCAGCCAGATGTGATTTTTAACTTTTTTACAATTCTGTTATAGTAAAAAATACTTTAATTATTTAATTAGTGGTACACAGCGTTACGAAAAATTTAGAAAGGGTACACAAAAGTCATAAGTTTGGGAAACACTGTGTTACAGAATAAAGCATGACTGAAAAGTTTGTAAAAAAATTTTTGACACTTGGTTCAAAAATCAGCATATTCTTTGCAACTGTCTGAAACAATAAACTAGAGTTTTTAACTCCCCTTTTTGGGGATCAGCGGAAATTTAGTTTTCATTATGTTATTTGCAATTATTACATCTTATTGATTTTAAAGTATTTTCCTTGCAAATTTTTGAATAGGTTTTCTATTTTTTAAAACTTTCTGTTTTGAGTGGAAACTTTTTCCTTTTTTCTATATGTTAAAAAAGTTCAGTTCTGTAAGGGAAAGCAAAAAGAAATTTGTCTAATCATAGGTTGTTTTTTTTAACATTGAATGCATAGGAAATTTAAAGGGAACGTTTTATCTTTGAATTTCAGAAAATTTGTGAAACTAAAGTTCTAGTTAGGTTTGACTATATTTACTTATTAATATTTTAGGTGAAACTTTGTATCTTTCGCGTTTGTTTTTGTGGACACTTTTACATTTATATAGGAAAAAAGAGTAAATTTTAAATTGTTACTCATAACGCTAGGTATCTGACAAATAGTCTAATGGAATATTCTGGTGTGATTTTTATTCTTCATGTTTTCCTCTTTCTTTTATAAATAAAAATTAAAAGAAATTATCTTCTCTCTCTTCTACAGGTGCTATTTAGACCACCTTTGCATATGTTTGACGTGATAATTCATCTAAAAAGAAAAGAAATTCCTAAACTTAGTTATGCAGTTGATGTAAAAACAAATGACCCTTTCCCATTATTTGAGCCTTATCAATCTAACATCGATGAAGTCTATCCAATTGTTGAGTTTGATCCTGTGCAAAATTACCTCGAAGAACTAATTGTAAGTATTATAATTTTTCTTCAAAATGTATGAAGTTATGAAATACGTATAATTGGAAGAACTTTATGGTAAAAGTTCATATGTAAGTGATGTCACATTAAAATATGAAGTAAAGTATATTTTATTTAATGTTATTTTGCTGTCTTGAACTGTCTCCTCCCAAACATTATCTCTATTAGGCAAATTTTGCTTGGCCATTCGTCATATTTACAAAAAATCATCTGCACAAAAAAACACAAATGAAATTAAGAACAGCGCATCTTTCTTTGTTTGAATGTTTTATTTTGGCAAATTTTGCTTGGCCATTCGTCATATTTACAAAAAATCATCTGCACAAGAAAACACAAATGAAATTAAGAACAGCGCATCTTTCTTTGTTTGAATGTTTTATTTTTTTATAAAACTTTTTTTTATCAATAATGTACATAAATATTTTAAGAATACTTTCTATGCTTGATTTTAGGAAAATTTTGGTGATTTGGCTGTTTTTCTAAATGATTCATATGGAGGTGATTTCATTACTGTCAAATGGAAATCTGCTGCTTTTTATCCCGAAAATGCCAAAGTATGTATAAGTCTTTTTCTGTACAAAAGTAATGTTAGAATAAAATTCCTTAGTTAGAAATATTTTTAATTACTTATTTTTTTATTGTTTTATTTATAAAACAAAGATGTGTGTGAGCTCTTTAAAAAAAGGTGAAAATGGCATTCTGGATATCTTAAATTATTATGCTTGATATAAGATTAAGATTGGATGTTACTAAATATTATTTTAATCTGTTAAGTCTTTAAATAAAAAGCTTTTTAAAGTGTAAAGTTTTTTTTAAAAAAAAGTTTGTTTATTGTTTTGCACCAAATAAATTTTATTTTTACCTCAACTGTGTGAATTTTAAATGCTACTAAAATCAGAAACAAATTTGTGTGCCTTTATTAACTCTCATGCTCACAGTATCATTTAAAAAAAATTACTTGCTTTTTAATAATTTTTTTATATATATTTTAGACTAGCCATGGCTGCAAATTGGTTCCAAATGTAGAAGAGATCCTAGAAAACTTCAAAATCTTAGGTGAGGGACTTGTAGAAAACATAGAATGCAAAACAGAAAACTGGCAGTTACCTTAATGTGTTGCTGACTACCTGTATATATTTTATGTACAAAATATTTTTTTTTTGTTATGTCTTTTTTAATGAAATAAAAAATATATTGTTTTAAAAGAATATTTTAGCAATTCCATTATGGTATACGCAGAGATTTTATTGTGTTGCTTGGTTGTTATTAAAAAAGTTTTATATGTATATATTGAAAATTTTATATATTATATAATAGAATAAATTAACATTAAGAAATACTATAAAAGTAAGCTTGCCTCATTTTATTGAAAATTGTTTATTTTTGGAAAACAAAGTGTAATTCATTATCTTTTCAAAAAAATTTTTGGCAATATTCATTAAATATCACATTGTATATGTTTAATCGTAAAGTTAATATATTTGTTTTTTCCTAATTATTCTTATTTTGTAAATAAATATCGAATGCAAATTTTAGTTACATCAGAGTAATT
The DNA here is from genome assembly GCF_982258835.1 of Parasteatoda tepidariorum. Lineage (NCBI taxonomy): Eukaryota > Metazoa > Arthropoda > Arachnida > Araneae > Theridiidae > Parasteatoda > Parasteatoda tepidariorum. Next base: position 63,603,130 of record NC_141756.1, on the reverse strand, counting down.
CTTTTTAATTTACAGAGAGATAATTCATTCTTATCTTAATTTTTAATCCTTATTAACCTAGTTAATTTTTAATCTTAATTATACTTATTATCTAGTGATTAAAGAGTGTGATTTTCAGTCATTAAAGTATTTCTTTTTCATTTATAGAAAAAAAATTTAGTAATTCTTGGAAAAATCACTTCACGTTACTTGAAATTGTGTAAAATTATTTTTCTTTTCAAGTTCTCTATCAAATAAAAATTCACAGTTAACGGGAATTATCTGCTCAAAATAAATTGCAACAATACATTAATTATTCTTTAACCAAATTAATAAAACAAGTATTTATGGAAATTATAAATTTAAAAATTTTAATATGCTTATTAAATCACATGTTTATCCAATTTCTCAATTTGCTAATGAATGAAATTTTTCTATTGTTTTCTTCAAGAAAGCTTTTTTAAATAAATTTTCTTCTGAAATTGTATGCTTGATCTATAACAAAACTATATAAAATTAAAGAAATGAAAATGCATTTTAAAACAGAATATGAGAAAGCAATACAAGGAGATTCAAAAATAGAAGAAAACATTAAGCCTTCTTATTAGAAAACTACTAGATCAAATATGTTTGATTAAGTTTTGTAATCATTTATATAAGATACTGGAGATTAAAAATGTGATTGTAATTTTGAAACTGTAGAGCAAGTCATTTCAAAATTTGTCTTGCATAAATTAGATCAAAATTTTTAGATTACTTTCAAAAAATATTTTGGCTGTTATGAATTTTTTTTATTTTTTATCTCCTATACTTATTCACCATAATCTAAAATAAAGACGATAATTTCTTATAACCTTTGGCTTACAGCTGGTACAACAAGTAGACCAAAATGACCTGCTTCTCAATGCTAAGCATTTTACGCATAGAATTAAATGACTTAATATTCTAATGCCAAGCTTTCAACATGAACTACTTTCATGTTATCTTGTACATAAACTAACCTAACAAAAATACTAGCATTTTGATAAAATAAAAAAAATACAGTATTAACCTATTTCATCATTTTTGCCAGGGAGTTGTATACAATAACAAACTCTCAATAATTTGGTTCAAAGTTTTAAATATTCCAGTCTATTCTTAATATTTTATACATTTCTTTTTAATGTTCTCTTTGTCTCCTTATCATGAAAATTCTCTTTCTTATTCTATTTTGTTTTTTAAAAAAAACGCATCTTTCAAAGATTCACATTTAAAAAATACAAACCAAAATTAATTTCTGAAAGTTTGGGATGTCTGATTTTGAGAGATTTGAAAGATTTTTTATTTAATACAAATTGCTGCCTGTTTTCAGTTAAGAAAGTATGTGAATACGTAATTTATTCATAGAAGGTTGCTAGAGCTTTTCAGAGTTGTCAGAAATCAGAGTTATCCATTCTACAGGAATGTTTACAAGATAAGATTGTATTGTATTATCAAAAACTTTCATTTAGTGTTATTTTTGACTCTCAAAGAGGGAAAACACAGATAAATATAAAAACAGTGGAGTTCTATTGACAATTCTTTGTATACCACTGAGTCTTTAATGCAATATGTATTAGTTACAAGTGGCTGCAAAAAACCTTTTACCTAAAATAATAGTCAACTATTTAGACATAAGCATCAATAATAGTATGGCTGATTTTTACTGCCTCTAAATTAGATAAGTACCTGATTTCAATATAGTTTTAATTACAATTAATATTAATGATCATATAATACTTTCTAGACTACTGATAATGTTTTGGTAATTTATCTTTCATATATACTAGCTTACTTAGATTTAGTATGTAGTTGCTTAGTTATAAAAAAAAAACTTTTTTCCCCTTTCCTTATAAATATGTCTTAAATCTTTATTTACATCACACTAGCGCTGCAAAATGGGCTATAGGCCATTTTGTAGCTCTAGTGTTATGTAAATAAATCTAGTTTGCTCTAGTGTCAGGAAAGCATCACTGAGGATGATGATACGAAGACACTCCATTACAATTTTGATCCTCAGAATAGGGGTTGGGTTCCCCACTCTCAGTCCTGGCTGATCTATAAGTGACCACTCACCAATCACAGCCAGTGATGCTTGATTTAGTGTTCCTTACAATCAGTCCACTGTGGGTCTATAAACATTGCATTTTATAGGGTAAAAGAGTAATAATAATTATTAGTTTAGTTGCTTTAACTCCCAATTCCAGTGTACAATGTAAAAATTCTTGCACAAAACTATATTTTAAAAATTATATATTTTTTTAGCTATTTTCTATTTTTATTCTTATTTGTAACTTAAATTATTTCCATACTTTTTGTCAAACATTCAATTTTGCAAAATAGAACCATTTCTGCTAGTTTTGAAATTCAATTATCCGGTGCAAAGGTAATTTTAATCTCAGATCATTCAAAAATTTCCAATTAGTCTCTTAAGGAGGGAAATTAGAAAAATTTTTCACATAGGTATAACATAAGGCAGTTACAAACTAAACTACAGATGCTTTTACCTTTCAATCCAAAGATAATAATGTTTCCTAACTTACAGTTCTTCTTGATCAATAACTGAGTTAATTGTAGAGTGAGCAAAATAAAAAACGAACCACCCTGAATAACTTTTGATCTAATGATTGGATCTTCACGTTCAAGGACTCAAACTTAATTGCCCGTGAGGGTGACTTCAAATATGTTAAGTAATGTATACGATATTTCACAAAGAAATCAGACACAAAAAGTACTTTCTTCGAAGAAACATACCTTTTTTTTTTGATGGATTCTGATTTCTAACCCACAAAATATAGGAAGTAGCCAATCTGGGAAATATGGTCCCCATAGTTTGGTAGTAAAATTTCATTCTTTAAAATGACGAAAAAAACTCCATACCTCACAACTCAAAATTAAATAAAATGAAAAGAGAGTAATAAATATTTACTGAAAGATATATTTTGACTTGATAAATGAATTTTATAGTTATGTGCAAAAAAATTTCAAATTCGCTTAAAAAGTTCTAGAGATATGCCGAAATACGCAAAATATAAAACATTAAGGAGGTTCAAACTTTGAAATGCTCTCCTGAACAAACTATAGGAACCATATTTTCCAGATTGCTTCTGCCCTCTATATTTTGTGGGCCAGAAATTAGAGTCCGTTGAAAAAAGGATATGTTTATTCAGAGAAAGTACGTTTTGTGTCTGATTTCGTAACTCAAAATATCGTCTACATTACTTCAACCTTTAAGATTGAGTCCTGGAACATGTAAATCAAATCATTAGATCAAAAGCTATTCTGGTGGTCTTTCTTTTTATTTTGTGCATTCGAATATAAGAAATTATTTTTATACGGTAAGGTCAGATCAATGTGGATGACATGAAAGGGCAACATCATGAAAGTAATATTTCTAAAATTATCAATAACTACCAGCTTGTTCTGTTTTTAATTTCACCTTTGAAACATGTTTCTATAAAAGTAAATAATTTCATATAACCCATAATGTAAATATAAAAATTACCAACAGCAGAACATAATTGAAAAATTGCTTGATTGTGGTAAGTTTCGATTATTGTGAATCGGTCGCTAGAAAAATCATTAAGTGGAATGATACAGAGTATAGTTATTGTTCATTTTGAACAATTTAACATGATTTTGCTTACTCTAATATTGTATAGTCACAGGGAGAAATAATAAATAAATTGGAATTATTTTAACTTTATGAATTATGTCTGTGCATGCCATTTAGTTTTGTGAATATTTCGCAGTTTTGATAATTTATTATTTACTATAAAACTTTTTACCCGGTTAGAAGAATGGATATTCAGCTAATGGTATGTCAAGAAACCGAAAAAAAATAGAAATTCAGGAAATTTTTATTGGGAAATTCAAAGTAAGACATTATAGTTTTAATATCGTAAATGAACAAGTAACAGCTTAAGTGTTTTCACCCTGTAACCAAAATAGACCACTATAAATGAATGGCACAAAAACAAATACTAGAAAATTCTTTTGAATATACACACATTGAAAGAAATACAACTAAAATGACAGATTAGTTTTTAATTGAAATGATTGTTAGGAACTGTGTGTATACATTATGTCTTAAAATAGAAAAAAAATTTGATTATTCAGTTTGGCACAGTAAAATAACATTCAAACAGCAAATAATAATTTCTACTGTAAATTATTTGATGTACAATAAATGCTTAACAAAAATATCCTTTATCCGATAAAATATTTATATAAAAATATAATCCATCTTGCAATTTAAACGCTTACACATCACAGATTTCTTTTCTTTAAATATTTTAAAAATTAATAAATTAGTTAAAAGTCATGTAGAAGAAAATAATGATAATTGTTCAATACATATTTTTTTTTGATTTTCTATGTAATAAAATAAAGTTTTTTCTAAATATAAACAGTCTTGACACATAATTGTTAAATAGGAATAATTCTATGAATTAAGAACATTAATAATCAAAAATATTTTTACAATTTTTGAAAATTTTATAATTTATACTGTTTATAAAGTTCCATTACTTCTTTAACATCTTCTGGTGAACCCAAAAAGATAGGGGAACGTTGATGAATAGATTCAGGCACAATATCTAAAATAGGCATTTTACCAGTGGTGGCAATACCTCCAGCTTTTTCAATCAAATAGCCCATTGGATTGCATTCATACATTAACCTAAGCTTTCCCTTGGGTGCATCCTTTGTCGCTGGGTACATAAATATACCACCATATTTTAGAGTTCGGTGCACATCTGCCACCATTGAGCCAATATACCTTGCACCATATGGTTTTCCAGAAGCGGGACGTTTTTTACTTCTCACATACTCAGAAACAGCCGCATCCCACAGAGCTTCATAGCCTTCATTTAAACTGTAAATCTTTCCTCGGGGTTTAATCTTAATGTCTGGATCAGTTAGGATAAATTCCCCAATGGATGGATCTAACATGAAACCATTAACTGGTCCACCAAGTGACAATACAAGCATAGTAGCACTTCCATACAAGCCATAGCCTGCAGCAACAATATTGCGCCCGCTTTGCAATGCATCTTTAGGAGAGGGTGGATCATTGGAATCACGGCGGTAAATTGCAAATATAGATCCTATTGATACCAAACAATCTATGTTAGATGAACCATCCAAAGGATCAAAACAAACAATGTATTTTCCTTGTTGGGCGGTTTCAACTTCGATGACATTTTCATTTTCTTCGGATACAAGCAAGCAAGTACCATAAGATGATTTCATCATATTAATGAACAACTCATTAGCTAAAACATCTAACTTCTTTACCTCTTCACCTTGAATGTTGGTCTCCCCAGCCATGCCATATAATTGTGCAATACCAGCTTTCCTTACTGCTGTGGATATAGCTTTAATTGCTGTCATAATATTGCTCAATAATTGCGTGAGGTCCCCAGTTGCTTCGGGGACTTTACGCTGCTCCGCTAAAACATAGCGGGTAAGTGTCATACAGTCAGTATCGATACCTTGATGCGTGCTTGACATTTTTAACAAAGTATTTGAAGAATTTAAGAGTTAAACTTTTAATTTAAATCCCTTGACTCTACGACCTCTAGCAACCACGAACGTTTTGATGTTGATAAGATATCAACAAATAGTAAAATAAAAATATAAAACAAAACGAAGTAGGCGGGGTTTTACCTATCCGAGACAGTTACGAATAAGAAGGCACCAAAAGAAGATAAACAAGAAAGGTCAAGAGATATGAAAGCTAATGACACGCTCTCTCGTGACGATATTAAAAAGTCCTTAAAGAGGTTGCAATAACGAATATTTAAAATATTTATTATTAATTGTGACTACACGAATTCAACTGAAAATTAAACTGACCAGCATCCTCAGAAACTAAAAAACTGGTAGTAAAATTTCTACAAGAACATTCGGAAACCTAGAAAATACTGTTAGAGGAAAAGAATATTAAATTGGAAAGGTAAAGTAGTGAATTTTCAAATATCTGAATAGAAATTCTTTTTCAGTTCTCCATTCCAGTAAAGTAAGTGAAATTGTTGCGTTGTGTCTTTCAATGTCCGTAAGCACCAATAAAGAGGAGGGTGCAGGAGACATGTTTGTTTACTGCTGGTAGGATTCGAGCCCAGGACCTATGAAGCTGTAATAGGATGCTCAAACCATCCTGGGAAAGGATGTACCTGTAAAACTCTATCTAAGATGATTTAGGAAGCTTGCTTTAAATAGTGGCCACCGCAAGGTGTTGCAGACAAATATTTGAATGTTGCAGAAACTGAAAACTTGCTTGAACAATATTTTCTTTCAGAATCATGCAACGGTGAAGGCCTGTCCATTATGTTCGAATAGCACAATAATCCTACGCGTACTGCAAAGTCAATTTTTAAACGGCTTTTGGTTTATAAGTACATATTATCGATTAACTACCCGATTTGAATTTGATTGAAAACATAGGAGCACACTAACAAAAGTAGTGCGTGCAAGTGAAATGCAGTTCAACTGAACTACAGACACTACAAAGACTAGTTTTTTTTTCGTTTTTTTTTTCTTTTTCTTTTTTTTTCTTTTTTTTTTAAAGAAAGAAAGAAAGAAAGAAACTAGCAAATATAAGTTTATTCAGAAAAAAAAATTAGAAATTTTTCTCATAAATTAAACAATATTTTGCTCAGTTCAGTAAACTACTTTTTAAAGCAGTTGATTTACGTTACTTTTGTTTTATTCATAAATCCTATGGTCTGCTATTATTTTCATTAAATGAAATAACATAGTTTATAAAATAAAACTATGTGCACAGTGAAACTTTATTTCTTAACATCATGGGTGTTGGAACCGGAGGGGGGGGGGTCTGCGGCCCCCAGATCCCCTCATTATTTGGGGAGACAGAACCCAACATTTTGAGAAAAAAAAAATTTCTGTTTTATTTTCCACATGAGCTGTGGTTGCTCAAGGGATAGAGCTCACGCCTCCCAACGAGGTAGCCCGAGTTCGAATCCATGGTCGATTTGAATTCAGCACCCGGTTTGCTAGTGGTCAGGCTCAGTGACGTAAAATATGCTCAGATGATGGGCTAGAGTCCCCTTGCCGTAAAGCTAACCGCGGTGGTTTTTCGTGGTTTTCCTCTCCATGTAACGCAAATGCGAGTTAATTCATCTTCAGGAACAATCATTAAAAATTTCCCCAAGGCAAATTTCTCCCGATACTTGATCCAGGAGTTCCCTTGTAACCTGGATCGGGTTCAAAATTACAAGGCTATGGAGTTGAACATTGGTAACAGTGAACTCAAAATTGGGTCAGCTTTTTAGCGACGATTATGATATTTCCATGAAAGATAATCCATGTTTTTCACATAAAAAAAATTATTATCTAAAAATATTTATTATCCCAAAAAAATATTTATAAATACACGTTGAAAAAAAAAAAACGAACTGCATCAAAAGTAACAAATACCACTCTAACACTCTAACCTTTCTCTCAATTGAGAAATAAAAGGAATCAGATTTATCAAAATAGGAGGGATAACCGCAATATGCAAAAAATAGTTTAGTCAGGAAAGCGAATTTGAACTGTATAAAATATTTGGGGACCTGAGGCCGATTGCGGTCCTTTTCCCATTCATCTTTAGCGTGATCTTTGTGGTGCTTCGATGAGGATGTGGTATGTAAATAAAGTAATTTTCTGTTAAGCAAGAGATGGCTTGTTCGTAGAATTTGTTATTTAATTTAGCTATATGTTTGTCTATTCTATTGCATCTATTTTGAGGTCATGGTATCATTTCTTACGAACCATCTGGCTTTTGTTATCATTCTTAATATTTTATTCTGTCAGGCTTTTAATTTATTTAGCTGAGTTTGAGGAGAGCAGATGAAAGTTTAGGCCTCTTATTATTATCCATTGACAAAATGGGTGTTGTCTTGGGTTTGATGGAGTGCGCATCTTATTTACACGTCATTGCACTTTTCAGCTGTGTTCAAGAGTAATAGTAAACAGTGCCCATGCGTCGTTATTGCATGCGTTTCTATGGCAACAGCTGCTGTTTCATAATTTTTTTAGAATTTTTTCTTTTTTTTTTTCTTTTTTAATTTTGTTATGCATTAAGTTGGTGAGTTTATTTTTGAGATATGGGACCAGAGAGATCCCATAAATACTTCTTGGGTTGTAAATAAAAGAAAATTTCATTATTTTAACGATATTTTTCTTTTTAAACTATCCTAATTAAACTATCTGAGTTGAAATGGAATTTTAAGACTAGCTTTAATGAAGTATTACGATAAAAAATCTCCTTCTTCATTCTTTCCTTAAATGTTTTCAAAATAATTAATTAAATCTCCGACACTAAATATTTTTAAAGTAATTAATAGTTTATCGTTGATTAATATGTTTACAGTCGCTGATAAAATTTATTATTATTATGTAATTCTGAGCTATATTTTAAGATAAAGTTATTTAGAAAGATAGTGATAATCTTATTAATTTCACTTTTTGTGTGTGCATATTTTCTCAAATCTTGATGCGAATCGAAAATTCGCATATAATTATTAAATTCCTTTTTGCAAAGATATTTCTACATACTTAAAATTTTTTAATAATTATTTGATACATTTTATTGTTTTTTTGATAATAGTCGAAAAATTTTGAATTGTAAAGCACAATTTTTTTACATAACCTTAAAGTAGTATTAGTAAGTTATAAAATACAAAATATTAATGGAATCGGTCGAATAGATCACAAGAATCGAAACTTTATATATAAGACTTAAAAATAATAATAATAAATAAATAAAAAAATATAATGCATGTCTAACGACTTCGGCGATTTTCCTACTTTAAGTACACGTGAGGCGGAGCGAATATATTTGTGGATTTCTTCTTAAAAAATAAATAAAATAAGCATGTGCACATTAAGGGTTGCAAATTAATATTTAAGCAATGAAAAAGATAATTCTATCAAAACCAAAAGAATCATTGCTTAGAAAAATGGGTACTGGAAATACTAAACTTTAATTCGCGAAGAAAACAGATAGAAGTTGATAAATGATTGAAGAAATACCTGTAAGTTTCATTAAGCGATAGAAAACAAGTACTGATATTTTCATCCCACTTTCCACACTAGTGATTAGACAGATTTCAAAGCGATATTGTTTCTTTCTCGCTAAAATATTAATTAGTGACTTCATTTTCGTCCAAGATTCTGTAAATGTAATAAGGATGGTCATTACCGAAGAATCTCATAAAAGATGGCATTTCATTCAATAAAGCTTTTTAAAATAATATAATTTTACCGACAATTAGGACATATAAGTTTAAAACTTTGCTTATATTCTTATGTTTATTTATAATGAATAAAGCATGGAAATTTAGTCAAAACAGACATTTCAATGTAGATAAAAATTATACGTTTTAGTATAATTTTTATCTATATTGAATTATTATCTATATTATCTATATAGCATAATATTTAAAAAAATATATTTTACATACATAATTTTAAAAATAATGTACTTATCTTTGGCTCTTTAAATGCGACCTTTTTATTTAAAGGCTTGAACTCGAACTTTTTTTGTTTTGTGGATTTAACTTTTTATAATCCTTATCATAACCTGATGAACATTTCAGATTGAAATAACGAGCCATATTTCATACTTCTCCGAAAATATACTGAATTCAGACTGCTATTTAAAAAGTTTAATGTAAATTTAATATCGAAATGAAATTAATATAAAAATTGTTAGTTTGCAGTTAGTATATATGGCAAGTATAAACCAACCGGTTTATTGGTTAAAAAAATTTGCTTTCCTTATTTGTTTTGAGAAAATAGTTTAATAGTTTGTTTTTAAGAAAGTGCGAATACAAAATTTGTTGTACGCCATTTAATATTATTCATTTTTGATACAAAATTTTTGTCATTAATGATAGATTAACAATCCATATTTGCGTTTTCATTTAGTTTAAATTTAATATGGTCTATTAAGTTCTGATAACAGAAACATATTTATAAAAAAATTTTTTTATCAGAAACTTAAATTAAAATTCAAATAATTGCTACATTCATTAAGTTTTATGTTTTCTTTTTGAATCATTATTATTGTTCTACGTTATAACATTTATTTCTATTAATTTGAAAATTAATAAAAATTAGGTATAGCTAAAATATAATTATTAAAAAAAATACTATCAGCGTTCATTATTTATATACATTCCTTAATTATCATTCGTCATTCCACACACTTTTAAAAAAATAACTGATTTAGTCTTATTTTTCAAGATAATACCGAGATATACATATTTTTCATTCGACAATCATCATAATTAGACATCATTCTTTTTATAAAAATCATTCACATTTTAATATAATTTGAATTCTTTTTACAAATAAAACAAGAAGACGAATCTGGAATTTCTTGTTTTCCTTGGAAAGTGTTAATGGTCATTCTGAATGTTTCATCGTTAATCATATAGTTATTTTCTTTATATTGTGAGAAATTTTCAGCAACACGATGATTTATTATAATTAAATTTTTTGTTCATTTCTTACGCTGCTACTGAATAAATTCTATTTTTCTATTTGCCATTTTTACCTTTCTGAAAGCTGAACACCACGAGGCTTTTAATGAAATGATGATAAAAGAAACCGAAATTTTAAAAGAAAAAAAAACAGTTATTAAATGTACAAAATAAATTCCCATGATTCACATTTAAAATGTAAATTAAAAAAATTATAAATATTTTTTAAAAGGCTAATTTGAAAAAAGTAAAATTAGTTTTTTTTTTTTAATTTACCAATACTTTGTTATTTTTTATTCATATCGTTAAAAAGTAATTAAATTTTTTAATATTATTTTCTTTCAATTTTGTACCTCTATGTTTGTTAACTATTGAACGAAATTCACAGACACTTCAATAAAATAAAAGACAAACGCATTTTTTTAAAAAAAATATCTTTATTTAAAATATGTACAAGAAGGAATTGACTTTGACAGTCATTGTTAATAGATATTGAATGCAATCACAGCAAGAATAAGATATTTCCTGTCTTATCAGTTGGGAAAATCAAGTAAAGTAAATGATGAGCTAATCTTATCATTGATTTAAAACCAATAACTTCAAAGAAAACATTTTGATGAAATTTTTATCGAAAGTCAGAAAATATTCTGATACTACTATTTGTTGCTACATACTTCTTATACACAGATATGAAATAAAATAAATTATTATGAAGTTTTTGACTTAGATGGTTTAAGCTACGATCAAGTTTAACCACTTTAACTAATCCTTTAAATCTAGGCTTATTTTTACTCTTAAATATTCTTTAGTTTTATTTCTAAAGAAATATGATGTGTTCTTGTATTTTAATTTCTAAAAGTTCTTGTTAGAAAAATTCAAGAGGGAGATTATTTCTTGAGATGTGATCAGTATGTATAAGTTATTCCGTAAGATTTTCTCTCGCATATTTTAAAAATACGTGAGAAATACGTCCTTTTGAATAAACTATGTTTCATAAATTTCTGAGCAAAGTTAAAATCCTCTCGGTTAAATTGTTGTAATCAAAATGATTGTGTTGTTGAAGAATTTCATTATATTTAATTCTAATGAAATTCTAATTGAATAATGAAATTTAATTATTTTCATTGGTTGTTAAGAATTTCATTATATTTAATTTTAACCAGAAGAATTTGATTAATTGATGCTACCAAAAATGACATATAAAGAAAGCCATTTCCCAGTGTTAACATCAACCTATCAGAATTTATAGATGCTTTTCAAGCTATGAGTTAATATTACTCAAAGAAAAGAGAACGATTTTTTACAACATACCATTTACAAATTTGTTGCTAGAAAAAAATTAATTCGAATTTAACCCTGCTTTGCGGTACCGATATTGTAAGACAATCTTTCTACATCGATGTAAGATGGTCCTTCTACATAGTAAGGATCATCTTTTTTAGGATCCCATTGTCCATCGTTGTATCTAGCTGCTTGGGGAGCTGGTCTATACTGTTGGGGTGCTGGAGCACTGTACTGTTGAGGTGCTGGAGCAGCGTATTGCTGGGGAGCTGGAGCAGAGTAGTGCTGGGGAGCTGGTGCGGCGTATTGCTGGGGAGGAGGGTTGTAAGCTGGAGCTGGTTGTGGAGCTGGTCCTGGAGCAACTCCAGCAGCACCATTGGGGCCAAGATCTCCCTCAGCCATGAAACCTGCTTTGCCTGCTGTGTAACGGATGATTCTTTGGCGACCATTTTCATCCATGATCCCATAAGCGCCTTTGACTGTACCGTCTGGGAGACGGGTTTCTTCCCTGAAGCTTTGTCCCAAAGGTCCTTTGCCAGTGTCATAGCCGAATTTGTAATCTCCAGCCAGATCTTGGCCAATGTTTACGTAATGAACTGGGGCTGGTGGGTGATAGTTCCTGGGATATGGAGTTGTCAGCTCATTCTGAGAACGATACTGAGCAAAAGCCAAGGCAAATAGGGAAAAACTGATTGCCTGAAACAAATAAAGACGAAATTTGTACTATTTTCAAATTTCCTTAAAACTAGGTTTTTATACTCAACTCCTCAAGTTATTATCTATCACTTAAAAAAATTTATCTAGAAATTAATTAATTATAAGTTTATGTTATTTCCTTTACACTAATTTTAGAATCCAGAATAAAAAAAATTAAAAATACGTAATGATATAGTATAAGAATAGATCGAATACATAGAAAAAATATAATAATACAGAAAGAAATTTTAGAAAATCCTAAAAATGTTTTTTAAAATAATTCAAATTGAGGAAACATTTTCTTTTTTAAGTGATTGTTAATAAGTATAACTGTAGGTAAAGATTACGAGAAGTTTTTAAAGTTTGTTAAGATTAGCAATAAATTCATAAGGATTACTTTTAATTTTATCAAACTATTGTTGGAAATTAAAAAGCAAATTAAATTTGGGAAATTAAACTAATCCTGGACTACGAATAATTTTTAATATAAATAATAATTTTTACTTCTTCTGTTACAAATTACTACATAAATAAGAGTATTTTACAAGCAAATGTAAATAGTTCACTATTTAAAAATGAGTTAATTTTAAAATTTGAAACAAAAAGAGTTACTATTTTTAAGCAAACATTAACAATTTTTAAAAATAAAGGTGAGAAATAAAAAATCTTGGAACAACATTAAAATTGTTTCAGCAGTTTTAATGACAGCTCTCAATGTTACTGAATAAATTACATGAAATAAACTATATAGACATTCAATTTTTAAAACATCTTCTGTTAGTTTTGCTTCATGTAAAAAAAAAAAAAATTAAAATTTTAATAATACTAAAATATTTAATTTTAAAACTCTTATTTTTGCTAAAAGTGACTTAAAAATGACTTAAATTATTAATGCTATAAGAATAAATGTAAGCCGTAAGCAGTAACTTTCATTATTGATTTTAGAAATTGATTTACTAAAGGGCTATTATAGCTTCATGTCATTTTAAATAATCGTTTTAATCAATTGATAAATATCAATAAAGTATTTCTTTATTAAAGTAATATTTTTTCGCAAAGCATAATTAAGGAAAATTTTTCTCTACTCAATACTATTCGAATCAAAGAATATTTTCGAAAAAATTCATTAAAGGGATAAATATTTTTACATTGCCATAGGTTTTTAATTTATGTGTTTTGTTAAAAAATAGAAAGAAAATTCCATTAAATTGGTAAACCAAACGTAAATAACACAATTACACATAATAACTGGCTATTGTAGCAAAAATATAATCTCATTTAAATTATAATTGCAATATACTTTGCAACATATCATGCTTATACTGTCAAATGTAATATAAGATAAGAGATTAAGATTTAAGATAAGAGACCTTAAATCTGCTCAAATTGTAGGGAAAAGTAGTTTAAATTTTGACAATTGATAACTTAAAGTTTTAATTAAGAAAAATAGTTGAAATTTTATGCTGTCTTGAATTCACATTATTAACTTACTTTTTAAGTTATTTGTTTTATGTTAAAAAATATAATTCCAAAACAAAAAAGAAACATAAAATTATATTATTTTCTCTTTTGTTACAAATTAGATACTTTTCAAACTTAATACCACTTCTCAAAAACATGTTTTTTAAGAAAAAGTTAAATTTTTTTAATTCTTTTCTGAGCAGAATGAAGAATATGAAACCAATAATTGCTCAAAGCGTTATTCTGAAATCAAAGATAGAATTAAAGTCATGCAATGATTTTAATGTCCTCTCTTTAACAAATGAGCCCCGAAGAAGTAAAATAGTAATTAGATATACATTTTGTCTTTTTTTTAACTATGTCATTATATATTAGAAAATTAACTACATTCCATTTTCAAATTAAAATTTAATCTATTTCTTTTTCTCAGATTTGATTGCTTACGTTCTTTCGTTTTTGAAAACATGAAATATAAGTTGATGAATTGAAAAATATAAGCTAGTGAAAATGTTAATAATAATTAACACTAGAAAAATGCAATAGATTGCTTTCAACAAATTCAGTACGTCTTTGATCAACTTTAAAAAGTAAAAAGACGTATGCAATCATTTTCTTAAAACAAAAGAGATCTAAACGAAAAACAATATTCTATTTTATCAACGTTTTCAGCAGCAAAAATTAATTTTCCAGTTTAACAAGAAGTGAATTACAAGTCTTTCTACTTCATAGTAAAACAAATCACTTTTTTAAATGACAGCAAAAATAAATATGTGTTCAAAGTAATAAATAAATTACATTACATTTCTGAATAAATTGCATTATATTTCTTATAAGTTTAACACCTGAATTATTTTAAGAAATGGCGATTTTATTACAACAAATTTAAAGTCCATTTTAGTGATCTGCTAAACTTAACTTAGCACAATTTAATTTTTATCATGAAGTTACGAATTTTAAAGCATTTAATTTCCCTAAAACTTAACAAAGTGAAACTATTTAATAAGAACTCTTTTAAAGAAACAACAATTGGAAACTATTCCTCTAAGAATATTTGAAACTAGGGTAGTTGAAAAATATTAGTATAAATATGCAGTTTATATTAAGATATGAATAAAAATATTCAAATTAATTAGATATTTAAAGTTCGAAACAAAATTTACAAAAAATGCTTAAGGCTGATCATGATTTTTACGTACTATTTGGCAAAACCATTTAAAAATAAATTAAATTAAAATAACAAATTTATGACTTTTATTTGATTCAAATTAAATAATTTGATTTTTTTCCAGTTTTTTTTTATCAAAATGATTATAATTTTTTTAAAAAAAAAAGAAGAAGAAGAAACACCAAGTTTACATATAACAAACCGGTAAACCTTTGACATTTTCCTAAATTAACTAAAGATTTTAGAATTAATAAACTGCTTTTGGACTGCCAAAGGAAAAAAAGAAAAAGCGTGAAAACTAACTTTCGAAAAACAAAACTCGTAACACAGTAAGGCAATAACATTTTCACTATTTTCTAAATTAAATGCAGCTAATAAAATTATCCTATTATTTATTGATAAACAGATTGATAATTTTTTGATAATTTATTAAAAAACCAGTTAACGTATTGACAAGTTCCTAAAGCCAATTAATAACTGCAAAATTAATAAAGCCAATAAAATCTCTGGATTTTGAAGAAGAAAAATATTAATTTCAGAGATATTTTCACTCACCAATTTAATCATGGTGTCGAATTTCCAAAGAAACGGTGAAAGGATGAAAATGATTTTCAGAATTAGTGATCCACTTCGGATATCTGGATTTATATATATACTGGCTGAGCCCCTCCCAAACCAAACGAGACAGAAGCATGGTTGGAATCTGGGTCAAGTTTAAAACTATTTTTCTATGCGAAGTCCTAAACAAAAGTGTTTTTCCATCTGTCTAGCCTAAGGAGTTTGGATGATTCGTAAAGGACGCATCGATGATCCTGGTGGCAGTTCGAAACGGCAGGGTCATCATGGACACTTTCACTTTTAATCGGAAGGTTGGAAAGCCTCAGTTAGGCCATTCATAAAAAGTTGACCAATTATTCGGTTGATGTGAGAGTAATCTCCAGCTTGATCGATTCGTTTATTTGTATTTTTTATTTCGTGGTTCATTCATTTATTAATTTTGAGAGTTCTGCTGTTGCTTTTATTTCAATATTTATGAGCACTGTTGCGGTTTAAATTTTAATGGACGCAATACATATAATTGTTTCTTTAAAATTAAATATGTTTTATTTACTGCAGACTTATGCCCTGTTAATAAGGGGGAAACTATACAATATTAGCTGAATACCAGTTCTTCAGACGGTGCAACAAAAAAATCGAAATAGTAAATGAATTTGTGTTTGTTAACACTTAAAATTCGAGTACATAGCTGAAAAGCAGCATAAACTCAAATAATTATAGAAAAAAAAAATTCTTATAATTTATAGCTTTTCTCTTTGTTTACCGGAAACACATTATAAGAAGAGAAAAAGAAGATTAATTTGTCAAAAGAAAGCTTAAACCATATTCAGTATCATTAGACACCCAAAATAATGCTATTGATCATGGCCAAAACGTGATTGTCAAAATTTGCTACAATGAACCAATTTTCCAGGTTAATTTACACTTGATATAATTTTTTTTAATTTTAATTACCATTAATTTTTAACTTATATAGGTTCCTAAAAACATGTTTTAAAAACGTATCTATAAACAAAATAAACACATGGCTTCAAATATGTTTTCTAACTACGAACTCATTGATGTCACCTTATATTGGTTTAGCCTAAACTTACTTGGATTTAATGTTCAAAGATAAATAAACATTAAAAAGCGTGCAAAAAAGAAAAGGAAACTTTTTGTGAAACTTGTTTTTGTTTCAACAGAGTTGTAAGCTAGATAACATCACTGATGTTATCTTTTTGAAAAATTGAAAGCAGCAATTTAATTTATAACTATCTTTAATTTTAAAATTATGAGAAAAATTCACTTTTCAACATTCCTCCTGAACGAACTAAGGGATACATTTGAATGTTTTTTTTTTTTTTTTTTTTTGATAGTGGTCTAAAATTGCTCCTTGCACCCGCTTTTCGAATTTCAGAATCCTAGCACAAACCATTCTAAAGCTATGAGAGAGACGTCCAGACAAAGAGGCACACACAAACCTTTCTTCTTAATAATATGGAGATCAAATAAATAATTTAAATGAATTTGTGTGTATATTACACACAAAATACTTCATAAATCTTTATGCAATTCACCTTGGGATTTCATTATTACCGATTAGTAGGTGCAAGGAAGAGCAATATTCCTTATTATTTGAGTGGAATAATTTAAATATGTTTCATTAGTAGTCAAATGCTGCATTTAACAAAAATATGACCAATAAAACAAAATGTATGCCTAATTTAATAAATAATAAAAGTATTCGCATAACAGAACAGGCCATTATCAGTTGAGAGGGTCATGGAGGTTAAATCTACGCAATAGTCTGACCAACATCATGATGGTGGCAAGCAAGGCTGATAAACTTGGCATTTACCAATCTGAAGTTGATTGCACTTCAAGTCGCGATCAGGAATAGAACCCTAGCCCTTTACGATGATAACATAGAGCCGTTACGACTATATTCAAAAATAATTTAAATTATATACATAATTAATTATATAAGCTTTTTAAATAAGCTTTATTTATGTAAATTGTCTTAGTTTCTTACTGTTTGAATGGAATTAGTTTGATATATTTCATTGATAATCAATTTTAAAATTTAACCCTGCATGTGACCGTGACAAAAGATATATTAGTTATAAATAAGGCGAACAGTTGCAGATTACATTTAAATTTCTTGAATGATTGAACAATTTAACTTCGTTCCTTTTTTTAACTAACTGACGTAATTTTTCATCAGTTTCATTTATGGTCTTTTGCAAACTTCTTCCTATCACATGTAGACTGTATTCACTTTTCATGAAGCAAAAGCAAGAAGGAGAGTTTTTATATAGAAATAGAATTTATCACATTAGGTCAGATATGAATGGTTAAGGCAATAATGATAAATTGTAATAAATCTTTAAATGGATCACTGTTATTTAATAAGGAAATTAAATTTATTAACATATTTCAGTTTCAAGTTTCTGGTTGTCGAAATCTTAAATATTCTTGAATAATTTCTGCTTACTTTCACATTAAAATGATTTTAAAACAAAGATTTAGATTTTTATAAATACATAAGTACCTTTAAGTTTTAATTTTTTTTTAAATTTGTAGTTTTCCTAGTCTTTGCACTAGTCTGAGTGATGTGCAGAGATGGAAGGATGACCGGAGCAAACTTCTTGATTAATGTCCCTGAAAAAAGGAGTGTAAAGCTTTACATGGGAGAAAAATTTTAACGTCAAGAAAAAAAGGTTGGAAGCATTAGACCGTTTCATATATTTATGCTTCATTATATTATACTGGATGCCTCGGCTGTTGCCTGACTTGGCACGCCATAGACTCCTCTTTCAAAAGACATCTAGTCAAGAGTTTTACCCGGGCATCGACACATGCCACTATATTGTACACTCTGTATACTGTAAAATATATTTGTGCATGTTAAAAATGATTTGCGAAAATTTTTTGCAAACTTCCAAAATTGTTAGATAAAAACCATATTATAGTGTAAGTTTATCCTCCCTACACTTATTACGCGTTTTAAACACATTTTTCGTGCACTATAAATGCATAAATACGTACATATTTTTCATGAGAGTCATATTTTGATTATTTTATTTTTACATTTTCTAAAATGACCCTTTTGAAAAAAAAATGGTAGTTTTCTTCAACGAAGATGGAAGCGTTAATACATATCTTTTAAATCTACTTCCATATAAAATCAGCGTTTTAATTAATTGGCTACTTGTAACTAGAGAAGAAGAATACGTGATCAGGCTCAAACATGTGATTTGAATCACGTGGTCTAAACACGTGGCTGTGCTTGGCGGGTTAACGTTACAGCAATTAGGCTTGGTTATCACGCCGAAGTAATTTTGGGACCAGATGTGTGTCGAACCTAACTGTGTCCCATGAACTAGTACCTCGATTTACCTACGATGATGTCGTTTGCAGGTATCCAACTAAATAATATATAACTATGTTTCGATATTTTTAAAACGATATTTTAAGCTAAAAAAAAACTTCTTATTTTTTATATATTTTTAGCAGACGACAATCATTGTTCTAATTTCTAAATAAAGTACGTGCTTCATATACATTTTAATTAGTTTAAATTTACATTGTAATAAATTATTTATTAAATTATTTATTTTTAATTTTAATAATTTGGTTAAATTATTTGTTGTAGACAATAATATCATGAAATATTTTAACACTATTCAAAGGAACATCTTGATGAAATTCTAAATTTAATTTAATGACGTATAATTAACTGTTTCCTTCATGTACGTGGTAGAGCACATTAAGGTGGAATTAATTAATGTTTTATTTTACAATTTAAATAAAATTCGTCATAGGAGAAAAATTTAACTCCTTCAATCGCATATCTCGGACACATAAAGCCGGTATGAGAAAATTAGAAGGTGAAAGCCTACGCACAGAAGTTATTTTGGCATCATAATAAATTCAATTATGGACAGAAAATGATCCAAGGCCATCCATCACGTTTGGAAGTCCACTTAACAAGCGTGTTTCCCTAGATTTCGGGAAACAGTTATAACTTGAATAATTCGAACATTCGTTCTGTTATTTAATGAATATAGAATGGAAGAAAGAATGTTTGATTAGCATCGATTTAATCAACCGGTTCGGATGAGGAAATTGATACGAAACTATCTTATCTAAGAGTCTATTTCCCGTTGATTTCAAAGAACTTTCTTTGAAGAATGTAAATAGCTGTAGGTAAATGTTTTCCTTCGTTTGACGTAAGAGCAAATGCGAGACTGCATGTTACGTTACCTTAATTAAGGCTGGTTTTTATTATTTTAATTTACGCTAAAGGGTACTGATAATATTTCGAAGTCATTTGCATTATAATTATGCTTCGTTTGTTAAAATAACTGAATTTAAAGAACAAGGTTAAAAACAAAAAGAATTTTAACATATTTCATTAGTTTTAGAGTTTGAAAATAAAATGTTTTTTGCCATTTTTTTTTAAAAATGTTTATTACCTGCATTTGTCAAACAAATCAGAAAACGAAATTATTTACACTAATACAACTTATATTGCAATGATTTTAAAATCAGGCAGTTAATTTTTTCCTATTTATTTTGAATTTTATAAGGTTAAAAAAAAATTAATAGCAAAATTTTTTTAAATAATTTGTAAAAGACAAAAAAATGCGTAATAATAAACAAAAAAATAATAATAAAATTAGTAATTGTTCAATTCATTTTAGAAATAATTCTCAAAGCAAATAACTAGAACGAAGATTTTATTTCAGAAAATTTTAATTTGAAGTTAACTTGCGAAATCCTTTATATGCTATCACTTATTAATTTCAATACACCCATGAGTTAATTTTTTTTTTCAATTTTTGATCAATGCAAAAAAAACTACTTTAATGCAATGCTCACGATGACAGCTTTGGCTTATAAAATTGCTTTCATTTTTTTCTGTAACAAACATTGCACGTAAAAAAAGGGTAAAAATATCTTTTTTGCCATATTAACCCAAAACGAAAAGTTTAGAGTAAAATTTTGATACCTGCGTAAAATTTTGATCACTTATGCAAAAAACATATCATGTTAAATGAATCTTGAAATTGGCGTTAATATTTGAACTAACCAATAAAATGTTAGAAGTTGGTGGGGCGATGATCGTTTTGAAAGAGGTCAAAACTATGTAGTGTATATACACTGTAGAGCAATTGAAACGATAGCTTTCGAGAAATGTATCTTACCAATCGTTTTCATTCTGTTGCTAATACTATCAACATTGAAATAGTAATAATAACAGATAAATTTTTAAAAAAAAGAACAATTTTTTGTAATAAGTAGACTATCATGCAACAATGTCAGATACATAAAAGTCGCAATTTCGAATTTTTTGTCACTTACGTTGACTTTGCCATTGCACAGCAGTGTTCTAATTTATGCCTAATTATATGTCTAATAATATGCCTAATTAAATGTCTTTTTGCTTGAAAAAACACTATGTATTTATGTGAAAATTCATTATTTTATGCATTCCTAAAAAAAATAAAATTTTATTATATTGATATTTATGAGCATTAGAGTACATTTTTAGCTCGTTAAGAACTTAAATTTTTCATTCATATGTATATTATCGAAAGAAAATTTATATTTTACTATTTTTCTATCTATAAAAATAGATACCGTAAACCGGGGCGAGTCTACCCATCCAGTGGCGAGTCTACCCATTTTAGTTTTATTTAATTTTCACTATTTTAAATTGCAAATAAAAAAAAGTTTACCGACGGAGGACTTAGTTCAGACTCTAAGGAAGATGGCGTTGTAGTAGTTTGATCCGTTTTTATTTATTTGGTGTCTTTTTAACCGACCTGTTCAAACGTCTTTTGAGAGATTTGCATTGAAAATCAGCAAACTTTTAGTTGGTGCTCTGTAAGTATATTATTATTATTACTATTTTCACTTTGGTTAGGTGATAAACTTATCTAAGACTAAGATTGCATTAATTTTATATGAAAAAAAAACAAAAAGAATGTAAGTTTTGCTGTTGTAAACAAAAAGCCAGAATTCGCGGGGCGAGTCTACCCATTCGTATTTAGTTTTAATAAAGCATAATAATATAATTTAGAACTTTGTTTATATTGAAATTAAGCCATTTTAAATGAATTTGAATATATTATTTTAATTCTGCATTGATAAATTTATCATTAATAAGAAAATTTATAGGTTAAATATAAATGTAAATATAAAATATGTTTATTTTACCTATTTTTTAAATTTTTATATTACAAAATTAACTTTTTTTATTTAATGAAAGTTAAATAAATTATTATTTATTATTACAGATGGTTCGAAATTATATTAAAAAAACAAATGGATTTAAATGTTACAAAAAATGCCATGATTTTGTTAATAATCTTTAATTATTATTATTTATTAATTATTTAATTGTAAATTTATATTAATTTTAATTTATTTTTATCAACAATAATCAGAAAAAAAATGTTATTTTATAATGTTAATGATTATAAAAACAAAACTGTGATCAAAATGTGATAATCGATCAAATACTCAATTTGTATTATTTTATGAATAAAAAAATGGAATATATAATAAAGTTATGAATTCTACTTCATAAATATCCTATATAGTAACTAAAATAACAATTTAATAGTAAAATTTGATTATTTACAATGTTAACATTCATTTTAGTAGAATGGGTAGACTCGCCCCATACGAGAGATTTGTCAGCAGTTCTATAAAAATATACAGTAACAGCGTAACTGTTAATATTTTCTAAAATCGATTTCACAGCTTTAAAGAGGGATAAATAGCGATTCCGAAACACCTATTAAAGGCCTTTTTTCTTTAATATTTACAAAAGTTTGACCACTTGAAAGTTGACAAACTGAAAAAATGGGTTGACTCGCCCCGGTTTACGGTATATAGTATTGAGAAAATTTCACATTAAAAAGTTTGCATGGACTAAATCTTTTGAAATTTTTTAGGAAACCTATGCAATATAAATGTATTATAAAGACATTTTATGTTGTGCAATATTTGTTGTTCATATAGCACAAACAAAATCTTTACATCCTCACATTATTTTATCCGAAACTTATTTTGTTCATAATTTGTTGTAAGCCACGTGATATTTAATATTCTGAATTATATTCCACGTGATATTCTATTATTCTGAAGTTTCTATATTTATTTACCTAGGTTGAACAATAATAAAAAAATTCTAAAACTTCAGAAAAATTTATTGAATTCTGTGCAAAATGTGTCATGAATGTTGTTCATCAAATACATAAAACAAACACTTAAAAACTAATCTGTACATAAACAAACATTTGAATATTGTCAAAATGATAAAAAAAAGTAATAATCTATAATAATAAAATGAAGAATTCGTGTGTCTATGTGTCTCTCTCCTGAAATTTGGACAGAGGATGAAGGGGCAATTTCTGCCCTCGATTCTAAAAATTGTTCAAAAATTTTAATTGGGTACTTGCAACTCGAGAAGAAGACGATCACTGACACACAGGCACGTGACCTATGACCTCAGCTCCAGATGATTACTTATAAACAAAATGGCGTGTTAAAGTCGAGCTAAGTCTCTCGACATAAGTTAGAATATGAATTAAAGGGAAGTTGATTAATATCGCCCACCGAATTCGTTAAAATATAATTATTTATTTTCTATGTCTTTCACTTAACTTAGATTTATTACTTGTTTATGTATTTTATTGTATCCCTGATATTTTCGTGTTTTATTTTTTAGAGATTTTTGGTTTTAAGGAGAATCTCGGATTAGAAACAACAAAAATTTTTGTTTTGTGTACCTGGCAACTTCGATGCATAATTAGCTTGCTCTACATGACTTAGTGCCTGTCTTTAAGTTAAGAAAGGAATATATAGCGAAATGATAAAAATATTTTTGAAAGAATATAGAATGTGTCACTTAAGAGAGTTGATGCTTGATGGGCTTGACTTACTTGAAATAGAATGGAAAGAACAGTTGATAACGTGAATAAATGCCACATTTCAACTACCATTCAGGATCGAGATACCCACACTGCATTTTAGGTAGTGTTGAACTATACGACTTAAAATTTTTTATTCCAATTTTCTTTACAATATAATTCTCTTTTTCGAAGAATAGGTCCGAAATAAGCATAAAAATCTACATTCCCTGCTTTAAAGATTACGTGATACTCTTTACATGTCTTACGATATCTTACCTTTAATTATTTTAAAACTTAATTTATATTATAATTTAACATATTCAATTAAATTACTATTTTAATTCAACTGCTAATTTAATTAAGTTTTATAATACTTAATCAAGAGAGTTAAGATTAAATGAATTTCTGGCCTTATCCAGATTGTTTAGGAGACAACTTGCTGACCCCTTATTATATTTCCTGTCCGTTTTTTCTTACCGTGGGAAAAGTCCCAATTAAGGGGCGTCAGATAACTTTCTTCAAGCAGGGTTTAAAGAGTGGATGGACCGTTTCAGCTCCCCTAGTTAATTCAGGATTGGTTAAAAATATTTTAGTTTTGATTGGATCTTATTGGTTTTTACCGTAAAAAAAGTGGCTTTTTGAAGGACTGTAATAAAAAAGTAACTTTTTCACATTTTTTCTTATTGTATGTTTTCACTTTCTTTTTTTATTATACCATCACTTTTCTATCGATACTTTTTAAAAATCTACCAATAATAAGATAAAATTCTTTAAATTTTCTCTAGTTTAAGTTAAATTGTATATTAAAATTTTTGTTTGATTGTAATAATGATTATATTCTCGGTGAATTAAACAAAAATTAGAACATTATTAAAAACAATCAGTAAAGAGATCTTGAAATTTGTATGAAAAGAAAATATTTTTATTCTCTACACAATAATAATTATATGCACAATAATAATTATATAGATGGATTATTATTATCATAAGAAGTAGATTGAAATTGAGTTACACCATTAAAACTATTTTAAAAACTAGTTTTTTCTTGTGAAAATATTTAAACAAATTATTTTACTATCATTGGATTTATTAGTTTCACAATAAATGTTTTAGTCATGACCTTTTTACTTAAAGCTTTACAGTCATTTGTAAATAACTTTAAACGCAACCAATTTGCATACTGAAACCAATTGGTAAACAGAAAAAAAATCATTCAATAAAAGCGTCGGAAAAAGCACCATTTTAAAAAATTAATAGTTTTATCGACAGTTTCAATTTGGGCAGTTGAACCTGAAATTATTGTATTGAAATACTTAATCGGTTAGTGCTAATTCTATTAGAGCTTATTCAATAATTTAAAAAATTATAATAATTAATATACGAGGATTTCGAAAAAGAACTTCGCACATTTCTACCTTTTAACTCTTTAATTAGGACTTTGAAGAAGCTCTAAAAATTTATTTTTCTAAATTCCATAAATTATACTCTTTCGTGTTATAATTGCATAAAAATAATACTTTCTTAAATTAGAAAAATATTAAAATTTGCATTACGTCATGAATTTTTAAAAAATTTAAATTTGAATAAATTATTTAAATACATTAAATTTGAGCTCAACAGTCTGAATCGAATCGATCGTTGATCTCATATAAGCGTTGGTGGTGTTTTCTAAGTGATTTTTTTCCCCAGCTGCCCCCCCCCCCCTCTGTTTCAAGTGATTCGGAAATATATGAAAATGTTCATGCATAAATAGAAAAATTTTAGTATCACTGTGTATTTACTTTTCTTATGCTTGACGAAATGAATTAGTTCTTTTATAATAAAATTTTATTACTGGTAGCTATAAATTAATAAAAAGATCTCCCCAGTAGGTGCTCTACTTTCTTTTGGTAAACACACAAGAATAAAACATTCACCAAGGCTTGTATTTCTAGTTTGTGGAACTTCGATTCTATCGATAACACAAGACCATTTTTAATTTTTGGAATTCTAGCAAGGACACTTCCGTCTTCTCTTCATTTCGATTTTGAATTTTTTTCCATCCTTAGAACTGGTCAGAAGAAGAAAAAAAGAGGGTGCAAAGGGGCCCCAACCACGTGACACATCATTGACCTCGCCCTCAATAATCGAAGCATTAAATAAAGGGTTCTTACCTACTCTCCCAACACGATTTATTACCAAACGATTGTCATACTAAAAGAATCCATCATCTGGCATCAGAAAGCGCGCGTGTCACGAAAGAGCGTTTTGTGATCAAGGCTATTTTAAAATGAAGTGAAGCGATGTCTTTTTTACAGATTCCATTTACGTGATTAGGTTGATAAGATTAATGCAATTAATTAAGCTTCTTGAAGTTTTAAGTAACAATGAAGAAATGGAAATTATCACATTTGAAATGGTTGTTTCATATAATAATTACAAATGAAACAAGGAAACGTCCTCGGAAACTTGTAGTTGTTCCTCTTTATATACATATTATTTAATTTATGCTAAATAGTAGAAATTAAATTTAGTGCTGAATAATTAAATAACATTACTCACACTGATTAAAAAATGCTCCTTTTTATGTTTCGTAAGCAATTTCACTTTACCAAAAAAAAATATATATATATATATATTATTTCTACATGTTTTCAATAACTAATCTAAAATGTTCGCTTGGAAATTTAAAATTTTTGAAATACATGAAATATTATTCGAGGAATTTTCTTTGGAATATTTTGATTTTTTAAACGTATTTTGTTTCTTTCTGCTTGATTAAGCAATGGAAATTGAAAGGAAATTTGAGTAATGATAAATGAAAGTTATACTGCTTGGTCTCAGCCCGAGTAATAGTTAGAATAGTAGTGTTCCAGTTGGTATTCGAAATCTAGTGTAAGAGTGAAAAACGTAATGAGTGTGATGCAAAGAAATCGATTCCGATTCATTATCTTTAAAATGATATTTTGCGATGAAAATGATAACGTATATATGCTAATATCATGTGGCTACATTAAAAAAAAATTGCCTCTAAAATCCCGATGCAAAGTAATATAACGCGAAAGACACAAATTTGCTTTTAAATATCTCGATGAAAATTGCTGGAAACATTAATTATAATCGTAATTACGGATAATTCGAAATGGAAATTGTTTCAATTCGTTCGGATTAGCGACCCTGTGCTTTACCCCTTTTGCTACATTTTTTAAGTGGTTTTAAAAACCAATCTCTTTTTATTAATTGTTTTGCCAAGTTTTCGAACAAAGTTAATACGTTAGTTTTACCCTAATAATGCCTGACATTTCTTATCGAAGACAGTGTTAAAAATTATCAAAAGCTTGTTGGTAAATTTTTTCAGCGCAAGTGTTACTTAAACGTTCAGTTGATAATGAATCTTCTTTCATTTTCTCTTTAAGCTCAGAAGTAGTTTTTCGCAAGGCCAAGTACAAACTTGTTAGTTTATTCAATTATTTATTAATTGGTCTCCTTAAATTCCACGAATATTTCAATTTTATGTTCATTTATTCAGTAAAAAGACTTTTTTATTTCAGTTTTCTCACCCGTATACATTTTAATAGTTTTTTTTTAACCCTTCAAGTAAAATCAGCAATATATCTGCTTAGAAAGCAAAGAATTTATTTTATATCGACATTATTAAAAAAATAAGGTTAATACATTATTAGATGAATAAGATTAATTCATTATTGATTAAGATTATTCAATATATTATTAATATTGAATAAGATTATTCAATATATTATTAATATTGAATAAGATTATTCAATATATTATTAATATTGAATAAGATTATTCAATATACTATTAATATTGAATAAGATTATTCAAGATTAATTATAAGATTAATGAATACTAGTTTACCTCATTAAATATGAAATAAAATAGTAAATTAAAAAAATATAGAGAGAGATGGTTATCTTTTGAACAGAACCTGGTGAATGTTTTTTATTAATCCTGTTATAGAGATAATTAATAACAGGATTAACAAATATTTTCTGTTTAGATATATGCAATCTATATAGTAAAAGTAAAGCATTCCCACAACAGTCCTTTGGGGGCTAAGGGGTTCATAGAGATTAAGGCTCCACAATTTCGTGACCAAAGGCATGATTGTGGCAATATGGTCAGCACTACGCACAGGCTGCCTTTACTTCCCAGATAAGTGCTGGTACCCATCAATCTGAAGCTGAGTCGGCTACAAGCCGCCATTGGGGATCGTACCCTAGTTCTTCTGTACCTTAACCACTTATCCATAGCATATTTGTGCATGCGTTTGGAACCACACTCTGTTCAATAGCTATGAGATATTTTCGGCTGCCAATTAATTATTTAAGTGCTTCTAAGGCACTTTTTTCAGATTTGAGTATGCATAACTTAAAGATTTAGTAGAAAAAAAATTTATCGATAATTAAATACCGACAGTAATTAATTACTATAACAAATTTAATAACAACTATTTTAAATAGGATATAATTCATAAATAATTTTCCTTACTTTTTAAAAATATTAACCATTTTAAAAGCAAAATAGGCTTTTTTTTTTAGAAGTTAAAGAAAAACATGTAATAAATGTTTCAGATTATTAAAATAAATATAAATTCCATTTTAAATAAAAATTTATAATATGATGTTTTTAATATTATTATTGCAAATTTAAAAAGTTTTTCAATAAATAATATTACAGTCTTATAAGTTATAAAATTAGAAATTAAGGAAAACACTATAAGAATTATTTTTAAAATTTATAAAATTTCTAGAACATCAACAATTATTATGAATTATAAGAATAATATCCTAAAATTTATATGTATTTTATTTATTCTTAAAACAGCATCTGTGAAAAAAGATTCTCATTTAAAATATACAATATGGAAATATTTCAGCAAAAGTCATTTTTTTCTCTGGAGCATGAAGGTATTTTTCTGAACAATTTCTTGAAGATGAGAAATTAGAGTCGATATACCAAATTTAAATAACAAAAACAGCTTCTTGGTGCGTTGCTTTTTAGGTAACTGGAGCCTTTTTTGATTTAAATTTTGGAGCAAACAATGACCCCAATAACTTCTATATTCCATTCCAAGAATTTAATAGAAAAGTCCACTGATATATAAGAAGGATTGAAAGTGTTACATTTACATATCTTCCTCAGAAGTCTTACTGGAAATACAACGTTAAATATGATTACGATTACCGTAAGTAGCTATTAGGTACTTATTTCCTATAATATCATTAATAGAAGTATAATTATATAATATGAAACATTATTTTGTGAACTAAACTAAATTCTTAAATGTCTTATTTATATGAATTATATTTTATGCGAAATGGAGAACATATTCTTGGACAACATACTCTTGAGCGGAATTCAAAATTTATATAAATTGTAAAGAAATCTTTAAAAGTATTTTTAAGCAATGAGGTTTTAGTGTGTACTGATAAAATAAGAAGAACCGAGTGTACTATTCCATATTTATTATTATTTTTTTTAAATAATAGTTTACTGTAGGTAATATTATTCAGTTCTCTTACAACTTTTACTTCTTTGAACCTGAACAAAGAACAAATTTTACTTAAAGTCTCGAGTTATATTCTTTTAAAAAATCATTAAATATTTTACAAAACTTATTCACAATTTTTCTCATAACTAAATATTAGCTAAAAAAATCGTCTTATTTGTTTCGAATTTAAAGATTGAATTTGAGAGTTACTTATTATCGAACTTTTCATGCATTCAATCATATTTTCAAAATATTTATAGAATAATGGAAAAGCTATTGAAATCGCAATCAAAATTGCAATATGTATAATAATTGTTTTATTTTTTTCCTTTAAAATGAAATTAATTTAAATATACAATAAAATCCAACAGCAAAGTTTCAGTTTGTGATTAGAAAAAGGAGTAATACTTTCAGTATAAAATTGAAAGAGATAAAATATAGAGATAGAATTTAGTTCTTTATAATAACATCCATTTCATGTGATCTCTGTAATTTTGCAGCAATTCTTGAACTCTTTTACTCTCGAAATATCATTCAATGTTTTAAAACGCTCGTTCAAAATAAGAAATTAAAATTTTTTCGACAACTAAACACCAAGTTTGGAAATGTCTTATTTGTTCTTGGTTTACGAGTTTTGACGTCATTTTTAAATTGTTGTAACATATTTCAAAGTATGTATAGAATAATGGAAAGGCTGAATTATTGTTATCAAATTCTTTCTTTTGATCCAAATAAAATTGATTTGGATGCAACAAATTCTGGTAGCAAGGTGTCAGTTTATATTTTTAACCAGTACAACAAATTATTATCAAATTTTCCTAATTAATTGAAATTATCATTGAAGTCTCCTGTCTACTGTTCGAAATATAATTGATATCAAAACAATACGTTCTTGAATTAAGGATTCAGTTTGTCCTTATAAAATTAGTAAAACAGCGTGTTCTGTTTAATGTAAGCACAGTATGTTTTATATGCGATTCATTCTGCATTATTCATTTCTCTCATAATGTTCATCTTAGTTGATATATAGCAGCATATGTCGAATTATTTTACTCTAAAGAATTCATTAAATATTTTACATTTATTCACAATAAATAATTAAACTTTTTCTGATAATTGAGCATGAAATAGCTGTGTATGTAAATTTTTCATTCTCATTTTTTTGTTTTTAATTCAGTCTTATTTGTTTTTAATTCACTATTTTTCATTTAATGTTTAACTTTTACAGCATCCAACTTTAATTTTGTTAGTGAATTTTTTTTTCTATCTAAGAATAGAGTAATGAAGAAGTCATTAAAATCTTTCTCAAACACTCCTTTTCTTTTTATGCAGTAAACTAAGTTTCAAAGTGTTGTTAACATAATTACATCACTTTGAAATACTTATGTAAAGCTCAACAATGAATTAATGTTTAATAACAGAGGAATGAAAAAAAAACTACAATTATTACATTGACAAACATAAAATAAATTAATTATACCTGCTTGATAAAAGTAATCATTATTCAAACATTAATAAATGAAGTACCATAACAAAAAATATTTAATTAAATTTAATTTTACATAATTGGAAAGTTGTTGAAGGTTTTATAGTCAGTCTCTTAATTGTATGAAAATTTTAAAAAGTTTATAATTCAATTTATTTCTTCCTTTTTTTCTAATTTTCCTCAAACAACCAAAAAACTTTTTAATCTAATGTTATACATTATTTAAGTTTAGTCTTATACATTAACTTATATTTGATATCTCTTGTTTCAAATATGAGTCACTTTAAAATGCAAAGTCGTTAGCGTTGTTAACTATTTTAAAGATATACGTAAAACACGAGAAATTCTATAATATTTGCGTTATCAATTTTGAAAATACTTTTTTTTTTGTTTCAAAAGCAATTCAAAAACAAATAGAAAGAAAGCTTTTGTGAAGCTGTTTTAAATTATATTTTATGAATATAACAGAAAGATAAATATGTTTTAAATTATATTTAACGAACATCACTTTTTTCAAAGAATAATAGCATTATAAAATAGTGAAGTAAATAAAGCGGTCTATTCTTTTCAATTTCATTATTCACATAAAAATATGATCATTATTTCCATGAACGAAGCTATTTTATCACAGTTCGTTTGAGTAACACTTTGGAAAAATGAAATATATTAGGTATTATGGTACCTGTTACGCCTTTTGATCCCTTAGTGTCGTTATGTGAAAGAAAATCGAGAAAAACAGTGAAATTTCATAGGGAATGTCTGCATGCTTCGTTAAAGACTGAGAATGGTTCAAACCTATAAATCAAAGAAAGAGTATTTATTTCCAGATCTTTTCTTTTTTAAAAAATGAAAACTCAGAATAAACGTTGTACCGTAATTCTTACAATAAAATCAGAGTACCACTTTAATTAAAAAAAATATTACACTAAAATATTTTAAAGACCGAAAGTGCTGGTACTTAATACCATAATTTGATTCGAAATTTTTTACAGTGTATATCAATTTTTAAAGCTAAGAATTTTTACTATATTTACTATACTTATTTACTATATTTACTATAATTTTTACTATATATACCAGAATCGTGGTCTTTTTTACCAGAGATGGCATTACCGTACAGTATAGTAATTCTACCATAATTTTTTTTCTCCGTTTACTTATAGTAGAAATTCAATTTAATTTTCGTGATAAAATTTTGGTTACATTAACAAGAATTATGTTTGTTTGTTTTTTATCAGGAGTATTGTTAACCCTCAGTACGGTATTTTTCCTCCGTGATCTTTCCTCCGTCGTTTTCTTTCGGCAGTAAAATACCATCTATCAATTGCAGCCCTAGTATCAAACTCTGCAGCTCTCAGAGTGTGTTTTCCAATATTCTCGAATCAAACTCAGTTACAATAGAGTCAAACTCTGCTACTCACTCACTAGTCCGAAATGTTTAGTCGCCAATGGCGAATTGGCTATTGGAAATTTTCTCACCCGGTGTATATGGATGAACTTTCGATCGCTCTGCTGAAACCTTCAATTTTCAAAATAACACAGACAATCACTATTTTAAAAATACGCTGTCAGTTTGAAGCAATGCTCTCATATTTAGCGATACAAATTAATTTAGCTCCAAAATAAAATTTGTAGTTTCTAAACCACACTGTAAAAAATTATTGTACTTTCGGAGCATCATCTGTTAAATCCATTTTTATCATAAAATGATATTCTGTAACGTGCACATTAATATTTATTTAATTAGAGTGATTAAGTGATTTCTTGTTCCGTAATATCTTTAGGAAAAAAGGATTTTGTGGTAAAAAGGACCGGCACCCTGAGTGCCAGTACTTTAATCACTTAACTTACAAGCAATTAATCACACTGAGTGCCTGTAATTTTTTCAGAATTTAATCCGGAATTTTTTACCACATTTACCCAATATCATACCACATACCACATTTACCCCACCGGACAAACATTTCGAAGCAATGCATTAAATTTAAAAAAAAAAGTATCATATCAGCTTTTTTTTTTGCACTGTATTTGGATCGCTTAATTTGACCAATTCTGACCTTTTTGACTGAAAAAATGACTCATTGGATTTCTTATTTTCCCTTTTGACTCTATGGATTTCTTAATTTCCCTTTTGACTCAATGGATTTCTTATTTTTTAGGTTTTGGCATCAAGCTTGATATGTGCTGGATTTTGCCAGTATTCAAATACATATTCTGATCAGAAAGGACCTGCATCACCGATAAACTATTATCCAGCAGCAACTCTGCATTATGTAAAAATAGGAAAGAAACTTGACGGGGATTATAAGTTTGGATACGACACTGGCAAAGGGCCTTTAGGACAAAGTTTCAGAGAAGAAATGCGTTTAGCTGATGGAACAATTACTGGTAAGAATATTTTTTAAACGTTTAAGTTAAGATGCTAAAATATGTTAAGTCTTCAAAGAAATTTGTAAAGTTTTAAATTCACTAACAGATTATCCTTAAGTTTTTTCCTGGTCGTAATTAAAAAAATTTTAAAACGTTTACAACAACGTTATGAAAACGGGACAATGGAAAAGGTAAATTAGGTCAAAGTTTTAAAGATGAAATGCGTTTAGATAATAGAACAATTGTGAGCAATTTTTTTAATATTTTTTTTTTAAGGTTTAAGATAAGATGTTGAAATATGTTAAGGCTTTAAAGCAATTTGTGAAGTTACAAATTCATTAGCCAATTATCTTTAATTTTTATGATCGTATAAAATAAAAAAAATTAGCGTTCACAACATCGTTTTAAAAACAGGAATATAAATTTGGATGCGGCAGTAGCAAAGGGACATAAGGCCAAAATTTCAGAGAAGAAATGCGTTTAGGTAATGGAACAGTTATTGGCAAAAAGTTTTCGGAATTCGAACCCGGTTCACCTCATTGGAAGGCGAGTGCTCAATCCCCTGAGCCGCCACGGCTCAGAGCATTGATTTACAAAATTCAAAATAGTTTGCGGTTATATGATATAAAAACTGATTAATATTCCCGAGATATATTTCTTTCTATTTTATGCAACATATTTTATGCCCCATCTTTAAAAAAGCGTTGTGATCAGTTGTTTGTTATATTCTTATGAGTTGTATGAGTTTTAAATAGTTTAATTGATTTAACAAAAGCTTTTCTTTTACAAATTTTACGATGTTTTTAATGATTTATCCAACTATATGGTTCTTTTTTGTTTTAAAAATTTCTCGAAAATTGCTTTACAATTGGATTACCAATTTTGTTTGAATTTTATTTTTTTCTGAAATACAGCTGTGAATGAATGTTTTCCATATTCTGCGTTTTAGAATAATTATAATTAATGTGAATAAAACCCTACAAAAACCATTTTCGGCGAGGTGTAAGGTTTTTTTTAAAAAAAAATTCTATTTTGAATGCAAAAACATGTAAGGGTGTACAACCTGAATATTGCGGACAACATACGGCCCTCCAACTGTTGAAGTGCAGCCCGTGGGAGGCAGTAATTTTAGTAGAATTTTTTTCTCCTGGTAGTATCGTGTCTTTAAGTTAAAGATGGCCTCATTTGCGTGAAAATATGGTTGAACTTGGCACCATTATGATTAATAATGTATTTTTGTACCGTAAGTTTGAAAGATAAAATGGTTCAACATGCTACAGTGTAATTGAACTGATGGTACCAACTGTCTTTTGTTATTACGATAGCTTATTGCATCATTTGTCTTATCGTAAGCTGCAAACTACAATTTTAAAGTACTAAAGATAAAATGATTTGCCAACGTGTTTTATACTTGCACTCTTGGAAATAAAACTTTCATTTTTGAGGATTCAGCAATCTTAGAGCTGTATATCGTTAATTTTGACAATAATTTCGCCACGAAGTCACGTAATTTGCGACAAAACGCGAACTCTCAAATATAAGACGAAAATGTTTCCTCAACTCGAAACCTTATCGTAGTGCATTGTAGGAGATAGCTAGCTAGATTGTCGAAACTAGAATAAAGACTAGCTCGGCGAAAATTAAGTTTCGAATTAAGCCGACCGGAATGTATGGTCAGGGAGTAGACCTAGTACCGGGAAGATTACAGGTTCGAATCTCGCCTTCGACATGGATGTAGTATATCAATCTGTCCTTCTTATGCATTTAGGGCAACAATGATTCACCTATACGGTATTCACGGAAAAGTGATTACTTGGAAAGTTAGATACAATAAACACTGCAAAGGTTCTTTTTTTTTTTTTGGACCATATACCAGGTAACGGTTTTGTCAAAAACGAAGAAAGTTTCGCGATGTTTGAGTATCCATTTTTTACAGTCTGCATACTCTCTCATATGAAGTTTATCAATTAAGAATTATCAATTAGGGGTTAAGAGTTAAAAGTTATAAACACTATTTACTAACAAAGGTAATTGCTTATTGTTTAAATACGTCCTTGAAAAACTTTTAAAAGTATACGGCTTAGAAATAAGTAAATAAAAAAAGAGGGAATGAAATCCTAAATATTTTGAGGTCACAGGTTTCTCTTAAGTGAAAAAAAAAAGTTTTTCATTTGTTTTTTACTCTCTTTTTATGAGGGCACGTAAGTTTAAATTATGTCACAAGATGTGACTCAATAGATTAACATTGAATCTATGAAAGTTTTCAAGAAAATCATCGGAAAAAAACTCAGTCTAGAATGCAGCCCAACATACACATTTTAAAATCATTGGTTTACTTTTCTGTTGTTATGTTGTAATGTTTTCTTTTGACTTCGAACAAAGTGCAACACTTTCTAAAGGTGATAATTAACCTTGAAATATTTTGCAATCAAACAAGACACCACTCTGTTAAAAAAACTAGTTTTTGGGCAAATATTTCTTTCACAAATATTTTTCTTTTGTTAAAAAAAAAAATAAAGGAATAAAATAAAATAAAATAAGAAAAGCTCCTTCTCGATTTAATGACAAATTCGTGTTTAGTTGTTGCTAAGTACGAAGGACAAAAAATTGTACCATTAGTGACAGCTAATGTTTTTTGATAGGAAAAAACATAGAAAACTGTATCATACTATATGGTAATGATATTTATAAAGACAATAATAATTGTGGTTAATAAAACCAAAATATACCGTATTTAAACTATTCATTTGGTAATTTTTTCCGTTCATTTGAAAACGGTTTAGAGCAAATTCTGGTTTTCAAAATTATAGTTCTTACTCCCACACCACACATTTTGTAAAGAATACACAAACAGAAAGTAAATTTAACCGAATAAATACTTTTTATGCCATACTCTAAGGTATCATGATAAAATTACCAAATTTTACAGAATTTACCAAAATCATTAAAATTCAGTTGAAATTAACGAGCTATGTTCCCATAACGTGGTAAATTTTACCATACTTTAGTAGTTTGGACCATACTTTATTTCTCAGTGTAATAGTGCTTAGTTTTTTTTTTTCAAAGTATATGAGACTTGCGGGAAGGAATCAAAGGGAATCTAATATCGAAATATAATGTTCTTATGTTTCAAAACATACCACAAGCGATAACAAAGTCTAGAAGTACTTCTAAAATTAATCATTTAAATACTAACTCAACTATCGTTCCATAGTTAAATGCAAATATCATTAATCCCTTTTCATTAATTTCAATATTTTTTTCGATTATTTTTCAGTTACATCCATTTCAATACTTTTTTTCAAATTTAAATATCTATTTCCTATAAATAGACTTATATTCATAATTTATACCTTTTTTGTGAGATGTGCACCCAAATAAAATATATTAAAATTATTATATTGTAAAATAGGCATATATTTGGCTATTTACTTTAACTTGCAAACATGATAAATTGCATCTTAAAATTTCATTATTATTTTAATCAAATATAAGTGTTACATTTATGGATCATAAACGTAAATCAAATTTAAAACAAAAACACATGTTAAGTAAAACTATAATTAAAACCGTTAAGTAAATCGAGGTCGAAGTCAAATACACCGTTATTGGTAAAAATTGCTAAATTGAAATGTATTTAATTGCTATTTTACCATATTCGACCAAAACTATCAAATAACCATGAAAAAATGATATACAAACTGTCAAGTTGGCGAAAAAATGTTTCTCGACTGTTTATACCTAATGTGGCTTAACAACCAGAATTCTATCCACGTCTTCTGGGCCCGCCTTATAAAGCTATTTTGTTCCATGCTGCTGGGCACACACTGTAGCTGCGATGGCTAATAGTTCAATCTCATGACTGGTTGAACAGGGGTTCGAATCCCAATGCTAAAATCCCATTTTTTCTTTCGTTTTCTCAATGCATGAAAAGTTTCTAACATCCTGAACTCTTCAATCGGTGACCCTAAACTATTAAAATACAAAACTATCCTTCACGCATAAATGGCGCAGAGTCCACAGAACCCCAATGTCTGTTTATGTTTTAATTTTATGGTATAAATTATGCTAATTGTAAACTGTTTCAAAAGCTTAAAGGTAAAGAAATGCTCTTAACCATGAACTTTATGGTTAATCGGATCGACAGACTGCTGCCGATAATTTCCGAATGAAAATTCTAACAATGTATATTTAAATTTTTATTGATGTTTTAGGTACATATGGACTGGTGGATGATCAGGGTCAGAAACGTGTTGTTCATTATTCTGCTGGAACAGGTGGTTTCGTTGCCAAAGAAGATAAAATTCTAAACCAAACAATTAAACCAGTTCCACGAGTTTCTTACCAGCAGTTAAGAAAATTTTCGACTCGAGCTCCTATGAAAACCATTCCGTTGCATACAAGCAAACACTCAATACTTGAGCAGCCTCAGAAGTACATGCTAGTACCATCAACTCCTTCCCTCAACAGAAAGCCAACATCAGAACAGAATCGAGTTGTACAAAATCCGATGCTCCAGACTGAAGCTTCCTTGCATTCTGACAAACCCAGTACTTCCCTCACTGGAGCGTACCATGAATCTAAACCGATATACCAGGGGAAGCCTCAATATACCTCTGTAGAAGAATACAGAATGCCCCAGGTTGATACCCAAAGTGGATCCAAACAACATTTACGAAAAGCATATCGGGAACCTAACAGGAAAACCATTTCTAGATCCAAGCTTTCATCTGTAGAGTTATATTCTCCGATGAAGCCTCAGCGTGTGGAAATTAGCTCACGTTCCATGGAAGACACTTATCCAAGCTCTAAATTCTTAAGTCGAGAAGAATCTACAGAAACCATGCCAACGCTCAGCGAAGAACCAAGAGGTGCATATGAGCAAGAACCTTCGAATCCAGATGTCGTTAATTACAATGAATTTCCCGGACTGCTCAAGAATGAGTTGAAAGTGAGCACTGTACCGTCTTATGAAGAAAGATCTCAAGATTTTTTAAAGGGTACTCACGAATCGTCATTTAATACACGAAGAGAAAAAAATATTGTTCGAAATCCAAATAGATTTTCGTCTGTAAATATGCAGACTGATAACAAAAAATTTGAAGATGAGTACTACGACAACTCTCCAGTTTATATTGATGTTGAAAGATTATCGTACAATATTGGAACAGGAAAATCGTCATCAGAGTATTAAATGAGGCTATTATGTTGAGCATTGTTTATATCATTATTATTGTAAATAAATTTATGCTTATTTTTTTATTTGTTTTATTATTTTTCAAACTTTAGTTTATTAAACGTGGTGAGAAGTTTCGTATTGCATTGAACTAATACAGCTTTTTTATTGATGCATTATTTTTAAATTTAATTTTCCTCACTAAAGTACCTGATTTGAATTACTGTAAAATTATGAAAAAAAAGTATTCCCACATAAAATAATGACAAATAGTCTCTTATTTTTCATTAAAAAGTTTAAAGATAAAATCAGTTTTTCTCTTTCTTAACATTATACAGAAGGAA
Source organism: Parasteatoda tepidariorum (assembly GCF_982258835.1). Classification (NCBI taxonomy): domain Eukaryota; kingdom Metazoa; phylum Arthropoda; class Arachnida; order Araneae; family Theridiidae; genus Parasteatoda; species Parasteatoda tepidariorum. Next base: position 63,564,699 of record NC_141756.1, on the reverse strand, counting down.
AAAAAAGGAAATACACTCTATAACAAAAAAAATCGACGCACCAAGAACGCACTAAGACGCGCAAAATCGACGCTCGATTAGGCTGGAATGATGCCGACTGGGGACGTATAGTCTTTAGCGACGAATCCCGCTTCCAACTGTGTGCTGACGATCATCGAAGACGTGTTTGGAGACGCATAGGGCAGAGGGGGATCCTGCTTTCACTATTGCATGCCACACCGGCCCTCAACAAGGCATTATGGTCTGGGGTGCCATTTCCTTTTACAGCCGGACTCCTTTGATCGTCATTAGAGGTACACTTACTGCAAAGCGGTACGTCGACGACATCTTAAGACCTGTTTTGCTACCGTTCCTTTTGCAGCACCCTGGGCTGGTTTTTCAGCAGGACAATGCCAGACCACATACGGCACGTGTTGCTATGAACTGTCTGCAAGCTTGTCAAACTCTTCCTTGGCCTTCCAGATCACCAGATCTCTCTCCCATCGAGCATGTCTGGGATATGATGGAAAGGCGATTGCATCTGGCACGGAATCTTGATGACCTCGTTCGACAATTGGATCGAATTTGGCAGGAAATACCGCAAGAGACCATCCGGGAGCTTTATCGGTCTATGCCATGTCGTGTGGCAGTTTGTATCCAGGCTAGAGGTGGGTCAACACCTTATTGAACCTGTTACTGTAACTCTGCAATAAATTATTCAATTGATCTGAAATTTTAATCATTAAATCCTGTACATTGTCTTCCTATCCACCAATTTTCGTTTCAATCGGACAACTCCTTCTTGGTGCGTCGATTTTTTTGTTATAGAGTGTAGATGAAGAAATAGAAGAAATCCATAATTAACGGAAACAACTTGATGAGATCTAAATAAGGCGTTCATCGGGCAATAATATTTTTAATATTGCCTAATGTTATAAGTGTTAGGACATGTGGAGCCATTGTACCAAAAAATTATTAGAACCATATTTCACGCTACAATTTTGGTCTTCTTACATACGATGTTATAAATTTAAAACTTAAACAATGAGTGGTATAAAAAATATTTAGTTGCAACATGTAAAAAATGAGAATCATTTAAATAATGTCCTCACCACCATAAGTTTGACCTTTTTTTTTGACCTATTAAAAATTACTGAAGCAATTTCTGTCTACCCTAGCGCTGGTGGGAAAATTTTTTTAATCAATTTAAAGCACAAGTATCTGCACTTAAACACTTGCAATGGATTTAAGTATTATCATTATTTAACATTATCATCAATGTGATTACTATTTAAGTATTATCATTATTTAACATAAAAAAAGGAAATCATCCACGCCATCAAAAGTAAGATTTTAAAAATTGGAATGATGTCAAACCCAGTGGAAAGTTTTGAAATTAAAAAAAATTCGTTGAATAAAACTTTAATATTGGACTTCGAAATGCCCAACTTCGGATCGCAATTTACCATCACCTTAAGTAGTATATACAGCTTTAAATACCACCGTTTGACCTTAGAGTATGCCACAAATCGAAATTTGATTTTATTGACAAAATACGAATGCCGAAATTCCTTACTTTATTGTATACAGGGAAGTTTGTTGATTAGGATGATTAAAAAAAAACGAAACTCGAATTAAAAATTCAAAAATTTGGACTTAGAAATTAATAATGTTAAGACAGCTGTAAAGGACACGTCTTGACCTTAGAATTAACCACAAATGGAAATTTTGATAATTATGAGGTTAAATATTATTAAATGAACTTAGTGTAAAAAAGTCGCAAGAAATTAGATTTTGAAAAATAAATTATCCTGAAAATTCTTTTCATCCAAAAGTGTTATTATTGAAGACAAAATGTCTATTTCTTTCATTTGCTTATTTTCGATTAAATGTAGAGATGTTTAGTTTGTCAATCTTTTCGGAAGTAGACTTCATTTCTGTCTTGTTTTCCGGCGGAAATACACCGGAAGTAAATGTAAGCATCCTAAATATTTAGAGCCATAACATATTCATTTGCTTTTTAATTAGCATAGTATGAAGAACTTATGACTTTTTTTACTTTAAATGTGATTACAATAGAAAATAAAAAAAAATTTAAAAAAAGGCTGGCTCATTGAAGACAACTAACAATTACGCTAGTTTATAACATGTTTGTGAATTTGGTTATAGCAAAGCATACAATCATTGTTAATATGGTCAGATAAAACTGATTTCACACAGTTTTAAATATTATCAGTAACACTATTAATGCCTCACTGATATCCATCATTAGCTTAAGTTGAAAAATTATTACAAAATTAATCTTGAAAGGGAACTTTGTTTAAAGGGAATCAACTAACTTTCAAGATGATGATGATTTTCAAACTTCATAAAGAGCACTCATTAAGTACTTCATAAAGTTGAACAAATGAATGGTATGAAGAATATTTTGTTGCATCATGTAAGAAATGAGAACGATCAACTAAGTTTCCTTACCATATAAGTTTTTATTTTATAACAGTAGTTAAACAGCCGACCCAATTTTTGGGTTCACGACTGCTAATGTTCACCTCCAAAGCCTTGTAATTTCGAACGAAAGAGCACTGCCTTTAGTTTTAAATTTTTAATTTGAAATAATAATCAAAACAAAAAACGGAACAATAGCCGGAATACTAAAAAAGGATGATGAATAAATAATACAAGTAAATACCTTTAAATTAGAAATTTTAGATTATTTTTCATAATTGTTACTACTGATGACACCAATGAAATTCGGAACTTCATGTCAAAAAGCGGATCATACTATATAGTATGATCCAGTTTTTTGACATGAAGTTCCAAATTTTACAGTATATAGGCATATACAAATATTTGCATATGCCTATATACCGGATCCTGGACCATCCATTAGGTTCGGTTTAAAATAACAAGGATAAGGAGTTGAACATTGATAGTCGTAAACTGAGAAAGGGGTTAGCTGTTCAGAACCGGAACTAAAATTAATATAAATAATAATAATAAACTAATATTAAAAAATTTTATTACTCTATACAAAAACGTTTATTTCCTGCAAAATATTTTAAATTTTTCTCAGTTGTAAAATATAATAAATATAAATGTAATAATAATAATAATAATAAATAATAATAACATATTAATAATAATATAATAATAAATGGCTTAATATTTTGTGAGTAAATTTTAAAGAAAACCATATTTTATTCTTCATTAATCAATTCATTCTTCATATTTATTCTTATTTTATTATTCATTACGATTAAATAAAATATTTAGTAGTTTTGGATATAATGCTCCCTTTGGCTGAATGTCCCCTCTCTGTATGCCACTGTCAACTATACTTCTACATTCTTTATAATGTTTAAAATTAAAATTTTAAAGGATTCTAGTGTAGGAATTTTATTTACGTGGCTTGAAAATGAGAGGGGGAGAAAAACACCTTACACCAAATATTTTTTGAACTCAAAATTCTTATAGTGCTGCCATCTAGCATAAAATACAATTATTTAAAACATCCGTCAAATAATCAACTAAAATTACACCTTTAAACTGTAATATTAACCATAAAAAGTTTACATAAAAAAGATCCTTTCATTAAAAATTTCAGTACAATTTATTTTCATATAAATATTTCTTTCAATTGTTTCTCTGTCAGCACAGTTAAAGAAATGTTACGATATATTTTCAAGTGAGGCAGTTCTGTCGTTCAACAAAATTTATTATAATTAATTAATTTATAATTTGAACTTGATTCATTCATTCAAGGTAAAAGATTAGATTAAAGGTATTTACATTAGATAAAATAATATTAGTTAATTTTTAACGCATTTTATTCAGATACATTTTATAAATTAAGGTATAAAATACACACTTAAAATTACGTTATTTATTTATCATTAAAAATTAAAATTTTTCCTTATATTTATGTTCCGAAGTATTTTTTATTTGATAAAATTAATGTGAGGTATTTTTTTTTTTTTTTCAATATTCAAAATTTTTGAAGAACATGTTAAGCTCCTCGTATTACAATTTGCATTACATTTTGTGGGAATCAGAAACAATTTTCGTGTAAAAAAGATAATTCAAACTTTTTACAGATATCCAGTAAAAATCTGTGCTCAAACTTGTTGTAGTTCATTTTTTTAATCAAATAAAAACGAAAAGACGTTGAAAATGAAATAAAAGTAATAATTTTAAATAAAAATCGATGCATGATATAATTTTTTAAGGCTTAAAAATTATGTGTATTGGTATAATATGAAAAATAATTCAGTTTTTATATTTTACGACTTTTTAAACAAATGTATAAATAAATAAATATTTTTTTTTTTTAAAAAATGAAACTTTTGCTGTGAAAAAAGTTACATATTCAAATCTAGATGGCAGCAGCACCTAAATTCACAAAATAATTTTGAAGACAAATCTTTTGTATAAAAAATTAGAAAAAAAAATGGCAACACAATTCCGTGCTATCGATACATATTATACATTTATTGCACACTTTCAGCCATTCAGATATATATGCAAATATATTTGTAACTAAAGAAAATAAACAAATTAATAATAATAACAATATTTGGTGATTTATTTACCTAATGGTAATTGAAAATATGTTCAGAGGTTTACGGTTTAGTCAGGGCCGTCTTAATAGCATGCAGGGCCCTCGGGCACAGAAATGTTTTGGGCCCTTATAACAGGTCATACTGCTTAAAATCGAACTAACAAAAACTTCACATACACAAAATAAAGCATTTCTAACAACACATTTGTAACATATGCAATAATTTGAACAAATTTAAATACATTTTGATTCCTCAAAAAACTGAATCCACATAAAAACTTCATTGGAAAGTAGAAAAATAGATTTCGGTTGTCTTTTTTAGTTTCCCTGGTGATAAACTATTAAAATTATTGTTTTTTGCATGATAATCAATCACTATTTGTAGAAAGAAAAACAAAATGCACACTTTATACCATAGAATATATTTATTTTTAAAAATATATCCGGCAATTTTGTTTATTCTTAGTTTTTTTTAAATGCAATTTATAAAAAGTAAGATTCTCAAAGGCCCCCTTAGTGCTTACGGGCCCTCGGGCACTGCCCGGGTGTGCCCATGCGTAAAGACGGTACTGTATTATTTGTTCTTTTTTGGGACTATCGCTAAATATATATATAGCTCTTTAGCCCCCTAATTTATGAACCGATTTTTTTCGAAATTTCGTCCACTTCCCGTAATTTGAGGGTCAGAAATCCAAATATAAAAATGTAAAATATATATCTTTATAGAAAGTACGAGAAAAATAACGTTTTTGAGTACGATTTCATGGCTAAATTAATAGTTAGCACTTATTAATTAGCATATTTAATTTCACCTCCATGAAACTCCTTAAGATTGACGTGACGTGAAGATATGATGATGCAAACAAAAGTTATTCAGGGTGACATCTTTTTCTTAATGTACACCCCAGTCCCTGTATAGTTAAGAAGTTTTATATAGTGGCTGCCGCATCGATACATTGATCTACATTTTATTGGCTTAAAAGTTTTTAAGATGTAGCGAAATAAACGAAAAGTGAAAATAAAATTGCCGATCTCCTGACTAAGCTATTGAGACCATATTTTCCGAATTGCAACCTTCTGCATCATTGAAATTGGATATCAGTATGTCATGATGTGTCATGAAATAAAGCCTTCTAACGCACCTTGGACTGGGTTACACAACTACGGTGGCTATAGCCTTTTACTATAACCCGAACGTCCTTGGTTCGAATCCTGCCAACGAAATTTTTTCTGACACTTTCCTTCAAATAAATAAAAAAAATAGAGTATTTAATAGGGCTTCAAAAATTCAACGATGTAATGATGTATTCAACGTATTGATGTAATGTATTCAACGATGCAATGATGAACAAGAATGATCATTATATTTTAATTCGAAAAAGATATTGCACTTTCAGTGAAGAATCATTCAATGTAAATGTAAGGTAGAAGGTAATTGAGATTTTAAACAAATTATTCGTCGAACAATTTTAGCAGCATATTTATGGGGAATAAAAAAAAAAAAAAAGTAATTTCCAATAAATTTGCCAAAAATCAAAAAGGATTATTTTGTATCATAAAAAGCGAAATAAAAAACGTTGAGGCTTCTTTGAAAAAAATGCATGACAGCAACAAAGTAAGAGTTTTGTTATTAAAGCATTAATTTAAAATATCCACAATATTTAATAAGATTTTTTGTGTAACTTATAATAAGGCCTCTAAAAAGTCTTAAGGTCTCCCTAGAATTCTTCAGAACTCAAAGAGAGGAGGCAGCGCCCACGTTGGGAACCTATGTTTTTTTTAACGCATTTCAAAAGAAAAACGCTATATTGTTGTTGTTCTCATCCCCATGAGCAGCAGAGCTAGATCAGGTCCATGAGCTCGTTCACTCTGAGAAAGTTTAGCACCAACTGGGGACCTTGAACCAGGTCCTGCCTGGTAAGTCCCAGACAAGATAAAACGCTAAATATAAACGCTAGACAAAACGCGAAACAAAAAAAGAAAAACGCTAAATATAAAAGCTGGATAAAACATGAAACAAAAAAGAAAAACGCTTTTCTTTTAGTTTCTTACATTATTTCAACAATTACGATATTATTTAACGCTTAAAATAGCAAAAATTATTACTCGGTAAATAGCATGTGTTACACTTACGAAAATGGATAGCACAGTTATAATTATAAAAATTGATAGCATATGTTTATTATTATTGTGCTTTAAAATGTTTCATTACACTAATTTAAGAATTTTTATATAAAATATTCTGTAAAACAACAAGCTTAAGTCAGATTATTTTTCAATAATTGAATTAGGAATATATAAGAATTAAATATAATAATATAAAAACAAATAACATAATATTATAGTTAAACATGTAAAAACAAACAAATTTAATTTTAAATAAATTAATGTGTTTCAAAACATGCATTAACAAGTTTTTTATGACATTTATTTTATTTAATTATGACATTTATTAAATATTTTATTATTAAAATATTTAACGTAAGAAAATATTATTTCAAACTATAGAACATTACAGAAATATAAAAGCAGAGCAAAATTTTGAATAAATTACTTCAGAAGCATTTCGACTTGATAAACGTTAGTACATAAATAAGATAGTATTATAGTATTTCAAAATGGTTTCCAGGCATTCTTCGGATAACTTTTATGCAGCAAATAACACTTCATAACTAATCATTTTAATGATATATCATTTCCCATAATTCAAAAGTGAATAATAAAATATGACAATACCAAGGTCATAAATTGCTAAACTATTTTCATAACATTCATTTAAAGATTCGAATTAAATCTAATTAGTTTGAAAACATGCAAATATACAGAAATGAAAAAGCCTTTCTTCTTAAGAATTATCAAAAAGTATACACTGCAAAAAAGAACGGATCAAACTATGGTAAAAAAATGACACTTAGAGGGCCGGTACTTTTTACCATAAAATCCATTTTTACAGGAACATGTTGCGGTACAAAAATCTGATATACTGTAATTTTTACAGTAATAATTACCTTAAAATCACTGAAAACTGTAATTAAATAAATAATATAGTAAAAATTACAGTATAATAATTTACGGTAAAAGTTAATTTTACGGTAAAATGGATATTACGGATGAGGCCCCCAAAGTGCCTGTACTTAATACGGTAATTTGATCGGCAATTTTTTACAGTATAGGAGCTCCAGACGCTTTAATGGTTTTGTGAAAGGCACACTACTCATATTTGTCAAAATGTATATGTTTAAATTAAAGTTGTAAGCTAGACGAAAAAAAGTTGAGATGATATTAGGTTAAGAACATTTTTCATTCTAAAAATATTTCACGAAGAAAACTGTAAACTTCATCGAAACATAAAATCTTAAAATAGATAGCTTGAGAATGACCAGTTTGTTAAATGCCCTTGGTTAATAAAAAACAGTGTTTTTCTTTAGTCTGTGTATCTATTTAGAAAAGAAATAAGGACGATACATATTTAGAGTATTCCTTTGACTTTAGTACGAAATGTCATAACATTTCTAATATTTTAAAACTACTACGGTATTTACCAAATTCTTTTCTTAATATTGTGTGAGGAAAAAAAACTTCATGAGTAAAATAGGATTTCAATTTTAAAATTTTACATGAAAGCAATTTAAAACTGTATTAGCTTATGTTAAATTACATTACTATCAATGATTTTCATCAGGAATGTTTAGAATTTTTTTTAAACAATCTTCATTTGAATGTTTTTAATTCTTCACAGTAAAATTGTTCAATAAAGGAAAACGACTTAAACATGATAGTCATTCATTAAATAAAGACGATACATATTTAGAATATTGATTAGACTTTAGCACGAAATTTCATGGCTTTTCTAATATGTAAAGGCTAATAAGATAATCACAAATATCTTTTTAAATAAACTATAATTAAACAACTATTTAAGCAAAATATGATTTCATTGCCACAGTTTTATGAATTTGATCTGAAAAAAATTTAAAATTGCATCAGTTTATGTTAAATTGTATTATTATTTGAGATTTTTATCCGGTATGCTTTGACTTTATTTTAAAATTTTTTTAAGAACTCTACATTCGAATATTTTTATTGCTTATTAAATAATCTATACAAAGGCAAAATTCACAATAAAGGTGTTTCATGAAAGTAAACGACTTTAATATGATAGTTATTCATTAAATAAAGACTATACATATTTAGCATATTCATTAGATTTTTTTCCCCCGAAATTTGATGGCATTTCTAATATTTTAAAGCTCATAAGACAATCACGAAAATCTTTCTTTTAATAATCTATGAGTAAATAACTATGTAAATAAAATGTGATTATATATTGTTAAAGTTTTGAGAAATTTATCTGAAAAGAATTTAAAATTGTATGAGTTTAATCTAAATTGTATAATACAATTGTTAAGAGTTTTTTTTTATCAAGGAAGCTATAACTTTTGTAATTTAAATTTTTTTAAACGATTTACAGTCAAATGTTTCTTATGTTAGTTAAATACTCTATATCAGGGCAATATTTGCAAAAAAAATATTCAATAAAAGAAATTAACTTAATGTAAAAATTATTCAAGGAAAGTAGTGAGCTTATATATGGTATTTTAATGTTTTGAAAAGCATGAAATGAAACGAAGCATTTTAAAGAAGAAATTTGTTATTAAAATAGGTCAAAAAATTGCATACCTATTACGTTATTTGGAATTTGTCGAATTTGAAAAATAATGCATTAAAATCATAGAAATTTTAGTTTTTTTTTTTCAAAAAATCATTCTGTTAAAAACTCTGAAGCGTGTTGAACAGTAATATTACACAATTCTACATTGTTAGAAATTTCTCGGAAAAGGTGGTTAAATAACAATTTATTTAACTATTATTTTACCATATTAAAACAAAATAGTCAAATAACCATAACTAAGATGACATTCAAAATTTTAACTGTGGGAAAAACTCTTTATTATTCTTTATTTAAAACTCTTTATATTCTGCTTTCACCTAATGTGATTAAACAAGTAGAATTTTATCGCACAAGCTATCCAACCTAATGAAGCCACTTTACTTCCTTGCACCTAGGTACATATTATGTACTACTAGGTACTTATATATTATATACTTATATATTACATACTTATATATTATATACTTATTTATTATATACTTATATATTATATACTTATATATTATATACTTATATATTATATACTTATATGTTACTAGGTACATACAAACATTTGTTATTAAATAAGCCAGTTCTTGCAGGTGCAGAAAACTCATGACACTGAAACATATTTTAAATCAATGCTTAAAAAACAAACAACTCAAACAACGACACTTAACCAATAATTTTTAACAAAACAATTTTTAGTTGCACTTATTCCGAAGGGGATCATTTGATTTTACCTACAATGCATAGGTTTTTATTCAATATTTGATTTAAATCTATCTTAAATCTTTTGACATTGTTTTCACCAGATGAGAAGTATAATTTAGCCAAATATATCTCTTAAACAATAAACAAAATTGGCAATACAGAAAGTTATATTAAATTTTGGAGAATATCAGGGCTTAAGAACAAAAGTCTTTATGTTTAAAATAAAAATTTATATAGAATTTTGTTCTTTTTCAAATTATTAAACTTTTAAAAATTCAGCATATTGCTCTTTATTTATTTTAAGAAAAGAAAAAGTTCTCTATTGAGCTTTGCATAACTTATTGATTTAACTTTCTCATAATGAAAAACCTTAATTCTAACAAGCCTATAAAGATAAAAAATTATATTTTGGTCAATTTTCTGTTACAAAACACTCAGTGAAAAGCTTTTCAGAAACAGTAAATTATGAAACTATTGACACCAACTATAACTTAGATGAAATTAAATTCTAACAAAATCATAAATAAAAAGTTACACTTTATTTAACTTTCTTTTATAAAATACTTTCTGAAACCTTTAACAGAAGAAATAAATCCCAAAACCATTGAGACCAAAAATAACTTAGATGAAATTAATTCTAACAAACTCATAAATAAAAAATTACATATTAGTTAATTTTCTTTCAGAAAATACTTTCTGAAACCTTTAAAAGAAGTAATAAACAAATCCTAAAATTATTGACACCAACTATAACTAAGATGAAATTAAGTTCTAACAAAATCATAAATAAAAAATTACATACTAGCTAACTTTCTTTTTTAGAAAATACTTTCTGAAACCTTTATTAGAAGCAGTAAATCATAAAACTATTGTAACCAACAGCAGCCTAAAAAAATCAAATTATAACAAAATTATAAATAAAAAAATTTACATTTTAGTTAAGTTTCTATCTGCAGTAAATTATAAAACTATTGTAACCAACAACAGCTTAAATCTATTTACAAAAAAATTATAAATAAAAAATATTACATTTTAGTTAATTTTCTATCTGAATCTATTTTCTGAAACCTTTATTAGAAGCAGTAAATCATATAACTGTTGTAACCAATAGCAGCTTAAAGGAATCAAATTATAACAAAATTATAAATATAAAATATTACATTTTAGTTAACTTTCTATCTGAGAGTACTTTCTGAAGTCTTTCTTAACTATTATTACTTTATTATAAAACTATTGTAACCCACAGCAGCTTAAAAAAGTCAAATTATAACAAAATTATAAATAAAAAAAATTACATTTTAGTTAACTTTCTATCTAAAAATATTTTCTGAAACCTTTATTAGAAGCAGTAAATCATAAAACTATCGTAACCAACAGCAGCTTAAAGAAATCAAATTATAACAAAATTGAAAAAAAATAATACATTTTAGTTAACTTTCCATCTGAAAGTATGCTCTGAAACCTTTATTAGAAGCAGTAAATCATAAAACTATTGTAACCAACAGCAGCTTAAAGAAATCAAATTATAACAAAATTAAAAATAAAAAAAATTACATTTTAGTTAACTTTCCATCTGAAAGTATGTTCTGAAACCTTTATTAGAAGCAGTAAATCATAAAACTATTGTAACTAACAGCAGCTTAAAGAAATCAAATTATAACAAAATTTTAAAAAAAATAACATTTTAGTTAACTTTCCATCTGAAAGTATGTTCTGAAACCTTTATTAGAAGTAGTAAATCATTAAACGATTAAAGATCAACAAATAATTTAGATTGAAGCATTATTAGATTTTCAAAGTTTCTTCTTCCATATTTCATGCTTCTGAACAAGAGAGCCAGATATCAATTGAAATCTCGTCTTCCCAATAACTCTTTGTGGACAAGCGGACGCACCGAAGAAATGAACCGCTCTAAATAACCACGAAAAGCTGCACTAATGCGTAAAGGTCATGGTCATATGATCTTTGAACATTGAAATGACAAAGCGTTTGAGACGTCAATAGAGATCACGGCATCCATATAGAATTTGGAAACGTTTTGAATATGCTTTTAGGCCATATCCTGCACGAACTTGGTATAAAAGAAAACCATCTTAAGAAAGATTCTCAATTGCAGAAGTTACAGTAAACCACCTAACACATCAGAATGCACTGCCTAGTGAGTACCTTGAATTTTTATCACAATTATATCACATTTTAAAATCTGATGTATTAAACCATAAATGATTTAAATTATAAAAAAATTGATTTATGATTATAAGCTGATTAATTCCATTTATGAAATAATTGATTTGTTACAGTAAAATGTGAAATACGATATAAGTGCAAAATGGATTTGATTTTTGTTGGTATTTGAATTGTGATAAAGATACCTTGTATTTTTATCAGAATTCCATCACATTTTAAAGTCTGATGTATTAAACCATCAATGATTTAAATCATAGAAAAATTGATTTATAATTATAAGCTGATTAATTCTATTTATGAAATAATTGATTTGTTACAGTAAAATGTGAAATACGATATAAGTGCAAAATGGATATTTTTTGTTTTATTACTCCAAATTAAGAGGATGCCATACCACTGGTGAAACTTTTCGACGTAAATTCTGTTTAACCTCCATTATTAATTTGAAATTTAGAAGGAAAAAGTATGTTCTGGCTAACTTAGAAAAAGCCAAAATGGTGACAAAAAAATCATTTAATTGATGACAACAAAAAAAAAAAAAAAAATTCAAAACATCAAAGTGGAAACAAATTATTGGAAGTGAACTTCTCCATTGCGTAATCTTAAGTTATCTTCTCGTAATTTATTTTCATTTTAATATTTTAAAAATTTCCTTTCAATATTTGAAACATCGGTGCTCTACGTTTGTCTGAACTCACTTTTTCTATGCTTTAAATTTTAAATAATTCATGGAGGTGAAACAGAATTTACGACAAAAAGTTTCCTCCGTAGTATGGCATCCTCTTAATTGGTTTACTGTGGATCTTATTAATATTATTTTTTACTAAACTCAAGTTTAACGTAAATATTCATAGCAGCTTTGTGAAAAAGCTTCTATCAGTCTTTAAAATTATTTTACGGATTATCTCAAATATTGCAATTTGTAATATTTCTCTCAAAACTTTAAAAGAAAACATTTATCACTGTTTTAATATTGTTTCGCTATGATACAATATTATAAATGAATCAGGATTCAATAAGTTTCCCCATATGTGTGATATTCAATTCAATTTAGGTAGTCTAGAACAAAATATGAAAATATTTAATGTCTTACTGAAAAAAAATTACATTGCTTATCATGAAATGAAATTATTTTCAAAGTCAATTTTTTTTAAACTTTCCTTAATTCAGTAAAAACTAACATATTAATGATATTTATAATAAACCACTGACACAATTATCTTTTTAAAAATCAATTTTAATTTTAAAACTTGAAAGTAATTCCAGCAAAAAAAATGACGTCTAAGAAATTTATAATGTTTAAACTTAATTTTACTTTGAATAGAATTTTTACCGATAGTTAAACTCAATTTCCTTCATATAGCAGGGACATATTCAAGTGAGAATACGTTTTAAGCTTTTTTCTCTTCCCTTTGTATCCTAGTAAATTTCAAATAAAGTTCATAGAAAAAAACTTGCACAAATATTTCTATTATTTTCTATCTTAACTCTAAATAATACAATTTAAATTTCCTATTGAAATACTATAGCATCATCAATCACAATAAATCAAGCAAAAACTTGAAACAATTAATTTGAGTTTAAATTGTTTTTAATTTTGATTCGTATCAATCCTATTTTACCACATCAATGGTTTTGTCAATGGGAGATGAGTACAAAAAGGATACATTTTATCTTTATGGTTAAAGAATATTATATATATGTTATTATCTTTTTGAATATTTCTTTTAAATACTATATTTTTTCTGATCAACTATTAATATAATATATCATATTTAAGATTAATTAACAAATAGAATTTGCATGAAATTTAATAATTTGACCTATAATACGCTTGATTTTAAATTTAAAAAAACATTGTCGTATCTATATTATATCACCATATTTAGTACACTATATACACATTGCATAAATGATGTTAGAAATAAAATTTAGACAATATTTACAGTAAATAAATATAAATCAAAAAATATTGCACACATACTTAAAATTGATATTATTACTTTTTTCAATAGCAATAGTCTTATATTCTTGAGTGACATTTGCTAAATGTCTGAATACATAACTACTTCATAAAAATGCATATAACTACACATAATGTAAATTATTGACATTTTGTTTAGAAATAAAGCATATTCGAGGATTTATCGCATTTAAAATGAATATTAAAACACTTTATGACTTGAATTGATAATTTCAATTGATCATTTGAACTCAATTCATACGTAAAAACATTAATATATAAAATTAAAAAGAACTCAGTTATAATGCTTAATGAAAATACGAAACTTTTCAAGCAGCAATAAACAAGCAACTTATGGGCATCTATTATATTTTTAAAAGTGTTGAACGTTGATTTGTGTGATATTCTAAATTTCTCTTTCAGATAATTATTTGCATTTCAATACCTATTATCACCGCTCAGTATGATTCAGCTCCCTACCAAGCTGATCCTCGTCAGAATTACCTTAATCGTCCTCAGGGTCCTTCCTATTACAGTCAATATTCAAGCTTAGGTTCACAGGGATTTAGTAGTGAGAGTAACTCAATATATCCTGGACCAGAAGCTCCGATGCCTCATTCAAGAGCACCGATAACCAAGCAACTCCCTAATCTACAGCAAAATGAGGTTATTGAGGAGTACCATAATCCGAGGTTACCTCATCAGCAATATAATGGTGGACCAAGAAGCCTCAGGTATAACGATTGTTATCAAGTTCAATTCTCAGTTTATATTGCACATCTTATTATAGTTTACCATATTAATGTGCTCTTAACTAAGCAAAGCTTTAGAATATTTATTTTCCGCTTAAACAAACATCATACAGACAAGGAGAAAATTTCTGGTAAAATACCGTATTGTATGGTTATGAGATTTCCAGTAAAAAATTTACATAATTCTGGTATTAAAAACCAAAATATACGGTATTTGAATCATTAATTTGTAATTTTTTTGTTCAATTAACAACGGTTTATTAGAAATTCTAGTTTTCAAAATTATAGCTCTTATTACCACATATTTAGTAAGAAATACATAAATGAAATTTTCTTTTTAACCGAATAAAAGATTTTTATGCGATTTTTTGGAGGCATCATGATAAAATTACTAAATTTTAGCACCTAATAAAAATCACATCTTATTATTGTTTTTTAGTGTTTCCATACAGTCTGAAACACGTTAAATTTTACCATATTCTGGTAATTTTGAACATGCTTTTTTTCTTAGTGTAGCTTTTAAACAACGTTATGCAAGGGATGAAAAAAAATCAACATTTTTAAAATACGCTTGCAGCGATTTAATATTATTTTTTTGATGAAAAGAAGTTGACATTTATAGTACAAAAAATGTAAAAAACAGCTCACAAATTTTATTTTAAAGGATCTTTTTTCTTAAAAAAATACTATAAGTTTTAATTTCACGTTATTTGTAATTATTACATTTTTTTTAATTATTTGTATTTAATTCCTGATCAATCAGTTTGTTTTTAAAATATTATTCTGAAGTATTTGAAGTTTAGTTTTGAAATATTTTAAAATAACAAAAGAATTTTAGTATAAATATATATCTGCCCAATTTTCCATATTAATGGCTTAATTCTATATAAATGAATAAAATTAAATGCATTTCATTTAGAATAAAATTATGTGACGATAAAATTTGAAACAGATAGTATTTGCATCAAAATTGTAAAAAGTTACGCAGTTCACGACGAAATTATTCAGCAGCGTCTTTTGGTGGAATGTGCACATCCAAGTTTAGGATTAAAAAAAATTTTAAAAAAACTAAAAAAGAACATTTTCGATGCAAATACGAGTAGATAATAAATATAAAGAGGGTATTGCGTAACCTTCGATTTTAACTTAATTATTTTTAAAAGTTAAAAATTGAGCTAAAAATTTAGTCAAAATATTTTAGCATCAGGAGTAGCAAATTAATGCTCTAGCAAGCAAAAACCGAAAATGACATTGAAATCTTTCAAATCACTAGTAAGAAAAGATAGATGACTAAACTTTCAAAACGAGATTGACTGTATGAAGAGATTTAGAGGCTCTTATAATCACTATTTAACTTCATTCTGTTTCCTCCGGCAATCAAACATGTTTCGATAACTTTAGTTCCGCCTTGCACAGCAGTGATTCATTAGGTTTCGGTAGCACGAAAATCTAAGTTTGTTGTAATCTAATTATATGAAATAATTGAGAGACGTACAAAGTGAGTCAAATAAGACGGTTTTAATGAGCATTAAATAAAATAACACACAATTCCCTTAATACAACTTTCAGAAACTTACATTCTTCAGTACAATTACGTTTAACTTAGGCAGTCTACAGTAAATTACTACAAAGTTAAAAGAGCTAAAAAATTTTAATTTTCATAACTATAATTTTAGGTACAACTATTATTTTTAGATGTAATTCATGTAACATCATAGATACAATTAGATGATTTAGATGCATTGATGATTTAGATGCAATTTTTATAACATAAATTTTTCAAACATTCAATGATGAAAACATCATTACCAGTAATACTTAACCCCAATTTGTAAAAAAAAATATTTTTAAAATTATTGCCCTTTTTACAGCTGACTGCACAAATGCAAACAAAGTATTTTCAGTTAATAGAGAGAGCGAGAAAGATAGACAGATATATAGATATATGAAATCATATTAAATATACTTATTGCAAATCTCTCATTTAATATCCATTCATATCTTTGTAAACACAAAAGTTGCTTTGAAGCATCTGGAAAGGTATTAAAACTAAAAATTATTTATACTGCAGGCACCAGGAATCAGTTTTCAATACGAATGTGAATGAAAATGGTAGACAGAGAAGAATTGACAAACCGTGGTCATCATCTCCACGTGAAGAATATAGAAATCGTCAGAGGAACATTCGTCCATACATAAGTAGGAGGGATGAGCCCTCCAGATATTCCAGGCATTATCAAATCGATGCAAAACTAAGTCCACTTACGACCAAAAGAAATCCAAGAATTGTTAAGTACATTGCAGGTAAGAAAATAAAAACCATATAACATGAAAAAGTTTTAATGAACGTTTTGTGGTAAAACTTGTCCTGAAAATTAAGTTAAATGTTGTTTTGCAAATAAACAATGGACAGCTTCCTGATGTTTTTATGCATTGTAAAGTTGATTCCTTCTAATTCACAGAAAAATTACTTGTTGTCCTAAACTCTTCAATGAATGAATTATTGGTCATTTTGTTTTTAGACTGGAAAAACTTGAAGTTTAAGTTCGGCTGTATAGTATACTATGTTCAATATCCTCTTGATTGGCAGTTTGATGTTTTTACTCATAATGAGGCCCGTAATTCTTTCCAATTAACTAAAACGTCAATTGCTTATCTTTTCTAAAATCTTTAATAGAGGAATGGTCTAGACTAGATGACCAATATTTATCTGAATTTAAGTTGTTCTCTAAAGAATTTGCTAAACAACAGACAAGCATTTATCAAATATCAAGTTTAATAAGCATTTACCTTACAACAATGATTTTATAAACGAACACAAATTAACCTTAAAATATATGTTATTCCTTATCGTTAATTTTAATTGATAAGACACGTCAAGACCTTTTTAGGGATTATAAGATGAGTAAAACTTAAAACCTAGATTTCCCACATTTCTGATAGAAAGTTCAAATTCGATTCCCTTCAATACTCTCGAATAGCAAAGAATCAGTTTTTATCAGCCACACACCACTCAGCAGCTTCGATCAAATTAATTACTAATATTTATTTAAAAATAACTCTAAAAATAAGTTGAGCATTTGCAATTACCTATTTATTCTAAATTTTCTCAATATTTTATAAAAATATCATCAGCACTCACTGTTTGTTATTAATTATCAACATTCAAAAATTACTTAAAAAATATTTTGAACAAGTGCAGTGCTCGAATTAGTAGGGAATATTTTGTTTCTTATGATAAATATAAATAGTGTCAAGAAAAATTTAGATTTATTAATAATTTTATTTTTGAAATCAGAGCTTTAAATATAACTTAAAATGTTTGGAAATAGGTATTCGTAAAAATAATTTCGGCATGGATAAGGGCAAGGATTATTTTGTTCATTGTCACCCCCCACCCCTGAAAAAAGGCATAGTTCAATTTAAATTATTTATAAGATTTTATAATAATTGTATTTATTAGATTTATTAAGAATTTTATTTTTGGTATGTAAAGCTTGGTAGTTCAAGACATTTAATTAATCTTCTGCATTAATAATAATTATCTTAATATATAATAATATGGATGTTAAGAAATATTAAGAGTTGATCATTTTAAATTTTGGAATGTTGTTTGCTTTCAATATTTAATAATAATTATGATGCGAATGTATGCTTGTAGATAAAAATGGATTTGCTTTGCGGGAAGACCTTGTGAAGCCTCTTCAGAACACTATTGACAAAGTACGTCAAGAATCGAAGAGAAGAATTTTGACTGCAGCAGCACCCTCTGGACCACCCCGAAGCTCTTCAATGATGTCCCATGTCGTTACGTCAGCTATCCAGGTAGCGGGTCAACCGAATAATTCCGGATTAGGAAAATTTTTGCCGAAAATATTTGACATCAAAACTGGAAAAAGATCTAATCCAGTTGACAGATTACATAATTACTCTATTGAGAAGATATTATAAGGTTTTATAATATCTTCAAAGAAACTTGTCATTTAATTTCTTCGATTGAGAAGTTTTTATGAGAATTTAGTGTCAAACTAATTTATTGTATATATTGTACAAACATTGTAGATCTTCAGGTATTTTTTTCTAATGTTTTCTTTTAGTTAATAAATAAATTTTTCGCTTTTTTCTTATTTTTGAAGTGTTTTGAAAAAAATTTTGATTGAAAATGCATTGATAATTACTAACATTTCAAATGGAAAGAGAGTTTAAAAAAATTTATATACAGAACTAAATTTTCAGCTTTTTAAATTTGAAAAAAAAGTTTCTCTGAAATTCTTTTAAAATTACGAATATTGTATCTGAGAAAAAATAAATAAGTAAATAAAATGTAAAAACCTAAACAGAAAATTTTTTGAAAATTTTTCCTCTTTTACAAATGCGACTGAAAAAAGGACTTGATATGTTTCCAATGATAATTACGAACATTGTTAACGGGAAAATATAAAAGGCAAACATTTGAAAGTAAAAGATTTTGAAGTTTAGTTTTTGAATGTTTTGCTTTTTTTGTTTTTTAGAATTTAAAGAGAAATCATGTCTAAAATTAATTAATACGCTAATTGTAAATGGGGAAAGATAAAAATGAGAGATTTTATTTCTAACTTTCCTAAAGTTTACGAGTTTATTATGATGTTAAAAGATGTTAAATTAATTAATACGTTAAATTAATTAATATATTAATTAATTAATACGTTAAATTAATTAATATATTAATTAATTTAGTAATAATTAAATTAATTAATAATTAAGACAAGTATATAGATAGTTCTAAAGAATAGAAATGTATAGATTCGATAAAAGTTCTGTTCTTTTCAGTGGAAATATAAAAACAAACATAAATAAACTATTGAGCAATTGCAAGAATTATTCATTCTTCATAAAAAATTATTAAAAAGAGTGCTTAAGGAAAAGAAAAGAAAATGAACTGAAAACATTTTATTAAGGAAATAAGACTTGTTTGACTTATAAAAGGGTAATCTGCATAGATATAATTTACATATAAAAATTAAGAAGGAATAGTTTACTGATAAAAAATTAACTTCTGATAATTTTAAAATTAGAAGAACATTTCAAATGCAGATATTATTTACTATAATTTGTTATTTTGTAACGCTACGGAAATAATGATGTTGATTTGTGGTTTTCATCCTCCTACGGATTATATTATTTTTATTTATTTACCCGCAGAATTCACTGCGGTTTTAGAGTAATTATCAGTGGCAATTTTTCCCACGAATTCTCTTTTTATGCAAAATGTTTTTGAAATGATTTCTATTATTATTATTTTTTGCGCGTTTAGAAGAGAGTCTGAACATAAAACAAATTTACATTTTAAGTTAAGGTTCTTTTACAAAATTACCCGGGTATTTCGAAGGTAGAAAAAAGCAATAATGTGATCATTCAATCCAATATTTGATTTTTCGTAAATTCGTCGAGTGTTAACTTGTATAAATTAAGTTTAAATATCCAATTTTGAACAATAAAATATTCTGGAAACTTTGTAAAAAGCGACTCTTTAAAATACAAATTATCTTGGGTATTACTGTAAAACAATATTATGTCAAATAATCAAAAGCATGAATTATTGTATTTGATATTTTAGCATAACTATACTCAGAAATAATTTTAAAGTAATCAGAAATAATTTCC
The DNA here is from genome assembly GCF_982258835.1 of Parasteatoda tepidariorum. NCBI lineage: Eukaryota > Metazoa > Arthropoda > Arachnida > Araneae > Theridiidae > Parasteatoda > Parasteatoda tepidariorum. The sequence continues at coordinate 63,544,252 of NC_141756.1, read as the reverse complement.
CCCATAAAACTATTCAAGAGATATAAAAAAATAAAATTTTTCATTTACCATTTCTATAAAAAAGTAATGATTATTTAATAAAATGTATTTTTAAATAAAATTACTTTTGCAGTAACGAGCTAAAAAAATTGAAATGAAAAAATTGAATTATGATTACTTTTGTACAGAACAACAAATTAAGAAAACTCTTAAATCGTAAGAGTTAGCTGCTCTTTCGAACAGAACAACGAATTAAGATATCTTTTAAATCGTAAAAGTTAGTTTCTCTTTTGCACAGAAGACTGAATTAAAATAACTCTTAAAAACACAAACATGTCAAATTTAGAAACTCAAAATTTTGTATTGTCTAGAGACATTCATCTTTTTGATTAATTGATTTACGAAATACCAAATTAAGTCTACCCCCACACTTTTTACATAATTAATTTACACTCATATTTTTCATGTATTAATGTTCAGGCATAATTTATATGCATTTACGTAACATTAATTTAATATAGAAACATAGAGAATGTTTATATTCCTTTCTGTACTCTACAATATTGTAGGTATAACACTCGTTGGTATTCATTGACTACGACTGAACTTAAAATCAATAATGCAAGTTTTCTTCCTTTCATACATTTTACTTTTTGAAGTATTAAATTGAAATGTACAAAGTTCTGACTGATATAAGAGAGGATAGAGCACGTTCATATTTCGAGTTGTACGATGCAGGGCTAATATTACAGTTTGTTCATTTATCAAACAAATTGAAAATGAATGCAAAATTACATAATGCTTTATTCATATTTCAAATACATTATATTTGTGAAGGAATCGGAAATAAGGAAGAGATTTTAAAATTAGAATAAATGAAATAAAATATTCGTATGTTTATCCTAATATGAATAGATGGAACAATTGGCACTTTAATTATATTTTAATAATGAAATAAAGGGAAAAAACAATAAACGTTGCAATTAAACTTTATTGTTACAGAATACCCATATATTTCAAATATTAGAGGAAGAGGGAAACGTATTCCTTAGATACATTTTATTAACAGAAAGATAGGAAAAAGCAATGCATTTTACAGTAAGCATAAATGCAATAAAATGCTAGTATAAAGCAAAAAACAACGAGAATGAAGCACACACGAACGTATATTAATGGACTTACTATAATTTCAATTGCATAAACAGGAATCTGCCTTAAAGTCTAAACACCAAATGAATTTATGTCATTACTAGAAGTAAAACTAAAGTATGTCCATTTATGTACTTTCATTCGTGATTAAATCATGTTGTTTTTTGCTTTAGCCTGTAATACAAAGTATATCTTCTCTTTTGATGTAAAATTCTAGTATGTTTCTCATAATGTAAGAGAGAAAAAGAAATACTTTCTATCCACAGTCTAAAAAAAATAAAATAATAACAGTTTCAATAAACGCAAATGCAATAAAATAGTCATATATTTCTCATAATATTAGAAGATTATGAATACTTCACATGCATTTTGTTAACGAAAGAAAAGAAAGGGAAAAAAACAAGAAACTTAACAATGGGCATAAACTCAATAAAAATTCTAACTCTTTCTTATACTCTAAAAGCCTTTTTTTTGTAATGCTAGACGAAGATAAAATAAAGGTATTGATTTCTTCGTTTTGAATGCTATAGAATAGTGAATGTAGTGTTTTAAAATAGAAACTAATTAAATTTACATATAATTTCATATTATTTAGAAAAATAAATAAACTTAGTATAGAAAATAATGCTAATTATGCCGCCCATTCTCGCTTTTGATTTTTTGCTTCTCAAATATCAAACTATATGCTTTTCTTTATTAAAATAAGTGCCTTTCAGTTTTTATTGTTACTTCCGAAGTATCACTAAAAATAATTTAACGTTTTGTAAAAAAGAACCAGTTTCTTAATGTGGAGGTTACCTTGTGAAAAATGGATGCCATACCTAGATTTCTGTCACCGAATCTTCAAGACCTTAACTAACCTTCAAAAAGTAAAATGGAAGAGAACAAAATAAGTGTACACGAAAACAATTTATAGACAGGAAAACAACATTAAAATGCATACCGCGTGCACTATCGTGTATTTATTGTATACAACAAACCCAGTACTTCGATATTGAGTAATCTACGAACTTTTTAGCAACACAACATCCAATATTGCACTGCCCTCTAATATACGGGTGTCTCGGTATCCACTCTTTCAACGCCCTAAATTGGTTCCTATCGCTGCCGTCAGGGGCGCTGCCCCCTGACATTAATCAGCTTTCAATTGCCCTCGATTAGATAGGGAGAAGTGTTAATGTTTCTCACGTCTAGGTGACAAAAAAAAAAAGAATGAGAGAGCAAGAAAAGAAAAATATAAATAAATGGTGCGATTGATGGTTTTTATGGATTTGACAAAGGGTTAAATAGGGGGTTTCGATTTGGAATTACACAGCTGCGTCTTTCAATATAATCGCAAATAGCCTATGATGAAATTCTTTTTGCTCTTACCATGAAAAATGAGAATGAATTTATAGCTTATAAAAAAAAATTTCCTTTTCACCAATAGAAACATTGTAAGTGTCTTAACGGGCTGGAACAAATGGTGCATTAATAGTTTTGTTTCGCCGATTTTATCCCCATCTTTCTTTTGCGAAGGAGCGGTGATTCTCACTCTTAATGTTTCATAATATTTACTGATAAAACTGTAACAAGAAAAAAATTTAAGTGACTTGAAAATAGATTCATATTTTTGTGATTAATAAATTTTCGATATGTATCCAATAATTTAATTAAAAAAATATCACAGTTAAAAAAATTTAATAAAAATGAATGAAAAACAGGCTATTTTTTAAGACGTTTCTTTATCGAAAATGTCGCCTTAGATTTTTCATAATATTTTATGATACAAATGCAAAAAATACAGGAAATTAATTTACTTGAAAATACGCAATATTTTCATTAAAAAATTATATTTCAATTTATAATAATGACTAAAATAACAATAAAATAATTAAAAATAAAAATGAATGAAAAAAAACTGACTATTTTTTTTTACATGCTTCCAATCATCCAAATTTCAACTTACATTAAGTAAATACACGAACTGATAAAAACATGAAAGTTGAAAAAATTCCAAATATTGATACAAATGAGATGAAAGTATTAAAAAATTCATATTTCATTTTCCTCTTTTTTATCTACCTAGGACTCTTGCATAACAAAAAGTATTATCGAAATAAAAGTTTATAAATCAAAGAAATTACTTCAGAAACAGAATATTTAAATAATAGAATTTCCTATTCCCTGCTTTTTAGAATATAATTGTCTCGTTAATCATACGTTTCGTTCTTTTACAGAGATGAATCACAAAAAAAACTTATGGTTGATTGTGACAAAAAAAGTATATTTATATAATTTGTAGTAGTTAGAATAATAGAGAAAACTGCAAAGGAATTGTTGTGGTCGAAGTTTTAATATTAAAATCCATCGTTTGCATAACAAATTTATAGTTTTTTTAAAATAGATTTTAAAAATGTTCATAAAGGAAGTTTTCGGGTTCTAAAATCACTTAGATCAATTTAATATTTAAGAGTGCCGAAAAAACATATATCATTCATGGACATTTTTGTTTCGATGAACAACTTCAGCGTTCTAAAAAAACCACAGCTCACGATTATTTTAAGGTAATTTCTATCATTTAACACTTAACTTTTTATATGAATTTATTAAAAAAGTATTTTGAATCTTATTAACATATGAATCCAAATTTATCTACTTCTTGATATTAGTGAAAATCGAAAATGGATATTTTTTTTAATGTGCGGTCTATTTTAAAAAAGTTTAGTAATTCTTATTTTTGAAAAAAACATTTAAAAAGCAAGGAAATTTTTTATGATTATAATTCATAAAAACTTTCATTTTCAACCAAATAATATTTAGTGCCTATTTTTTAAAATGAATTTGGTACATATTAACGTTTTTATTATGTTTTACAAATTTGGGCGCAATTCATGAAATTTCTTTATTCCATTTAAGGTAATATTTCATACACATTCTTGAAACCAAATTAGATGTATAGTACAGCATTGTTACATTTGATATATTTAATTTCTTCAAGCAGTGTCTGAGAGATACATCATTGAGGATTTCAAAACATCAATAATTAATCTTTTGTATTCCGATTTTACAACGATATCCAACAGTTCAATATGTAATAACGAAATTTCGGTATTCAGAGAAATCGCTGATGTCAAATGCAAAAACTCAATAGTAAAACTATTGAAAGAACTATAAAAAAATTACAATTATAATTAAATATGCCAAGAAAATGGTACTCCAAGAATGATAAACTAACATATCATTTAACAAAAATGAGTATTAAAATTGATTCAGAGTGAAACAGTAATATTAAAAATATATCCTTTTAAATACTTTCAAAAAATAATCACCTTCCCACAATATGTCTGCAAGGATTATTCCCCAATCGTAACGTTCCAATAACATTGATAAATACGCATTTTATAGAAAAAGATAATGAAAAGTAAATAACTTTCTTTTGCTTAAGTTAAATTAAAATTTAAATTAGTATTAATAAAATATTACTTTTTGAACCACATAAAAATGTATGTTTTTTCTCTTCATTTATTTAATAAGCTTGATTCTGATCATTGCATTGCAACTCTAAATATTACTGCAGGATAAGTAATTCGTTGATGTGTTAACGATAATTGAAAGTATTTATTATAATCTGTGCATATATAATAATAAATGAAAGAGTTTATGTGTCTTTGTTTTAACTCTAGAACCGTCTCAAAATTTTAACAGTGGGTGAGAGGGACAATTTTAGCCCCGTGCTTAAAATCTTTCAAAAATTTTAATCAGATCGTTTGGGAGAGACATTTTTAAAAAAATTTAAATTTTTGTTTTGGTTTACAACTAACGCCATTGACATACTAAATAAAACTGCAAACGATTTTAAAGATAGCGTCAGTGATGTTTGCTTGCTTATAATTCTCATTAATCAAAAAAGCAGTTCATTGCACGTTCTGAGATATTTAATTATTTTTCCTTCGTCACATTTTCCCCTTCTTTTTTATTCGTATTTTTTCTTACTCAATGATCAGCTTGAGTGTGGTACCATAGGAGGACTACGTCACTAAATTAGTATTTAAGTCATATAAAACGATGCGTTTTTTTTTTTTTTTTTTTGTAATTATGTTTTTAAAATTTATTTCTATAAAACTAAATAATTTAAAATAAATGGCATTTGAAAAGAAAAAAAAATAATAATTTGCAAACTGAAAAGCAAAATTACTGGAAAAATAGTTCTAAATCATTCGGGATAGGAAAATGGAAACCTTCTTACCATAAGAGAGTATTTAAATTAGGCCGTGATAAACGAGGCCGCATAAATTGGTATGCCTACGAATACGAAATTTGTGAAATTATTATAGTTTCTGGATAGTGTTATCACTTAACTGCATTATATAGCAATATTGCAAAAAACACATTAAGTCATTTATTAAAATAAAAATGAACAATATAAAATACTTTTTGTATTCAGACATGGCTAATAATTCTAGTTTTGACAATTCGGATCAACGTTGATCTTGATATTGCTATTTTGGACCATAATATGGACCAAATTTTCGGCATTCTTTGTAAACTGCTAAACGGAACCATGTTAGCGTTCAAGTTGAATTAATCGTGCTGTTTTTCGAAGGCTCTGTAGTCGCATGAAATGATGCTTTTTTGCCAATAATATGCTATTTTTATAACTATTTTATTTCATATTTTTTATTATAATCTTCGTTGAACAGCCGACCCAATTTTGGGTTTACGACTACTAATGTTCAACTCCGTAGTCCTGTAATTTTGAACCAATCCAGAAGACAAGGAAACTTCTGGATCAGTATCTCCAGAGGTATGATTCATTACAGGAACATGGAGGACTTTGTGACTCGACAGATTTACCGTGTATCAATCACCATTTACAACACTGGCTGGCTGGGACCGAACCCACGACATCTTGGATATGGGTCCAGTACCCTACCAACCAGGCTATCTCGGTCCTTTTAAAACTGTTTCGAGTTTGCAGCAAATTACTCATGACTTTTGGATTCAGTTCAGCTTATCTTTAGCCAGTACTCTCTATGTTTATTCTAAAAATGACGCAAAACTTCGATAAAGGCGAAAAGTCACAGTTTTGAGAAAATAAAAAGCATTTGTAGTCTAATGTTTTAATATTTAAAAACTCACTCCAATGCATCATTATCTGGGCTCTTAAAAATTTTTCAAAAATGTGAATAAAGCAATGATTTTGACCATTTCCATCTAGGTGGAAAAAAATGTTTCTAAATTGGCAATTTCTTAAAAAAAATTGTTAACTTTTAGAATATTTGGGTTATTTGTCCGTTCTAATGCTCAGATAAATTTTTACGGTAAGTTAACATATGTAGTTAAAAATTATGGACTTCCTTCTAGTGTACTGCGCCTAAATTGTAAGAAATAATGTGAACGATGTAATATAACGATGAACGATGTATACTTTGGCGCCATATGTGTTATAACTTGGCTCCATATTAAGATTGCACGAAATTTTAACGATATTTTTGTTCAACTCCATCCAAAATTTCTTACAGCTCTTTCTTATTTATTTTTTACAAATATTTTTTTCAAAATTTCTTATATAATCTCAATTGAAACCGATAGTACGGCTCAGCTTAGCACCATTTTAAGGCTGCAACAAATTTGAACTATAATATGGTTCAATATACTCCAAAATTTCTTTTTATTTATACAATTAGAAATGAAATAAATTTTTACAATTGGCAAAAACACCAAACAATCTGAAAATATGGTGATATCCACTATAAATTATATATTTTAGACAAACGTTGGTAGAATGGCGGAGGACATAAAACAAAACTTTCCCACACTTGCCATTAGGCTGATCTAATTAGCTATCGGGAAGAATCAGTAGGCAAGTGAGGTAACTGAGATTCCACCAATCAGAGAGTAAAGAGGGGCATTACCGTTCCAAAGGAGAGGAGGGATGATTTCCAGTTAGCAGTCCCACCTGGAGACATGTCACCACAATCATCGCATCCGATCCACAGGTAGTTGCTTCTCCATCATCTTCCTCCCTGGTGGATACAGGTCATGCTCTGAGATATTTTCTTTGATGGATTGCCTCTAATTTGGATACTTAACAATTACGAAAATATTTTTTTTTTCCTAAACTGCACTGATGTTTATAACATCGACATTCAAGAAACTATTCTTTCATTGTTATATCAAATGTCTGCAAATGTGATTTAAAAAAATGAAGAATTAAAAACTCGGTCAACTTTTCAAAACTGAAAGAAATTGAAGTATAATATTTTAATACTAAGTAAACTTTTTAAAACGAAAAAAAAAAATTTAAGTGAATTTTGATTGGGTCAAAATATAAAAACGAAATAAACTGAAGTATACTAAATCAACTCTTTAAACGAACCAGTTTTGAATCTATCGACTGATATGACATCAAAATAGAACAAAATACTTCACACCTATTAAAGTATGTGACTGCTAAAACTAATATTATAGGAATATTAAAGAAGTTATAATTCAATATCAAATCAATGGGAATAAATACATCATTTTCAAACTTTCAACTGTTATTTTCATTTATATTTGAATGAATTGTGATTTAAATAAAATAAACACATTGATGTAAAAACAGTTTCTTCATCTGGTTACGGGAAGATGACTTGAACAATGTTAATTAGTAAGATTTCCTACTTTCATCGCATTTGCCTCGTCTTCTATTTGTTTTACATATTACATCCAGATGCTAATTTTAGGTAAGTTTCATTAAATATTTCTGTTTCTCATTGTAACATTTTTTCATTGTTTTTAAATCAATTTATATAATTTCATTTATATTATAAGTAAATAAAATTAAAATAAATGTCTTAAAGAGTACTTATGTCTAAAGTATGTAGTATGTCTAAAGGTACTTATTATATTAAAGTAAATAATTATTTAATTTCATTTCAGACAATGTAAAGCATTTGTTATTAAAATTTTCCACAAAAAAAAGTTTATGCTAACTGTTTGCTTACATTTTTTCTTCTTCTATTTTGATTTTAATGCTAATTAAAATAGCTAAAAAGTATACTTAATATTAATTAAATACACTTTTTGGTGAATTTGAAGGGACTCAATTATAAATTACTTTTCTTCATGGATATTTAAGCAAAATAAAATTTAAGAAAGTATATAATCTCCATTGTCCGAAAAAATTTCCAAATAGTTTTTTAAAAGGAAATCTTGTTAGAAATAATTACGAAAAAATTTAACTTTTTAATTATGTAGAAATTTGTGTTAGTTTTTAAACAATAAATTGTTTTATTTCAGTATCACAGTTTTGTTGGATTTATTTTTAATTTGTATTTGGCATTTAACAACATATAATTGTTAAATGAATTATCAAGAAATATTTCAAATAAAACTACAAAAACAATTACTTTAAATACCATTGTGGTCTTAACTACTTTTATTTTATTTAATATTGTTTCTACCGTAGATATTTCCTTAATCTGGCAGTCCAGGGAAATAGTTTAAACTTTAATGTGCAGTAAGACACATGATAATTTAAATTCCATATTTTAGCATATGTAATACTTTAGATAGTTTAAAAATCTAAAGACTTTATTAAGGTATATTATTCTAAAATCATTTATGAAAAATAACTCTCTTTAATGTACTTAAAATGCTATTAGCATATTTTTTCACAATGCTGTCAAAAGTTTTAGTTTAAATAAATTTTTATTAATGATAAAACTTCCTAAATCTTTTGGAGTTTCCCTCTAATGTAAATTGTAATTTAAACTAAGGTTTAAGAAGTGATAATATGTAATATTCAATTTACACTTAAGTTGATAAATTTAAGTTTCACTTATTTTTATAATTCACTTGTTTTGTTCACATTTTGTTTAAGACGCGGTATCATAAAATACATGATTATAATAATACCAAAATTAGAATTGAAAAATATAATTATCTAAAATGAAAGAATTCCTTCACTTTTTAGCATTACATTTTAGTTGAATATAAATGAAAAAGTAAGTTTCAAATTTAAATTTTAAAATTAAAATAATAAAACTAATTTGTTTCATTTTCAAAAACTTAACCCATCTGCCTCTTAATTTACTAAGATAATCTTAATTTACAAAATGTAAAACATTTTATTTTATAACTAAGTTTTAAATATAAACTTCTATCCTGAAATTGATGATTGAAACTTTGTCTCACAAAATAATCATGATTTAATATGAAATTGTAAAATGAGAACTACAGAATCTTTAATATTTCTGCTATGTTATTGTATTTAAATCTTTTAAAATCTTAATAACATTTCCGGCAATGAAGTTTGATTTCGTATTCCAGACAAAACATTTTATGCTAATGATCGAATTTATTATGTAGAATTTAACTGCGCATTCACCAATAATTTTCTTTTCTTATTTGATTCTGAAGTAATATCAAAAATCTTCCGGGATAATATAAAAAATTAACTGACTTAATACTTTTCATAAAGGATGTTCAATTGTTTTATCGGAATATGATAATATTACAAAAATGAACTGTCAAATATATTGATAAGGATTTGTATTACACGATACTATTAACCTATTTTGTTTAATTTTTCAATGAAAAACAAAAGTGCGTAAAAAGATATTTTATTTTCCTTTAGAAATGCAGAATGGTGTTTGGTTATTAACAGAGCTAAATTAAAATTAGATTTTTTAAAATTAATTCTTTAATTAAGACTAAAATTTAATTTTTTTAATTAATATTCCAAATGATATTTTACAATACTATTGCCTTAATATAGCGTAATATTAATATTAAAAAATTAAAATTTGATTTAGTTATTATAGATTTAGTTTGAATCAGAATAATAAAATTAACATATAATTTAATCCTCCAAAATATTAAAAGTGACATTTTACTACAATATTATGTTATAATATTATATTTCATGATAAAATAATATTAATAAAATAAAATTAAAATTTATTTTTTAAATTAATTCTTTAATTAACACTAAAACTAAATTTTTTTTAAATAGCATTCCGAAATATTGTGAATGATATTTAACTATAATATCATATCAATATAATATTATATTAATGTAATATTAATGTAATACATATTTCAAGAGAAAAATTACGGCAGGGTTATAAAGCGCCTATTCCTTGATGCCAACAGTAAAAACTGCTAATTTAAATTTATTTTTTGCTTCTTTAAAATTTTTGCACTTCTTTTTTGTTTGTGTAACATTTTAAATCCACAAGTAAACTAAATTTCCATTTTAGTTACAAGTTCAGATTATGTTTAAATTTTTAATTTTATAACTATTAAATCACGAAATTGTTATTAAAAATTGTGTATAAATAAATAGTAAACATTTTATAAGAAGTATTTTCGAAACAGAAAATTAAGTCAGTTTTTTTTAAATGACTAAAAAGCTGCAAATAATATTTTGCAACTTCATTTTAAACTTAATAAGAATATATAATTTAAAACTTAATATATTTATAATAAATTCATAACGATATTTTATTTTACTTTTTTTATATGCAATTCTATCCACTTTGTCATCATTTACATTTAATTTCATCCTTGTAGAGAATCAAATTTGACTCGCCTGGATTAAAGCAAAAACTCTTAAAACTTAAAAAAGAAAGATTTTTTCTGATTTCCGTATATAAATTAAGCATCTACCTTGCCATATAGAAAGGAAGATCACGAATTCAAGTTTGAGGGAAGATTATTAACCATTACGTACGTTCATTCTCAAAATCTGTGGTATTCTTCCGAATTTTTACCGTATTATATCGTAAACAGTACGTGTGTGCAACAAATTATTAGAAGTTGCTTAAAATTTTACAAATCAATATTTTTTGGTTAATTTCAAACACTTAGAAAATCAAGATAATGCAGCAACTTATGTGAATATAAAATGCATTGCTAAATTAAAATATGTACAATTTCTTTCCTATTATTATGTAATAATTCATTTTTCTTATTAATACTTTAGAATTTTTTTAATTCACGAAAATTATATAATAAATATCATAATATCTGAGTAAGTTTTCTGATTCAAAGACTTTCAACTAAAAATAATTACGAATTATTATCACTTGTAAAATTTTTTTAAAGTTCTAGGAAGCATTTGGCGAAATTATGGATACTCATTAAATTTTTAACAAAAGGAAATTATTTTATGAAATCAGAGTATTTATTTATTGTTCGAAGTATAAATTGTACAAAGTAATCTTTCGTCTTTTTTGATAAATTATCGTTTCTTTTAATTTGTACATATGTCCTATTAAATATTTAATGGTTATATTTTTTTCTATGATTCTATTATTTATTTTTAAAACTAACTAACTTTTCTCAAATGATCATCACAGTCATTAAAGAGTAATGACGTACTGCAGTATTTTTGAAGCATACAGATTAAGAATTTTGTTATAATTTGCAAAAAGTTGTGGAATCGTTTAAAGACATTATTTAACACGTGGTTTCAGGTAGCTTTCAAAAGACTAATTCTGTGACGTCTTCCACACGTTGCATGACACACACAAAATATTTAATTGTTTCGATTTATTTTATAGAAGGATTTAAAAGAATTATTTTAATTCAAAAGGTATTTTTTTCATTTCCTTCAAATACTCGAAATAAAGTTCTATTTAACAAATTACTTTTTACGAAGCAAGGTGGAAATGCTTAAAATAAATCGAGGACTATCCATTTACAACATAAGAACATGCAAATTTAAATTAAATAGAGTAGAAAACCACAAAAAGGTTACTACTAAATCAACACAAATTATAAAAGAAAAATTATAGAAAATGCATCAAATAAAATAAAATTAGAAATAAAGCAGGCTTAGTTTGCATTTGATATGCGATTTTTCACCCGAGTAAAAACTTTAAAAAAATTAACTAATTGAAAATTAACTAATTAAAAAATTAATTCTTAAATGTTTTTTTTTCAATTCAAACAGTTTATTGAAAATTCTACTCTGTAAAAAATGCAATGACTCCTGCAATGACTGGTTGCACGAATTCTACTCGTGGCTCTCACCGACTACAATGCTGACAAAGTTATTTTATAGAGTTTTTTTTAAATAACAAAGTTTTCTGCAGCCAAAGTAAGACACTTTGTCTAAATTGTAAAATTGTGACAAAAGATTAAAGAAAAAAAAATTTAAGAAGAAATAATTAGAACCTAAAAAGTAGTAAAAGCGTCTTGTTGAAATTTATCTAGTTTTAAGACGAATTTCAAGAAATATTTATAGAGTTAGCAAAAAGTTCTTAAGATAAGATGGCTTTAATAAAAAGCTGACTCAGATAAGAAAAAAAAGCAAGTCCAAAAAAATCTTACAAGTCCAATCAACTCTTAATCCAATCAAGAAAATCAAGCCCAACAACAATTATAATAATGAAAGATAAATAAATAGCATTTGAAAAAAGAATGCTCTTAGGACAAATTGTTTCAAGTTATGAAGTCTCTAAAATCGTAATTTACACAATACTATTACGTTTTATTATTACAATTACATATTTATTTACATTACAATAGAATAGTTTGTGTACAAAAATTTTACGCAATTATCGTCCATGAAAATGTAGCACAAAGCTTCAGGTCTACAACGGGCTAAAAAAGTAGATATCTTTTTCTTTTTCTTAGTAATGAGACAAAATGCAACAAGATGATTATAAATAATATTTGAACAATTTTAAAAAGAAACCAAAAACATCTTTTAGCAGATAGTAATCCATGAAGACTTTGTTATTGGATTTAATGTACAAACCCTTTCATAATTTTTTAATAGGGAACTGAATTAGATTAGGTAAAGTGCGAAAAAGTTTCGGAAAATTATATAATGCCATTACTGAGTGGTTCTTACAGCATCTTTAAGGAAGATGAGGATGACAATTCTCAATTTAAATTCTGCTAAAAATGATTTGAATCAATGAGTATTAAATATTTGTAGCAGCTATTGCCTAGTCACAACTTAAACTCAATGAACAACACATGAAAACCCTTTTTAAGGAAGGTGTACGAAAAATGGACAATATTTTTCTGTTGTGAGCTTAAAAATTCAAATAAAAAATGCTTGGTTTAATTATGTTTGAAAAACTTTAAAAATAAAACTTTTTTTCAGTGGAAATTCCTTCTTACGAAGTTATAAGAATCATTAGGCAAATAATAAAAGTATATTTTTTCTTAATTAGTCATTTGCAGAGTTTTTCTCTGTTATTATAAATTAAGTGCCAATATTTTTAGAGCAACAGTCTACTAAAGTAGAGGAAAGAAAGAAAAAAAAGCGTGAATAAAGTACAAATTTAAGTACAGAAATAGACGTACTATAAGTTAGGCTCTATGAACAAGAACCTTCCTCAGTGTCTAAACACCAAATGAAAGTAGAGAAGTAAAGAAACAAACATGTGCAAAGTGGTTTAACCAATAGGGACAAGGTAACAAGTTTGAACAAGATATCAAAAGAAGGGAGATGAAAAAGAGGTGTGAGGGAGCCTCGTATCTCTCTACTATTATTTGGTTTTAAGACATACATATGAAGGATTTTGTTCATAGAACCGGAACTAAATGTCCATTTCTGTACTTTTTTATTTATTTTTTCTTTATTTAGAGTTTTTTTTTTGTCTTTTCAGCGCGAAGGATACCCTATCATTAAACAAATTTACCTTTTGTCTAAACAAATAGTTTATTTTGTAAAATAAAAAATAAATATTTGTCATAAAATTGTTGCAAATTAACAATATTCTATGCATGTTATAAAATATTTAGTATAAAATTATATTTTTCCAAAGAAAAAATCCTTCCCATATTTTGAGGACAGGGTAGGATAGACGATTCATACATTGTTTATTTGAATAGCTTTTCTCAGATAATGAGGTCATAATTTCATGGAAGTTAAGCGTTTAAATTATGGTCAGTTAAACGTTTTCCATGCATTCAAATTCAATTAATTTAAAATTTGAAATTGTGAGCTTTAAATATCTTTATTTTATTATTCTGCTTTTAATTAAATATGCTTACATTTGAGCAAAATTGTCTTAAATATGAATCATTGATGAATTTCTATTATTTACCAATCAATGCCATAAATGTAGTAGCAAGATATTTTGTTTAATCAAAAATTAAGAAGTCAATATGATGATATTTGCCCGCTACAACAAAAATTAACGAGCTGTTTATTTTTAGATGCCATTAATCAATTATTTTGGAAAAATAAATCCTTTTAAGATGGAAATTTGCTAAGAGGTTTTCGTATTTTCTAATAAATTAAGATTTGAGATTAATTTGGTCTTAAAAACATTTTTAAAAAGTACGTAACAAATGTTAACCTCAATCGTTGTGTGTTAACTTTATTCCTTTTAAATTTACTGCTTTGAAATAATTAAGAAGAAAAAATTCTATTAGAATCTTACCGGTAGATTAGTAAATTCAAGTGTTAAATGAATAATCCCAAGAAACTGAAATGAAAAGATGCACTTGATGGTATAAAACTTCATTTCTTTCAAAAAATATGAAGATGGTAATAAAAGTCGACATGTTTTGAGTGTCTCAAAAATAAACGCCCATTCCCAAAACTGGCCAGACGTGACTGAAGAAAACAAAAGTGATTTTAAACAGAAAATGTTAAGCTGCCAACGAAAAATGGAAAATGAAGACGAAAAACAAAACTAGAAAAACCACGGCAGCCAAGAGTGAAAAATAAAGTAAAAATTGAAAGTGAAAAAAAGTTCCTTAATATTTTTCCAAATTTCTGTGTTTCTTCTTACTTTATATTTTTTTATTTTCCGTTTCACTCTCGGCTACCACGGTTTTTCTAGTTTCATTTTTCGCTCTTATTTTTCCATAATTTTTTTGTTAGAAACTTTGCATTTTCCCTTCTGAAATCTGGCGAGTCTTGAGAATGAGCGTCTATTTTTGAGAGCTTAAAACATGTCGACTTTTATGTCACATTTTGAGTAAATAACGTTTTACATAATCAAGTATAAACAAGTATGTTCCCTCAGTAATAACAAGATTAGAATATTCTATGACTAATTTTATAAAATCGAATTTTAATTAAAAATCATTCTTTATGAAACGTTTTCTCCTTTTAGAAGTCCAACATACAAAGGCACATTATCTTCTGAATATTTTAGTGAATATATTTTTATGGACAGATAAAAGAACAGTTTTAAAATTTTGCTTAGAGTGATTTTGTCCATAGACAGAAAGTTTACGTTTTGGGATACTTTAAAATTTTCAAAAATTCAATGATGCATTGATAAATTTGAAAGAGGTTCAATATATAAGATAAATATAGGAGATCGTAGAATAATTCAACAAAACTTATTTTCATACTAAAAATTTATTAATATTTATAATTTATATGAATCACAAAGTTGGAAAATGTATTAAGTTCTTTGAATTTGAAATCTTAATGAACTTTCTGATTTTAGTTATGCCTTAGAAATAAACATTATGGTACTTTGAAAATTTTAGAACTTTTGGAAATTTCTTCATCGATGAAACAAAAGAACTGTGAAAAATCGCTTGTTTTCTAATAAAAGAGTTTCCAAAATGATTGAACCATTTAATTTTAGAGACACTATTTTTAATTTTAAACAGAATCAACAAAAAAATGCAATTTATCAAAAAACATTTAAGCAAGCGTTCTTTTGTTTTTTAGTATTTTTACATTAAAAAGTTTGTTTTTAATGCGAAAAACATTAGAAAAATAAAAAAGTCATTATTGTAGCAAGTTAATTTTTTCAAAAACATACGAAATTTGGCAGAGAAATTAAATTATTTCGTGAAATACCCACTCGCAATTTTTATTGGTCCCAAAATTATAACGAAAAGCGAAACTCAACGTTTGCTATCACAAAATTCTCACACACAATTGATCTTTCTTACTATTTCAAATTTTAATCCCTCAGTCAGAAATTTTAAAGAACTTACTTTGGTATATTTAAACACGTGTGCCCCAAATTTTATCAGAATAGTAAACGTTCTGATATTGAAAAAAGAATGATCCTAAAAAATTTTGATATTTTGCATTATATGATACAACTATGACATTGGCTCAACGTAATTCAATAGCATAAGTAGAGAATTTCTTTTATTCCAAACCTAAATGGTTTAAACTATTAGGAATATCCTATTTTTGCATTTAAATTTTAGGCATCATTTTTGTATAGCTCGTTACAGTAAAGAGATATTTTAAGTAATCAATGTTTAAAAAAAAATTAACTATGATCCCGTCTCTAGCATTGTAATTTGATTACAACTAAAAGGAGAACGTTCGAGAAGATGTAGAAAAAAAAACATAACTATAATTTTAATATAATTTAAAAGAGAGCTTTCGAGAAAATGTAGAACAAATAATATTAATATAATTTGAATACAATTTAAAAGAGAATGTTCCAGAAAATGTTGAACGCTAAACATTATAACTGAAATACAATTTAAAAGAGAACGTTTGAGAAAATGTGGAACAAATAATACTATTATAATTTGAAAACAATTTTAGAGCGGACATTCGAAAAAATGTAAAACAAATAATATCATTGTAATTTGAATACAATTTAGAAAATAATATTTTTATAGTTTGAATAGAATTTTAAAGAGAACGTTCGAGAAAATGAAAAAAGAAATTACAATAAAATGTATTTACTTGCAAAACTTACTCTATTTTCAAAATTATTTATTTATTAATTTTTTTTTAATTTGTGATCTGTTCTAACTATAAATACTCTTCAGAAACTCAAGTTAAACTATGGTGACGTACGTGATAAATAAAAATTTGACTTTTGGGAACCTAGTTTAAATTATAACATTCGACAAAAGGTTACCTCACGTAATTGACTCTGAGAAAAAATTTATTCTACGATTTGATACAGTTCTAAAAGCAGCGTTTCCTGTCATTCAGCCACGAGACCGTTGTTATTCAAGCTAAGAGCACTCCTATGACATTTCGATAGCGACGAAACAGAAATTTAGCATGCAAGTCTATTTTTGCTGGGCTAGTCGTGGACAGATTGAAGCGTAATAAACACGTGTTCATAGAAAGCCCACCCGTGAAGGTGTACGACACACGGGCTCTTCTACTTCTAAAACAACCACGGTTCAACCATTTCTTTTTTTCTTTTAGTACTTGTTGTTTTTTGTTTCTTTCATCTACTTTTTTCGAACCTGCGCTCGTAAACGTCAGGTGTGCTGAGTTACGGACTTGCTGCTCAAGTAAACGAGTCTAGAATGGATACAGACTTTAAAAAGACAGGCGTTTAAAAAGGTTTTTTTTTTTCCTTCTATTTTTTGTTGCTGAGTTAAATGTTAGAATTACGTCTGCTGAGGAGCTTCAAAAATATATATCTATTAAGCTAAAATTTAAAGGTTGTCTCTTGAATCGAAGAAAAGAAACCCAAATGATTTCGCAAAACTAAAGATATTTTAAACATTTTTAAATTTAAAAAAGTAATTGCTGTTTCAAATTAAGTTTTTCTTGCACTGCTAGAAATTTTGAATCCTATTGAACATCGTAGTGTTTGCTACAACCCTACTATTTAAATTATTTTGTTGACTTCAAAGCTACGTCTTCTAAGGAGCTGCAAAAACATACATCTATTTAACTAAAATTTTAGGCTTTTTTCTGAATGGAAAAGACTTAAGAATCTTTACTTTAAATTAAGTTTTAAATTAAGTTTCTTCAGAATTTTTTCTCTCTACAGTGTTAGAGATATGAGAGTGATGAATCAACGCATCTTACAAAATTGCTGCCATCTTTATAAGGTGCTCATTTGATCCTTACTATTATGCAAAATAAACTATCTTCAAATTGATTACACAATACTAAGGTTGTACTGAAACAAGAATCAACATAACACCTTATTAAGATTGAAACAGATTAGAATATTATGATTCAAGGTGCCAATATTATGGTCTAAAGTTAAACTAATTTTTCTGAGATCATAGAATGGTTTTATGCGCATTATAATACGAAGAATAGCTTTGCAAATTGTTTTTAAATTACGTACCATTTATCGTATTTTTATCATTGCCTATTTATTTCCCTCATTTGACAAGAAAAAAATTCATATTCTTATTGAAATAGAAGAAATATAAATAATAGAGCTTAGTGCAAACTGCTGTAGTAATCAAGGTTTTAAAATAATTTAAATGAACCTAATTTATGATAATTAAAATTCAATTTTAACTCCGTTAGAAATGACTCACAACACAATATGGCGTAGGTTTTTTTTATTAAGAACTGGCCAACATCTATGAAATTCATCAATATCTTTAAGTAAAGATGGACATGGGAGTACAAAGGATAAGTAAATTTAAAATATACGTAGAAATCCAGGTTAAATTTGATTATTGTTCTAAGTTGTTGAATCGTTTTAGATAACATGGTTAAATTTAAAGAAAAAGACATCGGAAAAAGTTTCTGTTAAAGAAACTTTTCCGTGTTAAAGAAACCTGTTAAAGAAACTTTTATAATTTTTACAAAAAACTCAAATTTTTGTAAGAAAGTTTACCATTAGCAAAGTTTATTTGTTATATTGCACGTAAATTTAAACGCAAAACATTTTTTGTACTTTTTTTCTGCTTCTAAGTAAAGTCCATTCATAAATTCAGTTTAGTAATACCGATCTTATGCTGTTGAAATATTTTTTTTCTTAGAAAATTTTCAAAACTTTTCCTCTGTGTGAAATACGTGCATTAGTAATTAAAAACGGGTCATGGTACGTGACTAATAAAATGAAACGATTATTTGAGAAAAAAGACGAGTATTTTTAATGAAAAGTAAAAACAAATGATTATGAGATTGTAATAATGTCATGTTTCTTTAAAATTAAATTTGACCTTATAACGTTACCTTTATCCTTTTGTAAATACTCCAGTGCATTGGTCTCCAACCACCAAGCCGTGGTCCGGTACCGGGCACCCAAAGAACATTAAATTATTTCCATTTTAAGTACTGCTGTGTATTTCTTTTAGATTTGTACGACTTTCCATGGACGAGAGATTAACTGGGTGCTGAGAGACGTCATATAAAGCTGCACCAAAACAACGCATGCAATTGTATTTATTTGGAATTCATAGTTAAATACAATTAAATTAAAATTATTAAATTAAAATTATTAAATTAAAATTATTAAATTAAAATTATTAAATTAAAATTATTAAATTAAAATTATCAAATTAAAATTATTAAATTAAAATTATTAAATCAAAATAATCTTAAATATTTACCATAAACGTCCCTCTCCCTCGCTAAGCGGCCCAGGGAAAGTTATCAAATGTTGAACGGTCTGCGGTGATAAAAAGGTTGGGGAGCGCTGCTCTAGAGTATTTAGATTAAATTAAATTAGTGAATTAAATAGTGAGTATTTAGATTAAATTAAATTAGTGGATTAAATAGTGAGTATTTAGATTAAATTAAATTATCCACTTATTTTTAGATTAGATTAAATTAGTGGAAGAGATACAGCGGCGTCCAAATGTCTCCTGTTAGTACATTTTTTAAATAATTTCTTTCACATTTCAGTTATTTATAAATATGACTCCGAAAAAATACATACATCCTTAAAAAGACACATACAAAAATTTGTGCTATCTTGAAAATATAAGACTGTTTAAAAATAATCTTTTGAAATGATTTTCATTTTTTTTATTGTAAGCAATTTAAAATAACAATATGCTGTCCAAAGATTTTTCGTATTATGCGTTGCACTAATTTCGTTTTCAACGCAATGCAAATTTCAGCAATTCTTCTCATTTTAAAGAATTCTAATAACGTGACATAATAAAGACAGTTTTTTTTCTGTCAAAATTAACATTAAATTTACAATTATTATTATTATTATTATTATCATTTTTTTTTTAATTTGTAGAGATAAAATAAAATAGTCAAAGACGGAATCAAAGAAAACATGAAATTATTTTAATGCCCCCAAACCGCCCTTATATAGCAGTGAATTAAAAAAACATTACCTGTTTTTTATTTCCTGCATATCAGAGGATAAAATCTTTAAATAACACAAGTGTGACAGCTGAAAACAAATTGTTAGGTAAGAATTTTAAATATGGATTTTCAAATAATTGATACTTATCTTTTTTGACTGATATTTATTTTCAGACAAAATCATAAGCTGTGGTAATATTATTTTTACTTAGATGGCGCCAAACTTCCGAAATGTTGTCATATTAATCACTCTTTAAATACCCGGTACGCACACATTAATTGCAGCCTATGCTGTGCTAAGTGACCGCCTCTGTATTGTCTTGACCTGAAAATTATGATAGATTGCAAATGACCCTTCTCGCCTAACTCTCTTCTCTCACAAATGCTCCTTTTAATAAAATTCGATCACCTTCCTTCAACAATTTTTTTTTAATATTTTGGACAAGTAATACAACAATCCATCAAATAATATGACTAATGAGTTGAGATATATAGAATAATTTCTGTGATTGAAGCAGTATTTTCAAATCAAAAATTAATTTTTATGAGGAAAATTAGAGTTACCCACTTATTTTAAAGTAACTTTACTGTAAAAATTACGGCATAAAATTTTACGCTAATAATGAATTTTACGGTAAAATGGATTTTACGGATAATGCACTCAAAGTGCCGGTGATTTACACCGTAATTTTTTACAGTGTTCCAATTAGCCAGGGAAATTTTGCTTTTTCCGAGAATTTAGAAATCTCGTGTTTAGAAATTTTAGATTCATGAATAATTTAATTTTCGAATTCAGAGTATTAAATAATAATCTAAAATGTTTCGTAATTGGTTGGTTTGATGAAATCCGCAAGATAATGAGAAAACTTAGAAAGAAAAGACAATTTAAAAATAATTAAGTTGAAAACATAATTGCTGTGAGTTTTTGATGTCTTTTTAGAATTGTCTTTAAAAAGGTAAAACTTAGTCAGACTTAATGTGCACTCAGAGTGCCGATACCGTAAAATCAATTTTTATAGGAAATGTTACGAAACAAAAGAAAAAACTGATATACCGTAATTTTTAGAGTTATAATTAAAGTAAAATAGCTGAATAACTCTAATTAAATAAATACCACTGTAACAATTAAAGTATAATATTTTACAATAAAAATATATTTTACGAATGCTGCATCCAAAGGGCCAGTACTTTATACTGCAATTTGATCAGAAATTCCTTGCGATGCACTTTAAAATAAATTAACTCAAACTATTACGACGTATTACAACAAGTTTGAATGATTATTGTGGTGTAAATTACACTAATAAAAAAGTATAGTTAAAACTACCAGAATATGGTACAATTTACCGCTTTTCTTTCTCTATGGGAACGTAAAAAAGCTCGTTAATTTTTACCGAAGCGTTTTGGTAAAATTGACAAGAAAATATGATTTTATAATATGTGATAAAATTTAATAAATGTGGTAATTCTAATTTTATCATGAAATCTTAGAGAAGTGCATGAAAACCTTTTATACGATTTATACGGTTAAAACATTTATACGGTTGTATTCCCCGAGTGCGTGGTAATAAGAACTATAATTTTGAAAATAGGAATTTCCGGTAAACCCTTACCATATGCACGGAAAAATTACCAAATCAATGATTTAAATACCATACAATTTGGTTTTATTAACCAAAATTATGGTTATTCTTTTTAACTAGAAACGTCATTATCATACTGTACGATTATTATACTTGAATATTTTCCTCGGTGCTCTTTAAAATTTTTAATGGTGCTGGAGAAAAACGTATAATTGAATTGAGCGCAGTATAGTTTGTTTATACCGTCTGTTTTGCAAATAAACATGTGAGTGTTTCCTTACCATTCTAATACATAATATCCTTCAAATTACATAAAGCTTTGATCTTAAAAGTGCTAAGTTTTGATCTTAACTAAATTGTTGAATTTATCTCCAGGATAAAAGTTCTCTTTTTTTTTTTTTGGTTCTGTTAGTTTGCAATTTATTTGAAGTATTACCGTCCTATAAATGAGACTGATCAACTTTGTGTTAAGCAAGTTATAGTCAACTTATAAGTAACTTTTGTGTTAAGCAATTGTTTTATTACCCTGATGCAAAACCTGGTAGCTGCTGTTTACATAAAACGTTCAAAATTTGAAATGTGTCTTTATTAACTCATTAACTAGAATTTCGTTTAAAAACTTTAATATTAAGCTAATGAAACTTGAAACAAGTGTGAGTTCATACTGAGGCCAGTAAAACATTTAATGCCATGGTCAGTTGTTGAAACTTGCAATGAATTTTGTTGGCGGAGCCAGTGAAAACTTGGTTTGTTTGTTACTGTGATATTCTTAACTTAACTTACTCTAACTATATTGAGGTTTTTGATGGTAGGATGTGGTCAATCACCCTCGTTAAAGTATTAAAACAGGTTTTTTTTTACCATCATTTCAATTTTTAAATATTCAGCTACTACAAGCATTAAAAAATGAGTTTGTTTGTTTCAGATTTTGTATGTTTACCATATGATTTCAAACATTGATTGCTTTGTTTAAAATTATTTAAAATATCTTGATCATAAAGGAAACCCTTCCAACTTGAGGGACTCAATTTGAGACCATTTTTATTTCAAAAAATTGACACCAATTACATGCTTCACAAAATAGCTACATTGTACCTCCCCTCACGGGTTGAAATTAATAAATATAGATTTTTTTTTTAAAAAAAAGGTATTTTTATATATGAATCCAGTATGAAATAACACATTTAGAATCGATTTACAAATTATAGCAACTGACAATAGGCGCCAAAATGATTCAATATCATCAGAATTAATTTAAGACATCTCTGCTCTAAATAGTGTACTGACCTAAGAAATTTTATTAATCCCAACTACATTGCAAAATTTTAATAAAATATATTATATTATATCATATTATGTATATATTTAAAATTTAAAATAAAATATATTATATTGACTAATATTTTATAGCTGTATTATTGTTTTCTTTCTTTAAGAATAGAAAATTCACTACCATTAAGAAGGAAGAGTATTTTTATTAGTTATTTTGGATTAAACTTAAACTTAATGAAGTTTCTCCTTATTTTTCTTGAAAATTTAACTTGAAATTTAATCAAACTATGATTTTAACCACTCGTATTTTACAAAGGTTTCAGAAATCAAAAAAAAATATTAAACAAAAATCACAACAAGTAAATTTAGTTAAACTACAATGAATAAACTAAACTGAAATATTTAATAATGTAAAAACCATAATACATATCAAAACTATTTAGTAATTTACAATATTTCTTTTAACTATCTAATTAGTTTTAGTTAGATATTTTCAAATATTTTTACGATTTTGTTTGTTGATATTAGTTACGAGGTTTTATATTAAATGATGATTCGTTTTGCCAGAGCATTTTTAGTTTCAAGAATGCTGTTTTAGAATCATTTTAATCTGAATTCATATCAATCTTTATTTCATTATTTTACATCATTTTCTATGACAGTTAGTTTCGAAATTTTTACTATTCGAATCACTGCTTTCCAGTAAACATATAAAAAAAATTTATTATGAAGGGCTAACAAAACTATTCTTAATTCAAGCAAGTTTGCAATCAATTTTGTAAGAAATATATAAAATTAACATTTAATCCTCATGTGGGTAACAGAAGAGGAAACAATTATTTAAAAAAAACCTACCTAAAAAATTAATAAATAAAGTACAAAATAAAGCAAAGCATTTTTCTCAAGCAGGATTTGAAGCTCCATCTATTTGTGTTTCACAATATAAAATCCTGAACATTTAAAAATTATTTACATAAAAACGATATTTTTTATGTTGCCAACAAAAAAAAGGCCCATAACAGTAACTAAAGATATATTTTTTCTTCACGGAATGTAACATTATTTATGCCATCTCTTTAAATTGGTGGCAGCCACGAATGATTTCAATTAAAAGTCTTTTTCATCATCGTGACAGGAATGCGTTTCGGTAATTGCTCATGTCTGACCCAAAGAAGTCGGGGCACCGGTTACAGAGGGAAGAATCTTAAAGAGGAAAATGGAATAAAAAGTTAGAAAATAAAAAAAAAGAAGGAACAAAATAAATAAGAAACAAATTGCCGCGTGGTTCTTCATTTCGGTAGTGTTATAATTATAGATTTAATAAAGTGACCCCGCGAACTGAAAAGAAAATTAGGGATAAAAAGACAATAATTTTCAAACCACTAATCATTATTATCAGAGCAAAAGATCCCGCTTTGAGGATAGTGCCTTTAGAATCTCTGAATTGAGGTTTTATATTAAATGATGATTCTGTTAGTCTGAGACGTTCAAGGATGAATCTTCATTTCATAAGAATGCCGTCTTAGAATCGTCTTGATTTTGTGAATCTTTATTTAACTATTTTCTAGTATTTTTTATAATAAATACTTTCGCAACGTATTTAGATATTTAAATCATTGTTTTTATTTAAACAATTCCTAACTTTTTAGAAAGAAGCTTTTGTTTATAATGTGTATTAAATACAAGATTAAGTGATGATTCTGTTTATTTGGCCAATTAGAGATGAATCTTCATATTCAAGAGTATCGATTTCACTTATCTTAATCATTTGAATCTTCATTTGACCATTCAGATTATTTACGAAAACAAATATTTACGGTAATTTTTTTTTATCTAAATCAGGTCCTGACCAACACACAGCCCGTGGGCCCTTCTTGCTATTGTAACGTTAAATTGGAAGACCCACCGGGTGATATAATATTTCAATTGAGAAGTTTGTTTTTTGTACATGAAAAGTATTAAATGGAAAAAAAAATTAAAAATTTAAAGTATGGAATGGTTTTTATAGTTTTTTGAGATCCAACATAAAAGTAATAATGTTCAACGTTCTCTAGTGTTAAATCATTGTCTAGTGCTAAAGTAAACCTAATAGTTTTCCGAAATATACTGTAAGTAAATAAAAAAAGACTAACGTAATTTTTTTTTAAAATTTCATAATATAAAAATGTTTGAACTATTTCCACTTCCATTTCATGTCGACATAAAGAGGGCTCTTAAAAAACTTCAATAGGAGTAAATTATAGTGCAACTATGAAATTTCAAAAAATTTTGTGATCGAAGCCAAAATTTAATTTTTTTAATACTGAAAATTTTTGCAATTTGCGAGATGCTTCGCACAATGAGTTGTAAGTGCTTTTGATGCGAGTTTTTCGTAGATGTGAATTCGTAGATAAGAAACATTTTTATGCGAATTTTTTCGTAGGGTAAATTTACTAAGAGTTCATCGCGTGCTTAATTAACTGTTGCGAAGTTTAAAAAAATTAACTTAGAATTGCAACGTCGGACATACATGTAAATTTACAAAAATTTTGTGAAAGAAAGGATAAGCAGTTATAACGTTGAAGGAAAGGATAAATGAAACGTCGAACAGAAAAATGAATGTACGAAAATTAAGGGAAGGGAAGATACATAAAACTAATTAATTTATACTTGAAGTATTATTATATTTTAATAATAATTTAACAAGAAAGTTTTATTAATTTTGCATTTGTAAAATACTTTTTAAAGTATGTTTATGTGACGTGACTTCTCATCATAGATAAGCTCTGAAACCATTAGAGTTGACCAAGTCTGATCTAAATCTTTATTTTAATAAAACATTTTCATTAAAGGAAAAATTTGAAATTTTTCATTCAATTCAAATTTCATTAGAAGATTTTCATTATTTTTACGTTAAAATTTTCATTCAATTTTAAAATATGTTTTATCACATAAATTGAAATTAGGTCCAGAACAGTTATAAGCAACTCGCTTCTAAGTATATTATCAATTTGCTTATAAGCAACCTACATTTTAAAAATAAACAGTTTATATAGCCTGTATATTAATTTAAAGTTGCTTATGAATGTTCGAGATGTAAATCAAATTCCATTTATTCCGTTATTATCTCGTTGTGTAGCATTATTTTTGTTCTCAAAAAAACGGGTGTTCAACTACTAATGAATTATCCAAGTTGATCCAAACTAAACTTTTAATGTTCTAGTTTTTGTTAATGATTAAGACTTTTAATATTTTTGACCAAATTAAATCTATAATTTAATAGTATATTTTTGCAAGAAAAAATAAATTTAGTATACATTTAAATAGAAACAGCTGGCAAAACTATACGTTTTTGCTACTTCAACACTAGATTTGATGGCTTTTGTGTCATTGTGTTGCATTTTAGTACATCTATTTTTCGAGAGTTCTGAACTTTTAAGTGTTATGCATTCAAACAGAAGATTTAAGCATTACCTGCAGATCCAGGTGTAGTTCTAAGAACTTCTAACCCTACGGGAACATAGAGGTGTGTATTGAACTTGAGGTCACTTTGATTATCTCATTAAAAGTTAGGGTACTTAGAAGGAGAAAGTTTGGGGGGACATTCGAATTCTGTTAAGAACCTATAAAGTGCCTTCGGCTTGTATTTACGATGGACTATAAAATTATTACTATTGGTTGAAAGATTATGTTGTTTTGAATGTTTCCTTACTCGGTTGAAAGCTTCAAGTTATAACCTTAAAGGTGAGGCAAACTATGACTCTATTATTAAAAGTTCCTGAGTATTTTTAAAGTTAAAACGGAAATGTAAAGCATGTTGTTACTCTTTTATGGAAACAGTTTTATTGTCGAAAAATACGTTTATCTATTGTAGAGAGCATCAAAATGAATTTTTAGTGCAATGAATATATTATTGCAAATGGTTGTTGCATATTTTTAAGTGTTTTATTTTCTCGATAATAAACAGCGTAGTGAATACGGATCGTTTAAATGTTCAGCTTCATATATTAATTTAAACTGCAAAAAAAAAGAGAACCATCACCGATCTTAGCAAGATTTAACAGCATGGAAACGACGAAAAACGCTCACCCTGAATACCTTATGGTCTTTTGGGTTTTTGATTTTTACGGAGCTTAACTTTAAATATGCTAATGATATTTTTAAAGTTACGAAAGCAGATACAAAAACACACTTTCTCTATATTAACATACCTTTCTTTCGACAGATTTAGATACTTGACCCTCAAAGTATGGTGGGATAGCTGTAATATGGAAAATCTAGTTCCAATTGTTTAGGCAGGAAAGCTGTCGAAAGTTTGGATCCCGTAATATTAATTTTATTGTTTGCGTATTTCGCCATATTTCTAGAGTTTCTTAAACGAATCAAAGTTTTTGCACACAATTATAATATATAATATAATATAAATTAATATAATGAAAAGTTTTTTACATGATTTTAAAGAATTTTAATTGACAAAATACAAAATTTAAATGAAATCGATGAAATGACTGGATAACTGAGAAACTATTGCACTACTTTTTTGCACATTGTACATTAAATCTCTAACAGCAATTTATGTATAGATCTCGATTCCAATCCAGTTGTTTTTATTTCTCAAATAAAGTTATCTAAGTGGATCATAAATTTGTTTTGGAAAATTACTTGCATCCTAACGTACATATGCTCCTGTAATTAAAAATGACGTAAAGAAATTAATTAAAGAGTACCGCTAATATAAATCAACTGTTTCATTTTACATTTCACCAGTTCCTTAAGTAAATATGGTTGACACATTTATTTTTATTATAAATAAATATTCTGGATTGAGTAAACTTTTCTAAATGAGGAAAAGATATAATTTCAATTGCTTACGTAATGCATTCTATATAGCTACTAGCTCTCCAAGTGAAAGTCAAAGAAAACATGAATTTATTGTTAAAGGTTACTAAAGTATACTTGGTGGCTGATGTAAAAGTTTTATAATTGAATATTTCTTAAGTCTTTTACAAGTCTTAGTTAGTTAATACACAAATGGTTTTCATCTCCTATTTTTTTAGAAGAAATGATTATGTGCGCGCCAAATTTTTCTCTTATTTTGAGTGCAATGATTACTCTAACGCTTTTTTATTACTTCAATCTTGTAATCAATGAAAGATAAACACAGAGTACGACTTAGAATCTGAATTCGTATGATTTGTTTTAGCAATGGTCAGTCCTGCCTTGTTGATACACAGTTAACATCGACTACAATGTGGGCATAAAATATTCTTCGGGATCATGGACTACACTGTAATTAGTTAATTTTATTGTAATACATGATACACCACCTGATAGTTTTAAGACCATAAAACTAGATGCTAAACTAATGCATCCCGAGGATCATAACATCTTTGTGCTGCGTTGAAGTTGTAACGCACTTTACTGAAAATGTTCACAGTTCTTTGTTTTATTATACAACTGTGAATAATTATTAGCTTTCTACTTTTTCCAAGTTTCCCAACAAAAATAAATGCTAATAAAAATATATTTATATCCACTGTTATTTTAATGACAACAGTACTTAATTTTAAAGCCAGAAGCAAACTGAATTAAACATGCAGCAAGTTGTTAATATTCTTTTTGTAAAAGCATACTACAGCCCTATTAATATGCGATCATCATAAATCTTTCATTAAACAAGATTTATGTAGAATATCCTCCGCTGTTTTGGGATCGCCATAAATTTGTAAGTTGTTACGTTGTAACATTAATATATAAATAAATGGTATAAATTTCTTTTGAGTGTTAAATAAGAAATTAAAAAGCAATCATACTAGTAAATAGGTATTCAACTTTTTAGTTGATTTATCCTGATAGGCGTCCCAAACATATGTATTCAATTTTGTAACAATTAAATTTTTTTTTACCGAATAAAGATCAAGGTAATAACCAAAAGATATCTGTGGAATAATCAAAGTCTTACTGTTTGAAATTTTGTTTCAAATTTTTAGCAAATTGTTCTAGATCACTTTACAATCCATAACAAGTGACAAAAGATAAATCGATGTTTTTGAAATTAATATATAATTTATTAGTAGAAAAGACAGTTTTTTATTAAAAAAAAGCGAATTAATAACCCAAGTAATAGTTATAAGTATAAAAAATTAATTTAGCCAATAACAATTTTTTACTCCAGAATTGCATTAAAAAACAATTATGTTGTGATTATAAATCCTTTAAATCTGATTGTTGAAATATACGAAGTTTTTTTATATATGTTAAATCATAAAGTAAAATTTGTTTCGAAATCAAACTTACAACTAGCACAGAGAGAATATTAAAGTGAGTTAAAATTATTAACAGGATGGAAAGCGGATATAAATTAAATATTATCAAATTATTTAATGCAATTGGCAGGTGTTTAAAAATTCAAATATAATTATTCTTATTACACAATTAAAAACGCACGTACATTTTGAAAGGGCTAACATATGTAGATATATAACAGCGTGCGAAATGACAACAAACTCTCGCCCTTTTGTACTCTAGTGTAAACAATCTACTAACGATACCCAAAGCAGGCCAAAATTGATGAACGCCAGAATTGAAATAATTTATGAATGGTGTGAAGACGCGTGAGTTTGGTGTAAGCATTTTCCATTATTGTGTTTAAATTATAGGTTTTAGATTTTACTACCCCTTTTAAAATGCAAATAAACGCTCGACTTGGCATTAACTTAAATCAAAATGCTCCCTCACACGATTTGGGTTGTTCACCACCGAATTCTGGGAAATAATATTCCATTCCTTTTACAGTGGATTAGTTAGTGCCTGTAAGAAGTGTAAATTTAAAATTCATTTATTTTTTAAAACCAGTTATTTAACTTTTTAAGTCCAATATACAATTTTATTCTATATTTGTATGCCTTTAAAAACTGTCTTTGTAAACATATAATTGGATTTACCACCCTTTGTGGGAGTTATCAATAGAAATTAAAAATTATAAGAAAGTTAATTTTTTTAAGGTTTTCTGGTATTTAAATTCTTATTATTTGAGTCAAGTGAATTTTATTTCATGACTAAAATGATACTCTATCTATTATACACAAAAAATGATAACAATTAAAATTTTTAATTTTTTTATGTAAATATTAAAAACTATCTGAAAATAAGTTACTGAATAAAATTAATTGAATTTTCTTTAAAAAAAACTGTTTTATCGCATTAGGAAGTTCATTTTATTCTAAGCTATATATTTCTCAGAAAACATCGCATTTTCTTCCATTATTTATAACTCTCAAGAGACAAAAAACGAAGAGAATCCCTTTTCTCTTTCGCGGGAGCAACTCATCTTTAACGGTAAAATTCGCCTTTTTTCCATCCCTCATTTGAAACTAACCAACTGCCTTCTAAAAAATATAGCTCACACTGAAAGCCACAAAGCAAATTATTATAAGATCAAAATGTAATTGATTTATTATGATTCGATTCAGTAAACATATCGAGGCATTTAAAATATGTTAATACCTATAAATTATTTTTCATATGATCAACACTTACAATTTTAGATTTAAAAAAATTATTTGTCATTATTTCAAGACATTTGAGAATAATGTATATTAAATGTTAAATGGAAGAAAATAGACTTCAATAGTAATAACTGACAAATAACATCGAGGAACAATTTTTTTTTTCTTCTGTTGCCTGAATTTTTTTTACAGATTTTGAATATTTTCATATCACTGATTTCAAATCTGCAATAGGTTTCTATCTCCAAGCTATAGATTTTTAAAAAGCATTTTTAGTCTATTTTTTGTCAAAATGTGCAAGCTGTAAAACGTAATATATAACAGGAGATCTCATACAAATGCTCTAGGGGAATCGGGCACATCATCAAGGTTAAAATTGCATAGGAACCAATACCCGGATATTATCTTAAAATTATTTTACCAAAATTATCTTAAAACTTTTTTCATTAGAAAAATTAGATATATAATTTTTTGAAAAAAATATTTTTATAAATGGTGAACTTTTTCGAATCGTTTTCTAATTTTCAGCTTTAAACTTATGAACTGAGGCATAATGAGACATATTTTGTAACCTAAATTAACGTTTCAATTTAGTACCATTAAAAATTATTCACGAATTCAACCTTATGTCACATTTTTTCAATAATATTTCACACATTAATATGGGAATTTATTTTTAAAAGTACTGTCAAAACCTATTAGTTTTAACCATGGTACATACAATGTACAGTAAAAATGTCTAAAAATTATAAAAAAAATTTATGGAAATTCTCATGGAATTGAAATTTTTACAGATTTATCATTAAAATATTTACTGAATGAAAATAATTAAACTAGTATATTATTTAAAAATATACTAAAAATTGAGGTAAACTGCTTTAAAATTGCACTTGAAAAAAAAGCTTCATTATTAATCGGTTACTTGGTTGGTGCTGATATTGATAAAATTAGAAAGAACTTGAACAAGACAACTTGAAAAGAGAAGGCAAATTAAAAATAATTAAGTTAAAAACGTAATGCCAGTGAGCAAATGATATCTTTTTAGAATCATCTTTAAAGAGGAAATACTTAGTCAGACTAAATGTGTTACTACAGGTTTTTTCTCATACCAGTACCGGCCAAATAATTATGATAATTTGATTTTTCAAGAATGAAGCAACATAATAGGTAAACCAAAATTCATTATTTTTTTTAAAGACGCTTTATTAATATTTCTTTGTTATATGATCATTTTAGTGTTTGGTAGATACCCCTCGACTTGGTAGGACCTATTACCTGCACTAAGAATTCTGATTTGTCGCAAAACTGCTTTAATATATTTTCATTTTAGTAAATATTTTGTATTTATATATACATCAAAAAAGCATTTTGTATTTATATATATGCAAAGCAAAATTCTCCGTCATTATGCTTAACAAACAATGTTCAATGTATTTCCCACACAACTGGAAAATCGTATTGAAATCTTACAAAGTACAAACATATTTATTAAATTCTGGCAAGAACATTCTAGTTCTGTAATAAAATAACAGATAATCTCTAAACACTTAACAATAATTTGACCTGCACTGTACTTTAACATACAAGAGAACAAGAACATATTAGAAACAAGAACACATTAGAGAACAAGAACATTAAAATAGGCGTGTGTTACTATGTTTTTTACATTTAATATTGCACTATTTTCTTTCAAACCGGTTCAAGAAAATTATTTTTTTACGTGTTTTATCTAAAAGTTGTTTTTTTAAAGTTAGATAAATTAGCATAACTTTTATCAAAGTATTATGCTTGCAAATCCATCTCATTGCCCGAAATATCTTTAATGGATGAGGAAACGAGACTATGTATCTTATAAATATCCTAGTTTCTGAACAGATATTGTGCTCAAAGACCACATAAATAAATTAAATGTCAACATCAAAATTAGATGGATATAAAAGTTTTCTAGTCATGTCTGGCAAAAAAGAAAGAAAATGAATGGGAGTAAAAGAAAAATATTCCAACTCTCGCCGAAAGGTGGCGAAGAGCAACACCCTACTATATTCACAAAGTTATATTTTTTCCACCTCTCCTTCAATGTCTGTTGGTGGACCACTTTTTCGATTTGATCTTAGTGCATAATATGCATAATCGCATTAGTTCCGCAAAATATGTACTCTTCCCTTGATGCTGTAAGATTATATTATGGACTTAATTAGTCTTATCGCTTCCTTATGTGTTGGTTATCTGTTTTCTATTTTATCGTAATCCTGTCTTGCAGGTGAGTTTTTTTTTTCCTTTTGTTTTATACCAGTGATGTTTTGTGTAATTTTTGCCTCTCATTAATCCAAGCAAAAGCGACATTTTTAAATCGTTATATTAGTAGGTATACTATTACATTAGAAGGTAAAACTAAATTTTTTCAAGCTTATTACTTCACTGTATTCGCAAAGTAATTTTTTCAAAACTCTCTTATATTCTTTTTGGAGTATGATTTTTTTGATTATATCTTAGTGCATAATATGTTTAATTATATTAGTTCCACAAAAGATGTACTTTCCGAGTTTTTGTTTCCTTTTGTTTAATACCTGCGATATTTTAATATAATTTTTGTCTCTTAATTATCCAAATAGAAGCGTAATCTTCAAACAGAGGTGAGGTGTATTGATACATTAAAAGATAAAATTAAAATTTTACAAGATTATTACTATCTGTATTCACTAAGTAATTTTTTCAAACCTCTCTTATATTCTTTTTGGTGTATCATTTTCTTGATTTGATCTTAGTCCATAATGTGCATAATCTTATTAGTTTCCGCAAATTATTCTTTCCCTGATGTTTTAAGATTATTAATTAGTTTCATTTCTTCCTTATACGTTGGTTATGGGTTTTCTATTTAATCGTAGTCCTGTCCTGCTAGCAAGAGTGTGTTTTTTCCTTCTTTTGTTTAATAACAGCAAGGTTTTAGTGCAATTTTAATCTCTTATTTCTCCAAGAATACGCGTAATTTTTAAATAGAGGTATATTAATATATTTAAAAGGTGAAATTCAAGTTTTTTAATCTTATTAATTGGCCATATTGGCAAAATAATTTTTCTTTAATTAATTTTTATAATCTATTACTTTACTGCTATCATTACTTTTTTACTTTCATCAATTCATTACTTAAAAAAATTTATTACTTTTCGATTTTGTCCTTAAATGACATTAGGGGCTTAATTATTCTTACCGCTTACTTTATATGTTAGTTATTTGTTTTATTTTTATCTGAATTCTGCCATGCAGATAAATTTCTTTCCCACCGTTAAATAAAGACGAAATTTTAATCAAAATTTGAGTTCTTTTTTATTTAAGCATAAGTATAATATATTTAAACACAGATTTGTAAATGCATTAAACGATAAAATTCACGTTTTTCAAACTTAAAACGTAGCTTTATATGCGAAATATTCCCTCCCTCTCCTCCAATATCAGTTAGTTTTGATTTATTCTTCTTCTATTATATCCTCAAAAAGATTCACGTTTGTTTTAGAATTTTTCTATGATATTATGGATTTAATAATCTTATTGCTATAATTTGAAGAAAGAATTTATTATTTGACTATATTATTTTTTTATTATTTATTATTGTTATTTTTAGAAAGCATTTTGGGGAAAATTGCAAATTCCTTTTAAAACATGTCTAAACTCGTTTCTAATAAAAATTAAAAAGTTGAGTGAAAAAACACCACAGTGAATAAAAAAAGAATAACTTTTTTCTATTTCTTAATTACAGGTTAAACTCTACGGGAATTCGTAAAAATTATTTAGTATCATTGTTGAAAATTCTACTAAAATTTAAACTCAAAGTTTTCATATGTTATTTCTAAGGACCTTATGCTTGCAAAATTTGCTCCTAGCACACGGTAAAAAAATTTATGGTAAAAAACATAATAACTCTGCAACTTTCCTACAGAAAATTTCTGTTCTTGAAAACTACAGAAATTTACTGTTAAACTAATACATCTGTCAAAAGACAAATTTTTCTGTTAACAAATAAAATCTGTTGCCATTGATACTTATTGTATCTGCTAGGTACCGTTTTTTTTTCAGTTTTGATTATGAAATTTTTTATCAAAGCGGCAACAAATAATTTTATGTAATGAAACAGATTTCATTCCTTATGACACTTATATACGTCTAAACTTTACGATGAAAAAAAAAATTTCGACGATTCTTTCACATTTATATATAGAATTTTTTTTACAGTGTATGTTATATTAGACTGAATGTTTGAAATAATAATCTCTGAGGCTTCGTTGAGGTCGTAGTTCTTATGCATAATTTTTAAGGATTTTATGTTCGCAAATTAAGCTACATTTATGTCATATGAAACTGAGTGTTTGTTATAATAATAAATCTTAGTGACTGTGTTGATGTCAGAAACAAATTTGGAATTAAGAAGTTAATGCTGCAGACTCATTCTTTAAGTTCTACTACCGGGAGAAAAGGTAAAATTATGTTTTTAAACTTATTCACTTAAGAAAAGATCGATGTAATATTTTTTCCCCTTTTCCTTTAATTACTCTTGGTAGAGCACTTTTTTTATTTAATCTTTACAGTATGATTTGCATATTATCATTAGTTCGAGTCCTGGTAGCTCAGGGGGTAGAGCGTTCGCCTCCCAATGAGGTGAACCGGATTTGAATTGCAGCGATGGCTGGTAGATACGAATTCCGCACCCTGCTCGCTTCGACTGCAGTGCTGATGCAAAACATGCTCAGTGGCAGACGGGTCATGTGTTAGAATCCCCTTGCCATCAGGCTAATCATGGGATGCTTTCCTGGTTTTCCACTCCATGTAACGCAAATGCGGATTAGTTCCATCAAAAAGTCCATCATGAGTTGCCCACCAATGCTTGATCCAGGAGCTCCCTTGTTTTTTGGATTGGATTCAAAATAACTAGACTGCGGTAGTTTAACATTAGTAGTCGTAAACCCAAAAATTGGGTCGGCTGTTTAACGATTGCTATAAAATAAAATAAAATATCATTAGTTCCCCAAAATATATGCTTTTTATATCCAAGTTTTAACGCTTCTTCATACTTTGGTTATAAGTTTTCTATTTTATCGCCTTTTTTCCCTGCAGGTCAGTTCTTTTCTTTTAGCTGTAAATGTAATGCAAGCTTTTGAACCTATATAAGATTTAAATATGTATAAATTCGAATTATAATTGATAAAAAATCAGGTTTTTAAGATTTGTTTACATATGATAAGGTATAAAGTCATGCAAAAGATTTTTTTTCTTTCTTTTCTACAATGTTTGTGAGTTACGTCTTTGATTTGATCTTACTGCATAATATTCATAATTGCAATGAATCTGTTAAAGTTCACCAAATCTTTTCAGATTATAGAAAAGATTTAAACAATCTTTCTTTTACGTCAGTTATCTGTTTTCTAGCTTATGGCGATTCTATCTTACTATTAAATTTCTTTTCTTTGCTTAATACCTAATATATTTTAAAACAATTTTCAGCTTTTCTTTTTTACAGCTTTATTAATTATTTATAAAACAGTAAACTTAAGCAGTTTCTTTAGACACTCATAAAGATTTTTCTAATTTGGGAAAAAAATCACACAAAGCTAATGGTATAATATATATATTTTTTTGACATTTCCTATTTAAATATTACAAATTTCTAAAAAATTTTATACAGTTAAATCTGTACACATGGGTGCCACTCTTCAGTCCTGAGAAAAGAGCAGTGGTGATTTTCTGATTCCATTAAATATTTATTTTCAATTTGTTTTTCAAATTAAGTTTTCATTTACAAATTTCTCTTCCTTTAAAAATGTAATAATTATTTTATGTCAAAATAAATGAAGAAATTATTACTAGTTATGAAAAAATTGTTTCTCATAATTATTGCAAAATTCTCATAATTATTGCTTGTTTCTCATAATTATTGATTAACCTTCAACATCTGCTTGAATTTGTATTCCCCCCCCCCAACATTTTGAGTTAGTGGACAAAATTAAATTAAGATTATATTTTACAATAACAAATTTACAGATCTACGACAAAGTATTAATGATGATGAAGTGGGAAATAAATAGAAATATGCATGGTACCAAGAAAAAAATTGGTAGCGATTGGTGTAAAAAAATAAAGAAAGCTTTTTTTTGGCTGTAAAAATAATAAAATCAAGAAAAATAAGGTTTTTTTTTAGAAAAAATAATCTAACTTTGCTGTAATATGTGGGCCACTCTCATGTAAAAGTGAGCTATACATTTCTAAAATGCTCTTCAAAATAGTGCTACACCATGTTAATTGGTCAAAAAAAAAAAAAAAAAAAAAACAAGTTCAGCCAAAAAACAATTAATAGCTTTAACATAATAGTAACAGCAGTTACTTAGCTGTTTTAAATTAACAGTTATCTAAACTAACTAAATTTTTTGTCTTTAGCATTAGTTTAAAGATATTGATGAATTTCGGAAATTTTAAGCATTTAAATCGTTTGGTCAAATATTCAGACTCTTTCATTAAAATTTTCCAAAAGGTGTGCTAAAAGCACGAGGCATTTATGTGACTCAGGGTCTTTCATTAAAATAATGAGTCAAATGTTAAAATTTAATTAAATATGTTTGCAGCCTATATTAATTTTCATTCCATTCTATGAAATTAAAAAAAATAGTTAAGTATTATTTTATTTCGAATGAGTTTCATCTTTAAGACTGTTTGTTTTCTGTGTACTTTAAGCAAATTTCATATTCAAATAAAATGTATTTTGAAAATATTCCAATTTTTTCCATAATTTATGTCACTGTAAGAAAATTCCGTGCCATCACGCATAGCTTCAAATCAAAGCTTCAGGTTTTTACAAGTTTTTATCAAATTTCAAGAATATAACAAGTTTTTTGCGAAAAATTTCCCGAATTCAGGGATTGGGTGTTTTTTGTGGCATTACGTCTGCGTATTTATGATAAACATTTTAATTACTTGAACATCAAATTACAAATTCATAAATTAATAATTCAACCATGAATATTAGCGCAGTTGCGTATAATTACTTTTTAAACTGAGTGGGGAAGCCTTACGTAGACATTTAAATCCTTGAAGCTACATGGCCGAATTATTAGGTGAAAAGACTTAAGCGTCATTTTCTCACCTCTAGCTAATTAGGTGTTTAATTTCCCAACAGGAACATCACACATTCCTAAATTTTTTATATAAATGAGGCGTTTTTACTTTATATACACTCCAATTGGTGAACCTGGATCTATACACGAAACTTTTAGACTAGATCAACTTAATAAGCCACATCCCAAGATTACATGTGACTTGAAAAAAAAGAACTTAACCACAACTCAAAGTTGTCGATGTATTCCGGAAAAGTCACTGGCTTTTATTTGGAAAGTCTGGGAAAGTAACTGGATTTACTGGTTATATGTATATACCACAACTCATTGCTACGTATTCTTGAAACGTTTCTGGCTTTTAATGGAAAGCTTTCTGAACTCTTCAGAAAGATTCCAAATTAATTCCAAGAAGATAGCTAAGAGATAGATGTCAGTGGGAAAGTTTCTACATTCTTAAAAAATTGTTCTCTTATTTACCAGAAATTTTACTGGTTTAAATTGGACACATTCGAAGCCAGTTATTTTCCAAGCACATTTCTGAATCTTTTTTACGGTGTATGTCACACAAAATATTATAAAAAATTATTAATTATATAAAAATAAATTAATGAGTAAGCAATTTCTTACTTGAAAAATTGGTTTCAGCAGCAAAAAAAAGTTTTTTTTTTTTTTTTTTTTTTTTACTATTCTTTTTTGATCCAAATTCGCTGATTCAAGAAATGTTCTCTCATTCTTGATTTAAAAACACTGCTGAATAGGGTGTTCTTTTTCCGAAACATGGCTGCGGAGCAAAATACCTCATGATCAGTAATTTTACAGTAATAATTAAAATCACTGAATGACTCGAATTAAAAAAATATTACTGTAAAAATTAAAAATGGGTTTTACAGATAATGCACCCCAAGTGTCGATACTTTATACCGTAATTTGATATTTTTTTACAGTAAAGTCGTTATAACATACTAACCTCTTAGCCTCTGAAACCTCTAAGAAAATTGCAAGTCCTCATGTATTGTAATTTGGTGGTAGATAAATTAATATATTTAATCGTTTCCTATGATAAGGGCTAAAATCACTTTAAAGGATTTGAAAATATGTAACACAATTAATGTAATATGCAAATTAAAATAAAGATTGTAAATGTGACATTTGCTTTATTATTAGAGAATCATACTTCGATATAAGATACATGACATGAATTTATTAAAGATAGAAGAAAATAAGTTTGATATAAGAGAGAAGAAAATAAGTTTTTCCACATTTCCTTTTAAAAATTTAAATGGTATCTCAATCGTAATGTAATAAGTTAAGGTATCTAAAAACTAGTACAAAAACATGATTTTGGGCAAAGTTTTTGAAATTGAAATTATTTTGAATTTCTGTAGGGGAGAGTGGGGTCAATTGCAACATTTTTTACCTAACTATTTTTTGCTAACAAGTAATCCAATATATTATTAGTATTAATTGACAGACGAGTAAAGTAGACTATCCTCTACTAGAAAAAAAAATAAATACCTGATTTTAAATATTATTATATTAGTTATTAACAATTTTTGACAGTCGTGCAATTTTTTTTATTGATCAAAATAGTAGTGATATTTTAGGAGCAAAAATAATAATGAGCAGAGACCTAAAGGGTTAAACTTTTAACTTTAAGGGATTAAAAATTTTAATTTATGCTGTGAAAGGTGACAAATAAAATAATGCACATGCAACATAATATAAATGATTTAGGAAACTATTGGTGTTTCTTAAAGAGTTAAGTAATGGTTTGTAAACATAAGATTATTTATTTTCAGCTGTTACAATCGTCCCTTTACTTATTGTTACAATTGTCCCCAAGACGCCATTTCAGCTTCATTTGTTAAAAAGAATGCTAGTTAATTAGCAAAACTAATCTTTTTTTTTTATTGAAATGTTAATTAAGGTGTCCACTTACATATTCGGTTACTAATTTTTATTTGTTTAAACAAAATTACTTTGTTACAATATAATATTCTAATACCAAAAAAAAGTACTTGCGTGGCGTGAAAATATCTTTTGTGATGTAACTCTTTCAAAAGTACATAAAAATGGTTGCCATCAGGGGTGTACATGTACATTTATTAAATATACCTTGTGCGCCACCTAGGAACCAAATCTAGAACCCGACACTCGAAATTTTTGCTCTGTTACAATCGTACCCTGTTACAATTGACCCCACTTTCCCCTACTCTCAGCTTTCTAAAGATAAGCTTTACTTCTGTTAGTGCTCTAATTTTTTACAAAGTTATAGCAGTTTTTTTGTAAGGTAATAATAGTGGATAGACTAATAAGTTTAAGACTTTAAAGGCGTTTATCTCAAAATCAGTTTTTTTTCACAT
Organism: Parasteatoda tepidariorum; assembly: GCF_982258835.1. Taxonomy (NCBI): domain Eukaryota; kingdom Metazoa; phylum Arthropoda; class Arachnida; order Araneae; family Theridiidae; genus Parasteatoda; species Parasteatoda tepidariorum. Next base: position 63,504,409 of record NC_141756.1, on the reverse strand, counting down.
TTCACACTCTCTTAAACATGATATCTTATATTGTTTTCGAAACTAGTCGGATATCTTAATATTTAAATAAATCTCTGTGATGGTTAGGATTTGTTTTACGTGTTGTTGGCTCTAGGATCGAGTTGTGCGATATTCTAAATACAATATATGAACTTTTATTTAATTATGATTTTAGCCATTGATACTGGTTTATACCTCTCTGCGTTTTTTAAATTAAATCCAAAGAATTATTTCAACATAAGTGTCTTCTGTATTATTTATTAAATTTTACATCTATCTTCTTTTATAGCTTTTCAATGGTCATTAAATTGGTATTTTTTTTTTATTTTCGGATTAAAATCTTATAAAAGCATACAATTTTATGTATATGAATATTTAATAATTAGTAATGAAAAAATAGCATAAGGAAAAAAGAGCAATTGCAATATAGGTAAAAATAGCAGAAGAATATCTTAAAACCTTTTAATTACGTTAATCCAAAATAAATGTTTTCAAATACAGCATTATTATTTCCAACAATTAATTTTATAAAAACAGATTAACATTTTACTTCATATCATGCAATTTTTCTACACTGTATTGACGTTTTTAAGCCTTAATCGAGCAATCTATCACGCTTTCCTTTAAGATATATCTATTTATTTTTCGTTACGGCCACTAGCTTCTGTTAAATATAAATTGATTTAAGTAACAAAAATTTTTAAATTGATTGCATTTGACCTGGAATTGTAAATGATAACCTTAAAATTATATAAGTTTCAATAAATTCTAGAAATTTCAAACTTACTATCATTAAATCAAAATAATAAATAAGCATGTCAACAACAAAAAACTCTCTATTAACTCTTTAGACAAATGTTCTAAATTATAACATCTAAAAAAATCTAGGAAGTAATTAGAAGACAGTAAATAAGCTTGTTGCGTCTGTAAAAATGAAATTCCTTAATCGAAATTATTTGATCGAACTTCAGTTTATTTCATAGCTTCTTATTAAATCAGTTCTGACATATTATTCTTTATTGATTCCAAGCTAAATTATAGCACTAATTTCCGTTATGAATTAGGTCTTGTTTTTTTTTCTGCCATTCATTTTTCCAAGTCTTTCATAATAATTCTTTACAATTTGTAATCAGCTTTAATAAAAAAAGGTCAATAAAACTAAACAAGTTTTTTTTCTTAATTACAGAGAACATTTTGAACTTGAAAGGAGATAATTCTAAATATGGAATAGTTTGATGTGATATTAACTTCTCAAGAATTTTCTCTTTTAATACTAATATCAAAAAAGTTGAACCTTTAATTCGAACCTTTTCTTACATGTTTAGCCAATACGAAGTCAAGTCCAGAAAAAACAATACGTTACTACTTTTAAGTTTATTCAGTCTTTTCCACCAATTACTTTTAAATTTGAAAATTTAATATAGTTATAAATGATGATAAATAATACCGACGAAATTTTTTCGAGGTTTATATTTTTATGTCAAACAATTCCTTAATATTTCTGCAAATAGATATTTTGCAAATTTCCAAAATTTATACTTTGTTGATAGTATATTATACTGAAATATTTCATGACCGACATGAAATAGCAATGTTTTTCACTCAAAAATGCATTTCTGAACAATTGGAAAATCTAGCTGTCCATTACATTGCTACAAAGACTTTACATAAAACAATGTATTTCTAAACGTTTCTTTTATCATATTATCCAACTTCATATATCTGTAAAATTTTGATTTTCTTAGTCGCACCATTCGAAATAGCTTACAATACTTATTTTAGGTTCTTAATAGGAGGGGGGGGCATTAAAAAAATCCCAAATGAAACTAAAACAGCGTTCATGCTGAAACCCAACAATTTTATACGTATGATTCTTGTATATTGATATAAGTTTACTGATATTTTGTTTATTTCATACTTCATATACTTGTATATTGGTATCCTGTCTTTAATAAATTTAATTACTCTAAAATCATATCTTAATATTTTCTTTCATAAAACTATAACTACGATTTTCTTCGTCATCTTTTAAGTTTGTGGTCAACAATTATTATTTCAAATTTTAAATGGTAATAATAGACAAAAGAAGACAAATATAAATAAAATACGTCATAATATTGGATACAACTTAACCAGTGAAAAAATTAAATCTGTTTGTATTCTCCTTAAAACTTTTAGTTATGAGTTCCTATATCTCATTACATTAAAATTCTATTGTTTGTAATAATTCTTCAATTTATGACGATAAAATTTAATAATTCTATGTTTATAATTTAAAAAGAGGAAATTGAAATATTTATCAATTTAAACTAAAGTAGTTTTTCTTAAATACTTTTCATGCATTGGGTATTATTATTGAATTAAATAGCTAATTCTTATAGTTATAATTCAGAAGAGAGCCATGAAAATATCCATATTTTCCTATAAAAATGTTGTTAAACACCAAATTTAGAGAGACATTATGCTACAATTAATGCAGTTTAATATTACAAAATAAGTATCAATTGTTTAAAAAAAAAGTGAAGTAAAACCAATCATAATTACAAAAAATTAAATTAATCGAGTTCTCTAGAACTGAAAAACGTTACAAAACACGTTTGAAATTCTTTTTCAAACTATGGTCCTTGCATGCTGCAGTTTCAAAAAAATATTTTTAAATGAGTTTTTAAGAGTTGAGCAAAACGTGCTCCAGTTTTAGAATGACAAGTCACGCAAATGTGTTTAATATTATTTGAAAGCAAATACAGTGCACTCCCGATTATCTGGGTTAATCACCAGGACAGGTGGCACGGACAATCGAAAACCACGGATAATCCGAAAACTCCCTTTCATTAAAGAAAAAATCAATATCAGTACAAAAAATATAAAAATTACTGACATTTGCATGCTGTTTAACATAAAACAAGTAATTTTCCTTTTAAAAAAATGTGTAATGTGTCTTCGCCATATATCGATATAAATATTTTACGAACCTCAGTAATGTCACCGTAATCAAATCCTCCCATGTAATCTAATAAAGTTTCCACAGAGCAGCAGAATGAGAAAGTGTATTTCTCTCATTTACTACATCTTCGGCATCAGTCACTATCATCACTATTTGATTTAACAACAAAACGATGCCTTCATCTGTCAAATACTGGAACCCAGGCTCGCATGCATCACTTTGAAACCAAACTTTTAAATTTTCTTCGTCAAGAATTTCGAAACCTTAGATTTCTTTTGCTTGTTCATGAATATTGATATAATATTTTTCTTGAATATTTGAAGAAGATTATTCATCAAGCGGTATGATCTTTCTCCACGATCGTGATAACGTAGACGATTTTACCTTTGACCATGCTGCTGATATTCCATATACTGCAATTCAGTAACGAATAGTGCTTCGAAAAATTTGGTAGTGTTATAAAACTTGAAAATATTTCTCTTTATATTTTTTGTGTGACTCCGGAATGAGCACGGATAATCCGCAAACCGGATAATCCGCGCACGGATAATCGAGAGTGTACTGTATTTATAATTAAAATTAAAATAAATTACAAAAATCCATTAATTACGGAATCGCTTACATCAATGAATAAGTTCTTTTCCCCCTGTCAAAGTATCAGTTTTAAATCAAAGAACAGTCACGTTTTGGGATACAAAAAAGTCTTCATAACTAATTTGCAAGTTGTAAGAAAATATAGGAACAAATTTCATCCTATTTCTTACAAATATTTTATTGAAATTTTATATGAGCGTTAAATATCAAGTGCAACAAAAGTTACTTGAAGGTTTTTTCCCAGCTTTTTCATTTAGTTAAGTGGGAAACAAATTTACAGAGTATTCTAAGCAATTATTGAATGAGATAGGGAAAATATTATATGCATATATCTGGAGGATTGGAAGGAATTTTTAAAGAGTGTATAAAATCTCTGGAAAAAAAAGTTCATTAGTAATGTGACTTAATTTATATTAATTTGGATATATATATATATATATATATGTAAATGCCTTGGTTACCATTAATAAAGTCAATCAAGACATTTAATGATTATGCTTAATGATAATGATTCTTTAATGATAACATGAGTCACACAGACTCTTAAAACAATAAAGATCGAACCACACAGGTTCCAGTTTCACACAGAAACATATTTCAATTAACTAATTTTATAGTCACTTAGAGTCTTAATCACTAAGATTATCAGTTTCACTTAGAAACTACACCGACAGACAATTCCAACTGACTCTCTTCATTTACATCAAGAAAGTTCTATGCCTTTCGTTCAGACGAGCGACATCTGGCGGGATAACATAGAGGTTGCTGTCTCGATTATTACATTCTCGGCCATTTTGACGGGTTTCGTCCTCGAAACAGAATGACTAAAAAAAAATCTGAAAAGAGAAAAAAAAAACAAAGCAGTATACAAAACAAACATAACAAATACATAGCAAATTTTTGAGGAAAAAAATCAAAGTTGCATCGTTCCATCAGTAAATATGCACTAATTTGTCCATGGCTTCATATAGTCTGCAGCAGTGGTTGTTAAGTTAGGACCTTCATGTTGCCCAACTTTTTCTACTTCGTATCGGTTATTGGATTTCACTTTAACAATCTTGTAAGGACCATGAAACTTGGGACGCAATTTTAAACCAGTTCCAAATTGTGTTCTTTGAATCGCCACTAAGTCATCTTTTCTGTACTTGAGGGGTTGTTTACACTTTCTGTTGTGGGTTGATTTATTCTGCTGTTGAATTTCCATAATTCGTCGCTGTGCATCACTTCTAAGATCTTCTCGTTGTTTCATAAAGTAGTTTTCATATTCGTCTGTTAAGATTTCTTTAATCCGGAAATATTCTTTGTTTTTCATGGGTATTCCTAACATAAGTTGAAAAGGAGTTTTGTTTGTACTGGTGGAAACTGTACTATTAATAAATCTTTGTACATCGTTTACGTGCTTATACCAGTCCATTGGATTTTCGATGGATAACTTAGTGAGAATAGGGATAAGAGTTTCGTGCAATCTCTCTACTTGGCCATTTCCACGAGGTTCCAGCAGTAATAAGAATATGTTGAATATCTTCTTCTTGACAATAGTCCTCATATTCTTCAGCTAATTTAATCAAGTCCTCCTTTCTAGCTCTCGACAGAAAAGTCATTATTTTATTCTTTTAAGATACAGAAAAAAAGAAAATTCTGTACTCACATGGCGGGGTAGCTTCTGACACCAAATGTAAATGCCTTGGTTACCATTAATAAAGTCAATCAAGACATTTAATGATTATGCTTAATGGTAATGATTCTTTAATGATAACATGAGTCACACAGACTCTTAAAACAATAAAGATCGAACCACACAGGTTCCAGTTTCACACAGAAACATATTTCAATTAACTAATTTTATAGTCACTTAGAGTCTTAATCACTAAGATTATCAGTTTCACTTAGAAACTACACCGACAGACAATTCCAACTGACTCTCTTCATTTACATCAAGAAAGTTCTATGCCTTTCGTTCAGACGAGCGACATCTGGCGGGATAACATAGAGGTTGCTGTCTCGATTATTACATATATATATATATATATATATATATATATATATATATATATATATATATATATATATATATATATATATATATATATATATATATATATATATATATATATATATATATATATATATATATATATATATATATATATATATATGAATTATGTAAGGGCATTTTTTAATACGTCTGGCATATCTCCAACGTTGAAATAAAAAATAAAATTCAGAATTTTAATTTTAAAAAAATTATATTTTTCGGATTTGAATAGTTTTCTTTAAATAATATAATTCAAACCAATTATACGGAGAGAGAAAAAGTATGGTCAAAACTACCAGAATATGGTAAAATTAACAGCACTGGCACTATGGGAACACCAAAATGGTTAGTAATTTTTACCGAAGTGCTTTGGTAATGATTTTAGTAAAATGAGGAATAAATTTTAGTTTCATAATATGGGTAAAAATTTTGATTACTTTTCAGTTTTGTAATTTTTACTAATTGTGTGGTAATAAAAATTCTAATCTCAAAAACCAGAATTTCCAGTAAATCGTTGCTATACGAAAGAAAAAATTAACAAATGAATGGTTTAAATACTGTATATTTTGATTTTATTTACCAGAATCATGGTATCTTTTTCACTAGAAATGTTATTACCACACAGTACAGTTGTTTTTCCTGAACTTTTTTCTCCAAGTAGTAATTTATGCTCATGGCTGCAATTATAGTTTGAATTTAAATTGTTTCGAAGTTTTTTGATCCTTTATGTTGGGTGCTGTAGAATTTCATAAATGTTTTTGAATATTTTGTGAAAAATAAATGATAAACTAACCGGCTTTTTGAAGATTAATTCTCTATTTTGAAATAAATATAAATACATTCATATTTATTTATATAAATCTATTTTGTTTCTGTTGAGTTGAACCTTTAATTAATGTATCAAAATCAGATTAAAAAAATTATTGTATTTATCAAAATTTATCAACTAATTTTATATTAAAAATGAATTTGAAATATTGTTAATTTAAATTTTTCATCTGCATATGAATTTATTATAATTTTAGAAAGTATTTTATTTCTTAGGAGGAAAAAACCATTTTACATTTTTGGCAAAAAATGAATTGGAAAGAAAATGTATTTATCTCTTGGGACAAGTACACATTCCTATATCAATCTCAGATATCTTATATTGCGGAAAAAGTCCGCGGGCGTATAAATGGTGTAACACGTGTTTTTGCTGACAAATGGATGCGCCCCCCTGCGGGTTCAGAAGGAACTAGAAGATGGATCGTAAATCATGTCTCCCTTTTTAATAGCATCTCTTGTTCCGATATATACCTTTTATCATAACATCAGTTGATCGGAGCAAATAAGAAGTCAAAGCGGTACTTTAAAAAATATATCGGGAAAGCTTTTTTTACAAGCGCAAGTTAAAATTTTGCAGCTTTGAGTTACACTTTAACACATATTAAGCTGAAACTTCAAACTAGGCATTTTCGAACCTTGTTCAAAGTAATTTAAAAAGCAAGACACAAATGCATGAAGTTAGTTAAAAAACCGAATATTACAAAATTATTAATATATAATTGCTTGTTGTGATGATTTTTTTATTCATTCATTCTTCATAAAGGTTACAAAATGAATCATTATGGTGTTAAAATATAATAGTACACATCTTTAAAAGAATAATCTTCATCAACAAACTTTTTAACTAAAAATTACATTAGATATCGTTTCGAGAAATAAAAAATATTTTCAAAGCAATTAAAAATTGATTTGATCTTCTTACTTGTAAGTTTCAATATTTTTGGAAGAAAAAAATTTATTGAAACATATTTTCTTAATGTCGACACTTATACAAGGCACAAAATAAAGAACAGAACACCTTGATTAATTTTGATCCAATGATTGGATTTTTCCTAAATTTAAAGAAACTAAACTATCAGTTTCCAAATAATAATTTTTAAAAAAATATTTGTAGAAATATTGCAGTAAAATAAGCTTGCATTTGTAAGAATATTACATTTATATTATATTTTAATACGTGGCAAAAATTCGACATTTTATAGTTAAATTTCGATCAATGAAAATTTTTCATTTAGTTTATTGCAGCAAATAATGAATTATCAAAAAATTCCGGCATTTGATCAATGATGGTACAGATAATGTTGAACGAATATGTGTTAACTTAAATTTATCTCTGTAGATATTAAATATTTGAACACTATAATAAGAGCATACACACACTAGCCAATGAATTAGAAACCTTAGATTAATACTTTTTAGAAATTCTTTTACACGAATAATAGCCCATATTCATAGGAGCATCAACTCTACAAGTTTCTTGAGTGCATTATGTCCAGAGATTACCATATCTACACAGACTTTGATAACCAATTAATTAATTTCACTAGTAGATTATTTTCGATCGAATATGCCCTTAGAACATGCCTCAAACATTTTCATAAACTTATGACTCGGATTTTGCAGTGGCCAAGGAAGATGTTAGAAGTCAAATTGATGTTCATCGAACCAATTCTGTGAGCTTCCGGCTCGATAAACAGTTACCTTATCTATCACGAAATATCCCTCACCTTCGGTGCAAAAATGTAATATTTTCAGGATGAATTTGACCAACCTATGTGCCCAGGTATTACAATGTGAATGCTCGTGTACTGCTTGATGTGTAAAAGTATTGCATGGTTTTTTGTTTACTTTAGAAAAACACCAAGGGACCCATCCCATAGTAGCAAAATATGTCTCACGCCATTATACTCCAACCAGACTCTTCCCCAGTGCGAAAGAAGAAATCTCCCAAGCTTCTAATTCATTGGCCAGTGAATGTGTCACTGCTACGACATTCTTTTGCATTTAAAATTTTCAGAACGTTAATAAAAACAATGATTTTTTTTTTACAAACATACATTTGAACTTATTTTAAAACTATCTGCAGTGCGTCCCAGAATTATAGAGACAAACTTCAAGGAGAAGTAAGGTCGGAAGTAAGTAAGGAAGTCATAGCAACGCATGGTCGGAAACATCTTGGTTCGCCGCTTCGTGGTATTGTTCACAAGAGCATTAGAGAAGACAGACCAGCATTGCTATAGCCATTTAAGCTCTTAGCATGTAGCGTTTAACGAACACCGAGCTGGCAGATATGCACATGATGTTCGGATTGACAGAGGTAAGTGCACGAAAAGTAGAAAGATTGTATTGCGAAAATACTCACAGACAGATGCGCTGGATTGTCCGATGTTTATTAATTTACATCACAGTTTGCGAATGTGTATTATTACCAGGGCGAGGGACAGCAGACATAGGTACCACAACACAAGTGATATCTTAGTCCATTAAATATTTCAAATGATCTCAGTCTTGTGTCTCTTTGATTCTTGTACCTGAAATACTACTTTCTCATTAAGTTTCGGACCCTGGGTAGCTAATTCTGAATCCTTGAGCTATCGCCTACTCTGTCTTAAAGTTTGACCCAATAATCCTGGGACATTCTGCATTTGCAATACTATTTACTTTTAAAAGAACATTTAAAAGAAATTTAGGTATTTAAGTTAATTATTCTGAAATAATTTCATCTTCTACTTTTAAAGTATATTTTATTTTTGAACTTTTTTTTAAATCTAAAATAAACAGATCTTCTTTAATTAAATTTTACAAAGAAAGAGTTTTGCCTAATTAAATTCTTTTAGCGAAATAAATTATCAATAAATAAATAATATTGTAAATAAAAATAAATAATAGTAAGTTGGTGCGTATGATTTTTTAATCAGCAAATTTAATCATCAAATTAAAGTTTAACTATCAATTGTTAGAAAAGAAAAAGGAAAAAAAACACTTTTTCATTAATAATTTAAACCTTTTTTTTTCATTGAAAAATCAAGTTGACTTTATATAGAAACATTTATCGATATCCATCCAGGATATATGTTGTTTGAAATCAATAGTTCCTATTTGCTTTCAATATTCCAATTTTTGATATAAAATCACAATTTTTAATTTTACTTCATAATAAAAATTTTATTTTAACATAATTATATTTATACTGCTCGATCTCTCAAGTTGGTATATGTCATGTGCAGTTTATAATTTCAATGCTCATTTTGCTAAGATAACTTTCAAAATAAATTACCACTTCAAGTTTGATATTAAAAAAACTCACATTTAGCTAATTAACTAAATACTTATTAATAACTAGCTTTGACACTAATGTGTATCTAATTTTGTGTTTAACATTTTATTCCTAGAAGCGTCGATTAAAATAAAACATCTCTCTGCACAAGCATTTGTGAGTTAATAATACTCCTATAGGCCATATATTATTTTAGAGTCTAAGATTGTCTGTTTTATCAACTGAGCACTATATGTAAGAGTATTACAAAAAGTATTTTTGAACATTCTATAATTAATATTTGTGAATATTATTTAAATAAATGCTAATGAATATTGTTTAAATTAATATTTTGGCATATTATAAAATTTCTCTAAGATATCTGCAGTCTGCTTAATTTTTTGAGGAATATTAGCATTCCTCCAGGTCGTATAACCTTTCCAGAAGGTCTGTTTTATAAACCAATAAATGATTTTTAAATTTTTAATGAAAATTGTTAGTGAATATTTTTCAATTAGTATTTATAAATTACTTTTAAATTTGTGTGAGATCTCTACACAATTTTTTCCTTGTTATCTTATAATATTTTTGTGTCCCGTAATATCCGTTTTACAAACTTTCAACTGTGAAATCAATTTGGAAATACAATAAAATGTATTTAATAGAAACTAAAATTTACAGATTACTGATTAAATTTCTGATTGTAACGTACACTCATCTCCACTTATTATTTTTTTAAAAATAGTGTCTAGCTTCCTAATCCTAAGGACATTCTTATTCCATAATCTAACTCCAAAAAACTGCACAACTTTTTCCACCATATCATATAATATTTTTGTGTCCCTCAATATATGTTTCACAAACCTTTTTCTGTGAGCTGTATTTGGAAATACAATATAATGCAATTACAAAAAACTAAAATTTTCAAATTACTGATTGAATTGCTGATTGTAACGAATACGCATTGCTACATACTATTATTTTTTTTAAAAATAATGTATAGTTTCCTAATTTTAAGGACATTCATATTCCATAATCTAATTTCAAAAATCTCTTTCATCAAAGTTATAACAATATTTCTTTACTGCATATTCATACAACATTAAATTCAAATTAAGTCGGAAGAAAACACTCTTTTTTTTTAAGCATTACACGAAGCGAATATAAAGAGAAAAAAATCCTAATCTTTTTATGAAACTTGCCGAAAACTCAACTCGTGTTTAAGCTTGTCACATCCTGATATTTAAAGATGAGCTCGATTCTTGAGATTTATGACGGTCATTGCGCCAGAAAAATACAAAAATCCATTGCACCCTACAGCAAAATTATGTCTTCTTCAATTAAAAATTCTTCGCACATTTTTTTCCTGCATTGACCTTATGTTTTCTTCCTGGGGATTGCTTCTCAGAGGAAGAAAAAAAAACTTTGAAAATAAATTTTTGTTATTTGAAAATGATTGTAAAAAGTGAATCATTAGATAGACTAGTACTACAATTTCTTTTAATCTACTCTTAAAGTACAATTATAATAAAATGTATATTTTACAAAACTTAAAAGTACTTAAGTATTTCGATCCTTTGACCAAGATAACAAATTTCATTTCTATTTTTTAATGTGCACAAAAAATATAGTTTGCATGATTAATACTAAGTTATTCCGATCTTTTGTCTAAGAGAACGCATTTCTTAATTTTAAATTACCAGCAGATTTATATAAGCTGAAAAACTTTCCGCGAACACAAAATCTCAAATAAAAAACTTTCTACAAGCAGTTTATCGACTCTTGTAACTAATTTCATCCCTTTACGTCTTCACCTAATTTTGATAATATTTGTTCAAAACCCACCTTTTTTTCAGTTGTTTTAATATTTTTTTCAAATTCTATATTGATTATCATACATACCAGCTCACATTTTTTTTAAATTTGGCAGCTTTTTTGATTATATGAAATACGTCATTGACTTACCTAAATTAACCTTATATTTGGCTTTTGTAGTATATTTAATATATAAATCGCTCAGAAATATTTCAATGCAATCATTTAGTTAATATTTTTATAAAAATTATTACGATGCAGTTTAGCAGTAAATTTCTGTAGTTATAGAGAACAGGAATTTTCTGTTGAGAAGTTACAGAATTATTATGTTTTTAACAGAAGTTTTCTACAGTGTTTAACTCCTGTGCCGTTTTCCTTACCCAAATACAGTTTCGATCAACAGTGGTTTTGTGTGAAAAAATTTGTGAAAAAAGTGTGAAAAAATTTGAATTTTGAGAAAAAAAGGGAAAAAAATTATTTCAAGGTGTCGCCGCCCCTATTTTCTTTACACTCCGCCGACGCTTTTACCCTTTATTCTTAACAGTACATACTGTTTTATTTATGCCTGTCTTATTTTTATTAAATCGCAAAAACATTGTACATTGCCATGTCTCCCGACACCTGCACCTGAGTTAGAGGCTTCTGTCTCAAGGTTGAAGCAAAAAGTTGTCTGCTTAAATTACGAGACTGCTTATCGGATTAAAACTCAACCAAACCTATTTTATTCCTCAACACACGCACCATGTTATTCCACGTAATTCCTTTTTCTCACACGAGAAAAAACCCTTTCGTTCCAAACTGTTTAAAATATCGTTTTACTTTTAGTTGAAGATCGCAGATAGCATCGGCCCACGTCGACATATTCAGTCAACGTGTTGAGAATGTGTTAACAGATCGTATTAACTACAGCTTAAATTGAGGACGGATAATTTGTATTCCCATTATAAGTTTATAATTAAGGTTTGAAAGTAATGTTCATATAAGCACGTCACTTAGTAAATCTAGCAAAATTTAACACACAAGAACATATTAGTACTCATGTAAATTTAATGTAATAACTTATTCTTTGCTTGAAATATGATTTTTTTATGCTGAAAAATATCCGTTTTTTTTTTTTTTTTTTTTTTTCATTTGTGTGTTTACTTATTTGTGTGCTTGCCAAGTAGCGTTCAAAAAACACTCAACTTCTTGATTTTTTCAAAAAAAAATTTGCAATTAGTAAAAGATACATTAGATGCAAAGTAATGTTCATATAAGCATGTCACTTAGTAACTCGAGCAAAATTTAACACACAAGAATATATTAGTACTCATATAAATTTAATGTAATAACTTATTATTGGTTTGAAATGACTTTTTTAAGCTGAAAAAAATTCGCTGTTTTGTTTATTTGTGTGTTTACTCATTTGTGTGCCTGCCAAGTAGCATTTAAAAAACACTCAACTTCTTGATTTTTTTTTAAAAAATAATTTGCAATTAGTAAAAGATACATTAGGTGCACATAAGATTTTGTTAAAGATACATAATGTAACTAACATAAATTTGCGTATATAAGTAACATCCCTCTCATTCAGGTTGTAAAAACTATAAAATTTCAATCTATATTTAGCCTAACACTATAACCACATTACCCAGTCTTACTTCATTTGTTTCCATATATCTTTATATAACATAAAAAGATAATGATCTAAAATTATTGCTCATTGTTATCGGTGCCTTTTAATGGACAGAAAAATTATATGATAGGATCATTAATCAGCAAAAAATAAGCAGAAATCTTTAGTTGACATCAACATAAAATTAATTAAAGTTATTTAAACGTTTACAAGTAAATTGTTCTTATATGGCCTATTTAACGATATTTTTATTCCATTAAATTTTGATTGCCATAATATTGACGAATAAGAATGAAATATCTTTGTTTAATACTTTTCACTCATTACTTTTAACCATTATATTGACATTTTAACTACTATTACTTTTACTAAAATGGAAAATAACATACACAATCTAATTCAAAAGTAAAAACTTTAGACTAAACATGGGAATGGAATTTTTTTCTTTTTATATATAAGTAATTTTTTTATCCCCATATTATGCATTTTCTAATAAACACAACGAATTATCATTTTACAATAATTAAACATGTAAAATTATGTCCAATTAACATATGAAATTAAAACAATTATTGTAAAATAAATATTTAAATAATTTCATTGGAGATAAGCATTTGACGAGTTTTTATAATAACCAAAAATTAAATAAGAATTTAAATTATAAGTTTGAGGATAAATTTACAATCGAGCAAAATGATTAAGTTAAAAATTTATCTAACTGCTAATAGATCGAAATATTACGTGGTTTTAAATATAATTTAAATTTAAAAATCTGATTATCGTCAAGAAACGGAAATAATTGCGGAACTATCGAGGTGGTTGGGTGGTTGTTTCAAAATTATTCGTTTTTATAATTAAGTATCTTCTGAGAATCGAAAGAAAAAAGATTCGACATATTTGTAAGCTTTTCTTCTTATATGATTCTGGTTTATATTCATAAAAATTAAGTGGTTGATATGTTTCGTTTTCACAGTATGTATTCTCGAAAATCCAGTTATTCCCCTTTATTCCGCAAAATCAAATTATTCCACAAAATTCATCTATTTGCATTTACAAAAAAACAGTTATTAATAACTTTTGCTTCCGTGATTTGTATTCACAAATATTCATTTATTTTTCCACTTCGAAAGTTTTTCCCTCAGTCTACAAATTGAAAAAATAAATAAATAAATAAACACAAATTTTTTCAATGAAAATATGAAGAAAAATAATATGCGAAAAATTTTTCTCTACTTAATAATCGCCGCGCAGTCTAGTATGTCTACCCTATGAACCCAACTCTTCCTGTCGCAAGCCCACAACAAATGACCCATTGGATCACCTCCGCCCGTGGCCCATCCCTAAGCTCACGCACCCTCTCAACCCTGACCTCTTTGACCACCATCTGCGTTTCCCGCTATTCTCAAGCAACTAATAGGGAAATTTCTCATTGGAACGTGGCTTTGGAATTTAGTTTTTTATCGTTTGTAACAGGTTTCGGAATGAATTTTCATTGATAATCTTTCTGTTTCAAATATATTAGTTTCCTCTTCATAATTTCGTTCTTCGATAATTGTTGAATACGTTTTCTTGTTATTTTCCCACCTTTTCCACTGTTTGATACCTGAAGAATAGCATTATGCATGTAAACAGATTGCTAAAAAAAACTCCCTTGAGGAATTTGTTTTTGAATAACAATGAGTTATTTAAACAATTTAATACCAAAAACGGTATCAATAAACAGTTTAAATAATTTATAATTAACAATTTAAAAAATAACAATTTAACAATGAACAATTTATATTAATAAATCAATGATCATATTACTAGTGTGAAAAAAGTTTAGTTCAGGATAATGAATTTAAACTTAAAAAATAAATATAATTTTACATCATTTGTTTGCTGATGATATTTTGTCACTCACAATTAAATAGATCCGTACATGTAAAATAGTTTGATATACTATAAAAAAAAATTTATTTCAAAATCAATGTTTTCCTCCGAAGTTTACACTAGGGAAAAAATCTCTTGTTATAATTATACAAATACTTGATCTAACCTAATTGGAGTGTGGTAATATTAAATCTGAAATCATTTTTTGTTTCAAAAGCTACATATTTCTTTTAAAGGGGGGTTTATAGTTTAAAAACGGTATATATAACTGGGGGAGGGCACGTAAATGTTTCGATAAACTTCTAGGGGAGTCAGGGCACGTCATCAGGATCAAAAATGCTTAGGAAACAATGCCCGTAGTTGTCATCATATGTGTCTAAAGGGTGCGTCTTATGTTCAGATGCGCACAAAGAAACAGTTCATAATAGGGAAACACTCTTAGCGGCTCATGGTAATATTTCTGGACATGGGTTTCAATAAAATTTTTATCCTAATAATGTGCCCTAACTACCGTTGAATTTTGTCATAGCATTTATGTGACCCCCTGTAATATATAACATTTTTAAACCTGCATAAAACAGTTTAGCAAGCTTTAAAATATTTTAATTATATTTCAAAATGAACAACAATACATTATAGTTTAAAATATATAGAAAAAACACAGAAAGTTCTGCAAACTGAAAAAAAAGTTACATTCGTAGATAGCTAGTTTTTCTTGTTGATAATTTTTTAGATCTGTATATGTTACGAAATTTTAACATACTCATTTCCAGTATATTATAATTTACTTTTCAATAATTCCTACTTTTAAATAATTTTCTTAACACTTTTATTTGCAGTTTTTATATGTATTGTATTAAACTGCCATAAAAATAGTTTTGCAACTATAGTTTTAAATGTTCTGGCAAAATTTCTAGTTCAAAATGGAAAATGCACTAGATACTCTCATTTTATACTATTTAAGATGCGTTGAAAATTTAAATTCCATCGCAAAACTATTATTCATATAATTACGTTTCAGCTTACTTTAGTAAGTTTCAACTTAGAACAGTACATTTTAGTTACGTAAATATATCCTTTTATTACGTATATTTATACTTTTGTTATTATTTGTCTATATTGTAAAAGCAGATAATCGTGTTACATCCTCAAAAAAAAGTTGACAATCTGAAAATAAAAATTTATATTTATTTACGTATGTTGAAACAGTTGAAATTAATTCTTATCTGCCCTTTTTGTGATTTATATAATCTTGAAAAGATACTTTGGAAAACCAAAATTATAATTTAAATTTCAAAAGAAAACGACAATACAAAATTAATTTTGTGATGCAAAAAACATTGAAGCAAAATTCCCAACAATATTCTTGAAAGATAAATGTTTCTACTCCATTACGAAGGCAAACATTCTAAACGAGCATCATAATTACTTTTGACTGCAACAATTTTATTTTTCGATTTCAGTTCTCATAACACACATGTCTAACAACCCTTGCAAACTTTTAAATAGACTCATCAACATATCGGATACTTAACATTCTATCACTAAAGTCACCAAGCTTTAAAATTTCATCCACTTCTTTACTTCATCAAGATATCGACTGCTTTGTTACGTGATTTGTAAGAGGAATACCTCCGAATGAAAGTATCTTTAGCACTTCATCTCATGTTCCTTCCCATTTAAAGCGCTGTGAGACATAATTTCAAGATGGACTTCTCGTTTGTGAATCATACCGAAAGCCGAGTTTGTTTTTATTTTTTTTATCTTCGCCAAGAGTTCGTGCATTCCCACTCTTTGCAGCGATAAAGTTTGATGAAAACGGGATTTATTGCGGATGTGCGAAATATAATCTAATAAAATATATGGTCACAAACATGTGGGCCGAAATTCTAAACTTTTAAGTTGAATATGTCGGTCACGAAAATTGGTTGTTTCAATTAAGTACTTTGATTCTATTTTGTAAAATGTTAGTTATATCATTTGATATTATCAATGTTATTATATTATACATTGTTTTATTTATTATAATTTCGACACATAATCATATTACAGATCTCGCTTTATTACGATTTAGTGATTATCAATTTGATTGCAATATCTATTTTTATATAGTCAGTATTATTACCTAAACAATTTCATTTTATTATATTATGCACTTATATTTTATACTACTGATGATATTGCATTAGATATTATCGATAATTTTTTTTAAAAATTGTGTCGATATTGGATTATCGATATATTAGATCATCGATTCACATAGATCATAGTGTTTTTTAAAGTTCGGGTATAGTTTGACTTATATATAATGAAAACATTTAAATTCGAATACTAATACTCTTATTCTGGATGTTGAGGTAACTATCCATTTTCAAATTAACTAATACAAAATACAAATTAATTATACAAAGAGTATTATTTAGCCTATGTTTAGCATTTTTCACGATTTTCCCATTGCTTATTACATAGCTTCAATTTCATTTTGTTAGTTCTTGTTGAGTTTTCATTATTTAAGTTATAGACACCTTTAAAGGCTAAGTAAGAATATAAGAAACACGTAATTACATAAAACTTTTGAAATACAAATTTGATGACGTCATCCCCAATTTGTATCTGAACAGTGACGTTTTACTTGTCACAATCTAACACAGAGCCCCTGAATTAGAGAAACCGACTCGTCCACCATTTCGGAGCAAAAACTTTCACTACTGCGGTTGAGCTATAAGATTTGGCGACTTATCGCTACAAGCAACGCTATTAACTCAACTAGGATAATCCCTTAAGAAAAGCGTGTATACTTACATCGTTTTACATTGTTTTTCGGAGGCTTTTTTAATTCTTGAACAAATTCATTAAAAAATTTATTATTATTGTTATTTTAAATAAAAATATTATTCACTACTAAGTCGAAACAGTTTATACACGTTTTTGGTTCTCTAATTATTATAAAATTAAAAAAACAAGCAAATGAAAAAGAATCAGCAATTTATATTTCCATAAGATTTAAGCTCATGTAAAATTGATCCTGATTTTGGACAACTTATCCATTTCAGTCTTTTTGGAGGAATTTTTAAAGGATTTGGAATAACATTAGGCCTTAATTTTTGCTACCATCTTTCCTATTTACTTTAAGTTGAGATTCTTCAAAATAAATATGCAAGAAAATTTAAAATACTTTTTTTCATTTTCATACTTAAATTATATCACATTAAAAGGTTCAGAATTTAAATTTTGTTAATTTACTCCCATCAATATTTCTTCAACAGAAACTAATTATTCAAGCAATTTAACAAGAGAAGTTTAAAGAAAAAAAAGCAACATTTATAGATCCAAAAGCGTATGAAAGATCGCATATTAAATAGATTTCTTATTATAAATATAAGCAAGCAGTTTGAACTTTAAGCGATATGCTACCATAAGTTACTAAAAAAAATTATATGAGACAGGATTAAAATGCTAACTATCTGACATATTGGTGAATAAAAATGGAATACAATTCGAAACAGGTCAATATTTATTTTCAATAAAACAAAAGGAAATACTTAAAAGTGAATACAAAACTTGATGATTCTCAGATAAGTTTGGCGAATGCTTTTCAGTCAATCTCTTGCCTTTATTTACTTGGTTTTTTGCCACACAAACACTCAAAATTGTTAAATAAATTATTAAATATTGTTTAAAGGTCATGTTTTAAATAAATATTTACTTAATAAATATAATTTTCAATGAAAATTTTTATAGTTGATATTTAGTAAGAACTGAACAATTCAAGAAACCCGAAAAATTTATTTATTTTTCGCTTATTTATTTTTAAAGAAGCAGACAAAAACAAGCATTCAGAAACAAATTCTAACAACTGAAGTTCGTTTATATATTACGTATAATAAGTTAATAAATTATTTAATATAATAATATAATATAAATATAATTAATATAATAATTAATATAATCTAATTAATATAATAATTAATATAATATTAATAATAATATAAATAAATTAATATAAGTAAATAAATTCAATCAGATCGGTTGAGACTTTCGGATTTGTAAACGGTATATACACATTATTGTTTATTTATATAGATACTAGGAGGCTTCGCCCCTTGCTCGCTGGCGCTCGTCAACCCCCGGAACTGCTTTCGCAGTTCATTTCGGATTGCTTCGCAATCCAATGCTCGCTTTGTTCGCTCATTGGATACGTTCTTAACTTCTAGCTTTTATATACTTTTTTGAATACTGAAGTTCCGAAAACTTTTCACTGTAGAAAATTCTAAACCTGTACATTTCAATATTATCTGGGCATTTGGCGATACAACACTTATAGAATTGAAGGATTTGTTACGTCAAGCACTCAGGTATCATAATTTTGATCTAGTTGCGCTTCTATGTCATTTTGATTTATGTTGCTAAGTTAACTTTCGAAAAATTCTATGTCTCGCAACAGCATTTTTATTTTTTAAGTTGTTTATTTTTATTTCTTTTAGAATTCGTTATTTTCTTAGCGAAATGTTTTTTAAACTAACAGAATTCTTTGCTGACTGTTCTCTGTATATATGAAGAAAATAAAGTAAATATTTAAGTGTTGTGAAAAGAATCTTATTTAGTTGTAAAAAGTACTTCTTTAAAAATGAAAACTGTTGCCACCAGCGGAAAAGAAATACAGCCAAAATCTGGGAGCCACGTAAGAGAATTATATATATTAGATTAACTTTAGAACATTGTACAATATCTTTTAAAGTATAAGAATGAAAAACAAACTTATTTTGGCCAAATTACATTATTTTCTAAACGAGAAATTTCAAATTAATAATTTTTTCCAAGTTTATAATTTTTCTAAAGTTAAGTTATAATAATAAAATACATTAATTTCGCTTATGTCGTCATCAAATTTGCTTTTTAATATATCGTTATGCCAATTTTATTAAATTTGCAAGTTCACTATCAGTTTTATATAACTCATCAACACAGAGACAAATTTTTTCACAAATTTCATTCGGATGTGTTGAGCATTTTTACGGATTTTTCGCATGTGTTTAGATGATAATATATTTATATGTGATGAAAAATAAATAGTTTTCTCTCTATAAAAGCTGTGATGTAATATCTCGCCGAATAAGATGCTGAACAACCCAAAACATTGCATGAAGGAGCACTTTATTCCGGGTAAACACCGAATCGAGCTTTCATATACGATTTCAAGGGTGTAGTTTAAATCTAAACACTTAAAATTGAATAACCTTACACCAAACTCTAGCGCTTTTAGATTGATTATATGAGAATTATTTTCACTTCCGAAAACATCAATATTGGCGAGTAAATATTGGCGTTTAAAATCCGGAATGAGCTGGCGAGAGTGTCATTTTTAAAGCTGATATTCATCATACAGAAACAAGATTTCACCGTTAAATACGTTCGTTCGTTGTGTAATGCGGATAATTATATTTTAATTTTTAAATCTTAGAGAACTATATTAACTTATTTTAAAATGTACCATTTCTATTCGCTTCTGTTGTGTTAATCTTAGTTCGAATTCGTTTTAAGATTCTCTTTGTGCTTGATTTAGAAACTAATTTTATTTTAATAATTAGTGTATACATGCATTTTAAATTAGTGATTCTTACTTTATGTTGTATTGTAAAAATAACTTTACTGATTCTTAAGTGTATCTTATATTAAGTCAACGATAATAAATCTATTGACGCACTAGTCACACCGATCCTCAAAGGAAATTTTTAGTAACCAGTAAATTCAGTTATTTTTAGCAACTACATGAAGAAAACATTCTGCTGAAATTATTATACTAAACGTTAATGACATTTATTACTAAAAAAAACATAATTCTGGTTAATAAAACCAAAATATATGATAACCATTCATTTGGTAATTTTTCAGTTCGTATAGTGTTTTACCAGAAATTCTGATTTTCAAAATTTTGATTATTATTTTCACATATTTAGTAAAAAATACAACTGAAAATTAAAGCTAATCTGACAAAGCTTTATGCCATACTCTATTGACCTTACGAAGTTAGCTCTCTTGAGACAAACTTATTCATATGTAAAAACGTCATTAATTTTATCTAAAAGCAAAAATTTACTCTAACTTACTCGGATATATTTTTTGCATTTGCCAATTCCAATAATGAAAACATAACTGCAGTATAAATTAATTAGTTTTCTTAAGTTATTCAACTGTGTACCTTAAACAAACTCATTTTGAAATGAGTTTTCAATGGAGATTCTGCAAAATGATTTAGAACATATTTTTAAGACCTCAAGAAAAAAATATTGACAAAATAAATTTAAACTATTAGCAAAAAAAGGATAGCTACTTTTCTTCTGAATCGAGCAGCGTGGTCACTAACCGTACCTTTTAAGGAGTGTCTCGTCTGCATCATTTTTTCAGTCCAATATCCGCCAATAAATCAGGATTTTAATCCTCTAGTCATTAGGAAATTCTACGATTTTACATGAGAAATATGGGAAATATTCCTCTGATCCGGATGTTACATTGTAATCATAAACTGAACATTCTAGTACCATAATGTCATTTCTGCATTTATGTATGCCATGTTACTTTTTTTAATTACCCAAAAAAGAACATCAATTTAAATATTGAAACAATTATTATTTCAGTTATTTATTTATTCAGTGGTGATTTTTAAGAAAGTTCTGACAAAAGCTTTACATCTAATTAATATTTTATGAAAATTTAGATTGGAGTTAAAACTTTCAAATGATGTATTTCATAGCATCTTCACTAAAAGCCTCATTTAGTCACACGGAGAAAAAAAAATTCAGGCAAAATTACCGAATTGTATGACAATATTTCTGGAAAAATGCCCATAATTCTTGTTAATATAAACAAAGCATTTGGTATTTAAATCATTTATTTGGTCCTTTTTCCGTTCACATAGTAACGAATTACCGTAAATTTTGGTTTTTAAAATAATAATTTCAAAATTATTACCACACATTAAACTGAATGAATGGTTTGTATGCCGTGCAATGCTCTCGGGTATCATGATAAAATTACCAAATTTTACATTTAGCAACTTTTATTCTATATTATAGAACCATATTGCATTGTTCATTATGCCAAAAATCATAACCAAAATGCTTCGGAGAAAATTACTGAAATTTTTGGTATTCCCATAAACACTCCAAAATTTATCATATTCAAGTAGTTTTAAGGATACTTTTTCTCACTGCTTATACGCTTAAATCAATATGATTTATAATTAATTCATTTATGAAACGTTGATAGTGACAATTTAACTTTCATTTTTAATTCTTTATTTCTTAAAATGTATAGGTTTATGGATATATATTACCCATTGGCAATGCTGTTCATCATTACATGATAATTGGTTCATCATTACATGATAATTGCTCTTCCAATACTTGATGCAGGAGTTCCCTTGTCTTCTGAATTGAGTTCAAAATTACAAGGCAAAATTACAAGACTCAAAATTAAGTCGGCTGTTCAGCGACGGTCATACAATAAAATGATCAGTATACTTTACAAATTTCAAAAAATTAATAATAAAATTTTGAAACTAAAAATGTTAAAATAGTAATTTTTTTTATTCCTTAAAAGCGTAATGAAGTAAAAAATAGTGTTGAATGATCTTATTTTTAACTAAATGTGTAGTCTTCTTTTTATTTTTTTAGCTTTGTGGTATATATTAAAAGCCCCCTCTTTTGAATTATTAACAGTAGTAACCTAGGTAATTTCAATTCACTAAATGTAGTTAATAAAAAACAAAAACCTGTATTTTATATTTGAAAGCTAAATGTAGCTAAACCCATGTATTCTTCTTCACATAAATGGTATTCTTGAGCAATTAATAAACCGACCTTGAAATATAAGTCCCATATTTATTGTCACTTCAGCGTTAACAACGATATGCGCTCCTTTTTAAGGTCCCGCCCGTTGAGAATTTTCTTTCCTGTAAGGTCAGGGTTGACCGGAAGTATTGACCCCACACCTGCAACAGACAGTATGTAACATTCTATATTCAGGCATACGCCTTCACGTCATATGACTTATAATCAATTTGATGACATTTATGGGCTTGTAGTTTGCGGTAACTGAAGACAATACGCAATTAACGTGAAAGTTACATATAAACGTATTGTTAGAAGTATAAATACTTAAAATTCGAAATCTTAATTTAATCAACACATTTCATGAAACAAATGTCTAAATAAATTAATCATTTTGGATTAAAACTTTAGAAATATTTACCATACACTGTCTCATACTGGAAAATATAGTTCTAACGATCTTGTTCTTAATGTACTTTTGCGTATTTAGCTAAAATCGAAAACTTTTTAAGCTATTCGAAAAACTTTCGTACGCAATTATAAATTTTTTTATCCAAACGTAATTCCTGATTAAAAAACGAGTTTTGATAATTACTTATTATTTTTTATTAATTAATTTAATAATGTTCGAAAAAATTTTGAATTGTAAGCGATACAAATAAGTTTAATGTACAGTTTAAATGACGGAATTTAAATGAATTAAGTTAAATAGTTTCTAAAATATCGAATTTCTAAAAAGTCATATATTTAAAAATTCGATTTCTAAAGATCTATTCAACCAATTTAGTTCAAATTTTCAATTTTGTCACTTAAAATTACGTTCTTTAAAACAATGCAAAACTTTTATACAAAAATTCAATTCAAAACTTTTTCAACTGTTATTAAATAAATTAATAAAAATAATAAATGATTCTTAAAGAATTTTTTTTCGATATGGAATTATCTGTAATAATCATTTTAACAACAATAATAATATTGAATGGAAATGATAAATGAATTTTATAATTGCATGCAAAAATGTTTCTATTAGCTTAAAAAGTTTTCTTGCTATAGCGAAATGCGCAAAAAGTGAAATTAACATTACGAGGCCCATATTTTTGACAGCTCACCTGACTAAACCACTATTGGACCTTATTTTTCAGATTGCGGATACACCCTTTCATTAAAGGGCCAAAAATCCTAAATCCATGAAAGAAGACATCTTTATTTTGAGAAAGTAAGCTTTGTAAGCTCTATAATACTATATTAGTATATTTAAGGTCACCCCTTTAAACGTGCATTTAAGATTGTGCGCTAATACGTGAAGATACGATTATTAATTCAAAAATTTATTCGGTTTCTATTTAGCGAACTGTACATTGCATGATAAAACCAAAACAGAAACACAATTAGTTGAAATGAATAAAATGATTTTGAACTCTATAATGATAAGGAATGCTGTGAAATCACTACACTTACGTAATATTCGAATTTAATATTTGAACTTCTTTTCGGTCTTACAGGTCACTGGCTTAACCACAAATGAATTTTTTCACTAGTTGAAACGGATCATCTGAATTGAAATTTCATCCATTTATTATTGTTCATTTAAAATTAATTATTATCATCAAACATTTTTTTATGATATCTTTCATTGTACGCTATTCACTCTAAGAAATTCCAGATTAAACTACGATGAAAGGACCTACACTCAGGTTTCCAGTACTTTTTACTGTAATTTGATCTAGAAATATTGACAGTATTGAAGCAACCTATGCAAGTAGAAACTATTGAACCTATAAAATTATTATTAATTTAAGAAAGATTATAAAATGCTATACCTCGTCAAAATAGGACAATTCTACAGAATTAGAAAGTATCCGTACACCAATCATGGAATAGTAAAAAGGAAGAATACAAGAATTATAACCAACCTGTAGAGTTAAAAAATATTTTGGGAATTACAGAAAGTAATTTTAAATGCAGTAACGTTTGTGTATTTTTTATATGTATCTAACTAGTGTTACGATATCATTAATTATATCACAACTTAAATTGTATTTTAATTTAACTTATTTCATTTTATATTTATTTTAATTTAACTGTTTATTTAATTTAATTGCCTTTTTCTTTACTTAAAGTAGAGATATAAATTAAATATATTTCTGGTTCTAACCTGTTTTTTAGATAACTTTATGGGAGATGATATTTATGAATTTTACTCTTAACCTAAGGTGATTAGTTTTAGGTTTTAACTTTTAAGGGAGATGTGATTTTGTAAAACAGTAAAAAAAAAGTCTAGGAGAATTGATAGGAAATGAAAAGAGATAAGTTAGAAAAATAAGTAGATAGTCAAATGAAACTTCATTCAGTGAGATTGATAAAAAAATGTTTCAAGAAAAATTTTGTTAGAACATGAAAAGAAAAGATGATCTGTACCGAAATTGTAATCCTGTTACATTCTTAATTTCTTTTCTCTATTTGTAATATATATTTTAGAGTTGTAATTCATTTAGTAAAAAGTATTTTGATTTTTACGAACATTCACTTTTTTTATTATTTTAAAAAATTAAATTAAAGGTGTGTTAGATTTATATTTTTTGTAGTTTAATTTTGTGCGTAGTCTTTTATTCTACCGCTAGAGTCGCCGCCTAAGCAAAACTAAACAGCCGAACTATTTTCTTACAATAAAAGGGTATAAAAATGTTCCTCAAGTTCGATTGCTACTTTATGTGAGAGAAAATTAACAAATACTGATCCCAGCTGTTACAAATCAGAAAATATCTAAAAAAAAAATTTTATATTTAATATACTCTTTGAATTAACAAAAAGTTTATCAAATTTTATAAAAAAAAAATTTGCTCAAAAAAATGGACCATATATTAAAAATAGGGTACAGAAAATTGATTTTTATTACTACGTTGATAATTGTATCGACGAAATGAGTTGTCGAGGAGATAATCTTATTAAGCCAACTGGCATCGATGAGCTTAATATACGTATCATTTTTAATTCGAAATAGTTAAAGATATTCGAAACCTGATCGGAAGAAACAACGATATTATAAGAACTAAAGTAAACTTATAATGTTTTAGTTTGTTTAGTGCAACATTTTGATGCGTGAGTCCATTTTTCGCTTTGTGTCACTATTAAAATACAGAAAATATTTCCTTCACAAAATATCATTAATATTTTTTAAAAAATTGCCTATCAAATGCGTTTAAATAACTTCATTAATTTATATTCGAAAAAAATTTTTGTTTAATTATATCTTTTTATGAATTATCTTATTTAATTCGATTTAATCAAATATGGGTTGCAATGCACCTTGTCTAGAAGAACGTTATGACATTTCACGCAGTAAAATAAATTTTCAAACAATGTTTTAATGTGCATTGTGAATCTTATAGCTCGTTGCGATGTTTGAATTAATTTTTCCTTTCTCGTTCTTGTAATTTTAAATTTGATTCTTATCACACGCAACTTGTGTCACCACACCCTTTCATAAACTATTCAAAGCTTATCGAATTTCATTTATTTTCTTTCTTTGTTGGCTGAAAAACCTCTGATGGGATGTAATTGAATGGGCTCCCATTATCAAATCTGACCATTTTGAGTCATCTGATTATATTTCTTCTGGGATCTTGCATAACAAGGTGATCGGGATAGACATAACAATCTTTCCTTCCCAAAGAAAATTGAAATAAGTCTAGGGGGAGGGAGGGCGGAATGTTTTCAAAGTGAAAATTTGATCCCTTCCGTATTGCAGTAATGCGTGGGAGATATTTCGATTATAAATATTGATACTGTTTTGCTCTTTGTGTTTCATTTCTATCAATCAATACAGAAGATTTTTGTGATAAGCACTTACGAGGAAAATATATAAATATTGCTTTTCTTATTAATAGCCGATCTATAACGTGAATTTCGGCGGCAGAAAACCTCCTACACGGCAGCGAGTGCTGCAGATTTTACGCCTAGTTTTCCGTTTTATTTTATTTTTAAAAGCAGGCAACAAATGGGGGCAAAACTGCCGAAATTCCTTTTTAAAACATCTAGCTAATAATAATACTTAACTTGTTTCTTATAAAAACCAAAAACGCCGAATTGAGAGAACACAGCAAAGGGAAAAAAAGTTACGATTTTTTTACTGTTGCTTGATTAGAGAGTTAAGTACACGGGAATTTATTCTATGTGATTTAATATCATTGTATAAAATTCTCCCTAAATTTGAACAACATAAAGTTTTAATTTATAGTTTTTAAAAAAATTACATTTGTAAATTTTTCTATATGGATGTTAGATTAAACTGAAATGTTACAATCATTATATGTCTGACTGCGTTTAGGCCGCAAACAAATTTTGAATAATAAAAACAGTTCTGCAGATTTACTCCATGCATTCTGCTTTCGGAATAAGAAAAAAAAACTTTTTAAGTTTAAAAAGAAACATCGAACAAAAATGTGTGCTTTCCTTTTTCACTAATACATTTCGAGTCTAGAAATTTACTCAACGTTGTAAATGTTTTACAAAAAACTTAATATACTGCAGTAATATCAAAATAGTATAGTATCTGACACTTCACTCCGTCTGCAATATTTCCCTTATAAAAAATAAAAACGTTAGATAGGAATATATTAAGGCTATTGTCTTTTCTTCTTTTCATGAAATTAAACTGAAAAAAGGTTCAAATCAAATATAACTTCCTTAGTAACTCTGAATCTGAACTAGGTCTATACATAATTGTCTCTGAGATTTTTTAAAAAAATATTTTTATCCAGAGTTCATTTTTCATTAAGAATATCAAACCTTTTTACTAGCATATATAAGTTAATTAATATTTGTCTAAAATTTATCTACAGTGATTTTTTTTAATAAAACATTAATTTTTAGAATTATTATATTCATATTCAACCTTTGGATATTTAAAGAAGATATGTTTTGGTACTTTTCAACCTCCTAAAACAAACTATAGAAGAATCGTGTGGAATGAAAAAAATCATTTTTATTTATTTTATTTATTTATTGTTATGTTAGATGTACAAATTAAAGAGAAATAAGTTAAAGAGATTTAAAGGAACATGTTTTTCTTTCAACAGTAGTCAATGACTCTTATAATTTTCGGCCGTAACTAAAATGGGAAAAACAATAGATTTGTTTTTGAACAAAATGAAACCAGAAAACATTTGTTTGTTCAAATATAAATTGCGTATAACAAATTAATTAATTTTTATTTGTATATTATTCATTGATTCCTCTTATATCATCGCAGATTATTAGTATTAAATTATTATTATTGAATCATAGAAATATTTGATATGACTTCGGAAATGCACTAAAAAGAAGGGGGGGGGGGGAAACGGAGCACTCTGAATAACTTTTGATCTGATGATCGGATCTTCACGTTCAAGGACTCAATCTGAATGGTTCGAAGGGGTGACCTCAAATATGCTAATTAATTAGAGCAGACGATATTTTAAGTTAGAAAATCAGACACAAAAAAGTATTTTCTCTAAATAAACATACCTTTTTTGGGGGGGGGGCAGATTCTGATTTCTGATCCACAAAATGTAGGGGGTAGCTGCAATCTGGGAAATATGGTCCCCATAATTTTTTCAGGAGAACGATCCAAAGTTTGGACCTCGTAATGTCAATCTTATTTTTTGCGGATTTCACCATATCTCGAATACTTTTTAAGCGAATTAAAAAAAATTGCACACAATTATAAAGATAATTCTATACAAAAAAATTAATTTTAAGATATATTTATTATTTTTCATTATTTTATTTAGTAATAGACTAAAAGAATTTTGATTGTATTGTATAGTATTGTAAAAAATTTTAAAGTATAAAAATTTTTGCATCATTTTAAAGTATATATTTTTACATCACAAAATACAAAATTTCCTGACAGTACAATAGTTCCTGGGAACTGTTCGACTGATTTCGCTCAAATCCGAATCCGTCGAAAAAAAGGTATGTTTATTCAGAGTAAGTACGTTTTTGTGTCAGATTTTGTAACTTTTATTTTATTTTATAACCGTCGTTGAACAGCCGACCCAATCTAATGGGTTTAAGACTACTAATGTTCAACTCTGCAGCCTTGTAATTTTGAACCCAATCCAGAAGACAAGGGAACTCCTGTATCAAGTATTGGTAGAAATTTGCCTTCGTGGAGGACTTTTTGACGGAGCTAACCCGCATTTGCGATACATGGAGAGGAAGACCGCGAGAACCTCCGATGGTTAGCCTGACGGATAGGGGACTCTAATCCATGATTCGTCTACCACTGCGGATATTTCACGGCAGCACAAGCCGGATGCGGAATTCATGTCGACTGGGATTCGAACCCGGTTCGTCTCATTGGAAGGCGAACGCTCTATTCCCTGAGCCACAGCAGCTCTGATTTTGTAACTTAAAAATATCGTCTGTACTAATTAATTAGTATATTTGAGGTCACCCCCTCGATCCATTAAAATTGAGTCTTAGAACGTAACGACCCGCTCATTAAATCAAAAATTACTTAGGGTGGTCAGTATTTTTCTTTTTTTTGGGGGGGGGCACACTGTACATTTAATTCGGATTGAGTGATTTTTTAAAAATATGTATGTTAAAAAAACATAAATAAAAGTTTTCTTGATGTGAAATTGTTTTTTGTAACTTATTTACTAACTTCTAAACTCCACTAAGACCCGATTGAAAAACTATCACTTTAAAACCTCTTCATGAAATGATGATTAGAGCATTTTCAGATTATTTTATTTTTAACAAACAGTATCTGAAAATGGCGGACTATAGCATATTTATCGAATGTACAAAAGCTAAAATAAAATGCTTCATGGCTTCATAAAACGGCTACTAAACTAATTATTTGTTTAATATAGAAATCATTGGATATTTTCTTTTTAGATAAAATATGAATTTTGCTAATTGTAACCGAGACTGTTCTGAAGATAAGGGGGGCCCTAACCAAGGCATCATGACTTGTTAAGAAATTAGGAATGTATTCCCCCTTTAGCTAAGGGGCCTCTCCACCAAAATAAAGCTGTCAACGTCTTTTATTAGCCCGGGGGTGTAAGATAATATTTCTGATAAAATTGCCGCTGAAAATACGAATCCTGACATGTCGTGATTATGGTGTTTTCCTTTAAAAATTCTAATTTATTGTTTCAGAACTTTTGTTTCTAAGGTATAAAAAATAATTTTTTGCTCATATTTGGAGATTATACATCGTTATACTTTATATCGTCGATATCAAATTATATGCATTAAATAATGAGTAATAATAAGTAATCAAATAATGTGTATCTCAAAAAAATAATTATATCGAGCAATACGCATTAAACCAATTTAAATATAAGTATTAATAATAACAATAAAAACCAAATAATGTATTTAAAAAATCTAATAATATCTTCGATCCAAATAGCATTATATTAAACTAGAATATTAATCGGAAAATTAATCAAATAATGTGTAAACGAAAACCAAATGATATGTTCCGATAAAAAAATCAAATAACATATATTCAAGTAGAATATGTATCGAAAAATCTAATCAAAAAAATAATATGCATTTAACAAAACTCGAAAAATATTTATCGAATTAGGAAGCTCCACTCCAGTTCGTAATACGTATCAAACCAAATCAAATAATAGGTATAGAATAATACGTTTGAAACCAATTCAAATAATTGGGATGATCAACTATACAAACTAATGATATGTTTTAAAAAAATTAAATAATATGCATCCAGCAAAATATTATTTAATAATATTAAATCAAATCTATATTAAACTAAAATCGAAAAAAATATTACATTGTATGCATTAATAACAACAATAAAAACTAAATATGTTTAAAAAAAATTTTGTTAAGTATCGAGCCAAATAACATTAAATCAAATCTGTATTAAACTGGAATATTAATCGAAAAATTAATCAAATAATATACATTTAACTAGAATGTATATCAAAAAATTTAAACTCGAAAAATATTTATCGAATTAGGGAGCTCCATCACTGTGATCGCATTGACCAATCTCCATTATTGCTTCAAAATCATTTTTATTTCTTGACAATAAACAATTAAAATTTATTCAATTGGGTACTTACAAAACGATATGAGGCAAAGAGATTATACCTCACCATGTAATTTAAATCGGATTTAATTAGATACTTGTCAGCGATGTTACGCGTGTGTGTCGAACCTGATTGGCTTCTGAATTCACAAATGCCAGGATTTCCCTACGATGACGTAACATGCAGGTATCCAATTAAAAGACACTGAAAGTTTTATTGCAAAAACACAGATTTTGTTCTATAGATTTAGTTTCTGATTCAAATGGAATAAATTTTAAAACCTATAATCATTTTGCTCGGCAAAAATTGTATTTTCACTCTTGAAATTCTTAAATTCCCAAATTACATTTTTTTTAAATTTTAAAATAGAAATTTCAACTTTTGTTATTAAATAATTACCGAAATGCTTTTCGGTAGTTTAAATTTAAACTTAATTTTAAAAAGAATTCTTAGTTAAGGCGAAATCATTTGTGGATGTTTGAAATCGGATCGTAAATTTCTTTTTCAGCAATTAAAATATGAAATTAATATATTAGTTCCTGAATATTTAAAGCCTTAAATATGTATATTTTCTGAGTGAATATAAGTATTTAAACATGACGAGTTTTCGGTATTCCTTAAAATTTAAAATTCATAAAATTGAAATTTAAAATTCATAAAAATTCAGTGTTTCCCAAAGTGTGGTAAGCGTACCCCTAGGGGTACGGGAACAGTTTAGCGGGGGTACGCGTTCTTATGCGAAATATCTTGCTAAAAACAAAAATTTCCAAAAATTTTATTTAAAAACAAAGCTAGCCATGAAAATTTACGATTACGTTTTTTCCATTGGCTATTTTTTGCGGAGTTAACAGTTAATAATTTGTGGTGTCGACAGCCAGTTGTGATTTTTAACTGTTGTGCAATTTTTCATAGTAAAAAATACATTCATTTTTGTATTAGTGGTACACAGCGTTACGACAAATTTAGAAAGAGAACACGAAAGTCGTAAGTTTGGGAAACACTGCTTTAAATCAGTTTCAGTTTTACAATAAAAAGAATGAGATTTCGCTGTTTTATAATAGAACTTTCAATGTGAAATTACCATTCATGTTTAATCATTATTCATTCATTGTTTAACATATTTTAAATTACCTCTTCGAATCATTAAGATTGAGTCCTCGTACGTGCAAATCCGACCATTAGATCAAAACTAATTCACGGTGTTTCGTTTATTTTTTGCACACTATACATAGATTACAAAAGCACTTTTGGCACCAATTGGAATTTTAAATGATATGCAAATTGCAAACAGAGCACAGGAATTTTTACTATTCATACATTAAAAAATTGTAGTAAAGAGGATTATTTCAATAAACTGCAATTTCAAGAATAGTTCTTATTCATAAAAGAACCCAGCTTCAAATTCTTCCTATTCTGATTGAGACAAAATTTAAATTAAATTCCATGATAGTCTATGTAGTCCCCTTTTAATTAATTATTAACAAACAACGTAAGAATTGTGTTATCTCTTACAGAAAAAAATATTCATTAATAGTTAAAATGTGTTTTCATTAGCAATATTCGCGTTAATGAAAGTACTGAAGCATGACATTCAAGATGGTACCTTTTTCTTGTGCAACATATATGAATGTGGGGATATTCTTAGCTTTCCTAACTCCCCATGTGTAACCTGTTCTATCAAAGTTGTGTTCTATTTTATTGGGGAAAATAATATTTTACCGTTTATTATTAGAAACTAGCCGTTCTAGATTAAGTGGGCGTCACAAAACATCAAGGTACTAATAAATTGCCTCATATCTTGTTCTAGATGGATACAGAAAGAGGTAATATATAGTGAGAGACTAACAGGAATTTAGTCCCATAAACTTTGCTATAAAATGTTCTGATATCTTATTATAGTCCTCTATAAATGGAAGAGATGCAACAGCGGAAATTTTATGTTCAATGGTGATTTTAATGGATAAAACCTTTTAGTCAGGGTTGCTCTTCGAAGCATTATAAAGCGATCAATAAATTTTGTACTTTTGAAAGCTTCTATCAGAACCTACTGAACCTACTCTTATAATGTTATATTTTAGAATTTAACTCTCTAACGAATTAAGTATAAAATTAATTACTTTTATGAGGTGAAAGTAATTTATTCTTTGAGTTATGAACAAAAAAATACGACTGCAAAAGAGAAGAAAGTCGATACCTTTAGTTTGTTTAAGGATTCAATTTTTCCTAATTAGTTTTTTATTGTTATTAATTTTAATGGGAATAATCTCGAAATTCAAATGCGAAATCTGATGCGCCCCCTACAATAGTGAAATATTAATAGAATGTTTTTCTTAATTTATTTCAGAGCCATGTCTTGGGTCATTGCTGTACGAGCTGCTGATATCTGTAATAAAATTCCTGGATTAACAATGCCTCAACGAATATTTTGCCAAACT
Organism: Parasteatoda tepidariorum; assembly: GCF_982258835.1. Taxonomy (NCBI): domain Eukaryota; kingdom Metazoa; phylum Arthropoda; class Arachnida; order Araneae; family Theridiidae; genus Parasteatoda; species Parasteatoda tepidariorum. The sequence goes on along the minus strand of NC_141756.1, from coordinate 63,471,126 downwards.
CGCCCCGACATTGTAGTAGCAATCGGTGAAGGAACGCGCTTAGGAGTAGCTGAATGCCAAAGACAATTTCGTTATCATCGATGGAACTGCTCCACTATTGGAAGCAATCAAGTATTTGGTCACGTTATAGTTGTTGGTGAGTTTAAATGCAATTATTTTAAAATCTCAATATGCTTTGTCATATGAAGCCTTTAGTTTTAAAACCAGTTCCATCTAATATCAGAAATTTTAGCAAAGAAATAAAAAAAAAACTTATCTAACCAGAATTCGTAAAATCATTATTTTAAAATAGTTTGCGTTATTAAAAATGTTTTTTTATGAATAATTCTTTGGGAGAAAAAGTGATACTTTAAAAAAAGCAAATATTAAAAGTTTAAAAATTCTTAAAACTAAAATGGGTGTTTTAGTTTATGTTTAATAGGCGACTTTGAACTATTAGCCAAGTTCTATGTTTTAATATTTAAGCTAATTAACAGCCACTTTTTTTAAAAAATGTTACAGTGGGTAAGAAAATAATGGAACAAAAAGTAAGACTTAAATATTTAGGTAATTTTGTTTTAAGATTACTAGAACAGAACATTTATTTTAACTAAGCACACTATCCAACTCTAATGTATCTAGATCTAGTATTACATTCATGCATTAATTTATGCTCTTAATGACCAGGTGAAAAGAACTGTGCAATTCCTATTAAAATAAAATGAAATAAAAATTTTAAAATATTGAGAAAAAACAAATACAAAATCGAAAAATAGTATGTTTGTCCTTTTTGACTGCATTAATGATAGTGTTTGACATGTTTTGTCAGCTTTATTGTAAATTATTTTTATTGTTTATGATGTTTGAAATATCTGGTAAGAAATTACTAGTAAAATAACAATTTAGTTATTTTACCATTTTTTTATAACCAAAACAGTCAAATTATTTTTAAAAAGATGTTATTCAAGCAGATAACTGTTAGAAAAATCGTTTATTGACTGCTTTCACCTAATACGGGAAAACTATCAGAATTTTATCCGCACCAACTAAGTCAATGAGAATCGAGCACACGTTCTTCGAAAGCTGGAAACTTAGCCATGTGATAATGATTACTTATGTTCACCACCGACAAAAAATATCCTCTCAGTTTCAAGAATAATTTCCCTCCCTAAAAGTGTGAATCAAAAAAAAAAATTTAGAAGACATTATAAGACTAATTCTCATCCAAAGACAGCTCCGTGCAAAAGAAGTAATAATTATTTATTATTTTTAATTATTTTCTTTTAATAATGGTCAAAAAATTTAGGAATCGAAAGGTATAGGAATTTTTATATCATTTTAAATCCCAAACTACTAAAATTGAATGAAATCGATTAAAGATTTTCTGAGTTATAAAATTTATGGAAAAATTGTATAGTTAACAGTTATTTCGCAAGAACTTCTAGTCCAATTTAGAGCGAAAGTTAATATGTCTAAAGTGAAATTATCACTAAAGTGCCCTAAATTTTATTCGCTCTTCTCATTAAATTATTGAGACTATATTTTCCAGATTGCAGCACTCCTCTCCCCATATTTTGATAGTCTAGATATTTTTAGAAATTGTGTCTGATTTTTCAACTGTATTTATAGTTAATTAGGGTGTTTGATATAAACTTTTAACTCGTTAATCAGATCTCGCAGGGCACAAAGGAAAGAATCAGGACATTTTTTGGAACACTATACGTACCAAAATATTTTTAAAAGGAAAACAAAAAAAAGTTTAATCTTAATATAAATTTGCTCTGCTTAAGGGCAAAATGTATCGAAAAAGAACAGGAAAATATTTTCTAATTCAAATTTGCTTTGTTTAGAACAGAAAGTTTTTATAGTTTCAATAAAAATTTCATTACTGGGGCATTGAACAACATAACAACATATAGATTAATGCTTGATATTAGTGTATGATAGGTTTTTGTAATGCTGTTTCATTAAAAATAATAATAATAACTATACCAGTTTGCTAATATTCACTAAAACCAATATTTAACGAAAATTCTTCATTAAGATTCGTCTTTAAGATAATCAAATAATTTTAGAGCAGAGTTTCAATAATCACAAAATGAAAACATGTGTTGCTTACACAAGAAAACGCATGTTACTTATATGCGAAAACATATGTTGCGAATATGCTGCTTAACATTTTTGTGCATAATTAATTTAGTGGATGATCCCTCAACTCACCATTTAAAAAATGATACATTTATAAGACTGGCTTAAAATTACACTACTACAAAATATACTGAAAACAATAAGATTTCGCTCTTTTGCGTTACATTCCGTACGCTCTCTTGCATTATATTCTGGAAGTCCGCAAAAAAAAAAGATATCACCCTGAATAACTTTCGTTCTAATCATAGGATTTTCACAAACTAAGTATCAATCTTAATGGTTTCTGGGGGTGACCTCAAATATGCTAATTAATTAGTGCTAACTATTAATTAAGTTACGAAATCAGACACAAAAACGTACTTTCTCTGAATAAACATATATTTTTTTTTGCATATTTGGAATCTAGACACTTGAATTAGGGGGGGTAGACAAAATTTTAAGAAAACTGGGTGGTAAATTGGGTAGCAATAAAGGTTTATATATTTGGCGATAGTCCAGAAAACCACCAAAAAAAGTCGCCTGCGCAAATGAATATTTTATGATAACCCATTGACTAATTCAAAAGAGGAAAGCTTAATTTTACTAGGTTGCTAAGCAACCAAAATTTGACCGTAAAAAACTGAAATAAAGTTCTGTGATTGCTTTAAGAGGTTTTATTAATTAATAATAGAAAATATCTCGAAGTTTCTAGGCAATAGACAATTTTTAAGCTGATTTCTGTCCAAAAAGCAAAAAAAAAAAATTTTTTTTAATCTCCTTTGAAAAGAAAATTTGAATTGATTTATAAATTATTTATTACGTTCTGAGTTTTTAGTATTTAAACACATAAACTTTTCATCTGATATTATTTAGATTATGATGTTTTTGCTATATTTATTCAAGGATTTCATACTAAAATCAAATTAACATAACTTATTATAGCTATATACAAAATTTTAGGGATTATCATTTTTGAAGGGAAAAAAAATGCTTGAAAAATAAAATGCAGATTGTATAGTAATTCTAATGCACATTCACGGAGTTTTCTATAATTTATGATATTTCTTTTTTCTATAACTCAAGGAATTGCTGAATGTTTAGTGGCATTTTAAAAACATTGAAATATGTTATGTTTAGGAATAAGATATTGAAATAATATGTTGCATATTGTATGATTAATTGTTTAAAAAATCACTTCATTCTGTTAGATATTTAGGTTACATGGTTTTCTTTGGATAAAGATGATTAGAAAATAGCATCCTCATGTTTCGATACATTCTGAAACTTACGTTCTCAAATTCACCATTAAGTGTCGCACAGCATATTCTTCAATTACGATAAGCTACATTTACCATCAAATACTGCTCCTATGATTATTTTTGTTTCCCTTATGTATATCTGATACTCTCTTTCTAAACAGAGCTTCTAAGATATTCAAGATACTGAAATAGGGGCACAAAAACTTAAAAGATAAAATATTTAATTTCTTTAACTGAAAATATCTGGTCACAAAATTTTAATTTTTAAGTTAAATATAACTTTTACAATATTGATGCTCTTGCGTTTTTAAAGACCACATGAATCCTGTTAAAATATTAAAATGCATATGTTTACTTTAACGAGTGTAAAATCCTTATCAAAATAATGATCAAGACTCAACTGTAAAACAGTATAATTGACAATAAAAAGTCAACTGGCTTCAAAACATATGAAGAGGGTACTAAAAGTCGACAAGTTTCGAGCGTTCAAATATAATCGCCCAATCTCAACTATTGTCAAGTTTGAATAACTTGTGACTTTTATTATTCTACGCTCAAAACATGTCTATTTTTACTATTATCTATTATTTTTTTAAATCAATGAAGTTTTTATATTTTCGATTCAGTTTCTTGGGATTATCCATTTAGTTACGCAACATATTAAATTATTTCACTCGATATTAAAATAAGTTTTACATAAGTTAGAGGCACAGGCTCTTAGATTGAAAAAATTAATAATTCACTGCTTTGTGAAAAAATCAATGCAGTACAATTTTTTTTTTTTTGCTGCAAACCTTAACATTTTAATTCAAGGACATAAAAAAATTCCGTTTACAATTGAAATTTCAAAAGTCGAATGTGAAAATGGAATGTCCCCTAGCACCAGGAATCGAAATTAAATAGTTACAAGGACAACTATTTAAAACAAGTTAGCGTTCCTGTCCAACTCGAAGTTGTTTGAAAAAGTATTTTTTATATATCGATTTCAAAGTTTATTCTACATATATTTTAGGGTATACATTCAGAATATTTCGATCGAGTTTATTTTTACACCTTTATTTGCTTAAAATTATTAAATAATTTGCTTGAAATAAATTATTCAAGCTACATGATTTAATGCATTTATAGTATAATAGTAAACGGGGCTTCCATCGCATAGTTGGTAAAATAGTTCTGCGAAACACTTCCGGAAATTTCTTTTAAGATTAAGACGATATAGGGTAAACCAACAAGTGAAGGAACACACCCCAGTGAAGGAACATTTCATAGATATTTTTTAAAAATACGATTTTAATCGTTTTTATTTCGATTGATTGGTAACAGTAGCTTACTACCTAACAATAGGAAGTCATCTAACAATGCACTGAGTTACCTGGTCTTAGAGTCTTCTCTGGAAAAAGTTTTGAATTTGTTAGTATCTGTTCAACGCCTTGTTTCTTTGACAAATTATAAGGTCAGGGTTTGTAGTTATCCGTTTAAAGTACAATTAATTGCATATAATAATGTTTTTTTTTTCTCATTGTGAAAAAGAGAATTCAAAATATGGTTATTGAAGTTACGTTTTATTTATTTTAAGCATCATAACATAAGCAAGTACTGAGATTAGGGGCTGTTTATTAACTGGATTACCAAACGATGAAAAAGCAATGAATGAACAAGTGTTCCTTAACTGGGATTTTTTCAAGTTAATGAAAATAAAAGAAAAATTTTAATTTTCTTGTACCTTTAGTCATATTATACATCAAAATTATGTTAAAAATACAAAAATCAACTTCTAACCAGTGAAGGAACAGACATGTTCCTTCACTGGGAATAGATTTCCCAGTGAGTGAACAGTATGTGTGAAATATGATTTTACATGGATAATAAGTAGCTTTGAGGTATAGAGGACATCCAAAATTCAGTTAAATGTTGTATGAATAGTTCCTATAACAATATTATAACAAATTTAATTACTAAATTTATTTAAAGAATTATAATAATAATTTATTTATTATTTATCGTTATAAATGTTGTGATTATTTATTACATCATACCTTAGACTCCTTAATAAACTATGTTTATTAACTAAATATAATAATAAAAGCTTGAATGGAATCTTTGCAGGATTTTGTGCCAATAATTAGCTAAATTATTATCCTATTGCCGTCTTTAATGTCCTAACGGGAACTGGTAGGAAAAATCCATTTAAAGACAATCATCCAGGTGAAAAATGGGTGAAGTTTTTTTTAAGGTGACATCCACCGATAACTCAGTGCAATGCGAAGATAATTTCAAAAGGCAAAACTTCCTTTAGAGAATAATATTCGAAATACTAGTTTTAAGAACTTTAGAAGAATCTTTTGGAGGGAAGTAGCCCTGGCACCCTTTTAGAAAGTGATTGCATTTACAATGCGAACGAAACATACTGCCCTTAATACTGCCTGCATACTGCGAAACATACTGCCTGCGTTGAATACTGCCCTTAATCGGGAAAAATCTTTGGCCCAAAAAATTATAAGGATTTATATTCTAAAGTACCTAGGAAAGAAAAAAGTACCTCCATTGGTAGTTTTTCCTAACTGAAGAATTCTTTGAGATATTACAGAATCAGTCACTACTATATATTTCATTGGAAAAATCGATTCATGAAATGAAACGATGACCGCAGCAACATTTTACAAATATATTGCAGATGTTTCTACCCATGGCTAATTAAAAATGTTATCAAATTCCCTATTTTGCTTCTTCTGGATAGATATAAATCTCATATCAATTTGAAACTGAGCAAGTTTTGTTCTTAAAAACAGATTTTCTGGTTTAGTACCTAATTCATGGAACTGTCCCGTTAGATCTTGAAAACAAAAGAATTGTAAAACATATGCCGGGAAAATTTTACATCCATTTTTAAATAATATTTTAAGGCATCAACTGATGAAGTTAAAATGCTTTTATGAAATGCGATATTTTTCCATTCGATGTAGAAAACGTTTATTTTAACAAATGCATGTGAGACAGACACCAAGAGTTAATGAGCATGACAGCTTATTAACAAAACACATACTTCGAGAGTAACGATGCTCTATTTCTTCAGAAGCTTGAGAAGGAAATCTCACAAGTTATGTTGCAAATTTTTAAAGGAACATTGACAGAAAAATTTAATCTCCCAAATATCCAATAGCCTGTGCTTTTCTCAATATTGAAGAATTTATTTCAAAAAGAAAATTTGGTTAATCAAATTTTGGCACTGAAGCTGATACAACTAACATTGATAATGAAAGTATCTTGAAAACTGATTCTGAGATAAGCCCTCTTGAGGCATTGTTAGTTGCAAAAAAAATTGGTTCCATAAGTAAATGGTAAGTACTGCTGAAGATCCACTAGATATAAGTCAATGGGAGATGGATTTTACTTAAACTTCGAAACTCCTTTTTCTCATTTATTATCCAGTGAGGAATTCTGGAAATGGTACTGGAAAAATCAAAACAAATTTCGAAGATACATTTACATTGGCCAAAAATTTGGAAAAAAGAGGAAGGTTAAATCAAAAGAAAAAGAAATAAATTACTTTTTTGCATTTACTTCAGAAAAAAAAACGAAAATTTAAAGAGATTGAAAGAGCTGGAAAAAAAAGTTAAAGCAGAAAGTATGACGAAGAGAAGAAAAATACTTAAAAAGATTTTAAAAAAAAGCTTAAAAAATATAGGGAAAAGAGTAAACAAAAAAGTGATCTAATTATAATAATAATAAAAACATCACCGGATTACACAATGATAAACGCTCATAATTTAGAACGGACTACTAAACTGTGAGAAAAAAAAATGAGAAACATTTTTTTAAATTATGTATTCAAACATATTTTACTTTCCATTCCATGCCTGAAAAAAGTAACATTTTCCACGTTAACTGTGGTTATATGTTGTAATTCCAAGAAAAATCTTATTTTTAGGCATTTGTGTGGCCTATGGATTCCTAACTAGCATTAAACACTCTCAAAATCAAGTGTTCATTCACTGGAAAATTTAGTGTTTATTCACTGGTAAGAACTGTTCCTTCACTTGGTTATCTTATTACTTATTATTTAAGCCACCAAAAGCTTAAAACAATATTATGTAAGTTATCTAATTTCTTTTTACATAATTTGCATTTAATAACAAATACGTCGACACTATCATTTAGCTAAAATTACAAATTTTGAGATTTTTATGATTTTTTTTAAGGGCAAGCTAAGCTTAAGTGTTCATTCACTGGTTAGTTTACCCTATAAGATGTTGAGAAATTTGCGGTGTTGTGAGAGATGCTTAAAAATGTTGACTACGCATTTTTATTGATATTTATAAAATATATATTCAAGAAATTGAAAAATATTTTATTCCAAATTTATTCATACGTATGTATATTATTGCAATTGTATCAGTTATTGAGTAAAAAAAACTGAAAAATAAAAAGTAATCACATTAAAGAAGCACAATCTGTTGTATAATCATATTCTATCAGAAGCATGCTTTTATAAAACTCGACATTCGTTGAATAAAATGTTTTTTATTCAATAAAATGTTTTATTCAAATTTCTTTACTAAATTGCAAATCGGTTTTTAGGAGACTAAAAAAGAAACATCGTATTTTATAGTTTAAAAAAAATAAAAATAAAAAGATTAGCAAACGATTATTAGCGAAAAAAATATGAATGAAATTTTACGCGACGAGCGCGAAGTCAAGTTCTCGCAAGTTTATCACATTTTAATATTAATCGCCCCATTTAATCATTTCTTTATTGTCGCCAAATTAATTTTTTTTAAATAATTAATTTTAAATTTTCTCAGCTTCTAATAAATAAAAACAGTTGAAACTTTAGATTTTTCAATTGAAAAATATGTAGATTAATATGGTATAAAAAAATTCATACCTTATAATTCAAAATTTTTTCATTTTCAATTTAATTAAATAATAAAAAATAATTATTTATTTTTAAAAATTATTTTTTTCATGAAATTATCTTTGGGTAAGTGATTTTTATGACTGGGTGAAATTTTTTTTGAATTGCTTTATTAGTTTTAAAAATATGACTAAAAACGTAAAAAGTGAAATTAACATTAAGGGGTACGAACTTTGGATCGCTCTCCTGACCAAACTATGGGGACCATATTTCCCAGATTGCGGCTACCCCCTATATTTTGAAGGTTAAAAATCCAAATATGTAAAAAAAAATATATGTTTATTCAGAGAAAGTACGTTTTTGTGTCTGATTTCGTAACTTAATGAATAGTTAGCATTAATTAATTAGCATATTTGAGGTCACCCCCCGGAACCATTAAGATTGACACTTAGTTCGAGAAAATCCGATCGTTAGAACGAAAGTTATTCAGGGTGATTCGTTTTTTTTTTTGCGGACTGTACATACATTGTGAAGTAAGACGCACAAGTGCCCGTGCGTCTATTCTTGTGAAAAGCGCATGCGCTCTGCAAAAATATCAAACTTACGGTAAAGAAAACAAGATATTTTGCAAAACCCCGCATGATATTAACTCTAACGTAGTGAACCCAGTGCAATTAAACAACCATAACTTTAAACTAAAAACAATAAAACTTATTTTTTTATTAAATCAGCCAACTGCTTTAAAATCACACAATTCTTTTTAAAATTTCTCAAATAGCGAATCTTCCATCTTTATTTTGTGTTAATTTATCTATAACATGTCCTTCTTAATCTATCTGTAATATGTCTATGTTCTCTATTCGAAAGTAGATTTAAACAAAAAACAACATTCAACAGCTATGAACGGCGCGCATATAGCTTTGTAATACCACGCCAACAAAACGTAAAGATACGTAGTCTCTAAAAATTCCAGGAGCATGCGCTATTGCTTCAAATCTTATGTAGGTAAACGTACAGAATCAAATGTAAATTTGCGAAATCACTTTAATAAATACGCATATGACTCTTAAACTCATTTACCATAAAACAAAATTGATAATTTAAGCTTGTTAAATTGTGTTTCCTTTTGAGAAAATGAATGAATTTACAAAAATCTTAAAAAATGAATCCTGCTTGTTAGGTTATTCGCCTGAAACCAAGTACGTAATTAGTGGACGGTCCCTAAGTTTGAACAATTGAACTTTAAAATTTTGCTAGCATTTTTATTTAAAATAAAAAGCTAATGCAATGAAAATCCAAATAATTCGACTCTTAAAATTTATTATTTTAAAAGCCGCACTTTTATTCATAGAAAATGGGATGCTCTGACCACACAAATATTCAGGAATATTAGGAAAAAAAGCTAAAAATCAAGACAAATAAGGACGATATATTTTTTATCAGTATTATCAGGACAACAACGAACCCTGTATTAATATTAGCCATTTATACTTGAAAATCCGATAATTAAAACAAAATTTATTTTATGTTAGCTTTTTTTTCTCACCTCACCCTTTTTAATAACATTAGGAGGAAAGAAAAGAGTGACTTGAAGATGACTTTTATAACTCATATAGTACGTATTTATTTCCTAGACTCCTAAAATTTTTGTCCTGAAAAAAATTTGAACGATTTTAAATTAACATCAATAGAGCGCATTTTATATATCTGAATATTTCAATGCAATAAAATTTTGCTTTTCAATGCTTTTTTTTTCACCCATTCCCACGCCTTTAATACGGTGTGTTCCAATAATTTCCCTCTCCCACCTTAAGTGTAAAAGGGCCTCTCAATTTGGGGTTTTACAAGAGAAGGGGACGATAAATCTTCTGAGCACTCACAATAGTAGACTCAATAGACGGTTATTAATAACACCTTTTCATAAAAACCGCGTATCAGTTATGGAGTACCAGTGAAAATGCCGACTTCTTGAACTTTTAGTCATGGTCGATATCGAGACAGATGTATTTTTAGCAATCACTTTTTTTTATTATTATTCTAACACATTTTGAGATTTTTTTTTACTTACGAATTCTTGGGGATGAAGAATTGATCGCGCAACGTACGACAAGCGTTTCAGTTTAATTGATTTCGTTTGTCGGTTTCACTCAAGTCATATTTTTCCTTGCTCTTTTTCATTCCTTATGCTTTTTTAGGCTATGAGTAGTTCATTGGTGTAAAAAATAATAATGAATTTTGTTCAAATAACTTTATCAAGCTTTTCATTTGTCATATCAAGTTTTATTATTAGTAGGTTGCAAAAAGTCTAATTATAACAAATGAAATAAGACATGGCATGATTGAAGTACTTCTATTTCGACTGTTGAAGCATTATTTTTAAAGTTTATGAAAGATTGATAAATATTTGAAAGTGTGTGCGCATCATTCTAATATTTGATATAAACTTTTATTTGTATACCACTGATAAAGTCCCTTAACTGGAAGGAATCAAATATTTTTTTAAATTGCAACATTTTCTTTAAAAGCGTTTGGATTTGTTTAATTCTATATTGTTACAAGAAATTTTTTAATTGACTTTTTTAAATGAATGATTCATCGATGAAGCATCTTAATGTAAGTATTATGGGCAGAAATGCAGGCTTTATAAGATATGTAAATTTAAATGATTAATATATCACATATTACCAATGTATTCTATACAATGAATAGAAATAAAGCAGAGAATTATAAAAAAAATTACCCTTTTAAAATATTGTATGAAAATTATCCTTTTAATATAATGTAGAAATAATAAATATGGAAAAAAAGGACTTATTGTATGCATTATGTTCATTCTAATGAGAAATTTTTTTGCAAATTTAATCATTAACATTATTGTTAAAAAAATTATTTTAACTTTATTATTAACAAAACTTTTATTGGCAATAAAAACTTCTTGATATATAATTTCGATTTCCCCTTGATAAAACCATCATAATTATCCATTAAGCATAGTTATAAATAGTTGGACATAGATATTTAGCAATATTTTGTATGAAATTAAATCTGTGCGGAATAAAACTCATGTAAACGAAGATCAAAATATATATCGTTAAACTAAAATAGGTAAATATGCATGTTAAAATATAAAATTTAAAAAATGATAATTGAAAAAAAAGAAGGAAAAGAAGGGAATCATGCAATATAATGTATTGACTAAGTTTAGAAAATATGGAGAATTTTGCCTTGTAACATTTTCGTAATGCGATTGACAAGTGATGAAAAATGATGATGAAGAATAAAACTGTTTGTCAGGATATAAATAAAAATAAATTTATATACAGGATTAAATTTATATATATATATATATATATATATATATATATATATATATATATATATATATATATATATATATATATATATATTATATATATATATATAATATATATATATATATATATATATATATATATATATATATATATATATATATATATATATATATATATATATATATATATATATATATATATATATATATATATATATATATATATATTAAAGAGGACTTTTATGTTTTAAAGAAATTCCAAACGAATTGCTCTAATTTTAATAATTAATTGAAAATAGCGTTTTTAATTTTCATATCATAAAATATTTTAGCGTTAATTTTTTTGAATTTTCGTCTTATAAACATTTGTAAAATATCGATGCGCTTTTGATCAATATAATGTTCTATACTATACAGGTATAAAGTTCTATATTATATCATACTATGCTCGACTGTACCATACTGTACTGTACTATATAATGCTATACTACTTGTTGTATTACATAATACTACATAAAATATACTTGTAACAGTTTTGTTTAAGTTTTAAGTTACGCTTTAATTTTTTTTTTTACTTTCAATTTCTTTATTTCGATTATGTCCTGTCCTTCATTCAAAAAAAGGTTTTGGCAGAATATCCTACCTTTTGAGGACCGTCCTTATTAAAAACTACAAAAAAAATATATTATTAATTTTAATTCATTCCAGTGAAACTTTTTTTTTCTCAGCTTCAAAAAGCATCGTTAGCTAAAATCATTCATTCAGCTAAAATTCAATTTCTCTAATATAAACTATCAATCAAATTAAGTTAACCAAGAAAAATATGTTTAAAAACAGAAAAGCATCAAGCTTTAAGGCTCATGCATTTTAAAATTTACATAATAAATGCTTAGAAACTCAGTATACTTCAATATTTACATTAAAAATAAAAATTGTATAAACCTAAAACCCACACACCTAAAATATATTCTTTCCAGCACTCTCTTCATTGAAGGTGGACAAAATTTCACGATTTTGCACAACAAATTATGGTAGAAAGACAGGTACCTAAATATTGTTACCTGGACAAACAAAGTATTGTTTCTAATGGTTAACATGTTGAATCCATCAATTGATAATTCAAGGCGACATCACTAATAGTTCAAATGTTACAATTGCTTTCTGTATAAATAGTACGTTAATTGACTTGTACAATTTACGCATTTGAAATTGCTATCTGGACAGGTAAAGTCTATTTTATGTATTTTTTACTCTGAATGAAATGAGATCATACACTAGTCGATAAAACAAATAGTTTAAACGTTTTGAAGTTATATACTTTTAAATCTTAAAACCCAATTATTCCAACATACTTTTTACGCATTACAATTTTTAAAGCAAATATACTTTTTAATATGAAAACTATATTTTTACTAATTTGTTTGGAAAAGTTTACATTATTTATGAACTTTAATTATACATTATGACTTCCATATGTCAGCTAGTTATAAACGTATCTTTGAAAACTATAAAATATTAAGAAACTTCGTAATATATGAAAATATATTAAATGAAATTAGTGCTTCAGATGTATGTTTAAGTTGAAAGTAAGTAACCTCTTATTGTATTTATTGCATCTGTACTCTATTTATTATGATGCTCTTATTTCTTATAAATTATGATAATGTTTTAATAAATATTTAATCAACATTTGAACTATTTTAATTTTATGGAAAAAGCAATTTATTCTACATTATTCTTATTATTATTCATTTATTGAAAAAAATTATTTCAAATATGTAAAAATTATGTAAATAGTGCAATCTTTGTCTCTATTGTTAGCATTAATATAAAACTAAATCATGTTTAGTTAAACTAAAAATTGAAGTATAGTTACAACTTCTAAAAATCTTTTTAGTAAATACATTATTTTCATTTAATTATCTTAACTAAAAACAATTTAAATTAGATTGCTGGAAGCTCATATTCTAATATCAAATTCATGGTATTAAAGTTCATCGATTATTTCTATATTTAAATTTACTGTAATTTAAATCATTAAATATGATATAAGCTTGAAAAAAAAATATGAATTTGATGGAGCTACCTTAATACACTAAAACTGAAACTACAGAAATTCATTTAATTATTCATCAATTAATGTATAAGACCTATAATAAACTTATCCTTCAATTAATATACAAAGTAATTGTTAATATTATGGTTTTATAATATTTAATGAAATTTGGTGATTGTGGTTTATCACGATACCTCAGATCATGGCATAATAATAATTTACTTCATTAAATTTACTTTTAAGTTTTGTGTTTCTTACTAATTGTATGTAATAAGAAATATAATTCTGAAAACCAGAATTTTCAATAAACCGTTACCATATGAACAGAAAAATTATATCAAATAAATTATTCAAATACCATATATTTTAGTTTTGTTAATAAGAATTATGTTTTCTTGTGCTAGAAATGGCTTTACCGTTCATTACAGTAACTTTAATAGAATATTTTACGCGCATAAATTTAACCGTTCGAAGCAATTAATTATTTCCAATAGAAAGCACTTTATAAATAAGTTTAAAATATAGATGCTGATAATTTGAACCGTATCATCATGCAAATAAATTTTTCTTAAACTTGATTCTAATGTATTATTGTTTCACTTGATTGGGTATATGTTTCAAAGTTGAGACAAATTTGAGACATTTTCAAATGACGAAGTTTCAAAGGTTTTTATTCTTATTTTGAAGATTTAAAATAATCAATTCTTTAACATACTGCAGAATACTTTAAAAGAATCAATAGTTGATAGAGAATTTACTAATCCCAGAAATGCTTCAACTATATGTCTATTTAAATTATAAATTTGCCCTCCAATATGTTAAATATAAATATGCTCTTAACGACTAAACAACTGCTTCTTAAACATTTTGAGTATTAACTTCTTCTGAACTATAGGCATTTTTGAAAAATTTGACACTTACTTTATATCTCAAACAAGTTTCAAATGAATTTCTCACTGCAAAAAATTTTTTAAAAAAGTCGTAAAGTATCCTCCCTTATGTAATCAATAAATATGATCGTACCGTGAATAAACAAATCCTTCTTAAAAGTTTTGAGTAGTTACTTCTTGAAACATATTGGTATTTTTGTAAAAAATGAAGCACACTTTGAAATCTGAAATAAGTTTAAAATGAATTACTCATTGGAAAAATGTGTAAAAATTTCTCAAAGTTTCCTCCATAATGTTAACCATATATATGCTCTTGTGGCATGGTCTACTGTTAAAACGTCTACTGTTCAAAAAATACCCAAAGATGCAAAGAAATAAATACCCACATTTGAAGTATTTGTTTAGTTCAAACCATGCAATTACCGGCAAGCTCGTTAACCTCAGATTTCTATCATTTGGCATGATATATGCATAATATTAAAAATAAGATTAACGACTGTGATATTAAAATTCATCCCGATATTTGTTAATTAAATGAAATCAGAATATCTTGATAAGTATAGTTAGAGTAGGAGCTGCTGGGGAATTTATCTAAGGCCAATAATAACTAGCTCTTACAAATTCAGGAAATAAGTATAAAAAAATAAATAATGAAATAACACGGAATAAAAAAAAATGTTTAAACTGCAAAAAAAAAGATAATAACTACTCTTTGCAATTACTGTCAAATAATTGTCTATTATGACACCTTAAATATCAAATTAACTATAATAAACTGTTTCAGCCAAAAGAAAACTTCATCGTATGGTAATAATAATGGACGAAGTGTTCTTATCGTAATTTATCAGAAATTGCCTCACCTATAATTAAATTATTTTCCAAGTTAATTAAATACCTACGTTTTTCCTTTTCAGAGGATTGAAACCTTAAACTTTGATTTTCTTATATGACTTTTTCGTGCTTATTTCTTAATGCCTTTACTGAGCTTAATATTTGTATATTTTAGCATCTGCTTACTTTTTAACTGTAAATTACAAAGAAGTAGTTTTAAAAATTATGCATGGGAACAAAGTTTTAAAAAATTAAAAACAGTAATAATTATCAATATTCGACTATTTTAATAGACACTCACAGAAAAATATGTTCAATGTTGGTGATGTGGGAGTGTTCGTGGTCCTATATAGTGTGTGTTTATAAAGGTATGGAGATGAACATTGGTAGTCAACAAACTCAAAAATCGCGCCAGCATGTTCATCGATGGTTATGAAATATAAAGTATATAGAGTGCTTGTGTATCCTACATAGTGAATGTGTTCGTATTTATTTCCTATAAAGTGGGAGTGTTCGTAGCCCCATATACAGTCCTTAGCCATATTATTAGCCGCACTATAAGATTATATGTAAAATTATAATTACCAGGTGATACTATACAGCTGTATTGTTTTCACTGGGATGAAACCGGTTTGCATTTGTTTACGCTCCTAATAAACATTGTAATGCAATACATTAAAAAAAATACAAATAAGAAGTATACAAGTATGTAAAAGTATTATATCGTACAAATAAACTCGTAAACATATAAACTCGTGAAAATCATGTAATTATTAAAAAACTTCAGTGCGTCTAATAATTTGATCTAATTATTATAATATACTAATATAATGCTTGATATAATAAATATTCTACATTTATATACTATATCATCTAATTTGTCCTATCATCAAATTAATATTATATATCGTCTAATTTAACCAACTGATACACTAACGTAAACAAGTACAAACCGGTTTCAGTCACATAAAAATAATAAAGGTGTATAGTGTCACCTGATAATTAAGATTTTACATAGAATCTTATAGTGTGTCTAATAATTTGTCCTGGGACTGTAATATAATATAGTGGTGTGTTCTATAAAGGTACTTTCATCTGTAATATCTGGTTAATTTACTGCAACTTTAAGAGGTTATATTAAGACTTATTTTCATTTTAGTCGGACCAATGGTATCATGTGATCAAGTCTAAGATATTAAATTTTTCACAAAATAATAGTCTACTTTGCAGATGCCAGCTAATAATTTAGGTGTCAGCTAATTTGAACAATATTATAGTTCAATACGCTGCAAAATTTCTTACAGCATAGTTTAGAATATACAGAAAAGAGCGTGTGTAAAAGCTTTCTCTATGAGATACAAACAGAAAAACATCCTTTAAATATTGTTTGAGATAATTAAAAAAATACAATGGAAAATATCGGCTACATCTTTAAACAAAAAATTTCTTTTGTCTAGGATGAAAAATAAACAGCGGAAGAAAAAATTATTGAAATTTCCGAAAAAGAAATCGACTGTCAGACCCAACTAAGCTATGAATATAGAGAAGCGAATTAGATTGTAGGTGCGCGATTTGATCAGACTACTTGTTAGACTTAGAAAAATCCAAGGACTGTGTAAAAGTATAGGACAGAACGATTCTCTTTGATTAAAAGTCAGCTTACAACATCATTCAAATTACACTTAGCTAAATTTTTTAATTGGCAGAATTAAAGCTGAATACTTTTCCGATGTGTTGTTTAAACGTTTTATTAAATTCCATTCCATTAAATTCCTCTGAAAACACTTACGCTTAAGTTTTACGCTTACTAAAACTGTAAACAATCACGAAAAAATAAGTTTCTTGACTTGACTTTCACTTTTTCTTGATCGTCAAATTATCACGTAATTAAAGTGAATTTATCACGCCGAAACTTAAAGATGTTTTTTAATCTTAAAAAGAGTTCCTTACATTAAAATAACAATAGTCATTGATGATATATATGTCCCATTATCAATCTAAATTAAAAGGCTTAAAACTGAAAGTAATATTTCTTTATTATAAAATAATCCTTTAATAATACTTCTATAAATAGTATTTTAATATAAGCATTGTGAAATTGGCATCTGAGCTTATTAACCCTTTTACAATTATTATAAGATAACTGATTTACTTATATTATAAAACATTCAAGTTATTGAAAAGCATTCCTAGGAATTGACTTAGCGCACTCTTACTAAAAAATCATTAAAGTAAAATCCACTTTACAATCTTTTTTAATAAAATATTTAAAAAAAAAACAAATATAACAAATATAAATATTGTATAAATATGGAAAAAAATTTCTTTAATATGCTAAAGAATTTTTTTAAATTAACATTAGTTATTAATGATATGTCATGAACAAAATCGGATAATGATGTCAAGTGCTAACATCTTCGTTAGAATATAAATTTAAATTATGTGATCTGGTTTTCCCACATGAAAATCTTTTTTCTTTCTTTTTTTTTGTCTTCAGTAAAAAAATTATAAAATTTATAAAAGTGTTGTTTATCATTAGAATATTTTTCTATTCCTAATTTTAAGTAATATTCCATGATATAATTCTATTAGAGCTATAAGTGCATTTTTATGAAGCTAAGAGCTTAAAACTGACTCTCAAGCTGCTTAAAGGCATTTACCTGAAAATTTTATTTATCAGCCTTTTTTACTATTTTTTAAAATTTATTTTGATTATCATTCTAAATTAAAAGCTTAAAACTTAAAGCAATGTTTCTTTATTAAAAATGAATCCTTTAAAAATACCTTATTAAACTGTATTTTATGATAAGCATCGACGCCTTAACTTATTAACTTTTCTGCAATTATTAAAAATTAATCAGAATTCGTGAATAATGCCTTAAATTGAATCTTTGATTGATTACCAAAATTGATTACCAAGAAAGAAGAAAGTAGATGGTAAAATTAGACTTATAGTTCAAATGTTGACCTCAAACATGATAATTGTGTTAAAGTTTATATTAAGTTACGAAATCAGACACTAGAACGTACTTTTTGTGAATAAACATAATATTTCTTCATCGAATTTGGATTCGTAACCATCAAAATACGGAAGACAGGCGCAATCTAGAAAATATGGTATCAATAGTTTAATCTAGTTAGTGTTCGGAAATTTTAGCCCCTTATTTCTAACTTTTTTTTTTTTTTAGATATTTCGTCATATCTTCAGAACTTAAATGAATCAATAACTTATTGCATACAATTATAAGACTAGTTTATTCAAAATAATACGATGCAAAAAAAATAATCGGCAAATATTTTTTTAAATTTCATTTAATAATAGTCGAAAAAAGTTTGAATTGTAAGGTACAAAAAATTTCACGGTATTTTAAATTAAGTAATTTTCAATAATAAGGAGTCTCCATGGTCTGGTCGCTTCCACCAACCCCTTGAATCGCTTCTCATTCATCAGTGTTTTTTTCCCTAAGCGTCCATATTTTCCTCAATAATACAGAGCATTTTATTTTCTAATGATACAATTACTGTAACTTCATGTAAAAACATTTCATTAATAATCGTAATTCTTCTTTTAACGCTAATCGTAACAAAATAGCATATTATTTTGATTTGAAAAATGATCTTCTGTACTTGAAAGAAAAATTAACCCAGGAAATACAGACTGTGGGTCCCAATATGAAGAAATAAACGAGAAGTAATTTTATTCTTCAACGAGACTTAAAACAATTCAAATAGGGGACGCTTATTATGGCTTAAGTTTTTTTTTTAAAGCTTTCAGAATAGTTAAGATCAGATATGTGTGACAAGGTAATCTCTCCGTCTCTTTATTCGTCTCTCTTTGTCCCTCTCTCTCTCCAAGTCTTCTTTTGATTTACATCTACTCGAGCGCGAGCTTATAAAATAAAGAAGTAAAGATCTCGTGAGGGGAAAAGAAATTTTTTACAACAACGGAAAAAGTCAATATTTAAAACAAAATAGCTGAAAAAATCACGAAAGGGCTCTTATATTTACAATGACTTTCGAACAAATTAGAATTACGAAAAAAACTCACGTTTAAAATAGCTCTTCCACCCGTCAAATTTTAATTCCGTAGTTGAATTTCAACTGACTACAAATCAATCAGACATGGTATTTTTTCTGTACAAGTTTATCAGATAATAATTTTTGACCTAATAGTCAAATCTTATTTTTTTTACTTTATCACACTCCATGCTCTGTTTCCTACATACCATCGTAATTTCAGGTTTCTAAGTGTTATAGATTTCGTGTGCAGTGAAGCAAAATGTAATGAAGAGCGGGGGGAAAAACAGTGAAAAAAAATTCGTAAAGAAAGCGCTTAAAATTACAATAACTTATGAACAAATTGAAATTTCAAAAAATACTCTATATTAAGTTCTTAAGTAAGCATGGCCCCATAACAAATTTCCACTCTGTAGGTGCATTCTTTTCCTGTATGGTATGCTTTCTATAAGTTCAACACTTAATAATTCTCGAACTCATTATCGAATATTATATTTTGCTATTCCCTGTACATTTTTCTACGAACCATCGAAATTTTAAATTTTTAAGTATCATAGTTTTTTTTATAGCTTAACAAAATATATGTTGAATTGAACATCCAAAGCAAAAGTGGTATCGGCCACCCTTTGATTTTTTAATGTAGAGAAAAAAAATCCAAAATTTGAACAAAATCTTTCAAAATGTTTTTGAGTTATAAAACTTAAACAAAACACGTATCAGATTATTAAATTTTTCTTCTCTATAACTTTTTTTTTATATTTCGAATGGAAAGGTCAAAACACGCTATACAAAATTACAAAAGATAGAATGTGAAAGTAACAAGGAAAAATAATTATGAAAATGACCAAAGTCATTGCCTTAAAAGTTCTTTTGCACGCAGTTGAGCTTAGAGTCACCTAAAAGTTAAGGAAGAGGGTTTTCACCTATTTGATCTGCCAAAATAAAAGAGGTCATCTAAGGTTTGAAAGTATTCTGACGCAAAGGAGATCACTTTGAATCAAGTGAAAGTTAAACTTAGAATTTTAATAATGCCAATTTAAAATACTTCCATCGCTGAAAAAAACTACGGAGAAATCGTTCGTGATATCTAATAATCTAATATATCGTGATATCTAATAATCGCTGAAATTTAGCAACTTTAAATGTCCTAGATTTTCTTGAAATACTTGTGAAAACAAATATTGTTTTTATTTTCTTTTAGTTTTATGAAGCAATTTATTGAATTGGATTTCAAATTAATTGGAAAAATTTTCCAAAGATCCCATTATAAATTTTCGTTGTGAAAAAAATACCAGAATTAATAACAGTGTCGTATTAAAGAACCATTATCGTAAGTGGTGATTATATCATTAAATCAATTTTATAACGAGATAACACATATATGTTAAATGTATTTTTTAAATTTATATTATTATCTTTATTTGGATCAACATTTATTTTCGTAAGCCTAATGTCCTATTAAAATATCAAAGGATATTAAGATTTTTAGTTGGTTCCATTTTTCATGTACATAACTAATATTTGAAGACCGGCAAATTCCCTCTTTAATCTTAGACACGCTACTCAATAACAGGTAAGAGGCGTGAAAAGAAAGAATATTAAGTGAGAAAGAAAAATGTGCCAAAATCGGTGCGCAGGCGTCAAAACGGTGGAGAATATTTATTTTTCTAAGTAAATTTTGAGTGTGAATTATATCTCAAAAAAAATCTGCCTGTGGCGTTATGAAAATAATAAATGAAAAGAGAAGCGGTTTTTCATTTTTCTTACAAGCTGTTTATTGAGCAATAAAGGAATAAATTAATGCTTAAATTAATTTTGAGAGGAACTCAAATAGCGCTTTCAATTTAATGTTTGTTATTTAATGCTGAATATAAAAGTTATCAGCATAAAATGGTGATTTAAGTTAATGATGATTTCCTCGAATCTGGTCTATTAGATTAATATGTTAATTTATTTTACTGTCATTTTTTCGAGGAATGAAAAGTTAATTATTTTAAATAATTAGAATATAGTGTACTTCAGACCTTACTTCTGAATAATAAGATATATCGCATTTAAAAACGTAATTTTTTTTTATATAATTTCATACAAAGTTACAATTATTTATTATCACTTCATGAAATAATTGAAAGTTAATAATTTCGAATAACAAATAAACATAGCAAACAAACTTAAGGTGAAAAGTAAGTTAATTTTACATTTCAATGAAAACAGAATGTTTATAAGTTTATAGTAGTAATTTTAAGTTGATAAATTGAGGCTTGGAAATACTTATTGCTACTTAGTAGTTCTTAACTTTGGTATACATAGTTAGCTAATTTATTTTCATTGTTATGCTATAAGAAAAACAAAGGAATGAAGTAGTTTAGAATTAATTTTGGATTAATTTCAATTGGAAAAAAGAATTTTAAAACATCAATAAATTCATTAAAATATGCATTTTGAAAAAATGAGCTACTGAATTACATTAGAAAATCTTTTTAATAATAAAAATTATTATTTGCAAAAACTCAAAATGTAATCTTTCCTGCCAGTTATGTATATAAAAAACGCTTTCAATATTTCAGTCTTGTGTTTCCGAGGTTTCAGAGCCCTTGTTTAAAATCGGTAATTTTTGCAAGAGCATTTTTATGATCAAACCCTGAATGAAACCTAAATCTTTTATAATACCTAAAAATTTTATACGAGTCATATGAGGTTATTTTGGAAATGTTACCTTCTAAACTGTTACTCGAACGCAAAATTTACACTGTTAAATAACTAATGGTTAATATATGCTTGGAATTAGTTACAAATTGATACAATCTGACTGTTTTGGAGCGTATTGAACCATATTGTTCAAATTAGCTTCAAACTTGATTACTTAACAATATGGTTCAACTTGAACATCAAAAACATGGTAAGAAACAGCTTATTAAGTTTGCACACGATAATTACAGATCATGGTAACAATATTATGGTTCGTCGTTGTACAAATTTTTTTCTGAGAATGTACAAATAAATTTTTACTTTAATGCAATTAGATATCTGAAAATTAGTTCTTCTAAATATCGTTTCTATTATTTCAGGTAGCCGTGAAGCTGCGTATATGTACAGTGTAACCTCTGCTGGTGTTACATTCGTAATCACTCAGTCATGTAGTAGAGGGAACGTAAGCGATTGCGGTTGCGACAAAAGCCAGAGCAGTGTGAAGCCTTTGAATCATCCAACAGATTGGAAATGGGGAGGATGCAGCGTCGATGTGAAATACGGTATCCGTCTTTCTAGAAAGTTTATCGACGCTAGAGAAATGGAAGGAGATGCAAGGTCTCTCATGAACTTACACAACAACCATGCTGGCAGAAAGGTTTGTCAATTTTTGTAGATTTTCATTCAGAAATGTGCAACTACACTATCTACCAAAAAATATTTGGACGCGTGTGATTGAAAAGAAAAACAAACTTTATTCATAATCAATAGTTGGTAGAGCCTCCACGAGAGGCAATTACAGCGTGAACCCTCCGGGGCATAATTTCCACAAGTCCTTGTGTGACGGCTAGTGGTATTTTCTTCCACTCGGCTTGGAGAAGACATGTAAGTTCCTTCACCGATTTTTGACGGGTAGTACACCCCTTAATTCGGCAATCCAACTTGTCCCAGAGGTTCTCGATAGGGTTCAGGTCTGGGCTCTGGGCAGGCCAGTCCATTCGATTAACCCCATTGGCACCATATCAAGCCTTGGTGACCCTCGCAAAATGACAGCTGGCATTGTCGTCCTGGAAGTAACAGGGGTCCACCCCATGCCAAAACGTAGGAAGCGCATTGTTATCCAAAATAGTGTAGTAGGCATGGGACTAATGCCTATGTTGTTTCCTACAAGATATATACCGGAGGGCGTGACGTATCTCAGGACCACTGATATAGTCATTTGCATAGGTGTCCGAATACTTATTGGTAGATAGTGTATTTCTATGTCTTAGTAAAGGGAATTTTTACGTTCATCAACCTAAATTTACAACATTAGCGAATCTAACAATCCTGCAATTTTCGCATTATAATCCTCATTAGTACGATAATTGCCAAGAGAGAAAAACTATGATAGCCTAACAATGTTAATTCCATCCATAATTTAAGATATTTGCAATTAAACTTGAAGTAAAAATACGAACTTTGTCGGAAAAGTTGGGATTCGAATTTTTCTTACTTGTGGAGTACTCAGCCGTTGCTATGCTGATGTACCAAAAAAAGAGGCTAGCAAATTCATGAAAATATCTTACAAGATGCGTTGCTATGGTGGCTTAAATTTGACTTAGGTTTTAAGTGAGTTAGGCTCTTTTCAAAAAGATCTTTGATCAATTTACAATTTTTACGTTGAATTCTGGAAACGCAATCGAATAAACTTTAGTCATAAAATAACTGACTGAAAAATTACCATGCTGTTACAAATCACTGTCAATTGTTGGCATCAGCATGACGTTATTTGCATTTGAGATTATCTTTCATAATTTAAAATCACGTTTGTTTGTTTTTATAATTGCCACTTTTGATAAATTTATGAACATTTTCCTTTATTTTTCTTAGTTCTATTATATTTTTTCTATTATTCTACTTTATTTTACTTAGTTCTATTACATATAACTAAGTATGTTTCTATGATCTCTGTTGTTTTTGTAATTAGGTAATTAAAAACCGTTTACTCAATGCTAAATTTGGGCTGAACAAGCTATATTAACTTAATGTTGCCATAATTTAACAACATTATAAAGTCACAGCTCATTTCTTTATATTAATACAAATATTAGAAAATGGCTAATACGGTGACGTAACACCGATCCGCGTGCTATTTATGTTGATTAGTAGACTATTTTAAAATAATTAAACACTAAAGAGCATGCGATTAAATCATAAACAGAATTGTTTACAATTTCATTTATGACTATGACTATTGTTAAACTAATGCAAAAAAATTATTTTTCAATCAATTCTCCCGGACGGAATAATTAAAAATTTTAACCGAGCTTTTGGATGGGTGACTGAAATTTCTCCTTGTAATCAATTTTCAAATTTAAGAAGACTACCGCTTACAATTCTGGATTTATAAGAGATTATAAATTTTGTTTCGCAACAAAAACAAACAAAATACTGAGTAAACACAAAAGAAAAGTTGAAAAAATAGACAATCTTGAAGAATATTACGGATCAGATTCAACAACTGCCCCTTTCTAAATTTAACATAAAGATGAATTTTTGGGTACGTTTTTAAATAACAGAGTATGCAAAAGATAAGAACTTAGTGGCATTGAAAGTTTGCGTCACGTTCCCAGAACCTTCAACCCGGCTGACTTACCTTCAAGAGATTGAACCGTCTCAAAGTTATTAGAGACCTATTGGAGGGAAGGGCAGTTTCGGTTTTATAAATCTAATAAAGAGTGTCCTAAATCCTTTCCGATTAAAGACACAAAAAAATATTCGAGAGAAAGAAAATTGTAGTAACTTTGATTTGTGAAAGTAACGAAGACTTATAAATGCTTTCTTACTTTTCGAGTTTCTCTAAAATTTTAAGAATGACAGTTAGGATGTTAAGAATTTAAAGAGGTACTCAAAAATCTGTTTCAGATAGAGAAGTTAGAGAATTGAAAATCTATAAACTAAACAATGCCGAAAATTTTTTTGACAAATTCAAAAAAGATCCTTCAATGTTGCAGATCTAAGTAATTTAAAATCTTCAAGTGTTTCTCAAGACGATGAAGGTGCTTTCAGAGTTCACACAAAGTTAACTAAGAGAGAAGATCGCGAAACATCCAACTCTATACTACTTCCAAGCAACCATAAGCTAGCAGAATTGAATATTTGCAGTATGCATCTAACAATGTGCCAAGCTGGAGTACAGATATTTATGTCCAAACTGCGAGAACGATTTTGGATTAATAGCGCTTGTAAAACAATTCGTCAAAGTTTTGTGCAAATGGGTAAGATGCAGAACACATC
This sequence comes from Parasteatoda tepidariorum, assembly GCF_982258835.1. NCBI lineage: Eukaryota > Metazoa > Arthropoda > Arachnida > Araneae > Theridiidae > Parasteatoda > Parasteatoda tepidariorum. The sequence goes on along the minus strand of NC_141756.1, from coordinate 63,445,832 downwards.
AGGACATACTATTCGAGAGTAATGCGTCGCACTATGAGTATTTGCGAGTATTTCATTTACGTCGCACTAGAACTGCACAATGAGCAATTGTCGATGGTCCGGGAACTATCGCCGAGGATTATCTGAGGATATACCATCACAATTTTGATCCTCTGCAGAGGGGATTGATCCTCCATTTTGGTAGCCTGACAGCCTGTGCGGGAAACCCAACATTTAACTGTAGAACAGTTTAGCGAGGACCAATACCGTGCGCCCTTGATACCTTCCAGGCTGATCAAAGTGCTCACCCAGCCACTCACTGACAGCTGCCAGTAATGCTTAATGTTGCTTTTCGAAGACTCTGTAGACTAATGATGCTTTTTTGAGATTAATACTCTATTTTTATAACTCATGTGAGTTTACAACAGTTACTCATGACCATTAGGTCAAGTTTTGCCTATCTTTAACCAGCGTCCTCTATGTTTATTCTGAAAATGGCGCAGAACGTCAATATGAAGAAAAGCCACAGTTTTGAGAAAATGAAAAGCGTTTGTGGTCTAATTTTCTAACATTTAAAAACTTACGCCATTACTAAATTATCTGGGCTCATAAAAATTTTCAAAAAATAGGAATAAGGCATTGATTTTGATAATTTTCGTATAGATGGAAAATGTCGCCAAATTGGCGATTTTTAAAAAAGTTTAATAACTTTTAAAATATTTTACTTGTTTTTCCGTTCTAAAGCCCAAATAATTCTTTACAGCAAGGTGGCATATACAGTTTAAAATTATAGGTTTGCTTCAAGTACAATAAGGCACTTAAACTGGCTTTTTTATTTTCCTTGGTGAAAGAGCTCCGAAAAACCTTGTTAACACGGGTGTCCTTAGTATCAGTCCACTGTGGAACTTTCATTAATAGAATAAATTCTTAGATAGATTTGTAAATATGCTCGTGAATGTATCGTTAAGGCTGATACTTAAGGTTATAAATTTTTGAATAGTATGATTATCGTCATATGCATATATTTTGCTGTAGTTAGTTCTAAAAAATATAATATTAATAATTTTTGTGGGTGTGTCATAAATTTTCATTATAAGTGTTATCAATAATTTGCACAATTTTAATTTATTACTGATTCGTAAATATTTTTAACAATTATACTACCTCTGAATTTCTTTAAAATATTAAATGATTCTAAAAGTGTATCCATGCATTACTTGCCATGCTTAATTCAATAGGTTTTGCATATAAAAGAAAGTTGAATGGTAGAAAAATGTCAGTATATTCAAATAAACAACATATAATTCGAAGCCTGTTTCTTTTGTTGCAAGAAACCTCTCACTTCCGCATTCTAAACTTTACATAGAAACTCTTACTGATAAAAAAAATTATAAATTTAGTTCACGCCTTACCTATTTGTTTGTATAAATAAATAAAAAATTGTTCACTTCAAGACATACAGTAAAGAATTCAAAGAAAGAATTTTTTATTTTATTTTCTGTGATCCATTCAAATTATAATTCAATCTTTTCAAAACATCGAATTTTTGGAAGAAAAAAATAATAGTCTTTTTCTCGAAAAAAATAATAATCTTCTTTATAAATCTTTTCGCGACCAATTGAAATATTTCTGTGATTGCCGTTGATTGTATTTGGTATATAGGATAATACTCTTTTAATGCGTCGTTTTCATGAGAATTATAATCATTATGAAAATTAATTTGTATAAAACCGAGTAAAAATAAAATATTGTTAAGCATATGTTTTGCATTTGTAAATTTTTGAAAACTCACTGTGTAAAGACGATGCTTATTCATTTCTTCCGCTACTTTCATTTTTAGCATAATATCTTTTAGGCAGTTGTAGATCATTTTTTCTCGGAGCTATAAAAATTGGCTCATTATGCTGCAAAGTATTTTTAAAAATATTTCATAACAAAAAAAAATAATATTTTTGTTTAAGTCAATATGACTAATTTGATGGAATATTTAAGACAAACATATCAGCGTGATTTACCAAAAAGATTGTTCAGTTTAATATACTAATGGATCACATTAATAAAAAACATATATATTAATTTCGAATAATTGTACATGTTTTTTACCAGATTAATGATTAATCCTTTTCCTTTATTGCCCGTGTTCGAACTTTTCCTTTTTATATAAAAACGAAAATTCACGCGACAAAATAACAAAGGCTGGAAAAATTTATGTTTCTTCAACAAAATGAACAAGCACTTCGACAAAATGAAAAGCGTTTAACAATACGTGTGAAAAGCATTAAACAGTTTGAAAAAATACCTCTTTTTTCTTCAGTGGTTCTAAGGAATTAAGTGTTCTTTCATACGCCATTTTATACCACAAATGATTCTAAGGATAAAAAATAGATTTTTTAATATTAAATACTAATGCATCATATAAATTTTTTAAAAAAAGTTCACGCAATGTATGATATATTTGAAAATTTGAAAGAAAATTTATTGCAAAGCTTTTGTGGAAAAATTTGTTGCAAAACTTGTTTGTTGCTGCCATTCGTGGGGGAAATACGCTAGTTAAGATAATATTTAAAATTTAAGATAATTTATCTATACAGCTTCCTTTTAAACACTAATCCCATTTTCCACTTAAAAACAATTTTTTCAATTTCTAAACATTAGTAAGCATACTATCCTGATTAAAATAACATAGAGATGTTTTTATATTTTTAAACTCTTCCTACATGAAACATTAATTTTGTATTTATTAATTAATAATTCGTAATTATTAATTTTGTAACATTAATCTCTGAATTAACAGAAAGTTCTCAATTTTTTACCAATAAGTCAAAAACTTTGTAAGCAAAGATTAATAACTTTTTTTTCCAGTTTATAAAATGAAAACAATAAGATATATTTCTCACAAATGATATAATCCAGGGATTAGCGCTCAAAATTGAAAGAAATGCCAGTTTTTTTTGAGAAATAATCTAAAAAATTAACATAAATTAATTAGTTTTGACAACGGAAACAAGTCTAAAACTTAACTGTTTATGAATTTAACGAGTGACGGTTACATGAAGATATCAAAACCATGGATTTGTTTACATTCGACTAAAGTTTTTTTAAAAAATGCATTTTTTGTGTAAAACTATATTCTATGCGTATTATATAAAATAAATTTAGGGAACAACCACTAGAATATGCTATTTAACAATGCCAAAACTGTTTCTATTAAAATTGGATTAATTGTTTAATTTTTGAATTTTTTTTATGCTTTATGTTTGATTTCATTATGTTTATGATTCATTACCGTATATTTAAATAAACAAACCTATAAAGGTTTAGGCTGTTAGAAAAATATTTGATATGAGAATAGTTTTCCAAAGCCCTCTCTCCCAGGATGCATTTTATATTTTGCCTTTTTTTTTTACATTTAAGACTTATAAAAAAAGCCTAGACTAACTGTTATAAGATAAAAGTAATAACTAAAATGTAAAAATGTTATTCTCACGCAAGCTTTCGTTTAAAAAAGAACACTATTGATCAAAGGTTGTGCTTCTTAGAGTATAATCGAAAACTTCGATTAATTATTTCGAAAAAGTGCTCAAATTTCGAAAAGAAAAAATATAATCAATCATCCGTTCCTTACAATCAGCTTCCTTTGATAAATAAAAATTAAAATAAATCTTTATTTTTTATCAACAATTACAAACAATATTTAGTCCTCTTCTTTTAGTAATTTGAAAAATTAATTTTTAATTCAAAAGTTTTCATTTTATAATAGGTATACAGGTACAGCAAAAAGAAATAACTTATTAAGATTTGTAATCATTCTTTCATGAACTTTGTCTGTTGCAATGATAAAGACTATGTATTTAAATTTTTAAAAAAAATAAAAACTTTAAGTACAAGATGTTTGAAAAACATCTGAGGTAGTGACAGTTTTTGAAGCTCGCACTATGCACTTTACATTTAAATGTGTATTTTCACATTCAAGACTAATAGAATAGATAAAACTCAAGAATAATAGTAAAAATAAAAGTAAAATATGAAATGTTGAATCCCAAGAAACCCTTTGTGCTAATCAGACCGCTACTGATCAAAATTCATACTTCTTTTTCTTTAAGGTGTAGTCTACCTGTATATAACTTTTAAATTAATTGTATTCTTCGAAAGCATAAAAGAAACGTTATTTTTTCATTGAAACCAATGACGCGTCGGTACAACAATCTGTTCAAAGGTCATATTTGCCTTTCATACTTATAACGATTAAAGAATTTTAAGTGACGACACGAATCCTTGTGGGTGTCCACCGAGTTCATAGGGTAGAACTATGCTATTAAAATAATAAATCGTCCTTTACTCTTTGAACTTTAAGGATAACGCATTTGCAAATATTTCAAGAAGATTTAAGCCTTATTCATATTTCACAAAATTACTTTCAATACAAAAATAAATATTTTACAATATTTTATATAAACTAATGCAACTAAATTTATTCGTCATGCTTTTTGCATGCGTTTATAAAAAAAGTGCGTTAAAATTTTGCTATTTATTCAAGTAATTTCGAAATATAATTAGAGTCTAAATCAAAACTAGATTCTGTCTAATACTTGAAACTGCAAATAGTGATTCGAAAAAGAGAAGAAAAAATATTACCAAAATTTTTATAACATTGTAGTACAAACTATAGCAATTGAATTATGATATTTGATGCGTTTAACTTTTCAAGGAGAAATTAGCATGTTTGAGACATTTGTTCCGTAGCTGGAAAAGTTCGAATCCGATCGACAAAACTCATTAATGATATTATATGCTTGTTTTAGTAGCTTGTAGTTATAGCTTTAAATACAGTAACACTGAGATGAATAACGAAAAGTTGAAGATCAGCAATACTTATCACAAATTTTCTAAAACTTGAAAACTTTATCAATCTATTGAAATATATTCAGAAAAGACACGTTCAAAAAAACGAGAAAAAACTTTTGTGAGAAACGAAAAATTTCAAACAGAAATTTTGTTTATTATATTCGAATCACAAGCAAAACGGGTAAACTGTCTGTGATTAGTTGAGCACCAAAATTTATCTAAATGAACAAAACAATAACTTTCCCGAAGAGTTAACATGCAGTGCATCTACGAGGCAAATTTATCCGGTGAATTCTCTAAATTATAGACATGTATTCCTTTTCTTGCTTTTAAATTTCCATTAACTATTCAAATTACCTGTTATATGCAAACTGATGTTAAATATATCGATATTTTGTGAAATAATTAGCTTTCAAAAACTATGATTGCTATACTTGGCACTTTAATCAAGTTATTAATTAAATATCACAAAAACTTATGTTTTGAGAAAACATTTATTTTCTGACTACATTATTTTCTGTCGAACAAACTGAAAGTGATGTTCTGTCCTTACATTTAAAGATCTGAATAAGCTAATCAATAAATTTCGCCACTTTAGCATACTTTACCACTACGCATACGCATACACTACATACCACTTAACACCTTTTGTATCTAATTGCCACCATTTTTGATATTGAAGTAAACTAAAGTTTTTACAGTGCATGTAAGAACATTTCTTATTTACTTTTTCACTGTTATAGTTTTATTTATTTATTAATTCATTTTTCTTTTTGTTTATTGACAATACATATTTTTGCATGTATTAGAATCAATTCAATGGCTTTATTGCAAAAACATTTTGTTAAAAAACAAGTACATTTTTAGTAATATATTCGCTCTGATTCTTTCTCGCAATTGTTATTTTGCCAATTATATACTTTTTGCACGATTACTACAGTTCTTAAAAATGTATTTAGTTCACCTTAACACCAAAATAGGTGACAACAATACACCAAAATGTTTAACAATGTAGTTACATGCTCTTTGGCCGATTAAAAAGCTAAACGAAATATAACTGAGTACAGCTAACATGATTTCGATGTGAAGCAAGCAATTAGTATAAGGAAGAGAGATTTTGAGGGAAACTTAGCCAAGTATAGTAACAGATTCCGTAATCATTCTCTTTCGCATGCCTGATCTTGTCAATTTTAAAAACTATTTGTCGTGAATCTCTGAAGATACACTGCAAGAAAATTTTTTATCTCAATACTAAAAATGGTGGTAACTATTAATACCGAAGTGGTGACACTACACCAGGATCGAAGGATACTTCCTGGTGTAGTAAAATACCAAGAATGTTCTTGTACACTACTTGGTGTAAAGCAGCCACCACCATTTTTGATATTCAGTAACACAAATATTTATTCTTACAGTAAAGTATAACAGGCATAAAAGTCAGTATAAAATTAGTTTGTTAATCAAACATACACACAGCACAGAGAAAATATTAACACAAATTCGAACTAGACTTAGCAAAATTGAAGCGATATTATAAAACTATTTAACACAATTGATGGATTTATGTAAATCTCCTTATGAAAACAGCATTATTATATTTATGATATAAATAAGAACATATAGTCTGTCTAAAAAAAAAACTTCTCTCGCCACAAGGTGTAAGACCGTCTGCTGTTATGGAAACGTAAAAAAGCGCATTTTAAAGAGTTGAATTTAACAATAAATTGAAGAAGAATTATCCCCTTTCTCTCGCTTACCCGAGACAAAACCTGTCTTAAATATTGGCTAAACACTCCTTTTTAAAATAGTTGAATCTCGTAACCATAATCACCACCACTGTTGCAAACGAAAGGCGAGGGGAGTTCCTTACATGGACAGTCTATACATATCTTTTATAACAATTTACTTCTGCTTTCTTGTAATGTTTAGCTAGCATCGTGCGAGGTGAAAATAAACTTCCACTTTCTTTTGCTCGATAGGAACTAAATTACCGTAGTTATTTGACGCTTTTCGTACGTACGTTGAAATTGGCGAAAATAATCCATGAATGGAGTAAATGTATGTGAGCTTGGTGTAAACTTTCTTATTTATTGACGTCTAAACATACTTACACTCTCTAAAGTGTGTATGAATGATCGTTTTCGAAACCAAATTCGGATAAGCACTACACCACAGATTTCACATTATAGAGAAACTCTAATTATGAATCATATAGAATAGTTGGGATTATCATTATAATCCCTAGTTAATATTTTAAAAAAATTCTATTTTATTTGCATGGCAAAAGTTTCTTAATCTATTTAAATAATTTGGTTTTTAAATAAAATAAAAAAAAGTTAATGTTTTTAATAGCAGCGTGAAAATATGAGATTTAATGTTTTTTCTCTTCTTTTTCTTATAATAGGCTGTCAAGCACAATTTAAAAACTGAATGCAAATGCCATGGTGTCTCTGGATCGTGCACTATGAAAACTTGTTGGAAAACTCTGCCAGCATTCGCTCAGATTGGGGACTATCTCATGAAAGCTTACAAACAATCTAAAAAAGTCGTCCCTCACTGGGGACCTATGGTCACGCGAACGCCATCTCATTTAAAACTAAAGAAATCCAAACGTGTTCACCGTAAGCCCAGACCGAGAGACTTGGTTTATTTGGAAAATTCACCAAATTATTGTGAAAAAGACTTGTCTCGTGGTTCATTAGGGACTGTAGGCAGAGAATGCAACAGGACATCCAAAGATATAGATGGCTGTGATTTATTATGTTGTGGCAGAGGTTATAACACGCACCAGTACATAAGAACTTGGCAATGCAATTGCAAATTTCATTGGTGCTGTTATGTTAATTGTGATGTATGTAGAGAAAGAACAGAGAATTATGTTTGTAAATGATATTTAGGTACAGACATGAAAAGCATTCCAGAAGAAGTGCCAATGACCCTGTTTCTCAACAGTGGTTCAAAGTTGTTTGTCATAGAAATCGTCATATCAGTATGCCATACATTTGGTAATGTCAACTTCCAAATTTAGATAATCTAGCTTTTTTTAATAACCTATTTCAATCTTTTTTAAGCATTTTGGTTTACACTTACCAAACTAATGTTCCTTTGTTGTAGAAGGTAAGTATGGAAAGCAGAAAGTGTAGAGCTTTTATGTTTGATTTTGAGTTTTAAAAAAAAATTAGATTAGTTTTATTGAAAGAAGTAGTTGTATGCAAATGGAGTTTTTAAAAAATGTTATTAGATGACATGTGTGTAATATGGAATTGAAATGCATTTAAATTTGTTTCATCTTTCTCATTAAAGGAAGAATTATATTTGATATTTTTTACTTTATTATTTACAATGTGATCTTATTTATATCAATGAAATTAGGTATTTTTCTATAGAAACAATTCATGTTTTATAAGTAATTCTAGTGTAAAATAAAATGCATATACAATTTTGTGTTTTTGCAGAAATAAACAAAACACGCTGAGTATAATCTCTTTGAATAACGTGGAAGTGGAAACATTTTTCATGGATCCCTTTCAATGAAGTGTGTAAATAAAAAGAGGTCATATGAAGACATTTGTTGATTCCATTTGTTTTCAGAATACTAGCCATTTTTCTCATTTATCTTAATCCCTTGATTAGAGATTTATCAAAAGAAAAATGGAACAATTATAAGAGTTAAACACTATCGGGAGTTGTATCTCTATGAAGCATTCATACGAATGGCATTTTCTCCTCTTTGAACTGGGCAATGATAAAAATTTCTATGGTACCAACTATACACTTCAAGATGTCAGAGATACAATCAACATCCGCTTACTTTTCTTTCTTTTTTTTCAGAAAACATAATATTGACTTTGCATTTTATTTACCTTTGCAAACAAAACGTGAATTAAGAACTGTAAACTGCTTAATTTTACTCATTCAAAAGTTTCTTAACGTATCATTGATTTTCAAACTAAAATAATGTAATGGGCTTGCTTCGCAGAGACTCGCTTTCTGATACTTCAAAGAAGAAAAGCTTTTTCATTTTCTCATCAAAATAGTGCTCTCTAATAGATATGTTTGTTAAGTCTTATTGTAAGAACTGGAATTAAGTAATAAAGTAAAATCATACAAATTCATGCTTATTGTGTACAATGATTAAAAAAGTGGTCGTGAAAAAGTTTTATTTGAATCAATATTTTGCTTCATTTCAGATTTATAGCCAAATAAAAATTTTAAATGCTTGACATTATCCATCGAATTTTTTTTTCACTTTCATGCAGAATAATTATTTTGTTAAAAATGTTTTTCAAATAAATTGAATTATCAAGCTTCACTTAACAATTATTACTTAAGATTATTTACAAGCATGTGATGCAATATGCAAAATAGTGAATAAATATAACTAAACACTAAGAAAAATTAGCTGCAAAAGCATCAAAGTCTGCATTGGAAACTGCAAAAATTAAATAATTCACTTTCTTATTAAGGATTATTTAAGTATAATCAAACTTTACTTCGCACCTAATAAGTTTTGTACTTTATATTTTCATATGTTTATAACGCACTATATTTCTGAAAATCAGACAGAAGTATAATTCTCAAAATTTTAATACTTTTCTTTCTGATTTATAAAATTTTAATTCTGAATTTGGAGCAGCTCCATATTGATTTAAAAATATAAGTTTCAAATAGAAGACCGTGACTAAAAGCAATCAATACAGTTTTAACTCAGAAGGTGGAAAACGTTAAAAACAAAATTAAAAAAAATTATAATAATGACAACTAATGAATAAAAAAGAGCTTAAGCCACCAACTCAGTGGAAAAAAAGCAGGTTAAACATAATATACCTCCCTCCCATTTTCAGTTTAAAATAAATAAAAGATATGGGAAAAAACAAATAATAAGAATATCAAAAACATTCTGGAACGATTAAGGAGTTTGTAGTTAACGACATTCGACATCGTTCCTCTTTTAACTGTCACCGTGGCTGAGAACCGCTCAAGTTGGAACCTAGGCGTCGTTCCTCTTAAAAAAAGATGGGTGAGTCGTGGTAATACATTAGGCTCTATGAACAAGAAGTATTAAAAATAATTTCACGTTTGACTTAATGAATTCCAAGACATAATTTACATGCATGGAGTTCAACCGTTCAATATAAAAGGCAAAGATATTTTTAATTTTTGGCTTTAAAAAATAATTAAAGAAAATGTTTCAGAATAAGGCGTTAAAGATTTTCACAAGTTGACAGTTCGTAGAATATAAGTTTATGACGCCCACAAATAAAATATAGCAAAATTATTTTTTAAACAATTCAAAATTTATAGGTATAGTACATTAAGTACGCTAATCACTTTTTAGTAAATGAATGCTGTTACTTAAATGTGCTTGAAAGCATTTAAATTTCTTTACATTTTTAACAGGAGTGATAAAAGCTTACTGGCTTAAGGAAAAAAAATTTCTTTCCTATGAATAAAGGAGTATCTGTTTCGCTTTATATCATCTGTTATTTAGGTGGTAAAGGATTAAAGGAATAATATAGCTGGAATTGCATTTTAAAATATCAGTGTCATTAAATAAGCATTAATATATGTATAGTAGTCGTAGTAGTAGTAGTAGTAGTATCTAAAATCCAAATTTGTCTGCAAAGTTTAAGTAATCAAACAAAGATTATTATTGTATAAATTCAGGTTAATCTAACATACATGTAGTGAAATTTGCAAATATATGGTCTTTAAAAAGTATACATAAAGACTTTATATTGTGTAAATACAAGTTAAGTTTTATGCATTAATACTAACAAAGGCAATAAATACCTATGCAGCTGAGCCTGCAATCAAGCAACAAAATTTTTACTTTTCGTAATTTGCAATATTCTCTTAATTCAGATTTTTAATTTTTATTGGAAACAAAATTAAAGACGTTTTAAAAAAGGAGTATCAGTAATTTGCAGATGCTGTGTTTCTCTACAGCAACCGCTGCCCTGCTAGAGAGTTTCTGTTACCAGGTAAGATATACACCTCTTTCATAATTAACTTACATTTTCAATTCTAATTCAGCGACATAAAACCAATGAATGAGATCTCTATTAATATGTAACTCAATTCTCCGAAATTTTTTGTTTAAAACTATTTGTAAGTAAGTTGTTTTGGATTGGCTCTACTCTTGAACTTAGCGCTGTAGTTAAGCATAGAAACTGTTTTTTTTTTTTTCAAAAAAGTACAAATGTATTGGTTTTTTTATATAAATCTTATGCTTTTTTTTAAGTTTTGAAAGTTTCATCAGTAATGAGTAATTGCTAATCTACATAAATATCTAATAATCTCATTTCGTACTTTAATTACTGCATAAAAGGAATATTAAAAAAATATAACTGCAATTTTTTATATTATAGATCAAGAAAAGCCCATCAAAACAGCCTTAAATTAATGCTAATATTCTTGTACATGAAATAAAATTTTCCCCAATTACAAAGATTTTTTTCATTAGATCAAAATTACTTAGTTTTTATTTCGTAGCTATTAATATATAATAGCTTAATAATACAAACAATAATCAGTTTTTATCAAAGTTAAATTAAGGCTAGAGGGCACATTACAAAAAGAAATCCTTTTTAAATAAACTCGAATTTTATTCCTGATTTCGCCTATAGGAGAAAAAAAACCATTTATCATTATCAAGACATGAATTCATTAACAAAAAAGTTCTTGTATGCTTTGTTTTTAATTTGGAGATTTTCCTCACAAAAATTGGTTACATTTTCATTTACAAATAATGATTACATTTTCAATTACAACACAATTAAAAAACACGATTTAATTTAACTGCATTCAAAATATAAAAAAGTATTTTTAAAGGAAAATTTTAAACAAGACCGGTTTATGCTGAAAAATTAAAACTTTAAATTTACAAAAACAATTCTCCCAGAATATTTCGAATAACCAAGAACTCCCGTTAGATGCAGTGGAAACAAAAAACAAGATATGAACAATGACAAAATAATATCCTTATTATCCCATAGCAGAATTTAAGGAGTGAACCTGCAGGATTATCTGCATATATTCAAATTTATCTGCGACATCAACGCAGTCAGACAAAGATAATTATTGCTCAGATTCAGCCTATTCTAACATAAATGTAGCGAAAATAGCCAATATAAGGTCCTCAAACATATTTGTATGATTATGTTAAGAAAAATCGATTAAATCCCTTAAGCATGCAATCAAGTAACCGAAAAAAAATCGTTAATTTTGTTCTTTCAAGAAGCCGTTTTCTCTCAATTTAGGTATATTTTTAAAACAAGTCTCAGCAATTCAGCAATCTCCCTCATGTTTTTGCTTGCTTAAAAAAAAACTTAGATGAAAAAGAATCTGCTGGTACTGTAATAATCTACAGCGCCAGAATTATGTTCATAATGCACTAATAAAAAATGACTAAACCTTCAATACAATATGCACTGTATAAAGCATTTACCAATTGAATAGATAAATATGCCTTACAAAAAAAATTCAAACAAACTGGAAGTAAAGCTATAGCAATTTGAAGGTGAAGAAAAAACAATCTATTTTAAACAATTTTAAAAAAAAGCAACCACTAAGCAAAAACTAACTTCATTACTTAAATTTCGAGATTTTCTATATTAATAAATAATAAAATCTTCATCAATATCGTAACTCCATTCAATACGCTCTCAGAAAATTTATATAATGGGGAAACCAATTTTACTAATTTTCTCAATCTTCAAACCAATTTTCTGCAGTTTTCATAAGGCGTAAAATTAAACCATATTTCCAGTAATTTTAAACCAAAGCATCCCGTACTTAAGTGGGATAAAAATTTACTTAAACATTAGATTAATTCAAGTAATATTCGTTCACGTAACATAAAGGAGGTTCTTTAATCGTAGAAAAGTTAAGCATTAATTTCGTGGACAAAGGAGAAAACAATTTGTTGTGTCAGCAAATACGAAAAAAACATCAATTAACAAAAAGATAATTATGTTAATGTTTAAAAGCACTCGATATAAATAATGACATAATCAATGAAATAGAATTAATCATAGCAAAAAGTAAATACTAATAACAGAAATTAATTCACACAAGACTTGTTCACCTTACAAAAAGTGAGCTTTTCGAACGAATTTGAAATTGAATCTTAACTTCCAGAGCAAATTCCTTGTCAGCAAATAAATAAAAACCAGAAGCAGCCCATTTGCAGAAAAATATTTTTTTAAGTTTTTAAATTTTACATTAATAAATACATTACATTAATAAATACATAATTTTACATCAATAAATAAAGTAGTTTATGAAACACAAATACTCATAGAAGAGATAAAAAGCCATGGAAAACACTCGTTCATGTTATAAAAAGAAAGTTTTTCAAACGAATTCAAAAGTTGATCCTTAATTTCCCTAGCAGGGAAGAAACAATTCCTTGTGAGCAATTAAAAAAAGCAAGAAGCAACCATTAGCAAACGAGAACTGGTTATGGTTAAATATTTGACCCTCCTTCGATTATGATGCTGGTTGAGAGTGGCACAACCCTTTTCTTCTATTGTGCCAAGATTTATTAAATCCCGTCTCCTGCTGTGTTTTAAGTGAGACATCAGGGGCTCAAATTTATGTTCCAGCTTCTCTTTTGGATTAGTTTTCTACGCCTTCTACTTCTTGGAGTGTCATTTTAAAAACGAAACACTTTGTTACATACACTTTCTCACAGGAAGTGCTGCAAGATTAGGTGTGATTCATTAGAGACAAGATCTATTTTATCAAGCTGGTAATAAGGAAAGGATTGCTACAGGTTGCTCCACGTGATCTGCAATACTAAGATATAAATAAATTGGAATGTTTTAGTTTCTTACTGCGAAATATATCTCATGAATGCGTTTAACTCAAGATTTCGAGATACATTTTCAAACGACAAATGGCGTGTGAGGCATTGTATTAATGTGTTTAAATATTGACAACTTTAAATATTTATTTAACTCGTAATGTACGAAACACTGGGATTCTATAGAATGCATAAGCAATTTATTAAATGCTTGGCATCTTTAGTTATGTAGGAAATGTTGACAATCTACAGAATGTCTACAATCGACCGATATGATATGAAATAATTAATATATCCACATAACTTAGGCATTCTATAGAATGACTAATAAAAAACCAAATATCATTCTGCAAAATAGCTTGACAAAGTGCTGTGCTGGCTCAAAGAATAGAGCAGTCGCCTCCCAATTAGGTGACCCAGTTTCGATTCCTAGCGACGAAGTTTGCTCCCGGGTCGCTCCGACCACAGTGTTAACTTGGAATATCCTCAGTTGTAGACGGATCATGGGTTAGAATCTCATTACCGTCAGTCCACCCGGAGGTTTTCGTAGTTTATATTTCCATGGCGCGCAAATGCAGATTAGTTCTATCAAAAAGTCCTCCGCGAAGGCTAGTTTGTCCCAATACTTGATCCAAGAGTTCCCTTGTCTTCTGGGTTGCTATCTGAATTACGAAGTTAAACTTTTATAATCGTAAACTTAGAATTGGGTTGGCTGTTTAAAGTTTGTTATACAATAACTTGAAGAAGTATATAACTGTCATAATTCATAGTTTTCCTAAAAACACCAGACATTTTATAAAATAGACATTAAAAAATTTCGAATCAAATTAAATCAAGTACTTGCACTTTGGGTGCATCATCCGTAAAATCTATCTTTTACAGAATTTTCAACGATTTTAAAGTAGTTATAACTGTAAGATTTGCGGTATGTCAGATTTTTTGTTCCGTATCATGCACTGGTAAAAATGGACTTCACGGTAAAAAATTACCGGTACTTTTATCGTAATTTAATCCGAAATTTTTTACAGTGTAAGTGTTCTATGGAATTCTTGACAAGTTATTCTATAGAAAATGCAGGAATTTTACACACTGACGATAACATACATTATACCTTGGTATTATATGACGCTAAGTATGAAAAAATATTCATGATTATGCCATTAATGTTATATTATTTAAACGACTTTATACTCTTTCAAAAATAAATTTTCAAAAAAAAGAAGTAAAACTGCCATTAAAAATTCGCATTATTAGTTATCGGAAATGTATGACACACCGGCTTTCCAAAGAATGATTGATGAACTTCATAATTGACCGATTTGGCATTCTATTGAATATATAGACAATATGTGAAATATTTAATCGTTTCATACTTAGCCGGGCAGTTTTCGACATTCTATTAAATGCTTAGGTAGTTTATAAAATACCAGATTTTAATTTTTGTCTGCTGAATTTATATTTCAATTAAGTTCTGACTTGTAGTCAACACTCAAATTGATGTACAAAAAATAAACTTAAAATTTGGAATATTTCTCGTTTATTTATTTTCATACCTTTATTACGTTGACATGTTCGTATTTTTAAAAAAATGATATTTGTGCAATTAATTTATTTTTTTTCATGTCATATAAACTATTAGAAAATTTGTCTTTTAAGGAAGATTTAATAAGTTTCCAAAGTTATTCTATTTTTTTATCCAATTGCGCTTTCTACCGTTCATACGAGGGTTGCTATTTATTTTTCTGGCCTTGGCAACAGTAAGTGTTGCTAGACGACCGCAGACGATTTTAATCGAAAGTTTGATATTTTTAAACCTAAATTCACCAGCCGATTTACCATTATAGCTTCATTTGTGTTGTTGACAGTAAATTGAAAAGTTCTTCTCTTTCAAAAAATGGAATTGAATCGTGAACATTTTCGTACCATTATTTTTCATAACTTTCGACGTGGATTGTCAAGACAAGAGTGCTTCGATGAACTTAATTCTTTATTCAGCGATGAAGCGCCATCCTACGGCACTGTAAAAAATTGGTATAACGAATTTAATCGTGGTCGATGTTCGATTCAGGACGAATCCCGCGCAGGTCGTCCAAAATCCGTTGTTGCGCCAGAAAAGATCGATGCTGTGCGTGAACTGATAAAGCAAGATCGTCATGTGACATACCGTGAGATAGAGGCGTCTTTGGACATTAGTATGACTAGCATCAATAAAATATTGCATGAACATTTGAGCGTAAAAAAAAATTGTTCGCGTTGGATCCCGCATAATCTGACAAACGCTCAAAAAAAGGCTCGTGTCGATTGGTGCAAGGAAATGTTGGAAAAATACGTTCAAGGTACATCAAAAGCTGTGTATAACATCTACACAGGTGACGAATCATGGATCTATGCATATGAGCCGGAAACAAAACAGCAATCAACTGTATGGGTCTTCCAAGACGAGGCAAAACCAACAAAAGTTGTTCGAGGAAGAAGCACATCGAAACAAATGATTGCCTGTTTCTTCGGCATTAACGGTCATGTAACAACAGTGGCGTTAGAGCAACGCAGGACGGTCAATTTTGAATGGTACACGACCATTTGTTTGCCAGAAGTCATCGGAGAAATTCGAAAAAAGCAGAAGAACAGGCGAATCATTCTTCATCATGACAATGCGAGCTCTCACACATCGACTCAAACAAAGGCATTTCTGACAGAGCAAAAGATCGAACTGATGGGTCATCCACCGTACAGCCCTGATTTGGCACCCAATGACTTCTTCTTATTCCCACACATCAAAAATAAATTACGTGGACAACGATTTTCGACCCCCGAAGAAACGGTTGATGCATTCAAAACGCATGTTTTGGAGTTACCTCAATCAGACTGGAAAAAGTGCTTTGAAAATTGGTTCAAACGCATGCAAAAGTGTATTGATCATCATGGAGAATATTTTGAAAAACAATAAAACCAATTTCGATCCTACATATTTGTTTTTTCATTATTAGGCCAGAAATATAAATAGCAACCCTCGTAAGTAGCAATTTTACTAAGAAAACTGATTTTTTATTATTTTGTATTTTCCTTTTTATGCTAGACGTTCTCATTTCATTTCAAAGTAATAATAATAATATTTGTAGCTGAATTCCACGATTTCCCAAATTTCAAACTAATTTTCAACATCCAGGGGGGAAATGTTAAATTTAAATAACGAAAACACTTTTTTAACATATTTTGAACTATTCGAATAAAACCAATTTTTGCATAATTCCCTAAACTAGGAGAACTTTTTTTTCTTTTCTGTACTATTGGACTACTGCATTGTTTTAGTAACCATTTCTACCAAATTCTTAGTTCATTGGCAATTGCAATTCATATTATATTTTAATCACATAAGTAAGATTGCAATTAATAATTGCAGAAAAGTTTTGCAAATTCGCTTCTTCTTGAATAAAATTAAAACTATGAAATTGCAGTTTACCTTGATTTAACGCATATTATGACTCTGAAACTTCATTTACTCATTTAAAATAACTTTTTAAGCATGATACTTAAAAAAAAAGAGCGGAAAGAAATAGTCAATAAATGTATTTTTTAAATATATCTCACCATTTCATTTCGTTTTCCATCTTAAATCTGAAAAAATGTGCCATTTTTGTGAAAGATTTTTTTTATTGTTTCTTGAAGAACATACATTACAGATTCCTTTTCATTCCAAATTAGAGCTTCTATCACAGCTTTCCATCTCACTCCATTTGTGGCCAAATATTTTACCTTTCTCTATGTCTCTCCTATTGTTTTCAAATCAAATTAAAATTGTCTTGCGCAAAGTATTTTTAGGTCTTCCGCTTTTTCTATTGCCCTGAGGGTTCCAATCCAAAACTTGTTTTACTTTAAATTTTTCAGGTTTACGTAGAACATAACAAATTCATTTCCATTTATTTATTTATTTTTTTCAATTTCTAGATCAATCGGTTTCTGTTTTGCTTTTCTAAGGATTTCTGCATTACAAATTTTACGGAACCACTTCATACGCAACATTCTTCTTAAACACTTAATAAATACTTGAAGCTTTTTCATGTTATTTTTATAGCCCTGCCATGCCTCAGATCCATATAGTAGGACAGATTTAACATTAGTATTGAAACTCTAAATTTGTGATGTTGTTGTTTTATCCAGAATTTTTTGAGAAAAATGAAACTGCTTCTAACTTTGTTTAATCTATTTAGTATATTTTCATCAGTTCCTCTTTTATTGTTAATTATACTTCCAAGATAAGTAAAACTGCTTGCCTCCTCTAGCTTATTATTTTCTAAAAATATGGCATTTAATTGTTTAGGATTAATTTTCAGAATTTTGGTTTTATTTTAGTTGATAATAAGCTCTCTTTTTCTTTGCCTCTATGCTGAAAATGTTTATATTTGTTTGCATGTCTTGAAGGGTGCTGGTCAGTAAACACAAGTCATTTGCAAAATCAAGAGCAGAAAGATATTCAGCAAGGTTCCATCTTACACCCTTTTCATTCTCTGATACTCTCTTCATAATCCAGTCGATAACAATTAAATAGATTGTTGGAGAAAGCATACAACCCTGTTTAACAGTGGAAACAACCTTGAAGGATTCTGATTGTTGGCCGGCATGGATAACTCGTATGTTGTAATTCTCAGCAGCTACCACTATTAGTATTCCTAACGAGATTTGCATATCTTAACTTATTCTAATTTGTCAAAAGTGGGTAAATTGATCATCTTATAATCAAACCATGACCTCTGATTTCAATGTCGCGATAGAGAGTCGTCGTGTGGGCCGTTTGACACGCTACCATCACAACTATGACGAGCTCGACGGTCCCAAAACGCCAAACTTGAATGACAAGTCTGAATGTTTAAAAGATGCCTGTTTAAGGCGAGCCGGCAGTGTACCAAATAAAAATAAAAATAAAAGAATTCTTTCTTTGACCGAAAAACAAACTTTCTACAGAAAATGCATGCCTTAAGCAGGTGACAATCTGAACTAGTAAGTAGTAGGAGTTTTACAAAACTATCATTATCCCACACACGCAGTTTTGCGTTTGGAATTTCTCTAACGGAAGACACACACAACAAGGTATAGGTGAACCTACGCTGATTTTTAAACTGAAAAATTAGGGATTCTTTTTTTATTTATTTCATTTACTTTATCTTCTCAGGCGTGGGTTGTCCTGTGTGGCAACGGTTTATAATAAAGACAGTGGGGGTTTTTTGGTAATATTATTTATATTCTTCCTACTTAGGTTGTTTTAAATCTTCCTGCATTCTATATAATAGATTTTTCACTTGTAGGTGGAATTTTATTGGTAAATATTTCTGTCAGCAAACGATTTCATAGCTTGTTTACTCTAAGCGCTTGTCAGCAAAATGAAACTGTGTTTACTTTAACTTCAACTTTAGATACTTATTTCAATTATATTGCATTTATTGGCTATAGTGTTTTTGCATTGCATTTTTCATCGTTTGGGCAAATATTGCTTTATTTTATTGATGTTAAAAGCATTAATGATGTTAAAAGCATTAATACATCATAAAAATATAAAACTAGAAGCTTAAAAATCTTTTGCGTAATGTGCGTGACTGAAATAGAAAAGGAATTTGTGAGTAACGCAAAAAAAAGGAAGAATGAAACCACTTCTCGTGTTATAACAAAATAATTATCATATTTGTAGGTAAAAATAATATTTCAAATCATATTGATAATTTATAATTGTGTCCTTCATTCACTCGGTATTAAATGAAAATTCATTTTTGCTATTTATTTGATAGTGAGCTGAGCTCACTATATATTTACTATTTTTATATATGCTTCTGAAATTCTGAAAAAAGCACATAGTTTGAAAAGAGTTAGCGTAAAACAGTGAACAGTTGTTTTCCTAATAAAACTAGGTATAGAAAAATGCTGATTGGTCTGTGCTGATTTGAATTTAATTTCACTCTATATTAAAATAAGAGGAGAAAACAACGTGTCTATTCAATTATAAAAACGTAACTATCACCAATTTTAAAATTTTTGAATATTCACTTTGTTAGTATATTCTATTTTGTTGCTAAGAAACCATAAAAAATAGAAATATGAAAACTTGAGTATGCATATGAAAATGGCAGGAAGAAGAAGAAAACGCTGTTACAAAGAACTATAAAAAATGTGAAACTTCACTTATTACTTTACTCTTCTTTTTCATTCTTCACTTCATTCATTATTTTCTTTATTCTTTAATGTATTTTAAAGTTTGATCGAACAGTGGAACTTCTAAATGACGAACTCTCAATAAAACCCAAACCCGAAAAATTACCTTTCATATTAAAATAAAATTTAACATTTGATAAAGAAAATTATCTTTACCTATTATGATTTATAAAAAATAGTTGCTAAATATTTCTTCTTCGTTAACTGAAAACTTAGCGCAAAAATAATATATGTTTCCATTTTAAGACGCATTCTTATTTCTTAAAGTTATAAATAATGCTTATATAGTCTTTTTAATGTTGTCAAATTCAGTTTCTTATTTAAAAATTCCGTAATAAATGGCCCATAATAAACAGTTAAATAAAATCTATACATAAAGATTAGTAAACTAAATGTTTCTATGTTACAAGCTTTGGGAATAGGTATTTCAGTGAAAAAAGTATTTGAATCAAAAAACCTTCGAAAACGAATTCTGACTTTTACTGTGATAAATGAAATCAGAAAAACAAAAATTATTTTAAAAAAGGGTTCAAATTTCTTAACTTTTTTTACTTTTAAGTATTTAAAAGTAAAAGTTGAATTAACTCTCTTAAGTATTTCAACTTTTTTATTTATACTTTAACTTTATTTTCTACATTAATAATACTCCAGCATAAAAGTAACCCTAGTTTATATGGTTAAATGAATTACAGTTCGTGAAGTATGATGACATCGATTTAAATTTTAACTGAAAAGCTAAACGATGAGGAAAAAATAAATTTTGTTCTCTCACGAAATCTAAGTATTAGATCTACACTTGTCTCTGCGGGGGATTCTGGGTGAAATATCAAGTCACTCCTGTGGTCTTGCTCATCATTTTTGAGCTATTTCTCTTTTAAAGAATTGCAGCAGAATTTTTTTCATCTATTGTGGCTTAAATCCTTTTCGCGTCCACTGTGGATAAACGCAAGGAAAAACAAAATTCTGTTAAAATTTCAGTTCTCTATAGTAATAACATTTCTAGCAAAAAAATAAAAAATAAATAAATAATAATATAATTCTGGTTAATAAAACTAAAATATACTGTATTTAAATCCTTCATGTAGTAACTTTACATTCATATGATAATTATGTAGGAATAGAAAAATCCAGTTTTCAAGATTATAGTTCTTATTACCTAACACTTAGTAAAAAAATGCAAAAATAAAAAATAAACTTAACCGAATAAATTGTTTTTATGTCATGCTCCAACATATCATGTAAAATTACCAAATTTCATCACAAATTATAAAACCATATTTTATTGTTAATTTTTCCAAAATCATTTCCAAAGTGCTTCGGTAAGAATTACAGAGCTTTTTGATGTTCTCATAGAGGTAACACACAACACGGTAAATTTTATCCTATTCTGATAGTACTTTTCTTATCAGTGAGATGACCATACTTTTCTTATCAGTGAGATTGATTAGAAATGTTCAAATTATTAAATCTCAAACTTATATTAAACTCTTAAACTACGTATAGTGATAGTTAAATAAAGTTCAAAATTCAAGAAAGCGTCCAAATTTACTGATTTAAGATGATTTGACTCACTTTTTGTTTTACATATTATAGATAATAAATTAAAATAATTTAATATGCAATTATGTTTTATTTGTTATTTATTATACATTTAAAAATTAGACAAAAGCAAAAGATTCAGCGTGTGCAAATCTTCCCTACAATTTCAATAAATATATTTTTTTCAGTTCTAGAAGTTAAGGAACTCCATAATTTCATCAAAAACACCTAAATGAATTTGAATTACGTACTTCAGAGCTTGGTAGGACATCCGAGATTGCCCTAAATTTTATTTTTATGCTAGCTTTTATTTGCTGCTTGGCGCTATGGTAATTATCATGCTTTTTGTAAGAAAATCAAACATTGTTAAAGAAGATTCCAATCATAAAGTATCCAGCCTAACATCAGCGATATACATTTGACAAGAAAAAAATTTAAACCACTTATGATAGGAAAAAAAAATATTCTGCTGAAGTTTTTTGAAATATAAACAGTTCGAAATTACGAAAACTTCTATAATTTCTAAAACTTCTATGAAGTAGACTTTTTACATTATTAAGTATAGCATTTTTAGCTTAAGAGATAAACAATAAAACAATTTAAATTTTAATAATGAAAATGCAAACTATTTTATTGAAAAATAATGGGTTCAAAAAATATGAAAAGAATGATATCAAAAAGAACTGTTCAATAAATATTAAATTGGAAAATAATGTGGCAAAAATACTGGCACTCAGTGTGCCGGTACTTAGTTAATCCGGTTTACATTTTAGTGTGAATGATCCAAATGACTTAAATGCTCCACGTAGTTATTTCCTTGAATTGCAATTGAAAAGAAAATGAATAATTGTTAGTGTTTGGGAAAGAATTGGGGAAGTATCAAGTTAATACTGAAATTTATGAAGTTTGACGTAGTATTTTTATATGAAAACAACGGTATACATAGCAAAAGAAAGACTTATTGGGAATTTTTATGACGAACGATTCTATCAAAATATAGCCTGCTAGAACCCAGCTTTCAAACAATAAAAGACAACCTCCGCACAATTACGTGTTCTACAGGTGTTTAACAGCAGAAAAAATACACCTTCGCCAAAAAAGAAAGAAAAATCAAAACTATATCCTCAACAACAGATGAGTAAGCTAGTAATAAACTGAACATGGACTAATTAGTCATTTATAAGAAAAACTGCAGTAACTCTGCCGTAAATTTCAGCACAAAAGATCGTAAATCTGTCAACGAGGTTACCTGCCAATTGGTTAAAAACATTGATTGAGCTAAAAAGGAAAAAAGCAGGACCTTAGACGTACCTTGCCGTTTCTGGTGACAGACTCAAACAATAAACTACTGCCCACTTAATTGCTACGAAGCAATCGACTGGGATTACCCAGGTGATATTTAAGAAAAAAAATTATAAAAACTATTAAAAAACATTCAAGGAATTCGCATAATGTAAAAAAATGAACTATATTGACTAATGGGAAATGTGTCTTTACAAAATTGTATCTGAACATAAGAGCGTAAATTATGCATTCTCGTTTCTGGTAATTCCACACCGTTCAAAATAGCAGCTATCTTAATATGGTGCTGACAAGGAAGCGCTCCCAAGCTGAACTCTGCTGGTATTAAAAGAATTGATTTGATAGAAAAATATAGCCTGAAAATTAGCTTCTAAATTACAACGGTAAAGCATTTAAAATTAATAAAAATCTGCTATTTTAACGCCAAATGCAACAGTGTGTGACGAGAATCCAAAGAAAAACATCAATTTCCGAAATCAAGTAATCCTATCACTGTGTGATTTTCCTTCTAAATTTTTACTGTATGATTCATTGTGAAACTTTACTGATATTAAGAGAACTGTTAAAAAATATGTAGCCTACATTTTTTGCCAATAAATTACAGAGGTAAAGCTATATAAAAAATAACAGAAAAATATTTGTACAGAGAGTTTACGATTCAGTATTTTCTGTTTTCAAAAACAAATACCGAGTTTAATAACTGTATGATTTTGGTGACCATAACCTGATTTTCAATATTATTTTACTCCTCTCTTAATTCATTTTAGAAGCTAATTTTTTGGATATGCTTTAGCATTAAGTTCTAACACCTGTAAAAATTTCATTTAATTCTATGAGTTTAGCTTAATAACGTTTCTTTGTAAACTAAACTATCGAACTTATTAAACATGATTACACGAAACTGTGTTTTAAATTGCATGAAAACATGGCTTGATTTAGCACTATATGTAGAATGCAATAAATGTGCACTGTATTGTAGTTTTGGATAGCGATATCGTAATTAAAAGATATCATAATTCAACTAATTCTCTGAGAGTGTAAAAATGAAATTCTACCCAAAACAAACTACATACAATACAGAACTATTTTAAAAAAGGAACTCCTGGTAAAGATGAAATGTACAAATAATAAAGCTGCCCGAAAAATTTTTGAGGTTTTTATTTTATGTACTGTCATTGTACGTTCTTATATGAAAAAAGTTTTGACTGTTCTGCCTTGTTTAATAGAAAAAAAGTAAATTCTTAAGAAGAGATTACAATAAAATTTGTATGATTTGATTCTCGACAATTATTCATCTTGCAGTAACATTTAGTGGTTTCAAAAAACAATCCGAATCAATTTCATTAAATGAATTGTAAAAACCAACAAATGCGTTTTCAAAAGAGTATTAAGGGGCATTTTTAATAATAAATTTTAATTTTAAATCATAAGTATCTATATAACGGCAAAGCAATTCAAATCTTTTCACTTCATTTCTTCTGTTTTACTAAGTATTAACTACATATTTCATTAATTTACAAGAGTTCATTCATTTACAGGAATTCATTAGTTATGAGATTATCGCGAGATACGATAATCGATTATAAGATCGCATATCAAATTCATTTTTGACGGGCTAGACTTACTCGAAATAGAGTGGAAAGAACAGTTGCTAACCAAAACAAAGGCCATGCTTTAATGAACAATCAGGATTGATGCTCACGATGACGAATAATAATACATCTCCCCTATACTATATAAAAAATCAAATACTTTAAATATATTAATACCTTAAAATGCATCTAATTCATGTTAACTATTAATTTATAAACTTAACTCGTTAATGAATTGTAAAAAAAAAAATTTTATTTATATTCATGTATCGATATGTATTTATTTCATTTTAAAGAATGCATATTAAATTTTGTATACTTCGGGATGTAAAATTGGGATAACAAATTTATAAGAATTCTGACAAAATTTTCTGATTGTGATATGCTTTCATGTGTAACTAATCCAGTTTTAAAAAATTTTGACCAGTTTGTTAAATTCAACGATTCATTAAAGCAGATACCCATTCATGATTCTCCCTATATCAAAGAATTTTTAAAAAAAATTAATCGTAACTCGTTTTTAAATCAATATATACCTTTTTCTGAACTTACACAAAAATTAAATAAATATTTTATCTAAAAATAAAAATACTAATGCTAACATAAACGATAAATGCTATCTTAAAATATTCATAAGCCCCATTTTTTCAGAACGTTAAAATTACTTAAATAAAAATGCCTATATATGAGAATTGTTTTTTTGTCTCTTTTTAATACTAAATTTATCCAAATCTTTTAAAACTCAAAAACCTCAATTAGAAACTATTATTTTAATAAAAACTATAGATTAAATGAGACAAGTGCTAGATTCTCCTACGCTGTAAAAGATTCTGGATCAAATTACGGAAAAAATACCTGCATTTCCGGTACTTTTTTCCGTAAATTCTATTTTTACCGGAACATGTTGCAGAACAAAAAATCTGATATACTGCTATTTTTACAGTACTATTTACCATAAAATATCTGAATCACTTTATTTAAATAAGAATTTAAGTAAAAATTATCGTTTAATATTTTACGGCAAATATGTATTTTGTGGTAAAATGAATTTTATGGATGAGGCACCCAAAATGCTTTCCCTTTATTCCATAATTTGATCCGGAATTTTTTACACTGCAGCTTTGGTCACATTTTTTTCTAAGCATCATTTGAAAGAAAGAGCATCATTTGAAGTAGTTATACTTCAAATGATGCTCTTTCTTTTTCCGTCACTATCAAATATAAGTAGTTGTTTTGTTTGTGATTCATGTCTATAGCAGAAGAAAAATTATGATTTATATAAGGCAACGGTCAAATTCGATTATTTAATTATTCTGCATCAGAAAGTAATTTCTTAGCTTTGCAAACTTTTATTGCTGCAGTACTTTTGCAGGTGCATGCAATAGTTTTGCTATAATATTTTATATTATGCGTAACTTACACTGAAAATTAAAATATAATTACAAAATTAACATATAAAAAAGTGTATTTATAATTTTTACACTTTATCTGCCATTTCGAGAATCATTCTGGAATTCTTCGAGTATGAAGTATTCAACAAAACTTAAAACTAGCAAGAAGAACATTATCAAGATTTACTTAACTTATCTGTTAGAAAAATATGAAATATTCTCATGGCTTAGGTTCATTAAATATCTCTTTCAATCTATGAGAAATAAAAGGAAAAACACGGAAATTTATCAGCACAGTAGTAATCAGGAAACAGAAAATTTGTTCAAATAAAGAACGGGTAATTACTCCACCTCATACGAGTATCGTTTGCTGTTGACAACTTCAATTAGATGTCAAAAAATCCAAGGTATCTTGTCACGTGTCCCAATCACTGTCTTTATCTGAGTTCTGAGATATTTATGATCGTAGACGGTGCGAAACCCGGTTTCTTTTGACCTTTTCAAATATGAGTCTGAAGTTTCCCACAAGAAATCTTGACGCAACGATAAAAACTTTTCATAAAAAAGAATATGAGAGTATATTGGATTCAGTAGATTCCTTTCAGCATCTCTGCTTGATTTCTATTTCTAAGCTTTAATCATAGCTCAAAATATATCCAGTTAGTTTTGTAATAAGCTAAAATAAACCAAAGGGATAATTTCTGGTAGGATTAAGAGCTTAACAGGTCAGATAAATCAATGGTTGGAATCATCATTTTACTGCTCTAAAATTATAGTTTGTGATATGATTTTTCGTTGAATCACTGAGCAAAAGATACATCTCTTGATTTTTTACAATCAGTTTATTTAAATTCGTTGCTTTGTATCAAACTCTCTTTGAACCTTTTCCTGTCTTAATTAGATTTCCTACCTCTTTCCTGTCTTTAGCATTGAATCTTGAATATTGATAGGAAGATTTTAATAAGTTGTGTGAGTCAATTGATTCTGATAAATTATTAGTGTATTGTTTGATAATGTTGGGTGTGGAATTGGTTATTCATTGATTCAGTTTGAATCTCTCTAATGAGTTGATCGTTTGATTTCACACCACTTCTACGATTCGTCTTACCAAATCTATTGTCTTTTAAATATAGTTTTTTTAAATTTTGTGTTCAATATTGAATTTGTTCAAAGTAAGAATATAGATTCATTACACAATTGAACATGCATTCATAGTGATCTTATTTTCATTCTTTTTGTACCAGAATAACATAAAAACTATTCTCGAATAATAAAAAAAATTTAAAAAAACTTGAAACGAAATTTTTATAATCCTAGTAAAATAGATTATTGACTACAGAGAATCTAATTAGTTTTTCTAATGCATTTTATTAATTTATTTTTATTTTATAACCGTCATTAAACAGCCGACCCAATTTTGAGTCTACGACTACCAATGTTCAACTCTATTGTGAATTTTAAAACCGATCCAGAAGACAAGGGAACTCCAGGATCAAGTATTGGGAGAAATTTTGCCTCTGTGGAGATCATTTTGATGAAATCAACCCGCTTTTACATTACATGAAGAGGTAAACCATGAAAATCTCCCATGAGTAGTCTGGTGGCAAGAGGACCTTAACCCATCATCCGTACCACTGAGGATATTTTATGTCAACACGGTGGTCGGTGCTAGCCGTCTGTGGAATTCGCATCGACAAGCCATTGCTGCGGTTTGAACCCAGTTTAGCTCATTGGGAGGCGAACGCTCTATCCCCTGAGTCAGTACGGCTCTAAAACAATTTATATGAATGAAGCAGCTCTTTGCAAACGGTCGTTTCCATTTTGCAATGAATCTGGCTTATTGGAAAAAATGTCTTCAGTATTTTCTAATAAGCCTAACAATCTTATCGCAGTGAAGCCACATATATTTAAGCTAATTAGAATATATATCACGCATTACAAAATTAGTGGCGTTTATTTCAGACAGCTTACAATAAGCTGAAATCAGTGAAAGTTTATTGCAAATTCAGTCCGCTGAGTAATTCTTAATATAAGTCTCGATTAGCCTGCATTTATATAGAACGATTGTATTAAGCCTAAAAATATAAGGTAGAAAAAATAATATATAGAAAATGTTTACAATTAGCCTGATACATTGCAAAATACTTGTGACATTTATAAAGAGCCGGATTTTTCAATTGTTCTATGGTCCATTCATCATTGCAGTTTACTAAAATTAAACTCACAGATTTTATCAAAGTAAAATCTTTTTCCTGTTCAAGTTTTTTTTTTTTTCCTTTTTTTTCATATGAGTTGTATTTTAATTTTTTATTCTATTTATGATACGCAATTTTTTATTATAATGGTCCCTTGTATTTTTATTACAATAGATTTCTAACATAATAAGTAGCTTGGACACAATTTTGCATATATACACAAAAAAACATAAAAACCTTATTTTTTCCGAACAAAGATTTGCTAAAAATATCTTTGATATTAACATTTTATAATCTTATACTTTAACTATAAAAAACATAACTTTTAACACATAATTTCATTCGAAAATCTATAAATATGAATCTTATAAATTCGCTAAAAAGAACAGTTACAACAACTATTTTGTATTTGCTAGTGAATGAAAATGCTTAATGTCTTAATTATTTGAAAATTCTTATTTGATTTAGGAAATATTTCAAAATTAAAATTCGTATCCAATTTTCATTACATCAAAGAAACAACAAAAGTGCTGTTGTGTGAACATCATATAGTTGTTAAGAAAATGTGTAGATTAGCATAATTTTTCATCGCATGCGGTTAATAAACATTTAAAAAAATTAAAGCAACAAAAGAAAATGTCAAAAATTAAAAGCTCAATTCATCATGTAAAAAAAATATAAACAGTCTTACTATTTAAAATTAAAAGCCACCTTAAAAAACAACTTAAAATGAAAGTGGAATAGAAAGAAAGAAATTCCTCACTGATCCTACCCAACCCAACCGAAATTTTCGGAATAGTTGAAACTCATTACATCTCAAAACAGAAAGCCAGGTCTTAAGTCATATATTTTCAGTTTCTACCATCTATTATTGAAGGAAAGGAAATGTTGAAAGCAATCAGGGTTTTGAGACCAATATTTTGTCTTGTTTTAAAGCACCCTGCTGTGTTGGCGGGTGATTGGCGTGTCAATCAGACTCTTTGGGTGTTCACTCCGCGTTTGTTGTCCTCTCAGAAGACCACACTGGATAGCAAGTTTTAAAAAAATATCAAAAAAAGAAAGAAAATTGCACCTGTTTCTCTTGTTCGATACTTATACAACGAAAAAATTTAGTACCTGTTAAGTAAACGTAGGCAGACAATTATAAATAATTAAAAAAATAGTTTTTTTAAGCATTCGCTGTGCATATCAAGTTATCAAAATGCACAATATTGATTGAATAGTTTGAGGGCATGTTTATTGCATTTCGCAATTTTACGGCATCCTAGTTTTTATTTTCCATTCAATATTCAAGACGTACAATATATTATAATTATTTTTTAATCGATAGATAATTTATTATCTCATATATAATCCAAAATTCTTAACATTTTAATATTTTGTATATTGAAAACTTTTGATAATCACATAAATTAATTTTAGACGTAAAAACAGTCGAAATGCATTTAGATTTCTTTCTTTGAAATGATGAAATTTTTTTTTAATGTTTAAATAATAACCAAAATGGCTACGTTTTAAAAAGAGAGAGGGAGAGAGCAAAAAATACTATTCTAAAACCGTTTGGGCCTAAAACGCTACCGCCAGAAGAGAATACATACATACATCGTCTGCTTATCTCACCTGAATCCCTAACATCAAACCTGTCAAGTCGAATTTAGTTGTAAGTTAATTGACTTGTTTTCTTTTAATAAATTTCCTCTGCTCTACCGATTTCAAAGTTATCGCTTGCGCCAATCAGGGAAAAGTTTAACCTTGCCAATAGATAGATGATATTACATCGATGGGGAATAAAAAAGCAGGGGATCGGCGTGATATTCGATACCATTAACTATTTGCTAAAATGCTTATCGGATATTAGATTTGAAATATTATTCCTTTTTTTTTTCTTTTTATAGTCATCATTTCCTTATCAAATCCACACGCCCCTTTTCCCGCCTTAGGAATATTTTTCACCTTCATAAAACTATTTTTTTTATATATTTCTTTATAATTTTTTACGGATATAAATTTTCTTCGAATTCTCTAAGACGCCTCTTATTGGAGTGCCCTTTTTATGAACATTTTAGTTGAAGCAATAACCTCGTAAAATACAGTTTATAGTGCATTTATGACAACATTGGTTCATTTGAAAATGCCTTAAAGTAATAAACCAGTAAAACTATTTACAGCTATAATAATAAGAAGGATATGGTAGTCTATTAATGCTGCTCACTCCTATTTCTGATGTGTAGGGAAATTCTGCATTCCTATTTTTCTTTCTTATTATTGGAAAAAATGGGAAAAAGAATATTAATTTTTAAGAAACCAATTCTGTGAATAGCGGCTTCTCATAATCGTCTTCGAAATTTTCAAATTAAAATTTTTCATTGTTCATTAAATGAGACAAATTGAGGAACTTTTCGGATAATAAATCCTTTCACGGCAATGGGTTGAGAGTTTGATTACATTTGAAAAATAATACTTCAAATTAAAATTATTAGATGATGGCAAAAGTAAAACATATTAAAACCCTTTTCGGAAAATAAATTTTAAGAAGAAATTAATATCAAATTTTTCAAATTAAAATGTTTATTATTTGTTGATTAATATAAGGCGTATAAAAAAATTTTTTGTACAACAAACTTTTAAGCAGTGCTTAGTTGCAAGTTGAAAAAAATTTAAAAAATAGTTTTTAAAATTAAAATTTTTAGCTGTTAAAGTAAGTCACGTTGAAACTTTTTTATCTAAAAAACTTGTCTTCAGCAATGGGCTGTAAGTTAGGCAGCTCATTAAACTTCATTTTCTAAACTAGAATTTTTAATTATTAAATGAAATATAGTATATAAAAGCATTTTTGGGGTGACATTCTATTCCACAGAACAGTATATTGATTGTAAAAGTCTATTTGTCTAACATTGTCAATCGGGCAGGATTTGGAATATAATTTTAGCAAATGACAAAAAAATGTTTATGTAAATTTTAAGACAATAACCATAATTTATTTCATTGTTATTCACTACAGAATAATTTTTACAAATAAATAAAACAAAAAAAATGACGAAATAACGCGTTTATTTCTAATTTTCTTTTAGCTTTTCATGCTCAAATTTTACTGATTCAAAGTTTATTTTGAAGATAAGTATGAAAAACTACTTATTTGTCCTACTTTAACTGTGGATTTTCTAGCTTATACTTCATGCTCTCATGTAAGTTTCTTTAATTTCTCAAATTATTATCTCTAGAATTTGTAGAAAAAGGTAAGACAACTTACCGCTTAGTTAATTTACTATTGATTTGGGAAAATATAGTTAACTTTAAAATATAACTACGTATCGAGCAATTTTTTTTTTAAATATTAGTTTCCAATTAAATAAATAAACAATATTTTAACCAATAACGTAAATAATAAATTATAAAATTATATCAGAAACAGATTTTTTAAAAAGATGTTCTTTTTCATTTATTTATTTATTTTTGATGCTGTTTACCAGTGCCAACTTAAGGTGGAATGGACTATAGTAGCTTTTACAAATTGTTCAGGAAAATGTCTTTGTGAAAAACACGATGGTTTTTATGTAGGAAATACAATGTTTCGGGGTATTGTGCTGTTGTTTAGTGGAAATTCTAGAAAGCTTGTTAAGTACCTGTAAGCACTAGAAACATTTATTTGGATTTAAAAAACGCTTAAGAAACATTTAGATATAAAATGCCACCGTTTGAAAAAATGTGGCTATTGACGCAAAGTTTTCCGTTTCAAACTTAGCTTTACCACAGAAAAATGAAATTTCAAATGTAATAAAAAATTTTGGATCTTCTGAAACATTTTCGTCTAAACAGTTAATGTGACTATATTTATTTAGTCGGTTTCTTAAATAAGAAATGTTAATAGTTCTACAATGGATTAAAAAAAATTAGCCAATGAGTCGGTGCAGAGTAAAACTCGCAAGTCATTGAAAATAACAACAATAATAAATAATAGCTTATCAGCAAAAATATTTTCTGGTAAAATAAAAGAATTTCATTTTCATTGTTCTGTAAATACTGTTTTTATTTATTCTACACATAATTGAAAGTGATTAAAATAAGAAAAAAAAATATGAAATGCTCTCATACTTTTAACTATTCTTGGTTGAATACCGCTGCCTTTCGGCACTAAAATACCATTTGTTAGAAAGTTCATTTGTTAGGTAAAATATGTTAGGAGATTCATTTATGGTAATTCTAAATAAATTATTCTATCGAATTTCGAGTCCCACAATTTCGAAGGTTTGCAGAAGTTTTGCGTCTTGTTACTTTTCCAAGAGTGTGCACATGAATACTAACTCTCTGAGAAATAAAGTTTAAACACAATTATTTTCTAAAAAAGAGTAAATTAAAATTTTAATTTCGTTTTCATTCAGCTTTTGTTTTTAAGTTTTTAGTCTTAAAAGTTTAAATTTAAAGTAAAGTTTGAAAAATTATAAAATATTTTTCGAAATAAAGACAAATTTGAGCTCAAAAACAACAAATTTTTCATGACACGTTATAAGCTCTACAGCGAATTGTAATCGACAAATTTCAAAATCTTTTTTTTTCTAGATCGATGTGATTACCTGTGTATCAAAGTAAAATCTTTAAAAAAAATCAAAAATACAATGAAATAGAACGAAATATATTATTTGATATTGAGTTTTTAAGGAAAATTTTTTAATATTCTTACTTGATGCTTGAAAAAAATAACAAATTCACACTTAGACCTTAGCTTTTAGTTTAAAACAACGCTTTCAAAATTTCAAGAATTCTATAATAAAGTTTTTTGGCAATATGTCGTAGCGTAAGGAAGACTTTTCAAGATCAACAATCAACTCAATCAATCTTCTCAAAACTAGAGAATGCATTTAAAATGCTAGAAAATTCTGAAAACAAAGAAATTAATAATTCGAAAATTAATTTCTGAAAATGATTTTTATTTGTCTTAAAATATATAATTTATTCAAATAAGAAAAGGTTGAATTACTCAAATCATAACAAAAATAATTTAGTTTCGCTTTCAGTTTTCTTCCAGTTTCGGTTTCGTTTGTCAGCATACGAAAAAACTACTATAACTTCATTTCTAAAAACCGAAAATCAAAATTTTTAAAGGTTTTGAAAAGCTAATCACCTAAAGTTTAAAATGGACAACAAGAAAAAAAATCGAAATTTTTGCCGAAATTGAAGAGTTTCGCCTAGTAAATTTTTTCTGCCTGCTTTTTGTAATTTTGAAAACCAGAAATAAAGCGAAACAGAACACAATGTTCTTAATGTGTGTATTGATAAATATTATTTAATAATTTTTTATAATAGATACATAGTTAACTTCATGAACACAGGTCACATAATAAGTCACGTAAAAGAGTTACATTTTGCTATAAAAAAGAAATAACTTGTTTCAAAAAATTCTAGATTCAGGTAGCATTGATTCTAAATTTGTTACATTTTCATGCTCGTTATTGAAAATTTAAGTGTTTTGGACTTCTGTTTTCAAGCCTGGTATCTTCGTCAGCTATTTATCTAAAGAATTTCGTTTTCAAACATGATTCGTGTATTCAAACATGAAAAGGCATGTTTGAATGCAAAGTACCTTCACATTCCGAAGTTAGCCTTTAAGTAGCCTTAAAATCAGTTTCCTTGAGTTCCTAATAAACCACTTATTATACGTAGATATCATATCTAAATATATAATTGTTGCCATTCAAAAGTTATTTTAAGTTTTTTCAAACTTTTAATATTCAGAAAATTTTCTAATGCTGAGTGTTCAGATTTAGTTGCAAAATCAGTAGGTTATATGTGATTATTACTCCAGTAGATGTTAATAGAAAATTCTTTGTAAGTTTAAACAAACCCCAAGCACTAAAAACAATTTTCTGTTTGCAACGCAAAAACCTTATGGCAAATTCTCCCTGCCTTCCTGAATGATCAGGAAAATACAAGTAGTAAACAATGCCTTTTAACTTATATCTCAGCTTCAGGTCCTTTTCTTCCACTTTATATCCAAACACCACATCCAAACACACAGAATAAAAGAAAAAAGTACTGTTAATAGACAAGAAGATCTTTTCGACCATATAAATTTCATCTACATAACCATAAAAACCTAAGCTTGTAGCAAAAAATGCAAAAATTTCAATAAAATGCGATGAAATTAACCAAAATACTGTCAAAGACAATCCATCTTCTGTTAACATAGCTAAACTATGAGTTATGTCATATGCTTTGATTGCTGAAAGCAAAGAATTTTTCTTGTTTGAGTGTTTTAAATCTTTGTCCAGCCTGTTGCTGCATTCTTCAAGCATATTACTTATTACCAAACACCATGACAGATAAAATAAAGATAAAACTGATACCATAAAAATAAAAAGCATTCTTGCACAAATGATGTAATATATAACGCAAAACTCACGGAGCGGAGTTTCTAAAGTTATATTTGTACCGAATGCCAAATCAACTAATCGCTTTCGAGAAATATCTGGATACATGAAAATCATGCTTACAACTCCTATCAGAAAACAGACACAAGAAGTAGATAGCACAAACAGCCCGACTCTTTCAAATCTCTTGTACGTTCTAAATGTGCAAGGAAAACTTTTTTGCACGGAATACAACTCATTTATCATTTTTTTGATCAAGTCCCGCTTCATATACACAGAAATCCAACCTAGCCAGATGAAAAACCTCCACAATATCCTTGAAAATAAAACTTCTTTGCACCGAAAATTTCCGCAAATTTTGAGATTATACCCAACGTTTAGTAAGATAAGTAACATGGCTTGCTGAAATAACAATATGAAAATCACGTGCAAAGCTCTTGAAATTTTAGATGGTTCTGATTGCTGTAAATTTTGAAATCCAAAAGTATACATTACTTTGAGAAGACAAACTGAATTTTCACGTTTTTTAAATAACAAGTCATTCATATTTTTTCTCTCAGTTGTATCTGGTTCTTAAAGTAACAACAAAAGTTCTACGAAAATGATGAGAAAAGTAAAGAGGAGATTATTCTAATAAATATCAGTATTCAGTGTTTTTATTCCTGGTAAGCATTTGGAAAATTTTATTGCTTTCAAATTTAAAAAGGATATAATACTTATCCGTGTACAATTTTGAACAATACTTAGTCTGTTACGGAATAAATAACTAAATCTTACTTACTTATTACTAATTCGTTACTTATATGGATTACTTACGGATAGAATTACTTTCGATTGTGAGCAATATAACAAAACTAAATGTCCTAAAGCAATATAAAACGAAAAGTTATATAAAGAAAAAAACAATATAATAGAAAGATATAAAAAAACAATATAATGAAATATAATAAAACTAAATGGGGAACACCTCTTTTTGTAAACCAATTTAGACAAAAAATGAAAAAATATTTTATGAAGTGAAAATATCATTTGTATAAAATCTCGCAATGAAAATACGTATTATTATCTTACAGTCTTTTCATCTTGCGAAAAGTTGAAATACGCAATTTAAACTAAAGAAATAAAGACTTGTTCGCGTATGAAACTCTTTTGACAGACGATTTGATTGAATTAAAAGCAAATAATATTTCAGTCCGTTAAAGTTAATCGATAATACTTTTTTTCATGAAAAAGATTATTAATAAAAAAGATTGAAACTAATTATGTTTATTTCATTTTCACCATTAAAATAGACATCTTTGTGAGAGCAGAAACTAAACTACTTTCCAATCATTAAAGACATTTATATCGCTTATGAAATTTCCAGAACATTCTAATACTAATTCAATTTATGATATGTCATTAAAACTCAACCCCTCGAGGAGTATGTTGCTTAAATAAGAGTTAAACTTCAATGCATCAAGTGCGTAGCATTTGAGTAAAATGTTTTTATACTAACAAAATAATATTTTTTATTGACAAAAGGTTTTAACATGCATATTGATTCACTTAGGGAGAAAAAAAGATTATAAACAGAATATGCGGTGTTTCATTCATTATTAATGAAAATCATTTGTACATGGTTTCTATAGCAACTATATCAAATATTTAGTAAACTCTATTTCATAACTATTATCGAGTTTCAAGATTACAATATCTATGCATATAATATAACGTAAAAGATATTTTCTGTGTGATCTCATTTAAGGAACATAAATTTATTTAGAATTGACATTTCTAAAAGGAATTTAATTTGGCAACTTGAAAATTGACAACTTGAACGGAAAGGCTTAAACTTTTATTCTAGTATTGATTATTACAAAGTAATGCAAACTATACTAGATGAAAAATATAGAAAATATAAGGAGAAAAATGCTTATCTGTCAGTGCTTGGATGATTTATGAGTTAGTTTTGCTGTTCATTATAAAAATAGGAAAGTATTTCCAATACTTTTTCGTAGGCATTTAACATTAATGTTATCGAAATCTAAATTTTTTCGTTGAATTATTAACTTTCGAATTTTGATTTATAAATAATAGTGAAAGAGAAATTTCTTAATAGCAAAATAATATTCTTTTTAAGTTTAATATTTTGATATCAGAAGAAAATCCCTCCAAGATATCCATTAAAATTCTTGTAATGATAATGCACAATATCTTTAAAAAAATTCGTTTTAAACCTTACTGATATTGTAAAAACATAGCTGTGAAATATAATTTTGAAACATTTTATTTCATTCTTAAGTGCTTTACGCTAATTTGGTCATGTATTTTCAATTTGAGTTTAAGTATTTATAAGATTTATTCTTATTAATTGGAAACATTTTCTGTGTTTTTTCACTAAAATTTAAAAAATATTTTTTTTTTTTTAAATTTCAAAATTTTAATTTCTTGCACTTATTATTATTTTTGTAGAATTTCACTGAAGCTCAGCTCGAGTCATTCGATGGTATTTTTCGAAGGCACTACCATCGCATGAAATCAGGGGTGTCCATCCTCGCCGAGGCTAATGGGGACATTCCACTCCTGATTTAAAAAAGCTCCCCATTTTAACAAATACAAAAATACATATTAAATTTTTAATTTAAACAACAGCAATGTTTTATCTATAAATGCAATGCATATCACATTATTATTGCCCTGTTAATAACATTTAGTATAGCGTAATTTTCAGATTTTACATTGTAAAAAAAGAAAAGAAAAAAAAATTAGTATAAAAAATAGACCAAAAAAAATAATAATAAACACTCGAGAAAAGGTCCCTGGAAAGAAAGTATAATCCCTTATAGATTGCAATGAGAACTGACTTACAATGTCGTAGTAATCGCATTAAAAATTACAATGAATTTAACAACAACAGATTCGATTCCTAGAATTTAATGTAAATAAATATTTATTCGAATGTATAAATGCATTTTTGAAGAAAAAAAATCATTAATATATAAATTAATTTATATTCGAATGTGTTATATTAGAATTAATTAATGCACGGGAAGAAATGCTAAAAATTCCATATTTTTTAAGTTATTTATCTTCTATTATAATATCATATTTAATGTGACAATTAACTTCTCTCAAAAACTTAATCTTGTGATAATTTAAAAATGATAACAAAAATAAAATATTTCTAAACGGAAAAAAAAATATTTTATAATAATTTCCGGAATAACATAAATCAATTTGATCGAAAAAAAGTAGCAAAACAAACTTTGAAAGTTTATAATTCCAAAAATTCTGGCCACAACTTGAGTGAGATGGAAAGCTATAATTGAAGCCCAATGCTCATTCGGGGTAAAGAGGAATATGTATGAGAATGTAAGTTTTGCTTCGTCTTACGCCAAAGCTATTCTAATTCAATAATTGGTGCAAAACGCCAATATGAAAAAAAGTCGCAGTTTTTTGAAAGTGTAAAGCGTTTTGGATCTAATTTTTTAATGTTTGAATAGTTAATCCAACGCAACTCTGTCTAGGCTCAAAAAAATTAACAAAAATTAAGAATTAATTATTTTAATGTTCATCTAGGAGGAACAATTTCATTATTAAGGAAGTTTAATCTTTGATATATATAATCTTTTAGACCGTTCAAAAGACCAGATAATTATTTACGTCAAGATGGAGCTTAAAGTTTAAAATCATAGCTTTACCTCGAGAGTAAGGCATTTACACTGTGGCTCTTTTATTTTCTTTGATTAAAGTGCTAACACCCTTAATATTCCTTTTTTACCCTTTTTATTCCTTGAAACACCCTATCCATTAAAAAAAAAATCCGTAAATTTAGTTTCCGATTTTATTAAGATGAAGTGATACCTGTATTCCAGTAGCTCCATTGTCGTTATTAAAAAAAATAAGAAGAAGATTTAAAATCGATGCTGTTGTTCTGTTGCCCAAAACAATTTTGCTGAATTGAGTAATTTAATAATTTCGCTCACCAAATAACTTTGCTGTAAGGAATCTAGTGTCCGTTATATTGTTAATCATTGTACGAAATTGCCAGTTAAATTCTTAACTATTTTATTATATAAAAAAAAATCTTCCAAATTTTAATCACAAAAATCTAATTTGAAAAAAATCTAACTAAAGTACAAAAATTAAGTCACAGTATTGCTTTGTTATTTTAAATATGTATTTGCATCAAGTATTTTAAATGTATAAGTTAACATGGCATAGTTAATATCAGGGTGTTTAGAAAGAATTTAGCTATTTTATTAGATTATTATACAACAGAATAATAAAAAAGTAGAAAGTAGAGCAAAAAGTTCACAAATCAAGTTTGATTGCATCTAGATTGCTTTTTTTATAATTGAATGGTTACCTAAAATGAGAAACTAACCCACATTTGAAAACACTTTTTTATTCATTTATTTTTGTTTAATTTTTCTTTTTGTGATTGTCTTACAATACGACTTTCGTGCATTTAAATATATGCGTTGTGTCTCTATAATTTTTTTTTCCTTAGAAAATTGCTCTTGCAATTTACATAATATGTATTGCACTTTCGATAATATTGGATACACTATGTTACAATGTTTATTTTTTTTGGTAATCTTTAATTAGTATTATAATTTGAACAGTTTCTCAAATAAAGAACAAAATGAGTGAAAAATAATTAAGCAATGATAAAAAAAAAAAAGTAAAAACGGATTTAAAGTATAAATAATGTGATTACATCAAATTTTTTATCATTATTATGTATGACATGTTTTTAAACACTGATATGTCAACGAGCGTACTTTGTATTTCTGTTGTTTTTAGGTGTCGGAAATCATTAACTATATTCTTATTATTATCTCTGCTGGATATTTTAAAAACTATCATAGCGTACTCTGGTGGTGCCATCTATTAGTGAATTAGTGAACTAAAATTATTGCATTTAATATTTGAATAAACAATCGTCATGGTAAGAACAATCGTCATGGTAACTAAGAAATCAAATCTATTACTGCATAGTTCAAATTGGTAGACAAGCTATATTTTGTATCTCTTAAACAGAATATCAATGAGTAGTAAATCATCGAACAATTTTTCGAAAAAAAATGGATTATTCAAAAGAGCGGAATTAGCGATAATTGATAAAATTATACCGAAAACTCATTGTAAGTAAATTTGTTTCTTTACACAAGCAGTTTCATTTATGAATTCTAATAAATAAAACAATGATAACATCATTAATAAACGTTGTGATGCGGATTTGCTTTTTTTTTCCAACTATTCACCACACGATTTAGTTTTGATTCGCAAATAAAATTTTAAAAATGTGGTTTAGTAAATTATTAACAGTTTTTTTAAATATAGATTTTTTTTTATTTTAGTTCATATATTTAAGAATAATCAGTATTTCTTGCATTAAATTATTTAAAATTATATCATATTTAGGTTTAGAAGGTAAAAGTACAACTCTAAGGCAATGTACAAAAATAGTTTAATGAAATAAAGTTGAGGGATTCTTATGACTCAGCCTGTTATATGAGTAAAAATGACTTAACAATTGTATTAGATACTAGATGCAACAAAAATGTATGTCTAATGGTGAACTCTCAATAATTAAATAATTTTGGGAAAAACGAAATAATTTTTACTGAAAACCAGGTAAAAATAGTGGTTTCAACTTTCGAGAGAAGGGGGAATTATGATTGAAAATTAAGAAATATTTAAGATATAATATCGTGTTTGCTTGCATTTTACTAATCATTAGCCTCTTCTAACTAAGCAGTTTTATAATATAAGTATTAGTATAACATAAGTAACATAGCATAACATAAGTACATAACTATGCTACGGTAATTAAGGAATTATACTTCATTTTAACAAACTTAATAACGGTGATATTCTTTTCCCTTTTTTTTACGAATATTGCGATTTTGCAATAATAAAACGTATTTAAAATATAACTCTCATAAATATATTAATGTATACAAGACATGAAATGCATGTAAGATATTAAAAGATTTAAGTATGACAGTTAAGAAATTCATTTGAAATATGATGTTTATAAGCACTTTTTATTTCTTTATTTATCTGGTTTTCCCTCTTAGTACTTAGTTATCTGATAACAAAATATCTATTATATGGACAATCACTAAGATCAACCATGTCATAAGTGAGATTAAAAACAATTACATTACTTAAAATGTCCTGAAAAGAAAATGTGAAACAATTTATAAATTATTTATGATTTTCTAAGATTTTAAAATTTGAATACATGAACTTTTTATGTAACATTATTTGGGTTTTTTATGTTGTTTTTACTTCATTTATACGAGGATTTCATATTAAAATCAAATTTACATAATTTATTATAACTATATGCAAATTTTAGAGATTATCATTTTTACAGCTTTGATCGAGTCTTTTAAACACGAAAGTTTAAAAAAACAAAAAAAAAAATGCCTGAAAAAATGTATAGATATTGTATAGTAATTTTAATGCACGTTCACAAAGTTTTATATAATTTACGATATTTCTTTTTTCTACAACTAAAAGGATTGTTGAATGTTAAGTGGTGGCATTTTAAAAACATTAGAATATGTTATGTTTAAGGATAACGTATTGAAATAATATGTTGCATATAGTATGTTTCATTATTTAAAAAATCACTTCATTCTGCCAGATATTTAAGTTACATGTTTCTTTTCTCCTTCTTTTTTTTTGGGGGGGGGGTAAAGATTATTTGCAAATAGCATCTTGATGTTTTGACACATTCTGAAACTTATTTTCGCAAATTCACCATAAAATTTCACACAACATGCTCTTCAATTACAATAAGCTACATTAATCACCAAATACAGCTCTATGATTTCTTTGTTTTCTTGCATATATCTGATGTGATACTGTCCTTTTAAACAGTGTTCGTAATGTCCTTAAGATACTAAAATGGTAGCACAAAAACTTAAACGATAAAATATTCAATTTCCTTAACTCAAAATATCTTGTCTCAAACTTTTAATTTTAAAGTTGAAGATAGCTTCATAGTTACAATATTGTTACAATTATATATAGTTACAATTTACAATTTTTTTTTTACTTTTTTAAAGACCACAGGAATCCAGTTAAAATATAAAAATGCATATGTTTACTTCTACAAGCATAAAATCCTTATCAAAATAATGATCAAGACCCAAATGTAAAATAGTATAACGGATGGTAAAAACTTCACTGACTTCAAAAAATATGAAGAGGGAAATAAAAGTCAACATGTATCTAACATTCAAATATAAGCGTCCATTCTAAAGACTCGCCAGGCGCTAATTTGCTTAAAATAAATTATTCAAGTTATATGATTTAATGTATTTATAGTATAATTGTAAACAAGGCTTTCACTCCTTAACCTTGATACCGCTATTACTAAATTAATGAACTGAGCTTAGGCAAATAGTAATAGTTAAAACAATTTCTCGTTTTAGCTTTAAAGGAATAATATGTTTCGTCCAAGCATATTTTAATTTTAGAAATAACGAAATTGTTGAGTAGGTTCCTTGGAGCAATATCATTCTTATCCTCTTATGACGAAATATAGGAAAAATTGGTATTCACAGTTTCTGTAAAAAGTATGTTAACCTTCCCTCTGCCTTTTTTTTTTTTTTTTTTTTTTTTTTTTTTTTTACTAAAATAGGCTTGATGATTGTGTATTTTTTTATGAAATCAGATGATGATTCTAAAAAGTTGGCACTGCTTCGGAATATTTTTACAAATTTCAATTTCTTCGTATTTGCTGTATAACAAAATAAGGCATTTTCCTAATAACAAATTATGCTATAATAATAACTCTCCACGAAGGCTCCCAATACTTAATCCAGGAGTTCCCTTGTCTTCTGAATTGAGTTCAAAATTACAAATCTGCGGAGTTGAACATTAGTAGTCGTAAACCCAAAAACTGGGTCGGCAATTCAACGGCGGTTATAAAATAAAAAATAATAATAACTTGAGAATTGCGCTTAAGTTGAAAAATAATTTTAACAAAAGTAAATTTTTTCACCATCTTTT
Organism: Parasteatoda tepidariorum; assembly: GCF_982258835.1. Classification (NCBI taxonomy): domain Eukaryota; kingdom Metazoa; phylum Arthropoda; class Arachnida; order Araneae; family Theridiidae; genus Parasteatoda; species Parasteatoda tepidariorum. Next base: position 63,403,598 of record NC_141756.1, on the reverse strand, counting down.
TTTAAAAAAAAACAGCTTTCTTAAAATTAAAGGTGTAATACGTATATAAGTTTAAACGTCAAAATAAAATTGTGGTTCGAATTTGTTCATTTAAAAAACAAAGCAAACAGTTGTGACTTTTTGACTTGCACTGATATGTATTTACTTTTCACAAACCAAACAAATAAGAAACAATAAAGTACATAAATAAAAAATTTGTTTGAGATTGCAGCTACTTATTATGAAGCAGCTTATTGTGAAGGTTAAGAATCCAAATATGTAAAAAAAATAACTAAAAAAAATTATGTTTATTTAGAGAAAGTACGTTTTTGTGGTAATTGAATTAATAGTTAGCACTAAATAATTAGCATATTTAAGGTCACTCTCAGGAACCATTAAGATACTTAGTACGTGAAAATCCGATCATTAGAACGAAAGTTATTCAGGGTGATATCTTTTTTTTTTTTTTTTTTTCTTTTTTTGCTCCCGGCACAACAGAGCTTTTACTTAATAGGGAAAGCAGAAAACAGGTAGTAAACATATTTCTTTCTTATTCTTAACCTTTTTTTGGAGAAAGTAAATTATTTATGACAAAGTGATTTTTTTTTTTTTTCGATTTTAACATGTATATTATCAGCGTAATTTCTATTACATGTTATATATGTTAATGATTCGTGTCAGCAAAAAAAAATACTTTACTGGCAATCTTCTCCCTTCTCCCGGTAAATACCAGTAGAGAAGATATAAATAATTTCAATACTATTATTTAAATAAAAAAACTACAATGTGCTAAATAATCATATATATTTTAATACAAATAAATTATTTTAAACTAATATTATTCAATTAATATTATAAGAGATATATTTTTTGTAAAAATTGATTCAGTCTTTGAAATAGAATGGTAATAATTAGGTGATGAATCAAATTAATTATTACAGGATCAAAAATATTTCTTGTCGAAATGAAATTTCAAAATAAAATGAGGTTTACTTTCACACTAAACAGGCGATTAATTTATGTATATGCCATACATTTTCATTTTATTTTTATTGTTTCATATTTCTTTAAAAAAACTATAGCTTAATAATTTTTGAAAATCATTTGAGTACTTTTAAAAATTCACACTGCGTTAATTGCCATACTACAAAATGTACTTGAATTACTATGCCACAAAATATACTAGAATTACTATGCCACAAAATATACTAGAAATACGGTTTTTTTTACAAATATACTTGAAATAAAATGATGTAATTTTTATTTAAAATAATGACCTACCTGTTTATCAATATAAAATCTATATCATAATATTGATGTGTGGAACAGTCTCGAAGAGCAGATCTCTCTTTTTCCTCAGAAATAGAAAAGCAAAATGGGTTTTTTTAAAAATCGGCGTGATTGAAAAACACTACTTGTTACGCTTTTTCTCCATATATTTCCCGCTTATCTTCTTACTTTTTATTTAAGGAAGAAAAGAGAAAGAAAATCGAACTAATGCTGCTTTCACAGAGCCACAAAATCAAAGTTGAGTTATTTGTAATAGCAAAAAAATCGTTTGATATTGTAAAATTTTAGAAATATCGTTTGCAGTGCAATAAATTTGTCTATAATCTATTTCTGTGAATGAATGATTTAATAGGTATTCACGATCGCAAAGCTTGATTACGCCCTCTAACGGGTAGTACATTTTCAGGCTTTTATTTATTAAGTTCTAATTTTGTTCAGAATCATTGGAACAGTCGGACGCCATTTTTTTAGCAATAAATAAGAAGCAAAGTTTTCCTAAGGAAAAGGCAGAAGAACTTGGGAAAAAAAAACGACCCAGAACAATGGTAAATCTTGCTGAAACAGAACGCGCCCAACATTTGAAGAACAATTTCACAATAATTTTTACCTTTCTATTATCAACAACCTTGCAATCGATAGCTTCCGATTTCGTGATCGCATACTGCTACAGATTACGGTAAAATATTTTTTTTCTTCAATTAATTATAAATTAAAGTGAAGTCAACATTGCTTACTTCATTCCAATGAATAAATGCGATTTCAGAACGTGCAGAACTGTAATAGTTATAGAATATTCTTCTTCTTTATAGAATAGTAAATATTTCTGAATCTATATAATTCGGAAAACAACAATAACGAATCTTCCGCATTACTTGAAATAGTATCATTTGAGTTGATTATTAAAAAAAAATTTATCGTTTTCTTGGTAAGTATTTTTCAGTTTTGAATGATTAATTTCAACTAGAATTCAGCTATTCTGTTTTAAAGTTACATATTGAAATTCATATCGAGATCTTACAATTCTAAAATTTTGTTGTGTGGCAAGTTATCTAAAAGTAATGAAGGGATAATCTATGGATATATTATTTGAAAATAAAATTTCAAACGGAGAATATTTCATTTGGAATTCACCAGATTTATAAGTTTTATGATTTTTATAATAAAAATTTACTTGTAAATAATTTCGCTTTTCTACTTTGATGATAGTTCTCAACATGATGGTTTTTTTCGTCTGATTAAGAACTTTAAGATTAAAAAGAAAAAAAAGATCAATATGTAAGTTTATTTCAATATGAGGAATTTTTGGAATAGTTTTTTTTTTTTTATCGTAAGCCTTCTTTATTTTATGTTTTTTAGTTTATAAATAATGATATTTTATTGAAACTTTAAACTTTTTTAATGAAAATTGATGTCAAAAAACTTTTTTTGCAAAATTAAATGGCATAACATTGTGTGCTTCTGTATACTTTTTGCATAATTTCAATTTTTGACGTAATATGATACAGAAAAGTATGGAATGTAAAATTTAAATAGACTTTTCACACTAGATCATTAAATTTAGTAGAACAGCTTCTCATGCACTAGGTTTTAACTCTAATTACAAGATTTTTTTACAAATATTTTCCGTGGTGTTTTGGATGTTCCTTCTCTAAAAAAAAGATATTCCATTTTGTTTTTGCTTGCATACGAAAGGATATCATACATTTTTCTTTTTTAAATTTAATAAGCCACAATAATGAAGGAACATTACCATGTTACACTGATGAAATCTCCAGTGCAACTGATGATCCTGTTGTTCTGCTAGCAGAAATTCGTCTCAAATAAAAACGCCACCTATTGGTATGCAATATAAAATATGCAAAAAGTACACAGAGACACATAATGTTATGCCATTTCATTTTGCAAACAAAATTTTTTGTCAACAATTTTTATGAAAAAATTTAAAGTTTCAAAGAAAAATCATTATTTATAAGTTAAAAATGTAAAAAAAAAATGCTTAAGATAAAAAAAAAAAAGCGATTCTAAAAATCCCTTATATTGAGATAAAAAAAAATTCTTTTCTCTTTTTGGTGAGTTCCTAATCGTAGAAAAATCATTCAACAAGGAAAAACAAGACATTCTGTGGAAAACTAGATTAATTCAAAGAAAAAAAAATTTAAAAATTAAAAAAAAATATTTTTTACGAGTAAATTTATTGTTATAAAAATCAAAACACTTACCTGCCTTAAGAATCCAAAGAATTCCAAAATGAAATGTTCGTTAGAAAATTTTATTCTCAAATAATATATACATAGATTATCCTATCATTATTTTAAGATGACATACCACTCAATAAAATTTTATAATTGTGAGATCTCGATATGAATTTCAATTTATAACTTGTAAAATAGAATAGCTGAATTCTTGTTGAACTCAATCATTCAAAATTAAAAAATACTTACCAAAAAAAACGATAAAAATTTATTAATAATCATTAAAAATGATAAAGGACGTGGGTAAGGGAGAGTTTTAGGGGATTCAAACACCCCAATTGTAAATGACAATTTTTTATATTTTCTCAAATTGCTCATTTTCGTAAAAAAATATTTTTAAAAACAATTTCTGCTTCCCTTAAAGCTTTTATTAGTTAAAAAACACCACTTTAAATTCATTTTACCACAAGGAGACTTAAAAATTAAATATTTTTTTATGAATCGGTTTATGGGGCTCGACAAATACGTCCCTGATTGTTGGCAATGGCTGATCTGCATATTTAATTCATCCCCATGCTAAATCATTAATTCCCTCGCAAGTATGTTGTTTCAAGTCCGTTAGCTTGATCAAAAGTTATTCAAGCTGGGTTTTTTTTTCTCTTGCCATTTGTGTAAAATAAAATTTAAAAATTCATTTACTATTATTATTATTTTTAATTTGTAAATGGTGACAATTGTTTGGGTATCTCCAGTTATATGTCGAAAATTTGAAATTATGTGCTATAAAAACATTTTGAAAAACCATGCAAACCTCTTATTTATCTCGCAACCATACATTCCATTTTAAATTCTATTTTAGTATTGATTATTTTTATTTCATATATTTTTATTTTTTTATTCTCATTTAACGATGATATTTTTCCTCAAGTTTCAGAAAATGATTTTAAATACCTACTGAAAGTTTTCAGAAAATATGCCAGTCAAGGTCAATTCATCGAAAAGACTGATTTTCTAGAAATGTTGCATGAAACTTTCGGATATACTGAGCATTTTTTCATGAATCGAGGTATAGAAACTCATTTATCTCTTGATATTTTTTTATCATTGTAGCTTATTACAAATTTAATCAGAGAGTAAAAAACTTCTATAAAGTTTTGAAAAACAAATCGCAATATTCTTTCGTTTTATTTATCAACTTAATATTTTTTGGCATCAATCATTTCCAAGGTTGCTGTTATTATTATTATTACTATTATTAACATTTGGTATACCTGTAAAACATATTTTTTCTAAAAGTAATAAATTAATTGTTTGTCATTTTTTAAGTGTTCCTGATTTGTAGATGCTTCTTTTTCCCTTAAAAAATAAAATATAGTTCTAACTTATCACTGGTGTGTTATTAATCATATGCTTAAACCCAATGAGATATTTTCAATTCGTTCTCCTCCATATCTGTAGTACAAGAAGTTCCCATTGTTTATTTATTACAACCATTTTCTTTTTATTACAGGCAATTACTATTATTATATTATTATTTTTATTGCTATTATTAACATTTGGTATACCTATGAAACATATTTTTTTCCAAAAGTAATAAAATTTAATTTTTTGTCTTTTTTTAAGTGTTCTTGATTAGTAAATACTTCTTTTTTTCTTAAGAAATAAAATATAGTTTTAACTTATCACTGGTGTGTTATTAATCATATGCTTTAACCCAATGAGATATTTTCAATTCGTTATCGTCCATATCTGTAGCACAAGAAGTTCCCATTGTTTATTTATTTCAACCATTTTCTTTTTATTACAGTCTTTATACAAGCCGACACAAATAGAGATGGTCGTATTAGCTTATCGGAGTACATAAATTTGTTGTCTTTGTTATTGAAAGGAACAAAGGAAGAAAAAATAAAATGTAAGTGAATATTCTTAATGAAGAAATTTTTTCCATTCAAGACTTTATTCACACATCACAAATGATTTCTGAGACATGTTGAATATATTACTCTGGTTTCGTTAATGACGAAGAAGCGTTTCTGAAAGTTTCAAAAACGTTTCTGTTCACTCGATAAAACATAAAAATATTTTCTCTTTAATATTCACAATTAAAACACTTGATTAATGTTTTTAGAAAAAGGGCATAAACATTGCAATTTTTTTTTCAATTGCTATGGCGTGTGAACATCGTTGTGCTCTAGTATTTAAGGGCAAAAATTTGATGTAAATAAGAATATCGCCAGTGAGTGTTATAGCTCACGAATAAACGAATTCAATCTCGACTTAATCCCATGCAATTTGCACATTCTAGAATGAAGACATTCTAAAATAAATCCGTAAGAGAGCGTGTTTCTAAATGCTAAACTGTTTTGGATACATTTATTCATTATTTGGATACAAATTCAATATTCATTTTACGTTTCCGTTTTTGATTATTTTTATTTTGCTTCATTTTTCGATTATTCCATCAGTAATATTCAAAAGTATTCTTTTTGATACTATATTGAGAAAAATCTCTTGTATTAATGTAGTATTTTTTGGATAACATCACGGAATCTTTATTGAGACAATATTAAAATCATTATACATTTTCGGGACGGATCAAAATTTGTTTTAAAAAGGCAAAAATGAAGATTGGAATCACAGTAATTACAATGAATCAGTCAATTTGAAAGCTATCACATGATTTTTATATGAGAGCTTTGAAAATTAAAAAACGCATGCAATATGCATTGTTTTTAACAAAACATTTGGAATTGCCATTAAATGTCTCAGAAATGATATTTTTTTATCCAACACGTTTGTAATTTTCATCATATAACGCCCTTGTTAACAATTTATATTTATTATTACTTTTCATTGTTTCAGTCTGCTTTCAATGTTATGACTTGAATGAAACAATGCAACTCAGCCGAGATGTAATCATCACCCTCTTGAACCAGACGAGCACAGAAGTAAGTGATTTTTACATCCAGTTTTAGTGCAGCGTACATAACGCAGCGGTAAATTATAATTTGATTTTGTAACAAGCTCTCCTCTTCCCCCCCCCCCACTACAGCGCCTCTGGCGGTAAACTAAGACAGTCTGCCAGGAACCGCCGTTAAGTACGGATGTTAAATTCGAGCCCAAAACCCCCTCTTCCAAATTCTTGTATTTTTTTATCCTTGTTTTATTTTTATGTGTTTTGTCCTTTTCAATAAATATTTAGAGTTAGATAATTTTCTAGTCTTTCATTGTTTATGTGAATTGGTAAAAATACAAATAAACCAGGACTTCCCCTACAAAAATGACGCCCAACTCGTGGCCGAACTAACGGTTCCTTGCTGGCTCAAATTTTTTTCAGAAAGTTCGTGAACATCCTGTTCAACTTGTGGAATTTAATGAGGTCATCCAGCACCTCGATTTCCTGAATTTTGATTCAGTATTTCCGTTTTCCCAGCTTACCCCAGCTAGACGAGGAAAACCGGGAAAACCCTTTCCCGCTCAACATTGATAAGTACAATTTTTATAATAGTACGGTTTACTTGAGTAAAATATTAATATTTACTATCTATTGATTTGAAACTTAGTGAAAAGTTATAAAGTATTATGTTGTATAGTAATTCTGTGCGTGAAGTTTAAATATATTATAAGTAGTTTGAATCATTCATTCTAAAAATAATTTTTATAAACTAAGAATCTGGTAGATAGAGAAATATATTATGAGAGTTAGCTATCTTTTTATGTTTCAAAATGAATATATATTGTGCGAAAGTTAAACAAACTGCATTCTAAAATATTTAAGCATTGATTTTTGTTCTCATTTAAGAAGTGTGTTAAAAATCATTCATCTATTTGATTATTATGTTATGAATATCACTTTCGATTAATACTTGCGCGTCTGTGAATCAGACAAGATTCTTTCTTTATTGCTTTCTGTGGCGCCAAAACCACAGACGAATTTCTTTCATGGTAAAATGAAGGTGTTTGTAAACCGAAATTGAAACTTATGCTAATGATTATAAAGAACTTATGTCTTAGTTGTTGTTATATTGCATTTTGTTTTATTTTCATTGATCTCAATTACAGATATAAATTGAATTTAGCTAAGGTTGTAATAAAACTTGTTATTTAAAAGAAAAAATATTCAAAACTAAGAAAGAGGAAAAGAAATTTAAGAATATGTTGCTTCTTTTTAATTCATTCATGTAACTTATAGCATAGTTTTATTATTACAATTTCTATTTGTTATTACTTCATAAAAGAAGAATTTTTTCTATTGCTATGTGTTTTATATATATGTTTCTATATTGAATACACTTTAGTAACAAAGGTAGATAATTTTGATAAATGAAGAGTAGTGTATTTTGGGATGAAAAAAAAAAGTTTTATCTTGGTTTAATAGAATTTTATCCAGAAAAATTAAAGTAAAATGTCTGTATAGTGTTTATACAGTATAATGTTTATTGTTCAAAATATTGATTTATTTACAATATTGGTGTTTTATATGGGAATTTTGTTGATGTATTATAATTTACATTACCACTACTTTCTTTATAATTAATACACCGTATATTTTTATTTTCCATTGGTTGTTTGAATAGATTATATTAACTGGTTCAAATTATCTCAAGTAATATTGTGTGATAGGGCATCTATAATTAGAAACATTTTATATTAAATAATAAGTGACATTTCATTATCAGTGACATTTTAAGACTATTGGGGGTATTAAACAATATCTATTAAGTGGTGCTTTCACAATCTGCTACAATGACATTTTTAGGAAAGGGAAAAAAGGTCGATTTATGTGTATTAGCTGAAGAAATGGGTCTCAAGGTTCCCCCCGATGCTAAAGTCATTCAAATTAAGAAACTGATCACAGAAAATGAAGCATACGATGAAGAATTTTGCCTCAACGTGCTACAAAATATTATTGATGACAGAGTCGAAAGAGAAAGAAGCGAAAAATTAAATAGAGAAAAAGAAGAGGAACAAAATCGAATTTTGAAAGAAAAGGAACAAGAACAGAATTTTGAGCTAGAAAAATTACGTTTGCAAATTGAAGCCCAAAAATCCATACAACCATCATCTGGTTTAACTAGTACTTGTCCTGTCAACTTACAATTAAAGAAATTACTACCTGAATTCAATCCCAAAGAGGACGATATGGTTTTATATCTCAACTTATTTCAACGCCAATTGAAATTTTTAAAAGTAGACAAAGAGAATTGGGTAGCTTATTTACTTGGTGTCCTGCCAAACGATATTGCTCAACTCATCGCAAGAGAAGCAGAAGATAAAGCCCAAGATTTTGACTATGTCAAAGAAATGCTTCTGAAAAGATTTAAGCTAAGTGCAGAAAAGCTTCGACAGTTATATGCCACTCACAGAAAAACACCTGAGAAAACTTGGAAAGATTTTCATTTTGAACTCCAAACTTTTTTCGAAAATTGGTTAATGGAATTAGACATTAAAACTTTTGATGAATTAAAAAATTTGATGATCGTCGATCAAATGAAGAAAAGAATTCCTCCAGAAGCTAAAGAGCACTTCTTAGATGTCTGGTGTGAATGGAAAATGCCTGAAGATTTAATTGAGAAAATGGATGCATATGAAAATCTTCGTATGAACAAAAATGATTTGCAGAAAACAAATACAGAAAAGAAGCTTAATTTGAAACAAACAGAATCACGAAGACTTTATAACCAAAACAAGTATTCGCGTAGTCCCAGGGTACAATATGACCAGAAATATAACATGCATTCTTTCAGACAAGAAAATAGGCGAGATACTGGAGTTCAAAGTCATAACAAGCAGGACTTTTATAATAATGAAAGAATTCCCAGAAGAAATGATTTAATGTATGATGATCAACATCATAAAGTAAACAATGACAGATTTGAAGAGAGCAGAACTGGTAGAAGGTGCTATGGATGTGGTGAACCTGGCATTATCAAATCACGCTGTCCTAAATGCAATCCGTCTAGCACAAACTCTTCTCCCAGTGTTGGAAACGTCCTCTTCCAGTCATGTGTAGACGAATCATCACAACTAGCTATATTGAGTATAACAGTAAATGGACTCTTAGGTACTGCATGTGCTGACAGTGGAGCAAGCCATTGTATTGCTGGAGAACGGTTGTATCAAATTCTCAAACAAGAAGGTGCAGACTTTCAAGAGACCCAACTCACTATGACACTTGCTGACGGAGAAAAACGACAAGTGGAAGCCTTCACTACTTTGGTAGATATAGGACTTGAAGGAAGAGTCTTTAAAACGAACTTAATTGCATTACCCCATGCTAAAGAAAATCGTACTCTCCTTGGTACAGATTTCCTTCAAGATGCTGGTATCGTCCTTGATCTAAAAAGTCGCAGATGGTTCTTTAGTGATTTTCCCCGACGAAAATTTAATTTTGCTGAGGAAGCCAATTTGTGTGATATCAAGAATACGCTATGTGCTGAATCCAGTACTTGTCAACTGAGAGAGGAAGAAGGTCAACAACTGTCAAGTGAAGAAAAAAACAAACTCAACACCCTGTTGAAACAGTATGAAAGAATCTTCGAACCAGGGGGAGATGCTACTCCATACGCAAAACATTACATCAATACTGGTGATCATCCTCCTGTATCTGTTCCCCCGTACAGATTACCTCCTTCTAAGAAAGAAGAGTTGAAGAGACAAATCAATGATTTGCTAGAGAAAGATATAATTGAAGAGTGCGAGTCGCCTTACGCCGCACCCGTGGTTTTAGTTCCAAAACCGAACGGTTATAGACTCTGCGTGGACTATCGAAAACTAAATGAGAAAACTTTACCCGATACATATCCATTACCCAGAATGGATGATTTATGGCATGATGCAAAGACATGTAAATATATGTCAACCATTGACTTAACAGCTAGCTATCATCAGGTAGAAGTTAACCCAGCTGACAGAGATAAAACAGCATTCATCTGTTCTTATGGCACTTTCCGATTCAAAAGAATGCCTTTTGGTTTACGAAACGCTGTAGCAACGTTCCAACGCCTGATGGATCGTTTCCGCAATGGACTTCCTTCTGTAAAACTGCTGGTTTACCTAGATGATCTGTTTGTGTTGTCTCCTACCTTTGAACAACATATCCAAGATCTGAAAGATGTCTTTGACCGTCTTGACAAATTTCGACTTAGTGCAAACAGAAAGAAATGCAAATTTGCATGTTCTAAAGTAAAGTATCTTGGACTTTGGATAACATCTGAGGGAATTGAAACAGACCCAGATAAAGTAAATGCCATCACCTCCATGCCTTCTCCGAGAAACGTGAAACAAGTTCAGTCGTTTATACAAACATGTTCATGGTATCGAAAATTTATTCCTGGTTTTTCCGAAATTGCCAGACCACTTACCAATTTGACAAAGAAAAATGCCTCTTGGGAATGGGGTGTTGAACAGCAAAAAGCATTTGAAGAACTGAAACAAAGCTTGATTTCTCCTCCAATTCTAAAGCAAGCGGATGAAACTAAACCATTCCTCATACGGACAGACGCTAGTAACTACGCTTTGGGTGCTGTCCTTTTGCAAAAACACGAAACTCAAGAACATCCTGTAGAATACGCAAGCAGATTGCTGAGTTCTGCGGAACGGAATTACTCGACAACAGAACGTGAGGCCCTTGCTGTCATTTGGGCACTTCAGAAATTCCGAGGATACGTGGAAGGCACCGAAGTCATCATTTCGTCCGATCATCAACCTCTCAGATGGCTCATGAGTTTAAAATCTCCGTCTGGAAGACTGGCGAGATGGGCCCTGCAGCTGCAAGAGTTCAATCTTAAGATAGAATACCTCCCCGGGAAATCGAACTATGTGGCAGACATGCTTTCAAGACCCATATGTCAAACTGATGAAATATTTTGCGAAGCTTCCACTATTTCCGTAGACTTCCCTAAGAAAACACCTAAAGAAATAAGAGAGGAGCAAATGAAAGATGAAGAGCTTAAGAAAATAATTACATGTTTTGAAGATCCAGAAAAAGGAGTAGACTATTCCAATTGGACACAAAGAGGATATATAATGAATCAAGGCGTATTATTCCGATATTCTCCTGCTTCAGATGCTGAAGAAGCACAGTTGGTAGTACCGTTGCATGAAAGAGCTCAAATTTTAAAATTACACCATGACGCTCCAAGTGCTGGACACTACGGAGTAGAGGGAACATTAAATAGAATAAATCAACGATATTATTGGACTGGTATGAGATCCTTCATAGCTGACTATGTTAAGAGCTGTGTTGAATGCGCCAGATACAAAGCCAGTAATCAAAAACCTTGTGGACTTCTGCAGACACCAATATACAGCCAACGATTTGAAACCTTGGCAATAGATCTCTTTGGACCTTTACCCACAACTAAAGAGGGTAAATCCTGGATTTTTATAGTGGAAGATTGTTCAACTAAGTGGGTAGAATTATTTTCTCTCACTACAGCCACTGCTAAAGAATGCGCCACTGTTCTTGTGGAAGAGATCTTTCTTCGCTATGGGATTCCTCGAAGAATAATAAGTGATAACGGAACTCAGTTCGTCTCTGCTGTCATGCAGCAATTGTGTTTCCTTTTGAAAATAGATCAGAACCTCACACCAGTATATCACCCACAGGCGAATCCTGTAGAGCGCAAAAATCGCGACCTGAAGCCACGTCTTGCAATCCTTGTGGGACAAGATCACACTTCCTGGGCTGAAAAACTTCCGATGATTAGATTCGCCATGAACAGTGCAAAGTGTGAAACAACTGGCGAAACAGCATCATTTCTCATGTTTGGACGAGAAATGAGAACCATAGATGACGTTACGAGTGATTTTCGTGCCATCGTCAACAACGATAATTTCGTGCCCGAGATCACTCCCTACCTAAAAAGATTAGCCAATATCTCTAATGACATCCGAGATAGAGTTGAATCCAAACAAGATCAGAGAAAGACCTACGCAGACCAAAAGCGTCAAAAATCACCACAGTACGCACCTGGTGATAAAGTATGGGTTACTTTGCATCCTAAGAGCAATGCTGCAAAATCAAAGTCGGCCAAGTTCATGCCAAAGAGAGATGGACCGTACATCATCCTCACCCAAAGGTCCCCAACATCGTATGAAGTGGCCCACGTTGATAAGCCAAATGAACCGTTAGGACAGTATCATGTATCTGCATTGAAAAAATGTTCTAATGAAAATGTAGTGCCGGTGGCACCTTTACGTAAACGAGGCAGACCAAAAACTCTTGATCCTGACCCAAAAACCTTGATGACCCTCAGAAGAAGCCAAAAACGAAAAAGTGCTGGTCCCTCTACGAGACGTTTGATCGGAACCAGAGGGGGAGTGTAACAAGCTCTCCTCTTCCCCCCCCACTACAGCGCCTCTGGCGGTAAACTAAGACAGTCTGCCAGGAACCGCCGTTAAGTACGGATGTTAAATTCGAGCCCAAAACCCCCTCTTCCAAATTCTTGTATTTTTTTATCCTTGTTTTATTTTTATGTGTTTTGTCCTTTTCAATAAATATTTAGAGTTAGATAATTTTCTAGTCTTTCATTGTTTATGTGAATTGGTAAAAATACAAATAAACCAGGACTTCCCCTACAATTTGATATTTTTTTTTTCATTTCTAATCGACTATATTATGAAACATTTTCCCTTTCCAGTGTTCATTCTGAATTATTTTTACTTTTACATGTAGTATCTGACTCTTCTTTTCACTTAAAAATACGTATCATTTTCACCTTTACTACAGAGCCGGCAAAAAAAAATCTTGGTATTGTAAATATGTACTTTTGAAATTAGATGACCCGAGTTCGAATCTCTGTGATGGCTGGTCGATACGTATTACGCATCTAGCTAGTACCAACCACAGCGCTGACGTGAAATATCTTCAGTTGTAGATGGATCATGGGTTCGAATCCACTTGTCGTCAGGCTAACCATGGGAGTTTTTCGTTGTTTTCCTTTCCTTGTAACGCAACTTTAGGTTAGTTCCCTCAAAAAGTCTTTCAGGAAAGCAAATTCCTTCCAATACTTGATCCTGGAATTTCCTAGTCCTCTAAATTGAGTTCTAAATTACAAAGCCACGGAGTTAAACATTTGTATTCGTAAACCACAAAATTGGGTAGGCTGCTCAACGACGGTTATGAAATACGGTTGAAAGGGTGAAGATTTTTTTCCAGCAATGCACCAAGTGCACAAGATAGTTAAACAAGAATACAAGATACCTTATGCATCATTATGCCTACATGCATCATTATACATCTTATGCATGTATGATTAAAAAAAATATTCAAAAATTGAAATTTGATGGAGTTTTACTTCTTTAATTGTATGTAATTAAAAATATCTTGCACTTCACAATTAGTCAAATTTTTGTTCCCAAATTCGATTTAGAAAATTTTTTGTAGGAAATGTTTTTTTTTAAATATAAACTTCCGGAAAAAAATTTCTGGAGCGAGTTAATACAGCTGTAGAGTATTTTTTCCGCACTGTACATAACAATCCTGAACTGACTCTGTCTCAAACTCTAATCCAGAATTTGTATAATAGTTTTACATTAATCTTAATGCTAAGGTAATCAGTAAGTTCATGTTCGCGTCAATTCTTCAAATTACATAACTTAGACATTAATCAAATTAAAATTTATTTCAAATATTAAATATTGTCATGAGGTTACGCTCAAAGTCATAAAGGATAAACAGGGCCGGATTAAGAACCTCAGAGACCCTAAGCACTTACATTTTTGGGTGCTCCTTAAATGTAATTAAGAAGATCAATATAAATTTTAAAAAAAATATTTTTCTTAAATAAAACTGAAGTAAGTTTACAAAAATAAATAAATTTATCTATATTCGAATTTATATTATAATTTATATAAATTTATATTATATTCAAATTTAACCCTTTTTGCAGAGAATCTGGTGGAAATCGAAAATTTTCAATAAACTCCTTGAAAGTTTGTCAAGGCTATAATCACATGTTCTTCGATTTTAGAGCAAAATTAGAATAATTTCAACATTCTTGGTATTTAATTTTTTTAAATTTCCTGACCCACAAGCTATTTTTTTTCCTCATTTTAATTCTATAAAATAAAATCTAATTTTTTATTCAAACTTTCTGGGTTTTATGTAATATTTTCAAATATGCTTTTTAAATTTTTGCTAAAAATATTTTCACTGTGGGTGTCAAGTTAATATTTATGTAAAAAATAATTATCAAACTTAACCAATTTTTTTGGAGAATACAAAAACATACAGAAGCTTAATTTAGTATATAAATGAAATTAATAATAAATAAAAATAACTAACAACTCTTTTTTTCTATCTTTTAGAATGTTAAGAAACCTGTGACAGTTCTCCATGAATTTATAAAAGATTTCTCATTATTTAAGGCATTTATTATTATTATTAACGAAATTATTTCGCTTTTTGTGGCAAAATCGGATTATTTCCACTCCTTTGAAAAACGAAGTGTTTAAAATTTTATTTTACATTATTATTTTATTTGTAACAATCAATCAAAAATATTCTATATATTAATTATGTTTAATGTAAAACATTTTCTGAATTAATAATAAATTTAGTTTATAATTAAACCGTTATATGTTACTTCACTTTAATTTCATGTTTGTGAAAAAGTGAGTTTTGTATATAAGTGATAGTGTGATTATATTTCGCATGAGTTGCTTTCGTATTGATATGTATTGAACATGAATTTTACTGTAAATTCACAAATAGTCTAAGAAGCAGCTTAACGAGAAAAATCTATCGGTTTTATTTATTTTTATTCTCGATCTCGTCACAGTGCGGTGAAAGTTTAAACGCAAAGTTTTTAAAATGATTGTAATAAGTGACAGATCATATGGAAACGACAGGAAATTTAGTTGTTTTCAATTAGAAAAGTTGCTTTTTCGCACTCTAATAGAAGATTTTAAATCAGTAAAATTTGAAGAGCAACTGTAACCAACCAATTGCACTGATACAGATCAAATAACTTAATTGACTAATATTTTTAATAGTCTTCAATATCTTTGATATGCATAAATAATCTAATATTATTTTGAGAAGTTATATTTTTTTCAATTATGATTTTAAGGAAGATTAGAAATGTTTTAATACATAAGCTAATGCACTAATATAATGTGGTTGTTTTATATTTTTAACTAAAACTGGTTATTAATTTTAATT
This sequence comes from Parasteatoda tepidariorum, assembly GCF_982258835.1. Lineage (NCBI taxonomy): Eukaryota > Metazoa > Arthropoda > Arachnida > Araneae > Theridiidae > Parasteatoda > Parasteatoda tepidariorum. The sequence goes on along the minus strand of NC_141756.1, from coordinate 63,387,968 downwards.
TAACAGTGAACTCCACTATTCAGTATTATATTTTTTAATCTGCTTCCTGTGCTTTTTATTTAAACGAAGTATAGGACTTCAGAAAGTATTAATATTAAAGTAATTTAAAAAGTTATTAACATATAAAGTTCTTAAAATATGGACAAATTATCAGCTTGTTAAAATAGCTAACTTTTACCAACCTTTTTTCAGTTTATATTAACTGATTTTAATTATACTCAAAATATTGTTTTGATGCATATTTTAAATTTGAAAATAATGTAGAATTTGAACTCTTTTTTTTTAAAGGAATTTTAATTAAAAGCTTAGTCATGAAAATAAAGAAGAAATACCATAACTAAATTCAATCTTTTTTTTAATTTTAAAAATCATGTAGAATTGTAAATCATGCCCTATTACATGAAGAAAAGAAGAAAAAAAAGATTTTTTAAATTTATACAATATTTTTTGAAAAAAGGTGTGCCTAAAATAAAAAAGTGAACATCCCCCCCCCCCCGAGCAAATTTTCATTAAATAATCGGATTTTCACACACTAGTGCTCAATCTTCATGGGTTCAAAAGTCAAATCTTAAATGGGCCAATTAATTAATGCAGGCGATGTTTTCATGATGTAATAAATTACAAAATCCAATACAAAAACGTACTTTCTTTGAAAAAATATATCTTATTTCCACAGACTTGGAATTCTGATACTCAAAATATGGATGTCAGTTAGCCATAATCTGGAAAATATGGTCGGAATAGTTTATGCAGGAGGCAGTCGAAAGTTCGGAACTTTTAAAGTTAAGTTCACTTTTTGCGCAGATCGACTAGTTTCTGAGTTAGCAAATTTCAAAACGCCGTTCATTTGAATTTTGATTTCTCTAGATTTATTCCACCAATTTAATTTAAATTTTTGTATTTTGTTGTTTCAAATTACTACTTAACAATATGATACCTTACAATCCAATTTCCCTTCAGTAGATAAAATATAATAATTATTATTTTACATAAAATTATATTAGGATAAAGGAATTTTAAAATTGTGTGCAAAAACTTTTTGATTTGCTGGGCGATTTCCAGAGATATGGCGAAATACGAAAAAAGTAAAATTAACATGGATAGGTCCAAATTTTTAATCGGTCTCCTGCATAAATTATTGTGACCATATTTTCCAGATGTCGGCCACCTCCCCCTTTATTCAAGGGTGAGAGTACAAAACTGTCGAAAAATTTTTTAAAAAATATATGTTTTTCTGAGAAAGTACTTTTTTGAGTGTGATATCATAACTTAAAACATCATCAGTATTAATTTGAAAAATTTATATTTAAGGTTAAGTCTTTGAACTACAAAAGGTTGAGTATACGAAAATCCGATCACTACATTAGATTAAAAGTTGTTCTGAACTTTCACTTTTCATTTTGCGCACAGCATATTGAATTTGAACGTGAACTGGATTAGAACACCTGACTCCCCTTATAAACAAATTATTCATTTGGTCTAAAATAAATTAAACTCATTTTACATTATAAAATATGCCTACTTTTTCCACATTAATTTTGAATTTAATAAAATTTTTCCATTGATTAATATTTGTAATTTTAATTTGAAATATTCCATTTAAAATCAGTTAAAGCGATTTATAAAAATCCAATTACGTTGTTACAACGTTTTCAATAATCTGTAAATGAAAAGGGGAAACACAAGTTGAAACTAAATTAGTAAAAATAAATCTTAATTTTTACGTCAGTCGTGAAGTTTTCAAAGAATCTCTGGGGGATCTTTGTTTCTTTTTATAACCTCGTTGAATTATTAAATCTTAAAGACTTATACTTTTAAAATCAAGCAAAGTCTCCTCGAACATGAAATAAAACAAAGCACATACTTAGTCAAGATCGAGTCACACTCTAAAATCTGTTTAAATTTTAACTGCTCAGCAAGTGTACGCTGAAAATGAGAAAATTGATGTAGCTCCTAATCACGTAATTGGTTTTAAAAAATATGCCAGTCAGCAAGGAACCTCTCTTTTACTCGCCCTCCTACTTTTCTGTAACAGAAGTTACCACAAAGAAGGACAATTTAAAGGTTTCAATCTTATCTTTCGTATATAGAGAAGTAGTATTTTTAACTGAAAAAAAAGCAAAAGTTTAGGGGGATTTAGTGGTCCCCAAGATGTTTCAGAGATAAAAAGGATGCTTTGACATGTGAGTGTAGGAAATCAATTTGTTACGCTTGTATACACAAAGCTTCTTCCCATCTCTAGTTTTGTATTTCAGGTCTTAGCTATTCACCGACTATATAGGTGGTCTGTTAGGAAAAAGCATTGATCACTTTGTGAATACACAACTTTCTTTTTCGTGTCGGCGTGATTGAAATAATTATAACACACTATCAATTTAGTAAAATTAAATTAGTTAAAATCATGTAATAAAAATGGAGTTAAGATGCGTAATAAATTATGCAGAAAATTTTCTACATAATTTATTCGTGGTGCCCCCCTTACCTCTGGTGCCCTAAGCACGTGCTTAGTGTGCTTAATGGTTAATCCGGCCTTGAGGATAAAATAACTAAATTGCTTTACATGATAAGGAATTTTTGAAAAAAGTTTTTTTTTTGTTAAGCAGCAGAAACTGTTAAAGACACAATTTAAATAGCAGTCTAATGTTTTCTTTGATGCAATACCGCTTAATATGTACACGTTATACAGCATTTTTTATACGTATTAATCCACTTAAAACCAATTCCAAAATTTTAATATTGTCATGAGATAACTCTCAAAGTTAAGTTTCATAAAATCACTAAATGTTTAGCATAATAAGAAATTTCACTAAAAGTTTATTTCGTTTATTATACGCAACAGAAACTAATTTAAACAAAATTTAAATTAATAACTTAATATTTTCCTTAAAACAAAGCTATTCATTATGTTCAAGTCAAATACTTGTTTTTTTTAAAAATCAATTCCTAAAATTAAATACTATCATGAGTTCTTAAAGTTAGATATGATAAAATTGCAAAATCGTTTCACATAATAAGATATTTTAGTAAAATTTTCTTTGCTTTTACACGAAATAGAAGCTAATCCAGACACAATTTAAATAATAACATGAGATACAATTTAAATAATAGCATGAGAAACAATTTAAATAATATCATAACTGATATTTTCTAATACAAAGCTATTCAGAATAATAATATAATAACAACAATATTATTTATATATTAATCTTCACAAACTCAATTTCAAAAGTTAAATAAAGTCTTGAAGTAACTCTAAAAATTAAATGCAACCTGCTGTGACCCAAACTTTAAATAATGACTGAAAATACAATTTTTAATTAGAAATATATATAAATTCGAAGAAAATAAGCTCATAAATGTGATAAAAAATTTATACCCAATTAATTACATTTAACTAAAGTGTTTTCATTAGTTTCAGTTGTTACATAAATGATAAATTTTAATTTAAGGCATATTTTACAGTGTGTAGGATACTTTTATAATGTATTATTTCACACTTCGGTCATGAAAAAAAAAAAAACATCTGACTCTAATAGGATATTTATGTGCTATAAAACTACTTGAATCAAATTTATTACTTTTTTCTTATAATTTTTAGTTGTAACTAAAAATTTCCTAACAAAGGTAAAACAAATTATATTTTACATAAAAATTGTCTTAAGAGGATCTACAAACAAGAGAAAAACATAATTTTTCAACTAACAATATTGTAACAAAAGTCAACCAATATATTGGACGCTAGATCTTCGGAGAATATATGTATAGCAAAATTTTCTTTCTCTTTTAGGCAACAGAAACTAACCCGGACATGGTGCTGCATTTATTAGAAATGATTTTGAAGCAAATGGTATAAATTATTTTCTTGCAATTATATATAAGAAGTTAGATTGTTCTATTTCTGTTCAAGAAAACGTCTAAGCTTAAAATTTCGTCTAAAAATTCGTATAATTACATTTGTTATTTTAGTTTAAATGAAACTTTAACACTCTTTGGTTGGTACAATAGAAAAAATAAATTAAAGTCCACTTTTTCCAATAATTTTTCAAACAAATTTTTCTAACAGTTTCGTAAATTCAGTTCTAGTAATAATATTGATAGTGTGACAACTGGGTACTTTTAAGGAAGAGTTCTTGGAATTTTAAAACAATTGTTATATTATTATTATTACATATTATTATTATATTATTATTATTATATTATTATTATTACATATTATTATTATATTATTATTATTACATATTATTATTATATTATTATTTTTACATATTATTATTATATTATTATTATTACATATTATTATTATATTATTATTATTATAACAATTATTCTATATTATTATTTTATTAATCAGATTGGATGAAGTGCAATATATAGTCATCTGTATTTTTATTTGCTATGTTTCTTAATAGAAGCAGGTTAGTCTTTAAAAATTATTAAATACATTAAAATGCTGTGTTCAACAAACATTTTATTTAGTTCACTTTTATTCTGAATTTCAGACAAGGCCGGATTAACCATTAAGCACACTAAGCACGTGCTTAGGGCACCAGAGGTAAGGGGGGCACCACGAATAAATTATGTAGAAAATTTTCTGCATAATTTATTACGCATCTTAACTCCATTTTTATTACATGATTTTAACTAATTTAATTTTACTAAATTGATAGTGTGTTATAATTATTTCAATCACGCCGACACGAAAAAGAAAGTTGTGTATTCACAAAGTGATCAATGCTTTTTCCTAACAGACCACCTATATAGTCGGTGAATAGCTAAGACCTGAAATACAAAACTAGAGATGGGAAGAAGCTTTGTGTATACAAGCGTAACAAATTGATTTCCTACACTCACATGTCAAAGCATCCTTTTTATCTCTGAAACATCTTGGGGACCACTAAATCCCCCTAAACTTTTGCTTTTTTTTCAGTTAAAAATACTACTTCTCTATATACGAAAGATAAGATTGAAACCTTTAAATTGTCCTTCTTTGTGGTAACTTCTGTTACAGAAAAGTAGGAGGGCGAGTAAAAGAGAGGTTCCTTGCTGACTGGCATATTTTTTAAAACCAATTACGTGATTAGGAGCTACATCAATTTTCTCATTTTCAGCGTACACTTGCTGAGCAGTTAAAATTTAAACAGATTTTAGAGTGTGACTCGATCTTGACTAAGTATGTGCTTTGTTTTATTTCATGTTCGAGGAGACTTTGCTTGATTTTAAAAGTATAAGTCTTTAAGATTTAATAATTCAACGAGGTTATAAAAAGAAACAAAGATCCCCCAGAGATTCTTTGAAAACTTCACGACTGACGTAAAAATTAAGATTTATTTTTACTAATTTAGTTTCAACTTGTGTTTCCCCTTTTCATTTACAGATTATTGAAAACGTTGTAACAACGTAATTGGATTTTTATAAATCGCTTTAACTGATTTTAAATGGAATATTTCAAATTAAAATTACAAATATTAATCAATGGAAAAATTTTATTAAATTCAAAATTAATGTGGAAAAAGTAGGCATATTTTATAATGTAAAATGAGTTTAATTTATTTTAGACCAAATGAATAATTTGTTTATAAGGGGAGTCAGGTGTTCTAATCCAGTTCACGTTCAAATTCAATATGCTGTGCGCAAAATGAAAAGTGAAAGTTCAGAACAACTTTTAATCTAATGTAGTGATCGGATTTTCGTATACTCAACCTTTTGTAGTTCAAAGACTTAACCTTAAATATAAATTTTTCAAATTAATACTGATGATGTTTTAAGTTATGATATCACACTCAAAAAAGTACTTTCTCAGAAAAACATATATTTTTTAAAAAATTTTTCGACAGTTTTGTACTCTCACCCTTGAATAAAGGGGGAGGTGGCCGACATCTGGAAAATATGGTCACAATAATTTATGCAGGAGACCGATTAAAAATTTGGACCTATCCATGTTAATTTTACTTTTTTCGTATTTCGCCATATCTCTGGAAATCGCCCAGCAAATCAAAAAGTTTTTGCACACAATTTTAAAATTCCTTTATCCTAATATAATTTTATGTAAAATAATAATTATTATATTTTATCTACTGAAGGGAAATTGGATTGTAAGGTATCATATTGTTAAGTAGTAATTTGAAACAACAAAATACAAAAATTTAAATTAAATTGGTGGAATAAATCTAGAGAAATCAAAATTCAAATGAACGGCGTTTTGAAATTTGCTAACTCAGAAACTAGTCGATCTGCGCAAAAAGTGAACTTAACTTTAAAAGTTCCGAACTTTCGACTGCCTCCTGCATAAACTATTCCGACCATATTTTCCAGATTATGGCTAACTGACATCCATATTTTGAGTATCAGAATTCCAAGTCTGTGGAAATAAGATATATTTTTTCAAAGAAAGTACGTTTTTGTATTGGATTTTGTAATTTATTACATCATGAAAACATCGCCTGCATTAATTAATTGGCCCATTTAAGATTTGACTTTTGAACCCATGAAGATTGAGCACTAGTGTGTGAAAATCCGATTATTTAATGAAAATTTGCTCGGGGGGGGGGGGGATGTTCACTTTTTTATTTTAGGCACACCTTTTTTCAAAAAATATTGTATAAATTTAAAAAATCTTTTTTTTCTTCTTTTCTTCATGTAATAGGGCATGATTTACAATTCTACATGATTTTTAAAATTAAAAAAAAGATTGAATTTAGTTATGGTATTTCTTCTTTATTTTCATGACTAAGCTTTTAATTAAAATTCCTTTAAAAAAAAAGAGTTCAAATTCTACATTATTTTCAAATTTAAAATATGCATCAAAACAATATTTTGAGTATAATTAAAATCAGTTAATATAAACTGAAAAAAGGTTGGTAAAAGTTAGCTATTTTAACAAGCTGATAATTTGTCCATATTTTAAGAACTTTATATGTTAATAACTTTTTAAATTACTTTAATATTAATACTTTCTGAAGTCCTATACTTCGTTTAAATAAAAAGCACAGGAAGCAGATTAAAAAATATAATACTGAATAGTGGAGTTCACTGTTAAATTAAAATTAATAACCAGTTTTAGTTAAAAATATAAAACAACCACATTATATTAGTGCATTAGCTTATGTATTAAAACATTTCTAATCTTCCTTAAAATCATAATTGAAAAAAATATAACTTCTCAAAATAATATTAGATTATTTATGCATATCAAAGATATTGAAGACTATTAAAAATATTAGTCAATTAAGTTATTTGATCTGTATCAGTGCAATTGGTTGGTTACAGTTGCTCTTCAAATTTTACTGATTTAAAATCTTCTATTAGAGTGCGAAAAAGCAACTTTTCTAATTGAAAACAACTAAATTTCCTGTCGTTTCCATATGATCTGTCACTTATTACAATCATTTTAAAAACTTTGCGTTTAAACTTTCACCGCACTGTGACGAGATCGAGAATAAAAATAAATAAAACCGATAGATTTTTCTCGTTAAGCTGCTTCTTAGACTATTTGTGAATTTACAGTAAAATTCATGTTCAATACATATCAATACGAAAGCAACTCATGCGAAATATAATCACACTATCACTTATATACAAAACTCACTTTTTCACAAACATGAAATTAAAGTGAAGTAACATATAACGGTTTAATTATAAACTAAATTTATTATTAATTCAGAAAATGTTTTACATTAAACATAATTAATATATAGAATATTTTTGATTGATTGTTACAAATAAAATAATAATGTAAAATAAAATTTTAAACACTTCGTTTTTCAAAGGAGTGGAAATAATCCGATTTTGCCACAAAAAGCGAAATAATTTCGTTAATAATAATAATAAATGCCTTAAATAATGAGAAATCTTTTATAAATTCATGGAGAACTGTCACAGGTTTCTTAACATTCTAAAAGATAGAAAAAAAGAGTTGTTAGTTATTTTTATTTATTATTAATTTCATTTATATACTAAATTAAGCTTCTGTATGTTTTTGTATTCTCCAAAAAAATTGGTTAAGTTTGATAATTATTTTTTACATAAATATTAACTTGACACCCACAGTGAAAATATTTTTAGCAAAAATTTAAAAAGCATATTTGAAAATATTACATAAAACCCAGAAAGTTTGAATAAAAAATTAGATTTTATTTTATAGAATTAAAATGAGGAAAAAAAATAGCTTGTGGGTCAGGAAATTTAAAAAAATTAAATACCAAGAATGTTGAAATTATTCTAATTTTGCTCTAAAATCGAAGAACATGTGATTATAGCCTTGACAAACTTTCAAGGAGTTTATTGAAAATTTTCGATTTCCACCAGATTCTCTGCAAAAAGGGTTAAATTTGAATATAATATAAATTTATATAAATTATAATATAAATTCGAATATAGATAAATTTATTTATTTTTGTAAACTTACTTCAGTTTTATTTAAGAAAAATATTTTTTTTAAAATTTATATTGATCTTCTTAATTACATTTAAGGAGCACCCAAAAATGTAAGTGCTTAGGGTCTCTGAGGTTCTTAATCCGGCCCTGATTTCAGACATCTATGCAACAAAATTTACTCCAAAAAAATAATACAAAATCGAATCAAAACTCAGGCCTATTTTTTTTTCTAAGAAATCTTTGGAACAGAACATATCAAGTTCTAAATTAATGGACAATGCACGATCTATTGATTTAAAGACGCACAAAAGTTAACCGTTCACGGGGCTTATTACTTGTAAAACATAAACTTTTGCCTCCATTTTGCATAAAATCTAAACAAGCAAGGGTTGCGGAATGGTTTTGCTGCTTGTTGCTGATATTTCTTTTTTACACACTCAAACAAGCAGAGCTCGTAGTGTAACAGTACTTTGGAATATTTTTCTTGAAGTCGAAGTGCAGTAAAAGTGGATGCAATTATTTACATAGAAAACGAAACAGTTATGATGCTTCGCTTACTATGCGTTGTCTATTGCTTTAATTCGCTGGATCAAATTTCACATTTTCTATAGGTTTTAGCCACATGTATTTGGATCCTGAGTTAAAATTTCTTTGTTTTTAGGACAAGGATGGAGATGGAATTCTTATTTTTGAAGAATATAAGAATGCAGCCCTTGAAGATTGGCTGTTGATGGAATCTTTTGGTCAATGCTTGCCTGATTTTAAGGTAATCTAATCACTTTAACGAGAAATCATACTATAAATATAATCATTTGTTTAATGCTTGTGTTTACATTAACATTTTTCTTGTTTCATAGTATCATGTGAAGTTTCTTGAACAGATGGAGGGAAAAGTCAATGACAAATGATTGAAAGCCTGCTTTACTTGAATATTGTGTGTCTAATTTGAAGAAAACTAGTTAGATCAATAAGATTTTTTATCAATAAAAAAATGCTTGAATAAACTTTCACAGAATGGTTTGATTTGTGTGGATAAACATAAGTCCTGATTATCTCTTTTTTTTCTTATTTACGTAACTTCACTGTACTAAAATAAAGCAGTACTTCATAAACGTACTTTAGTCACCTTCTATAGTTATAATGATTACAAATATTCACCTTAAAACGAGGTTACTTCGGGACATTTTTTTATATCTTTAAATTGATATCGAATATAGGTACGAAATTTTTAAAGTGTCTCCAAAACCTTTCAATGCGTTTTTTTCTTTCTTTTTTTTAAATTTTTTTCTAGACGAGGATAAAAAAAATGGGGAAAAAATTACTAAATTTCCTTAATTATATTTAAGAATAATTTCTATTATAGTTTATAGTTATTAATTTGATTATTATTGGGGATTTTAACATTATTATTAATAATTAGATTGCTATTATTTATAATTAAAATTTAAAATAAGTATTAAAAAATTTTATTTGTAAGTAGGATTATTTTTATTTATTTGATTTCTCTTGTACCTGGCAAAACTAGGTGTTTAGACGATGTCCAATGTTTTACCCTTTTTTTGCCTAAACAAAAATTGATGCCTCTTCACTCTTATGGATGTCTGAGCTACAGTTAATGCTTAACGCCAATGTTAAAATAAAATTGCTACCGATATTTTGAAAAATTAAAAGTAACCGAATTTCAAATATGTCTAACTGTTTTCATAACACTTAAACAATATAAAAAAAATTTCTAATATTATATCTTATAAAGTTTTATTAATGCACAGATCATATCTGCCAACCCCCCTTTTCTATAATTCTGGTAATTCGTAATGAAGTTGCAGAATAAATGACACACTGCAGTAAAAAAAACTCATGATAAACATTATTTCACAGCATAATTATTTTATTTTAAAAGAAAATATACCATTCATTTAATTATAAAAGCAATATATTCTTACCTTCATTGTTTAATATAAACATCACGATAATTTTTTTGGTAAAACACAAGTTAAAAAACATATATTTGTCTTTAAAAAAAAAATATTTTTTTTATTTATTCCAAAAACCAACAGTTGGACTATGTAGTTTTATTTTATTTATTATTATTTCTAAATAAAAAATATTTCCTAAGACTTTGCAGTCATTTCATGCAGTTAAGAGTTTTTTTCTCTCAATTGCAATTTTTTGCTTGCATGCAACTATATTTTAGAGCAATAAACCAAGAAATCTTTAGATGCTTTTTTGAAAGATTTTATAAAATGATCAGTAACAGTTAATAATGTGTATATCACACCACGAACACGCACAGAAGGGATGAATCACACTGGTAGATATCTCTCCCCTAACTTCCCCTGTCGTCTCACAACAACCAACAAGAAGACTTTCAGCCATGACAGATTTAAAATGCACCTTGCAGCGTATGTATATACACAATATTTTGTTTTTGCTGTCAGGATCGAACTTAAGGTTCCAGTTTTAAAACTGAGTGGTGTCATTTCCATTTACAGTGTCCAGCTACACATCTCCAAATTTAATTGTTCCTTCCTAGTAGATTAGCTTGAAAATGAAGCTAAAATTATAAAAAAATTAAACTTAACATCCGAAACTCTAATTTTAAAACTATTAACCATTGAATATTTATTTGAAACTATAATTATATAAATTGAAAATATTTTTAAAAACTTGTGACATTTTTTTTAATAAAATTTGAAGGGTAGATTTCCATATCAATACCTGCATAGAAATATACCAATAGCACCACACAGGAATTGAAAAACATCACAGAGGGAAGGTAAATACCTTTGAAGCGTTTCATTCCAGCTGCCGGCCGATTTAAACTATCGTGAAGAAGTTACAACTTACAACTCAACAGTTGAAAAAGTTTTTCTAGTTTCTTATCGTTCGCGAACCGAATTTACTTCCACTAGTATTTTCTTATATGCCATCTTATTTTCTTATATACCATAATATTTTCAAATACGTCATCTGGGGAGAGAAGACCGGATCAGAGTTGGCCGTCTATTACAGTAATCGATTACAACTGTAATTGATTACAGATAATTACAGCTATGTAATCAATTACTTGTAATCGCGATTACAAGTAATCAAAATTTTTGATTACATCAGAGTAGAGCGAAAATGTAATCGATTACATCGTTGGCCAACTCTGGACCGGATCCATGTCCTGACCACCTTTTCCTCTTCTTCTCATATCAGTTATATAGAAATGTACTACGATAATTTCCCCTTTTTTAAAAAAAAAATTTCTGAATTTCCTCGGTACTTTCTTTTAGAACTATATTCAATGTAGTTCTCAGTTCCCAACTAAGAAGTTTTTATTCTACTTGAAAATCAAGACCGAAACCAACATACTTCCTGCTTCCATGACTCTCCACTCGCTAATAATGAAAGCGTGCGAAGTGTTGCCATAGGTAAAGAGTTCAACTCTAAGTCACCTGTAGCCCGTTTCGATTTCCAATATTTAATTTATTGTTTTCTTTCATAAATAAATGTTTATTTATTAATTATATTGGGTGCCCTTTTGCAAAAAAGTGGCCCTGTACCAAAAATAATGAAATAGATGATTATTTTAAAATTTCGAATGTTAGAGAAAATACTATTTAATCTTATACAATATTAAAAGATAGGATTTAGCTCAGAAGTCTAGCGTTTTCTAGCGCAGTATTATAATGCATCTTTCTAATGTTAAATAATATCGTTTTGTTACCTGGATTAGCTTATCAATATTAATACCAGAAACCATTTCATACGGAATTTGACTATTTTCATCGCAAACAGCAAAAGAAACACAATCCAATTACAATTTTCGGTAAGTGTCCCAAATGCATAGTTATCTGCATAGTTATCTGCACCAGCCACATGTTGCATGACCTCATTTAACCTTACATTAGTGAGTACTGTTTTCGCCTCCCATAATTTCAACCGTTGTTTGATGACTTGTACAAAAAGCGTTTGATCGGAATACGTTTGAACGTTGCGATCTCTTAGAGCCAGAAAAATTCACGCACAACTAGATTAACAATATTATAAATATTCTGTTTTTGATTCTCTTGATCTGCTCTACTTCCGGTTAGAAAGTGCAGCTGAAAGTATGCTACAGCTAATTTTTCGAGATGTTATTTTCAAACAGATAATTTTGCTTTTAATAAAATAGATACATCATACAATTTCTGAGCTCAAATTTGCTGTACTTCATAAAATATTAATGATATTAAGTAATTCTGGTGAGTTTGAAGTGAAAATTTGTTTTAGTTATTTAGAGATGTATTATTAAAAGAGGTGATGTGTTTGCTAGATTTAGAAAGAACTCGCTTTTTCGGCAGTCCTGACTTGACCTTTTTTACTTACTTATTACTGTTTGCTCTTGATTCAAGTCGTGCACCATCATACATTAGTGTTAGCATATTGTTAGAGCATGAAGATGAAGTTCATTTTACAAATCATCACTTAGGTTTAAATTTTGAAGTCGGTGTATTGTTAACAAGGCAAGAAGTGTTTTATAACGATTCTTTTTTCAAATGACAATTCTTACGCCTTGAAATAACTGGCCTTCAAATACCAGTTCTTTTAACAATTCTTCTCTTAAACAAAAAGAATTAATCGAATAACAAATAGATGTATACAAGAATTACTACTTAAGAGAGTCTCAAAACACAATGAACATGTTGTGAGTCTAATATCTTCAAAACATGCGGAAAACAGTAACGCGGAAGTATAGGCTCCCAAGAACTTGCAGCGCTCCCTAGTGTAAAAAACATCATCCATAGATGAACTTTTTATCTCTATAAAAAAAACTTCTGCAAAACACATAAAGCTTGCAAACTATGAAAATCAAGGGCCACATTCAGAAAATAAACACTGTAAACAAATTGATAATTTAAGTTAAATGCTATTTCTACACTAGGAAGCGTTGCAAGCTCGATACCGCCTATACTTCCGGGTTACTGTTTCCGGTGTATTTTAAAGCGATTTAGCTCTCAACGTGATCAAGACTGAAAGCATGCTGTTTGTGAGATAATTAAGGAATTATTATGAAGCAATTGTTACCTTGTGTTACGGATATACAATCTTCAAAACTAACGTATGTCTAAACAGTGATTTACAATGCCACATGAAATAACTAATAAAGGTGTCGATATATAATAAAGAAAGAATGAAAAACAATACGCTTATATCATTTTATTAATGTTTAAATAATAAAGGGTATATAATTTTAACATTAATTGTGAAATAGCAGTGCTAAGTAGTAGAAACATGTGGTTTGATCAATAATAAATATATAAACTTCCGTAAACTTTCGTAAATATTAAACATTTGAAAAAAGAATCGTTATAAAACACTTCTTACCTTGTGAATAATATATGCTAACTTTCAAATTTAAACCTGAATTACAATGTATAAACTTAATCTTGCTTCTTGAACAATATGCTAACACTAACGTAATGATGCACAGCTTGCAACGAAAACAAAAAGTAATAAACGAATGGAAAGAGGCCAAATCAGGACTGCCAAAAAAGCGAGTTATTCAAAATCTAGAAACCATGTCACCTTTCTTAACAGTATATCTATAAATAACCAAAACAAATTTTCCCCTCAAACTCACCAGAATTACTTAATAACATTAATATCTCAAGAAATACGACAGATTTGATCTCAGAAATTACCTAATTTATTTCTTTTATTGAAAACAAAATTATCCGTTTGAAAATATCGCCTCGCAGAATAAGCTGTAGTAAGCAGTTGCAAACTTTCTAACCGGAACTAGAGCAGGTATTGAGCTCAAGATTGTTATTGTTTACATTTATATTGAAAACACCATTCATTATGAGTCCCGCAGTGGACTGATCGTTAAGACACGGTTCCCAGCAGATCACCGAAATGAAGCATCACTGCCGACGGTCAGTGTGCGGGTGGGTGACCACTTGGATCAGTCTGCGTAGGGGCCGAGGGTGTGCGGTATTGGTCCTCGTTAAACTGTTCTACCGTGAAGTGCTCGACTTCGCGTGCAGGTCGTCGGGCTACCAAAGCGGGGGTGTCATCCCCTCTGCAGAGGATCAAAATTGGGATGGCATGTCTTCAGATTATTCTCAGGGGTGTTTCCCAGACCATCGCCAATAGCCCACTGTGCAGCTCTAGTGTGACGTAAATGAACAACAAACACAACAACCATCCTTTATGATTCTATGCATACAGCAAATGGCCATTTTTACTGCTTGAAATTTTATCTCTTGTAGAAAAAATGTATGTAAATAAGAACCTGATTGGTGAGTGTTACAACGATTAACATTTTTTTCCCACCAATCTGGTTGCGATTCGCAGGTGATTCTAAATGTATTATAGTACCTTAGAATCATTCTCACATAAATTGATTTTTATGTGCATTTTAATGAAAACCAAATCGGAGAAATATTTTTACCTGAGAAAAGCTTACCAATCAGGTTCTCCTTCCCACACACTGAGAATGCATATTTAGTGAAAAAGTTGGTACTGAGGCTTCTCATTTTACTTGACGTTGATTGGCCATGCTTAGATCATAAAGTAAAAACGGTCCCTAAGTTGCACCGATCTAGAGAGAAGAGCTTCGTAAGTTTGCTGACTGAAGTTAGTGCTGCTAATACTACTTTTATATTACTAAAAAACGTAATCTCGTAATCGCAACCGTCTGGAAATTTGTAACCCCGTCTCGTTGTAAAATATTTACCGTTCACGTGGATTAAACCGCGGCTTCATTAATTTTTAAGGTAAAAAAAGTAACAAAATCTTTTATATTATTCATTTTCTCTTGTTTTTTTTACTTATTTGCTTCTGATTTTTTTCCCATTCAATTATGTTTTCTGTTATTTAGTCATGGGTCGTGTAATTAGAAGTCAGCGTAAAGGTGCTGGAACAACATTTAAAAGTCATACTAAACATAGAAAAGGAGCTCCTAAATTAAGAGCTGTAGATTTTGCTGAAAGACATGGATATATTAAAGGAATTGTTAAGGTATGATTGCTTACATTGCCTTTGAAGTTTCTATTGTTTAAAATTAAATGTCTTATATACTATAAAAACCAAGCAAAGTTGCAATATTATATTAAATGTTAATTAATCTCGCAAATTGATTGTCGATATTTTAAACAGGTTATATATTTTATGTTATTTTTAAATTGTATGATAATTTTGATTAACTGATAAGTTAGTTAAACTCAATCGGGGTTTGTTTTAGTTAAGCCTAACAATGTGTGAATTACACTTTATTGTAATCTGTTATTTTATATCAATTATATAATTAAAGCAAAATTTTATTCATATATAGAGATCGGTACTAATCTTGTATGTTGTTTTTATGTTTAGTGTATATTTACATTTTTAGCAATCTCTTGAAATTTTCTCAAGTGAAATTGTATATTTTGTGTTGTCTACAGCTAATTGTCTTCATACTCTATTTTGAGTAAATTGAATTTAATCTGATCTTGTTTCTTACTCTTAAGCTGATAGATTAAAAATCGTTTTTTGGGTACATAATCATTTAGTTAAGGATTTTGAAATAAAATTTTATGTAGTGATGTTTTATTTCTTGAAGTATATTGTAGCAGAGCTCATTCTAGGCAGGGTAAGCAGGGCGCAGCACCCTGCTACCCTTTTAGTCAAAAGAATCCACCCTGTTGCCCCTGAAGTAAATTAGTGCCCTGATGTAATAGACTCTATACTCTTTTTGCCCTTTTTTTCCTAAGTCCTTCTTTATTCCCCCCCCCCCAAAACTCTGCAATGGATTTCCTAAACTTTTGTTATTTTCAACTCTATTTATTTAGTTTGTCATTGCTGTCAATACATAGATTTATATGGGAAGGGAAAAATAGCCATCACAACCCCTTGTTGCACTTGTCTTTGAAAGTTTGCAGTTACTTCCACTATCATTAAACCATAATTATTATTAATCATTTTAATTATTAAATCATAACTATAGACACTTAAAAACATACATTTATTATTTTATTAATATATGCATGCATTTTAAATAAATTACTAGCTAATTAGCTCATAATATATGTTAATTTATTGATACAAATTAGTAATTTATGATTGCTTTGCTACTTTTAGTAAATTAAAATAAAAAATTCTTTTACTAATTGACAATGTCTTTTAATTGAACGTGTAATGCCCATAGAAGGAAATTATTGCCTTTTTAGAACAATAATGCCCTTTTTTTAAACTTTTGCACCCTGCCCAGTGTTTTCACTACAGCGCGAGAATCTCACATATTTTTTTCTTTTCTCACATTAAAAGATGATTACCGCAAGAAATTCGCGCATTCTATAAATAAATGTCAAAATTCGCGAATTTCTCACACTTTGGAAAAAGTTTCGAACTACGCCATTTAGAATAAAATCCGTTTCACTTTTCTTCCTGGATCTTTCATTATTTTCAACATCTGCCCCGTTATCTAGCTTCTCTATTTACCAGTATTGTTCAGAACCTTTTCGAACAACAGAACACAACCACGGAACCCCTTTCAGAACGCATTTCTCTGTAACCACACGTTTACCGTAGGTAAGGTTTCTTCATGTAAGACATTCAAATTTTTTATGTGCAAATGTAAGATGGACAAATACCTTGTAAAGGCAAAATCTTCTATGATGATGCACCAAAAATATTCAATGCTTTTAAAAATAGAAGACGTTAAAAATGTATTATAATTAAAGAAATGATTTTTTTCAAGAGTTTTTGTGTTTTTTTAGTTTTTAGGAATCTCACATAACTTTTTGAAATCTCACCCTGTTTTTGAGAAAGGGTGAGAAATTCTCACCCATTTTTTTTCTATGATGAAAACACTGCTGCCCTTTTCTCTGTCTAGAATGAACTCTGATTGTAGCTTCACTATAATTTAGTTTTAAAAAAAATTCTCACTCAGTGATATCTACTTAGCCTGGAATGATTTAAAATGTTTTTACTAATACAGTAAATTCCTAATTTTACTAATTAATGAGGTTTTGGAATAAAAATTTATCTACAATTTCAGGATAAATATCTTCTATGACCTAATTTTTTAATTTACATTTTTGCTAGTATAGTTGAAATGGATCAGAAATGATCTGCTTGCATCTTCTCTACTATAAGCTTATGAAAACAAAAGAAATTTGCAGGGCCCACGCTAAGGAATTCAAATTATTCGTCAATAAATTTTTAAAAAAGTTTTAGAAGGTAGCAAATCTTAAAAATTTATTGTGATTTATCTATTGCCATGAAGAACTTCAAAATGCAACTTTAATAAACTGAATTACTTTGTTAAATACAATTTCAAATAAAGTCATTTTCTAGTTTATGAGTAATAAAGCTATGAATGGCTGTTGAGAAAAAGGAAGAGATAAATTGGGGTTAGATTTTCATGTTTCATAGACTAGAGCAGTAATATAAGGATATGAACCTTAGGCAACAGTATATTATTGTCTCCTAAAAAGCACATTTTCTGCAACAAAAAAGAAATAGTTGTATGATAAAATACATCTTGCTATCACTTAATTTTTATTAGTGGCACAAACTGTCAGGAAAAAAAAAATTCACATGATACTGTGTGCCCAACAACAAACGTGATGTA
Organism: Parasteatoda tepidariorum; assembly: GCF_982258835.1. Lineage (NCBI taxonomy): Eukaryota > Metazoa > Arthropoda > Arachnida > Araneae > Theridiidae > Parasteatoda > Parasteatoda tepidariorum. The sequence goes on along the minus strand of NC_141756.1, from coordinate 63,370,012 downwards.
CTGTATTTTAGTTTAGTCTCATGCTTACTAATCTTTGATTGCTTACATTATCTGGATTGGCAATTTAGTATGTCACGTGACATATCTAATTCTAGTTACTGGAATCGAATTAAGTAAAAACAAGATTTGAGGAAGAAAAATTCGGTAGAATAAGTCGTGCCAACCTAAGGCTTGCTGTTATAAGCCATTCTGGTTGACGATTTAGTTTTGACATGGCGATTTACATGTTTAAAACGATATTGCACAGTATAGAGCAGTTGCTAAGCTTAGACCTCTAACATATATATAGTGTTTTGAAAGGTTAAGCAGAAAACTATTTAAATTTTTTGCAAAAGTATTTAGCAGAACTGAAACTATTTTGTATGTGCAGCATTTCAATTAATTGATCGACTTTATTTTAATTATCTTTTAATACATGTTTGTTGCTTTGTTATGATTTATGTAAGTATTAAATTTTGCTATAGGAAATTATCCACGACCCAGGCAGAGGTGCACCATTGGCTGTAGTAGTATTTAGAGATCCTTATAGATACAAACAAAAGAAAGAATTATTTATTGCCGCTGAAGGAATGTACACTGGTCAGTTTATATATTGTGGAAGAAAGGGTATGTTTATTTTTGGAAACATAATTAATGCTTAAGAAAGAATTTTTTGTGAATGACTAGTAAATAGACTGATTAAATAAATACAAACTGGCTTTAAGTAAGAAAAAGTTCTGAAATAATAGTCATTAAATTATGCTTTTGAATTTATTGGTGAATTGTGCTTTTTTTTTCCAGTTCTTCGTCTCCCCTTCTTGAAAATAGCATAGTATGTATTAATCTCACAAAAAAATCTGGATATTTTTGTAAAATATTGTCCTGGTTTTATTCCAAAGTGCAACAAAGCCTGAAAAACAGTTAAAATTATTACTATGAATAATACTCTCATATAACATACCACTCATTTCAAATAATGTGAAAACTGTTCGGCAAATTGTACTTCCTCTAAAATGAAACCTACTTTTGTTAACTTTGAACATGACTCTGATTTATTAAGTTAGAAAGTTATTTAAACATTTTCATTTTTAAATGTAATCAAAATGCATTTATTTAAGAATATTCTTGTTACAAAATAATATTTCATATATTTTGTTATATATATATTAAATATAAAATCAGGCCCACTCCATCCTGGAAAATAGTAGGTATACTGAAACAGGCTCTTTTGGATGAATGACTGTGAGAAAAAAAAGAAATTATGTTAATATTTATAAATGTTTTGTATATAAAATGTGTCAAATGTTTCATTAAAATTATTTTAAGTATGGTGTTGAATTGTCTGTAAAAAAAAATTGAATTCATATTTTCTCCCTCCTGAGCTTATATCCTAATGAAAATTATTGATAATTAATATGAAAAATTTCAAATTTTGTCTCAACTATTTGTTTTTCATCTAAAGATATAAAGGCAGTGGTGATTAATAATTTGAATAAAGACAGGGGTCTGTTTAGAGAAAATTTGGGTCCGTTAATGGACCCTTCACTAAATAACTTGAAAAGTTTTTTACAATAATACCCTATTTCCACAAATTCACAAAAGCTGGACCCTGGTTGAAAGACTGTGACTTAACAGTTCTTTTATATTTACAAATTACAAGTACATGATTTTTTACAGAAACAGGGCCTTTCACAAAATATCTGGACAGACCCCTAAAAAATACAAACTCGTGTAAAATTACATTTAAGTTTCATTAATTAGCATTTGATGTCGTTTATTGGGTCTTATACAGGAATGTGATTCTTCAGCGGATCCGCTTTTTTTTCCCAGATTTTTCCTTATCTTCCTCTCTTTTTTTCATTGATTTCCGCACAGAAAAAATTTTTATGCTGTAAATTCTATTTTGTTGAGAAAAAGACAAAATTTCTTCCACGGAGCGGAAGTATTGAAGCCCCCAATAAACCTTTCTTCACGTGTCAATCTGCTAGCTGGAGTTAAAGTGGTTGACCTTGGTAAAACAATGCCGTCTCCTACTCCGCTACTCTCTTATCATTTCAGGGATGAAAGATTATTTAAAATTTCCTACCATGTTCCAAAAACTTTTGGGGAGTCGAACGATATAGTCGGACTTGCGGCGAACTCCCCACCCCCTGCAGTAGCCTCCTGGGTAGAATTTCGGCGTGTGCGCCGTTGCCTTGACAACCTCGTCTTCCGCTATAGATTGGAAAAAAGAAAAAAAAGTCCTAAGAAGTTTCGGCCGCTAATATTTGATTTCTTTTGATTGGCTGATTTACAGAATTTTAAATATTCTGGACTGGGCCAGAATCTGCTAAAATTGTGATTCTTATTTAGATGATTTTTATGTAAATCATCGATTTTCGTATTTAACTGATTTAAAAGTTACTTGTTGAGATTCGTTTTTACACGATTTAAAAATCATACTCGCAATTCCCATTCGCGCAATTTAAGAATTCAATATTGCGATTTGTATTTAAGCGTTTTTAAGACCCAATATCACGTTTTGTATTTAAACGTTTTTAAAATCCAGTGTCGCAATTCGTATTCATGTATATTTTTAAATTTCAATGTTGCGATTCGTTATCACGTGGTGGTAATATTAAACATCGATTTTCATATTTATACGCGGCTTACTCGTTGCGATGAGTGTTCGCAGACTCTAAAAATTATGCGTCATGATTCTTATTTACGCTATTTAAAAATCCAATGTCGTTATTCTTATTCAAGCAATTTTAAAAACCACCATTGCGATTCTTATTCACGCTATCTTAAATTCCCACATCGCGATTTTAAAATCCGATATTGTCTTATTCACGCGATTTTTGAAATCAAGCATTGCGATTCTTAATCTATGGCCTCTAAAAATTGTGTGAAAAATGAACTTTCTTGTCCTATCAACACTGATAATCAAAAGTTTGTCAAATGCAGTCTACAGATCAGTCATGTTAATAAAAGACCATCGAAAAAACAAAGAACTGATGAGAAAGTCCATAAAGGTCCTTTGACCATTAAAGAAATGTTTTTTACAATGATGTGATACATAAAATTGTGCTTATGCATAATTACTCAATGTTATCTAAATTATTAAAAAAATATTATTTTAATCAAGATTTTATTTAAGAACATAATTACCATTTATTTATATTTATTTGAATAGATAATAATGTAATCATTATCAGATTGGCTATTGAAATCATATAATTTTTTCTTTTGCACGTTTAATGCTTCAGTTATAAACTTCCTCTTTTTTGTGTTTTTGTCAATCACATACCTGCTTAAACATATGAGTTTAAATGTTTATGTGATTACCATGTAATACTCTGTTCTGGTGACTAGTGATTGAGATGAATCCCTTTTTCCTTTTAGCATAAATAATTAAAAGTTAAGACCAGGGATTTTTTTTTTTTTCCTGACTGATTGTGATTGCCATGTATTCTGGATAGTTAAATGTTTAAATTTTTAAGATTACCTTCAATTTTGTTTAATCCTTAAATCTTTCTTTTATAGCCTTTTTACAAGTTGGCAATGTCTTACCTGTTGGTGGTATGCCTGAAGGTACTATTATCTGTAATCTTGAGGAAAAATCTGGTGATAGAGGTCGATTAGCCCGAGGTTCTGGAAACTATGCCACAGTAATTTCACACAATCCAGATGCTAAGAAAACCAGAGTAAAATTACCATCTGGGGCCAAAAAAATTTTACCATCTTCCAACAGAGCCATGGTTGGTAAGTTATAAGTTTTGTTAATGTCCCATGAGTTATTCGTGCTGCTCAAACAGTCATTGTTTTCCAAAGTAATGAGAAATAAAATATTTTATTTATATTGAATTCAAATCTAATTTGCTTTATGTTTTTGCTTTAAACTAATTCAAATTCTTAATGGGTAGGAAATTGTTGTAAGCGAAATAGTAAAAATATATTAATAATGTGTATAATTGAAGTAAATTGCATTTAATCAGCATAAGAACATTATTACGTTTCATTTGTAAAATTCTGTTTATTAGACTGGTTGAAAAAATTTATTCTATTAAAGATAAGCTATAATAAAATTGCAGAACTTAATTGACTAAATAAGTTTTTAAAAAAAATATATTTTTATAAATGCATATTAAATGATATTAAATTATAAAAACATAATATGAAAGCATATAAGAGAAATTGACAAATATATGAACAATCCATAATTAAAGTAATAATTAATTTAAATCAAATGGAATAAATAACTTTAAATTTTTTTCTTCATATTTCTGTACGAACCTTCATATTTCTGTTTGAAAGTTTCGAAGAAAAGGATGTCAAAAATTTTATGAAAAGTGTTATGTCTTTAACTAAAATTATTTTCCAGGTATTGTTGCTGGTGGAGGTCGTATTGATAAACCTATTCTAAAAGCTGGCAGAGCTTATCACAAATATAAGGCAAAGAGAAACTCATGGCCTAAAGTTAGAGGTGTTGCCATGAACGTAAGTGTTAATTTTTTTTTTTTTATTCCATTTGTCAGCTTGGAGTTCATAAAGAAAAAATTGTTAGAATTCAGACTTTGTCTCTTTCTTTTTCCCTTCTTATTTGCATCATAAACTGATACATCTAGATTTTTTTTTCAAATAACAAGAGCTTATATTTTTTATCAAGAGTTTTCAGTTATTTTTATGTCTATTTACTGTAAAAAAATGTATTTGATCTTGTATAATAGAATTAGGATAATAGTAACTTGTAAATAGTATAATAAAAATTTGAATTTTAATTCAAATATTTATAAATTATGCACATCTTAGAAATTGTAAACTATTCTAAAATTGACTCTTTTTTTTTTAATTTATAGATGTTTAGTTACATACAAGGCTAGTTATATATTGTAATTAAAAATGTTAAACCAGATTTAATCTTCTGATTATCTCTTTAGTAAGAAATTATTCCAAGTTAAATTTTTATGAATAACTGCAATTAGAAACAGCTACAAAAAGAATTTTTTAATTTGAAGTGAATTATTATTATTTTAGTTTGAATTGTTATTTAAAGTGGCTACCACACGTAGTTCACCTTTTTTCCCTCCATAACTTCTCTGGCATGTCTGATAAATTGATCTGCTTCTTACTTCTAATGTTTCAACAATCATTAGCATACTATTTTTTTAAAGAAAAGCTTAATTCTATTATGAAAATGATTCCTAAAATAAATGCTTTATTATAATGTGCATGCATACCGTGCATCGGTTATATGATACCCTTTTATCACGATTTTGCAAAGCATTCTATTGTTCTCATATAAAGACTGATTTATATATGAATTTTGAAGTTTAACCAATATTTAGATGTATCTGGTGTAAATATGTGTTTAATTCCTCAGTTTTAAAAGCACATAATACTATTTATAATTTTTTTAATGTTATTTTTTATTTTGTAGCCTGTTGAACATCCTCACGGTGGTGGTAACCATCAACATATTGGTAAAGCTTCTACTGTACGAAGAGATGCGTCTGCTGGTCGCAAGGTATTGTATTGTTTATTTCTATATGCTGTCATTTTTTTGCTTCAAAAGGTCGTAAATATTGATTCAGTTCAAGTTATTGGACCACCACTACACTTAGTTTTTTTTTCCTCTAAAAAACAGGGTGGCCACCCACCTGGAAGACCTTGAAAACCTGGAATTATCAGGGAATTTTTTTTATACTGGAAATATCAGGGAAATTTGGATAAAAACCTGGAAAAATCAGGGAATTTTAAAGAAAAACTGGAAATTTTTTCTTTGATCATTTTTTTTCACCAATTTAAATTATTTACTAATTTTTGTAATTTAAATTATTTCATCCATTATACCCACTTTTTTTAAACGGAAATGTATCGTCAAACAGTTGAAATATCATCAACTTAGCGATACTTTGCTTGCATCAAAATTTACTCCATTACGGCTCTGTTAAACTAGAATGCCACATAGAATTCTGTCACGGTTGCTAAGCGAATGTAGAAACCTTTGACCGCTATGGGACTGTGCAATTTAGGAAAGATTCTGGTGGAGGTGGTAAAAGGGATTAGGAAATTAGCTTCTGTTTTTAAATTCTGTCCTTGCGCTGAATCCATTTATGGCTTAAGTTTGTTCCGATGCTTTGGTGGTAATTTTTTTTTTCTATTTTGACAAAATGTTTTTGTATTTTTAACTTTATGAAATTCTCCAAAAATTAGTTGGTTATAATTTAATAATAATAGACTTAATATTGCACCCTTTTTCTGAAAGCTTTTCTACTCCCATTTAAAGAAATCTATGAATTATTTTTTCTCAGCAAACCAACCAATCACATTTTTTTGCAATCGCTAACAGCAATGTTTCTCGACAAATCTTTACAATTGTTGCATTAATGATTTTTTATTCAAAATTTTGTACCAAAACATTAGAAATTAAATAAAAAATCTTGCCAAATTGTCAAAATAATTTTTTTTTTCAGGATGATGTGTTAAAAAAATAATTTTTTGAATGAAGTATTTTATAATACCGACTCTTTTCTTGTACACATCCTACACTTTATAAGAAAAAAGAAACAAAAACCTGGAAATTTTAAGATTTTTATCTGGAAAACCTGGAAAAATCAGGGAAATTTGAAATCTGATTTGAGTGGCCACCCTGAAAAAAGCTTGATGTCAAATATTTCACAAAAGAGAGAATAGCATATGTAAAATTAAAGTTGTTATATTGTCAATTTAGATCAGTGTTTCTTAACCTTTTTGGTATAATGGCCCCCTTTTAAAGATTTTTAAGAAGTCACGGACCACCCCCTGTGAAAAAAATTATTGCAAAAAACATCAATTATTAGAAAACATTTAATTTTAATAGTATACAAAAATTTTAATTTTTAATGTGAAGGTTGTTGCTGCTTTTCCTTAATTAATAAATTGAGGGGGTGGTATTCGACAAAGCAACGCGCATATCATGTTCAACATTCAATCGATTTCGATGTTTTGATTTTATTGTCACACGTGTGGAAAATCCTGCTTCATTCACTGTAGCAAATGGAATTATAGCTGCCATAGCTCGCTTTACAAGCAATGGGTAGGCTTCCAAACATTTTAAAAATTAGGAGTAGTCAGCGGACCCCCAAAATATGACTCATGGACCCCTTAGGGGTCCATGAACCACAGGTTAAGAAACCCTGGTTTAGATGATGTATAGTTTACAAGGCAAACTAGGAAGTGTCAAATGCAAACTTTTGGTGCTTGTAATTTTGATCAAATTTAGCATTGAAGTAAGAATAGTAGTTATTGGTGCAAACTGGTAAGCAATGTAAACTTTTTTTTTTATCTGGTTTTCCTTGTGTTGACGCTATTAAGTGAAAGGAGAAGGGGAAAATATTATAAAATAACGAAAATAAGTATGCAGAGTCCTGCAGTTAATGGGGAAAATATGGTACTCTGTTTATATTTATTTTTGGAAGGAGTTTAAGAAAAGTATTTTGTAAGAATTAAAGTAGTGGCATAATTATTGGTATTATAATTTGAATTAAATATATTAATTATTTTTATTCTACAATTTCAACACTCTATTTTTAGGTTGGTCTTATTGCTGCTCGCCGAACTGGTCGTATTCGTGGTGGAAAAACATCAGTTTCAAGCAAAGATGATTAGATATGAAATATGTAAATAAAAAAATTTCCAAAATTGTGTGTTATTTATTTGAAATATTTTTGTGTTTTGTTGCATAGTGCAAATTAGATTGAATAATGGCTGACTCTACCTCTTTCACTGTTTTGTGCCTTTGTGGTCAGTTTGTATACAATACATTTTGAAACTTTATTTAATATAAGAGCCATGTCCAATATTTTTAAGAAGTGAGTCCTGTAAGTAATACAGCTGGTCAGTGACATTTTACTGCCCAACAGATTCTTTAACCTTAAATTTAAATCCAAGGTTCTTTGTTCGATATTCAGGGCTGATTGTGCTCCGGAAAAGATCCGGATTTCCGGAATTTTCGCTAACAGTGATCCGGAAGATTCCGGAGATCGAAGGTCCAGATGTTTCAAAAATTCATTGATCACAGAAGTTTCCGGAATTCATTGATCAATGATCACATTCATTGATCACAATTTTCAAAAGTGGAACTTAAAAACACAGTTTATTTTATTTGTTTGCAAGGGAGAGCCAGAGAGATACTTTATAGGCTTGTTATAATCATAAACTAAAGAAAGAAAGACATTATTATAAATTTTAATTACTTCTCCAGGTCATCATAGGTCTGTGTAAAATTATAAATATATTTTAAGTAAACTAACAAAAATAGAGAAAAAGGAAGAAAAAAAATCTTGTTTAAATTTTTTTCAATTTAAACTGTCTTTTTTTTTAAACTCAAGAAATTTTCCGGAATTTTCACATGGGCTCGCAATCACCCCTGGATATTACATTTTACGATATCACATGTTAGATGTTTTTTCATTGGTTGTTTACCTGTAATATTAATCCTTTCTTAGTATGTCTCTTACCTGTTGGACTCTTTGATAAAAAATCACAAGGTGAGCTTTTTCTGTGTGATTTTATATGAAGTTGTAGTTGGTCACAGAGATTAGATTAAAATTTAATGCCAATAGAATTAACTAATCGCTAGTTCTGTGAAACTACTATGTTGATACAATAAAGCAATTCATGATTATTAAATTGAAAGATTTTTTTAATATGTTAGATACATGAAGCAGGGCTCGAAAAAACAAAAATTTTACCCGTCCTCGAGGACGGCTTGTTCAACAATGCACCCGTCCTCCGTTAAAACTAACCCGTCGCTTTTAAATAAATAAAAATATAATTTTCTCCTATTTATTACAAACATTTATATAAATTGCACAATGAATTAGTCGTTACTAATAGTAACCTAGTATTTCTTTTATGAAATAATTTAAATGACAAGGGTCAAGTTATCCGAGGGTACTGCGCTTTTTAAATGAATCGAATATGACGTTTGCCAGTTCCACAATCAAGCCAATGATTTACAGAGGTCTGAAAAGGGTTTTCCATTTAGGTAGATGTTCATAATTGCTTTTAAAGCTTCTTATTTAAGACCAGTACGTATTGTGTTTTTTTGTAAGTTTATTGCTGCAAAGCCCCTTTCAACCGCTGCAGTACTCCCAGACAGAGAAAACATCAATATGTGCGCAGTATGTTGCTGTAAACTTACAAGACTCTTGTAACATAACAAAAATTGAAAATGTATCACGAACATTAACGGGAAAATGGCCGTCCGCGCGGACGTGGGATTCGAGAAATTCGTTGTCCGCGGAGAATTTTTGACCGTCGAGGACGGGCTGTTTTTCGAACCCTGACATGAAGTCCCTGAGAAAAAAAATTTTTCACATGATTAAAACCAGAATAAACCATTAGTCTTTAAAAGGTGTTAATTTTTTGTTAAATAATTTAACAATGCACCCTGTTATATTGATATCTTTTCTGGAAATGATGTATTTTGGATAAATTAAATCTTTAACTTAAAAATAAAAGTCTGTTTCAAGATGTAAGACAATATATTCAACCTCTTTAAATTTCTCATACAACTTTCATACTCCTATATCTATATTTCAAAAATCATGATTTGGTTAAAAGTATAAGATATTACCAAGAGTTGAATGTTTTTAACTATTTAAAGTAGGGGTTTGGTCAATCTTTTTCTTTTATCCATTGCAAGGTTGCCACATGCGACTAAAATGCAACTATTTTTGGCATGAGGGGACTTTTTTGCCTGAAAAGGCTAAAAAAAGCATCTATTTTTTCAAGAAAAGGAGACTTTTCTGTACTAGATAAGTTTTTAATTTTTTCAAGCATAAATTGGGAAAAATCTGCGCCCCGCTAAATAGTTCCTGAACACACTGAACTTTTTTTTTCTTAAAAAATATAAAATTTTGAATTGCAAATTTGAGTCTTCACTTTTTAATTTGTTCAATCTGCACAAATTCATTGTGAGTCTATTTCATTTCTCGATCACCTTTTCAATGATACAAAATTCTGCATGATTTTTTTTTTATTTAAAAAAAAAACAATTTTTTGACGGTATTACAATGCATGAATTTCTAGTTTTAGTAATCACTTTTCATATATATGTATAAACATTTATATGAAAATTATCATATTTGCCACCAACTTGACTGAATGGATCATGGTTTATGACAAGTCATTAACAAAATTTTTGATGGATTTTTGTTCTTATTATGCAACTATTTTCCTAGTTTTTGGCTACTATTTTCATGCTTTAGGCTACTAAAAGCAACTATTTTGTTCATTTTTTTCTGTGGTAACCTTTGAGTGAAGAGAATCTACCATCCCTGAAGTGCGCTATTCTTGTTTCCATAGCAGCAGACGGCCTCTGACTTTGAATATTTTTAACTTTAATTCTATAAAAGAATTCAGTTCTTAATATTTCTTTTTACACAGCACAGAATTAAAAATAAGACCAAATAACGAAATTTTCATTAAGACTGTTGTCAGATATTAGATGAGTTTTTATACTTATCTTAAAAGTTACTCGTTTACGATTAGTCTTATTAATCATTATTGTAAAGCGATCGCCCGAATTAGGGTAATTGAAGAAAAATATAACTTTTTTTTTTTTTTTTTTTGCATGTCAAATAGAAATATCAATCATATTTTGCTGTTCCTTAAAACTTTTTATTTAATTTGAAAATAAAAGCAATTATTGCTGAATTAGCAATAAAAAATTTTAAGGGGAGGAATAATACCTAAAATAAGGCTTATCCGTGTCAAAAGATTTATAATGGACAATTGCAGCATATCATAATTTTTTTTATTTTCATACCTAACTTATTGGAAATTCTCCCCTGAAACCGAAAATCTGATTATTTTTTTCGGCAAATGTTAATTTATTTAGTTATTAAACTTTTAAATTGCCCCAAAAGGGCTCCGTAAGTGATGCAATCAAAAACGACCCCTGATTTGTTATGACGTCAAACGTGCCGTCTCCATCCGCTAAGGCTATTTCAATGCTCTTTTAGTTTTGACATCACGTATACCGTATGAACATCCTTTGTAAATTATCAGTAAAAATTTTGTGAATTAAATTTACGGCTCTGAGAGTGTGTGCAAAATGAAAGAAAGATTTTAAAACTTCAAACGTTGTTATTTATCATTAAAATATCTGAAGAAATGATTATGTAGCTCTTTACACCGAATCAACATTTCTTTTCGGCTGAAATCAGTAGTGTTAAAGTTCATAGAAAATACTATTTCATTCCACTTACTTTTAAATTAAATTAATGATTCATTACAACCTAATTACTTAATTAAAATAAGTCGCAGATTGGATAGAAATTTTATACATTTTGATATAGGATGGATGATTTTATAATTCGTTATTGCATTAAAACAAATCAGTATTTTCATAAATCTAGTCCATTGAAAAATATCAGTCCATCATCGTTACAATCTATGTGCTAATGATCGAAAATTCAAATAATGTAATTTAATGTTGCTTCTTTAATTTATTTATTACTAGAGTTGAAGGATTTTCTTTTTAAGTAAATACTTACTAATGCAGTTTATGTCATCTTTTTTTGTTTGTTTCACTATGTATTAAATATTTAAATACACATTAACGCTTATATTTATTATTCCTAGCTTAAATAGGAATTCCGTTGCAGTTCGAAATTATTTTTATTTATAAATTTTAATTCCTTTTTCTGCAATATAGTATTAATAAAGTATGGTTATTGTTAATTTCTCTCCTTATTTTTGCAAGCTATTTGTCAGTGCTTGCAATGAAGAATTCTAAAATAGTAAAATTAATACATTATACATTTTTAATTAAAAAAAATTTAATATAGTTTTACAAAAATCTCAGGTTATGCATACGGTATGGCCGAAAACGTATCAACACTTTCAAGAATCTAGTCCATTGAAATATATCTAACCATCATCATCACCATAATCTATATCCTTAAAATTTCACTTAATTTCTCATTTATCCATATCTAATTAACTTATTTATCCTCAAAATTTCAGCGAATATCATTAAGCTGGAAGTTTTTGTTTCACTAAAGCTAGAGAACAAAAATAAAAAATTAACTTATGCAAAATGGAAAGAAATTCTAATGCACATTCTTTATTATTTATTAAATAATTAAAAAAGAAACAGTAATGTTGATATTTTTATTCTTTGAGTTAATAGGAACTTTGCCATGGCGAGAAATTATTTTTATATGCATTTATAAAATTTTATTCCTATGTTATATTATTATTTATTATATTATTATTAAAGAACTAAATAAATGCATATGCTTGATTTCAAATACTCTTATAACATAGATTAAGGCAATTAAAGTAAAGTTAATAAAATCTGCAGGAATATATATATGAATTTAAAGTTTTGCTGGGATCACAAGTTTTTTAAGAGGCTACTGCTATGAATAGAATTACATGCTTTGAATTCACGCTAGAGTAAATAGATAAAAATTATCAATAACTTAAGCTGTCCTACATTTTAAAATCTAAAACTATTTATTCTACACAAGAAATTGATCCAACATTTCTTTCACTTAAGATGAAAATAAATCTTCCAAATGAACTCGAAGTATACATTAAAATTAAGATTATAGTTTAAAAATGAAAAAACGAAGTTATTTTGTATTTATAACGCATGTATGTAAGTGAACGGCAGATGGACACGTGTGACTCCCCGTTTCAGGCGAAAACGAAAGTAAGCGTTTTTTGATTGAAAATAACTAAATAAATAGCTTTCTTAGAAAAGTAATAACATGTTTTCTGGGATTCTGAATGCATTAAAATAAAATAAAAAATTTTGACTGTAATTTTAGAAGCTTTGGCAGTGAAAATTTTCAGCGAGACATTTGAATGATTAGTTTCCATTTTAATACAGAAAACTAATAAAGGTCTCATTACTTTTATGAAAAGTCATGTTGAAAACTAAAGTTACTTTTAAATGGAGTTTTGTTATTGCATGGAATCGTCGACAGCAACATTCGTTCCTTTGGATGGTGTCTTGTGTTGCAAGGGACATTCATCCATGTTTTTTTAAGTTGAGTAAACCTTTGTTTTTATTTATAAATTTCAACTTGAAACTGTAAATAAATCAAGTATGTCTGTCTTAAGGTCTGGTTTCTTAGGACAAGCGCCTTATCTGGGCGTCAGCGGGACGTCAACGTCACGCTGACGCCAACAAAATACTGGTTTGTTAGCTCAAGGCCTGGTTTCTTAGAACTAGCGCCTTATCTGGGCGTCAGCGGAAAGTTGACGTAGATCTGACGCCAAAGAAATACTTTTTTGTTAGCTCAGCGTGAGCAGTCGGTCCAACGCAGACATTATCTCTCATTGCGCATGCGTTAATAACGTAAACAAATATTTATTTTGAATTTGTATTGATTTTGTTATTGTCGACCAGTGTTTTAGAGAACAAATAATGACTTTATCCAAGAAAAAACACATTATAGCTGAGTTAAATGAAGAGTGCTATGTTTAATGAAGAAGCTATGTTTAATATCAAAATCAAAATCTTGGCTGATTTCAATTTGCTGTTGGATGTTGTCCGCCATTGCTTCTGTGGTTAACGTCACGTTGTAATCCAACTGCAGTTGAGTTGGGCGGCAATTGTAGTTCAAGATGAGCGTTCGATGACGTATACTATCAAACTCACAAATAGACCAATCAGAGGTTAACGCTGATTTCCAGCTGACGGCGTCCTGTCCTAAGAAACCAGGCCTTTACAATTCTCCAAATAAATTTTTATTAAAAATCTTCCCTTTGTTATGCCATTGACAGATTTGCTTTCTTTTTTAAATCCACGCTACCGATAGATTAATTCTTTATTTAATTTTTTTTTCCTTCCAATTATCGTTATTGAGTACTTATTTGTTTATTTCGTTGATTTTTCCCTAAAAGTAGGCGAAATAAATTTAAAGATGTAACAGCGTAAAAATTGTTTCAAATACATATTAAAAACTTGATTATGCTAGCAATAATAGTGTTCAAACTTTAAACAATTTTTCATTTGTTAAAATGACTCGTACTTTTAAGGATATTTGTCATACAAAAAAAAAAAAGAACTTAATGCGACAAAAGATAAATGAAAACTCTCTGTACTATCGTTTCAACAATCGAAACATCAGCCCTTTTGATTCCCGTTTTTGTCTCATTTGATTAAACCAGAAAAAATACATAGGAAACAGTACCTCACTTGTCTGTATAGCAGAGTAAGATTTTTAAATAAAATCGGGTACAAAATTATATTTTTTGTAAATAAAACGCTTACAACTTCTAGGCTGTTAATAGGATCGTCTTGGGGTATTTCTTCTATTGACTCGAGTGTAATACACGAATGCAAAGAAAACTATGTCTTAATGTTATAGATAGCAACATCAGAAGCTTAAATAGGTTCAAATACAAATTTGTACTTTTTATACATAAAATCTTTACCAACTTCTAAACTATTACACTAATCGTTTTGGAATTGTTCTCATTAATTTCAGTGGGAAAATATGCCCCTTCTCACCCTCAAATCAACCAAATTTCTTTCAAAAATTTGTACAGAAGTGAGAGGGGGAGTTTTCAGGTTCAGTTATCATTTATGATAGCTAAACAAAGCTTTTTATGAAGTAAAAGTCAAATTTTGCTGGCTTATGGGAATTGACCTTTTAGTTTCTTGTTCCAAATTTAATAGATTTTCTAATACATATAGAATATAAAATTTGGTTTTTAATTTATTTATACATTACGCAGCTTCGAGCATTTAAACGTAACCAATTTTATCTTTAATCTAGAAAGCATAAGTTTAGACACCAGTTTTAACTTCAGTTCAATTTATCATTTTTGAATTTCTGAGCACCTCCCCCCCCCCCATAGAAAAGTTATACCTACGTGCTTGAACAGCCGACCCAATTTTTGAGTTTACAACTACTTATGTTCAACTCCGTAGCCTTGTAATTTTGAACCAATCTAGAAGACAAGGAAACTCCTGGATCAGTATCCCAGAGGTATTGATTTGTTATGGGAACATGGAGGACTTTGCGACTCTACAGATTTAAAATACATCAGTCACCATTTACTACACGGGGAGTCTTTCGCCGGCGGAGATCGAACTCTTGGACATAGGTCCATTGCCCTACCAACCAGGCTATCCCTGCCTTACGTGCTTGAATTGAAATAAAGAAAATAAGCTATGAACAAAAATTGATGGAAAAAATGTACTTATTCGTTACGGGATACCGTAAAAAGTCGCCATAATATTATTGACACAAATACTGTGCATTTTTGTAATAGATTTCGTACGGCGGTCGAAGATATAAGTACAGCAGAAAGTAACTTGACTGGTAAATTTTCAATATCATGATCATGAGTTGCCTTGTGAAACAGCATTATGCCAAATAATGCTGTTTCACAATTAATTAGCCTTTTATGTCGATTCATAAAAGGCTAACTGAATTAGATTAATCTAATAACGTAAAACCATGGAGAAGGGCTACAGATAATCTATACATATAATAAAACAGATTTTTTTCGTGTATGTCCGTCTGACTGTGTAAACTTGATTTAGGGTATACTGTAAGCTCTAAAAATGCGCGATTCAAAATGAATCTACATGAGTAAAATTGTAAACAAATTTAGAAGCCTGATTTTTCATTTTTATTACTTGTATTTTAAATTCACAGAGACTTATAAAAAATGCAGTTTTCTAATTCGCTTCGCGGAAGACAGTGTTTAAAAATAAGGTATAGACGATTCAGTTTTTCAAATAATTTGAAGACATCAGTAATGTTAGCTATGTAATATTTTTTTAACAAAAAAGATGTTATTTACACTTTCTGTTATACTTAATTATGTTTTATTTGTTATGCAAGGATAACTCAATGATTAACATAATCGTGGTAGCACAGGTAAACTACATCACCAAGTTAATATTTGCTGTTGTTGTTGTTGTTACTTTACGTCGCACTAGAGCTGCACAATGGGCTATTGGTGACGGTCTGGGAAACATCCCGGAGGATGATCCGAAGACATGCCATCACAATTTTGATCCTCTGCGGAAGGGATGGCACCCCCGCTTCGGTAGCCCGACGACCTGCGCGCGATGTCGAGCACTTTACGGTAGCACAGTTTAACGAGGACCAATACCGCACACCCTCGGTCCCTACGCAGACTGATCCAAGTGGTCACCCACCCGCACACTGACCGTAGCCAGTGATGCTTGACTTCGGTGATCTGCTGGGAACCGTGTCTTAACGATCAGTCCGCTGCGGGACTTTAATATTTGCAACCATCGTATTTATTTTCGTTATGCTTTTAAAACGTGTTTTTATAGAACTCAATAATTTAAAATAAAAACTTTTTAATGAAAACCAAAATTAATGGAGCTATTTCGTCATGAGGTACGGTAAAAAATCGCCATACTATTGTTGACACCAATGACCAATATTGTTGACACCAATAGGGACAAGGTATTAAATTTCGTGCCGATTACAGCTGCACCAATACTGAACATTTTTATCATAGATTTATTTCGATAGATAAGTTCAGGAAAAAGTAACTTGACTGTGATATATTTCAAATGTCATGAGTTGTCTTGAAAGAGTGCAGTTAGTCGTTATTTTTGTGGGATGAGCTCTAAAACGTGTTTTATTTAATCTAATATGTTAAAACAACCGAGAAAGGTAAAAAATAATCTATACATAAAATAAAATTTAGAATGTGTGTGCGTCTATATATATACCCAACTGCGGATATCTGGTTTAAGTTGATATATCAGACGAGTGAATAGATACAAGTACAAATGCGTACTTTTTGTACATGAACTAAACTATTCGTTCTTTCGCTCGTAATCCGTTCTGCTTGAAAAATACAACAGAAACATAGCCTGTGTAGAAAAAGTTCAATACTTCGGCAAAAATCATTCCAATTTTCATCGAAAAACGAGGGTTTTCAGGTATCGTTCATGCTTAATAGACAACTCGTCTATTAAGCATGAACTATACCTGAATGGGATAATTAATAGACGACAAGCGTAGGGACCGAGGGTGCGAGGTATTGGTCCTCGTTAAACTGTTCTACCGTGAAGTGCTCGACTTCGCATGCAGGTCGTCGGGCTACCGAATCGGGGGTGCCACCCCTTCTGCAGAGGATAAAATTGTGATGGCATGTCTTCGGATCATTCTCAGGGGTGTTTCCCAGACCGTCGCCAATAGCCCATCGTGTAGCTCTAGTACGATGTAAATTAACTGCAACAACAGAGTTTGTTTACATAATAGAAACTGTTGAATCCCTTTCCTCGCTTCGGCGAGCATATTTTTATGAGGCAAACATTAACATTCAAGCAGAAACAGTTAGATGCCCCGCCCCGTTTACGTTTTGTATTCGTTGATGCAAATGAGAACTTGAGTGGACAATTATAATATTCTTGAAAGACTGGCTAATCATTCTCTTTTGAGACAGAAAAATTCTTATAAAGTAAGAATGGCCCTTTAATTTGATTACCAAAGGTTACGCCCTTAGCTACACAGAAATAAGAAATTAAATGCATCAGCAAAGTTGTGACTCAACTCGTTATTATTATTTTTCGTCTGCAAATGTTGTCGAATTTCAACCCAAGGCGGGAAATAAATTATACTTTCGATAATTCCTATATTTTGTTTATTCTTTTTTGACAATGTACCTATGAAGTTTCATCTGCTACGTGAATTCATTTAAAATATTTCTATCATGAAAATTTTCGTGAAAGATGTCTTGTCTAATCGGATCTTCTAATGTTAAAAGTATTTTCCAATCACTTTCTAAAATAAGATTGCAATTTGAGTTAAATATTAATTTGTGTTTTTCAAATCTGTATTTTGTTTTAATCAAAATATCTTGTGTTCAGGTTTCTTTTGCTAATCTCGTAATTATTAACTTTATAAATCCATCCTTTTGATGATTAAATATTTAATGTTTAATCCTGAAACTTAATTATTATCTTTCGCACAATAAATTACAAAGAGTAGACCTTTTTATTCTCTTTCGAGAGGATATTTCCTTGTCTACCTCTTCTGCTGTGCCTACTCTTGCCAATTACGAAAGGTTTCTTTTAAAAAGAAATGTTTAGTGCTTTTCCGGAGGAGTAAGTTCAAGTTATACCCTTTAAATTGGATCCCTTCAGTGATTGTTTGGTTGTTGTCAAAATTTCGTGATTTTATGGCGCAGATCTGGAAATCTAACCCATTTTAATTAGTCTTTCAAAAGAATTATAATTTTGTAGATCTAATCAAACTGATAATTCACATATAAGTTTAATATATATTTTGTTTTTATCACAGCTGTCTTATTCATCTTTATTTTTTTCAAGTAATCACTATAAAAAAAAATTTTTCCAAAGCCTATGAAGTCATAAAAATTATTACTATTCCCAATAAGCTGTTTAATTTTTTATTTCCTAATTAATAGTTCATGAAATTTATGGACATAATGAAAAGTTTCTTCTTTTTGTCTAATACTGAATAACTGATATTTAATATTTATTTACTAAATAAAAATAATTTATTATATTTAAAAAAAGTAATTAGTTATTAAACACTGAAAAATAAATTATGATATAAACTCTTACTGGAATGTTTGAAGGCATTAATTATTTTTTTAAACTGCTTACGAACTTCAAACTGCCATATTTGAGACTACCTTTTTGAACCAAAAGAACTGAGCATCTAAAACACCAATAATTACATCATAAGTTAATACAGTTTTTTTTTTACCTAATTGTGGAAAAAATTTTTATGTCTTATTACTGTTTCTACTCGCATCAACCTTAATCGGAAAACTTTAACATGAAATTTGTTTCGTATACAGTAACATCTGTACATTTTATGTCATTGGAAAAGGTTTTATAGTACATCTTTTAAACTGCCTATCTTAAATTTAACTATTGTATAAATTTATTTATTTTTATTAATTTTTAAATTATGTATTAATTAAAATTTTGTATTTACAGTTTTTGGAAAAGCTTTTCATGCCTTGTCAAAAATAGCAGATGATTTATATATAGAAGCACTTCCTTCTGGTGTAAGTTTAGTATTATGCTGTAGTTTAATAGAATGCAAAGTTACTTTTAATATAAGTTAATTCTACCTTATTTTTAATTTAAAGAAAGTTACAAGTATCGTAACTAAATAAAACTACCTTGATTTTTTACCATAACTGGATGCAAAAATAGCTAATGGAAACCAAGAATATTAAGAAATTCCATATCTGAAAACATATTTATAAGGAAAAATTCATTTCATGCTTCCCTTGAACAGGAAAAAAAAAGAATAAAAAAGGAGGGACAAAGTGTCCCATCAAAACAAAGCCTCTTCTGATTATAGCTAATGTATCTGAAATATATATATATACGTGATTTGAAATATATGATGTTACATACCATTTACTAAACACTGGAGGACATTAGCATCACTGTTACTTCACCTTTCAATGATGGTCGCCTTTAATTCTACCATAAACTGAAACTGCCACATTTTGGTATATGCATCCTATTGAGATTGAGGATAGCCCCCATGTTTTCTTGGAAGTTGAGGTTATGTAAAAGAGCAGATCATTCATGATGCGCACCCCATTATCTAAGAACCAACACTGTGAAGAGTTTACAACGTAAATGTAGACATTATTCTGTTGGAAAATCTGATTTTGGCCACCGATTCTCTCTGCAAATGGCAATAAATAAATTTTTAGACTTTTGTTTTAATTATTATTATTGATAACCTGCATACTACCTGGCAGACAGGCTAGGTTGAGTTTACCACCATACTGAAGTCTTCCGACATAATTAATGAGCCTCCCCCTTGCTATATTATAGAAAGGAAATACCCTTCTTTTCCCATGCTTTTGTAATAGCAGAAATCCTATTAGAAAAATTAGAAAATCTTCTCTCAAAAGGATAGCAATGTAGAAGCTCATAAATGCCGTGGGGCGGCTTCGGCTGTGGTGGTAAACTTAATGTAAAATTTTTACTAGGTTGCGCGAAGGTTACTCATTACCAAAGAATAATAAAAGCTATTTTACTGTTATTTAAATCAAAAATTGTCAATCCAAGTAGAATTTTCCGACAAGAGAATGCCTTCACGTATAATGCAAAATACTCAAAATAAAAATGGTGGGTTTTGGATAATAAAGTGTGTGCCATGAATGATTTGCTCTTTCTCATGACCGCATTCAGTGGCATACATAGACTTAAATGCCCCCCCCCCCTGCAAAATTTATAAAAATGCCCTATCCTAGATTTAACAGAAATTTTATAAAATTAAAATATGAAACAAGTACACTAAAAAGAGACATTGGGATATTTATAATCATTCATTCTATTTTAATTTATATATTTTAATATAAATTATTTAAATATTAATAAATAAGGAATTAATAATTGTGGCAGAAAGGCAAAATTTAGAAAAAGTACTAAATTGGAACCTTGTATACACTTACCACATTGAAATGAAATTTATCTTAATAATCCACGGAAATAACTCTTACAATAATTATACTCAATCTTTCTTTTAGTGATTATGTTCAAAGTTTAGTAAAGGGTTAATTTTATTTGTAGAGGGAAATAAAAAATATCTTATAAAAGAAAAAATATTTTTATTATAATTCATATACCCAGCAGGGGTGCACAACATATAAAGATTGGGAAAGAGTGATAGTTTTTTATCACATCGTGTAACCAAAAATGTTTTTTAAATAAAATAATTGTAATGTTCTTGAATGAAAGTTTAAAAAAATTATACATGAAAAGCATATTAAGCACATAATTATTTTAATTAAAAAAATTGTATGGGATCTAAAATGTTTTAAAATAAAACAATGTATTATAGCATTCTTTTAAGTTGTATATGTGTTTAGTTGCAGATTTTCATAATATATTTGCTTGGTTCACATTGGTTTTCTTTGCGTTCAGCTATAACAAAAAATCAAGGAAGCTTTATTCAGTTGGGAAACACTGTGTATGAATATTTTTAAAATTTTTATTTCAAGTTGTTGGTTTTTATGCTGTATATTCACATTTAAAATAAATTATTTTATTCTATATTTAGATTGTTGAACTTTACTGGACTAAACTAATTCAGTTATATATAATAGCGTGCAAACTTTTTTCATATTTTTATCAGCAGTTGACATTTTTCATGTAAAATTTAAAATTTTTTGTGAAACTGAAAATTATTATAATAAATTTTTAAATGTATTTGTGATATTTGCCTAAATATTTTTATTTATACTGAAAGCCTCAATTGTGTTAAAATTTCTTGTAAAATATTGATCCATTATTTATCTTAATTTTTAAGTTTTTTTAATAAGGTGGCAATAATGAATGAGAAAATTTTGTTCTTTCTCCTCTGAAACTTTCCAAGCAACAATGCTCATTGGTTTAAAATTATCTACTAGTACTTCTAATAAATTTAAAAAAATAATTATTAATTCGAAGATTCATTTTCCTTAGTTTATATGTTGAAAATTTTGAATTGTCCTTGATAAATCAGTAATCAATAAATACTTGATAATTAGTAGTTATTGATACATCTACATGTATAGTGCTCTTTCATTTAAGTTAATTTTAAATGAGTTTCAGTTATTCATTCTATGAGAGCTCTGTTGATGCAAATCGGTCTATTATATTGATACTAATAAAATTTGTTAAAAAGTATGATTTTCCCATCAATATTTTATAGTTCTGTTTAAAATGTGTGTTCTTCTTCTAGTTGGTGTTTCATACTGTAAATTCTTCTAAGTCAGCATATGCTTGTTTTACTTTTAAAACAGACTTCTTCATTTCATATAAAGACAATGCCATTGAGAAACGAAAAATTTTGTTAAAAGTATGTTTCTCTTTATTTCATTTATTTTAAGTATTATTATTATTACAGTTGTAATATTCAAGTCATGCATTTTACTGTTCCTTATTTATTTCAGTCTTGTTTGATGGCTTTTCGTTCCCTTCCCAACTTAGAGAAAAATGTAGAAAAATGTTTATTTGATATATCAAGTGCTGCTGACTACTTACTTCTGAAATTTTTTTGCAAACATAGTAAATACTATTTTTATTTCATAAGCCTGTTGGTTTATTTTCTATTTTTCTTCATTTTTTGAAAAATGCAATTATATTTTCAATTTAATGTCTTAATTTATTTACTCTTAAATTGTACTGTGAATGTTACTAGTAGGTAAGAGAAATGTTTTTCATAAATTTTTAAGACACTGATGTAAATTATTATAGGTTTGAAAAAAATAAATATTAAATAAGATGGTATGTATATGAAATAAAAAAATTCATGATGTAAATATAAAGATCCTTAAATTACTCGGCGTCAAAATTTTTTATATCTGTTCTCCTATATTTATTATTATAAATTTTGCTCCATTTGTTTAGTAATATGTTAACAGACGTGGTCAAACTTGTTTATAAAGATAATGTAGAAACTTAGACAGGTCGCTCGTTAAATTGATACGTTCAAGGAACACAAGTTGACTTAAATTATAAACAAATAAATAAACGCTATGTTGTTCAAAAATGCTCTAGAAAATGGATTAAAATGTTTTACTTCTTCTTATTTACACTTATTTTAATTATGTCTGAACCCTTTTCCCCCTTTTGTTTTGTGATAGAACTTATTATTAAACTAATTAATTATTCTTAGTGAAACCAATTGATGCCAGAAACTATGTGATTTCTCTTAAATTTCCCTCTTGAGCTGTGAATGATAAAGGTTTAATTGTTTCATCCTTATCACTATCTAGTTATGTGTTTTACAAACATTTGTATATGAGATGGAGACACATGAAAAACAATAGTTATAGGATCGATTCAATGATTTTAACAGTAAAATCTTATGTAAGTTATTGCAAGTATATGAGTCACAGGAAGACATATGAGTACATTGTTTTTAAACAAATTAAAAGGTAAGTTAAAAATTCTTCCTAGTGTCGTTGTGCCTTATTAAAAGAGGTGTTTTTAAGCTTTTTCAAAGGCAATGACGTTTACTAAAAAGGAACAACAATCTAATACTTTATTTCTATATAATCTAATATTTTATTTATATTCAAAAAGTGTAGAAAATTTCTTGCTAATTTGACTGTAGTCATCAATCACCTAACCCGACTATAAAAAATTATCTTACACAATCTGTCATGTCTGTGTCTGTTTTCATAATATAACTTTGAATCAAAAATTATTTTTCCTAAAATGTTAGTATTTTATTTACTTAGAAAAACTTTCAACACATTTACTTTAACAATATAATTCAATATATTGTCAGATTTTTCAATATATTTAATAAGATTTATCAATATATTGTCAATTTTTTTGAAACACAAAGCCATGACAAGGCTCAGTCTCAGTTAGTCTTATTACAAACTATTTTTATTAGACTTACAAAGAGTTCGGTTAGTGGTAATTTTAATTTTTCATTCGATTACTTTTTAAACTTAAAGGATAATTAAGAATGACAAGTAGTATTTCTTACTTTTTTTTAATTTTAACATTGATATAAAACTTTACCTGGCAAATTATTGATTTATAAATTTTAAATAGTTTCAGCAACACTTCTAAATTCTAACAATTAGTTCTTATATATTTCTGGTGATTGGCAATAAAGATTTTTATTTAGATTTTATGTGTTATAAATTATGCCATTTTTAAACATTTTCTATGAATTGTTTCATAATTTGAAAATGATGACAGAGGATTGATTATTTTGCTATAAGTTTAATACACTTTAAAAATATACAGTTTGTTGCTATACTTGGGAATTGCAATTTAATTTTTTTTTTAAATTTTATTTCTAGGTATGATAAAGGTATATCAGTTGAACTATGTTGAAAATGAAACTGTACAAGGATCCTTTCCTACTAGTGGATTTACTTGCAAACTAACCGCCCCTTCTCGGTAAGTTTGTATTGTTATTTCAGATTTATTTAATGTACTATTTTATAACATTAAATATATATATATTTTTTCCCTTTTGGATAAATTTTTTTTTGCAATCTTAAAGGAATATTATTTTTGTTTTTTTAAATAAGTTAGTTTTTACAATAATATTTAAATTTCTCTGCCAGTATTTGCATGTAAACATATTATGAAATTTGGTAATGTATAAATATTTAACGCATATATCAAACAGTTTTTAATTCATTAATAGATTAAATTCTATATATTTTATTATTGATTGAATTATTGTGACGGTTATTTATTTTGTGTGTTAAACAAATTTTAATTATTTCATTGTAGTTTGCTGTTAGATAGTATTCAAAATTTTAGTACAGCAGTTGAAGAGATTACTTTAACAGTGGGTTCAAATAAAGTTTTTTTGAAAAATTATGTAGATGATGAACCAGGTAAAAAAGTTTTAATTTAAATAATATTATTCTTAATTGTTTTTGCCTTAAATAAATCTTTCCTTATAGGCTGATAAACTCTGTTAATTTTGTAAATTTCTGGAATTGATTGGTACAATCAAAGAAAAACTTCACACTTATATTTTGTATTAAAAAATTGTGATAAAATAAGCTTTCAAAATTTTACTTAACTTAACACGTTATTATTGTGCAGCAGGAGATCAAATATTTCATTGTGCAATATTTTATTTTAAAAATAGAATAAGAATTTTTTTTTTTTTTTTTTTTAAATCGGAAAGTCTTAACAATCATATTTATGAAGAATTTGTGCCATATAAATTTTACAATTAATTGCACTGTAACAAATTGCAAGTTATGAAAAATTTGAGGACACATATTTCTTTTAAATATAGGAATACAAAACCTTTCTAACAATCTAAGAAATGTAGTAGTGCAAAATATGTATACAACTACTGTAACAGGCCCATTGATGTAATACTTTTAAAACTGCAAATTGCTATTTTTTATATTTATTTATTTTAATTGAAATATTTTCGCAGTACTTTTAAGATTAGTTAAAAGCTAAAGAAAATATAAAAATAAAAGTTTTCAATTGATAAATCTAATTTAATTACAATAAAAAACTGATTTAAGCTAAGTTGTCTTGATTAAAATAGTTTTGTTTGAATTCATTTAAAGTACTCAGATATTTTCATGTGATGCATATTTATTTTTTAATTTTTATTTGAATGTTAAACTTTTCATTTTTCAAAATTTCTTTTATCAATTATAATAATTTTCTATAATTTTGTATTATATTATCATTTAATGAAAAAAATTAAATGATAATGTATTTAAAAAATACTCCTGTATCATGTTTGCATTTCTGTCTTTCCTATGTACAAATACATTTCTTCTTTCAGGAACATAATTATTTCAAACCGGGTTGGTCGAATTCAATTTCAGTATTTTTAATCAAGAATTATTCATTTTTTCAATAATCAAAAATATTCATTTTACAAACTCATTTACAATTATTTATTTTAATTATTTAATAAATAGAAAGGAAATTTTTTTAGGATTTAAGTTGATCAAAAGTTGTAAATTGTCCCAACCTATTTTAAATAAGTGCAACTACATTCAACCGTTTACTTTTTTTAATTGATATCAATTAAATAAAATTGTAAATTTAGATAATAATTGCTAAAAAAGTTTTTCATTATAGAGCGAACAATGAAAAGAAAAGAAAAAAAAAATGCAGGCTCTTAAAAAATTTGGAAATTATATTGAGTTTAATCAATTTTACTTTTGCATTTTTGATTTACTTAAGTTAACAGTTTAAAGTTTTAGAAGGCGTATTGGAATCAAATTTATTTTTTTATAAATTTATGAATATCTAGTTTTCTAAGTTGTGAATAGTTCAAACTACTAATATGCTTTTTTTTTCTTTATTTAAATTGAACTAACATAATATTTTTTTATGATTTATTGATTTAATTACTTTGTAACAGATCCCAACAAAGTAGTGCATACTGAAATGACTTTGGAATCTGAAGAATTTGATCTCTTTGAAGTGGAAGAAGAAACTAAAATAACATTTTGTTTGAAAGAATTGAAGGTTATTCTCATTATTTTAAAGTTTCATATTTAATTATTAAATTAATTCATATCATTCATTATTAAATTCATATTTAATTTTGAGTATATTTAAATGAAGTTTTATGTGTTTAATCAAAATGCTTTTCAATTAACTCAAATTAGGTTTATTAAACTCTTACAACTCAATGTAAGTTAGGCAAGCCCACCTCGAGTATATAATTCTGAGACTGCTATAAATGGTAAATTCTATTTTAAAAATAAATTGTATGCATACAAATTGGTTTTTAGGAATATGAACACAAATTATTTTTAATTGCAACGTAAGGAAAACTTATCGTTAATAAAAAAAAAATTATATTAGCAATATTTTTTATAAATTTTCATTTTTCAGATATGAAATTCTGCTGTTATTATAAAAAGGAAACAATCCCAAATATAATTTAAAATAGTTTATTACTGCTGACTTAAAACTGAAAGTATGATAGTTGAAATGATATAAATTTCAAGAAATATTTATTAACATAATTTTTTTTTTCTAATTGCTTATATTTTACTCTGTATCTTAGAAGTATAATAAACAAAATATGCTGGATAAACAACTAATAAAGTATTAGTTTAATACTTGGTTAGAAGACAACAAATAATTAAATATATTTCAAAAAAATTCATGAAAGTGCAATAAACACATACTAAATTCAGCTTAATTTTTAGTAACAATTTTTCAATAAAAATTTCGGTATGAAATGTAGATAAACATTTGACAATATTTAATATCTGAAATTTTTTTATTTAACCCCTTCTCTGTCAGCATCGCATCTCATACAGTCGACGTTTTTGTGCCCTTTTGATCAGCGTCTTATGCCATGCAACGAAGATAAAAATTGAAATTGAATTCGTCGCTACTTGCACATTTCAATATTGCTAATAGATACTGCTAATAGTTCCACTTTCTTTAAGATTTTCACAGTAAGATTTCCTGCCTTGAATTGACATCAAAATCTTCTGCCTGAGAATCCACTGTTTGAAAACTCCTCAACATTATCTTGCAACACAGAAGATTTTGATTAAAATTTTTTTTGCTAATGATAGATTTTTTTCAGTGGGTGCTAAGGAACTGATCTATCTGAAAAGGAATTTCCCCTAAATACTGTAGAATGTTTTCTTATAAATATTAGGCCCAGGAGATAAGACACTTTATTTTTAATTGACTGAAGTTATGCTTGTGTTTTGGAAAATATTTATATTAATATTAAATTTAGACTCAAATGTCATTTTTATACATTACTACATTCAATATTTTAGGCCATTTTGAACTTTTGTGAAGGGTTCAGTGTTCCTGTTGCAATAAAATGTCAGTCTCCTGGAAGGTAAATTTTATTAAAATGCTAGCATATGAATTTTTATCAGAATTTGATTCAATATTACTGTACATTTACTCTACTTTTTTTTTCCTTCTAAAGACCAGTAAACTTCAGTATTAATGGATTACGAGGAGTGGATGTTCAGTTTGTTTTAGCCACTTTAGCTGATCGTGACACCCAGTTAATAACTTCAAGTGGTTCTGTGTTTAGAACGTCAGTTGCACAAAACTCTCAGCATGTTGATAAGTAATTGCCCCATTTAAACAAAGTTTCATTACTTTTATTTAACTATTTGTAATGTTATACAATTTTATTGCACTTGCATACTTTCCAACTCATGAGACTGCATACAAAATATATTTCTCAGTGGTTATGTGAACTGAAGCCAAAATTTTCAAAACAAAAGGAACTCTTATAAACCCTTTATCAAGTCTTTTGAACATGACCGATTCTCTATCAAACCTTTAATATATCTGTTTGAATTATTTACGTGTAGTCGTAGACATAATTTTTTTAATTCTAATTTGTTAAAATATTAATATGTTACCTTTTTTACCACCAGAAAACCACTTTTCTAAAACTACAGAATATCTGTAGTAGTTGAAGGGTATGCATTTGTTTATGTTATTTGTTTACTAAATTAACATTTGACTAAGAATATTTGGATATAAGCAGAAGTTTCTAGTTGAAAATAATTTTGTTTAATACAGAGAAACGGAATTTCTTTAAAAAGGTTTTAGGATTATAAATAGTAAAAATTTATTAAAAACCTATATGTGTTTCTATGTCACAGTGGAACATCTTCACCAGAAGGATAAAAGACAGGACTGGTAAAAACAGAGATGAATAAAATCCGACAGAGGTTATATGTCATACTATAAAAGATAAATAGTTCTCTCTTTTAACTGTATATTTTGTGACATAGAAACGCTCATAGATATTTAAGGCATTTTTATTATTTGTGATTTTAAAATTTTTTTTCATCACAATCACCATCATTAATTTCATTACTTTAGTAATTTTACAAAAAACTACGATCTCTGTGTAGTTTTTTTTTTTTTAAATACCTAATACTTATAACAACACTTGGGGAATGTCTTCATTTTAGAGGAAAATAAAAGTCCTGACATTTTGACAATTGTTTGCATTGTTTTTAAAACTTTTTTATTAGTTTTGAATTTCATCCCTCCTAAAAATTCTTTGAGTAACTTAGTAGAGAAAACTCAAATTTATTACTACTAACGTTAACTTATATTTATTTGAATTATTTTACAAGGGAAAAAGAAATTTAAATTTCAAAATAGAAAATTAAAGAATTTTTTCAATTTTTGAGCATACTTGAATGGCATTGGTTAAAATTTTTGTCTATTTTCAACCCAACCCAATTTCAGAAAAAATATTTATTTTCCTGCCAAGTTAGAGTTATTTAATCTTAACTTTTAAGACCTATTTTTTTTTTGAATATTAAGTTGTGTTTTAAGAAACTAATATGTAAGAATTTTTTCGTATCCATATAAATGTGAATAACTAGCAGAGGAGTTATGACGTATGAGGAGTTAAACTTATCATTTGGTATTGTTTTATACCATGGTTTTTGATATGGTAATAAATTTTTATCATTTGAAACATGGATACTTGTTTAAATTGCAGAATTTCTAAACTATTTTAATAAAATACTATCAAGATAACACTTAAAAGAAATCTACAAAGAATAAGGATAAGCTTACATCTTCCTTCTTTCTGATTATACGTTCATAGATTTAATAATTTTAGAATATTTTCTCTTTCTTTTCAATTTATTGTTAGAGCATGTGTGGAATTCTTTACTTCGTTGCCACATAAGTCGGACTTTTTCACATCATTATTATGTAATCACTTTATTCTTTAAAATTGAAAAAAAAAAAAAAAAACATGTTCCTTTTGCTTTAATAATATACACTTCTTTTTAAAACTAATATTAAACAAAAAATGCTTGTAGAGTTTTGTGGCTTAAGTTACAAAGTTGAATATGATAAAGTTAAATACACAGTATAAACAATTGTAGGTAAAAAAAAATTATACTACTAGTGATACTACTGGTCTTACCCCTGAACTTGTTGTTCTTAAGTAAGAAGCTAATTCAACAGGAATTGCAAGAAACTTTCACCACCTTGGAAGTAGGATAAGTTTTCCATACTTTCAAATACAAATGATTTAATGATCCTTCTTAAAAAATTACGTAAAAGAAAAAAAAATTTAGATTAATAATAATTAACATGATTATGAAGACGAAGAGCTCAGTAATATTATTACCTAATAAAAAGTTAGGTGACTTACTAGAGTGTATATATTTTATTTCATGAGCGAAAAAAAATTGCAATGAAATAAAAAAAGTTAAAAAATTTAATCAATTACATTTTTAAAATTTGAGAAATTATTATTTTTTTTCCAGAATAAATGTGTTTTAGTTTTGTAGCTATTTATTTTCCCATTGTTTCTTACGATTGGAATTGATATTTTTTTATTATAATGGGATATCTGCAAGTGACGTAATGTGGAGTTATTTACATTAGCAACTGTTCTTACTATTCTATTTCGAGTAAACTAAACCCGCCAAGTATCAATTCCTTTAAGTGATATATTCTATATTCTTACACAAAGATTCTTTCACGAATATTTCAATATATATTTCTTACTTAACACAAAGACAGGCACGAAACATAAACAAGCTAATTATGCATTGAAGTTGCCAGGTATACAAAACAAAAATATATCCGGATTACAATAAAATAAATGAATCTAAATAAAAGACGTTGACAAGAAAGAAATATAGTTCAATGAATTCTATGTGTGATACAGCCCTGAATTTAATTAACAATCTAACTTATGTGGAGAAATTTGGCTCAAAATTTTGCTTATAAACGATTGGCTGGCACTGACGTCCCAAGTCACATTTGTGGGTATTTGAGATCTTGAAGTGCAAGTACCCAATTGACTTTTTTTAAGTATACTTTAAACTTTTCAGCATAAAAAGTTTCAATTGTCTTAAAATTTACAAGTAAATGCTGCACAAATTTGATATAGAAAACTGATTTAATACACATTTCTTATTTCGTTGTACTTACAGAGTATCCACTTTGAATGAAAAACTTGAGGCTTCTCCAAGTCTGCCGCCTGCAAGCAATACAGCAAGTAGCAGTTCAAAGGATAATTCTATTCCTAAGTTACCTTATGAAAAACCAAAATTCTCAATGTTACTTTCTGATGAAGAAGATGATGATTTAACATCCTCTATTAGTTTATGCCAAGCTGTAGTTGATGAAGGAGATGATGATATGGTACCATCTTCACCACCAAATAAAAAAGTTAGTATTTTCAGTCTTAATTTAATATTAAAATTATTACTATTAAAATCATATTATTATTGCTTCTTATACAGTTTAGCTTAAGTAGTTGAAAAGGTTTCTAATTATTCAAAAGATTATTCTTTAAGTTCACTTAATGCCTAAAAAAGGTTTTCTGTCGATAGGTAAATAAAGGTTAAACAAAAACTTATGGATATAAAAGAATTATACATGTCTGATGGCCGATTTTTCTGAGCCACTCTGCAGCACTAACTTCAAAAAAATATAAAATTTATATGACTTTAACACAGTAAAACAGAGTATAAAGGCAAAACTTTCAGTAATGGTTATATACTTTGCACACACAAGGCAGATAAAAATTATGTTATTTAAATATCAAGAATATCTTATTAAATTGATTTTTTTTTCTTTATCATCAGTTTAGGTCATTATTTTTAGGGCTATCTCAAGATACTTATACATCTATGGCTCCAGATCCAGATGAAGTTCTTGTTCCAAATAGTGATGATGAAGGATAAATCAATCATTTTTAATTTATATACATATTGTTGGAAACATTTTGATAAAGCTATTGTAAAAATATTGATATTTGTACATATATTTTTATATCCTTTCACTTCTTATGCAATGTATGTTTTTAACTACAGTGCCAGTGTGCTGGTACATTTTGATCTGAAGGTGATAATGAATGAAATTTTAGTGACATTAAACTCTAGCATCATTGATTTGATTTTACCTTATTAACTGTTTTATCACTAAAATACCTCTAAATTTTATAAAGAATCCTACCCTGGGTGGGTTTTTTAAAAAATCGCCTATTATAGCATTTCTTTTTAAATTTTAATTTTTATTTATAAAGATAGGAAGTAACAAAAGAAAAAAAAAGTACTTGTTTCCACAAAATTGGGTTAAGAACCAATTTAAAACAAAACAGAAAACTATGTATTCAAATTGATTTATTCTTTTCAATGATTAAACTAATACATCCTTTGTTCACTTAGAAAATGCACACATCAGATTGTCATCTATACAAATACAATTGAACCCATACATATAATTTAAATATAAATTAATTTTTGAATATTTTTTTTTTGCAAAATTGAATGGAATTTTATATTGAAAAAATCCTGGGAACTATTTATATACACACCGGTTTCAGGCATTGCAAATTATTATTTCAACAAAAATATTTTATAAAATTTAAATATATATACAACAAAATACTCACACATTTAAAATATAGTTCTTCTAGTGAAATCACATTTAAGAGTTAAATATATCAGCCATTTTCTTGAATAGAACAAATGAACAATACACAATTTTAGAAAATAAGATATGTTGAAACTTTTAAATAATAATAAAAAACTTAAGTTCAGCAACATCAAAAAATTCTATTTGGTCCCTAATTTAACATCAGGTTTTAGATATTGATTCACAAAAATGCTAGGAACAGAATTATTGTAAAGGATTAAAAATTTACCAGTAGTTGGATTTTTCATTTATTTGTTGAAATGTATTTATCAACGACCATAATATATGAGGAACCCAATTTTATTTCACTCTTTGATTTAACATCTTAGTCTAATCAGGGAATAAAAAATTCTAATACCTAATTCAAGACCAATAAAATTGTTTTAATTGACACAAATTGATAAATATATTTTTATTGTAATATTGAAAATAAATTATGTTGTATTACATTTGTTAAAGTTTTTCAAAAAAATAAAATAAGCTTCATTGCAATTAATTGTAAAATAAAAAATCTCCAACTATGGTTTACAAAAAATTTAATAAAGATTATAAATTACAATCATTTTGTCCATGCAACTTTAAATAATGTCCATGCAACTTTAAATAAATAATGTTAAATTTAAATGTCTTTGTTGTGGAAAAAATCCAATAAAGTATTTTTCTAACATAAAGAGATTTAATTTAGTTTATTATAGTTTGCATAAGATGAAATTCAAAAATTTGATTTCAGCAAAGCACCCTTTCTACGTCTTTTAGGGGGATCTATGCAAATGGCCATATCTATAAAAAGTAAATAATAAAACTTCTTAATACTAAATTTGATAACGGAATAGCGGAGCTAATTTTGTACTTAATATAAGTATAGAAAAAAATAGAGGTTATTCAAATTGAAAAGGCGAAAAAAAACGCCCTTTACATTTATTTCTCAATAAAAATTGTTTTCCACAAAAATTTCACTGTGCTCAGAGAATTCAATGATAAAATTGTTTTATCAGTACTTATTCTGATACACGCCATTCTTTTTCAGCTAACAGTGTTTTTATGACCGCTTTATTCTTAACTCCTACATTTTTTTTACTATCACTCAGCTGAAATTGAGGAAAAAGAATTTTTTATTATAGATGGTCATTCAAAACTTCTCTAATCTAAGTAAATTATTTATATTTAAAAAAAAAAAAAGATGTTATATCTGATAATTTATGTTTTTTCCATCATATAAACGGACAATTTTAACATAACGTTAATTACAATTAAACTAGGACTGCAAATAAACAACCTATAAATGAAAGAGAAGTATGAATGAGAAACAAAGTGTTTTTCAGTATAAAAAATAATGCAGCATTTGGGTGTCGACCGTGCAATTTAATAATAATAATAAAATATCGAACTATACTCATGGTTACCACAAAGAGAAAATTTATAGAACACTTCGTATAATTATTCCCGCCATTTTAATAATAAATACATTAATAATATTAAAGTATTTATCTCTAAATATAAGTCATCACTTCATTTTCATCTTTTAATAAATTCTAAAAAAAAAATTGCTTTTTTTAAATATAATATTTAGTATAAAGTTGATTAAAAAAGAAATTACAACACATGTGCCCTGCTTTAGAATGAATTTGAGAATAATATCGCAAATTAAATCAGTAAATATTATGGTGATGGATTACAATGATTTAATGTAAAGCTGAAATTAATTGTCATGCAACAACTAACATGACAGTGATGAATGAAAAAAAGGCCAGTTCATATTACATACCTAATAATATGTTATGAGGGACCACACAGAATGAGTTAAAGACAGACATACATGCATACATTTTTACAATTACAAATCATTAAAAATATCATAATAAAAATATATAGAATTATGGACAAAACAGCTACTTTCTGGGATAACCTTATTTTCAAAATCTAAGATATTTTATCAGTATATTTTGTTTATTCCTGTAATGGATTATATGAGATTGCTAAATTACAAACTTGATTAATCTGTTTTGTTTTCTTTTGGGAAAGATAAGGTGATATGCTATAGTTGTCAAGCGAAAAGAAGATATTTTTAATAATATGAATACCAAAAATATGCCATCATAGATACACAGACCTGCTAACCTCAGAAATTAAAGTCTCAGACTTTTATAACCACTGTTTAGTGTAATAACAATTATTTTAAATTTGAATTTTTTAAACTTAAAATTTATAGAATGTTAATCTATTGTTTCAAAACAGACTGATTGACCAATTTGGTATTTTTAAAGAAATATTTGACAAAATTTCTTTAAACATATTTTTTTTCTGGTTCGCTTCCACAATCAAAAAATTCTCCTAGAGTTTTTTTTGGCGAACACATCTTTTACCAAAATTTCTGCTCTTATCATCAGTTACTAAAACGTCTATGAAAACAGTTTAAAAAAAATGGAAAGGTTACTCAAACAAATTAGCTATTTCAGCATAAATTGAAATATCACTCTTATAAAAGAAATCTGTATTTATAAACAGTTTTTATATTTTTTTATGACTTAGACTTTTTTAAACAAAAGATTTAAAAACAAAAAACAATGTCACTATTCTGGTGGTAAGAGATGCAGGTTGTTTGAAAAGTTAGTACACTTACAAAGTTAGTACCGATTAGTACACTTGACAAGAAAAAAAAAGTTTAAGGAAATGATCTGGTGGTCCACGATCCTGAAATTAAACTTAAAAGCAAGAGACTGAAGTCAAGGGCCTGAGAATAGGCAGATCAGATCTGATAATAGTGTATAGGATATTAAAATTTATTTATAATTAGCTCTAAGATCTTTAATATAGAAATTTTACAAAATCATTATGATAACCTGCATTACTTCTCAGTACCGAAGTAAACAAATGCCTAAAACAAAAATAAGAGAGAAAATCTATTTTTACGTACAAACACTAGAACACAGATTAATAAGATAATTAGGTTAAACCAGGTAAAATATCTATCACATCATAAATACAACCAGACTTTACAATAAGAAACAGAATAAGGAAATGAACTGAAATGACATTTATGGATTAAAAACGAACATAAACAGATGAAATTTTTATAATTCTTTTATAAATATACAAAATTAAAGAAAACATAAACAGCACCAAAAGTTATATAAATGAATCTCTGTATCTTTCTAAATTGGTTTCTATGATCTGATGTGCTAAAATTCTGACCTAGTAATCCTTTCATTTTTTTTTCTACTTTATATCACTTATCTAAATTATGAGCAGTATTAAAAACAAAAAAGAACTTCCTAAGTCATGATGTTAACTTTTATCAACCAGGATCTGAGCAACTGCTGTGAGCAATAACAGCAGGGATTGAGTTTGATTTTTCACCTAACAAGTTGGTTACTGCTGCGAGTAAAACTGTTATATCATCAGGCTTGCCTCCTATAAAAATAACAAAGAATATAATTTTACAGCTGCCAACATGAAAAAACAAACAAACAATAGATTTAAGAAATAATATAAATTTCATAATTATTAAGCAATATTCTATATTTTTTTACTAAAAAATGCATATCACACTATTAACTATAAATTTCTGCAATATTTTCCATTTATGAACAATTAATATTAAATGAACTTGAATCTATGAATAACTAATCTATAAATGAACTATCTAAATGAATTTATAACATTAAATGAACTTGAATCCGAAATGTTTTTTCTTATGTCTATATTTTTGAACTCATAATTTTGAACAGTAATATGCATTCAATTTGTCATAGATGGTTGAAATATTTTTTTATTATATAATTCAAATAAAGTTATATATATATATATAATAGTAAATCTTCAAACTGATGAGGTTGGAAGATTTATGAATAAGGTCTATCAATGAGGTTTGGCGTATTATGTTACAGTAATACTTATTTAAATATTCAAGCAAGCAATAAACCGTGTAAGAATTCTATTACAATAGGGATTTTTCCAGAAACTTACACAATTTAGGGTATTATAGGGATTAGTTCTCTGTCTCACACATAATAAGATTATAAATTAAAATGTTTGTTTTTATCTTTTCATCAGATTAGGAGAAATGGCATCCAATTTGATAGATTATTTTTATAAATTTAAAACAATGACACACAATTAATATATTTTGAAGAGTTTTTTAAATATATTTTTACTTTGATTAAAAAACACAAAACAGGATTTTAGATATTAATTAATTATTTTAAAGTAAACTATGAAAAGTAAAAGATGTATTTCAAAAATTGAAAAGATAACAGTGACATAAATTAACAGTCTAAAAAGGCCACTGGCATGATTTTGTGAAAAAATGTAAAAATCATACCAAAATGAGGTATGTAATAATTGCAGGTTTATTTTTCAGAATTAAATGATGATTAAAAGCATATGAAACATTTTCTCTTTTATCTGATCTAATGAGTGAGATCTATCAGGCATTACAAAGCTAAGTAATAAAAATAAAAAATACTTTTAAATTTACACTATTATTTATTTAAAAAAAATTTAATAACAAATAATAAAATTATATAATTTTAACCTGACAAAATTTAATTTTATTCCATAGCTTCTCATTTATTTCCGTACTTTCGAGCTATTAACAAAGAGATAAGACATTAAAAATACTCCTGAGTTAAAGCTGCTATTTTAACTTTCAATGTAACATTTGAAGAAAAAAAAATAATAATTATGATTAGTGCTGAAATATAACACATATAAAAACAGAGAGAAAATTACCCATGACATTTATTCCATTTTCTCGAGCTCTTTTGGAAAAAGGTGACATATAAGTGGCATCAAAAGCTAATCTATGAGCTTGAAACGCTAAAGTATTAACCATCTTCTGCATGTTTTCTAAATTGTGATCCTATAATAAAGAGTAAATTAAAATCTGGGGCAATAAGTAGCAAATTAAAATTCACATGCAAAAAAATTTGTTTGTTAATATAATAACCTTAATATTACCAACTCGAAGGGAAACACTAAAATTTCATGAGGTGAAAAATCAAATATTTTTTACAATTCAGTCAAAATAATAAAAGTACTGGTCTTTTAAAAATTGTATAAAATGTATTTTTTCTACAAAAATTATTTTAAATAACATCAATATCCCAATTTTTTCATTTGATTTTGTCTTTTGCTGAGTTAAATTTTGATAATAAATTCTTCTGCATTGCTATCTTCTTTTTTCAAACTCCAGATGCATCAGTCTCTTATAATGCTTTTGATTTTTCCTAATCAGTACACACTAAAATATTATTGTCGACAGACTATCCATAAATATCAGTTCTGTTTACATTTGTACATTTAGCAAGTTCTTTCCTATATAATGAGCAGATATTCTTATCTAGATAAGCATCTTGCATGTCTACTTCTTTAAGAATGGATAATCCAAGTAATCCTTTTTTCAAACATAAGTTCTTTCCCATTAGCAAGCAGAGTAAAAAAAAAAAAAAAAAAAAAAAAAAAAAAAAAAACAATGCACACGATCTAAAAGTATATGCAATTCACAATATCCTGGGATAGCATAAAGACAATCAATTTTTTTCATGCATCAAATCAAATTAAATTATCATTATAAATATAAATCAAATCACATTAAATTAATCAAAATGATGGGATTAAAAATCAAATTAAATATGCTGGAATAGCCTGGATGGTAGGACATTGGACTCTAGTTCGTGAGAATGTTAGTTCGAATTTCGGTGACTGAAGAATCCTCGTATATTAAATGGTGATTGGTAAAACTTAAATCTGTCAGGGTTACTAAGTCCAGTTCCCATAACAAATCAATACCTCTGGAGGGTATACTGAATTGGTGACTGACCGTTTTCTGGTTCAGGTTAAAATTGTGATCTGTGGATGAATGAATGGAGTATGATTGGGTCCTTAATGTAAAACGGGCTATGACGTATGTAGCTGAAAATGTACTCTTGGCCATA
Source organism: Parasteatoda tepidariorum (assembly GCF_982258835.1). Lineage (NCBI taxonomy): Eukaryota > Metazoa > Arthropoda > Arachnida > Araneae > Theridiidae > Parasteatoda > Parasteatoda tepidariorum. The sequence goes on along the minus strand of NC_141756.1, from coordinate 63,332,197 downwards.
GATGGCACCACTGAAAAAAATAAGAAATGCACCCTCTGCCTTAATTCATGACTTCAAGCGGGCTTGCTGGTATTAGCAAGTAGCATAAGTAAAAACATTAAATGTATAAATAATTTCTAAAACTGTCAGCCTTCTTTCAGAAAATATTCAAGAAATATAAATTTTCAACTTCAGTAATTACCACATATAAAATAAAATTATGAAAATAAAATATGTTTAACTAAGCAGTATTTATACCTACATTTACATTGCAAACATATATGCACGTACAATGAACAAATTAATTTTGTTAAAGAAATATTAAAAGCAAATGATGAACTTAAAATCTCATAGTATTTAAAACATTAACAGTAAAATCAAACATCTTCATTAAACCATATTCACAAATAGAATAAATTATTACTCTAAGTTTCGATAACTGTTGAACTATCACTGATTCAGGTAGATTGTCAAACAAACCATCAGTTGCTAGTAATATAAGATCACCTTCTTCCACAGGCAAAGATGATGTATCGGCAGTCTCAGGGCTATAAAAATATATGCAAATAAAATTTATCAGCAACTGATAATTAGTGAGGCTTTTTTTAATTTTTAATTTCAATCCTTGAGAGAGGATTGTGCTTTTTTCAAATAACAGTCGCTAAATTTTCATTGTAATCATATAAATAAAATTAAGAAAGACCTTTAATTTTTTTTAGCAGACCTTATTATTTTGACAAAAATAAATAATTTTATATAACTTATTAACTGTTGAATTATTAATTCAGAATTCCACAAACTTGTAGAACATTGGTTTTTAATTGATAAATGAAAAAGATACAGTGAAACCTTTCGGGAGAGACCACTCTCGGTTCTGCAGTAAAATGGTCGTTAAGGAAGGTTGATCCTTCTTAGGGGTTACCTCCGTTTTTATGGAAAAAATTCTGTACCTCCCAAAAGTGGTCGCAAATAGAGGAGGTCACTACACATAGGTAGTCTTTTCTTGAGGTTTCACTGATTTTGAAAAGAAAATATATTTTTCAAGTATAACATTGCACAAAAGGACACTATTCTAAAGTACACGACAGGTCATAAGGCAAAAGTATTTTTAAAAATCTTCAAAACAAATATAAAAAAAAGCATTAACATGATTGAAATGTACTTATTATTATTAACCACTTATTTTATTAATTAATTAATAATTTTTTTCTTCGAAATAGCAGTTATAATTGAAATGTATAATGAATGATACAACTAGATTAAAATACAGTCGCATAAATGGATAAAAACAAGTTCATTTGATGAGCTCACAAAGTAACATAACTGAAAGACACTTTAAAACTTGTTAAAAATGTCTTTTTGCAAATTAAAAATTTTGTAAGCAATTTTTCATAATTTACACACATTTCTAAAGTTTAAAGCTAATTAAAGAAATTAAAATAAATAGTCATTTAAGCTGTCCTAAAGATCTTATGTTAGAAATGCTTTGTTTGCTTTCAATTATAAAATTGCCCTTCTATCAATTTATAACAGCATATTAAAACAAAATCATATAACCTTTCTAAAATTTGCATCAGGGCAAAAAGAAAAAGGAAAAATTATAATTGGAATAATAATGACTTTAAAGAAATGAAAGATGATGCACTGTAATTAATAAATTACTATTCAAATTAGAATACTCAATAAATTATACGGTTGACAAACTATACACAACAAACTTTATATGAATTAAATTTATTTTTACAGCACTAGAGAAATAATTTTTAAAAGAAAATTTAACTTAAAGAAATAAGTTATTAAAAAGGGTGATTTAAGTTTTTAAATGGACTGCACACTTATCTATAGCAACATTAAATAAATAAAAATGAATAAAAGCTTTATCAAAATTAAAGGGCAAGCATGTGGGTCACCCTAGTAAAAATGCTTATGAGAAACACTATTTTTTTTCTTTAAAAAAAATTATCCAAAAGACTTAAATTAAATTAAAAATATAAGCTTTATTTCAAGCTATTCTATTTTTGATATTATAGTTAAGTTTAAAAGTACTTTTTAAACTTAAAATAAATCTGTAAAGAGTTAAGATAGTTTTTAAATATGATAATTTTCGTCTGAAAACTAAAACAAGAGAGAAAAGCATACCTGTCACTTAAAACATGCTCATTAATATTGGCTGGAGCTAAAGATAATTGGAAAGGTGTATTAAAATAATGTTGCTGTTCCTCAGATCTATAAACTATTTGTCCATTTCTCATCACTAAAAATCCACTATCCCCTATATTAGCAGTATACAACATTTGGTCTATTCTATTCAAAACTACAACACAGGCAGTGCTACTACCTAGAATTAAAAACAAATATTAAAGACTACCAAGAATTCAAGATAATATGAGCTTAATGAAAAAAAATTTACATAAGAAATATTATGCATTAATACAGACGGGAATTGAGTTTTAGCTTTAAAATTTTCTAATGAGACAAATAATATACCAGGATTTGAAAAGAACTATTTAATACACAGAAGTCTGCATAAATAAATTTAAGTGTGTAACTTTAAAAACATTAAAAATTAAAAGACTTATGGGCACAATTCATTATAATAAATAACTATTAAAATGAATAATATAATACAGTAGGGAACCGATTATCCGGAACGATCGGGACCATCGCTATTCCGGATAACTGATTTTTCCGGTTTTCTGAATCGCTACAAAAAGCTGTTTTTTTATTGTTAAACCCAACTAAAAAAAAAAAATTTTTTTTTGGAAATAATTTTAAAAAGAAGAAAAAACGATGAAGTAATACACTAATGATTATTTCCAAAATGATGGCAAGGTGAATATCTTTCAAAAAAGAAAGAAAAATCCAAAAATCTTATGAGGGAAATGTTTTTTTTTCTTTTAAAAATGGCGGGAAAATTTATCGAATTTCGTTCCGGTTTTCTGATTTCCGGATAACGGGTTCTGTACTGTAAAGGGATACATTATAATTATTACTGAAAGAAAAAAAAAATTCTAAATAAGTCAAAAACAAGCTGAGCTCTTATTTAAAGTGCTGCCAGTAAAGATGACAGCATATCTTATGATTGCCAGACAGTATGTTGAACATTTTTAAACAGAAAAGAAAAATCTCTTGAAAATGAGTGTTTTTAAATGTTTTTAGAATCTAAAATATTATAAAGGATGTTCATTTAAATCCAAGATTAAAGGATCCAAAAAGCATTTACACTTTTTATCGCCATTTTACTGTAACATAATTTTGAGAGGAAAATTACAATAGATAATGTAAAAGTAAAATAAAAACCTAATTTGAAAATTTTAAAAATCCTTAATAATCTTTTTCTTTTTTTTAAATTTATTATTCAAACTTTTTTGTATTGAAATAAAATTAGCTAGAATACAATTGAAAAAGGATGACGAAATATTAAAGGCATTCATTTTTCATATAGCATCTTCTACGAAGTAGTTTTGCATAAAACTATTAAACTTAAAACTTTAAAAACATACCTATTATCTGTTCCTTATTTTCCTTTAATTCATAATAACTAGCAGCTATAAGATGCCCAGGATTTCGAGGATTAAATCTGCCTGACGTTACTAATCTCTCACATGTTTCCATCAAGCTATAAGAAAACTTTGAAGGGTCTATCCCATAATTCCTCCATCCTCCTACACCATCTGCCACACCTTTGAAGAAAATATATTTTTCATTCATGTCATCAATAACAGATTGATTAAAGGATTTATTAACACATAATATAATCTTTATATAATATGTTTTCAAACTAATAAAGCAAAATGAAATGAACTAAAAAAGTAAGATTAGAAGTTAGACAGCCATTCTGGTGTCATCAATGGTAAGATATAGAATGTTTGTATGTATAAGGTTTTGAAAAGGTTTATAAGTTTAATAATTTTTAAGTGTTAAGCTTTATAATTTTTTTAAGGCATCAAAGAAAACCTCATTTCTTTTGGAAACAGGAGATTAAAAAAGAAATATTGCACAGATAATCAATAAATATACAAAGAATTTAACAATACTAAAAATCAAATCAATATTTTAATATTAGACATATATTTAATATTTAACAATTATTGATCAAGTCAATGTTTAATTTATTAAACAGTATATACATAGCCCCTGTTAATGTCCTTTACCAATTTGTATTAACTTGAATATATGCTGAAAAGATCTAAACATGTTTATTAAACAATCAGTTATGGATTAAATATTTATTTAAAAAAACATTTACATAAATTATTATATTTTAATGTTTCCAACAAAATATTTAAACTAATAACTTTTTTTCAGTCACGAATGATATATTTCATTATAAATAGGAATAATTAAACAATATGAAGAATGTGAAAAAAATAGATCAGGGCACTTTATCTAGTTATGCTTAATTCAAACCATTAAGTTGATGCTTAATTATCTTAATTATTTTTCACTCATTTATAGATATTGTATAAAACACATTATTTAAGTATACAAGAACTTATTTGTGATTAAAGGCTGAAATTCAATCTAGTAATTCATTATTTTCAGATGTTGTAAGTATTCAAAGTAATAACCTAATAAGAAATATTTCTAGCTAAAAAGAGATATTAGCCTTACAAGCTAATAAGAAATATTTCTAGTAAAATTTAATGTGTTTACAAAAATTTGGCAATGAACAGACAATTTTCAATCGAGAAATGTTAATAATATTTTTATTATATTTTGAAATCTTGCATAGTTAAAATGCCTAACTGAATATTTGAGTTATATTTTAGTTATTAACATAAATATAAAGTAGACTGTCACAATACTAATATTATGAAATATTTTCATAATAAATTAAATTAATTTACTATACATTTATGCAAAATTGCAAAAAAAAATTTTTTTTTAATACAACTAAAACATGAATTAAAAAAAAAAAAAAGAGTTGTTTTCATATACTGTTAACATTCTTTTAATTTTAACAAATTTTCTAGAATGGGTAGATAATTTTAGATTTCACTCAACTATTGGGGGTTATTTCCTTATCGTGATCTGGGGTGTCCAAGCACCAAATAGATTTTAAAGGTGAAAATTTTAAAAAAATAAACCGTGCAGAGGTTTGCCTGGAGGTGGCTGCGATGTATACTTTGAGTCGATTCCCTTCTAAGAATTATATTAGTTTCTAGCGAGCCACTGCCAGAAGTTGCCACAACTTGGTGATTATTTTGTCTTAGATTAGGTGATTAATTTACCTTGCATTTAAACAATGAATCAAGTCACTTTCTTTTGAATTATTAAAAATTAAGGGATATCTGCCACAGCAACTACAATCACAAACGTGCCTAATAGATTCTAAACTTGCAAATATTTTTTAAAAATAACAGATTCATGTTTGCCTGGGGGTGGCTACAAGTTATAGCTTTGGAGTTGGCCCTTTTTTTTGACTTTTTATTTTAATTTCTTGCAGGCCATGCCCGGAAGTTGCCAAGATTTGGCGATTACTTGCCAAGATCACGATATGGGAATCTTTCCAAATATTATTATTATTATATTATTAAATCACCATTTCCGATATATCCACCATAATTCTGAGAGAAAGATAAACTCTTTCCTTCCATAAAATGCCATCAATAACTATGTGTACAATATACATCAAGGTACTACATTTAGAATATTTAATAAATTGATCTGATAAATTACCAATATTTTTATTAAACTTATTTTGAAATAAGAGGCAGAAATAACAATTTAATCGAAAATTTATCACCTATCAAAATCACAAAATATCAAATATCTGTTAATGTTAAAGTGACCGATGCAATGATTATGTAACAAAGGATTTATGACGGAGAGAAATAACATATATTTTTTATTTATTTTTATAGAATTTGCAGCGTTCTCTAAGCAAAACTTTCAGAAGTTAAAAAATAAGATTAAGCAATGTATAGTGAAGAATATTAATTTAATAAGTGTGCAAATTTAAATATAATATCGACATTATCTAAGTTTGAAGGTCACGGTTGATTACGAAATTAATTTCAACTCAAATTCTAAGCTTTATTCAATAAATTTTTTCATGCATTTACACACAGTTTAAACAAATATTATTAAATTGTTTACCTAGGACATCAGCTGTTTTGTATCTGGCAAAAAAACTTGCATCATCGCCGTATCGTCCTTTACTTAAAAGCGCTGAAAATCTAGATGAAACTTTAGGAAATCCACAAGCTACAGCAAGAAGTCTAAAATCTCGTTCTCTTTTTCGATTTACAGCTGCTTCTGTACTACTTGAATAATTATATACACCACTAATCAAAGCACGCGTTAAATACCTACCACAAATGATAACAGACTGCATTCTTTCCAAAAAGATTTTACCATTTCTGTTACTAGTTATTAAATTTAAAACCTCATTCTGTAATAATGTTTCTTAGGTTAAATTGACCTCCGTCATTAATTGTTCCCATTTTACAAGAAAGTGGTAAATAGACCAGAAATCAATTATTTATTTACCATCGGATAATATCAACACACAACAGAATTAACCTTAACTGGGTTAATTCGAAAATGTCCCTTACCGATACACACCAAATATTTTCCAACTATTGAGTTTGATTCATTTCTTACTTTTCAATATTTTACGTACGAAAACTGTTTAAAAAGTTTTAGTGCAAAGGGGTAATGTTATTTTTCTGAAAACAGTTGGATTTTTGTATGCACCACGTGGTACTCATGGAAATTAGAGATGCGCATTAAATTTTTACTTAACTTATTTTTTAAGTTTTAATAGCTTGTGGAAATAATTAATTAACAATTTTATGATATTTTTATAGCTGAACTCGCTAATTTAATGAAAGTGGTAGTTTTCTTTAAATAGAAACTCTAAAACTGAAAGTGAAACTAAAAATGGGTATGGTTTCTTTTCACTGGTGCGTTTTCTCTCGTCTTGGCAGCAGTTATGTTCATATCTTACTGAATGATGAAAATCTAACACTTATCTTAAAATATGAATTTATAATATTAAGTAAAAGTATCTTGTATTAAAATTAAAGACCTTTTGTTTAAGGCATCAATTTTGCTGCTAAAATCTAACCCCGACTGCTTCAAAAATACAACCAATCAAGTGCTTCCTAAATAAAAGGAGTTTTTGGACAGATGAGGAATTCTGTTTCTTGCCGCTAAGGATGAAGATTGTTACTAAGAGATTAATAACGTAAATTATATATAAAATGAAGCAAATGAGTAATATTTTCTTTTATTTTCATCAAATTTTTTTAATTACTCTTTTAATTGACTTAAAAATCGGAACAAATTGTGTAAAATTACTTTGAATTAGGAATTTTTACCTAGTAATGAGTCATTTTCAAAGTATCACAATATAACTAATTATTTATTATTACTAGTTTCAGTAATTGCATTACTTGTACTAGTAAAAACTTATCACAGTATTTCAACCATAGTGATAATAAGTTATTTTCAGTTATATATTCTTCGTACAATAAGATTTAATGGTTAAATAAAATTTATTTATTATTTAATAGTTAATAATGGTAGTTAATAGTTTCATTTGTTAATTTTTTTACTGGAATAAAATAAAAGAGAAATTTATAAAGATCTTATTCACAGCTGCAAGTACATAAAACCCTAAATTAGATAAATATCCAAAGAAAACATGAAAAGAATACAGAAAACAAAAAAGTAAAATTATTATTAAGAAAATATTATTAATAAAAAATAAACATTATTATTTAAAATTATGAATGCAAAATAAGAATTAAAAAAATAAATAAATAAAAATTTTTAATTTGGCAATGAAAAGTTAAAAAAAATAAATAAATAAATAATAATTTTTTTTTATTAACTTACATGATTATATCTGTAAAAATTAATGCTTTTCTATATTATATTAATAAAATCAAAGCAAAATACATCAATACAATAATAGTTTAAGAGTATAAATATTGATTTGATAAACAGTTTTTTTAATTTGTTATTTTTACAGATTTTTGATAGGGAATATGTTTTTTTTCTTCCTTAAATATAAATTAACGACCCCTATTGAACATTCTTTTTGTTTTTCTGTTATAAACACTTTTGACAAGGATTCTTAAAATATAGAGTAGAGAAATTCACATTTGATTGAAATTGAATTTTATGTAAATGTAAACGGAAATTATTCTATTATTAAAAACTTACTATTTTCAACTAAATATTCTTTACTTTCACTTGAATAGAAAAAATATATGTAAAGGCAAAGACAGAAAATTTCATTAATATTTTATTCTATAAGAAATATTTTCCTTGAACAAAATATTTATCGGTTAGAATATTCTATTTCATATACAAATGGTATTTATAGATTTAAAGTTTTAGTGCCTTTTAGTCATCGATTGGATGTCGCCTTTAAACGCCATTATTTCCTATTCCAATTTTTTTTTTTATCTGGTTATAAAATTGTTTATTTGAACTAAGTTTTGAGCAAAAAATTTTGAAGAATTTTTTTAAATATATTTTTATTATTTATTCAAAAATGCTTAAATAAAGGAAATTGCTTGAGTATATGTATATATAAGAAATATTAATGTCCGATTTTTCTTGCTTTTTTATGTCTCAGAAATTATATTCAACCGGTTTTGCTTAATTTTTGATGGGATTTAAAAGAGAATATAAGTATTTTTTCGTATCCTATGCAAAGCGAAATATTTTTCTTCATTTTTAAATTAAATTTTAATATACTGATAAAAAAGAAATAATATAATAAAATACGTTATTAACTAGATATATTAAAAATAATATAATAGCAAAGAAATAATTATCAAAACCACTTTTCGTGTGAAATTTTCTTTGGATAAGGGATTGGAGGTTCCCGGATTGACAGTCAAAATCGTGCCTCCGGGCGCCCACTCGAGTGGGTGCCCATGCAAATTGGGCATATTTTCTGGGCTCACACTGCTGATATTTAAATTTTTTTGCAATTTGTTAGTATAAAAATTTTTGCATTTTTAAAAAAAAATATATTTAGTGTTGAAAATTTCAAACTTTTTTTTCTTCCTGTTTTTTCAAGCGTACGAATTTGAAACGAAGGAAATAGTCTTTTCATTTTTAGAAGTATCCTACTGCCTCCTCCACAAAAAAAAACTTCGTATGATTCAAAAATATTCATAATAATTAAAAAATAAAATTAATTCAAATCTCTTTAGATAATTAATTCGCAAATTTCCCTACTTCTTAAGGCCTTAGTACTGTAACGTAAATATTTTGTACATGAAAATGAAGTGATAGCATAAGTAGTAAAGAGGAAAAAATTGTATTTAAATATGAAATGCGGAAAAAAAAAAAAAAAAAAAACATGGGTAATAACGCGGTTCTGATTCAGGTAGAAAATATAAGGGAATGAGTGAAAAACATGAAAACATTTTTCCACAATAATTCGATTTTTTTCTCAATATTTTAACAGTATTTCTATTGTTTATAAAATATTCATTATAATAATAATAAATTCTTTGCTGCATCTTTTATATAAAAATTTTCTTTCATTATTATACGAGTAAGCAACAAAAATATTAATTTAGATAAAAACTGAATGAAATTAAAAAATAAAAAAAACGTTACAATTTGTTTCAAAACTGTAACATGAAAAGAAAATAATATTGAAAATGGACTGAGACTACTTTTCTCGCATCATCGTTATTGAATTGTAGCGTTTATTAACTGAATAGAAGACCAATCTGATTGGTTGATCTCGAATCAAACTGAAAAGGGGTCGTTTCCAAATAATAAATTATGATCGTTAAGTTAATTTCGTTTTTTATTTAAATTAAATTAATTTTGGTGTATAAATCACAATAAAATATTAAAGTTATCGAAAAGCAGATTTATAAAATATCTTAAAATAGCTCACAGAGGTAAGTTTCGGAATGGAGTGTAGCAAAACACTTCCAAAAATTGTTGCCACCAGCTGTTTCTCTTTCTTTGAGCAAAATTACCTTCAGGCCAAATGATCAGTATGGCTTCATGTCATGTTCTGAAAACACAACGGGATGAGTATCCGATTAATTGTTAAATTTTAAAGATATCTCTTCAAAATTCTTTTCAAATCTTAAAAGAATGAGTGAATACAATTCGTACAATTGGATATGTTGATGTACATTTCATGAAGCTCTTTTTATTTATGTGGATCTTGTTGAAAAGATGTATATCTACTTAATGTTTATATTGTAAATAAAAATCACAGATGAAGCTTTTGTGTACGAATATTCTGTTTATAAAATCATAGATCTGCTGAAAGTGTTTGCTAGAGTAGCTAGTATGAGTGTTATAGTGTTCAATAAATATGAAGTACTAGCTTAAAACTATTTATACTGGAAAGTTGAAGAGCTTTTTCCGGTTGTTCATCAACTATTTATCACATAGATAAATGCTGGAAATGTCCGAATACCAATGGTAATTTAGAAATTATTTGTTTTATAAGAATTGTTTTACTATCCTATCTCAACAAAACAATGTATTTTAACTAATAGATTCTTATAAGTCTGAGTTCTATAATAGTGATAAACATAACTAATTACCTACAAATAGTAGTAATTATTTCATATTTCTTAAAAATTTATGAATTGCTAGTATTTTAGAGACGAAATTTTAGTGAATATTGACATTGAATAAAGCAAAATGTGCTAGTTTTTGAAGCAATTATTAAATATCTAATCATTTAAATTTATGTTCTACATAAATTACAATTTTACAAACGTTTTTTATTTAACAAATATTATGTTAAACTTCATTAACTTAAACAAAATTAGCAACTATTTTTTTTAAAAACCATGTTATTTGTGTTTGGTTGTGTTATTATTTTATTTATTTTTAAACTTTTAATCTGACTTATGTGTTTTATTTACAAAAACTTTTATTGTCTAAAAAAATTAGAATAAATTCACTCTTATTTGAAAAATTTTTTTTTTGAGATGTGAAATTTAAAATCGATGAATTAATTTTAAAACAGAGACATCAATTGTAAACTCCAGCCATTTTATTTTTAAGATCATACTGTAACTAATATATTAATTTTACAAATTGAATGTTCTAGAATTATTGATTGAATATTGAACCAAAACACTCTGTCGGACATTATTAATAGTTGTTTTGTTCTATTTAAAGTCTAATAAAATAAAGATTTATTTTTTTCATCTTATTGCATTAGAGTAATAGAAAGCTTTTTATTTTAGAATAATAAAAGATTCTAGTATGCTCCTTGCTCATCTGCTCGCTTTTTAGAAATAAATTGTTTTGCAAAAATAAAAATTCATCAAACTTCAGATTGTATATATTACTATTGTATTTATGAATGTATTTGATTGTGTTTATTACAATTTTTTTTTATTTCTCATATTATTGTTGGTATCAAGTTAAATGTCATCAATTTTTTTTCAAATAAATATTTTTTTAATAAAATTGGTGCATTTGTTGTAACGTTTTGTGTAAAATTTTTATTGTTTTGTTAGTAATTCATAAAGGGCCTGAAAAATGAAAAGAGCTTGAATTTAAAACAAAATAAATACCTACTATAAATAACTCATACTTTAGAGTTACTAATTATATAATCTTTCTAATATTTTGTTCTTTGTTTCAAATGTTTTTTCTTATTACATATCTCTAGAAATTTATTTTACTAGATGATAATATTTTTAAAAAAATTGTTCATGATAAATTGGTAACGGTTTTTTATGTTAAGGAAATGTTCATATCTGACATTACCATTTCTTAACATTTTTTTTATCATTAGTAAATATAGCAATAAATATGTAAATTTAAATTAATGAAATTATTATTAAAACAAATTTATTATAGTATTGTTTTTAAAAATAGCAACATTTATAATTTTTATAATTTAATTTATATGAATATACAATCAATATGGATTCCATGAATGTTTTGAATATGGCTTTCATGTATGTAAATTGTTTAAATGAAAAAAAAAAAAAAAAAAAAAGAAATACTTGCTGAGTCAGTCACAAATTATAAGTAAAAAACTTAGTTTTCTGCTTTCTTTGAATTAATGAAATTTATTAAACGTAATATGTGTAAATGATCATATGACAAATTTATTTTCCATTTAATTACAAATATGTTTAAAAAATAAAGTTTATTCTAAATCTTTTTGTTAAATCATTTCCTGGATAAAAGTTGTTTAAAAAAATATGTATACATAGATTTATGAGATCCATTTATTTTTATTTGAGTCACTTTGCTTTTGTAATATTTTATTTAAATATAGTTTGCACCATCTAAAATCTCATGTATAATTTTAAAGCCCAAAATGTTTATAACATATTAATTTACATGTTTTTGTAATTGTTATAATCTTCTGAAAAAATATTAAATATCTTTTCTTAAAATAGATTTAAGACAATGTACATTTAAAATATTTATAATCTGGGAAATTTAAATCTCTAATGTAATTAAAGTGAGCAAATATTTTTTTAAAAACATAATTAATTTACTATTAAGATAACTAAAAAATTTTTTATGTATCGCAATAAAAATATTTTTTGAATGATACAAATCTTATCTTTTACTTAATTTTGGTTTCTCATTTAGTTGTAGCTATAATCACAAATTAGATTCATACGAACTTTTTGTTTATATGTTTTTGTAATTGTCATAATCTTCTGAAAAAACAATAAATATCTTTCCTTAAAATAGATTTAAGGCAAAGTACATTTAAAATATTTATAGTCTGGGAAATTTAAATCTCTAACGTAATTAAATTTAGCAAATATTTTTTTAAAAATATAATTTACTATTAAGATAACAGAAATTTTTTTTATGTATCATGATAAAAATATTTTTTGAATGATACAAATCTTATCTTTTACTTAATTTTGGTTTCTCATTTAGTTGTAGCTATAATCACAAATTAGATTCATGCGAACTTTTTGTTCCAAATACTTATTTTACGATATTTTTTTTAGGGCGTATTCATTAGTGGATTCGTCAAGAGTTTCAACTTTTCTAATATCAATGCTTCTCATTGTATATGGAAGTTTCAGGTAATTATAGTTTATGTTCGCTATGACATCAATTTTATTTATTAATTTGTTTAAATATGTGGTTTTTACCTGCTTTTTAAGGAAATTATTTATTAATTTTTAAATGTGTTTAGAAATCAATCTAATTTTTTACACTTTTAAATAAATTTTTCTTGCATTATTTTAATAGAATAATTCAACTTTATTTAAAGTGGAGTTAATCTGCATTTTTAGTTAATGCTAGAACCAGGGTTGGCAAGATTTTGCCGCAGGTGGAAAAAACCATGGTAAATACCGGTAAAAACCGTCCTGGCAAAAACAGGTTTTTGCCAAGCAAATTGGCAAAAAGTGGCAAAAACCAATATTTTCCAAGATGAGAGGACAAAAACACATTTTTGGTACAAAATTATTCCTAAAATTGAAATATATACTATAAATATAAATAATTACAAAAAAATTAACAAAATTATTATTCCTTAATTAAATGTAATAATATATCATTTTAGTAGTTTGAAACATTATTGATTGGAAAATTTGCGATTATTCTCTTTTTTCCAGTGAAATAACTTATTTTAAATTAATATAACTATAATTTAAAGCATAAAATATCTATCAAGATGCGTAGTTAATTATTGTACAAATAATAATTTTTTATAATATAATAATAATAATATAATACAAATAATATTATTTATTTATTTGTAAAAAAACATTTATTTAAGGATTCTAAATTGAAACGAGGTCAAAAACTTTCAATGTTTTAAAACTTATTGCCTTTACATTAATTATTAATATGTTAAAAATATTTTTTTCATGTAATGTATCAAAATTATTATTCCTTATGATTGATTTAAATTTGTTTCAAGTATTTTGTAATAATATTTAATCAGCAACTTAGATAATTTGGTTTTTGCCGGTTTTTACCAGTTTTTGCCGGTTTTTGCCACTGTCTTGGCAAAAAACCCTTTTTGCCGGCAAAATCTCCAACCCTGGCTAGAACTATTCCACATGTTATATACTTAAATTTCTGGCAGAAATAGATCTTTTTCAAACATTTCTTCCCAACAAATTATTTATCCTTAAATTTTTTTTTGTGCAATTTTGTGTAAAAACTTCCTTGCTTAGCATCAACCAGGTCTTAGTTATAAACACTATTCAAGTTAAATAGTTAAAAATCTTAAATGTCCCCTACTTGTCTGGGTGTCCTACTTTAAAAATTACGAATGTTTTCTGTGTGTTTTTACTTAAGAATTGTCTATTAGAGTTATGAGTTAACAAAAATTGAAATAAATATAAGCACAAATTTATAAATATATTATAATTTACTTTTGTTATAAAAAGTTTAAAAGCATTTTGTAAATGAACAAAACATGTAAATTTGAGGACCAATGGGGCTACCAAAATGTGGTTAGGGCCCCCGTATTTCTAAATCAGACACTATCCGGTTGTAAAAGGTATTGTAAATATTGGGTAAATAGGTATTGTAAATGTGTAGATGGTATTTTTGGCAATGCATACTTTTAGAAGATTGCACATAGATCACAAAACATTGAAACAGAATTTTTTTTAATAATTTTAGTTATAAAATAATAAAAACCTCTATCAGAAGGAAAGATTTTATTTAAATTCTTGGATTTCGCTTGCAGCGTTTGTGTTGTTTATTTAAGTTTGAAATAAAATTTTTTTAAAATTTTCTTTCATTTTAGAAGTATTACCCTAAGTATTCTACTCTAACTATTCTAAACACCCTTAATTATTTTGATCCTAAGTATTACTATCGATTCCTCGCTTATGTATCATTTTCCAAATTGAAACACGAGACTAGTTTAAATTTTTACTTTTGCACAGAAAGCTTTTGAAAATCGGGTCACCTGGTGCAACCTGCTATTTCTATTTTTTCAAAAAATTCTTTACATTTTTTCTGATTGTCCAATTCTTTAAAAAAAATTTTTCCCTATGTTTTATGATTTTTTAAAATTTATTATTATTTTTTTACATGTTTCAATTGGAGGTACAGGTGAAAACATCGTTCCAAAAGTATTACCTAAGGGAAAAAGATGCAACATTATTTAAAGCAACTTTAAAAAATACTTTTCTAAACTTAAAACAATGTTACCTTGGAAATTTTTTTTATTTCCATTCTCTCAGACACGATAAATCCTTCAGTTTTCATACAATTTACTTTTTTGGCATTATATTCATTGTATATAATCAATGAAGTTTCCATTGCTCACAGATATATTCATACATATTACATACATTTGTGCACAAAATGAAAAAGTGAACACCCTGAATAACTTAATGATTCCAGGGTCTAACTTTGAATTTGCTAATTAATTAGTGCAGATAATATTTTAAATTCCGAAATCAGACACAAAAATGTACTTGGTCTGAATAAACAAAAATTTCCCCCCCCCCCCCCCATAGATATGGATTTTTGAACCCAAAATGTGGGGAGTTGCTACGATCTGAAAAATAGCCTTTAATATTAATTTTACTTTTTGTGTTTCACCATATCTTGGGAACTTTTTAAACGATTAAAATTTTTTTTTAATAATTTTAAATGGTAAAATTCAATATTGGAGCAAAATTATTAGTTCTTGAGGAATGAAATTTTAAACTTTTTACAACTTTAAATTAATTTACAACTTTTTTAAAATTTGATAATTAGGGAATTATTTGAATGATTGCAATCAAATTTTAAATTTTGCCATTTAAAATTATATTTTTTAAAATGATATGAAATTTTGTATACCTTACAATTCAAATTATTTGACTTGTAAGAAAAAGGATGAAAATAAAATAATAAAAATTAAATAATTAAGTAATAAAAATTTATAAATATATATTAAAAATTATCTTTGTATACACGCATCCTGTAATTGTTTGCAAAAATTTTTTCAAATTGCTTAAGAAATTTTCATATATGGTAAAATACTCACAAAGTAAAATTAATATTAAAGGGCCAAAACTTTTATCCGCTCTCTTGTTCAAGCTATTGAGACCATATTTTTCAGATTGCGTCATCCCTTCATATTTCGAGGGTAAAGAATATGAATCCCTAATAAAAATAAATGTTTTTTCAGAGAAGGTACATTTTTGTGCCTGGTTTCGTTATTTAAAATATTGTCTGTGCACTTATTATTTAGTATATTTAAGGTTAGTCCCTCGAAATATTAAGCTTGCATTCTATCACTTCAACATCCAATCATTAGATCAAAACTTGCTCACGTGAAGAAGTTTTAAAATTCAGAGTGACTTTGAGTCACTTTTTAGATGCAAAGGGTTTATAAAATGAATTATTTTTGCAGGGTATCTGCTACATTTTAGATTTTCAAATCCATGACTTTCTATTCCAAGAATTTTTCACGACTTAACGAAGTTACCATTTTCTCGGACAAAAACATAACAATAAATTTAAAAAAAACATAACATTAATTGAAATGATAGGTGTAACCAAAACTGTTATACTCTGCATCTTCATATTTATAGATTTTAAATTTAAAAAACAGGGTAAAGAAAGAGTTGAAGCAATGAAATTAGTGAAAAAAATACAAAAGCAAATAATTTTTTTTCTGCAGAATTATATTCTAAAGGTATTCTATTCTTGTTCATCAGAAAGAAAAGAAATACTCTGGATTTTTCTGTTCTCATTTCCAAAAAAAAAAAAAAAAATTCCCCAATGACTGGCCTGCTTTAGCTAGAATTTCAAATTGATAAAATAAAAAAAAAATAATAATAAAGATTCTGAAATTACAGAAGTTTAAAAAGATAATTCCCTCTAGAAATGATGCTTTTTCTTTCATTTTTTAAAAGAGCACCATCATTTTTTAAAGAACGTGATAAAAACATTTTATATTTTAATAAAATAAGACTGAGTGAGGATTTTGTAAAAATTTTTTTACACCATGAAATTGGGGGGGGGGGGATTCTATTTTAAAAATAAGATTTTTCAGCGACCTAAATCTATGACTTTCCATGATTTTTTTAAAAAAATAGTTAAAAATATGACAAATTTTGTCCGATACCGAAATTTATGACTTTTCATGATTTTTCATGACTTTCGAGGTGCGCAGATACCCTTTATTTATTCTATCAATTTTTAGGATTAATTAGGCCAATTAATAAAATTAATTAGGACACTAATTAATTTTTCCATATTTCATTGAATAAAATACACTATTTTTTTGAAAATGGCTAGAGACCTTTAGTTTTGTAGTCTTAATTTTAAATGTTTTTAATACTATTGTTTTATTAAGAGTCCACATTTAATGCCAGGCCACGGTTTGCGATAGGGCCCATAAACTGTTGTCATATAACTGTTCTTAAAAATTTCAAGAAACTTAGAAGATATGTATTTTAGGAATAGGATATTGTAAGAAAAAAAAAAGCTTAGGTTGAGGATAACATTTGAGTTGAGCACTTTATTTCACTATAGTTGTGAATAATAATTTTTCTAATATTAAAACTGTATTACTTTTTTGTTTAATTATTCAATTTTTTACAAGAAAATACGTCTTGAATTTTTTAACTGAAAAAGGAGAACTTTTTCATGCTATCTGAGATGAGGATAGTTAGACTTTTTCTTACCTTTTTTTACTGTACGTTATATGAATATTTTTATTTTATTTTATTTAATAAGAAGCTGAGGGGGGGGGGGACTATAAGTCTACTGTGAAGTTTACCCAGTCATGCTTCTTGGCCTGGAACCAACGTTCAAGGTCAGTGACACGCAGCTTGAGATGGCGACCCTTTTTCGCCCTTTGTTTTATAAGATGACCGGAAGCTTTTCCCTTCGGAAAAGAGATAAAAACCTGGGAAAGAAATATTCGCACCCTTTTCTATTATTCGATTTTCTCCGAATATCTGTTGGATATTATTATTTTTCTTTTATACTGAACAGTTTTGTTACGTATATTTAGAACACGTGGAATCTAGCACACTATTTTTATTATTATCAACTGTGTAATTCTGCTTAACTAGAACACGTTATGCAGAATTACACCTTTAAATTGTTGATGAAAAATAAATGTTAATATTTAACATGCATCTCCGAACGAAATTAAAAACTTTTTGATCATTGATGGAAAAATGAAATATCTCGCTTTAATTTTTCTTTAATTTCAAAAACTTCTTGCTGCACCGCATGTAGATTTAAGTTCAATGGTTTTGGGGAATTTATGCGCACTCGGAATTACGGTCGTTAACAACTTGGCAGCCTTTCTAGCAAAAGTAATTTAAAATTGCCTGATTAGTTATTAAAGATTTTTGAACTAATCCTGGTGTGCATATTTTATAAGCAACAAACTGTGTTATAGTTATAAGCAACAAAGCAATAAGTTCCTTCAAGAATAAATTTCCTACATTGATTCATGATAATGATTGCTTAATATGAAGTTATTGGTTGAAGTATTTTTTATTTGAAAATAATCTAACTTTTTGGTACCCTCCCTCACTACTTGCTTAGCAGGATCATTTCATAATATACAACTTACACAATTCAATATATTTTATGGCTGTATTTTTTCATGTTTGGTTTTTAAAGTTATTTTTATTTTGAACATCTATCGTTTTGATGAAATATTGCTCATTATTACACTTGAAGAAGGAGGAAAGATTGATTTGATTCGAGGAGGGGGAAACGTTCTTAACTTCAGGGCTTAAAGAATTTAAACTTCGCGGTTTGAAAATATTTTAGCAAGCATTCACGAGGGCCTTTATTTCAGCATTTTTACATGGTGAAAGATCGCCTTTTTTACCCACGATGAAAATGTTCCAATTGATTATTTCAACACTGCACACAAAATAAACAAATAACTGCGTAGTGTAAAACTGCAAAACAAATAAACTTAGCGCATAAAGTCTCCGGAATACGTCCGCAACTAACGCACGTGACTGATACTGGTTTGCACTTGTTTATGTTCGTGTATCAATTGGTTAACATTGTAATGCAATACATTAAAAATTAATACAAATAGGAAGCATATAAAAAAATCTGAATATAAACCCATTACATGTGTGTTTAAATATAAAAGTATTGCCTATAAACTCGTGCAAAGCATGACATTATTAAAAAACTACTGTGCGTTTAATAATTTGGCCAGGAGCTGTATGTGTATGGCTATTTTTTTTTCCTTCGGTCATTATTCACTTTTTACATTTCTTAGAAATATTAGTAATGCGTTTTTAACTATGAAAAGATGCATGAGTTGCTTGGTTATCAACTCGATCGAATGAATGTTCCAAAAGCTAATTCTTTTTATGGAGACCATTGCAGGACCCTCCGAAATATGGAAAAACTAAAATATTGAGTACTTATATTCAATTAGTAGCTTGTAAATAAATAAATTATTGTTGTAATGATAGCAACTAGAATCAACATTTCCATTTGCTGAGATGGCTGTGCCTAGGATCAATATGCTTTGTATTGTTTATCGTTGAGTGCATGAAAATAGAATGTATTGATTTGAACATTTGGTTTGGAGAGCGTTAATTCGATTTATGTTTCGAACGTTACTGATAAACAATTCCAAGCTAGTTTTGTAAATTTAAAAGGTTTTACTGTCAAAATATTTAAAGCACAGAACATCTATTTAAAAGAGATTTTCATTGTAGTTATAACAATGACCCTAAATCCGATATTCAATCGCATGCTTGTGATAGGCGAACAGTTATTTTTGATTGTCTAGGCAGCAATACAAATATCCACTTAACAAAAGTGTAATTTTGTTTCATTTGTTAGCAGAAAACAATAATGGACAAATATCATTTTTAACGAAGCATTATAAACGTTTACGTTTTATTTACTCGATTTCTTATGGTGACTTTCTGGCCTTTTTGATCGTTGTAGTTTTAAGAAGTATTTTGAAAATTTCTAACTACAAGACAAGGGTGTTTCACAAACACACACACACAAAAAAATTAATGGATTAATTTTAGTTTTAAGATATTGAATATAAGCGGTTCTAAGTTTTAAAGCAATTGTATTGTATTGGTTTTAACCTCATGCAGTGTTTCCCAAAGTGTGGTACGCGTACCCCCAGGGGTACGGGAGCAGTTTAGCGGGGGTACGCATTCTTATGCAAAATATCTTGCAACAAACGAGAATTTCAAAAAATTTTATTTAAAAACAAAGTTAACCATGAAAATTTACGATTACGTATTTTTCTGCTGGCTATTTTTTGCAGAGTTAACAGTTAATAATTAGTGGTGTTAACAGCCAGTTGTGATTTTTAACTTTTGTGCAGTTTTTTTAAAGTAAAAAATGCATAAATTTTTTTATTAGTGGTACACAGCGTTACGAAAATTTAGAAAAGGTACACGAATGTAAGAAACAACTTTTAAAAGAAAAACAAATCAATACTTTATTAAAATTTACACACACCGTTATTCTAAAAACTCAAAATCTATATCGTACACAAGAACTGCTGTTGCCAAAACATGGAATACTAAATATGCAATAAGAAAATAATTAATGTTCACATGCACACTTTTACACTCGACCATCCTGACTTTCATCTTTGGTCTTAGGAGCGGGGTATTCAGCAATGGCAGCAAGTTTTCTTGGACCTGGTCGTATTCCATTTTTATCAATTACAAATCCCAAATACTCAATATCTGACATTCCAAATTCACATTTAGATAGCTTCAGTGTTACCCCAGCTTTTAGCAACTTTTCAAGTACTTGTCGAAGCTTCACTATCATATCATCAAAGCCGATCGAACCAAAGAATATATCGTCAATATAACACGATACACCGTTCCAAAGCAAATCACCCAAAGCTAATGACATCGCTCGCTGAAAAACAGGTGGTCCATTCGATAAGCCAAAAAACAAACGTGTAGGCTCATAATGTCCATCAGGAGTTGTAAAAGCTGCCTTTCGTGAGGATTCTTCATCCATTGCTATCTGATTAAATCCTTGACATGCATCAAGGATGCAGAATAAACTAAAACCAGACAGTCTTCCAAGCAAATCATCGATGCAGGGTAATGGAAATTTATCCTTAATTGTTTGTGAATTTAAATGTCTGTAATCAATTACCATACGATGATCACCAGTTTTTTTAGATACAAGCAAAACAGGACTACTGTATTCAGAAGAACTGTCACGAATAACACCCTGATCTTTTAATTCTTGAACGATTTCTCTTAAAACTTGTCTCTCGTAGTTCGAAGCTCGGTAGGGTGAACGAGAAACAGGTTTACTACCTGGTGTCTCAATGATACGCATTATAGTATTATTAATGCATCCTAGTTCATCTTGTTTTAAAGCAAAACACAGCCTAAATTCATTTAACAAATCGCATAAAATTTGCTGCTGTTCCTTATTTATTGATGGTCCAATTTTAACACATTCTCTATCGATAGGATTTCGCACAATTTCTTTTGCTAATAAAACGGCTGGGGTTGAATCCGCATCTTCTTTAACCATTGAATTGTAACTCTTTTCAGATACCAAATTTCCTCGCAAGATAACACGATTTTTCTTTAATTGTAATTTTACGCTACTAGGATTCACGACGGGCACTTGGGATTTACCATCATGGATAGCAAACGTAACATCCTTGCATAGACCATCTCGATCACTGCAGGAAATAAATCCGTTTTGAGATTTGCATGCACTGAAGACAGTTACCATTTGAACTGTACGCGGTTCAATCGCGCACTTTTCGAGGGTCTTCAACACAACCCTATCAGGCATTTCATTAATCTGGAAATCATGCAAAAAATCCAGCTCTTCCACGTGAACTAACTTGGACCTGCCTTGATTTCTAACCATTATTATCTCGGGTGAGTCAATGATGTCGTTTCCGATGAGAACATCCGGGCCTTCAAATGTATCATCAGTTACTACATAAAACAGAACTTCCTTCAGCTTTACCCTGTCTATAGTCACATTAAGTATGATAATTCCTAGTGACTCCCTTACACCTCCAATACCTCGAATTCGTGTAACTATGTTTTTATGAATATTTTTATTAAGCGTTTGTGCAAAACTATATTTTAACATAGATATATCAGCAGCCGTATCCATAAGAGCACTAGTATTTACTTCTTCTATGATAATATTCTTCGTTGTACTATTACTGGAACTGGGTAAAAACGAAACTGCATTGACTAATGGGAAAGACGCTCTCCTTGGACATTCCTTTGTACCATGTCCTTCTGTTTTGCAGGCAGTACAAAACTTTGGACGTTTTGGCTTTACACAATCACGGGCAAAATGGCCGGTATCATAACAATTGTAGCAAACAGTTTGATTATTAGTTGTACTTCGACTTGGCTCTGTTTGTTTGCCCTTGGCGATATTTTCTTCTTTCAAAAACTTATTGTTACTATATTTATTATTATACTGAATATGATTCTTAAAAACATCTTTGAGCTCAATAAATTCATCTACCTTTTCAGCTAATGTATAGGGTGAAATTATATGGGTCCACTGATCCAAGTAACGTTCTCGTATATCTGGCGGCACCCGAGCTTTCATTCGATCTGTGATGATCAGGTCTTTTAAACTCTCAAAACTACTTATTTTAAGTCCCGCAGTCCACCCATTAAAATACGTTTCAAGCTCGTGGTAATATTCTTTCCATGACTTTCCATCAGTATTCTCATGAGAATAAAAAAGTTGTCTAAATTTTTCAGGACTTAGTCTGTAGCACTTAAGCAAAAGAGATTTAACATAGTCATAATTTTCTGACTGTTCTTCTGGTTCTCTCATTATCATTTGGACAATTTCACTTGGTAACTGGTTAATTAAACATGCCATCCACAATGAACTTGGCATTTGTACTCTTTTCATTACTCTCTCGAAATGTACTAAATAAAGGCTGATATCCTCATTACTCGTAGAAAACTTTCTCAGTTGTGACTGCCAATCAACTTTTGGCGACGATGTTATTACTTCAGTTTCGACTACTTCTGAAGTTTTAGCAGCAATATCTAACTTCTTGAGTTCCAATTCATGTTCCCGATCGGCTTTTTCTTTTTCCAATGCATATGCATGTTGGCGATCGGCTTTTTCTTTTTCCAATGCATATGCATGTTGGCGCTCGGCTTTTTCTTTCTCTTCTTGACGAAGGCGCTCGGCGTCTTCAACTAAATTTTCTACCATTCCTCGAACCATTTCTTCATCGTATTTCTCGCTATTCAATATTAACTTTCTCAAGTCAGGGATTTTCAAAGTAGTAGAAGAAACATCTTCAGATAACTCATTAGCTAAGTAACGTAACTGATCTTTGCGAAGTCGCGATAAAAATGCCATTTCAAACTCAAAACTCAAAATTAATTACAGTTGCCTGTTTATCCCACTTCTGATAATGTAAGAAACAACTTTTAAAAGAAAAACAAATCAATACTTTATTAAAATTTACACACACCGTTATTCTAAAAACTCAAAATCTATATCGTACACAAGAACTGCTGTTGCCAAAACATGGAATACTAAATATGCAATAAGAAAATAATTAATGTTCACGTGCACACTTTTACACGAAAGTCATAAGTTTGGGAAACACTGAATGCATAGCGATGGCGATCTTCATCATATGTACGATATGAAGTTTCTATGAAGTCTATACGTATGTTTGAAACTTCATAGCTTTTTACGTAGAAACCTTTGCCTAGTTTTTTTATTTATTTTTTCAATTTAAGTTTCGCTGAAACTTTTTTTTTTAACGTTTCCGAACACAACTAGTATTTTCAACAGTTTGTTTCTTTATCTGTGATAATCTTCATTGTTGGCGCACTGAGTACCATTTCATTTCGTCGGGTGTTACGAATTATAATATATAAATAGTAATTACTTTAAAAAACGATTATGTATATAAAATTTATGTTTGAAATATTATATTGTTATACGCGGTAGATTTGTAGAATTCAAGGAGTGATTGTAATGTATGATACATTATGTTCACGATGATGTAAAAATACATCAATATGCTATTTTTTTTTCATTAACTTTTCCAGGTTGATTTAAAAAATTATTTATTAAAAATAAAAATTTAGGCATTTAAGGCTTTAGAAGGAGCATTCTAGGAAATGTCTTTATTTCAATTAGAGTATCATAGTATTCAAAATCAAGCCACGCACCACACAGATTCATTTACTTCTGTTGTAAAACAAAGAAACGTCGCGTCTTACTTGTCGGTGTGTCAGCACAGAAATTATGACATTAAATATTAGAGGTCAAGTTTAATATTGAGTGAGCAGTGGCCATATGATTGTTAAGTAGTGCATGAAAAGTGCAGAATTTTTAACGGGGGGGGGGGATTTAAGAGTTTCGGGTAGATCTCAACTAAGCAATGTGTTCTGCGTGATTCCGCAATGTTTTACATAATTCAGGAATTCTTTTGTTTGTTCTTTTCTCTAAACGCGCGTGCTAAGCTTAAAAATAATCCAGTTTCGCGTCTCATTAATAATTTAAGCAAGGGAATTCCGTAGAATAATTTTTTCTTCTCTCCCGCAAGATTGTTTGCTATTCTCATGGTGCCAAAAATAGAAAGTTCTATGTCGCTTGGGTACAATTTTTTAAAAATATTTTTTTTCTCTGTTTAAACAAACTTAATTTTTTTTTTATATATACTAAAAGATTAGAGAAATAAGACACGTTATTTTTCTTAAATACTCTTTTTCGTTTTTTATTTTAGTTGTTTAATGCGAAAAGAAATATCGTTGAGTTTATTATAAAGATTAAAGAAGAACTGAATTTTATGTTAATTGTATTAAATTAATTTTTTAAGTTATTTATATTTTACTAGTTATTATTTAGAAATTACTTTCATAGTTAGTTCACACCAGCATGATGTCCCATAAAAGTATCTTTTCTTTTGCATGTTTTCTTTCCTCATACAATAATATTTCAGTGTATGAATGTTTATAGTAAGGTGTAATAATTTGTTATTCAATTTTGTCTTATGATACAAAATAATATTTGTAGAAAACCCCTTATCATTTTGAGTTTTTTTCTTTCTATTTTTAAAAAACTTCAAAAGCTGTTCCAATCTGAAAATTGGTTAAAACTTTTCATATTTTTAAGATATTCAAATCATAGCGTTTTCATTAGTTACCAAATACGATTCACTACCAAGTTATGAAAAAAAAAAAAATTCGAATTTTTCCGTGCATGCTTAGTGTAAAAAACTACTTTAATTACTTAGATATTGCACTGTTTTCATCGAAATTTCTTTTAAATTTTAAAGCAAAAATTTTGTAAGTAATTTTAAATTGCTCTAAAAATGTTGTTTAATTTTATTGAATATTTTTAAAATTACAGCAAAAAGACGTAAGACAAAAAAAGAAGTTTTTTTTATTCATTATATCTACTATGATCATAATAGTAAAATTTTAATTTTCATAAATTTTTTTTTAAGTTATTGAACTGGACTTTTAAGTACTAATACAAATCAAAATTATCTTGTATCAATTTCCTTTCCTTTCAACTGAGTTCTAATTTGTGGCAGTATTCCAAAAAAAAAATTGTTGCGTGTATGATCAAGTTATTTCTAATCCAGGTTGGGTAATGTTGTAGATGTCGATAGAATCTAATCATGTCAATCGAACTGATACAGAACTGATTTCAGATAGGTATGAAATATGAAATTTTTTGTAAGTCAATATACTTTTTTCAGCTTTAAAAAATAGTCGAATTCTTAAGAATTATTTAATTAAAGCCGGGATTAATCAAACGAAAGAAAAAAAAAATTCGAATGATTTTTGTAAAATTTTTTGATCAAGTTAATAAAGTTATTGTTCATATCTGATATATTTGAGAAACTACAGGTTTTTGGTTTTATCTTACTTTAATATTCCAGGATTATGTAAAAGAATACAAACTAAAGATATTAAAATTTTGTCTTCATTATCTAGAATTTTCCCTTAGTTTCTATTAAAGAATTAATTTTGTGTCGTTCATTCGTTCAAATAATCGATTTCCCCTCAAATGTCTCATTAATTTAAAAAAAATAAATAAATAAACTTCAAGCTATTAGTTATTAATTTTTATTTTAGAAATTACTGTTCGAATTAAGTTTTATTCTGAAAATTACTGTTCAATGTTTCATTCTCCATAATAATTTTTATGCTGATAATTTATGAAAATGAAATTTTGAATTTGATAGAAATTTTTCAAAAATAAGGATTACAAACATTGTTTTAGTTCAGAATTTGATCATCTATAATCTCGCGAAATTAATTGCAAGGATAGAGACAGCGAAATCTGTAAACAGGGTTGAAAATAATTTCTAAACCCCGGCCATATGGGATCTGCTATGGCACATTTTAACTACAAAATTGCTTACCTGAAAATACTTGTAATACGATACTGAAACATTTAACTATACTTTATTTTTTGATCAGTTGATCTTTTAAGCCATGTATCCGCTATGTGGATCAGCTGTGCACTGATAAATTAAAAACAAAATATTGTTTATAACGTTTTAAATACTATTATTCCGAACGAGTATGTTTATGTCTAATGAATTTTTTTATTTGCAATTGTTTGTATTCTCGGTTGTTTTTTCCCCGCTTCTTAGGGATGTCACTATAAGTTTTTTGGCCATTTTTTCAGTAATTTTGAACGCATTTCGAATGATATTTTTCATTGTTTTTCGCTTTGCTTGCGAATTAATTTTTTTCTTTAACACTAGAAAGACTGAAATACCTGTATTGCCCAAAAGCAGTCAAATTGACTGCATTTGTGAAAGAATAACTAATGTATAAAAAAATTTGTTTGAAGTTAATTTTTAATATTTTTGATATTGTTTTCAGTTATAAAACAAGTTATTAGTAAATATTAACAATAAAAAAAATTATGTTGTACAAAAAGTCACGAAATTCTAAGAAATTGTGTCATCATTGTTTTTCTAATTGAAATTAAAAAGCAGTCAAAATTACTTCCTTAGGCAATCTAGTGTGAAAAATTTATGTAAAGTTTAAATTTAACTTAAATTTGTTATTTTTTAAAAAAATAACAAATTTGCTTTAATGACAAATGATGTTGAATGAAGTTTTTCAAGGTATAAGAATTTGTTTTTAGACAATAAACGTTCTTTCGATTTAAGAATATTTTCAATAAATATTTGATAATACAAAAAGCAATTTATAATCTTTTACTTTAACAGGTTTTTATTTTTTTCAGCATAAAATACAAATTTATTTTGTTACTTAATTTTTTTATTAAATTTATAAATGCAAGTTGCAATTTCTAATTTTTTTAAAAATTTTTTTATTTAAAACCAAAATTTTATGGAGCATTTTTCATTTTAAGATAATTTTTCATGCTTTCTTTTTTTTTTTTTTGTTGTTGCATTTTTTAACGGATTTTTTATGTTATCAACAGTTTTAGTTATTACTTAGACTAATTAAAGTTATTTTTGTTCTACGGTAGATTTAACGTTTGTCAGAATAACAATGCAGATATCTGTAGACGCATATTAAAAGTATGTTCTATCTAAGTAATATTTGTAGCCTTATTCTGATGTAATTTTGAAGCAAAACAGTTATTACATGTATTTTTATAAATATATAATACATCTACTAGTAATAAGATAATATAAATAAAATAATGGTGCATAATAATCTTCTCTAAGATTTAGCATTAATCAGTAAATTTAAAACTCTCGACTTCATGTTGTTTCAAGCCTAACTTTATTCATATATATTCTAACGTAAAATAATTTCGTTTGCTAAAACATTTTGTTTCATAACCTTCTCCTTCAGTTGTTTTAAAAGTTAGACAAAGGTGAAATTTTTGTCAAAGAAAATATTTTTTTTCTTCATTTGTTAAGGATATTTTTTAGGACATCAACATCTAGTTATTACGTAGACTATTTAAAGTCTATTTTTGTTCTATGGTAGATTTAGAGTTTGCCAGAATAATAATCCAGCTGTCGACGCGTAATAAAGGTGTAGTCTATTTAAGTACTGTTTCTAATTTTATTCTGATGTAATTAGAAAACAAAAAAACTACTAATATATGCATATATAATACATCTACTAATAATAAAATAATATAAATAAGATAATAGTGATATAATAATCTTTAAGGTTGGGCATTGATCAGTAAATATAAAATTTTAAACTTGACGTTGTGCTGAAGTGTTAACTTTATTCGGATGTATTCTAACGTAAAATAATTTTGATCATTAAAACACACTTTGTTTCATAACCTTCTTCAGTTATTTTAAGAGTTAGACAAAGGTAGTTTTTTTTTCAAAAAAAAGAAAAGAAAAAAATTATTTTTTTTATTTATTTATTATTATTTTTTTCAAGTACGGTAACTTCTATTGTGACCTAGTTGAAAACAACCATTCATTTTACTAAAAACTAAGGAATTCAACTAGTTTTATTTTTTAGTGTTTAGAAGAACGTTCTCGAAAAATTTCGTGCAACAAAAAGGAAAATATTGTATGATCTACCGAAAAAAATATTTATTCAGCGTCTGCTCTCTCTCTCTCTCTCTTTTATCATTTGCAATTAATGAGTTCCCTTGGGGCTATTGTAAAAAGTGTTGAAGCTTGCTATCGCTCTTGTTCCAGAAGATGGGTACTTGTGGAAGGGGTTTAACTTAAAAAGAAAAATGATGCGTGTAAAAATTCTATTGTAATTATAGATTCCGTTATCCCCACCTTTTTTTTTCCTTCTAAATTTCAGCTCGGATCAGAAATTTTCAAACACTTGTTTCCTAGTCGCTTTCATATGATTGATGATGTTAAAACTTTCTTATTTGCGGTTGCAATTTGTTCGCTACTTTAATCATGAACTTACAAAAGGTACTAAAATGAGAAAATTCAAGATTCAATTAGGAAAAAAAAAAAAATCCTCATAAACATAACAGAGGCCGTGGTTGCCCAGCGGTTGCAGAATTGAATTTCGGTCCGGAGGAGCCGGGGCTCGATTTTCGGTTCCACTAAAATCCCCCCCCCCCCCTAGTTTATAGTACATGTGATATACGTGCTCGTAAAATCTGCGGAATCGAAGGTTCTGTGGCCAGTTCATGAGCAGTATTATGGGTACAAGGATCTGGAGAAAATTTCCTTCCCTTTCAGATTTATGTCTAAGTTTAGGAAGTGGCCATCTCTCCGTCGGGTTATGAGCTAAGACGTATTTTCACCGTTGGTGCTGTCTTGCCAAAGGCTCTCTAGCCAAAGGCACATCTTCCTGACTTAATTCCCAAGAGGCCAATGGCTGGCTATGACGGGCAAAAAAGAATTAAAGAAGAAAAGTACAACACTATTTTTAACAAAGCATATACAAAGCACTGCATTAACAAAGCATACAATATTTTAGTTCATGCTGAATTAGCTAATTTGAGTAATTATCCCAGTTCGGTATTTCTTTTTCGAACATTAAGTTTTTAGTTGTTAGTTTTTGGTGTTCGTAAACTATGACGAAACTCATTTCTTGACATTCCAAATTCTCAGTTTTGTGCTTTACTGGGCGAAGACATATTAGAACAGAAGGTTTTTATTCTCATGATAGAATCGATTAAAAAGAAGGGAAAAAAAAAGATGTAAAATCAGCAGCAGGAAAATTATAACCGACAGTGTATTGACCAATTTAAAGTTGGCAGTATTAACCATTCCTCAAAAAGAATGCGAGCTGGGAGAAAATATTTAGCCACTTAACAAATATACGGACTTAATTCTGTTCTTGAAACAAACTTTTGAGAAATTTTGACTGAGAAGACAAACCAAAAAGAGTTTCAGAAAATTTTTTTTATGCCGTTTTTTTTAAATTTTTTTTTTTAAACAGATGCTAAATCTGTACTCAATCTATTTCTTGTTGTTGTTATTTTTGTAATTTGTGAAAGGGTAATACAGTTGCTTGTATAAATTTAATTTAAATTTAAAGAATGTGCTAATTTATTTAATTTTTTATATTTATTATAGTTTTGCTTTTTACGCAATGCCGTGATTACAAGTCAAGTTATTTTTTATTTTAAGGTTGGCAGGTCTATGGGCCAAAATAATTTTATTTTTTCTAAGTCAAAATTTAAGTTAAGAAAATTACGTCATTTGTGACAGTAAAGATTGATATACAATTGATTCACATAATGTTGTATTTTTTTATATTTTCGTGATTCAGTTTTGTACGAAATTATTGCAAAGGACTGCGTAATTTTCATTATTATTTGAAATAAAATATAACTCTTAATTTTAAATTTTATTATCGATATTATTTTGATTTTTCCACATTTTTTGTTTTTTTGACTCATTCACTATTTTTGAAACTTTTTCAAAGTTTTTTTGTACGTGACTTGTATATAAGCAATCATAAATCGTAATTATACTTAATAATACGTTGAACAAAAGTAATAATAATTAAAGATTACAATAAATTATAATTACAATAAATTATAATTACATCTTATCTTCATTACAATTTTAATTTTAACTGTACGTTAGTTTGATTTCATAGTTGTTACATTCCTGTAATCAATTACATTTTGTCCAACTCTAGCTATTGATTTTTTTTAAAATAATGATTTTAGTCCTGACATAAGATTTAATATGTCGTTGAATAAATGAAAATATCCGACTCTTTGCAAATGCCTCCGTCATTTTGAAATGATCTGGGCTAATTAAAAAAGTTTTAATATTTTCTATTCAGGCTTATTTTTCGGGAATATTAAAATTAGCTCGAGTGTCTTTAGGACAATTAAAATTATACACGAAGATTTACTCAATAAACTTAAACTGTGTAGCTTATACAATTAATGAGTTATATATTAATCGTGATGTTTCGAATGAACATCTTAAGCTTTGGATTTTATAATTTCTAATTCTAAAGCTCATTGCAAACGGCCCTAAATAATTAGGCTGATGGAACAATTAATAAATTTTTTCTTTTTTTCTTTTTTACAGCTTGTAAGTATCTGGGTCCATTTTAATATGGTTAAACTGTGTTCGACTGATTTGAAAATACTGAAGAATTTTTCAATTAGCCTGGTGTTTTGCAAAATGACGACGATTTTATAATGAGCCTACATCATATATCTAATATGCGTATTAGTTTAATTTATTTTCATGAAACATTCGAGTGGAGTACGCTAACAATATCGTAAAGAAATATATTATCCGTGTAAATGAACAATATCCGAACAATATTGTAAAGAAAAGTTATTATCCGTGGTATATGAGTTTCAGGACCTTGACATCAAGTAAGGTGTTTCAATAAAGACACTTATTTTCCCACGAAATATTATATTTTTAGGGGGTCGGGATGAAAATCCTTGCAAGAATAAAAAAAAAAACAGGCCAGCCGGAAGTGAGCTTTATCCCCCCCCCCATACCTCTTCCCTCTTCCGGGGCAACCAACAAAGTATTCCGTGTAACATTTGAAGATTAAAGCTGGTTCAAAAGTTCTATTTATTATTATTTTTTTTTTTACGCATCTCACTAGTTTTGAAATTCTTCCCAAGTTTTTTATACGTGACCTTGCGTACAATCACGTCCGATTGATGTATGAACTCTAGTCGTTTTAATTGTCTCTAAATTTTATTCTATTTCTATCTGATAACCCGGTGATAAGGTCGTTTGTGCATATTTTTGCATTGTGAGGTTCTTTTCAACTTGCTAATTCAGCGTGTTCACATTTGCTCTTTATACAAATATCATTAGTCTAAATACGAAAACTGTTTGACTTTTATTTTTATCGGTATTTCTATGTATTGCAAACAATTTTTGTATGTTTAGAACACAAAATCCAATTTTTTTTTAAATACCTGCCAATGAGTTTTGCTTTTAAAAACGCCTTATTATACGCTGAGTCGTTGCTTTGGGGAAGGGGGTGATGCAGGGGTCAGATAACCCCATGTTGAGTCCCCCTTTTCATACTTGTTAAAATATATCTAACAGGATAGTAGAAGTGTTTTCCTATTCTATGATGAAGGTGTAAGAAAATTGTCATCCGAGTTAACGTGTTACTTCTAATGAGAAAAAAAAAAAAAAAATGAAAGTAAATAAATAAAAAAAATGAAAGTAAATAAATAAAAATGTGTTGCTTCTCATTTTAGCTAATATGAATTAGAAAATATGTTAGCTTTTTTTTTGTATGTATTTATTATAACTTTTTAAAGTAACGAATGTTTATAGCGTAATATATCGCCTCTTCTCCGCGAAATTCCGTTTCTTTTAGCTTGAGTTCCATTAAAAGAATTAACATTTCAGAAACAGGAAAATTTTGCTGTATTGAACTGGGAGACCATCCACAAAATGTACTAAAGTGTGAGAAATATCTGTTCCATCCGATTTGTTGTTTCAGAATTTTTATGACACTTTAATATAACATAGAAAAAAACTTAGCGGATTAAAATTTCTTTAGCATGAATCATGAAATTAAAAGGTGAGGTGTAGTTCATATACTTATTTTACTGTATTTAAAAGATGCATAAAATTTTCTATGATGAAAAAAATTTGTTTCAAAAATAAGAATGAATCTTTTCGCATAGTTTAATTATAATGATTTTGATACAATGAATATTTCGATGACCGAAAATTTTTGATATTATAAAACTGTGGGGTCATCGACAATTTTTTTTTTTTAATAGGTGCATTCAAAATTAGTGAAACACTTTTACAAAAATATATTAAGTGATAATTGAAAGTTATTAAACTGTAACACAATTTAAACAGGATATTAAATCATTAGATTTGACGTCTTAGTAAGATTGAAAAAAACAACAATTGTTTTCAATTGGTTGTAATGTAAATAATGACATTTTCAAACAGAAGAGTCTTATAACTTGAAGTGAAATTACTGAATGTACTTATAAAAATATTTTTGTGATTTAATTTGCATATTAATTAATACGGAACAGAAAATTTGCTCTTCAGGTGTGCAGTAATTATGTGTGTTTATATATAATTTCTGCATTATGTGTTTATATATAATTTATTATAATTTTAACACTTAATAATTTCTTGCTGCTCCTTTATCTTAGAGTTAGCCTACTTCAGGAGAGGAAAAAAACAAATGTGTTTCTAGATTACCAGAATTAATTTATACTAATTCTCATAACTCAACTTAAATGGTCCAAAACTCAACTCAAAATATCAGTTTACTCTCTTTTTCTCCATAACATTTTAATTGTTTTTGCTTTCTTCTCTTAAAATAAATAAAATGGAGGATTAGACAAAAGTATGATTATGAAACATTATAAAGTAATGAAAATGCCATGAAGTAGCAGCGTAATTAATAATAGTAAAAGGTCATTCTTTTCCATGAATTATTTCAATCATTAGTTTAAAATTATTGCTCTTCTGTGACTCGACAGACCTGGGTGGGCCATGGCCTTTGCCAGAAGTTTGCTTCAGGCATCTCTACATTTGATCATTCTCAACATAGGCGATCCATCTTAGGTTCTCCCCAAGGTCTTTATCCCATGGGTTTCTCTAAAAAGACTTTCTTACACATCGATTTTCACGCATTTTTGCCAGCTGAACAATCCATTTAATTCGTTAGATTTTGATGAATTTTACAATAAAATTCTTTAAAATTCCTGTAAAGCTCTAGATTTTTTCTTCTTTCCCATTCTTCCATTAATTTCCACTATTGTTGATTCTCTGAAAACTGATTTGTTTTTGTAAAATTTCGGTAAAGGAGTTATAATTTAGGCATTGTTTTTTTATTTTACAATTTTATATCTTTTTTTTCTAAATTTTTTTAATTTTTTTTATTTCTCAAATGACCTTTTTTTTCTTTTCTTTTTCTTTGTTAGGTCTTTGAATATGGAGCAAGAAGCAAAGCAAAAAGAGAAAGAAAGAAATGGCCAACCTGACAGTAGTAAGTATATTATGAAGAGAGTATTTTTTCTTTATTATTATGTTTTTTTAGTGACTTTAAATATTCTTAAAAAATTTAATCAACTGAAGATGGTTTTAATAATTTATTGTAATTCATGCAATAAAACACTTGCAAAATTAATTATGAAGTGTAATTTTATCCCTTTCTTTCTAATTATAAAAGCACTCTAAACTATTTAAATGAATTTCAATTTTGAGTGAATAAAAAAATAAATATATAAGTGAGTTAAAAAGAAAAGTATTACAATAAAATTTTTCTTTTGACTTTTTTTTTGTACAAAACCATTCATATAAAATTTGATGATTATAAAATGGAAATTATAAACTCCGAAGCAATGATAAAATACAAAATTCAAATTAGTGATTTTCAATGTTGTTTGATCAGCAGTATCTTTTATCAACTGCATTGTCAACGACTTTAGGGCCTCATCAACTCTCCATAGCTCATGGAAATGCATTTTACTCTGATTTACCACTCTTGGCCGCAGT
Organism: Parasteatoda tepidariorum; assembly: GCF_982258835.1. Taxonomy (NCBI): domain Eukaryota; kingdom Metazoa; phylum Arthropoda; class Arachnida; order Araneae; family Theridiidae; genus Parasteatoda; species Parasteatoda tepidariorum. The sequence continues at coordinate 63,297,915 of NC_141756.1, read as the reverse complement.
TGTTTTTCTTGTTCTGTTTTTCATCTTTATTTTTATTTCACTCTCTGCTACTGCAGTTTTTCTAGTTTTGTTTCTTACCTTTATTTTCCATTTTTTGTTTGCAACTTCGTGTTTTATATTCCATATTATTTGTTTCTTCTCATTCACATCTGGCAAGTCTTGAGAATAGGCACCTATTTTTAAGAGCTTGAAACATGTCAGCTTTTAATTCCATCTGCATGTTTTTGAAGCCAATTAAGTTTTTCGATAAGTAATATCTTACCATTTCAGTTTCTTGGGATTATTCATTTAATTCTTTCTAGTTGTTTAATTTCACTGATTTCATACATGTATTTTTTTTCTTAATATATATCTTAAACTTGTAATAAATTGTAAACCCAGTAAATGTGTATGTATTGTCATAAATTGAACTATAATTCATTTTACCAGATTGTTAATTTTATAATGAGATATTTAAATAGTTTTATTATATGCACATGAGGGGAGAGTTGCATCGACAATGTCAACCTTTATCTGTGAAAATGTACTCCGACATAGAATCGAGTTAACATGTCTTATATACTAGTGAATTGGAATTGTATTTCTGTAGTGGTAGATGCACTACAGTACTTCCCCACCAGAATTTTTTCTGCGATAGAATTCGATGAACAAGATACCACTAGTTGATTCATTGGTGTTTTCTGAGAAGCTGGGAGAGCTGTATTATGATCACCATAGTACTTTTGAGTGCTGATCGTGAGAGCTGTATTCAGGTTATGTATGATAGAGACTGAGTAGCAACCGCGCGAGGAGGTGGATGGTATCGCAGTCACAAACAGCAAGTCAACTGTGCAATGTAAACTATCCATCTTAGTAGGCTTGTTCAAATTGAAGTGGGCATTTCTGTCAAGGTAGGCATGTTCAAATCACGCCTGAAGTTCACCAATGTGGGGATAGTAACATCAACAATGTCAACCTTCATCTATGAAAAGGTACCCTGACATAGAATTGAGTTAACGTGTCTTATATATAGAACTGGAATTGTACTTTTGTAGTGGTAGATGCACTAACAGCATATTTTGACAAAGTGTATTTCAGAGAATTTAGGTAATATTTAAAATGTTACTCAAATATATAAATTACATTTAACATTTTAAAAAAACGCGTTAATATTTGAAAATTTATTCTTTTATATTTATTATAAACTGCACGCTTTATCTCTGAATAAAATTTAAAATTCATAAAAAATTGTAGTCATTTAATAAAAAAATTATGATTTCAATTCGATTATTTGAATTTTTTTTAAAAATAGATACTGATTTTTCTCAAATCCTGTATAAAATACTGATATATTTCATTGTTTTTAGATGTGCAAACTTTGGACACAATGCAGGCATTGTGTTTACCTCTGGGAGCCTCAATATCACTTCTTGTCATGTTTTTCTTTTTTGACTCAATGCAGATGCTTTTTGCTATATGTACAGCAAGTAAGTGGTCAATTTATTAATTCCACCTGGTCAGTTTATATACTTAAATGAGTTAGCAGCAAATGTACATAGAATAAAATACACCACTTTTCATTTTTATACAGCATTTTCAATCATTATATAAATCAGCTTTAAAATGTTAAAAATGTTCAAATTTTAAAAGATTTGTGAATTCCATTTTTTTAATATTCTATGTCGTACGAATTATTTTATCAAGCATAAGTAAGGATTTTAAAAACCACTCATGTATAATTAATAGTGGCCACTCAAATGCTGCTAAAAAAATTAATTATTCAAATGCCTAATTCTAAATTTGTTGTCGTAAAAATATAAGAATAATCTGTAGCATCAACTGTCACGAAAATGATCTACATAACTTATTTACAAAATTTTTTAACAAAAATGTTTTCTCTTTGATTATTGTATCTTATAATATTTGCAATAAATTGATATATATTTACTTTTATGATGTAAAAAGAACAAAATTACATAGTTGTGGTCAGGAGTTTTTCAAACCCTTGCTTCAATCTGATATTTCTTTTATAGTAATGAAAGTATATAATTTCATTTCTTAAAAGTTGTTTTAAAATCTAATTTTTTCATCTGTGTGTAAAATGTATACATTGATGTTAAAAATCTAAAGAGTAAAGTTTTTAAATGTAAGTTTTTATCTAAGAGGTAAAGTTCAACATTGCTAGTTGGTTTTATTTTTTTGTTAATGTTTTTTTTCCCCTCCAGTTTTTAACAGTCGTGTAAAGTGTGATGCTTTATGAAATTTTTCTGTTTTTTTAAAATCTTTTTTTTTGAAAAAGATTTTTTTTTTTGATTCAGTTCTTTTAATTAAAAAGCATTTACATAAGAATTATAAGTCTGAGTTTTAATTATGAAATATTATTTTATAAATTGAGCATTAATTAAACTATTTTATTTCAGTCATAGCAACTATTGCATTAGCCTTCTTACTGCTGCCAATGTGTCAATATATAATTCGACCATGCTCTGATGGAAATAAGTAAGTGCAATTTCTCATTACTTTATTAAACGTTTAATTTAAAATTTTCTATTTAAATATTTAAATTCTTTTTGCCTTTTTTATGGAAAAAAAATTATATTGTTTAAAATATAAGTTAGGATTAGATTTAAAAAAAAAAGATTTAAATACTCAGTTCAGGGTCGACAAAAAATTTAGTTGAAATAAAATTAAATTATAAATAAGAACTAAAAACTTATTTTAAATACACCAGAATCAAAATTACATGCATAAGTTATGATGTTCTTATGATTGCGATTTATGCTTTAATTTTCTTTGGCATTGTTCTTTACATTTTGTTATGTTACTCCTTATATTCTTAGCTTACAATTTCCAAAAGTCCTGTTCCAAACTATTATTACTTTATATAGATGTACTTTGTTTCATTTTTCAAACCTGCCAGTATTTTTTTTTAAAAATTCATTTGTTGTATCTCTCTCTCTCTCTCTTTTTTTTTTTAAATAAAAACATTTTTTTAAAATTTTAATCTTACAACAAATTATAGCTGTTAGAGCTATAATTTGTTAGAAAGTTATAAATGGAAAGAAACATTTTTCTTACATCTCTTGCTTTTTCTTATATTTTTAATATAATAAAAAAACTTAATCAATGACTTAAAATTGTTGTTGTTTTTGTAGGATGACTTTTTGGTATGTTTCATTTTAATATTTGTTTGTATTATGTTTTTTACAAGCATATATTTTATTGTAATGTAATATCTCTTCAGTTTATTTAGATGCTTTAATTTTTTTTAAATTTTTTGTAACCAATTTAACAGGTCATCATTATACATATATATTGCATAGCTTGTAAAATTAAGTATCTTTACATTAATAAAACTCTATAAAGTTTTATTTTAATAAAGGATTTTTTATAAGAGCTATGTTATAAATCATTACTAAACTGCTAAACAAATGATGGTTTCATTAAAACTAAAATGAATCAAGTAGTATTTAATATGTTTTAAAATCTATGAATAATTTTATTGTTTGATTTTATCTATTTATTGTTGCACATATATATGCAGACTTTTGTGCTTTCTACAAAATATGGTTTATCAGACCATTGTTGAGAATCAGATAGCACAAGTTAAGAGAACGATATCACAAATATACATCCTGGGTAATGATGGGATTCAAACACGCTACTTCCATGCTACAGAACATTAAGTGGAAGGGCAAGATCACTCTGCCTTTTATGAATTAGTTGAGTTTTTTGCTTAGTAAAATATTTAAAATAATTTATAATTGCCGAAGTAACAAAACTCTTTTGTGCTTTCTTTAGAGAAAAAAAAGTTTATAACAGATTTAAAGTTGTGATTTTTTCTGTACTTGTAAATGATACATCAGTATCCTATCAAGGATGGATCTCTGAATGATGAAGTATTGGAAAATTCTGCCTCATATATATATATATATATATATATATATATATATATATATATTATATATATATATATATATATATATATATATATATATATATATATATATTAAAAAAGTATGAATGTTAGAGTTATGTTTCAAACTTTCCAGGACTTGGAGTAATATGTTACCGAAAAACTCTTTAGTATGTCTTATTTCAAATAAAAACAAAAGTTTGATATTAAAATTGAATATATGATTCTATGAATGTATAATTTATAATATCATTTTCCAGATAAATTTATTATTAACTTATAGACAGAAAGACACTTTGGGCAACAAAATTGGATTTTTATGTATTTAAATTTGTGTTTTTATGTTTTAGTTTGTTTTATGTTTGCTAACTATTTACCTTAATCTATGGGAATAGTTTCAAAGCTTTGCAAAATTTGAAGGCAGAATTATCTTTCTTTTGAAATTATGAGTGCAGAGTTTTCCTATACTGTTTGGAGGTCAATTTTTCGATACTGGATGACTCATTCTTGAAACCACTTTCTTTTTTTTCTTTTTGTAGAATATCATTTGGGATGTGTGGAAGATTTACTGCTGCAGAATTAATTTCATTTGCTTTGTCAGTTACTATTGTATGCATTTGGGTTTTGACTGGACATTGGCTATTGATGGATGGTAAATATTGTTGATTAAATCAATTTTTTTTAATGCATTATTAGAAACTGTGTATGAAATTTCCAGAAAAATAATAATTTTTTCTCTTTCATTTACAGCTATGGGAATGGGGTTGTGTGTTGCTTTCATAGCATTTGTCCGCTTGCCAAGTTTAAAAGTTTCTACTCTTTTACTTACTGGACTTTTAATTTATGATGTATTTTGGGTTAGTATTTTTTTATTATTTTAGATTAGCTCTTTTTTTTTCTTTCTTTGATATTTGAGATCTGTTTGGAAAGGAATATTTGCTACGATTTGTTGATGTTGTTTTCGGTGCACAAATATTATTATTTTTTAATAAATTCTAATATTTATCATTTGGATATTTAGGATAATTTTTATTTATTTGTTTTATCTTCTACTTTAAACTTTCTTACATTTATTTATTAAGTCTCAGTTGTTTTGTTTATTTAATATCAGATTATGTAATTGTATTTATTTATTTTTTGAATGCTTAGATATTTCTTTTTCAAATTAGCTTCATTGCATTGTTGTTGGCAGTTGATTTTTTACATAATAATCGGTTTTGTAATTATTTTATAGGTATTTTTTTCATCATACATATTCAATGCTAATGTGATGGTAAAAGTTGCTACAAGACCAGCAGAAAATCCTGTAAGTGCATTTATTATAAGATTATAATAAGTTATTTTTATTACTTTTTGTTATTAAATATTAGATGTTTGTTACATTTTAAATGTTTTTTCATGTTATTCATGTATTATACTTAGTAGATTAACTTTACTTAAACTATGCTTTCATGTGCACATTTGCATATATGCAATCTAAATATTTTCAAATTTTTTGACTTTTCCATAAAATTTATTTTATTAATGACATAATGTTATATCAAACTTAAACTTATTTTAGGTTGGAATTGTAGCAAAGAAACTGCATTTGGGTGGAGTTGTACGAGAAGCTCCAAAATTATCACTTCCAGGAAAATTAGTATTTCCCAGGTTATAATTATCTTTTTCTCCATATTTTGTATAATTATTCTTAGTTTTCTTCTTTTAATGTGTGTATTTGTTAATACATTTTTCAAAAAGTCTTTAATTGTATTAATATAACAATTGCTCTTGTTAAATTATTTAAATTGAAGTTAATAATGTACTACAGTGAAACTTCTAGGAAAGACCACCTCTATGTAGTAAGACCAAATAAATAAATATAAAAAAATATCAAAATAAAAAATTTAACAAAATAAATTAGTAGATTAAAATGTATTCAAAATATTTCTGTAGGGCTCTTATTTAGATTGCTCTTTTTGACGATACAACCTTATATTGCAGTCCGAGTGCACTAAAGATGATTCAGCAAGTTCTTACATTTTTGTAACTTTTTTAATTTTTGTGCAGTTGTCAAACCTTAAACTTTTCTTTTGCTATAGGCTGAAAACCCAGGTCTTCATTTAATATAACTTGCATAGTTTTTTTCTTCTGCAGCCATTTTATTAGCAATTTATTCAGTTTATAGCTCTCTATATAAATGTTCTATTAAACCCAAGCGATTTTAATTGCTTAAAGATTCTACCTTGCAGAAAATCCGTGATCAGAAAACTGTTTAAGTAACAACCTTTTCAGGGGTCTGTTTAGAAGAAATTTGGGCCCGTTAACGGACCCTTCACAAAAATGTATATGATGGTAAAGATTTTTTTTTGAGGGAAAAATGTATTATAATTTAAGTTAATATATTTTTTAATAGTCTTCTAATAAAATCTTTTCATTTTGAGAAAATCTTGAGCAGAGGGAAAAAATTGACTAATGTAAAATGCATTCAATAACATTAATATGAATTGAATAATTTCTCTAAATAAAGAAGTATTAGTTAAAAAAATGAAGAATAAAAATTTGTTGAGATGAATTGTTGCTATGAAAATTTGTTGAGAGGTCATGAATTTTTTTTTTTTTGAACCTAGTTGACACCCTGTTTTTTTAATTGCACAAACAGATTGTTAGAAAAATTATTTAATTTGATTTTCCTAGAATATATATTTTTTCAAGAAATGTAATCAATTACTAATAATGGTTGAATTTCAAAGTTAAGTTTTAACTTAGTTATCTTCATTTTAATGCAATTTTTTTCCCCCAAACAGCTAACTCGTTTTATGTTCTATAATTTTTTTATTCCATTTTAGTATGCACAATAATGGCCACTTTTCAATGTTGGGACTTGGTGATATTGTGAGTTATAATTTTCTTTTAATCTATGGTTATAGAATATTTTTAATGCTCTTTTAGTACTTGGTTTTTTAATTTTGTATTCATAATTTTGTTTTTATACACAACTATTAAAATCATTCTTTTATATATAATACTATAAAATGATAATTTTTAAGGTCATTTTTTCCATAACAGATAAATTTGATAGCCTTTAATTTTCTTGTAACAGAATTTTCAAGCATAATATTCAGGTGTCAATTTTTTCTGGAAATTTCACTTTAAAATAAATTTTTATGAAAAAGGGAAAAGTTTAATATGAGTAAAAATTAGTAATATATGTAAGTTAAACTTAGTGTTGCAAATTAAAAATATAAATAATTCCACAATTTCTTATGTATTTTTTAAAAAAAATCTCTGTTAAAATTTTTTTAAAATTTTTCTTTGCACATGTTCACATTTTATTTTTGGAATACTATCATGATCTAATAATATTTTTATTTTATCTTTCACCTGGACTCAAATATAAAAGGTGAACAAGGGAAGAATCCCTTCTATTTATTTGGATGAAAAAGATCTTAAATCTAGTTCAAAGCTACTAAAACTTCATAATAAAAAGCAAAAACTCATTTTCTTTACATAATTATAATTGATAAATTCTAAAAATTGCTAATTCTTGCTGCTCGGATTTTTTTTGAATACTGTAAAACTAACTTAGATTGTATTTAATGTTTTTAAATTTTTGAGTAAATTGCAAGAATCATCGAATTAAAATAAACATTGTTTGAAAACCAAGCACATTACAATTTAAATCTTTTAATTATATTAGTTAATTTTTTATTAGTCTTTTGACTCTATCCTTTTTGTGTATACTTTTTGGATAAAAATTATGTAATACTAATTCATAAATTTTAGGTAATGCCTGGTCTTTTGCTGTGTTTTGTGCTACGATATGATGCATATAAAAAAGCCCAAATTTGTTCAGCTGAAACAGGAGTTCCTCCACCAAATCAACTTAACAAAATATCATATTTTCATTGTTCCCTCATCGGATACTTTCTAGGTAAAAATATGAATTATTTTAAACTAAAATTAATGAACCTAACTACTACAAAATTTTTTTATTTTAAATATGTAGTTTTATTGTAAGACTTGATATTAAATTGTACAAAATTTTGTACATTTGGCAAAAAAAAAACTCAATAACGTTTGATCTAGTAATCAGATCTTTACATGCTAAGACTAATTCTTAATGGTTTAACGGGTTGATCTCAGATATGCCAATTAGTGCAGACAATATTTTAAGTTACCAAATGAAACACAAAAATGTTCAGTCTTTGAATGAACATGTCTTTTTTTATGGCTTTGGATTTCATACCCTCGAAATATGGTTTCAATAGTTTGGTCAGGAATGGTCCAAAACTTGGATCCGAAATGCTAATTTTAATTTTTGCGTATTTTGCTATATCTTGAGAAGTTTTTAAGCGAATTAATAATTTTTTGATGCAATTATAAAATTTGTTTATCCAAAGAATTCTATGCAAAATTTAATTTTTAATGATTTGTTAATTTTTATTAACTTATTTAATAATAGTAAAAAATGTTTTGGTAGTATTCAAACTTTTACATCATTTTAAAGAATGTAATTTTATATGTTAAAATATGAAATTTGAATGAAAACAGCCTAGTAGTTATATTAATTATAATTGAGTTACCTTTTTCTTTAAATGTATTGAGCCCAAGAATAATGAATGTTGGATTTGTAAACTTTCTTTTAGGTCTACTGACTGCCACAGTTTCATCTGAAGTATTCAAAGCAGCTCAACCAGCATTATTGTATCTTGTCCCTTTTACTTTGTTGCCCTTACTCACTATGGCATACCTCAAAGTAATTGTTTTTTTCTTTTCTTTTACGGGACTTTTAATGACTTTCATTTATCTCAAACATTAATCTTAGATTCAAGTTAAATTAACTTAATTCTTTAGTTTAAGTTAAACTTGAGAGTCAAATCAATTAAGAAGTATTCTACACCAACTATAATATTATTAAATTAAAAGAACAATTATAAATTTCTCGGAAGAATCAATAATTAAAAATAGTCTCAAGATTTTATATTTTTTGATATTATTCATTGCTGAATATATATAGCTTGTAATTAAAAAAAAACTTTATATTTTGTTTTGTGAAATTTCTCATTTTAACCTAGTATTAATAAGTAATTGTCAGAAACAGAAGTTCACAAAATAAGAGTATTAATACTTGCATTTTTTTTTTACTTGGCCATAAATTAGCGAAAATTGTTTTTAAAAAAATCACTAGCAGAAAAAGAATGATTTTTGTTTTGTTTTGTTTAAATTATGACTTGAATATAATTATTATAGATGAAAGTTTGTAGATTTCCAATCAAATATATAAAAATAAACTAAGTTTATTATTAAATTTAAAAAAAAAAGACAAAAAAAGGAAAATAATTTTAGTTAAAAGCTTTGTTTAATGGGGTAATTTGTGGTTTGTCTTTCTTAATATGTGATATATAAGTAAAAAGAAGTTTTTGGCTGAAGGATATGTACAACTAAGCAGTGCAAAAGGATAATTCAGTTTTATGATGCTCCTGACATACATCATCTTTGCCTAGATATACATTTAATATTAAGGGAGTACATACTTTTAAATTCTTTCTGTGAAACATGTAGATTATTGTAATTGTTTCGTATCAGTGAAATAATATTGTAGTTATTATTTGGAGAGAATACTTAAATATATTTTTAGTATGCCGACTAATAGTATGATTGAATATGGATTATTATGATGATAAATTTTAGAAATTAAGTTTCTAAATTTGGGAAGTAGGGAGCAATTATTAGGTAATTTGCTTTTAAATTTTAAATATAGGAGACTTATGTTCACTTTTAGTTTTAAAACTGAATTTATTTTAAAATTAATACGAAATTGTGTATAGTAGCAAATTTAAAAATTATTGCTTTTAATAAATATTTTTATTTTATTGAAAATAATTTTGAAAGTTAATCTTTATTAAATAAACAATAAAAGTTTGTATGTTTTGAGTGTTGAACCTATTAAAAGTAGTAATTGTATCCAGTATTAAGTAAAATGTATATCAAAATTTTTAATACGTTAAAAGACTTCCTATAAAAATTAAATTACTATCTACAAATGGATTGTATTTTTCATTATTCATCAATATTAACTTGAATAAATATTACATTTATAACATTCTCATAACTACATTAGCTCCTTGTTATTGTATATAAAAAAAAAAAAAAAAATGAGAGTAACTTGTAATAGCAAAAAAATATTGTTAAAATGTGCAATTATATAACAATTGTATTTATATAAACTAGCATATTAGTATTAATTATAACTTAGCAGTAATAAGAACAATAAATAATTTCCATTTGATGTTTTTTCTTTCCTGCCTCTGTATGACATTGATCATTATGATCAATGCATTAAAGGATGCATTGCTGAGCTTCTAAAAAATAGTAAAGTGTTCAATGCGCCTTGGTAGTTATGCATAAAATCTGAGTAATTGTTTTTCTTAAGGATATTTTTTCTACATTCATGAGAAGTAAAAGAATTGTTAGTGTATATATGAATATTAATTTATATTATTTGTCATGAATATAAAGCTGTGAAAAATAATATATATTCAAATTCATCTTATAATGAAGGACTAGTATATTTTCTTTATGTTATTAAAGTATGCATTATGTTAAATTATTGAAGAATGTTTGATTACTAACTGAAATGTTTCCATATTTAGGGTGATCTTCGACGTATGTGGAGTGAACCATTTATAGTAACAATACCATCTAAGCACCAAGAAGTTTGACAAAACTTTAGTGGCAGTTTCTTTTTTACATTTAAAGTTACTGCTGCTATCTTTTCTACCATGTACAGAATTCTTAATTTAATAATGAGTATGTTGGACTGTCATGAAAGAATATTTATACACTGACTTGTTGGGTTATAATCATTTACGACCGGTTTATTTACTTTATGATTAGATGAATTCTTATTATGTTTTTTTTAAAGTATTTTAATTTTTACTTTTAAGAGGCCTCTTCCCTCATGGCTGAATACTGAGGGATGTAAACTAAGTTGGAAATTTTTAACCCACTGGCGGTTTAGCAAATGGGCAAAATGTTTCGCCCCAATACACCACTTTTCTATCTAATAACATGGGAGAACCGATTTTGCTGTGCAGAGAAGACTGCAGCTTAAAATACGATTTTTTTCGTGCAGAACCGACAGTAAGTTAAATATGCTTTTACTGGTCTTTATTTATTTTCACAAACAAGGTGATTATTGTTATTTTCATCCCAATATGATTCCATGCATTTAAAATAAAAGATTAAAACTCTTATCGGAATAGGAGAGACACTAAGAGTGTTTTAGAAATAGCTTTTGATTCTTTTCTTCTCAAGAAATATAGCTTTGCAATTTTGCAAATGTAATTTAATATTGTAAGACTGTTTAGATTTTAGAAAAATATCTTTGTTTTTTATGTAAAGAAATTTAGCTTGTTTTTGTTGGTTTAAATAAAAATGATAAACTTCTATGCAGGTGTAGGATGTTGAATTACTTATCCAAAACTACTAACTGTATAGTTATGTTATTTATAATTTTTAAGAAAAATTGCAAGAATTTACACCCCATAATGAGTTATTTATCCCAACCATTTAAAGGAAGGCCTTTATTTTAATTTTATTTAATGGGCTTTATGTTGTAGAATTATACATTATCTAAAGTTTGTTTAGGGGAAAAAAATCCAACCCAAAATGGGTAATATTTCACCCTATAATGAGTTGTTTCTCCCAACAGTTAAAAGGAAGGCCTTTATTTTCATTCTATTTAAAGGGTTTAATGTTGTAGAATGATACTACATTAAAGATTGTTTAGAAGTAAAAAAAAAAAAACCCAACCTAAAATGAGTAATTTTTCTCCCGATAATGAGCTATTACTATCAACCGTTTAAAGGAAGGCCTTTATTTTCATTTTATTTTGAGAGTTTTATGTTGTACAATGATACTACATTATCTAAAGTTTGTTTAGGGGAAAAAACTCAACCCAAAATGAGGGAAGATGGCTTTTATTTGAATTTTATTTTAAATTTTTATTTATAAATAATTATAACATTAATTTAAACTAATAATTTCTAAATGTCTTAATCATATCTCTGATTTTGATATTTAATTAAGTAAATAATGCTTTACTTAACGTTAATACTTATGTTTTTTAATTAATTGGATTAGATTACTTATATAACTTGGCTTATTAATTTTTATGATGTCACAAGTATATATGCACGGTTATTCTGACACAAAACCTGCTAATTGCATTTAGAAAAACTTATATGTCCTATTTTATCATGCTTTACCTCTTTTAATTTCAATAGGAATGATTTTTCTTTTGTTTACTTTTTTTATCAGTTCTTAAACATTTTGATTTTTGGAAATAAAACTGTATTCTTTTATTTTTAAAAAGGTCTGCATTTAGTAGGTTTTGCATCTGGGCAATACATTTTGGAAAATAGAGTTTTTAAAATGTAAAATAAAAATTGGATCTCAATCAGTTAAAAATTTGTCAAAATCGTAAATGTTTTGTACATTTGTAAATAATGTGAGATTTATTTATTTACATATAAATATAGGATTTTTATTGGTGTATATAAATTTTTTATTAAGGAATACTAAAGATAACATTTAATGTAAACATTTATGTATGAGCTTAATATTGGCTTGTGTAGAATTTAATTTTTCAATTCCATTGGGTATTGCAGCTATAAAAATTTCAAATGAACTGTCTTTTCTAAGTTTTACTAACTGGTTAACAGTCATCTTGCTTTTTTACCGCTATTTTGTTTTAAAAATACTCATTTGTTAGAATAGTGTGAAGACTCGTATATGTATCTTGTAAATAGGAAAGTTATATATTTTTATTATGTGTAAATTAGATATGGAATAATTCTGTGTTTTAAGTTAAGATGAACACGAGTTACACAAATCATTGTTTTATCAAAGCATATAATTGATGTGACGAATCTCTTTAGAAATGTTTTGACTTTTCACCAATTTTTGCATTTATTACTCAATGTCTTTTTGATTTTCTGTGTCTGTAAAAAAATAGGATTCTTGATAAACTTTGAAAATGCTTTCTTTTGGATAAAAACCTGCATTATAATTATCTTAATACAATGAAATTGACCTTGAATATATGCTTTTTATATTAGTTAACACTTACACAATATGTAAATTGATTAAAAATTCGACTGTTAACACTTACATAGTGTGTATATTGATAAATTCGACTGTTAACACTTACATAGTGTGTGTGTTGATAACAAATATGACTGTTAACACTCATCCAGTGTGTATATTGATGACAAATTTGACTGTTAAACTTACATAGTATGTATATTGATAATGAATTCGACTGTTAATACTCACAATAATTGCATGATTCTGGAGGAAATATTCATTCCAAGTTACTGGGCCATGAGATAAATCTGTATGTTTGAAATACTTTTTGAAATCATAAAAATTTTAAAAATTGTAACAAAGATTAACTATATGAAATATTTTTTTTGCTATTTCTAAGTTGAAATAAATTAAATGAAACAATTTGAAAAAAATTAACGTAATAATTATGTACAAAAGAAAGCGATGTCTTTAAAGGAAATCTTTACTTTTTTCTTTTTCAATCTTATATTTTTTTTCTCCTTTAAGATAGGATTTTCCCTCTGACTTGTGATAAAATAATTACAATGCAAAAAGTGTTCAGTATTATATTGTTTCTTTTTATATTTTTAATTTCAGGATTCTACTCTTGCAATATTTACTTTAATGACTTTGAAGAAAACTATATATGTTATATTTGATTTTCAGTGAAAAAAAGAGTACATTAGTTTTCACCTTAAGATTATCACCATAAGTAGGCACAGGGCTTCCAAATAACATGGCTAAAATGAATAAAAAATATAGATTGGATGTTATAGGGTTGCAAATACTATCTGCGGCTGCTATAGGGTTTCAAAAATATTGATGCAAAATTAATAATAATATATCTAAGAACATGGTATCACAACCACTGTCCGTAGTTGCTAGAAAGGGTTGCAAAAAAATTACAAAATTAAAAAAATGCAAAATGAATAAATAAATATAAAGGAACAAAGGTTTGCAAAGGTTACTCACTTCTGCAAATTATACATAGTATACAAGGATTTTTCTATTTTTACTTATTTCCATACATGCTAAATATTTATAATCTATGCTACAGGAGATGCCTGGAGAATTGCATTTTTCAAAAACAGTGGTGGTTTGTGAGAAATTTAAGTAAAATTTTGCCCAGGGTCTCAATATTTGAAGGTTTTAAATCGAATAGAGTTTGTTAAAATATAGCATCAACCAATTTTAATGAAGCACTTTTTAAGAGGGTTTCCATGCAATTTCAGAAAAAAATTCTGACTTTTCCAGATATATCAGGAATATTTCAATTATAATCCAGACCATATTTTATCTATACCATGCTTTTTTTCATCAGACTTTGATATTACTTGCAATGTCACATATTAGATTTTGTGAGCAAAACAATATCATTGAATTAGGAGGGAAATCCAGAAGTTGCTAAACGAGAAATTTTACCAACAAATAATAAATATTAGAATTATTTAACTTGAATTTCAATACTGTTACTGACAATTCTTAGACTGGTTATTTTCCAGGTATGGTGTAGGAATTTTCCAGGTTTTTTGGGAAAAATTGCCACTCTCCTTGCTTTTAGAGTAAAAATATAATTCCCTGCTAATTCCAGGTTTTACCTGTTTTAACTTGATCTTACATGCAATACATATTTTTTCAAAACCCTAAAACTATCAACGTATTTTTATGGCATTAAACTATTACAATTTTAATATTTTAAAAAGAAACAGCAAGAATTTGAAGAGTTGGTTGCAAGTTCATAACTGCTATATTTTGGGTTGCTAGGTTACATTTTGTATAATCACTAGCCATCAACCTCTATGATTATAATAAAAATGACACATAATTGCCCTTTAAAGAATATTGAGAATTATTCTGATATAAAAAGTGTTAATTATATTTTGTAATTTTTTTTTCTTCATAGAGGCATCATAAAGCATTTAAATATTTAGAATTATTAAGTTTTTTTTTTTTACCATTTAGATGAAAAAATTACTTCAAATTGTCAATTTCTTAACAAATTATGATTTTTTCCACTATTTAAATTTTTTTTTCTATTACAAAGTTAATTATTTTTACTTATTTGAATACCCTCAAATTCAAATTATTGGCTTTTTAATTTCTGAGGAAAGAAAAAAACCCATCTAAATTTCAAATTACACAATACATTTTCTTTTAAAAAACAACTAAAAAAAATTTTGTGACCGCACCTTATATGCATATTGATTAATTTCATAGAAAGGTAAGAATCACTAAATGTTGCGTTTATATTTGACTAAGTTAATTCAAGTACACATAATCAAAATTTAATTTTTTATTGAGAATTGTTAAATTCTTCAAAATTTTAAATCATTAGTGTGGTTCAAATCACTATTTTATAGAAAAATAAATTGCAGCACATAAATATTGTCATTCCCTTTTTGAAATTGCAATGAATCTTTATATAGGTTTTTTAAGAAAGAGCAAATATCTACATTTTTCGATGTGAACATAGCATAGTTGTCTAGCTAAGTATATTATGTTCTTTTTGAAGAGTATTCTATGAACAAACTAAAAGATTCTTTACAATTTTGACAGTTAAGAGTTGTCAGACTTTTTGAATTTAATTAAACATCATATAAAATTAACAGGAACACTTCATATGCTAATGGATGTTTACCTCTTTAACAGTTAACTATGTTTAGCGCAGTTTTGTCACAATGAACATTATTTTTTCTTTGTTTCTTGGTGGTACAAGAATACTAACATGACAGGTTTTAGCACACTAAGCACCATATCCAAAAGATCACTTTGGTGTTGTACCATATCATATGTAAAAGCACATGAGAGTAGATACTTTTAAAACTGATAAGGATAATAAAGTGTGTAAACAATTATAGTTAATACAGCAATAGTATAAACAATTTTTTTTTAAATAATAAGATTCCATTCCTTAAAGGTTGTAATCAAAAATCCTATTTTTGAATTACTATAACACAAATTTTTTTCCAGTATGTAAATTTAATTAAATATTTCATAGAGTTAAGTATGTGGATTGATAAAATTAAGAGCATACTACTTAATATTTCTTGTGTAGCAATTTGCTTGATGTCATTTGTGTGGTATTAATTATCTGATTTTAATACAAGTTTCTTACAAAGAATCATTTCTATATCATTCTAAACACCTAAGTAAGTGTTTTTGACTGATCTGTTTATACATTTTTGATATTCTGCACACTGTGTGTGTCCTCTCATCAGATTTACAAATCATTATCAATCTGTATATACTTCCAATTTTGATACTCTGTTTTTCTGAAATGTCATCATGTCAAATAAACTTTGCTTTTCAGTAATTTTGTTGAATTTTTTTTACGCTTGCTACCAATCTCTGTTTCCAAGTACAATAATTACTCATCTATTTATGTCACATATATTTTGATCATATAATTAATCTCCATAAATTCTAATAGTTACAATAATATACAGCACAAAGTAAAAAAAGTTTTTCATTAATTTTTTTTATTAATCTTTCGATGTTATGAATGTAATAACAAAGTTTCCAATAAAATCAAGTGTATGCATGTTATAAATCTACTGTAATATTTTAACTATGTATGTTATGGTTTTGTTTATAACCTAGTAAAATAACCTTACATTCAGTCAAATTCAATATTAATTGAAGTTTAATGGTCTATAAGTTTGGTGGTTGGAAGTAGTACTGGAATATCACATAAAAATACATAGTTATATAATATTTAAGGAAACACAATTAAATACTGTTAGAACTTTTGTGTGTCAACAAAGATAAACACTGAGTCAGAAATATTGAATTATAAAATACTAAAAATTTGTGGCATGCAGAGAGAACCAAATAAGGGTATGGCCACAGGCATCAAACTAAAGGGAGCATCCAATTAATGACAAATGACACTAGCAGGGTGCGTACAGACTCCTTAGAAATAAAAAGTCTCCAAGGAGTACTTGGAACTACTTAGATTTCCAAATTAGTCCTTAGAAACTCCTTAGATTGCTGCGTTGCATAGGTGAACTTACTAAGTCCACTGATGAATTTGTTGTACAAGCAGGGAAACTAAATAATATGACTTAGCTCTCAAAATGTAATATTTTAAGAAAAATTTTTAAAGAAGAAAAAATTTAAATTGCAAGAGTTAGAAGAAAAAAAATAACAGCAAATAATTTTAATTTTACATGTTACAAGTAAACTTAATTAATAATTTACTGTGATTTTTTTTTTGTGTGTGTATAAAATGCCTTAGATTTTCTTATGTATTCAAATTTAAAAATATAAGATTGGTAGGTTATTATGTTAATCTTTAACAAGATTTACTAAAATATTTGATACTGGAAAATGTAGTTATGTGTAAAAGTGATTACTTTACTTATTTTTCTTGATGAAGTTTGACAAAGTCAAAATTTATTTCAAAAGGGCTAGAAAAACTTATGCAAAATATACATTTTTGCAAGTTTCTTACAATAACTGCTTTTTAATTTAAAAAAGAAAAAAAAACTGTCTAGTTATCTTTTACTCATAGTCCTTAAAATTTTGAACTCCTTGGATTACTTCTGATCTCTGTATGAACCCTGCACTAGTATTCTAAATTAATTACTAGTTTAATATGAAATGAATTTTAACTAATAAATATTTAGCAGAATATTTCATGAAGGATAACATGGTTTTCAAACATAGTTAATATTGAAGTAATACTTAATTAAATAATTAGTTGGCCTACTTTATATCACTACATTTTACAATCAGAGATTAATGTGATAATCGGGACTATTTTCATTATACATGTTAATCAATATCTATTGTAAGACAATGTTTCAGGCTCGATTCCAATTAAGCACTTCTAATTTGATTTCTCGCTTTTGATTTAATTAGTTTGAGAGCAGAAAAGGCACATAAGCGTTAGGACTTGAAAATTATATTGTCCGACAAGCCTTAGGCTTGTAAAAACTCCCATCGGTCATGCATTTTTTACCCTTACTTGCCCGGACAGGCAAATAATTTTTCAAACTGGAGGGTACTGGGAAATACCAATTGAATAGCCTTCAAATTCTGAAGAAAATGGAAAAAGTCGGGTTGAATAAATGACATTAAAAGGGATAAAGAAAAGGAATTCAATATAATTATCTAATAAGCATGATTATTATTGAATATAATTATATAAATAAAATTTTATTAATTTAAGTTACCTTGCTATTTTTTATTCCCCTAGTCCCTTCATTCCCCCCTACTTTTTTTATATAAAAGTGTATAATATTTTTTTAAATAACACATAGAAGGGCATATATGTATAATATTTAATAATTTTGATAAAATAACTTAGGTAATATTACTGTTTTACATTAACTCCGTCAATGCTTATTTATGGTTAATTAATACAACCTTGTAAATAATATGTAATACTAATTTCTTAATAAAGCTTCTTCTAATTCATACATTAAAATAAAAGTGAAGTAAATATGTTTTTTTTCAATAGATTGATAAAAATTACCCTTTTTTTTAAAACTGATTTATAAATTATTTGCAAAAAATCATTTTATAAATTTGTTTGAAATATCCAAATTCCTATTTATGAATGCTTAATTTATCGCTGAACAGAAAATTAGTTTAAAACATAAGTTATTATGATTTTAAGTTGACATACTAACCTTGTGCTGCTGATGTAAACTTTAAAAAAAAACCTAAAACTTAAAGCAGTAAAAAAGGTAAACTTGTTTTTCAGTTAGAAGGGTGGGTCCATTGGTTAGACCACACTGTTTCAGATCATTAAAATTTATATATTCATTGCATTCAAGAAAAATTTTAACCTATCTAATTTAAAACAATAAATTTATGTAAATAATTAAAAGGATAAATGAAGAATATTAAGTATTTACAATTGGGACTTTCCCCTATCAGCAATTACACATCTCTTTTTAGGAGTATCTAATGGAAAAGTTTACCCCATGCATCAACATACCCGGGGAAGATATAGCAAAAGATTTAAAATGCTAATTCTATGAAAATAATACCAAAATCAAAATCAAGTACTGTGTAAATAAATATGCATAAAAGCATCATTAATATAGTTTAATGGTATAAATATATAAGATTTATTGTAACAATGTAATGTACAGGTTAAAGATGAGAAGAAAAACCTTCTCATTTCACTCCTAAATGCAGAACTACATCTTTTCTAAAAGCTTCCCTCATGGCTTTTCTTGATTTATCTGCACATGCAGCTATGTGCTTCCCATTTGGTCCAATAATGAAACGCTATGAATATGGGAAAAAATAGATTATAAAATGTTATGTATATCAGAATTATTTTATTTTCAGTGAAAAAGTTAAAACTGAGTTAGTTAACGCTTTACCTTGTGTCGAGGTGTTGTACAATGTATTTTAATATCAATTTTTGGGCAACCAGATGGTAGTAATTCCCACTTTGAAATAGTCTGGAAAAGAAAGAAATTTATTAGGTCATTCTTAAAATTAAATTAATTTTAAAATTAGACTATCATTTGCTCAAATTTTGTAAAGTTTAACTTTTCAGTTATAAACTAGAGTAAGATTTAGTTTAGTTTGTGCACTCAGTTCATTACACCCAGTAGTTTGTGAGCATAAAAAGGGCAAACAACGTTCACTAAAAAAAATATTTGGACCAAACTTGAGTATTTAGATTTTTAATCGTTTGCAGTTAATTGGCAGATTTCTGCCAATAATCTTTATTGAGCCATGATGGCTGAGGGGACAGAGCGTTGGCCTTCAAATGAGGTGAGTCCGGTTCGAACCCCAGCTATTGCTTGCACTGACCACAGTACTGACGTAAAATATCCTCACTGGTAGATTGGTCATGGGTTAAAGTCTTTTTGCCGCCAGGGTAACTGTGGGAGGTTTTTCTCTCTATGTAAAGCAAATGGAGGATAGTTTCATCAAAAAAGTTCTCCATAAAGGTAAATTTCTCCCAATGCTTGATCTACGAGTTCCGTTGTCTTTGGAATTTAGTTCAAAATTACGAGGTTACAGAGTTGAATATTAGAAGTCGTAAACCCAAAATTGGGTTGGCTGTTCAACGACGGTAATAAATTAAGGTAAAATAATCCTTATTGAGCGTTATCAAAATATGTCTGCAAAGAAAAAAAAAAAGTATTTTCATGCAATTTGTAAACAAATATGAAGTTTTTTCCCTTTGAAATTTTTTTCAAGATTGCCAAAACATAATAGAATAATATTCTCTAAAGTGCATTTTTTTTTAATGTAAGAAAATAAGTTTAAAATCTATCTATATTGTCAGTTAAGATTTTTCGAAGTATTTGATGATCATTATCTAATTAAATTTTTGTTAAGTTGCCAATTGGAATGATTATTGTACTGTCACTTTAATGATCAGTTATTAAAAATTAATAAAAGAAAAATTATTTTAATTGTTTATAATATTCAGTAGCTAATATGAATTTTAGACGACGAAGCAATAAAAAATGAACACTGAACCAGCAAAACAACTAAAAATTTTATATTCAGCATCTTTTAAAATGCATAAATATGCACATGCATAACTTAATGTGATTATAAAAATGTATTTAAGTATAACTTTTAATAAGAAAAACATAACAAGATGTACAAATTAAATTATAAACTTCATTTATCCTCTTAAGCAGGAATCAGTACATGATTTCTTGTTCAGGTCCCATTTTAGGAATTTTGTGAAAATTAATTGACAAAAACTAAGGTTTTATTTCTGAAAAAATGACTATATAATGAAACTATTACGATATTATTATTAGCCAAATTATTGAATTAAATCACCTTTCATAAGTTATATTGTGTGAAAAAAACAAAAAATTAAGGCTCTATTATTAATAACAATAATAAAAATTATAAATTTAAAAAAGGAAATACCCATGAAATTTTTACAGTTTTTAAGATATTATTATTAGCCATATTATTGAAATCTATTCACCCTTTGTAAATTCTATTAAATGCTTTAACTAATTTTTTCATTGATTTCTCATCTCCTTCAGTGTGTTTTTCTTGTCTTCAAGTGTGTTTTTGTCAACGATTCACACAAAAATGCACAATTTTTAGAGCATATATATATATTTTTTAGATGCAAATATAAATATACAAACATAAAGGAATAATGTTAATCAGTAATTTTCGAAGAAAAAAAAAGATTTTGGGCAAGGATAATTTTTCAAGTTTAAAACTTTGTTAAATCTATTTAATAGTTTAGATTTTTGTGAAGGTTCCTTTTTTGAGATTTTGTGTTTACTAAAGGGCATTTTTTTGAATTAGGCTTTTTCAAGTTTGGATTTTTTTTATTAAGATTCCCTTAAGAAACCTAATTTCTTTCTAGATTGGCGCATTCGTTTAGTTATAAAAATACATAATTGCTTAATAATTTGTAAAAAGTAATTACAGGTGAATTTGCGATGATAGTGATTTCAGTAGGAATTGCTAAAAATGAATTATTTTGTATTTGGCCAATTCTTTTTAAAAAAATATTTACACTAATTTCTAATAAAGCATGGATAAATTTTAAAAAAATTGTGTAAATATCTACTAATTACCATTTGCACTTGATAAGGTATTTCTTGTGGCAAGTACTCTAATAATTTTTCTCTGACAATCATTAGAGCTATATCATGTGGATGTTGGTCTGTCACTAGGCTGTCAGGATACATCCAGTCATGGGGTATTGCTTGACTGAACAAATAGTTCTAAAAATATAGAGATATACAAGAATATTTAAATATTATTTAAACATACAAAATACAAGATACAAATTAAAATGTTAATGTTTTTAAAAGTTTCATATTTAATTATTTTATCTTTAAAAGTTTATTTTTATCCTTAAACGTTTTTATTTTTTATCATTAAATGTTTTATTTTTAATTAAATAAGGAACCTTTATTTATTTAAAAGAAATATTAAGAAGGAGAAACCTAAACATTAAGAAATATACCCTATTAAACTGAAACCTGATTTTAATTTATAAGTAAAACGTTTAAGTGTTTATCTGATGTGATTTTGAGATCACACAGCACAACTAAATTATTTCTAATTTAATGAGAACACAACTAATCAAATATATAACTTAAATGAAGAATTCCAGAAAAAAATTGCTGGTACATTTTTAAAGTAACTAAAACCTCGTCTTTCAGGTCAGTAGTATTAAATCTGTGTTTACATTGTGCTACAGCTGCACAATAGGCTATTGCTGATGGCGAGGGAAACAACTCTCAGGCTGATCCTAAGACATTCCATCACAACTTAGGGAGCCCAACAACCTATCAGCGAAGTCGAGTACTTTTCCGTGGGACAGTTTAACAAGGACCAATAAAGCCCACCCTCGGTCTCTTTGCTAGCTGATGAAAGTGATCACACACATGCTCACTGATATGCGTCTGATATAGATAAATTAAATACAGAGAAAATGAGCTAATTTTTGTATGAAAGATGTGAAGAAGGAAATTGCAAAATCAGATAGAATAGCAATAGTCACAAGACAAACTAATTATTGCTTAAGGTTTTTGGCAAATGATTGATTGCTTTATTATATGGTTGGATTGTGCATAGCAATAACGGCCTTCTTTCAAGACCTCAGTGGAAATAGATGCCTTAGAGTAGGGGACATGTATGTTTAAATAAATAAGTGTTGCATATAAACTAGTGCAAAACATGTAATTATTAAAACCTTACAGTGCATCTAATATTTTGGTCTAATTATTATAATATACTAATATAGTGCCTGATATAATAATTATTCTATATTTATATTATATATTGTCTAATTTATCCAATCGTCAAATTTGCATTATATATAGTCTAATTTAATCAATTGATACACAAACATAAAGAAGTGCAAACCGGTTTCAGTCACAAAAAAATCAACAAAGCAATATTATAGTGCATCTAATAATTTGGCCAGGGACAGTAATTTGTTAACAGAAGGATTGCAGTATTTCAAACATTTAATCCAACCTACCCTCAAGTCCTCAATTCCATCATTCTTCAAGGAAGAAACCATGAATACTCTAGAAAAATGTGGCCAGCCATCTTTCTGTCTTTTTTGAGAAATGAAACTATTTTGATTGTTGTTGAAATCAGTTTCTACAGATTTTTTACCAACATCTGATGGCACATCATCAATTGCAGTTCCTTTTTCCTCAGACGTTTTTTCAAACTCAGAAGTAGGTACTCCTCCAATACACCCACAAGTCAAAGTTTTAGTGAAACTCAGCAGTCTAGTTTTTGATTTCATAGCATCAATCTGAAAAGTTAAAATCGCATAATTAACCACTGCACGAATTTATATTTTTTGACATTGACTTAGGGCCTACCTGTACTGAATTTTGAGGCCGGGGTCTTGGAGCTTTGTCACTCATTTTGGTTATTTGTGCTTTAAAATACTTACTTTTATTCAAAATTAGCATATTCTGTCAGTTTAGTTGATTATGTTTCATATTTATTTTTATAATTTGTCCAAAAAGTACCATTTAAAATTAAATTGATAGACTAAGCATTTTTTTTAAATAAGTGCTTAAATTAAAATGAAGTTCATGAACATGGAATTATAATGGTGTACATAGTTTATTATTCTTTTCAAATTCTGCTTTTCTTTTCAAAAAAGAAAAAGTATAAAAAAACACACTTTACATTTCAATATAACATAAAGCAATGCATGCTGCTGGAAAAGAGTTTTAAAGTTAAGGAAAAAAATATTAAAAGCTTATTTTGTTTCAATCTGTGGCCACAAAAACAGATTGCCAATCTTTTAAAAACCATTTGTTTGAAAAGCAAGGTTCTCAAACTTTCCATTGGTGGAATATTTTTCAATTTTTTTCTTTAATTTTTAGTGTTACAGAATTTTTTTTCTCCAAATGATAAATTTTAACCTATTTCCTATACATTCATTTTGAGTAATGAAAGTTTCTTTTTATTTTATTTTTATTTCGTCATTGGAACTGTCCTTTGTTAGTTAAATATTAAGTAGTTTTAAAATTGTTTAAAATTCTATTTTTTTTATAAATACTTTTATACACTTTTGTTTCTTTTTTTTCAAGTATTTAAATTAGTAATGCCAATACATACTGTTCAGATTTCAGTGAAATTTCTTTTTTTCTTACTTTACAAAAGTCCTTTTAAATGTTCTCATCAGCATTATGAATGCGCACACATGAAATATAAGTCCATCAAAAATCTTTGGAAAGGATCCGCTGATTTTGAGCGAAATTCCAAATCGGATCTCGTCAAGACAACTGATTTGGAATTTCGGTTTTAATTCTTTGTTGAATAATTTTTCTAAATCCTAAATATTTACTTTTTATGTGTATCTCCTAAATAGGAGTTCATACTATTTTTTAATTGTGACCTGTTTTTTTATTTTTAAAAACACTATTTTGAATTTCTTTCACCATTAATATGTAAATGCTATGTTTGAATTTGTAAACATCATTTTTACTGTCCTATCTGTATTAAATCTTTGTTCTGAAATTTTAACGTTAGAAACATAACATACAAGTAGCATACTAAACACTAGAAATAAAAATAATACATAACAATACAAATTCTCAGCTAGGCTAATAAAAATTTTTTGGATACTTTTTTTCCTTTCTAAAAAGAAAATAACCATGTAGTTGCAGTGGAGTCATAAGCGACCAATATTTCTAAACTTAGTTCATAATCACAATCTTTATTTCTTGTAGAAAAGAAAAATTTAATCTTTTTTTTTCATTAGTAGAAAAAGGATTTTACTTCATGGTAATTTAATTACCTTCTAAGATTTCACGAGCCTTAGTTAGAAATGGAGAAACCTTTTTGGATTGGAGTATTTGGTTAAAAAAACTTAAATACATTTTATGCTTTGGAAAAGAGTAAAATCATAGCCAAATTGAAAGGAAAAAAGATAATTCAATCAATTAGTAATAGTCAACAAATAAACACTAATTCAAAGAAGACAGCTGATTTTGCAAAACTTTAGACATTATAAATCTAAATTGATAAAATTTTTGTTGTTTTTTTGAGAAAATCTATCATCAGATTTTAATTTACCCAGGTTATAAAAACCTCATATAAATTTAAACATTTAGAGATTCTTAGAAACATGCCATGTCTAGACATTAGTAAAAAAATAAATGAAAAATAATTTTTTAATTCAAAACTTAATTTTATTGGAAGTGCAAAAGTTAACATTAATAAGGAATGGTTTAATTTTTTTTTGTACATAAAATATTATTTATTGGAAATATATCTTTGAAAATAAAGGGAAATTTTTTTTGCAAGCTATGATTAATAAGAAAATAAAACTTCAACTTCCTTAATGACTAAAACATGAAACACTATTCAAAAAATATAGAAAGCACATAACAAACAAGGAAAAAAAAACAACACAGAAATAACATACACCTTTGCCAGGCTGTTAAGATATAGATGGTTTACACAAAAGTTTTCTAAAATGAAAAACAATTTCCATCCTTCTTTAAAAATTATTGTGTGTGTGTGTAAATACACTAAATATATTGAAAATTCAAATGTTTCATTTAGGAATATCAAATAGCATAAATGATTAAGATATAAAATAATTTTACTTTGCATAGTTAGAAATTGATGCATTAAAATTACATTAATAAAACATATAAAAAATTTATATCTTACCTTATTTAAAATTAAAATAGTTTGCTTCTCTTTAAAATCTTGCAATAATTCTAATATATTCTCATTAATTCTATTGTTGGTGTATTTATTTGCAATATCAACAACTACTGCAACTAAAAGTAAATGAATTTAAAAAAGATTAATAAGGATATGTTTAAAAATATTTGTACATTTTTATAAAATAATGAAGTCAATTTTATAAAACATACTTATATTAGCATCTCTAACAGACAGCCTTGGATCCATAACAAATGAAGATTCCAAAGAATGCCTAATAAAATGGTAAAATTTTTGTTTAATTTTACTATTTTTTATTATTCCATTTACATTATATAGTGGAACTAAATTCAAAGTTTTTTAGAATATACGAAAAATTAAAAACCAGTAAAGGAACTTACTTTTTAATCTGTTCAGGAGTAACAAAACCAGGTGTGTCTAAGAAAACCTTAAATAAAAATCTAAATTTTAAAAATTTAATAACTAATGAATTTAGAAGAAACTACAATCAAATCACAACAATTAAGTATGTCTTTGAGTTTCAGAATTGGCCATAATTTTAATTCTTGAACAATAATAGATAGATCACATTTGCATTTCAAGAAAAACATATTTGCAGTACTATTTATATTAAAAAACATATAAATTATGAAGAATAGAAAAAAAAAGAGAATTAAACTAAATCAGCTTATAAGTCAATATTCTTTTCAATGCATACATTAAAAAATGCAAGTAAAGATTAAAGAACACAAACGATCTATGTCCTTGATAGCTGATTCTGAGGGGAAAAAAATTTAAAGACAGACAGAAACTATTTTTCCCCTACACAATTTATCTTCACTGTGTAACAACTATCAGAGAGAACTAATTTTCCACGTTATTGATTTGTCAAAAACTTAGCAATCTTCAAGCTGCAACTTATGATTATCCAATCATGGTTTTTGTGAAAATTGGATACTAACTGTTCTTCGCCCTTGATCTTCAAGTTTTCGTTAAATAGTTTTTTGGTATAAAATTATATATATACACACACATTTGTAATCAGTAATTTGCAAGCAATTCAATACTATGAGCATGATGAATAACATTTTCATGCAATGAACAGCACTTGAAGTACACCTCAGATGGAAAAAAAAAAAAAATTAAAAACACCGATTTAGGTTATTCTTAATGTAATCATTACAGGAAACTCACTCATTTTGCTTTCTAGAAGCTTAGTATCCTTTTTAGGCTTATAATTTCTCACAATATTTATATTAGGCTAATTTATAAACTTAAAAACTATTCTAACAATGTACACACATAAAATTAAGATGGAAGCAAGGTAAAACAAACCAGAAATGGTACAAATCGGAACACATTTTTTTTGCATACAGTTAAAAACAAATGCTGTGATTGCAGTTAGAATATATTTTATAGTTGTTCCACTTAATAAATATGAACTGTTATTTAAGATAAGACAATTGCTATTTATTAGCTATTTTTTATACTATTTATAAGAGGAAATGACAATGATCAGGAATTACCCCATCTATAGGGGGCAACATTTGATATAGTTTCCTATAATCAATTATAATGTTTACAGTAGATGTGAAACAATTAGACAAAAACTATTCATAGATCAAAGAAAAAGAAAGTAACTCAAAATATTTATTATTAAGAGAAGGAGGGGGATCTTTTCTGAAATGTGCACATTTTGAAACCCATCTTTGAAATGGAAAATACAGAAAGCAGTTTAAAATATACTTGCTTTGCTAGATTAAACAAAAAACTATTATTAAGTAAATGTAGTTATACTTTAGTAAAGTGTACAAGCATTCTCGTCCATGTCTCACATTTAAAAAAAAAATTTTTTTTTTTGAATAAAACTTAGGTGATCATTATTTACCCCAGAAATAGAGTGATCGTGAATTACCCCGGATAACCCCATATGATATTTCAGAATTTGTATGTCATTTTTTTAACTATTCCAAAATGGATTGCTCCCTTCTTACAGTTTATGGAAATTTGCATTGAACGGTTTGACCAACGAGATCATTTTACAATAAATTTGATTAAATGTAAGTATTCATGGTACTGGAGAAAGCTACACTGTACAAAACTTAAATGATACCCAGAAATGAAATTAGGCAATGATATTAATTTGGGTTAAATAAAAATAAAATAAAGGTAGGGAAGATGGTTTGGGCTTGGATAATTTTAGAATGTATACTTACACAAATTCAGGTCATAAATATCACTTTTAAGGGGTTAATGTATTTGAAGAAACTATAAAATCTAAGGGATTTTGAAAAACATACAAATGAACTATTATTCTGCAGTGCAATAAAAGAAAAATCAAGGCAAATGAAAAAAAAAATCAAAATTGAGATCTTCATATATTTGGCACTTTTGTATCATAAACTATCTCATGCAATTCTTTTTTTCTAAATCAAATTTCGTTTTATCAGTATTTTGAAATTTTATTTCAGAGTTTATAGCATTAGCAATAGAAAGAATACAGTTGTCTAGCCACTTTTCTCAAAATCTATAGTAAAGCACTTACATTGTTTTATCAATTGCATGGCGGAATTGTAGTAATATATAAACATCCTGCTTTGTTAATTTTTTAAATTATTATTGATTGCCAATTATAAAAATAGTTTGTTATAAAAGATAAAAAGGGCAAGAGTAATAATGGAATTTTGGAGAATCAATTCAATAAAAAAGAATTTCCAAGCTCATTAATAAAAAATACCCCACTGGATAAGCATAACAATTAGATACGCTGCACGCACTATAATTTAATATTTAAAATCATAAAGCTCATAGCGTATTTCCTCAAAATTACAATACTTTAAAGTTAAGTCATAAAATATGTTAGTTACAAATATTTTTGTAAAAAGAAATTTTTACTAAACATACTATTTGTTTATTTTCTTCTACTAAAACAGCTGCTGCTTTTTTTCTGGTTGTATGAACTTTGCTAGATACTGCACAAACCTTCAAAAGATAATAATAAAAAACAGATATAAATTGAGGATTAGAGAATAAATACTAAAATGATAGATAAATAATAAAATCTAAAAATTTTTTTTCAAAAATGAGAAAAATAATATATAAAATGTATTATCAAAAATATTAACAGTATTTAAAAGAAAGTAAATTAACAAGAAATGAAAATTATTAGCAATATTTTTTTCTAATCTCCACATTCATAATTTTAATACAAAAACAGATACAATACAACAGGTTTTAAAATTTTTATATACATGACATTATTACAATTAGCATTTTTTTAAAAAATATTACAATATAATTATTATAATATACATAATTATTATAAAACACAGCAATTAAAATATATAATTTAAAATTCCGTAATTACTAGAGTATTTTACTTTGAAAATTGTATAAACATTGTACTAAATATTGTCTAATTTCTTTTCAAGCTTAACCAACTCAAAAAGTAAATGATTTAAACAACACTGAATTAAATTATAAATACCTTCCATTTAACAAGACTATTCGTTAATGTTGATTTTCCAGCATTAGGTTCACCTAAAATTGATACTTTCAAAAGATGAGGATTTTGAGGCTGAAAAGGCTTCAATTTCTTCAGTGCTTTATAATCATCTATAAATCAAAACTTTCAAGTTAAGGATTAAGTTCTTATATGCTACATACAATTATTTTTATTATATAAAATTAAATTAAATCACACAGATACTAAGATTATGATATTGATATGGATAGACTAGAATCCGATGTGATCCACTGAGTAGTTTGCTCAGTCGATGTCATTAACAGTCAATGGTATTTTACGGCTCTCTGACAGTTAACGTTTGTTAACTGTCACAGAACTTTTTTTTTTAAATAAGAGGAACTTAATGTAGCAGCTTATAATTGTTAAAACCACAAATATTAAATTTTGCTAAACAATTTTAGAATTTACAATGGAGATGTTTAAGTTGCTGTTAATTAGAGGGACTTTTACTTTCCATGAATTATTTATCAACGGTAATAAGATTAAAAAGGAAAATGCATTGTTGAGTGGGTTAGAAACTTAAAAGTATATATTTGCTCATTTAAAATTATTTTTTATAATTTTAAAAGTTAATATGCTTAAATTATGTTTTCTGAATAAGTTAAGAAATAATAAACATGTTAAAAAATATTTTGATTTACATTTAAGGGGAAACAATTCAGCATTATGCAGGTACTTAAAAGAATCAATATTTTACTTAAAGTTTTATGTGGTGCAAATATCATGATAGTTACCACCCACTGATTCTGCTAGACTCCAGATATTATAGCCCGGTGGCTGAGTGGTAGCGCTTAGCGCTGTCGTGCCACAGGTCCCTGTTTCGATCCTCGGGCCGGGAAAGGTTGACTCAGCCTTTCATCCCTTCAGTGGGTTGATAAATGAGTACCAAGCATGCTTGGGAACTAAACACTGGGGGTTCCGCATTCAGCTGACCACCGGACCGTAACATCTGCTCCTACACCCCAGAGCCCATGGTCAAGAAAACTGAGATGGGCACAGTAGGCCTTGGCCCTCTGTGGGCTGTCGCGTCGCTGAGAGGGGACAAAGAACTACCAAATTTCTGGGTCGTTTTTCTTTTTTTATCAAATTCCTAATTAATATAATATAAATCCCTATTTTAAAGATGTGCATGAAAAATAAATATTTTATCATTCGAAAAAATTTAGATTTATATAATTAATAACAGTATCGGTAATTTCTTTTAAGTTGGGCTTAAATTTGCTTATAAGACTAATAAATTTGTGTTACTTGCCTCTCCAATTTTACATTATTATTATCATTTTTTTTTCTGAATGGAAAATTGCATATTCTGAGGGACACATTACAAATTTTTATATGTGTTATCCTTATGATTTGGGCATACTTGACGTCTGAGTAAGCCAAATCGCTGCATCTGTCCTTTTAGTATCAAAAACAACACATTTTCTTTTAAAAACAGAAACTTGAAATTGTTGATTGTCGATTTTTATTTTACATTGTTTCATTGCACAGATCTGGATATGGAATTGTCCCCCCTTTGTTCATAAGTAGTAGAAAAATTTATAAAATTTCATCATGAGCTGGAGCATGAAAACTTTTTCAGTAAACGAGCTTTAGCCGTCCCCGAACTTTCGGGATGAACTTCTCATCTCTGATACAGATGTTAAATTTAATTTAAAAATAAAATAAATTATTCTAAACTCTTTAAAGGTCATAATACATATTTGGGTTGGATATCAGTTATACAAATCTAAGCACTAAAATGATAAATTGTCACAATAAAGAGCTAAAATAGTGGAATTATTAATTTTACCGATATTGACAGGAATGCTTTTTTGTAAATCATTAGATGATGGTAAGCATGCCAGATTTTCCGTAGATGAAACATTCTGATCACATGGAGCACAGCTACAAGTTGTGCTGATTCTTCGAACTGAAATTTACACGTTATGTTAATGATAATTTAGAACCATAGAAAAGTTCCATTGTTGAGAAAGATAATACTTACATAACGTATTTTCAGAGTTTCGGAAAAAAAGAAATAACTTTAAGTAAAGTTTCGACATTAAATTTAATTACCTAAAAATCCCTAGTTATTTTTATCTCAATTATTTAAAAAATTAAAGTGAAAGAGCTTTCGAAAATTGTACTTTATTTAGAACAAGATTAAAGACTCATTTATTGTTTGTTTACACTTTTATTTTTAATCATTTTGCGTTTTAAATTGCAAAATTTCCCTTGTTCTGGTTCAAAATTTTCCGTTTTCGTTTGTAAAATGTACATCTCTTTTTGAAATTTATTCGCAGCTAAAATTATAGGAAGAAAAAGTTCAACTGATTGAACTGGAAATTTGTGCTAAACTTGGGATTGCCATGTTGTTTTTTAAAATAAAATTGAAGTAAGTAAAAAATATTTACTCTATAATATTTTTCAAATGAAAGTAAAAAATACTCAAAATGAGGATTTTGAAGAGCGGAAAATAACTAGTTAATATTTTGAGTTAACGATAAGTAGAAGTAAACCATTTTTCAGATTGTAGCTATGGATTAATTTTTAATTGGCAACACCAAGGTTGACGACATCTAGTGCCGTAGATAGGAGGAACCCGCAAGAGGAAGTGAAGGTCCTATCTTCCCGATGGCAACGAAAAACCGGTTTTCAGGTTTGCCTTATTTTTGTGGTTTATCTTATTATTGGCGTTTAAAAAAAATTTACTACCATCTTTTTTTTGGTGAGTGTTTAGTTATTCGCGATCGCAACGAACTATAGGGGGCGTTGTTGTATGAGACTAATACCTGCGATTTCTATATGAACAGTCATTCAGTTACTCTAGAGACGTCGTTAATGTAGCACGTAGCATTGCAACGTTCCTTCTTTATTGTGGCTAATTAAATTTAAAAAGGAAAAATGCTTGATATTCTTTCTTATGCAAACGAAAACAAAATGGTATCTCTTTTTATTAGAGAAGGAATATCCAAAACACATCGGAAAAATATTTGCACATTAACAGAAAAAAATATGTATGTTCTTATAAGAGTTAAAACCTAATGTCCGAGAAATAGTTTTACTAAATTTAATGATATAACATGAAAGGCCCATTTAAACTTTACATTCTATAGTTTTAAGAATCATATTAGTTCAAAAATTAAAATGAACAAAACGTATACATAAGCCTCATAATTTTATGAAATTTAATTTTGTAAACAACGTTTTTTGACAACAATTTTTATCGAAAAATTTCAAGTTTCAATAAAAATCATTATTTAGAAACTAAGAAACGTAAAATAAAGAATGCTGACGAAACAAAAAAAAAAAAGCAATTCATTTTTGTCGCCATTTTTAGTGCTAAGAATATTCGTCTTTGGGATTTGCCAAAAACAAAACAAGATGCAATTTTATTTTTTCAGGAGGGAAATATTTTACCGAAAAAACGAAAATGTACCAATTCCCACAACATAAAACTATCTTGGTAAACGTACGTTTTGGAAATGTTATTTCATTTGGAATCTTATTCATCAGAGTTCATATGGCGATATGATTGTTTTGAATCTATGCTAAACTCTATATCGGCTCATTTTCCACCGAAATCCGATTAACTACTTTGATTTTAAATAAAGTGTTTTATTTTATGAATTGTCGCAAAAATTTTAAATGTAGATTGGCGGCACTTAAAAACCGCCAAATCTGTAGCGGCGGTGGCGTTAATACGTAAGTACCAAATTTTTATTCCATACTTTTCTGAATCATATTATTTCAAACATTGGAATATACAAGAAGTATACATAAACACATAATGTTTTTCCATTTAATTTTTCAAAAAAAGTATTTTGAGAACAATTTTTATCAAAAAATTATAAACTAAAAAACGGAAAATAAAGAATTCTTAGGATAAAAAAAACGATTTTAAGAATTCTTAACATTGAAATAAAAACTTTCATATTGTTTCTTTTTTTATTATTCTTATAGTTCTTAATCAGACCATTCTGTAGAGAACCATCATCAAATGAAAAAAAAATATTTACAAGCAAATTTTTTATTGTAAAAATCATTGCACTTACCTGATTTATGATTCCCGGAGAATTCCAAAATGATAAGTTCCTTGTTTGAAAACTTTATTCTCAAATAATAGATACATAGTTTATACCTTCATTACTTTTAGATAACGTACTACACAGCAAAATTTTATAATTGATATGAATTTGAATATGTAGCTAAAAACAGAATAGCTGAATTCTAGTTAAACTTATTCTTTCAAAATTAAAAAAAACTTACCAAGAAAACGATTTAAATTAATTAAGAATCAGCAGAAATGGCACTATTTCAAGTAACTTGGATAATTTTTTATTGTTGTTTTCCGAATTATATGGATACAGAAATATATACTATTCTATAACGAAGAAGAATATGCTATAACTATTACAATTCTGTATGTTCTGAATTCATATTTATTCACTGGAATGACGAAAGCAATGTTGACTTCACTTTAATTCGTAATGAATTGAAGACAGAAGAAATGCATTTTACCTTAATACACACATCTGTAGCAGTATTCGAAATCGGAAGTCATCAGTTGCAAGTTTGTTGATAATAGAAATTAAAAATTATTGAGGAATTTTTCTTCAAATGTTTGGCGTGTTCTGTTCCTGAAAGATTTGCTAATATTCTGGAGATTTTTTTCAAGTTCTTCGGCCTTTTCCTTTGGGAAATTTTGTGTCTTATTTGCTGCTTAAAAATGGCGTCTGATTCAGTCAATGACTTTGATGGAACTAAATGAAAACGTGATAAATTAATGTCCGATATTTACAGGCTCCCGCTAGACGGCGTACTCGAGCGTTGCGATCGCGAATACTAGGTCTGATTTAGAATATAACAATATACTAAAATATAAAAAATGGATAATAAATTATATATTTTTTTAAGGTTAATAAACTTTCAACTCGATTTAGAAATATGTATTAACTTAGTTAATTACTTATTAATAATTAATTTGATAATTTAATTTTACAATTCTAAACTACTGACAGAGCCTTTAGTGGAGTGTATTTTAATGCAGAGCTGCCATCTAGTGTTGGAATTAGTAAATCCCTACAGAAATGAAATGAAAATAGAAAGTTATTATTATTGTTATTGTTAATTTAAGTCGCACTAGAGCTGCACAATGGGCTATTGGCGACGGTCTGGGAAACAACCCGGAGGATGATCCGAAGACATGCCATCACAATTTTGATCCTCTGCGGAGGGGATGGCACCCCCGCTTTGGTAGCCCAACGATCTGCGCGCGAAGTCGAGCACTTTACGGTAGCACAGTTTAACGAGGACCAATACCGCACACCCTCGGTCCCTACGCAGACTGATCTAAGTGGTCACCCACCCGCACACTGACCGCAATCAGTGATGCTTGACTTCGGTGATCTGCTGGGAACCGTGTCTTAACGATCAGTCCACTGCGGGATTTTACTATACTTGAATATTATTTCAAGAGCACAATAAGCTTGAAATCAGTGATTTTCTGCTCACGCTGAAAATGCCTTAAACCTTCTTAGGAGAAGCATTATTGACATGCAATTGCATTTCTGTTAAAATAAAAAAAACAGATATCGCATATACATGAATTGGTTTTTGAATTTAGATATTTAAATTTAAGCAAAAGGAGGGAGCACATTATTCTTAATCTATAGCTTTAAAAATTATCTTGTGTGTGTGTAAAATT
This sequence comes from Parasteatoda tepidariorum, assembly GCF_982258835.1. Classification (NCBI taxonomy): domain Eukaryota; kingdom Metazoa; phylum Arthropoda; class Arachnida; order Araneae; family Theridiidae; genus Parasteatoda; species Parasteatoda tepidariorum. The sequence goes on along the minus strand of NC_141756.1, from coordinate 63,263,091 downwards.
ATCTAAAGTTAATGTTAGCCTCTTCTGAGAAAGAATGGTTCTTCGAAAATTCGTTGTCTTGACGCTTCAGCTTTTTAACTTCGTCTAAAGAAGGAAAACAAATTATAGTCAATAAAATTCAAGCGAGAAAAAAACAATATCTGTGAAAACCAGCAAATCCCAGTTTTGGGGTAAATAACGAAACATTATAAAGATTTTCGGGTGGAACAGAAAGAAATTGAAAGGAGATCGGTAGAACTATATCTAAGAATCATTAGGCAATCAAATTGGTTTTGCCGTTTTTTCATCTTTTCTTCTTAATTAGGAATTCGATAGTTTCCAACTATCTTTTTGTTACTCCTCGCATATCAGTTTGCGACCTATAATTGAGTATAATATTTAGATTAAATTATTAATATACATTTATATAAACAATTTATATTAAGAATGAGAAAACGGAACACTCTGTTCATATATTTTAAGAATGCTTGTGGCACTTGAAGTCGCAATTTGATTAAAAACTTCATGTTTGGTGACGCAAATAAATGTTTCAGTCAGAATTTTATCAAAATCTAAGGAATCACTGTTGAGCATATAAATGGATTTAAAATTAATTAGAAAAATAGCAATAATCCAATTTATCAAACTAATAAATTATACCAATCCAAATAATCAAACTAATAAATCTAGCAATCCAAACTAACTAATAAATCTAGCAATAATCACTTTACATCCCCATTTAGTCTATGGCATACAAACTGGTCTTCATACATGCTATCTGTGACTGAAATAAATTTTTTTTTTCGCTTAAGCATAGGCGCAGTAAGCATATAATTTTTCAAAGTCCTTTTTTAACACCCTAAAAGATAACTTTAATGAACAATTTAAAAATTTTAGATGGTTTTTAATTTAAATCATTTCACGATTATCACATTCATGTAAGTGTTACTGTAAATATCATTTAAGGATTTTTTTTTAAAAAAATACATAATAATTCAAATAAAATTTTTTAGTGAAACAAAACAAAATCTAAGTATTATTGGTAATTTTTAACTACATTTGAAAATTCGGGGGAACCACGCAAAAACTATGCAACTTTGGCAATTAGATTCGTTCGTGCAGGGTGAAAATGTTTTAACTGTAATAATTTTTTTTTCTCTCCGGTTTTTGTTATTTTATTATTTATTTTTCTTCTCTTTTTTCATCATTGTTCTGTAATTTTCCCCATTGTTTTCTCTACATTTTGAATTTATTTTATGAGTTCTATTTACTTAAGCTCAATAAATAAAACTTATTGTTTTTCTTAATTTTCTTATTATTTATTTAGTATGCTATATATATACATAACTACTTTTTCTTTCTGACAAATATTTTACAGCATAATTGTTACTGTGAATGACTGAAATCAAGAGAATGTCGATTTTCACCGGTGAATGTCAACAATCACATAGTCGCTTTTGGTGAATGTCCGAAATACTTATTGTATCCGATTAGATATTACTTTATTCGTCGATATTATTTTATTTATTCTCTATTTTAATATCTTTAACCTAAGAAAGTACGTGCCATAACCCAAAACTTTTGATATTTTAAAGAAAAATTCTTTCTTTAAATCCATAAAATAATACTTTTTATGAATTAAAAAGTTATATAATTTATATTTAATTTAGCAAAGTAAAAATTTAACAATGCAACAAAATTTAAGCATTATTGTTAATTGTTGTATTTATTTAGGTTATAATTATAGTTATTTGCTATTTACGAAAGAAAAATTTTCTTTTAATTACCTTTATTTTCCATTAATGCAGTGACATAATTTTTAAAGACACCTTTGTTAAAATCAAAAGTTCAATTTTGATTTTTTTTTCTTTTACAATTTGAAATAACTTACAGCATTATCGAATTCAAAATTTAAATTCTGATTTTTCAAGGATTAATTTCTTGATAAAACGTGATAGACTATGATGAATGTTCTTAGAATTTTTAACTAATAAGTTCCATTTTATACGATATATCCTTTTTTTTTACTATGAATTAATGTGAAATATGGCGCAAGATTTTCTTACATTTCAGCAAATGGTGGTGCTTAAAACTATTTTACTTCATTATCAAATAACTTTAAAAAATTTCATTTCGACCTTATAAGACCGGATTGAGTCAAATACATAACAATATTAAGTGGCAGATTATGTAATTTTATTCTTTTAGCTTTTAAGGACATTCCATATCTAATAATTACAAGGTTAAATAATAAATGTATGTTATAAAATGTCTTACTTTCTCAAAACTGTACGGAAATAAGTTACGAATGAAAAAAAAACTGTATTTAGCTTTTTTACATTCTGATTGTTCTGGGCAAAGAGATTATTTCGCTAAATACAAGCCTAGACAAATTTATGTAAATACCCAGTTTTTCTATTGTATTTCATGATAATTCACGCTATTTTTCAATCAAAACTGAATTAAGTTAAAATAAAGTATTATTTGTTATATTTACTCTTACAGGAAATAGAGTATTTAAAAGTGGCATTTTTGTGTATACAACACTTGGATTGGTAATGACGTCAAGCTTTTCTCAAGAATCTTAAGCTTTTACTGAAACTAATTAGTGAGAAACTTTGTGTAGTCTATTTTTTTTATAAAACAAAACATCAAAATTGAGGCTTGCTATGGCTTCTCAACATGCCCTGAATGCCTTAACTTATACTTACATCAACATGTCTTATTATTTATACTCGCATTAACTATTGTCGATGCTGGCAAAATTTCTGTTATTTTTTGGGCTCTAAAAATTTCAAATTTTTAAAATGATTTGTACAAACATATATCAATTCAGAGCATTCTTATTAAGAAAAAATTAAGATTATAAAAATCATTAAGTAAGTAACGGCGAGTGTATGCCTTTTAGTTTAGCATACTTAAAAACGATGTTATAAATTTTCATATCAATTATTTTCTTAGGCTCAACAATTGGAAACTTTTTGTATTCGTATAAAAATAAAACATTATTAAGGAATATAAAAGAAATAGGTGCCTCAGTGAAATTATTTATATATTTAATATCAATTATAATTTATCTATTAAGACTTAAATAGTCCAAATTTTCTTTTTCTTACCCTTTCCCATCCAATCATATAAATTTTCGGGACGCTTAATTAGTATTTTAGGGTTTTTTCAATTTATTATTCTCATTCTCGTAGAGGTAAAATACATGCACCGGTAATTTAGGGTAATACAATTTTCTATAAAATGCATGACTTATTGTTTAATCTAAAATTAACTAGTTTCTAAAATAAATAAATGAAAATAAATCTCTTTGAAAAATTGTTCCCGCTGCTTTTAATATTATATTTTTTAACCATTGTTGAAATAAAGTTAGCATGAAACGAAATATCTATTTTATTTTTATTTACTAATTAATTTTATACGTCGCGTGAAATTTTTTGACATATTTGCATCGAATGGATTCCAAAATACTTTTTTAGACCGTCAAATAATTTGGAAAAACAGCGGATTTAGAGAGGATCAGATTGCAAAATGCTTCAAATACAAAGGATGATAGAAAAATGTAATCCATGACCATAATTAAGTATTTTGTCTTCTTAGTTTTTATTAATATCCTAAATTTAATAAGTACAAATATAAATTATGATGCGAATCTTCTACACGCTTCCTCAATGATGATTCATAAGTTTTCGAAAAGCTTATTTTCTTCCTTGTCATCCTATTTCCGGGTTACTTTAAAAAATTCCACATCCATTATTATACAAGAGAAAAATAATTTTTTTGAAATGTACCATAAAAAGTATAACCTTTATTTTCTGACTATATTATGCTTTTTTTTTATAAGTATTTTGTGTTCTAGGTGTTAATAGCTCAGAAATTGTTCCAAGTAGAGTTATTGCTGAGGAATTGTTCCATCTTAATGGATCTGATAGCATTTCGTATGGAATTTCCCAAATTGTTTCTTTACCTGAAGATCAAACGTTTAAAAAATGTACTTAATATTGATAAGGAAAATAGGACAGAAAATTTTTCTGAAAAATTGCAATAAAAATTAATAGAATTTAAAAGTGTAGAATTTTAAGTTGGTAGATATCGCAAATTGATATTTACACACTGTTTTCATATTTCAAATTGATAACTCAAAACATATTCCAGTAGATTTTTATAATGAAATATTTTAAGCATTATAAAAATAAAAAATATCTTTACTAATTTATTTATTGTACAAAGATACTGTAATCAACTTCTTGTAGCTGCATTGGGTATGAATTTTTACTTAATAAATAATTTCATACTTAAATAAAAAATTTTTTAAGGATGAAGCTATAATGAATGAAAGAAGTCAAAATTACTACTGGTCATATGAACAATTTTAAACTTTATTTAATAAAATAGTTGTCACAGTTTTCCATTTTTCTGAAATTTCAGCAGACAGACGTCACACTTTCGATAAGACTTCAACTTAAATACACTTCACCTAAATTAATAATCTCAAATAAATGTATTAATAAGCATACAAACAATAGTTTTAGATACAAATATAAATAAGAATTTTGCACAAAAGGATTCTTTCCTTCATAGAACGGTTTTAAAAAATTATTAATTAGTGGTAGCTTCTTCAACCATGGGAATTATATTCAAATACATACCAGGAATGGTAAACTCTTTTCAGGCTAGAAAAAACTGATTATGTAAATCTACCCAATACAAGAAACTGTCATTTACAAGAAACATCTAATTTAAAAATGGAAGTTTAATATAATTCACTCAATAATTCTATATGAAAATCTATTTTATTAACTTTTAATGTTATATTTTACATGCTTAAAGAAACTAGTTTAGAAGAAAAAAATATTAAATTTTGTTTGGGTCTTCAAAAGAAAAAAAATTAAAAAAAATTCACAAATGAAGTGCCATTGAAAATAAAACAAAAATTCAGAATAATATTTGCCATTCATTTAAAGCCTACTCATAATTTTAATTAGGTACTCACAACTCTAAAATATTACTTATAGGTTTAATAGTAATTTTTTCAAACTTTATTAAAACAATATATTTAAAAAAAAAAAACTTGAAACATGTGTCTTAGCATTTTATAGTATTTTGTTTCAAACAGAACATTGGACATATCTTTAAACTTACCTACTAAGCATGGCAGTAATATTAGTTTGAGAAAGACAAGCTATAAATGCTTAATATAATTTTTAGATTCAAATATTTAGACACATAAATATATGGTTAAGCATTTACAGAAAAAAAAAAATTTAAATTTTCGAGAGCATAACAACTAATATAACACAATAAATTTATCAACTTTAGTTTGCTTAATCAAGTAGAGTAGACTTAAAAATAGAAAGACATTTACCTAAATATTGTTCTGAACTTAATTGCCTAAATAATTAGACAAATTATGAAAATAGTTCATTGTTCTTGCCAGGGGTGAAAGTTTCAAAAATTGTCAAGACTGAAAATTTCAAAATCAGAAGTGGGCGTGCCCCGTTCAATAATTTTAAGTAAACAAAAAATTATATATGAATTCTTTTCATAAAAATTGTGAACAAACTTTTCAATAAAAATTAAAATACACAAAATGCAAATATTTATTTTAGCAAACCTACTATTGTTCAGGAGTATAAACAAAAATTGCAAAGTAATTAGCTATTTCAAGCAAAAATTACCTCAGCTTTTAAATTTTTTCAATCATTTAATTTTCTAATAAAATAAAGTGCTAGCTACCATTTTAAGGAAAAGAATAATACTTAGCTAAGCTAATACTTTGTTAATAAATAACAAAAACAATTTTCAAGCTAAACATAGTTTAATGGTAAAAATTATATTCAACAAAATGCTGACATTTAATAAATGTTAAGTCTACCATGCTTATTAAAATAAAAATATATTGATTGAAAACATATTGCATGTACACAACTATCTTTACAATATATCTATACTTATCAATTTTAGAAAAAAAATTAGGAAATTTTAATTACTAACTAAAAACATTTACAAACAAACTAAAAACATTTTTATATTTAATTAAAATTTACAATTCTTGAAATAAAAGTACATAAAATAGAGTGATTAAGAAAGAGTAATGATTTAACTTTTTCGAAAATTGTTAGTTACAAAAGAAGATTAGTAATATTCCGTTTTGCTCCGTCTTGTAGTTTTTTTAAAAAGACGGAAATCCGTCAAAATACGGAAAACTTTCACCCCTGGTTCTTGCATTATTGCAGAAATTCTTAACTGCAATTTTTATTGTTTACACCAGTGAAAGTTAATGTGGTTTATAGAATTTCATTGCATAGATTTTCTACTTTAAATAAATTACCAGCATATGAAAAAAAAAGTTTCACAGACATAAGCAAGTATAAACCTTAATAACTATATTTGAAATTGACGAAACTCTCCTCTGAAAAATTGTGAAATCATAGCTGACAACACGGATAGGAAAAAAATCCAGTAGATTTCACGAAATAATATAAATTTCATAACTGTTGCAGAATGTGCTAAATAATTGACACAAAAGGGAATTTTAAAGATTTTTCTAGTTATCAAAATAGAAGAATTGCAATATTTTCCAGTTAAAATTGATGTCATACTTGAAATTTTATGTGTTACGTTTACTCATAATTTTGAATATTAATAGGCATTTAATTAATCAAATATATTTAAAAGATTCTATTACTATAATATATTTAAAAAGAAAATTCTGAATAAATTGAACATTTTAGAAGAAAAAAGTTTTGACCCGATTTCTGACAATGAGGTTTGCTTCATTATGAATTACTTATACTTATGCAAATGTGCTTACTGACATCTGTTCTGATAGATGTCCCAATAACTAGCTTTTACACAATTAAAAACATTCATAAAACACAATTGTTATAACTTTCATCCCATAACACAAAAAGGCTATATAAGAGTTTATACACAGGCTGTGAAATTAATACATAACTTAAACAGCAGACAATAAGATCATGCATATGTTTGATACATTATACCTGCTTTTTTCATTTCATACACAAAATTAATTTTACTTTTAACAAACTGTACTTTTACCCTACAATAAAGAACTTAAATTATCATCAATGACTTGATCATTTAATCATGTGCAATTTCAAAAACAATACTTAAATTTTTATAAATTAGAAACAATAACCTTAACCTTACTCCCAAACTGCCGATTAAATTTTGTATAATTACGAAAAATCAGAACTTTGGACTACATTTCATGATATGATTATATGTACACAACTAACAAAAGGAGAATAATGAAAACTCCAAATGCTTACAAATATATCCACATAAATGTGAAATTATAAATAATTGACAATATAAATATAAAATTACTAGAAGATAAGCTGATTTTATATGCATTACAGAAAACTTTCATTTCTTTAAAGATCAAAATTAAACTAAAAATATTTTGATAAAACTACAATGTTTTACTCGAAAAAGGGAACTTACCAGTTTCGGGAGTCTGTAAAAATGGCACGTAACTTTTATTGTTGTCATCAATGCAAAATTAATTGCAGTAAGAGGTAAAAAATACAGCTAATGTAATAATAAGTTTTTTTAGAACAATCTTAAATCTAGAATTACAATCTAATGAACGACTTACCCTAGAAAGTAATTAACATCTAGTTAAGTTTGCAAATAAGCTTTAGTTGTTATACCGAGCTTGGAAAAACAATAAAAAGATAACCATTTTAAAAACATCTATATAGAAAGTTTAATAAACTATCTAAATAGACAGTTCTCTAGCTACTGTTTCACCAAGTTTATCTTCTCCACAATCAGCTAACTGTATTTGGTACATAGAAATGCTTCCAGTCTTTTCTGTACATGAATCATGAACCACTAGAGATAAAAAGTATCATTAAAAATACTATGCATTAAAGAATTACAATGTCAAAAGGGATAAATTTCTCACACAGACAAAATTTACAGAGTTAACTAATTTATTTTGAATACATAAATCTCATCTATCAATTTTGAAATATATAAAGATAATTTGAAGATCTAAAATACTTGTAACTTTAATCACCACATCTTCTTAATACAGCTATCCTAAAAAATGCAACCTTCACATTTCAACATTCCTTATCATAAACTAGACATTATATAAATTTTAGCATCGTACCTTAATTTTAATGACAAACAGTACAACACACAAGCATTTCTCTCTATATAAGTTCATTTATTATTATACATAAATAACAGACTATATAATTTCCAAAAATTTATGCAAGCTCATTTTTGCTATATTACCGCTGACTTAACTAAAACATTCTTAATGATCAAAACATTTATATTTTAAACAGAATAAATATTCCAATATGAAAACATTTTTAGGTTATCAAAAATTATCCAACAAATGTTTTAAACAATAACCGCTCAATCAATTAATGCATATAAAAATAAATTTCTAGTAAAGTTGTATTATAAAATTCATTCTCAATGGAAAATAACACGTGAAAGATGTTTACGTTTTATAGAACGTAATATATTAACATTCATGCAATGTTTTAAAATTTAATTAGTTAAAAATAAATGTATAAAACTAACATATTAATAATTTTTACTTACCACAACAGATTAGATTTCTACTCCATGCAGTAAAATTTCGACACGTGAAATTAACAACAAAAAACATGCACACGAACACTGGCGATGTGGCGATTTAACAGATAGAAAAAGTCGCCACACTGATTGAAAAAAGTAACCCATTTTTCGTTGCCACCGGGAAGATAGGACTTTCACTTCCTCTTGCGGGTTCCTCTTATCTATGAAACTCTGACGACATCTCGTGCTTTTGTTTTTGTTTTGATTTAGATAGTAAATTGGTTCCGGTGTCAGTTTTAATGTTACAAGTGTAAGTTATTGAAACAATTATCCCTCTTTCATTCATTATATTCATATCAGTGTAAAAAAATTTAAAATATATCTAACTTTGATTTGGAAATTTCATTTAATTTTGAATATTTAATTATATATGGTGATTTTTGTATTAAAAAGCAATACAGTTCTTATTATGTTTATATCGGGATTACTTTTAATATTTATTTTGTTTATTTTTTCAATTATTTCATTATTAGCAGAATTATTAAGATCTGCATTATATTAAGAATTGAAAAAATTTTAATTGGTATGTTTTGTGTTTTCAGAATTATAACAGCATGTTTTTCCAAGGTCGCTGTACTTATGTAACATTTTTTGTTTAAAGAGAAAAAAAACTGGAAATTCCAGGTGTTATCTAACCATTTTAAGATGTATTAGCATTCATTCTTTGTTAATTTTATATTTAAAAGCCCATTTGAGAATGATAAGAGAAACTTTTAGGCATATTATATAATTTTTATTACTTTATAACAACTGAGGTAAAATTTCTCTTTTGTCATGGGCTATTTTTTGTTTCCAGTGTTTCAAAATTATTATTGATAACTATTAGAACTAATTTTTGTTTTATGAAATCAAATAATATTGGTTGCTTTATTATTTTAAAGAATGTAAATCAATTCTTAATAATTTTCTTTCCTGATGAAAACTATGTTAGAGTGGCTTTAAATTTTTTTTTCTTCGATATTGTTTCAAGTTCATTTAAATTGTAAAACTTTAGGTTGATTTAAAATCTGTTTGATTTAGGGCTCTTTGTGAATTTGTTAATTTTTTCTGCACTTATAAATTGATTTTTAATGGATATAAGATGTCTTTATTTGTTCATGTGTGCTGTTTCTATTTATAATAATTTGTTTCATGAATTGCTGAAATAATATGTTAAATATATTTTAAAAGCATTATGCGTTTTTTTAAAGTCAAATTAATTTGCTTAAATGAATTAGTCTGACTTTTGATATACTACATATGATTTTATGTTATAAGAAATGTTATAAGAAATGTTACTAAAATGAAATGTTATAAGAATGTATAAACTATGAAATTTAGTTTTTTATTTTTTATTAACATTAAGTTTTAATTAATATTGATGTTGATGCTGAATTCATTTTGAGATCATAGAATTTTGTTGAAAGGTAATTTTAGAAAAAAAATTATCTATTGAATAAAAGGATTGAATGCTGAAAAATTAGTTGAGACATAAACTTAGTTGGTTTTTTGGTAAAACTTAATTTTAACTATTTTAAAGTTGCTTCTTTTTTAAAACTAACATTGAAAATTATTATCATTAGGAGAAATTGTTTATTTGTTGATTGATAATATTATTTTTGTTCACATTTATGACAAAGAAAATATTTAAAAAAAATAGTTTTAAATATCGTCATATTTGTTTTCGATATTGTCAATTCATGAATTAATGTATGAAAAAACTTATATTAATTGTAAAGTGAACTCATTTCTTCTTTATAATTCTTTTTGTGCGTATTAAAAATACTAATATCATCTAAAAAAATGAATTTAAATGATAAATATTGTGTAAATTCTTATTTTTATTTAGAAAAATAAAATTATTTTTAAAATTTAGTTAAATTTACTGGAATATTTTATCTTTTTGTATCTAATGATGTTTATTTATGTATGTATTTAGTTTCCGAAATGGCCTCTGCTACTTTAGAAACTTTTTGTTGCATGTCAGTACAAGTAGAACCTGAGTTATTACTACGCCTGCCATTTCAATCTACACCTTACAATATTGTTTGTATTATATCTTCCCTTCTTGGAATGATTGGTGCTGTCTATCAGGTTTTACCCTCTGCTGTATCTTCTCTTCCTCATCGACACCGGAGCATTGGAGTGACACAGAAAGCTATTATCAATTGGTTAGCAATGGCAGATTTCTTTGCTGCTTCTGGTAATATTACTGAAAATTAAGTTATCAGTTTATTATTTAAATTGTTTTTTTCATTTATTATATGAATATTCATATAATATTAATAGTAATGTAAAATTCTCCATTATATTCTCGAGAATATTCATATCAACTAGAACATTATATAGGAAATAAAACTATGACTCACATTAGCAACAGAAAAAAAACATCACACAGCAGACCAAATGTATAGTATGATAAATTTCTTAAAGATATATGTCCTGAAAAGTTTCATGCTATCATCACTGATGTTGCCAATGTTATGTAGGGTTCGCCAAGTGGGCCCACTTTGAAAAAAGTCTGCCCAGGCCTTGGTTTTTTTTAAAAAAATGTTTTGATTAAAACTTATTGATAGATATTTAGTTCTATATAATTTATTGTGTAGCATGAATGTGTCAATAGGTGCATGCTTTATATGATTAAGTTTTTAATCTTTGTAAAGTAAAAGAAACTCAAATCTATAATTTTATATTACTATTGAAACTTTAAGCGGGTTTTTTCAAAAAGTAATATTTTAATGAAATGAAATGAAGTCACATAGAAATTTAAATAATATAGTCTGTAAGGATCAATTTTTCAAATGCAGCTGCATGCTTTATATCATAGATTCTCAACCTTCTTAACGTTGCCGCCCCCTTAAGGAGCAAAAAACATTTCAACGCCCCCTTTCGTGAAAATTCAGCTGTTTAGAGCATGGGGACGGAGGGAGGTGTGCTGAATTATAAGCGAAATCTTAATTTCTTTACGCTTTAAATTTGTTTGATCTCTTTAAAAAATATAATGTGCTCATTAATTCGATAATTTTCTCGCGGCAGGTAATCGCAGTCTATTTTTTATAATAAAAATAAATACGTTTAATGAAAAAAATACAACAAGGAAACCTATTCTTAAAAAAATAATTTATTCTAAACTAGATAATTAAAATAAAAATCAAAAGGTTTTTTAACACTAAAAAGTAGTATCAGCGAAACATTCAAGTAACTATGTTAGTGGGATGATTGCACTTAATGACTCAGAACCAATTTCTTAACGGTCGGCTCAATACTTTTAGTGAGATGAAGACGCTAATCCCCTCGTTGCACAATTTTGAGTCGATTTCTCCTTTTTGTGATAAGATCTGTAACAACATTGATTCCACGTTCGACAAGCTAGGGGGAAGGGGAGGCAATTAAAAAATGTTTAATGTTAGTCTACAGTCCAGGATAGAGACGACTGTTGTTACCTTTAAGCAAAAATTCTGTGAGACGATCATCATTTCAAAGTTTACTTAGTTAAAAGTTCCACCAATTCCTCGTAAATCTGAACCTCTGCTGTTTCAATATTCGCAAAAGGGTTCAGAAGCCATAAACCCATTGAGGCACTTCTAGGGAACAAAACATCTTTAAAAGGGCCAGAAAAGTTCAGGTGCAAAGAGTCAAGGTGTTGACAATATTCTTGTGCGTCATCAGAGTGAATTTCACCTGCTTGGCTGAACATATTCCAACCAAAATTCTGCTTCCACGAAATGATTTTTTTAGAAAGGCAGTAACTGAAAGAAATAACTTATTTTGTAGGGATCAAGTTGAGCTCGTTGCCTTGAAGATGTAAATTATCACCCTTAAATTTTACAGATAAATCTGTCAAAGTCTTTCTTAAATTCTAGCAATCTGTCTCTCAGAGCTACATCTCTGTTTTCGAGGAACTCAAGCATAGAGTGGAAAAGATTCCAATACATATTGAGACAGAAGCTTTTGGAAAGAAAGCGAATCTCGGTGTATAGTAGCAAGTGATTGAATTTTCATCGTTTTTCTTTCACAGCTGTCTGAATAATCAGTCGTAGAGAGTATTACAATGAATTTTGTTCACAGCAGATATGGCATATTGCAATGATTGATGTAAACGGTTGCTGAGATTTTCACCTACTAAATGCTGTCTGTGAATCACGCAGTGAACAGCTAAGACATCTGGTACCTTCCTTTCCAAAAGGGCAATGTCGACCCACCATTGCAAGAGCCTATCAGTGGTAATAGACATAATATTCGCAAGAGGAATGTTTTTCTCTTTAAAATAATCTTTGAAAGTATTAAAAATAGATTTACCTTTGATATCTACAATCAAGCTTCTTGAAAAAAGCATCACTTGAATAATTTTTCCTACCTTTACAAACCGGACCTATGCCTACAGTAAAGCCTACATTACCTGGCAAGGTTGATTTATCAACTTGAAGGGAAAATTCGTTGGATATCCATGGGTGAAAACCCTTATATAGCAAGACGGAAAAGAGAAAAACCTGGTACGTAAAACATTTCATTCCAGCATTTTTTTTCGAAGAAAATGAATTATCTGTAACTATCAAGATTTCTTTTATAATTCTGGCATATATATAAAACTGCTTCTTGTCCAAGATAAAGTAGATATTGTTGAAAAATTTAAAAAAAGAATAAGTAAACTCCTCCCCAAAACTAGCTATAACTGAAATGGTTTTATTACCAGCCTTTCCTCTTTTCCGTCTCGCTTTCACCCCTGTGGATATCAAAAGTTTGCGTAACGAAATTTCAAGCCAATCATCATTTCGTCGCCGCACTGTATCGTTGCTTACGGGATATTTTTTTTATTACAGTGGATGCGACTGGATGGTGTAAAACTGTTTTTAAACTTCCTTGACAAACGGCAGTATCAACTCTGCTCCGATAGTATGAGCTTTCCCAGATTTAGCAATAAATTTTGATATATTATAAGAAGCTATTAAACCATCGTCGCATTTTTGTGATGAGTTTGCTAATAACCCAGAGACCGAAGGTGCCTTCAGAAGCGTGAAAGAAGATGTTCATGAAAAATGTCAAATCTTTATTTTGTTTGTCAGGATAAGTTTTTTGCAAATGCTCCTGATAACAGTAAGATTTCATTACCTCGTTAGATAAAACTTTATTACATAGTAAACACATGGGTAGTTGAGAGTTCAACAGTGATTGAACAAATCCCAACTTCAAGTATGTGGCACTGTATTGATGACACCTCTTTTTATTAACCGACATTGCTGGTGGCAGGGGAAAAAACTGTAATGAAGCTAAGAAAAACCATTATAAGAAACACGGGTCAAATCAAAAATTCATACTGAAAGCGCAATGACTTCAATTTTCACCAAATGGCTTGAATAAGTCAAAGGCAAAAGGTACAGACTCATGCGCTGAGGTGTGTTGGTTCGGATTGGAGAATAGGTGCTACATAAGTTCGTTTTATTGCTGGTACAAATGGTGTATCGGATAATCTATATTTATTATATTAATTTAATTTTTTTTCTCTTTAATATTAATTTCAGATTAATTTTATTTATTAAATAAATCTCAATTTAATAATTTTATTTCTAAGTTTTAAATTTGAATGACAAAACATGCTCATCGCCCCCTAACGCCCAAAACATACCCAACGCCCCCCTACTGCCCAAAAGAAGTTCACCGCCCCTCAGCATACTCCCAACGCCCCCAGGGGGGCGGTATCGCCCCCGTTGAGAACCAATGCTTTATATGATTAGTAAACAGGTTTTTAATAAATAATAAAGGAAGTTGAAGATATATTTTTTTTACTCGTTATAGCACGAAACAGGTTTTTATGAAAGGAAATATTTTTACACATGTTTAACTTTAAATAATTTAATATGTAGGCATAAATTTTAGAAATATATGCAGTTGCATTGTTATACACACATTACAATAAACAAATAAATTTAAACAGTAAACAAATTTTTATGGATATAAAGAGAAGCTGAAATTTTATGACTTCATAGTATAATTGCTCTTTTTTCTTGCTTAAACTAAAAATTGAATCAAACTAAGATTAGAACTTAAAATTAACTTCATTGAATGCATATATTTCTTCCAATTAATACATATAAACATTTTGAATAAAAATGTTTTTTTTTTAAGCATAAAAATATCTATTGTATAAGTAAAAAGACTGTCACAGGCACATCCCGAAAAAAAAGTAAAGTAAGTAAGACAAAACAAAAATAATAGGAAAATATTTTAATAAAAAGGAATTCCCTCTATCTTTACTTAAATCAAGTTTTGTCATGTCTAGGCAGGTTTGTCCAGTTTTGGTTTTGATGCTGATACAGAGCAAATCTACTAACAATCCAAAACAAAATATCTGATATTAGAGAGTCTTCTTTCATAGTGAATTTGAATTCAGTTTAGGATTGGTTTTAACGCTTTTTATTTTTAAAAAATGCAACAGCTTTAGGAAGTGGAAGAAAATTTGCATCAAGCACATGGATGGGCAAATTAAAAAAAGTCCCAGTTACCAAATGATACTAGGTGGAGTTCATATTGTGACTGTGTAAAAATTTTTGTCAATAATTACCATAAATATCGTCAGATTGCTCTTGAACATCAAAATGATTTCAATAAAAATATGTCAAAAATATTAAATAATGTTGGGCTTTATCAAGAAGCTATTAATTTGGGAAAACAGTTATCCATTGTTTCTGAAGCTTTAAAAAAGCTTCTATCAGAAAACATTCACACAATTCAGAGACACAATTTCGTAAACCATTTAAATATGGATTAATTTACTATTGTGTGATGAATTAGAAACCCATAAGCAACATTTTGTAAAAAGATTCCACCAGGCTGTTCGGCCACCTCATTTATTAGCATACATCATGGATCCCAAAACAGGAGGACAAATTTTAAATGATGAACAAGAGCAATTAGCAGAAGACTGACTTTCTAAGCATCATCCAGAATTTCTGATCCTGAATGCTTCTCAAAATCAATGATGCATGACTCTGTTATTCAAAAATTTTCATCACAAAAATGATGGAATATTATGGCAAAAAAAGAGAAAAAAATTCCAAGTTTCCACAAAAGTTTTGCCAATTCTTTTTTTTCTTTATTATACAGTACAGAACCCGTTATCCGGAAATCAGAAAACCGGAAAACCAAAAAACCGGAACGAAATTTGATAAATTTTCCCGCTATTTTTTAAAAAAAAAATTTTTTTTTCCTCATAAGATTTTAAGATTTTTCTTTCTTTTTTGAAAGATGTTTACCATAGCATCATTTTGGAAATAATCATTAGTGTATTAATTCGTTTTTTCCAAATATTTTTTTTTTTAGTTGGGTTTAACAGTAAAAAAACGACTTTCTGTAGCGATTCAGTAAACCGGAAAAATCAGTTATCCGGAATAGCGATGGTCCCGATCGTTCCGGATAATCGGTTTCCTACTGTATATACATATATCCTTAATAAATATAGTAAATAGATGTGTGTGAAAACAAAAGGTGATTAAACTTGTTCCTTTTATATTACTGTTGAATTTATATTTTATAATGCTTGAATTGAAAATTGTGAAACGTTATGTATTTAACAATAAAGAGGATTCAAATATGTATTAGTGATAGTGCGTATTTAAACTTATTTTAATTTTGTTGTTTGTATTTATATGAACTTTTTGGATTTATTTCGATTTTTAAGCTTGTAGTACAACACTATTTAAAAAATAAAAATATTTACAATGTAAAACTTTAAATTTTAAGATCACTAAATGAAAAAACCCAATTTTCCTTAAGATTTTTCAATAAAACCCGGGTGGGTTGGCTGTTTTTTTTTAAAAAAAAAATCCTGGGTTTTTTCAAACCCTGCTGCGATGATAAAATAATTGAAGAAAAATGCTCACATATTAGTAGTCATAAACCCTAAATTGGGTCGACTGTTATGAAACATAAAAACATAAATTGGTCGAAGGTGATGAAATAAAATATTTATAAAGATTCGCTCACTGATTAGATCATACACCTAGATTGTCAGTTTTACTAGCTTTATCAAACTAAGAGTAATTTCATCAAAGTGAACTTTTGTACAATACATACAATGAGCCATTTTTTAACCCCTTAACTGCCGCGGGCGTATATATACGTCTCGGCCAGACGATGCGTTAACTGGAGCAGGCGTATATATACGCTTTCCCAAAGTACGATGCTTTGCATTGCGCTGCTATAAATAGAACTACACCCCCTACTTCAACATGCAGTAAAATGGCCTTGAAAGTGTTTGTTTTGCGAATGTATTACTTATTTTGAAGGAGGGAGAATGGGAAAAGGATGTTATGGAAAAGTGATATCGTATTAATCGCTTGTGTGTATTTATTTGAGTAAGGTCGGGTTTATTCTTTTTTCGCTTTTGTTTCCCGTATGTATTTGGTGCTTTTTATTCTTTCCATCAACGTCTTCAAAGAATATTGCATCACAAAAATATGCTGTTTGTTCAAGAAAAAAAAATCTTTGTGAATCCCGCTATCAGTGCGATGAATGTGATGTTGGTTTATGTGTCCAACCATGTTTCAGGATTTATCATACAACAGCTAAGTTTTAACATCTTTTATATTGTATTTTTATTATTTAATTTAAATTTTGTACTTTCTTTCTTTCCTATTTCTTGTCTTGTAAAATTAAACTGTTTTTAAATTACAAAGCGTGCATCATTTTCTCCACCAAAGCACCGTGTAAGAAAGTGCACTTGAGCGAAAAACTGTGGCACTGGGGAGTGAATCACGTTAATTTTACTCGGCAGTTAAGGGGTTAAAGGAATTCAAGTAGCAAATTACTTACAAAGCATTTAAAGCTATAGTTTTTGTTTTAAAAAGCTATAATATCCAATTGTTAATGTATAAATATAAGGTTATACATAAATGAATTTTTAAAACATGCATTCTTGATCATAGTTGTTAAATATCTCAATTAAAATTGATAATTATTTAAATTCTTGCAGGTATTCTTTTACGATCCATGTTCTGGCTTTGGAGGGGAAGTATGATCCTGGAAAATCATGTAGATATTATACTATGTGCTGTCTTTGCGGTAAAGTTCATTGCATATTTTTTATTTTTCTAAACTTGTAATTATTTGCTAATTTGAGTTACTGTATTATCTGTTATAACTTGTTATACTGTAAGATGTACAAAATTTTACCTTTCTAGTTTTATAAACACTATATCTTTATTAGTAACACTTAAAAAATATTTTGTAAAATTTTTTATGTTAATAATTTATTTCACAAAGATGGCAAAGGATATTTAACATTAAAAAATGGGATAGATAAAAATATGTTTGAACTTGCATATATTCATCAAACTTTACAATAAGCCACTATTCTTATCAGCTCTCATTTTGCCATTGTGTTTTGAATCTTAATAAAAGAAATGATGACTTATTAAAGGTATCTAACTTTTCTTATAAAAATTTTTTAGTTGTGGATTCGTATTTTCTACACTGCAACTTATATGTGGACTTTGTTATATGCCATAGATGTCTTTCTTGTTTGCAAACAAAAGAGTGGGTATGTTAACATTTTTATCTGTTCCTTTAGAATTGGTTTATTGATTTTATGTTACTGATTCAGTAAGAAATTGAATTTTTTAATCAAATATCATAAACTTCTGTTTTAACTTTCTTATTAAATGAGAATATTTTAATTGATTTTCAGGACTATTTTTTAAAATTTAATTTCTAAATATAGAGTGGTATTTACTAATTTTACTTCGTATCTGGTATTTTCATTAGAACTTCCATAACACTGTACAGTAAATTTGAATATATTTTCCTGTCCCGTAGGTAACTGTGATTCTGCATGAACAAAAGTGCTTGATTTACATGTCCAAACCAAAATGGTCTCCCACTTACTCTTTTGGCAGGAGAAATTGTTGTAAATTCACTATTTTCACCCAACAATTTACCAGAATTACATATTTTCATCTAAAGCACATTTTTTGGGTTCTATAGCGCTATCCAGAGTAATTTGGATGGAATTCACTATAAATAATTAAAATATTTGTATTACGAAGGTCACATCGTTTTTTGACCTATTTTCATCAATAAACTTTGGAAAATTGAAGTTTTTTTTTATTAAGTTGGAAACATGTACAGTAGGGAACCGATTATCCGGAGCGATCAGGACCATCGCTATTCCGGATAACTGATTTTTCCGGTTTTCTGAATCGCTACAAAGAGCCGTTCTTTTATTGTTAAGCCCAACTAAAAAAAAATAAATATTTGGAAATAATCTTAAAAAGAAGGAAAAATGATGAAGTAATACACTAATAATTATTTCCAAAATGATGGAAGAAGAAAGAAAAATCCTAAAATCTTAAGAGGAAAAAAAAATTGCGGGAAAATTTATCGAATTTCGTTCCGGTTTTTTGGTTTTCCTGTTTTCTGATTTCCGGATAACTGGTTCTGTACTGTATCTTCCTACATCTACAATCAAATTAGGGTCTTGTCCCGCAGTGGACTGATTGTTAAGACACGGTTCCCAGCAGATCATTGAAGTCAATCATCACTGGCTGTGGTCAGTGTGCGGGTGGGGGACCACTTCGATCAGTCTGCGTAGAGACCGAGGATGTGCGGTATGGGTCCTCGTTAAACTGTTCTACCGTACCGTGCTCGACTCCGCGTGCAGGTCGTTGGGCTAACGAAGTGGGGGTGTTATCCCCTATGCAGAGGATCAAAATTGTGTTGGCTTGTCTTCCGATCATCCTCAAGGATGCTACCCAGACTGTCGCCAATAGCCCATTGTGCAGCTCTAGCGCGGCGTTAATGAACTACAACTGCAAATCTGGGTCATATTTCTTTTTGTTCACACTTTTTACCATGGAATATCATCATAATCATGACTATTGAAGCATTCACTTTATTTTGTATGTGTAAGTCTATGTATCTTTTTTATTAAAATATATTTTTGCAACTATTGAAAATTAGATAGTAAAGTTTTTAAATTATTTAGCCTTCCCATTATTAGGCTGTCAATATTTGTAGTAAACATAATTTCAAGCAGGAATGAGTTGGTGGTTTGTTTAAAAGTTTTTGTAAAAATATAATTAAGCCTGGAAATTGGAAGTCTGAAGTTCTATTTTGCATTATCCGAAGTGCTTAAAACTATTTTTTTAAAGTGCTTAAAACTATTTTTTTAAAGTGCTTAAAACTATTTTTTTAAAGTGCTTAAAAATATTTTTTAAAGTGCTTGAAGATATTTTTTGAGTACTTGAAAAGTGCTTATTTTTTGTTGAATAATTTGACTATGGACCCTGCAATATCATAGAGTTAGATTTTGAAATTTTTTTAAATTTTTTTTTTATGGTATTCAATATTTTTCACGCAAAGTGTAATGCAGGGTTCTGAATTGAATTTAAGAATTTAGCAAAATTTCAACTTGTGAAAATTTTTTATCATTATTTTCCCTTACCAATAAGTAAAAAAAGTTGGAGGGTATTCTCTCTCCTAAAATCTTTCAATACAAAATTTAAATACTTCAATATAACCGCCAATTGTGTCTAAACTGCACCATATATGTATATAATACTTGAGATCATCAATCAATGATTGCTTACTTTATTGAATACTTTATTATTACCTTACTTTATTGAATATGTTGTGATTAAATATATTTTCTTTGTTTTAATAAATTTCTGAGTTATTCTGATTTAAATAGTTATTATTTTGTTGCACTGACATCTTTTCTATTCATGTAGGAATCCAATTTTGTATCATGTTATTACTTGGACTACATCTGTTTTTATGTCTTTCATTGGTTTGGGGACATTATACTTGCCTAATTTTATGTACGTATATACATTTTGTATTACTATATTAAAAACACATATATTTGTTCTGAGAAATACCCTGTATGTTTTGATTTATAGATTTAGTGGTTAATAAAAGTATTAAATTTTGTAATTTTACAGCATTTAATTTGAAACTTTTACTATGCCAAAAATTTGTTATGATTTAGTTACATAAATATCTCTTGCATAAAAATTATGATTTAGAGATCAGAAGCTAACTAGTACTTGTATTTTCTTCCATTTGAAACGAAGAATTTAGTGCTACTTTAGCCCCCATTTTTATCCCATTTACCTATTTTTATCTATCTAAAATAATTTTTAATAACTTTAATGTTATTAAGCAAAGCAATGACAAAGCAACTAGCTACTTATTTGTTTTGCCTACCCATGGGCATTGTGGAGAAAAGTAGCACAATTTTTCTTGTAGAGGACTGGATATCTTACTTATGATAAGTAATTACTGTGTTGTAAATTTTTAATTATTTTTACAAGATTTATAGTTCTAAATATATTAATTTTCATTTAAGAAAGTACATGGTTGAGACATAGCAATTTTAGTTATTATACTACTCAGTTTAAAAAATTAATATTGTTTATTGGTTAAAGAGGAAAAGTAATTTGCTTCTGGAAAATGTTTTTCAACCAAATAAGTTGTCAAGGATTTAGACGAAAAGATTGTTTTTATGTGCATGTGTGGTGTGTGTTGCTTGTTGATGCATATATTTGTTTCACAAAGAAAAATTAATTTAGTTTACATTTTAAATTTTTTTTTTAAACTTTTAATGTTTATAAGAGGTTAAGATTTTTTTTGTGCTTGTATCTTCTTCCTGTTGTAAAACTTTGATAAAATTAAGGTTTAAAGATTTTTATTATTATTATTGAGGTTGAATTTTGATCTAGGATGCAGTTCCTCAAATCAAGCAGTATTAAAGTATTTACTTAGCAAAAATCGCAATCTGATTTGGTTTTGTTGAAATACGTACTTCTGGTTTTTCTGGCATTAAAAAAAGCGTCCCATGTCTGTTGGGAGAAAAAAGAAAAATAGAAAAAACAGAAACTTTATGCCAGTCAACAAAATATAAAAATTCATCCATATATTTAGACCAATATACAAAAATAAACCAAATATTTTATGTTGCATCTGATTCTATCTTTCTTTTTTATTTCTTTATTATGTATAAGTTTTAAGTTATAAATTAAATGCAAAATTTTTTTAAAAAGAAGATGTGAAACTTTTCTTAGTTTAAAAATTTCATTTTTAATGTTTAGAAAATTTTAAGGACTTATTGAAATGGTTTTATTAAAAGATTTGTGATTTTTCACTTAATGAAATTTAAAATTTTATCTTTTTTCTTTGCAATTTTAGCTGCCATAATGGAGTTTACAGAGTGTTACCTAACTACATGTTGTCTTATGTTCCTATTCTGTGTGTCATGATTGTTAATCCTATATTGTATTATATATCTTCTAAAAATGGTGAGTTGAATATTGTTGTTTGCAATTTGTAACTACTTCTAGTGAAGTATGTGTCGGGGGAGGTTAAGTACTATTTCACAAAAATACTAGTAAATCAAGTTAAACTTATGTTTTGTTGCAGATTGCAAACTTTTCTTTTATGAAACAAATAAAGAAGAATATATTTATAATGCAAATCTTGAAATGTCAGGCTTTATATTATAAAGAATTTTATGTTACATAAATAATTTAATTTACCTTTATAAACATAGCAATCTAGTGTCTATGGAACATGTCAACATCACTGCTTTAAGGCAATTTTTTTAATACAAATGCTTTAAAATATAAAAACAAGTGCTTAAGTTACTTATTATTTACAGGGAAAAATTTAATTATCAAGTGCATTATAATTAACAACCAACAAATTTTTTAGCTTTGGTTTGCCTTAAAGATTGCTAACTTAATGCAGTTTATGGAGAATTACAGTTTACAGAATTTATATAGATATTCCTCTGTACGTAATTTTCTTTTTTCTGCAAGTTATTTATATTCACAGTTAAGTTATTTATTATTTGCAGGAAGAAAAATTTAAATGCAAATTAAATTAGTTATGAAATGCTTTAGAACTAACAACCAACAGTTTAGTTTGAATTTGCTTTATAGTTCGTGAAGTTTATGGAGAATCATGGTCTACAGAATTGCATTATATAGATCTTCTACTGCATATGGTTTTATTTTTTTTTGCAATTATTTAATTAGTATGCGTTCCTGTAGTGTAAATGTATTTTGATTTTATGTATGTTATGCAACTGTATAGTTTTTATTTTTAAAACCTCTAGCTAGCGTATGGCTTATTGTATACCATATGAAATTTCTATTTATAGAAATGAATTATTTTATATTTTGTATCTATAATTTTTTTAGTAAGAGTCTTGCTTACCGGAGGTCTTGGTCAATTAACTTATTTAGAACACAATCTACTTGCTGCCTTGAAAGAAAAGTTTTTCTGCATTGTCTTAGTAT
The DNA here is from genome assembly GCF_982258835.1 of Parasteatoda tepidariorum. Taxonomy (NCBI): domain Eukaryota; kingdom Metazoa; phylum Arthropoda; class Arachnida; order Araneae; family Theridiidae; genus Parasteatoda; species Parasteatoda tepidariorum. The sequence continues at coordinate 63,240,205 of NC_141756.1, read as the reverse complement.
TTTATGTTTGGTAAGTTTTACTATATTTAAGCCAAATAATATTCAATTCACTTTTTAGAATTAACTTTTAGCTGCAACTTTATATATTTTACATTTTAGTTTAATGTAAGGGTTTCCTATATGTTTAAATTATTTTTATGTTTATACCTTTCATTAAAATTCATAATTACAATCTGCAAAGTATTTTGTCTATTCTATACAAATTAGTTTTTTTCTCCAAACGCTTGCAAACAGAAAATTTATAATATCAACATGTGGTAAATGCAAATTGATTGTTTATCTAATCCCGATTTAGTAAAAGTAACTGAAACCTATTGCTTCTGAGCTTTTTTTTAAAAATTAAAACAGAAGTTAGGTTTGAATTTTAAAACTTACAAGGTTCCTGCATGTTTTTTAGTCTAAAATAAAGTGAGATTTTTGAAGCAGTGTGTCTAACTTTTATTAACTCTATACTTAAAAAAATCTCTTAATTGCTTAAATACAGAAAAAGTAGTAAATTTTATTTCCTCTTTTTATTGTTTTAGTTGGATTCCTAATATAATCAATGGTATTTTACTATGGGGCTTTTGGTCTAACTTGCCTAAAAATGTAATTCTAGGTGTATGGTTTGTAATGGTAAGTTATTTAAATTATTTCAGACTTTTATATTCTAAATGCAGTATGTAACAATCTTTTAATAAAATTTATTACTAAATCTGATATTTGACAGCCGTTTTTTTATTGTTGGTGTATTCTATCCCTTGCTCATTATATTTTGCCAACACAGATTTCTTTGTTCACTTTCATAGTAATTTCATAACTCAGGCTTTATTCTTTGATTTTTATACTAAGTTTCAAAACATATTGGGCGATTTTTTCCCTTTTGAGCTTGCCATGAAATTGATATTTTGCCAAACTTAAAAGGGGAGACAACTTTACTTGAAACGAAGGAGCAGTGGTGATAATTTTAAACTCTCTAGGTATCAGCTTATATAATATTAACATTAAGCTTTATAATAAAAATAATTTAATTTTTTTTCAAATGAGAGCAGACTGTTTGTAAAAATTATGGAAAAATTTAGAAATATTTTTTAAATTTTAAGGATGGATTATACTAATGAGTTTCATCAGAACACAAAGTTAAGACTTAATAGCTCCAAAACTTCTTCAAAATTTAAAAAAAAAAGATAAAAGTTTGCTAGTTCTTAATTATAAGAGCATGTGACTGCAAAAAAAATTTAATTTCACTTAAATTATTTTGTTTGCATCGAAAAAAAAGAAAAACTTTTAAAATGAACTATTTGATTGATCTAATACTCAGTTTAAAATTTAAATAAAGTGATACTTCTTGCTCATCTTCCATCCTCAGATATATATTCCATGCATCAGAGCACCAAATATTACTTAATGATGATTTAATGACTTCATTATAAATCATTCATTTAAAATCATTATAGAAAACCAGCTCTCTAGTGGAATATGAAATTTCTTACATTTCAAGAATTTAACAACTGATATTTATTAATTTAGAATTTAACTTTTTCTCAGAAAATATAGAGCTCTAAATTAAATTTATGGAGTGATTTTTCTTACATGCTATGTTGCATCAAATGCACCAAAAAACCATTAAGGGATATGAAAAGTATTTCCAACACATACTCGGGATTCTACATCAAGAAAAATTGAAAAATAGCGCACCAGCAGATATATGTAGGCGAAATTGAACATAACTTTTAAAGGAAATCAAATCTTTCTTTTTCTACATGAAAAGTGGAAGGGAAATGAAAATGAATGAATACCAGAATACAAGGCTAATTTTCCTTGATGCAAGTATTTGATCTGCCTAAATTAAAAACTTTGATTTCAAATCTAACTCATAATCTTTTTTTTAAAATTCTTTGTTTTTTTCAGTAATCGATGGAATCATTATAAACGTGCATATTAGAGCCGCGATGGCTCAGGGGATAGAGCGTTTGCCTTCCAATGAGGCGGACCGGGTTCGAATACCAGTCGATACGAATTCCGCATCCAGCTTGCACCGACCACAGTGCTGACATGAAATATCGTCAGTGGTAGATGAATCATGGGTTAGAGTCCCCTTGCCGCCAGGCTAACCGTGGTCTTCCTGTCCATGTAACGCAAATGCAGGTTAGTTCCATCAAAAAGTACTCCACGAAGGCAAATTTCTCCCAATACGCGATCCAGGAGTTCCCTTGTTTTCTGGATTGGGTTCAAAATTACAAGGCTACTTAGTTGAACATGAGTAGTTGTAAACCCATAAGATTGGGTCGGCTGTTCAATGACGGACATATCATAAAATAAAATGTGCATATTAAGAGATGGATATAAAGCTAGGTCACTCAATATCACAGATCATTATATATTTTCTTTCTGGAGACTCCAGTGGCAGAATCATGGTGACACAGCGACATTGTCGCAGAACGTTACAGAGATCTTGCAGTAAGATTTTTTATTTTGGAAGCAAAAAAGTTTTCTTTTCTTTTCTGCAGAATTTTTTGAAAAATTTATTATTTCAGCAGAATTTTTAGAACAATATTTTTCTTCTTCTTTACTGTAGTATTATTTTTAAATATACCTTTCCAGAGGAGGCAGAAATGCTCTTAATTTTTTAAATTTTCTTTGAGAATAAAAAAAATTCTGTAATGCCCTGTTTTAACTAGAATTTTAAGTTAATATTAGAAAAGTATTTTGAAATCACCAAAATTTAAAAAATAGTTCTGTCTAGAAATTTTTTTTAAAAACATTTTATTCTATATTTTAGCAAAATGTGACTGTGAGTTGGGATTTTGTTACAAATTCAGATTTTTATTGAATAAATTATTATATAATAAGCAAAAAATTAATAAATCATTGTAGTTCTTTTTTTTACTTGGTTGAAATAAAATTTGTTCATTATTTTTAATATGACAATAGTCACTAAAATTTTAAATTGCATTTGACTCTTCATTTTCTTGTTCACAGTTCATGCAAATTCCATTGTAAATATATGTTGTGTTTTGTTATTTTTTTCCGGAAATTATTGTGATGAGTTTTCATTTGTTTTTTAATATCCCGATGTCTTTAATTGCACAGTTATTACTATTGATATTTTAATGATTATTTTTTTAAATACTGATATTCTTGCAACATATGCATTTGATTATTTTACCTCAGATGCTGTATTTCCACCGTTTTTTGACTTTTTAGCAGATATTGCTATGAATTTCCATGTAGCTTTTCTCATTTAATATTATTTTGACATGCGGAATTCGTATCACACATTTAAATATCTAATTACTTTTTAACTCGCTCAATTTAAGACGATGTCATGGTAAATCCATATGGTATTACTATTTTTTTGATAATGATTGATCTTAATTTATCTATGGTTTTTAAAAATCCTGATATATTTTACACATATTTTAGACTTATTATATATATTCTATGTATATTCTTGATATATTTTATATAATATGAGAAATTTGAATGGTGCATTGGAGTATTTACTTTTTGATGCAATTATCCTATTTGTTGATGATCGATTTTTTGGCAGTTATTGCACAGAGTTCTTAAAAAAATATATTTTCACTACGATAATGTTTATTACAACAAGTGAATCTCTAAACGAAACACACATTTGAGTAACACCTTTTTGAAGAGTCTGATTTATGTGATTTCGTCAAGTTTCAATTTTTTTAAAAATGTGATGACGATTTACAAAATGCAAATTATAATTATAATATGAATAATCCTAAATTTGTGAATTATAGTTTTATTCTTTAAAAACTATTGCACAACCTTTATTTTATGACTCATGAATAAGAAATGAAATCTCTCTCTCTTTTTTTTTGAGTTCAAATACTTGTGATTATAAATTTTAATATTGTTTTTTTTTTAAATATTAAAATAAGTTCAAGCATAATTCTACAAAATATATTATATATGATATTTGATATAATATGAAAAGTTCTTAAGAAAGTAAAAGTTATTTTCTTAAAAGTTATTTTCTTTATTTTCTTACTATTAAGGATTCAAAAAGAAACTGATATCTTTTTTTAAACTTTTCGTTTAAAAGAAAAATCATTAAATATGTATAACTTGCTTATGGACTTATTTCTGTATCTATTTAGTTTATATTCTGATGGTTTATTTTAAAAAATATGTGTGTTTATGAGAAAAAAGCTCATTTGTTCTTAAGCTATGAAATGATGTTATATATTTTTCTTTCCCTATATTGTTCATCTCTAAACTTCAGCCAATGCTCAAGCTGAAATGTTAGATCCTAGCATACCTTTTTTCTCGATGTTGACGTAGGATAGTATCAAAACATTTAAGCTGAGCGGAGGAGTTCGTCCTAAGAAACCAATCCTTGATATGAATCTTTAAAAACTGCTTAGTTTAGTCTAGTCTAGTGTAGGATACTTGTAGATATGTAGGATTCTAAAAATCTAGCATTCACATTAGCAGTTCTGTTTTAGATTGACAACAGAGACAATGTTCATTGGAAAGCGACTATTATAATGAAATAAATACATTAGTGATGCTATTATGTGCATCAACTGATAATTTACCAACTAATAAAATATGAGTTGATGCACAAATTAGTATCATTTCGTAATTATCAAATTTTATTATAAAGCTTTCGGAAGAACTAATCTTTAAACGAGAAATTATAAATCTTCACATGTTCTAATTTATTAAAAATACAATAGTTTTTTTTATTTTTAAAAGATTTACACATTATATTTTGGTGAATTAAATGACTTTTTTAACTTCAAGAAACTTTTCATTTGTATCTGTTTTTGTAGACAAAAACTGACTTGTAAGGCAGGGCTTGTGACCTTATGTAACAAAACTAGTACACATCTTTTGGCTAAAGAGTATTGTAGTTACAATCATTGAAACTATTTAGCTTCATTTTTGGACTGTTAAAAAAATTCTGAAATTTACTTTGATTTATATCAATAAAGTATTTATTGCATTTTAAAAATAAGTAATTCAATAACTTTACATTGGTAAAGTTTGAAAAATTTTGTCTAAAATCTAAATATTACTCAGTATAAGAATTTGTAGCTCAAGTTAGATATAAGTAATATGTGTTATGTAATTTATTCACCTTAACTATTTTAGGCTAGTTTAAATCCACTGCAAGCTATTTTAAACTCACTGGTTTATAAAGGATGGGAAGGTTGTGATGGTTTGTGGAAAAGTCTGAAAACTTGCATGTGTTGCTGTTGTCAGGAGCCTCCACATCCTGGATTGTTAATTGATGTTACGTCATCTGATCATCATCCATCTTTTGAAAGACGTACTCTATCTACAAATAACAACACAAACAATCATTTTGATTGATTCTCCATATTAAGAGTGTAGCTGATCTTAATGGTACAGCCTACTCTATCTACAAATAACAACAGAAAAAATAATTTTGATTGATTCTTACTATTCTGATTGTAGCTGATTTTAATAGCACAGCCTATTTTATCTGCAAATAACAACACAAACAATCATCTTGATTGATTCTTACCATTAAGATTGTAGCTGATCTCAATAGTACAGCCTATTTTATCTGCAAATAACAACACAATCAATCATTTTGATTGAGTCTTACCATTAAGATAACACTGTATAAGCAAATTTTTTAAATTTTTATTTTATTTGGTTTCATGCTGAATAAGAATAGTTAATATTGTTGTACAGTATGTCTTTTACTATACTAGAGCAAATAATTTGACTTTTAGATTAAATTAGATAATTATTTATTTAGAAAATTATAAGGAACGATCTATTAATATATATAATATATATGTATTATTGATTTTGAAGAAAAATTTGGAGGAGTAAATTTTTAATGGTTATGTATTTAAAGTATGTAACTGTGGCAATGTTTTTTGGTATGTAGTTATTTATTTCCTGTAACAGGGTGGCCAAAGAGCTGGGTAAAGTCTGGAAATTTAACTGAAATACTTAAATAGTCAGGGAAAATGAAATGATTTGAGTTTTCGGTACCTGAAATAATTTTTTTTCAACTTTAGCAAGTAAAAGGTTTTTATATTCTATATTAAATTTATGAAAATAAGGCGTAACTAAAAAATATAATTTTAGCGATCAGTTATAACAATCAAGGAAATCCAATAAACTCTGTCTGTAATAATTAGGGTATTTTTTTTCCAAGTGTTTGTGGTTACTTGGAATAAAGATAATATATATATTTTTTACACCATAGTGTTTTATATACGCTTACCCCAAATGAGTAATTTGGTAGTATTAAATTTTATTGCAGGTTATGGTGCTATTATTATCATACTAAACTTATAAGTTACTAAGATTTTATTTGTACTTTCATATTTCATACATTTCATGAGTACGTTTTTATAATTTGCAAACATGTTGGCGTTTACATTTGCTTTTTATTGTTATCTTAGAAAAAGTTTTGTTATGAAAAATAAAAGTGTTAAATAGCATAACAAGCCAAAACATAAAATTTTTCATAGTTACATTTTCTCTGAACTTTTTATGGGATATATATATATATATATATATATATATTACACTTTATGCATGTATTGTGAAACTGAGTGAAAATTATGACTACATTTCTTGATATGAGTAAAAAGTAAAGTAGTTTTTTGGTCTTCACATTTCAACTTAGTAACAAAGCACTCAACTTAGTGTTGTTATTTAACATTTTTATTTTAATTATTTTCTTTTTTTTTGTAAGTAATGAAAACCATTTTGAATTCCCCCCCCATTACTTATTCAATTGTCTTGTTAGCCTCTTTTGAATAATAGCATAACTTTTTTTTTTAATGTAAAGAATTTGCATTTATATTTATCAGGGCTCAAAATCAACAGTGGTTTGTTGGTCTGAGACCACTAAAGTTTAATTTGGACCACCATGAAATAGTTTTCAATAGTCCACTAGATGAGCAATAAATGTGAAAGGATGGGTTTCTTGTTTTTTGGTTTCATGTCTTTGTCATAAAATAACATATTTCACTGTAATTGTGACATTAGGCATTCTCTGTATTATCTCATATTATTTGTATTTACTTCATTATTATTTTAATTCTAGTAGCAATATGTAAACAGACCAGTAAATTGTGTATGGACTAATAATACCTGTCAATTAATAGTCCTTCCACTCAGTGGCAAAATTTTATTAATTTCTACCCCTGTTGGTTGTAGTATCTATTGCTACATGCAGTTCTATATTTTTTACTATACTTACCTCTTTGCTGTACATTTTATTCTTCTATGTTCTTTTTATTGTTATTCTCTTTTTCTTTGTTATGATTCTCTTTACAAAAAAAGGCAATTTTTTTTATTAGACACATTAAGATCTTGCATTTACTTTTGTTTATTTGTTTTAGACTTGTTTTTATTTTGCTGTTATACTTTTTTTTGCTGCTGTTCATTTTAAATGATTTTACCTGCAAGTCTTGCTTATTTAGTGAAACAGGTTAATAAAGATAAATAAAGTTACTTAGTTAAAATGTGTAGGAATAATTTTGTGATATTTTCTAATCTTCCGATGTCTCTCTAATCTAATGTTTGCACTCTTAGAAAATTTAAAATTTCACTCGTACTAAAAACTCACTCATACTATTGAAAATTTCACTAAATTTTCATTTATATGGTTATGATTTTTTGACATACTACCAAACATGAGGTTTTTAGATTATTGGAATTTTCCTGTATTATTATTTAAATTTAATGTTTTGTTAAATATTTTTTTTTAAAATTTGCATTTTTTGGTATTTTTGCCATAAAGGAAAAGATAAAATTAACATTAAGGGATCCAAACTTTAGAATGCTCTCCTGACCAAACTATTGGGACTATATTTCCAGATAGCGGCTACCCCCTATATTTTGGGGGTCCTAAATCTGAATCCATCGAAAAAGGGGTATGTTTATAAAGGGAAAGTGCGTTTTTGTGTCTGATTTCGTGACTTAAAATAACGTATGCTCTAAATAATTAGCATATTTAAAGTCACCCCCTTGAACCATTAAGTCATAGAATGTGTAGATTCAATCAAACAAGTGTTATTCAGAGTGGCCCCTTTTTTTGGTACATATTTTTGGTGGTCCCTGTACATATTTTATTTTTCAATGAAATTCATATTACTTAAAAAAAAAAAAAAAAAAAAAAAAAAAAAAAAAAAAAAAAAAACAATGCAATCTATAAGATATGAAAGGGCCAATTTAATTGCATGCAATTTATAATTTATTTGAAAAGCTGTAAATGATTTCAAAACCTGCCTTCTTCTCAATATATATTTTTCAAAAATGTAATTAGCTTTTTTTTCTACATAATTTTATTTTATTTCTTAATTTGTTTGTTTTGATGTTGTATATTTTCTTTTCTGTTGTATTACATGTTTAGTATTAATACTTTATGAGGTTACAGAATTATGTTATCTGTGTCTTTTAGTTGAAAATTAGTTAATTTTAAGTAATTTGTTACTTTGAAATAAAATTTGTCTTATAAAAATTATTGTCATATTATGAACCGTCCATTTGAATTGTATTTTGTGATAATAATGTGTATTTGTAAAATCACATTGCATTTTTATAAGATCTGTGAAAATTATGTGATTCTTTTACTTGTTTATTCCGTTAAATTTTCTCTATTAAGTGAGAAAATGTATCTATATTGTATGTGATAAAATATCTCTATATTTATGTTTATGTATTTAAACAATGTTACTTAAATGAAAATTAATTTTTTGTGTAAATTCTTTTTAAAAATAATTATGGTTTTCTTGCATTAACTTTTTTTTAAAGAAAATTATTATGTTTCAAGAAGGAAATTTTTGAATTTGATAATTAAAAAGATGATTATTTTATCAGGTAACCTGAAATTTGCCGTCTGATTAAGATATATTGATCAGGTGTATAGAGAAAACTTGTGAAATTCTGAATCTGTGACGTTGTCACAATAACTTATATTCTCTCTTAATAAAGAAACCATTGCTTATAACTCAACAATGTAGCTCTAATGTGACGTTAGCAAAAAAAAAAAAAGAAAAAAAGATTGAATGAAAAACAAATTAGAAAAGAAAGTGCTCAAGTAGTACTCTTTGTTCAACTTGAAATACCATTAATATCTAGTTTTCAGTTATCAAATGATTTTGAAGTACGATAAAATGACATTACAAAACAAAATTTTAAAAAGTTTCTTTTAAGTTACTTTTTAAAACAGTGCTAACCAGAAATCAAAGTTTTCGTATCTTAGCATTTTCAAATGATTGTGTTGGAGAAAAATTAAAAGCTGTTGCTATGAGGAGTTTCATTATATTTTAATAATTGTGATAAGATAAGGAAAAAATTGAATACCATTCCACAAGAACTCTTGCGATATTTAGAAAAAAAGAAAAAAAGAAAGAGAATCAAATTTTGAATGAAAAACAAATGCTTAAGTTTAAATCTTTTACTCTCTTTGTTCAACTGAAATGCCATTAACATCTTGTAACATTTTAGCATCAAATAATTTTGAACTGCTAAAAAATAATGTTACAAAACTTTCAAAACGTTTCTTTTGAGTTTGTTTTTTTAAAAAAAGTACTCAGCCAGAAATCAATGTTTTTGTATCTCGGCATTTTTAAATGATTGTGCCTGAGAAAAATGAGAGCTGTTGTTATGAGGAAGTTCATCATGCAGCAATGTGATATGATGTGTAAAAATTGAAAGTCATTAATTTCAAAGTCATTTCTCAAAAACTCTTGCCATATTTTCATATAATTGCTCTAAAATTTTCAATAAAATTTTAAAGTTCCTAACATTTAAAAATTTATTAAAAATTTGGAAATCAATTTCCTCTTGTTTAAGGTGTTGTTTAAACTTATATTTTGTTACCTAAATGTATGTTTCTTTTAATTTTATCTTGCCATATTATTTTAAAGTTTTATAAAAGGTGCATTCATATACACATTGTGTTCACTGATTCATTTCATTTTTGTGTTTAGATGTTTTGTGTTGCAAATTTATTTTTTTATGTATGTTAAATACTTTATACAAATGCATTTTTATATTTTTCTATGTATGTCATTTATTGTGATAAAATGATCGTGATTTTATATTGAATCTTTTATTAAATGAATTTTGACGCTTCATTGTTCTATTTTATTTATTTCGTTGTTCTATTTGTCCTGTAATAAATTATTCAAGAAAATCTTGCATAATTTTTTGCAGGGCAGATGTGGATTTACATATAAAACCTACAGCCCAGATTTGTCACACGTAAACCTTAACTGCGTATAGCCCAAAATAAAAAGGGGTTGGACGAAACAGTGGAAACTCTTCGATACTAATATATTTTTTCATATTTCTAAAGAAATACTTAAAGAATTATTTTATAACTTCAGAAGTACTTAGATCATGCGATTTCTCGTACTTATCAATGCAGTTTAAATTTTTTAGAGGTTTAAGGGACCGACACTAAATTACAAAAAAAAAAAAAAAAATGAAAAAATTGTACTTTTGAACGCCCTATGCCGAAAAATGTAGCAATAAATTTGTAACTTGTAGCAATTATTTTGATTATCATATGTAATAATTTCACAAAATTTCTTAAACTTATGTGAATTAATTATAGAGATATGGACATTTTATTTATAAAAAACTCATTTTTTGGCTTACATATTTTTGCTATAATTTTGAAAATATTCGATAAAATTAAACAGATTTTTTTGGATCAATTTAAAAAGTACAAAAACTACTTCGAAACTTTTTAATTTTTTAAGATATTTTCATTAGTTGCCAAATACCATTCACTACAAAATTATGAGAATTTATTTTTAAAAACATTTTACACGTATGAGCTGTATAAAAGAACAACTTTAATTACTTATATGTTGCACAGTTTTTAGTGAATGTTTTTTAATTTTAATTTAAAGCAAAAATTTTAAATAACAAAATGCTTTGCTTTAAAAAAATTTAAGGCAATATATTTTGTTATTTATTGGTAAGTATAATTATATTGGAAATAATAATTATACTTACCAATATAATTATTATTTCCAATATAATTATTACTACCAATATAATTATTAATTCTAAATATTTCTGAAGTTAGAAAATGATTCGTTATGTATTTTTTGAGGAATATGAAAAAAATGTGTTATAGAAGTGTTTCCATTATTTTGTCCATCCCCTGCAGATATTTTAAATTTTGGTAACTATTTACTGTGATGTCATTTTTCTATTCTTGTACAATTGTATTTCATAGCTATTATTATTGTAAATCGGGAAGAAAAATACCAAACTATTAGGAGTAATTTTGGATCTGTTTTCTGATTTTTCTAGCAACTAAAAGAATAGTTTTATTTTGGTAAATTATGATTAAGCCTTTTTTGTTATTTCGATTATATTTATTTGGAGCTAAAGAAAAAAATAGCACGAAAATATTTTATTTATTACCCATTGGTAAAATGGATCTTGTTTTGGGTTTGATGTCGTGAGCAACTTATTTAGACATTATCACACGCTTCAACTGTATTCAAGAGTAATAGTAAACAGTGCGCACGCGTCGTCATTGCTTGCTTTCCTAAGGCGACCGCTGTTGTTTCTTTTTGTTTTCACTAGCAAGCATTTTTAAGGGGGGGGGGATCCACGAATATTTCAAAAATTCGAAAATTTTTTATTGCATTTTTCGAATCTTTGCACCCTTCCTAAAGTCTGTCTAAAACGATATCTCGGTACCTAACTTAGTTTGGAAGTTATACCGGAAAATAGAGAGTCGTCGCTAAGCAGGTAGGTAGAAAGGCCCGTTCGGCCGGATTAGGAGGGAGACATTCCTGGAATTGCAGAATAAAGGTTAGTCATTACTAATTTAATAATTTACTAGATTGAACATAAGTCAAAACTTTAAACGCGTTTTTCTCAAAACGCTGTTTTTTGACCTGGCCTAACGTTTTTTCATGATCTATACAACGAAATAAGTTGTTCTTTTCTTTATTTTAAATTACGTAAAAATATATTCTTTAGATAGTAGCATAGGATTTTTTTGATATTTTTATATTTCGATTTTATATTAGTACTTTAATGAATATTTTTTTTAATGAAAAACTTAACTTTTTCTTTAAGTTGCTGCCATTTTGGTAATTTTGCGAATATCAAAAAATCGTTATGCTACTTTTTAGACAATGTCTTTATGTTTCAGAAAATCTAAACAAAATCGTTTTCCTATGTTTCAGGACTTCTAAATCCATGAGGCCAGTGAGGTGCTACTTTTTGATGACCAGCCACACACGGAGCTGCCACCAACTTATTTTTTATTATTTTGTAAAAGAAAAGATTTTAAAATGGACTTAAATTGTAGCTAAATAACGTAAAAAACAAGGAGTCACTGCATTGTCTCTATTACTTAAAAAAAATGGAAGAAAAACGTTAATAATTTACCATCTCAGGATGGGGTCCCCCCTTAATGTATTTACATAATAATAATTTAAAGTATTTTTATATTCTCTTTATTATTAACCTATAATTACTGTCTTGACGGTGATTTCTATATAAATATGAATACTGAAGAAGGAAAAGTGCTTTGTCCCGTCTTGAAACTCGTACATAGCCAGGATTTGAAAACCAATCCGACGACAAACATCAATTGAGACAGTTTTCGCAACCCATGAAACCAGTGATCGCAATAGGGCGATCACAACTTTTTTCCTTTTTTTAAAATTTTTTTTTATTTAAAATTAATTTGGGTGTGACTGCACACAATCTCTGAAGCACTTAGATCAACATTAAATAAAAATATTATCGACTTTTATTATTTTTTATAAAAAATTACTCTATTTACAAGTCTTTAACTTTTTCACTGGATAAATTTAAAGTGAGCTGCCTTTACCTGTAAATAGTATGCTCATACACTGATTGCCTTACATCTCGCTTGTGATGTAAAGTTCAAATAGCAATTATTTTAAAATTTATTAAAAAAAAACAAAAAACATTTTTGATGTGTCACTAGTTGACTCATCCTTTGATGCAAAATTTTAATTAAATAATGGATAAAAATCAAGCTATGTATACAGATATTAATATACAATGATATAACTTTTGCTGCGCTACAGCCACTTAAAGGTCAGGTTAGTTTTACCAAGTTTTCTGACTCGATCTGACTCAGTATTTCTTCACCGATTTATCCCCAAAAGTTTTAAGTCCTTCTCAACATTACTAGGACACTTCGTGGGTTATATTTTCGTTCGGTTATAGCAGCGGTTCCCATTTTTTTTCCGGCTTTAGAGCCCTAAATGATCAGCATTCTTTCAACGGAACCTCGTCTTTATAATTAAAAAATGTGGAGACAATTATGAACATATTAACTTTTAAAAGAATGCTTTATTTTGAAAATATGTTATTAAAAAAGGGCTCTTCTTTATCGTTTTATCAATCTTAATTAAGGTTTTATAGCCGACAGTTGAATTCTCAGTCATCGAGCTGAATCTAGTTTTGTTATAAATTTGTTTTTGGTGTATAGACATAAGCTGAAAATGAGCCAAATTATGATTTTTGTTGAAAGGAAAACTGAAAGAACTGCTATAAACGTTGAAAATAGGTTAGAAGGGAAACATTTTTTTTGAACAATTTAGTTATTTTATTTTGGTTTGAAAAGCACGATGGGAAATACTAATGCAATATTTTATAAATGCATGCCCTTTTCATAAATTATTCAAACAATGAAAAATTATGTATTTAAAAAAAAAAAAAAATGCTATCTCTTTTTTATTGGGAATAATGGATTGGTGATCGGATATAATTACATACTAGATATAATTACTAACACTAATTAGATATAATACACATACTAAATATAATTACAGGTTTCAAAAATGTTAAAAATATGCTTAAAAAAGTTTTAACTCGTGGAACCACTTGAACACTTCCTCGAACCCGCACTATTTGAGAGCGGCTAGAGTCTCCTTAACGATAAATGTGACTCAATCACATAATGCGAGATGCGTGAACTATTTTAATGATGTTAGGTTTTTTAAAGCTTTTCTATACTTCATAATTGTACGTACAGGATTTACCATATGCTTGTTTTGTTTAACTGGAATATAAATTCATTTCCCCTTATATTTTTCTTTTAAAAATTAATTCTAAGTTTTCTTCTGCTTTATTAAGTAACCAGTATTCACTTTCATACAAAGCGATAGGTCTAATATGAGTTTTATGAAGACTAATTTTGGTTTGCGTGTGAATTTTGATTTTAGTTGAAGAATTTAACCTTAAAAACACTGCCGTCTTGAAATATGTTTGGAATTTACAAAATAGTAACAAAGTTTTTTTTTTTTGCATTTTTGCATCAAGCTTTATTCGTTCAAAAAAAAAAAAAATTGATGTACCAATTATATGCAATGGTATAGATTTCAAATACTACTCAATGGTATAGATTTCAAATGCCTGGTATTTAAAAGAAATAACTGAAAGTGTTTGGTACAAAAATTTCAAATTCACATGAACATAATTTTGTGTTTACTTTCTCTGTTTTCTTTTTTAATTTATTTATTTGGTTTCAGCATTTTAATCTCTATCTTGAATCTATTTATTAATATTATTTAACCTTTTTTTCATTTAATTTTAATAAATACTAATCTTTAATAACTATAGAGTAATGAACTGAATTAGTTTTAAGGTGTTATAGATGTCAATAAATAATTTTTAATGTGTACCATAACATAAATTGTATAATTGTGAAGTTCGATTTTTTTTCTTCTCAAGTTTGTGTACCATATAAAGCTTTCGAACATCTAAATTAATAATCTAAGTGGTTTTATTGGACCACTAAATTTTCATTGTTGGTGGGAACTCTACCCATAAAGGTGATTCTTTTATGTGATATGTCAGTGTTTAAAATTTGTTAAGAGTCTGTGCTCGGCTTATTTTATTTGTTTTTACATTATTTATTTATGTATTTCTTAACAGCTGCAAATCAGAATATAACGAATCTAATTTATTTATGCATATTGAAATTTTATCAAACCCTTTTCTGTCGGGACAATAACTGATTTTATTTAATTTTTTTCAATCTTTGAAATTCTCAACTTTTTTAAACGAATGATTAATAACATAAAAACAATGATTAAAACTATTACGAACTAATTAAAATTTCCTTATATCTTAAAAAATAGCTATTTCATTGAATTACATAAATATATGAAGTATAAATAAGAGTCTCTAAAATAATTTTTTTTGTGCAGAATAAATAAAATTTTTTCAAGAATTAAATTGCAAAATTCTTAAAAACTTTTCTACTACCTCTTAAAAAGTCATATATCAATTTTTTTATTCACTATCGCTTACAGCATTCTTTTCTTTAACATACGTATATAATTACTAAATCTTGTTTGTATAAATAATAAAATGAGATATTTTTATGATTAAAACACTTTCTAAAAAAAGTGTTAACTCGGTAAATAATTCTATTTCATTCAAATTTGCTTTATTCTTTCTTTGCAGAAACCATCTCGTTATCTTAATGCGCTTGAATAATTTTGTGTTTTTTCTAATCTCTTTCATCGGCAACGGAAATATTTGCTTTTCTGCAATGTTTCACTTTTTTAATTATGTATATGGACTCTTGATGATTTAAGATTAATGATGATGAATGTAGAAGTTATATTAATTTAATTAAATAAATATTTAAATTTCATGACACTGTTCTTGTTGGGGTGCGTATATATATATATATATATATATATATATATATATATATATATATATATATATATATATATATATATATATATATATATATATATATATATATATATATTACATTATAGTATCTGTTACGTACGTTATTATACATTATAGCATCTGTATTAAATATAACCGCATACAGGATGATCTGCTACTATTGCCTATAGGCTATACTATATGTGTTTTCAAAAATATATGTATTAAGGGTTGCAAAATATTTAAGCGAGAAAAAAAGAAGACAGTTTTCAAAACCTAACGAATTATTAACCAGGAAGGAGCTATTAAAAATGTTGCAACCTGTTTGATTGTCAGAGAAAACTCACTGGAGGGGAAAGGCAATTATTTAGATACACCTTTAAGAGTAAATTTGCAATCAAACTAGTTTTCATGTTTTTATCCTAGCTCTGTTTAAATATTAAACACCTTGAGTAATTATAGTGCAGGTACGTCCAGTACATTTTTAAATATCAATTTTTTTTAAATATAAAATATAAAATGTAGAAGAGGTTTTGGAAGCGTCTTTAGTGTGAATCCTGTTTGACGGGTATGAAAATAATATGAGAAAACTAGGAGTTGTAAAGTTTAATTTTTTTGTTAGTATGAAACTTCAGCTAAATATTTTGTAGTTTAGTTTCAAGTTAATAAATCGCATAAGTTAGTATTTAAAACATGACTTTTTGCTATTCGGTACGTATAACATGAACTCGAAAAAGCTCGAAAAATAACTAACTAACGTGTGGATACTAATGTTTCCATTTTGATTATTTTCTTCTATATTATTGCCTTTAAGATTTCTTAAAACCTGATTATCGATTTCCTAATGCTTGATTAACCTTATTTATGTTTTCAGGCGAGGGTCATTCATTAGTCACATGCTTGACATTTTTATGATGTTCTATTTTTTAAAAAATAGAAATTTCAAGTGATTTTTGAGAAATTCATATGATTCATTAATTTTTGAAAATGATGTCCTTTTTGCAAGTCTAAAAGTAAATTTTACTGTGGAACAATTTTTTTTTGTTTTCTGTCACACGAGATTTTCATTTGATTTTAAATACTTTCGCATCGCTGACTTCAAATATGCAATTGGTCTCTATCCAAGCAACGTTTTTTTAAATGACATTTTTATCGTTTTTTTGTCGTAATACAATTTAAGAAACATTATATATTAGAGGGGTAGCATAAATGTTACGACAAACTTCTGGTGGAGTTAGGGCACATCATCAGGATTAAAGTTGCATATGAACTCATGCCCGAAAATGCCGTCATACGACACCAGGGGCACTTTTCTTATGAACTATTTGTTTGTGTGCTTTTGAACAGGTCACGATAGGGAAGTGCCCCTAGTCACTTACAACGACATTTCCGGACATGGGTTCGTATGCAATTTCAATCCTGATGATGTGCTCAAACTCCCCTAGAAGTTTGTCGTAATATTGAAGCTATTCCCTATTATGTATAACGTTTTTAAACTAGTACATTTCGACAAAAAATAGACTAAAAATGTCATTAAAAATTTTGTGGCTTTCGGAAGAAAACTAATTTCAGACTAGAAATCCTCGCACCCGAATAAGGCTAGATCAAGTATTTATGAAAACGCAACAAAAAATTTCTTCTCCAGTTGTTATAAAAATTAAAACAAGCGTTCCATGTGGAACGAAACTATAACGGCAGAAATGTATGTTTTGTAATAAATAGATGAATTCGGTTAGTTAAAAAAATAATTTAATTATCGTATTTGTCTTTATAAAATGAAAAATTTTCTAAATTCTTTGTGGGATTTTTTTTAATGTAATGCAATGTATCTAAGTGACTGTTCATGATAAAACAACTTCATACTTAATTTTAACTATTTGTAAATTTTTATTACACGAAATATTTGCAATATATTAAAACATTTTAACACTAAAATTATTTTTATGGTAATTTATTAAATGAAGATAACAAAATTCAATTTCCATTCTATGTCTCGAAGAAATCGGAAACAAAAGTGTAAAGCAAAAAATTTTCACCAAAAATTGAAATTATATCCTTTCTTTAAGTAGGTATTTATCGTGGTTATTAACAACTTTGAGAGCGGAAAAAGTTTCTCTAATTTACTGTGTTTTGTAAGTTGTAGAATAGTAAAGAATTCTTTGTTTACAAATACTCGATGCGCCGTTTGATCATTAAAATTTACATATTATCTGGACATTCTATGCATTTTATTTTTGCTAAATAATTGAAATAATACACAGCAATTACTATTTCCATGGCCATGCATGTTCGAAGTTTCGAAATTATGTGATATAGCTTACTCAAAATGTCTCTAGATAAATGGACAAACAGAAAGGAAGAAATTGTAATTCAATATCCTGACAATAGAATCCAACTGGCCATCTATTGTAGTCTTCTATTTAGTAGTTACTCAAAGAAGTCATTGTCACTTTGGATATTCGAGTTTTTTGCGAGCAGCCATTTTAAGCCATATTTGTCTTGGGTTTTACAACAATACATTTAAAAGTTTAACACAAGTAAAGTATAATTGTTGGAAATATAGTTATAAAAAGCACTTTTGTCAGTGATGACAATTTAATATCACGCTATTCCCCTGTATTGTTTCCAGTTAGGTACTTTACAAGTTTCAGGAATTTCCACCAGATAACAGAGGAAAACACATTTCTTAGAAACATCCCATTATCTACTTGAAAATCATGGTATATTTCACAAAAAAAGCTAATTAAAAATGTTCTCTTTAAATTAAAAATTTGACTTATCATAACTTTGCTCCCAGACCATAAATTTTATGCATGATTTATTATTATATAAATACCTAAAAGAAAGTTTTTCTGAAATAATACCCAATTGTTCACTTAATTAAACATTAAAATCGAAAGAGAAAATTTCGAGCTTAATTTTATGACTTTATTTTTAAATGGTCGCTAAACAGATTATAGCAAACTTAACTACATGTGGTATCTATTTTTTCAAAACAAGCATTTCTTGCATTTTTGTATAAATGATTTTAAACAAATTACAATAATATATATATGTATATATTTATTAGAAGACGTTGTAATCGTATTTCAATAGGTAAAGAAAAATACAGAGTTTCGTTATTGTTCATAAAAGATAATAAATATTTACGTTAAAAAAGAGCAGTTACGTAAAAAAAAAAGAAGGAAAATGATGGAAAAACTAAAATGTAAAATAAATATGAAAGTATTTTCATCAATTTGAATTCTTGCAAAGTGCCGCTTAATAGCTGCATAATTAATTAAAATATGTAAAGAACAATTTTTTTCGCGCTCTTGGAATAAAAAATAATTCTTTTTTTTTAATTTTAGGGTAAAATCATTAAACATAATTAAAGTGGCACTTTCCTGGGGTGAGAATCAATAAGCTAAAAAACAATTTGAGAATAGAAGTAAAAGAAAACAAACTAAAAAATGGCATTATTTGTGCTGATAAAGGGGAAAAAAACATAAAAAATAATTTAGGTTTTGAAAAAAAAGTTGATTTCCCATTGAAAGTAATTATTTTTATTACTCCTGTCTTTTATTATTTTGACAAATATCTATTAAAACACTGTGGAAAATTAATTAATTCTTGTTTTTAATACTATGCTTTGAACATCTAGATATTTTTTTTGAATCCTTCATAAATTTTTAATTAAATAAAATGAACCAAATACTTTAATCTTCTGTCCACAATTAAATTATATATATATTTGTTAAATAATTGAAAAAAGTATATTTAAAATTTGAAAATTATTTAGTTTTACACGAGAAAAGGCTTTAGAAAAGTGATTTATATGGTAAACAGGATAACATTTCATAAAAGGATTTTATGTTAATTCCTTTATTAATTAAAAAAATATGTATTTTTTTCATTTTAAAAAAAAATCATTTTTGATTGAAATTTTGGTGACACAATACATACTTAAAGTTAAATGATGGACTTTGCATTGATAATATAATGTTTTTGAGAGAATGTTTTCCATTAAAAAATTGTACCATAATGCGCAACTTCTGAAGTGTTCAATATTTTCATTATTTTTGCATCCAGATAAATTTTTGTTAATTAAATGCCGTTTTTATCTTTTTTTTCGAGATGAAAAATGCTTTTAATAAAAATTGTGAAATGTAAGTTTTTTTTGTTTGTATTTAAGAATCGGGGAATTTTAATTTATAAACTATTTAGTGTGTAAGGAAGATAGAATATTTAGTATATTTTAACTTTATGATTTAATGCCTTATACTCAATAGTTATTTTTGATTATGAAATATCTTGTTTTTGTGACATAAAGAGCTACCAACCCTGGCGTTTTCACACCCTAATTTAAATGATGTAGTAGTGAAATAATTAAACATGTGCCAAATATGTGCGAAAATTTCAAAACAATGTAAAAACTGATGTGTAGCACTTATCAGAATTCGGTGTTGAAAAAGTCTGAAAATTATCTTTTATTTTAAATTAATACCGATTCAAGCATTTATGCACACATAAAGGGTGTAGTCAAATCAAAACTCCATATAAATTATAAAGCTTACACCGATTTCGCCAATCTTGGCTTAAATTTTTCAATTGTTAGACGATCAATATTTTTTGTTTTTTACAATATGGTAATGCTGAAAATTCCGCAGAAACAGAAGCAAATTGTGATAAAAAGGTATTTATGTCTTTAGTTGTATAATAATGATAATTATGTTCCATAAGAAGATGTATAATAAATATGTCGTTTAAATAATTTTATAATATTTTAATTCTGCACACTTCGGTTTCGTTAAACCTTGTTCGAATTCATATTAATATTCTCTGTGTGCTGTGTGCATGGTGCATGTTTGATTAATAAACTAATTATATTTTAGGAAATATTGCATGCATGCATCATAAATTAATGGTTCTTGCTTTATATGGTATCGTAAAAATACTTTTACGGTCTCTTATGTGTATCATATCTTATATAAATGTAGAATTTAGTGTTTCTCAGTAAGAAAAATAGCGTCGGCTACTTTATACCAAGTAGTGTAAAAGAACATTCAAAGTGTAGTAAACACTTATATCCATAAGAGTTATATACGGCGCTGATCTACACAAGCGGTTCCCTAATGGTGTTCCGTGGAACCCTATGGTTTCGTGAAAGGGTAGCAAGAGTTCCGCCGAGAATTATGAAATTTCTTAACTAGTTATGATTTTTGAAATCTGTTATATGCGATCAATAATACATTATTTATTTAATATTTCCGTTAGTTTTATGAAATTATTTCATTCAAATGTTTGCGATGAAAGAAATTTCAAAACAATGCCTTTTCTGACAACAATATAATAAATGAATCTTAAAACGTATGCATCGTTTTAAGAAGAACTCCAGTTGTATTTTGCATTGAAAAAAAATTACCGACTTCAACATGAAGAAGTATGTTTCTCTGATAACCATTTTTAACGACTATTTATATTTTAATGAAAAACATATTTCAGTTAATTTATTTTCAATTTATGCATTGCTCTAAGATTAAATTAATAACTATAATCTGTTGCACGATAAGAAAAAAACTATTACCCTATGGAGAGAGTCTGTTTGCATATGAGTGCTCGCCAAATGAATGCCATGCTCCCAGTGCTAACGTATATCAATATCGCTAATTCTCGAAACGACGTGTTTTCTTTTTGCTTACTTTCTTATTAATAATAACAGTTATTAACAGCAATAATCAGTTAACAGGTGATAAGAAATAATAAAAATGATGGCTAAAAATTGCAACAAATCGCGTATTTCTGTTAGCGCTTAAAGAAATTGATGAAAGAATAATAGATATTGTTTCTTGCAGACGATTTTCTTCCGTAGTTAAACAAAAGTAAAAATTATTTATCTCGCATTTGATTTGTTAAGAGCATGCCAGGATAAGACGCGCCATGTTTAGTTGTCTAATCAAATTCAATGCTCTTGCAACGTCATATTTGTTTATTTTTGAAGAATTCGCCTTATTTATCGAAATATGTCGCCAAGTCGAGAATTGCTGTGAGGCTACGAAACTATAGACATTTTTTAATAATTCTATGATATATATCGTAAAAAATAACTATAATTAAATTTCTGCCTGACATTTTAACTTCTAAAAGCTTTTATATTGTTTTGAAAGCCTATTTTTATAATTTCATAACGAAATAAAACGGAACTTTATGCAGTCGCGGATGATTATTTAAATCCTATACTGCAATGGTCTTTTCTTAACTTGCAACGGAGTTATAGACTACATATCCTTTCAAGTTTGTGAATTCAAATATCTGACACAAAACTCAATTTTAAAACTAATATTGATAATACAACACGATGAAAATATTCTTCATTCATTCCCTAAATGTTTTCAAAAAAAAAAAAAAAAAAAAAAAAAAAAAAAAAAAAACCAATAAAATTTAGATTATTTCACATTTCTAAAATAACTAATAATCTTTTGTTAACTAATATGTTAGTGATACATTAAAATGCTCATAATTACTAATGAAACTTATTCATTAAAATTCGGGGTTTCGCCAAAAGAGAGTCCGTCATTCAGGTTTCTGCAGCCGAAAAAAGTTGGGAACTGTTGCTCTACTCTATTTTGCTGTAAAGTAGTTGCCAACATCTTTGGTGCAGCACTACTATCACAAATATTTTTATTATTGTTTTTATTAATTATTTGATAAGCACAAATATTTTTAGTGTAGTGGAATTATTTCCTTCTAAGGGAAGATATATATATGGTTTGTATATCCTTTATTAGAGTTTAAATCAACAGTGAACAATTTTCAAGTTATTTACTTACAGACTATGAATTATTGAACGCTAAAGATCTCAGATGCATAAACAGTTAATCTCAATATTTATAACACCTTAAGTTTGTTTTGTGAGTTCTTAGAAATAGTTTAATGTTTTGAAAAAACATAAAAAAGCTTGTCTTTTTCGAAGGGTAAGTTTCAAGATGTCTGGAATAAAGAGTATTATTTTTGCTTACTCTTAACTATCACGTTTGGACGGCTATCCGAGGACTGAGATAAAGTTTCTTAGAAGAAAATTTACGATACAGTTTAGATCAAATGTAACAAGAATACAAAACTACTTTGTGGAATAAAAGTGAGATAAAATTAGAAAAAAAAGAAGGTTGCTATCTTTAAAGTCAATTTCTTGTTATTTATCATCCTTATTGTAATTAATAGAGAAGCTTATCACATTAAACAGCCTTATTATGTGGTTTTTAAAGTTACATTATTGCAACGGATAATAATTTATACTTAGTAAGTAGGGAAAAGTTGTGCAAAACCGGGTTAGTGGATAAATTTGGGATTCTTCAGTTTTGAAATGACAACTGTTGTCATTTATCAGAAATCACTTAAAATTAGTTGCTGACAGTCGCCATATTACACTCTATAACAAAAAAATCGACGCACCAAGAAGCAATCATCCGATTGCTTCCTGGTGCTAGTTTACAGTGGTGCATGGCTTGATCAAGCTGGAATGATGCCGGCTGGGGACGTATAGTCTTTAGCGACAAATCCCGCTTCCAACTGTGTCCTGACAATCATCGAAGACGTGTTTGGAGACGCACAGGGCAGAGGGGGGATCCTGCTTTTACTATTTCACGCCGCACCGGCCCTCAACAAGGCCTTTGACAGCCGTAGTCATTAGAGGTACACTTGCTGCACAGCGGTACGTCGACGACATCCTAAGAACGGTTTTGCTACCGTTCCTTTTGCAGCGTCCCGGGCTGGTTTTTCAGCAGGACAATGCTAGACCACATACGGCACGTGTTGCTATGAATTTCCTGCAAGCTTGTCAAACTCTTCCTTGGCCTGCCAGGTCACCTGATCTCTCTCCCATCGAGCATGTCTGGGATATGATGGGAAGGCGATTGCAGCTGGCACAGAATGTTGATGACCTCGTTCGACAATTGGATCGAATTTGGAAGGAAATACCGCAAGAGATCATCCGGGAGCTTTATCGGTCTATGCCACGCCGTGTGGCAGCTTGTATCCAGGCTAAAGGCGGGTCAACACCTTATTGAACTTGTCACTGTAACTCTGCAATAAATTATTCAATTGTTCTGAAATTTTAATCATTTACTATTCTGTACATTGTCTTCCTATCCACCAATTTTCGTTTTAATCGGATAACTCCTTCTTAGTGCGTCGATTTTTTGTTATAGAATGTATTTAAAATTGAAAGTAAAGATATCTAGGCCAGCGGTTCCGTATTTTTTTCAGCTGTGGAACCCTAAATGATTGAGCTTCTTTTGGTGGAACCCTAAGACTTAGTGAATACGTTTCATCAGCAAATATGAATAGATTAATTTTTTAAAGACTATTAATTATTTTAAAAATATGTAATGTTCTAAATTTTGTTAACTATTTCGAAAATATTCAATGAATGAATGAAGAATGTAATTTTTTCATCATATCGTTTCATCAATAGTAGTCTTTAAATTTGTTTTTCTGTCAGATAGTGAAATTCACAGGTCTGGAGCAGAATCTTTACGAGTTCTTAATCTGATTTTAATGCATGCGTAAACTGAAATGAATGAGGAACTGAATGAATTTCCATCAAAATAAAAACGATTTTCTATTCGATCCAAGAAATAATCAATTTAAAGTTCTTAATAAAGACAATAAAAATTTCGAATTTTGCCTGCAGAAATCTTGTTTTTTATTTAAAATTATTTACTTTAAACTTATTGTTCGGTAAATGATAAAACATGCTCAGTAATGTGGTTGTTAAAAATGATATTCTATTCAATTATCGCTGTATTGATACATTTAAAATTTAAATTTTCTTTAGTACGATAATTTAAAAATTGTATCTAAAAATGTTTTTAAGGAAAAAGGAAAGAGTAGCTGAATTATATATTAATTTCATTTTAATTTCAAAGAAATTTCGCAATAAAAATCATTTATGAAATGAATTTCCTAAAAATAATATCTTATTATGAAAGTTGATATATTCAAAAACTTCAGTGAAAATTAAAGAGTGCATATAAAGTATATTCTAATAACTGCGAAAATAAAAACAGCCTTACATAAAATTTCTATAATAAATTACTTCGTTTGGAGTCTCGAAATTAAACTTAAAAACTTTTTACCAAGCAATTTTCATTCCTTATTAAATATAATTATCTTTCTAATGAAAATAATTAGAATAATTTTCCATTTCTTTTATAATTAAATTTATTTAAAATTAGTAATTAAAATATATAATATAAGGAAGGAAATATTTTATTTCTCAAACCTCAGGGCATATGTTCCATTAACTAAAATAGCATGAAAACTAATTGAAAGTGAATAATAATCCATTGATTGCTTTGAAATTGATTTAAGAAAAGCAATTTAGAAATCTTCTCGTGTTTCTCAACAGAGGACAAATTAGAAATTATGAAAAATCTTAATTAATATAATTAACAAAACGAAATATGTTATATGAATTATCAATTATTTCTTGAATTTTAGTTTCGAAAATGAAATTTAAAACATCGTTAGAATATTTTAATGAAAAGAAAAATACTCCGTTTAATATTAATTTGATTGTTTTAAAGTTTGAACAATTTGAAATTGAAATTCTTGCTTTTAATTTAATTTTATTTATGCAGGGTTTAAATGACTTGAAGGTGTAATTGCAAAAGTCTAGAAATGTTACTGTACCTTATAGATAACAGGTAATTAAGAATGAGAGCATATATAAATTTATACAAGATTTCAGTAATTTTTATTAATACACAGAGAAAAAAAATGGTAAATTAACTATAATTTATGGTAATGACATTTCTCTTATAAAAATAATTCTCGTAATAAAACATAAATGCACGGAATTTAAACCATTTATTCGGTAATTTTTTGATTTATATAGTAACTATTTACTAAAAATTCTGGTTTTTGAAATTATAGTAAATATTTAGTCAAAAAATGCAAAACTGAAATGTAAATTTATTCAAACAAATAGCTTTTATGTCAAGCTTTAAAGTATTATAATAAAATTACCAAATTTTACCACATTTACTAAGTTTTATCACATATTGTAAAACCATATTTTATTGTTAAATTTACCAAAATAATTGTCAAAGAATTTTGGCAGAAATTACCGAGTTTTTTCAGAGTAAATTTGACTATATTATGCTAGTTTTGATCACACTTTTCTTCAACTTCTACTACTGCTACTACTATTATTAATAATAATAATAAAGAAAAAAAGGTAAAGAAATTGATAAATCACTTAAGCTTAATAATTTAATAAATTTTTTTTTTTACGAATTATTTTAATTCTGAATTTAGTTCTGCATTTGAATTTTAGCGAATGCTTATGTTTATCGAGTGTAAATAATTCACAAAATGAGCGAAGACTGTCATTAGTTGATAAAAATAAACCAATACTATTGCTACTATAACCAGTGAATATTATATAATCAGTGAAATTTTAATCGTAATTTAGGGTAAATTTTGCTGATTACATTAAACTAATTGAGTAGGACTAAATTATGAGTTGAAGTTTTGTACAGATTCTTTTATTTTTTCTTTGAATAAGTTTTAATGTCACAGGTAATTGTTTTAAAAAATTGTTGAATTTTGAAATCAGGTTTTTTTGGAAATACATTTTTTTAATACTATGTATACCTATTGTTAAAATAAATATTAAAACAGTGATTGTATTTCTTTCCGGTTATAATGAAAAAATAAATAACCTTTCATATCCTTTTCGGTATATTAACGAGGCATGCACTGAAAAAAATATGAAGAGATAAAACATTTTAAGCTTACAAAAGCAAATAATTAATAATTACTCAGAGGGTGTCGTAAGGACCAGTTATCATATGCATTTTCTGATTCTTTTAAAAAAAATGAAAGCAAATTAGTATACATATAGAGGGTCACAAATCAAAATTTAAGCGAGGCGAAAGCAAAAACGCCATCAAAATATGACAAATCATAGTATAGGAAGGCAAGTGCAGTAAACAAAAAGAAGCGTTTGACTGCTTTAGGAAGAGTAGATTTGAACCACGTTAAAGTTTCGAATAACAATTAAACCTGTATTGATGTTTATTAAAAGCATGTCATTTTCGGCATTTTTACTAGATTTCGACAGTATTTTTGTTTTTCTCCCTCTCAAATATTAATTTGCAATCGTCAGTCAGTGCGTATAGGTGCTTTTTTGTTTTGATTTTTGAAAAGGCTTCTAAAATACATATTAAGGGTGGACTGTACGGAATACCCTTTCAACTGAATAATGATTATATAAATATCCTATTAATGATAAATGAAGATTAATATTATTTATTTACACTGATAAATTTGAAGTAAAGTTTGCAAACTACTTTAAATTGAACGTACAAAAATTGAAACACATAGCGTTTTCTTGTATTGCCTACTAATAGTGCCAAAAAGAGTTTTTTTTTATACATATATATTCGGGTAATTTTAAAATTATTTATTATTCTTTTTAAAATGTATTTTTCACACTAGATGCATACATAAAATAAATATTAAAGTAACTTTTGTTATGAAAGCGCATATCTTTTTATATTTATTTAGAGAAAATTTACAATGCTAAGCATTCCACAATAAATAAATAAATAAAAATGTATCAATTTTTTATGACATTAAAAGTATCCAGAATTGACTCAAGCTCATTTTGTCTTTCAAAGGAATATTTTCCCTTCTTTTTATGTGTTAAGAAAATTCGTTATTTTCGTAATAAACGACAAGTTAACGGTTTGTTATTTTTCTAACGGCTCTTAACACTTATGTTTTTAATATCGTGTTTTTCTCATAAAAACAATAACTTGAGTTAGAAAAATATTAGTTTAACAATTTTTTTTTTATTCTGAAAGACATCAACATTAATTAAATATTGAAGCACTTAAAAAAATTGTAATTTTTCTGACATGCCTTGATTAAAATATTGATTTTCCAACGATGAGAAGAGATCAGCTTTTTACTTCTTTAAGAGTTTCATAGTTTTAAAATAAGAGAAAAGTTGAAAAAAAGGTTTATGATATTTTTATTTGAGAGGACGAAAACAAAATAAATTTTAAATGAGCAGTTAACTATTTTGTTTCAGATTGAACAGGAAAGCATGGTAGGTATCAAAATTATTACTTTTAGAGATTTAATAAAAAAAGTTTATCTGCATTTGTTTCGATTCCCGAGAATCTTCCATCTCTTTCCTTCTGTTTTTTTTTATTTATTTATATTTATTTACTTTATTTTTTTGGAAGCTGTAAATAAGTAATACAAACACATAACAGTTATAGAAATAACATATTGTTCGCTAAAAAGTGTTATTTCACGTGATGACAGACCCTTCTTGAAACTTTATTCGAAATATAACACTTTTACTAAAAAACAATTAAATATAAATCAATATTCGTTGCTTAGTAATTGCCTAGATTCACTGGAATCTTTTCATATGAATGAGAAATGTGTTAAGAAGTAGCTTGAGGAGCCGTATCTTAATCGTCCGTATCATAAAAAAGGAAATTATAACAATATAATTCAGTTTTTCTCAGTGCTTAAAGATAATAAAACGGAAATGGGCAAAAAAAAAACTTCTGATGTAGTTTCAAGCCGCAAATAAGACTATTCGTATACTCAAGCACTGCCACTAAAACATTGCTTCAATATATACAATGCATCAAATAATAATAATCAAAAATAAGTAGAAGGAAATAATAATAAATAAGCTATTATAATAAAATTTAAATAATCAATATCATTATTCTTTAATCGTTTGTTGCGTGACATTCGTAAAAAAAGTTAAAATACTTAAATTCGTAAAATATTTATCTAATTTTTTTGGGTAAGGTATCATATTATAATGAAAATATCTATGATTTTTAAATATATAATTATTATAAGTGTTTCTTTAATGAATAATAAAACAGAAATATGGACTGAGCTGAAAAAGGAGAAATAATAAAGAAGGGTGGCGACAGACGCAAAATCCAGGAAGTAATGTATAAGTGTGTCAAACTTATTTTTTTTTCTATTATTATTTTCCGTAGCGTGCATTTTAAAAGTTGTTTGATGATATAAATTGAAATAATAATATAAATTGAAATATTAATATAAATAATGTGAATTTTTGGATTTAATTTTCCTAATTAAGATTAGTTTTTATAATAGAATCTATATCTATATTTATAATGGGATCTCAATTTTTAATTAAATTAAAAACAATACTTAGGAAAATTATTTTGTAGTGTCTGGACATTACGTATTGTATTATACGCAGTGCTAACTGATTAAATTTGCCGCGAGTATGATTGTTATCAACATTAAAATTTATTTTAAAGGCATTTATTATACCAGTAAAGATTAAAATTTTCATTTTAACAATAATATTGCCGAAATATTCCCAAGACTAATATATACTGCCAAAGTATGTTTTCTTCAAAATTTGAAATGGATGAACTTTAACATATCAAACGTTGTTGCCTAGTTCAAAATATCTTTATTTGTAACCAGAGTTATCATTTTCGTGCTCTTTCTAAATTATTCCAATTACTTTTATTAATGGAAACTGTATTCGTTTGTTACCTCGACTTTTAACAAAATTATAAACAATATTTATGTAAACTATTATACAGGGTTATTAATAATTCCCTCCGGGATTTCGAAGCGTTATAGTAAAAAAACGAAGACGAATATGGTAAAAAAGAACATAGGAAATTATTCCGAAAGTATTCAAGATTTAATTTAAGCAGTTGCCGGTTGGTGGCAGTAGCAAGTACCACTGAAGCCAGTTGTAGTAAAGAAAAATGGCGTTTACAGGCGGAGGGAATTATGAACAACCCTGTATAGTGGTAGAACATTACTCATCGTTCTATAAACAATGCCTACAGGTTAGATGAGATATAATATTAAAATTTATTTTAAATAAATTCATTAAAATTGCAACAATAAAATTTTTTTTTCTAACAATAACATTGTCGAAATGTTCCCAAGGCTTAAATATACTTTCTAAGTATTCCTAATTTCAGTGCAGTATTTTTCTAGATGCGCATAGGTGTAAATATTTTGAAGATAACTTTAATGACTAAAAATTAAGGAAATTTTATACAGAACTTTCTAAATGTTCTTTATTATCATCCATTAAACTCTAATAAACAAAATAGGTTTTGAAACTTAAGAACACTTTCTTTATCTTTGCATAAAAGTTTTTCCTTAAGACTTGCTACGGTTTATCTTATTTAACAAAATGAAAAATGTTGAAATTTGATCATATAATTAATAGATTAAATTCAAAACTCTTTCCCTTTAGAATTTAAGATGCTTAAAAGGATGAAAGAAAAAAACTAATGGCGTTAAAAATTCAGCATCAATTAAAAAGTCATGAGTTGAACAGTGTAATAAATGCCGCTCTTAAGTTTATAAACATCAATCAATCATTTAGAATTTTACACAAGTTTCTCCAAGAAAAAAGAATTTTGTCTCAGCGTGTTACTTTGGTTGAAAAACGTTCCTGATTACTTTGATTAATGAGTAAAATGCATTTAGGACGTGGGTAAGAGAAATTGTAGCTTAAGTTTTTTCTTTCTTCGGGTTTTAATATGAACCCGCATATTTATCTTAGTAAATGAGAAAAATAAAATTATTTAAAACCATTATTAGATGTATAATCAGCTGCTCACTAATAATCAGATCAAATTCAGTGAGGAAAAATAAGAATTTGTTGAGTTATTGCATTTTAAATGCGCAATGCATTTTTCCCTTTAAGAGTCACTGAAAGCAATCGTTTGATGTTTAAAGGATTTTTCCCCACATACTTGTACTGGGAGAAATCTTAATTTCATTTTTAATAGCTTTAAATTCCTGTTTGTTACAATTTTAAACAGTGACAATAAACATGACAAATTATGTTGCTCTTTTCTTTCTTACTTTTTGTCTGTACTATAATTATCCTGCTGTTTCAGTACTTTTAAAAAATACTTATAAGTATGTAATAATCCCTGATGATTTGAGGTTTCGAAAACCAATAAAAATCATGAAACAATGTTTCACAAACTATGACTATTTGGTAAGAAATACTCGTTTTTTCAGGACTTTCTCTGTATCTTTGAGGGCTCAAAGCTATTTTGATAACAAAATGGTTTTTTACTGTTTATCACTCTAAATACAAACCGAATTAAACTGCCAGCCTCGTACCATTTACAGTGCTGACATAAAATATCCATATCTGGTGCGAGTTCAGATTTAGTTCGAAACTTTCGCAGAAAAAGTTTCTTTTCATATGGTGGAAATCTGCTTTGATTACCAATTTTCTTTGTAATTTTTACGGAGAAAATCACTTCTAGTATGGAAAAAAACCGTTGAGGATACGTACTTACTATGTAGGTTTTACAGAAAAGATTATTCTTGAATGGTAAAAAGTCGTAGTGGCTACGGAGTTATGGATAAAAATTTAATTTTATTTAAATTGTTTAAAATCAACCATGCCTCAAACATTTTGAATGACTGCAGCAGTTTATTTATATTTTTTTCTTTTACTGGTTGCTAAAAAATTCTGGGAGCAAATCTGGACTCATATATCTTTTACATATCTATACCGCATACTTCAGATGTAACATCAAAACAAAGTTTCTAGTGATTATTTATTTAATCAAAAAGCACATGGACACGGACTTCTCATAATATGCCATGTTTGTTACATTGAACTTTTACTGTATTTCAATACCCGGCAAAAAGAAAAAGAAATTTTTGCCATGTCATTCAGCATAATTTACTGAGCAGTTTCTCAAATTAAATATTTTACGTCCAGAACTTCTCTATCTTATACATAAGAACAAGTGTATTAAATAAATGTAATTTACTGAGCAGTTTCTCAAATTAAATATTTTACGTCCAGAACTTCTCTATCTTATACATAAGAACAAGTGAATTAAATAAATGTCTTATATTTAATAGAAATAAATCAATAAATACATAATTTGTATCACTTCTCAGAATTAGAAAAACTTCGAAAATTGCAGTTATACCTTTCATTCGATATATTGATATTTGTATCTACTTTTTGTATAATATTAAATGAGTTATGGAAAATTTAATAATCCAATAAATTTTCTTTTGCTTTTTAACCAGCTTTAAATTATTAAACGAAATCGAGAAAATTATACATAAGTAAAACTTACATAACTTACTTCTTACTTCTTAAGGGAATTCTTATACACTCTGTATATTTAACATCAAGGAATGTAGCAAAGCAAAATACAGGGATTTTATCAAGACAGGTTAAAACAAAGGCTAATCTGATTAACAAAAAATCAGACAATTCAAAAAATCAGACAATCAGAGTAATTGGACAATTTTTTAAAAGGGCAATGCTTTTTAGCTAACTCTTCACACTTTTTCTAGTCTTAGGACGGACAATAGTATGCTATTGTTTGCATATGATAATATTATTCTGATTAAAGAATGACCGATGAGCTTACTTTTTTCAGCATAATAAGCTAACTCTTCGTCATAAGTTTTCGATTAAAAAAAAATTTTTGATTTTGAAATTAATATCAACAATCATTAATCAGTAAATAAGTTATAATGTCTTTTTACTATAAGCAGTAAGTAAAACTTAGTCTTTAATGGAATATAAAATTCTATAATAAACATATATTCAATTAAAGTAATGAAGATTAAATTGTAAAACATGACGATGGTCGCAGGTTCGAATCCTGCTCAGGGAATGGAAGTTTCTTTCTCTCTATCCCTGTGTTTTATGTATTTTCTTCTTTGTCTGTGTATGATTGTGTGAATGTGACCCACCCCATAAACGGGTTTGTGGTTGTGTGACGTGGGCCACGCTGCTCCACCGCCGTGGCCTCGCCACAGGTGCCCACTGGGTAACGAGAAGAGAGTAGCAGCTCTGGCATTCTTGAGGCCAATGGGTCTACGTCCCAAGTGCCCGCCATTTAAAAAAAATTTAAAACATTATTATTAATTAATTTTCTGCACTATTCCTAAATAAACCCATTGAAAAACACTTTTTATGATATTTTATGGTAACTAACAGCGAAATAAAAAAAAAAATCTAGATGATAAGTACCATTGAAAAACGAGCGAAACGATAACGTTTATATTTTATCCTAATTGAATTTTAAACAAAATCTGTGAAACCAATTCTATATTAATGTAATTAAATATTTTTAGATATTTCACCTGAATATTTTCAAGTTAGATGAAGCGAAGCGAAGAAAGAGAATCTCACTCTACAAAAAAAAAAAAAAAAAAAAAAGAATAAATAATACTACAGCATAATCATGAAAAGGTGGCAGATTATTTTTTTTAAAAAAAGTTTACTTTAAAGTCAATATTTTGGAATTTCTTTTTCATAATTCAAACTACTTCTTTGTTATTTTTTTAGCTAAAAGATCAATAACATTAATTTACTCCATTCTTACTTATGATAAACAGCAATTCTCACTTATGCTTGAAATGGGATCTGCTTTAAATATAAGAAATGCGTAATTTTTATTATTGTATCCGGATTAATTTCATTCATTTTATGAAGAAAAAATATGAAATCACTTGCTCATCTGAAAAATTATTTTTAAGCATTTGTCGAAAGTGCAGCAGACTGAAAACCGAATCAAGAGTCGACCATAAACATTTAAAATCAGAGAAAAACGAGCTCCTTAACCATCTTAATTTTAATAAAAACTTTTTAATTAAAAGTTAGTCTGAACTGGGGATTAAAAAAATATTAGCTATTCACAAAATTATGAATAAAAAGAAATCCCAGAAGCGAAAAACATTCACTAATTAAAATACTATTTAATTTA
Organism: Parasteatoda tepidariorum; assembly: GCF_982258835.1. NCBI lineage: Eukaryota > Metazoa > Arthropoda > Arachnida > Araneae > Theridiidae > Parasteatoda > Parasteatoda tepidariorum. Next base: position 63,206,750 of record NC_141756.1, on the reverse strand, counting down.
CAAAAGTCTCGGGAAATGATGAAACTCTTCTATTGTTCGAGTTTCACGCGTATTTTGTGTTTCTAAAACGATTAGTTCACGGAGATAGGATTCTTTGAACAAGAAATAACTACCTTAAAGTTGAAGAAAAAAAATTGAGGTGAGTTGTTTTCCCCCTGTTTCACACAATGTCGTTTGAAAAGTTCTTTTTTAGCCCTATTAAGGAGTACTAAAGCTTATGTTGTCCGATTTTTACTTTGATCAACGTAGCGTACTTTGATCAGAGTAGTAAACAATACGTTTTAATCCGATTTAATGACAAAAGTAATGTCGGAGGATATTTGAGTTTGGCCATTAAATAAATGATTTCTTCAAGCGTAAAGCCTCACGCTGTCTAGATTCTCTTAATTTTATTTTCTTAAGCGACCTTGTTAAAAATTTAGCTGCATTATAAACTGTCACGTTCTACTACTCTAAAGGATGATCCAATATTCAAGAATAAAATATTATTTTAGATAAAGGACAATATCCTTATTGTTATTGTTGAAATTTCTGTTTTAAAATAAATTAGAATGTGGAATTTTCCTAGTTTCAATTTGTGGTAATGTATTCAGACGACAAAACTAATTAGAATTCTTTTATCGATTAATTATCAATTAGGAAATGAACTAATAAATGACACCAATAGAAATAGAATCAAAAATTTCAACAAATAAGGAATTATAAATCTACAATCAAATTATGAGTAAAAGTTTAATTCCTTTTTGAACTTGCTGTGATATTTCTATTTTGTTTTGCAAAAGTCACTATTAAATATATTTATTTAGCCATAAAACATCAAATAAATCATAAATTCAGGAACTAAAAGCGGTTTCGTGTTGAATTTTATTTATATAAATATAACTGTATTATAAGTACTTGCATTATAAATATGTATTTTTAACATTATTTTGGTTTGCAAGCCGAAAATATATTTCCGAATAATTTCGAAATCTGTATTTTTAGCTCTCAATAGCAAATATATGCTTAATTATTACAACATAGATAATAAACTTAGTGTGACAATTCTATTAAAAGTATTTTATTAATTCTAAATACAATGTTGAGACAAGAAAAAGTAAGTAATACTCTGTGGCTGAAAATGTACTAAACCTTAATGCCTTAAATGCTTCATTAACATAAATTTTGTTTTATTTTAATTTTACTTTTCAAGTTAAATTTAAAGAGAAGGAAGCAGAAAAAAACATTTAAGAATACATTATGTATTTACAGTAGTTTTCAGACTGCAAAATTATAAATTTTTTATGAAAGAAATCCATAAAATGTACTTCAAAATTAAGGAAAAGTTACATATTTATCATGTGTTTCCTACTAATGTAAATTGGGAATATGCTTTATATTAATATCTTTATATTATCTTTATATCTATATATATCTTTATATCTATTAATATCTTTATAACTATTAATATCTTTATATCTATCTAATTAATAAGAATTTTTGGATTAAATTTTTCAAATTATAATTATTTTTTATAACAGAATCTATATTTGTTTGTAGCCTCAATTTTCAATTAAATTAAAAATAATACTTAGGAAAATTATTTTATAGTGTTTGGACATTTCGTACTGTATTATAAGCAATGATAACTGGCCAAATTTGCCACGAATATGGTTATTTACATATTATTTACTTTAGAGACATTTATTATATCAGTAAAGATAAAAATCTTCATTTGAACAATAATATTGCCAAAATATTCCCAAGACTAATACATACTGCCAAAGTATGCTTTCTTAAAAAATTCGAAATTGATGAACTCTAACACATCACACGTTGTTGCTTAGTTCAGAATATCTTTATTTCTAATCAGAGGTATAATTTTCGTGCTCTTTCTAAATTAGTCCAATTACTCTTATTACTGGAATCTGTATTCGTTTGTTTCTTCGACTTTTAACAAAATCATAAACAATATTCATGTAAACAATTATATAGTGGTGGAACATTACTCATCGAACTATAAAAAAAAGCTTACAGGTTAGATGAGATATAATATCAAAATTTATTTTAAAAACATTCATTAAAACTGTAACGATTAAAGATTTCTTTCTGACAATAAAAGTGTCGAAATATTCCCAAGTCTCAAATATACTTTTTAAATAATACTAATTTCAGTGCAGTACTTTTTTAGATGAAATATTTCGAAGGAGGAAATATTTTGAAGATAATTTTAATGACTAAAAATTAAGGAAATTTTATGCAGAACTTTCTAAATGTTCTTTACTATCATCCATTAAACTCTAATAAACAAAATAGATTTTGAAACTTAAGAACACTTTCTTTCTCTTTGCATAAAATTTCTTCTTTAAGAGTTGCTACGCTTTATCTTATTTAACAAAATGAAAAATGTCGAAATTTGATCATATAATTAATAGATTAAATTCAAAACTTGTTCCCATTAGAATTTAAGATGTTTAAAAGGAAGAAAGAAAAAAATAATGGCGTTAAAAATTCAGCATCAATTAAAAAGTCATGAGTTAAACAGTGTAATAAATGCCGCTCTTAAGTTTATAAACATCAATCAATCATTAGGAGTTTTAATCAAGTTTCTCCATGAAAAAAAACGTTTTGTTTTAAACTGATGCTTTTGTTGAAAAACGAATATGATTACTTTGATTAATGAGTAAAATGCATTCAGGACGAGGTTAAAGAAAAACTGCAACTTTAGTTTCTTTTTTCGGGTTTTAATATGAGCCTACTACGAAACGAGGAAATAAAATTATTTAAAACCATTATTAGATGTATAATAAGCTCTCACTAATAATCGGAACAAATTCTGTAAAGAAAAAAGAAAAGTAAGTTGATTTATTGCTTCTTATATGCATAATGCATTTTTGCTTTTGGGGAGAGATTGGAAACAGTTGTGTGATGTTTAAAAGTTCTTTTTTCCGTTTGCTTGTGTTGGGATAAATTGTTATTTCATTTTTAATTGCTTCAAAAGGAATCTTATTCGTTACTTTTGTAATATTGATAAATAAAGAAAATAAATTTGAAAAACTGTGTTGGGGTTCTCTTTTTTTGTAATTTTCTTCTGAATCATAATTATAATGCTTTTTCAGTTATTTTAAAATTTATGTTAATGTATCTAGTAATCTTTAATGTTGTGAGTTTTTGCAAGCCTATAAAAATCAAGAACTAATTTTTTTTTACAGTTTTTGACTTGGTTGATTGATCCTATTCTATAAACCACGATGTTTTTTATCTTTTGATTCTTAATATCTTGAAAATTTTTGTATTATAATGAAACTTTACTTCTATATGAATTGTTTAAAAATCAAATATGCATAAAAAAATTTGAATCTCAGCAACCATTTTGTGAACTTCTTTCTTTTTCTGGTGGCCAGATATTTCTTAACGCGATTATGGAATCATATATTTTTCGCCAACTTCTTACGTCACATATTTTAAATATAACATTGAAAACAAGTGTTTTTAGTTAGTAGAGAGTGAACAGACAATTTTTTTCAGCAATTAAAAGTTTTGCAATAATAGTGTTCTGCGTTTCTTCCACAGAAAGGCTTTATACAAGGATTATTGCACTACAAAGATTATTCAAAAAAAGAAAAACTTTAAACATAAAATAAAATAAAAATTAATATTGTATAAAAAGGTATAAAAATATTTAAAAATTGATTGTTTAATGAAAAATGTTTTTTAAAGTTTTTATTTTTGTATTAAAATTCGAATTTGCCAGTTAGACACAAAAGCTTAACATTAATGGATTGTCGAAGTAAAATACTCTGTTTATTAAAATGTCGTAATTCTAAAAATAAAATAATAGGTCTTACCAATTTTAAAAGTTTGTTCAATTTTAAAGTTGTACTTCGTTCGAACTTAGTTTATTGAAATAGATTTCGTTTTTAATCTAGAAAGCAAAACCTCCAAATTATTGATGGAAGGAAGACTGAATTTTTTTGTTTGATAAGTTCTGATTATTGCCATTTTCTCTTTTAAGAAACAGCGATAAGAAGAATTCGTAGCAAAAAAACAAATAACTTCCTTTTAATGTCCACAAACGATAGCGTAAGAAGTCAATAATACGTAAAAATCAAAAGAAAATGATTTTCTTAAACCTACAGTAGGAAGAAACAAAAATAAATAACAATAATTGCTCGGAATACCACAAATATAAATTGGGCTTGAACCTAACCTTAAACACGCAATTTTTCTCTAAGTGAGAGAATTATCATATTACGTGTAATCTGCGTATGCATAAAAATCAGAGTGAAATAATGATAGATACGGGTATTCTGATTTTACAGACACACATTCAGATATTCCACATGGAAAACTAGATTTCATGAGCTTTTATCAGTACATTATAAATAAAACTTTTAAAAGTAAAATATTTCTTCATCCATTATTTAAAGGTATTTACCTTCTATATTTATTTATTATTCTATATTTATTTCGCAACATTTTGTGATAAAAAAAATACGTATCTGAAGAATAGTTTTTGCAATTATTGAACAGTAAATAAATTATAATTACTTTCATTCTAAACATTGCATGAAACTGCAACCTGCAATTGCATATGAAATTCTATAATAAGCGTATATCCAATTAAAATAATGAGTATAAAATTTAAAAACATTATTGGAAATTGAATCTTCGCACTATCTTTTAACTATAAAATAGGCAAACAAAGATTCAAGGAATGATTTTTAGTATTCAACAAAGAATTTTTAAGAAAAATGCAAATGATAAATGCAAATGATAAATGCATTAATAACCGAGATAAACTGTAAGGTTTAAATTTTATCTCAATTGATGCAAAAATTAAATATCTGAATCCAAATCTATATTAATGTAATTAAATATTTTTGAAGATTTCAAATGAATATATTTTAATTCAGATGTTACATTTAGTTTATCATGGAACAAAATTTTTGTTGTAGTCGCAGGGGGTTGAAGAGCGAAATGATTAGGGGAAAGATCACCACTCACTCCAAAATGAATAAATATTACTAAATCAAAATAATAAAAAGATGAGAGATTAATTTTTTTAATAGTTTACTTTCAAATCAATAATTTAGAAGCTGTTTCCATTAATTCGAATTCTTTCTTTTTTATTCTCTTACCTTAAATAATTTCCTTTAGTTAACCCAATTCTCACTCTATACTTAATATGAATGGCAACTTTCACTTTTTCCAGATATGTTCTCTGTTTAAATTATACAATTTTGATTCTGCAATTAAGATTAATTTTATTGGTTTTATGGAGGAAAAAAAATGATATTACTTACTTATCTGAAATGTTACTTTTAAACGTTTCTCGAAAGTGTAGCTGCCTAAAAATCGGCAATAACGAGCCATCCATGAACTTTTAAAATTAGGAAAAAGCGAATGCTCTAATCATTTTAATTTCAATTTTTTTCAAAAATTAAAAGTTAGTCTAGACTGGAGACTAAAAATATATTAGTTAATCACGAAATTATGAGAAAAAAAGAAGGAAATCCTGAAGCGAAAAACGTTCACTAAATAAAATGCTATTTAATTTTCCAAAAGTCTCGGGGAATTATGAAAATCTTCTATGGTTTGAGTTTCACGCGTATCTTATGTTTCTAAAACGATTAGTTAACAGAGATAGGATTCTTTGAACAAGAAATAACAACCTTAAAGCTGAAGAAAAAAAATTGAGGTGAGTTGTTTTCCCCCTGTTTCTCACAATGTCGTTTGAAAAGTGTTTTTTAGCCCTATTAAGTTTTACGATAGCTTATGCTCTCTGGGTTTTGCTTTGATCAACGTAGCGTACTTTGATCAGAGATGAAAACAATACGAAAAATATTTGAATTTGGTAATTAAATAAATGGTTTCTTCAAGCGAAAAGCCTTACGCTGTCAAGATTTTCCTAATTTTGTTTTCTTAAACGACTGCTATTAAAAATGTAATTGCATTATGAACTGTCACATTCCACTCTAAAGGATGACTAATTTTCAAGAATGAAATATTAATTTAAATAAAGGATAATATCTTTACCTTTACTGTGTTAATTGTGATTAGAAAAAAAATAAATGAAAGTAAGGAAATTTTCTCGCTTCAATTTGCGGTATTGATGGCAAAACTATTTTTAACTCATTTATGAGTTAGTTCCCAATTAAGAAGACTTTTTAATTAATAAAAACATGCATGCATTAAAAAGCGTTAATTAAGAGAACAAATGTGGAGTTATGGGTTTGCTACCAGAATCCGGGCTACAGTTTAATTCTTTTTCAAACCTATTGTGATATTTCTTTTTAAATATGTAAGAGACAAAATAAAATTATACTTTATTTTCAAACTTTCAAACTTCTTGATTCGGGCTTTCCTTATTCATATTTAGGATTATAAGCATGTTACGATTTCTTTTTAACAGTTTTGTCAATTATTTTGGGAGGAAAACCTTTAACTTGAGGGAAGTTCTTAATAGGGTTTATTTCA